>NC_047091.1:69767231-71088474 GCF_902459505.1 Geotrypetes seraphini | reverse complement strand
ACTTTAGTTTCACACTATCAATAGCTCCTTCCTAGGAAAATAGGAACCCTGTGTTTAAGTGCCCAGGAGTTCTAATAGAAGCACAAGACACTGTAGGGATTTGAACCCTGTCCTGGAATCCAGGAGTGCCAACCACCAGCATCTTTTGCTTTTCTACACCCCCCCCCCCCTCACTTCCTTTAACCTCTCTAAAAGGTTAAAAAGCAAAACCTGAAGGAAAACTGAACGTTTTCCCCCAGGAAAAGAAAAACCTTAGTTGATGTACCATTGCCCTAGTTCTACATGATGGTCCAATCATTTAAAAGTTCTGCCTACCAGATTTCAAACCCCAACACATGAATGATTTGGGCCATCTTCTCCTCATTTGAGGTTAGAAACCCATTCTGATGGGGATGTGTCTTTTTAGATTGAAGCCAATCCACTTTAATACATAGAAGCTGGGACTAAAGATATGATGGTAGACATGTGAACAGGGGAGAGGGAGGTGCTGGTGCTTTAGTAAGAAAATCTAGTAGGACCACCAGAATTTCAGCCCATGTATATTTGCAAGACCAATGACCTTAAGAGATCTTGAAGTACTAAAGTAAAGCTACAGGAATTTATGGTTGCATATACCCTGTATATAAAAATGGACACTACTTCTATAATCCAACTTATTAATTAGATTTACTACTTAAGTAATTGGATTTAATAGTATGACTGTTGCCTTTTTTTAATCACATTACATTAATTTAGCTTCTAATGGGGACAAGCCTCAGACTTAGGAGAACATGTTTCCCAAACTGGGATTACTTAAAGAGAGAAACACATTACTCTCTTATCTCCTTATAACATCACCGGCTATTACCCCACCTCCAATCCAATTACTTAAGTAGTAAATCTAATTAATAAGTTGGATTATAGAAGTAGTGTCCATTTTTGATATTGTGCAAATGGTTTTCAATAGTTTCATATTTTGTGTATATAATACCATTTGAAGTTTGTATTGTTTTGTTGCATATACCCTGTACCACAATGCTGCAAATAGAACTATGTTGACTATGATAATGTTCCAGAATATTTATTTAAGCATTTATATACCACTTATAGTCTAAGTCAGTGGTTCCCAACCCTGTCCTGGAGGACTACCAGGCCAATTGGGTTTTCAGGCTAGCCCTAATGAATATGCATGAGAGATTTGCATATAATGGAAGTGGCAGGCATGCAAATCTGCTCCATGCATATTCATTAGGGCTAGCCTGAAAACCCAATTGGCCTGGTGGTCCTCCACGACAGGGTTGGGAACCACTGACTTAGACTATAAGTGGTATATAAATGCTTAAATAAGTGGTTTATATTCAGGTACTCAAACATTTTTCCCTATCTGTCCTAGGGGCCTCCCACTCTAATGTACCTGGGGCAATGGGAGATTAAGTGACTTGTATCAAAAATTTATACAGGAAATAAGAAAAAAACCTTTCCAAAAAATACCTCTTCTGGATTCTTTAAGTAAACTATCTTGGAGAAATGGTGGCAAAAAGGTTTTCCCCACTTTGTCCGATATATATTTTTCTGATAGAGACGAAGTGGGGAAGACAACTTTGCCACCATTTCTCCAAGATAAAGTTTATTTAAAGAATCTAGAAGAGGCATTTTTGGAATGATTAAGTGACTTGCCCAGGGTCACAAGGAGCAGCACAGGATTTGAACCCACAACCTCAGGGTGTCGAGGCTGTAGAACATAAAACGTGTTAAATGTTTTAAATGTCCTCTTTTTCGTTACCATATAAACCAGACATAAAGGCTCACTGGGCTGTCCTTGCTACCTTCGACAGAACCAATTTATGAGACTGTAGACCTCTTCATGCAACCAACCATGGACTTCATTGCATCCATAAAAAACTACAACCAAACTCTCCTATAAAGTGCTTTTAAGAGCACCAATGGTTCTTTTTAGCTTGTCCTATAAATCAAAAATTAGCTTTAAACTTCTAGTTCAAACTCATTTCAATACCAATGTGGGTTTTCTATACTTGAATAGCATTGTTCTCTAGGAGTGTTAAACAGAGATTTTCTGAAAAAAATGGCAAATGCACAACATGTTTGCAAAAATGATCCCAAGTTTTAGTTACATGTGTACTTACCTGCCTACTATACACAGTGAATCTGGAGATCAATGCACATGAAATAAGTTTAATATAAAAATTTTCCATCTGGATGGTAATGTGAAAAACACCAAGTTGGATTACACTTCACAGCTAAATCTACAGGTGGCCCATGTTCTGCCAAGTTGTCTACAGCAGTGGTTCCCAACCCTGTCCTGGAGGACCACCAGGCCAGTCCTAATGAATATGCATGGAGCAGATTTGCATGCCTTGGACCCCCATTATATGCAGATCTCTCTCATGCATATTCATTAGGACTATCCTGAAAACCCCAACTGACCTGGTGGTTTTCCAGGACAGGGTTAGGAACCACTGGTCTACAGTACTGAACACTTGACAGGCAAAAGAGAGGCAAGAGAAACAGTAGTAGTATAAACAGAACAAAGTAAAGACTGAGAAAAAAAATGTCCTAAGTATTTCCTGCTTCCAAAACATTAACTTGTTCTGTAGAATGTAGAAGACATCTATAAGCTAAACCACATGAGACCACATGAGTAATTTTTTATATTAATAGAATAGTTTAAGGTCTTTGCGATAGGCTATAACCACATGAGTATTTTTTTATATTAGAAAAGCTTAAGGTCTTTGCTAAAAAGAGGAGTAAGAAATTGTGTCAGGTCCTCAGTATGATGCCACTTAAGCTTGGTTTTCAAAGCTTAAACACCCATAATTCTATGGTATAAAATCACATGCTTCCCTATTGTACAAACTACTCTTTCAGGTACGAGGCAAAAAGTAGGGGCATGATCAAATTTCCACACTTAAAAGGAAATCTAAGGACCAGGAGGCAGAAAGTGCTTTTGGTTTTCCTTAATTGTATGCAGCATTTTACTTCTTTACTTGTGGACCCACATTTTAGGGTTCTAAAGTACCCATGTTGTACAGAGTTTTAGCTTTTCTGCTCCTAGCTTTAATGGATTAAGATTTATTTACTCTGGTCATAAAAAAATGGTATGGGTTTGGCTCACAAGTATGAGGAGACTTGACCTAAATATATATACCTTAAAGGAAAGGAGTGATGGGGTGATGAGACATGTATATTTTAATACCTTTCAAATATTTAAGAGTGGAAGAACTAGGACATGAATTAAGGTTGTAGGGGAGGATGTCAAGAGTAAATGTAAAGAGGTACTTTTTCTAGACAGGGTGGTAGATAGAAACAAGGTGGTGATAGAAATAAAGAGAACAACAAAACACACACACACACAAAAAAAAAAATACACAATCTGGCTTAGGTAGGAGGCCCATACCATACACAGGTAACATGCTCGAGGACAGTGTCTCCAAACTTTAGAAAAGCATCAAATATTGAGAAAAATGCTAGTTTAATGCAATTTGCACACATTTATCATTTTGCCAAAGTAATTGTCTTTCCTCTTTCCAACATGATGCCCTGTCCTTTATGATTTGAAGGCTAACTAGACTATGGCCTTTGTGTTGGCTAACGAGACAAGTCCCCAGCTCCTCCTCTTTTTGACCAAGGACAAAAGATGGAGCTTTGAAGTTTATCCAAAACCAACATTTAACAGCTGAAAAGCAGTTGCAGTAGGTGTGCATTGAAGATGCTGTTTTCTAAAGACTTGTTCTGCATCTTGCTAGCAAATACTGTGTTATATTCTTTCACCTAGGACAGCAGACAAAAAAAAAGGGAGGATTCATAACCACTTACCTATTTTAAACTAAATCCAAACACCTATTCATATTTCTATAGTGTATACTATAAGAACTTGGAATCTAGCTAGTATTTACTAGATCAAATTACTTGTGCTGTATTTTGGTAGGAGCAGTGCTAAGAAAAAGGGTAAACCACTCTGGGGTCTTTCTACTAAGGCTAAAGATTAGCATGTGTTAAATGCAACATGCCCATTATATTCTATGCAAGAAATTATCTTACAAGTGTGCCTCACTCCATTTTAAACTCCTTTGTTCAAAAATTTATGATTTTCATAGATCCTCAGAGGGCCACCACGCACTCAAATGTGTTTCATAGTGCGGGGCTTTATGCACCCTTTCGTCACTGGACCTGATTTTTTAGTTAAGTGTAACATACGTTTTAATGTTATGACTAAAGTATAGGTATTCTAGAAGTACTTAGCTTTTTGGTTGACGCTAGTCGGGAGGGTAGAAACATAAATGTCCAACATGTTTCGCCCGTTTGTCTCACAGGGCTTTATCAAGGCTCCCTCTCCCGTTCAGTAACCACTTTCACCAACCACTGCGTCATTGCGTCCCGACTAGCGTCAACCAAAAAGCTAAGTACTTCTAGAATACCTATACTTTAGTCATAACATTAAAACGTATGTTACACTTAACTAAAAAATCAGGTCCAGTGACGAAAGGGTGCATAAAGCCCCGCACTATGAAACACATTTGAGTGCGTGGTGGCCCTCTGAGGATCTATGAAAATCATAAATTTTTGAACAAAGGAGTTTAAAATGGAGTGAGGCACACTTGTAAGATAATTTCTTGCATTAACGGACTGAATTATGCAATAGTCTCCATTTAAGTCAATTAAGTGCTGAGATTTTCATTATATTCTATGGGCATTAGCATTTAGCACATGTTTACTACACGCTAAATCAGTTAGCACGCCTTAGTAAAAGGATCCTTACGATTTTGAACCTGCACAGCCAGTGTCTATCCTGAACTTCTCAAATTACTTGGATATACACCCTTCATGATATTCAGGTAACAAGCTTTTTGTGGTAGGTAGGTATTAAGTCAATTTTGGAACCTTTGATTTGGTACGATTGAGCTGCAAAGTCAGCCGACTGATAGTGGCAGGAGACTCTTGCTTGGGGGAGGATTATGGAACAGATTTCTGTAGCA
Organism: Geotrypetes seraphini; assembly: GCF_902459505.1. Taxonomy (NCBI): domain Eukaryota; kingdom Metazoa; phylum Chordata; class Amphibia; order Gymnophiona; family Dermophiidae; genus Geotrypetes; species Geotrypetes seraphini. The sequence continues at coordinate 71,083,501 of NC_047091.1, read as the reverse complement.
TTATAAGTGGAGAAAATCCAACTCCATGGAAAAAGACAACCCTTTATATTAGTACCAACACAGTAGTTTTAACTCTCATGGTGGTATGGGTTATTAGTATAGTAGTTGTGTTGAAGCAGGCCCGTTAAATAGGTCCAACTCTTCAATAGCATCTCCAATAAGCCATCTTACTCGATACTTATCTTACTCAACTCATCCCACAATTCAGTTGTACCATTTGCTATTTCTAATCTTCTATACTGAATCATTTACCAACCCATTAGTCATATTCTACTTCATTTAAAGTTCTAAGCAATATCTCAGCAATAAAACCTCAGAAGGAAGTAGAACGTAAAAAAAAAATGTTTAAAGCTTTTTGTAGAAAGAGGGTAGGAATTTTTAAAATCTGCTTCAGAAGAGACCGTTCCAAATCCTAACCCCTTGAAAAAGGAGTTTGAGTAGCTTCTTGAATTGCTTCACTGTTGAAAACTCAAAGTTTTGTTGTATAGACTTATTGTGACCAATTAGGGAATTTCAAACTACACCTTCAGAATTTTGACCTATGAAAGGATTTGAAAAAAAAAACCAGGCAGGCAATTTTAAACTATATTCATGAGTTTCACTGAAGTCCATAAAAAAATTCCAGCATAAAGGCTAGGCTCTCTCAAAGTCGCTGACAGCAAAGCCAAGAGTCAGTTTGAAGAGTTGCAATAGCTTTAACAACTGTAGACCGCAGCAGGGCCCCCAAGGCAGCCTCTAATAGGTAACAGAGTACCCATTTATACTGAAGCCCGCAGGGCTCCACCTGGCTTGAAGGTAGTAGATGTACTGGTTCCCAGCTGAAGCTGGAATACAAGGATTTTCTCAAGCAGTGTCAAAGAATACTGGGATAAAAATGTCCCCCGGCCCTGCAGGAACTAATTTTAGCATCTTGGTAAGTTTTCCTGCAAGCTTTGTCCTCATCTGCACAAGCCTCAAACACTTTAAAATCATAAGTGTTTGAAGCTTGTGCAGTTAGGGCAGAGCTTACAGAAATAGGGCAGGGACAATGACAAAAGTAATAGGATCGGGAAATTAGTTACGACAGGTAAAATTTGTTCCTTCGTCATTCTCTAATGTCAAATTTGGGACAGGTATGCGCTACAAAGTCTTAAGGAATTAAAGTCACAGATAGCTGCAAGCAGCCGAGGAGGCCTCATGTTCTGGCTGATTTATCATTAGGAGCATACTACCAGGTACTGTATTGATTGAAATATTTGAAGTTGTACAAGCTACCTGGTCAAGTCACAGGTTGATTAGTTTTATTGAGAACACAAATATAGGACTATACTCACTAGTGATTGTAGACTAACAGTAGGAAGAGTTTCTTTGTTCTAAATGGAGGGTGGTGAGGAAAGACCTTAGGTGTAAAGCTCAAACAGTTGCATCTAGATTAAATTTAAAGCAAGATGTGAAAATCGTACCAAAACAGTCAATGCATTGGGAATGTTTGTTCTTTATGAACCAAAATTCACTTTCTTCAAAAAGCTTAAATATTCAGCTGCCATGGCGATATTGTTTTGTTTTGTTTTTGAAACCGGAGAAGCCCGCCAAAAAACTCCCGACGCAGCACAACAAACCCTAACACCCGAAACAGGCCAAACCGCACGTATCACACACAAACCGGCAAATCCAACTCACCTAACACAAACACTCAGCACAAATGCAGAAAGGTTATAGCTGGCAGTTTCCGTCTGTAAGCTGACCATAAGGCACAGCACAGGGAGGCTCTGACCTTTTTTTTTTTTGTTAAACTGGAAAGAAGAAACACAGAGCCGAAGGAAACCCCTCAATCTACTGGAGGGGAGGGTGGAGAAGGGACCTGGGGAGGGCCCCAGGTGTAGCTCTCAAAGCCGGTACCGCTCAGCCAGACACCCCTTTCTTACTGAAAAGAACTAGTCTTAACAGAAGAATAGAAAAGTCCCAGAATTTATTCCTGCACAGCCAGAATCCAGGAGCTAGATCGATAGCTACGAACCCCTGCTGGGAGATAGAGCAAACTGAATGGACAGGAGGAATGCCAGTCTATAAGACCACCTATTAATCAGTTTATCTATCTCCACCTGCTGGTCGATGTGAGCTATCCCCACTAGTCTCTGGATTCATCTGCTGCTGTGCTAAGGAAATAGCTAAATATAAAATGTTTCAAGTATCATCCCAGGTTAAGTCTGACTGGGGTGAAGTCAAGACTTGCTTCATTTTTCAAAAATTAAAGAGTTTGGAAAGATGATATAGGGCTAGACTTAAGATAATCTAGGTTTAATGGATGAGGAAGCAAGGGGTGGGGGTTCATATTTATTAAAATTTGATGCATACGCTTGACAGTTTCAAAGCGAATTACAAGTATTTATAAAAAAAAAAAGGGTAACACTTTGCACATACCTTTACCAAGACAGACTTATAGACCAGAGGGATACTAGATAGAACGACATAATTTTAGAAAAAAGGCAAGGTTGAAGGAGCATATATGGAAGGGGACTAAAAAGCAGGAACAGAATGCTAAAAACAGGAAATCTGCAGAGATGCATTTGATTAGTGAATTTTAGTTTTAAAAAGCATCTTTGAAAAGAAATGTTCAAGAAACTTTTAAATCTATCTAGAGCAACTTCTGATATATCTGGGAAGTGAATTCCATAATTGAGGCGCTGCTACCGGAAATTTCAGTTCAGCTCGTGCCGATAACTTTTAGAGATGGTATTTGTCAGTGGGTTGTAGGCTTGTAAAAATTACAGAAGTTGGATTTTAGAAGGGTTAGGTCATATGCATCCTTTTAGTGTGAATCACATTTGTCTGGCTAAGAGGTAATCAGAAAGAAAGTATAGGAGAAAGATTGGCCAAGTGAAAAAACTTTTCCTTAAGGGATGGGGATGTTACTAGTTAAGACAAAAGTAGACTACAGAACTTCTGGCTGGGAGAAAACAAAAATCCCCACACACAACCTCCCACTACATGCCACCATTACAATGAGAGATCAGAACTGGTACATAAATTTTGCTCTTTGATAGATTAGAGAGCAATGACTTGACATCATGTTCTCCAGGGCTGCAACTTATTTTAACACATTTATAATCTGCTTTAAACCAAAGCTCACAACAAAACATACACAATATGGGATACATCACATTTCCACAACAATCTTAAATAGAAACTAAACCCAATAAAAACAGAAGGCAAAGGATACAGCGCATGTCTTTCCAAAGACAAGGAAGTTATCAAGATACCGTCACCTGCAATTAGTGATAATCCTAGGGTACTCTTACGTCAAGAAAAATACTTGTGTATAAAGACGAGTTTTCAATAGTTTCCTGAACTGCAATAAAATGTCCACAGAATCGCAAGATTCCTGAAAATGCATTCCAGAAATGGAGAAACAGGATTTCCTTGTACTTTCATGTAAAAGGAACAAATATACATATCAAGCAACAAACGGTTCTCAGATTTCAGATTTGAGCTCACCATTCTCCCAATTTGTATATTTACTGTTATAGCAAGATTTAGAGATCAATTATGATTCAGAGCAGCGAAAGCTGGACAACCCCCTTCAAAATATAATCGTGCAAGCCATACTGCTTAAATGTCTAAAGATTACCCAACCTGGGTTTTGCTCTCCACCTGCATTAGGGACATACGAGTGTCAAACATACCTAAATATAAAATTAGATAAGCTGTACAGTTGATATTAGAATGTTAAAATTTAAAATAGTTGATCAAGACTGCCATTTTACTTTTCAATTTGAGAGCATGATTTAGAAAATGAAAAATTTAGAAGTTTGATTTATAAGAAATACCAAGGCCCCCCTTTTATCAAGCTGTGGTAGAGCGATTTAATGCTGGCCTGTTAAGTAAATGTTCCGACACTCCTAGGAATCGAATGAGCATTTGAACATTTACCTCAGTCAGCACTAAAATGTTCTACCACAGCTTGATAAAAGGGGGCCCCAAGTTACTTAATTCTCATACTTCTGAAAGAATTAGGACATCAAAATGAGTTAACCCTCACAGCCATTACAAATTGTAATGGGGGGAGGGGAGGAACGTCAAAAACATTCTTTAATACTGCCCAGTCATGTCAATATAAGCTTTCAGACCCAAGACATTTGTTTCAAATACTGAATGTGGTGCCATGTTAACATTTTAGAGAAATAAAAAGCAAAATGCAAGTTACCAATAATTCTTCTTATATTGCATTAACTTATCAGCTTATTGTTCATGTTTTGACAATTCAGAAACTTCAGAGTACCAGAGGAAAAAAAAAATAAAAAAATAAAAAGGCTATTGAATCAGTTGCAACTTTTACCTTACTTGAACTGAAGGAGTCCTATGTATTAACTGGCTGATCACAAAGTTGCTGCACTCCTTTGTTTGGAATCAGTTTTCCTTTTTGTTGCATAGTCTTACAGTGTTGCCTACAGAATTTAACTTATTGCCATACTGAGGGTTGATCAGTTGACCCGTTGTCCAAAGCAGTGTTCAACCAGTGGTCCACAGAAATTTCCTGCCAGTCTACAGGGCCGGCCTGTGCATTGGGCTCTAGACAGTGCTCTTCAGCCGCTGTCCACAGTGCAATTGATGTGGTGGCATCTTCGGGCCAGCTCCCTCTTCCTCAATGCACAAAGCCGTGGGCAGAGGCTCCTATGCATGTCCTGTGCCTCAACCAGAAGCCTGACGTCACATCAGAGGGAAGGCTTCCAGATGAGGCATGGGACGTGCAAGGAGCCATTGCCCATGGCTTTGTGAACTGCAGCACCGAGGAAGAGAGAGCTGCCTGAAGATAATACCGGGAGGGGGAAGGTCTGAAGGCAAGGCATAGCATGGAGGGAGACAACAGTAGGGGGAATAATTAATTTTGAATTTAGCTATTGATTTACATCTGCTGTCTGTTCAGGAAGCAATGCATTTGTTTCTTTTTCTCTGGGGTTGTACTGCATGCAGAGTCTTGCATCTTATGCTTTGTTTGGATATATTGGTACTTTTAGTTTTTGGTCCCATATTTGCATGGGGTTATCTGTGTTCTGGTAGGAATGAATATTGAGAAGCATACATTCCAAACTCAGAGAACACTTGTATAGACTATTTTCACCACAAGACCTCAAACCACCAAGGTACTACTCCAACTTTTTTTGTGCCCTTACAGGGGTGATGTGTTCTGGTTTTTAGGCATATATGAACATTTAGTGTTGGTGACAAGCTTGAAATTGATAGTATGTTTGAAATTTGTAAAAGAGCACTTACAAATTTCAAACATACTATCAAATTTTGAGCCTGTCACTAACATTAATTTTTGTATATGCCTAAAAAGACTGATGAACACATCACCCCTGTAAGGCCAAGAAAAAATCATGTTGGGATTAGTGCCTTGGGTGTTTGAGGTCTTGTGGTGAAAATAGGCTATACGAGTGTGCTCTTTATACATTTGACACATTAGATTAATCTGTTCTATAAATTTAGGAAGCTCTGGCTAGGTTTATATTTGATTTAATGAGCAGTGCATAGCATATTTCTATTTACCCATTGGGATAATTTCCTTTTGTCTCCAAACCCAATATATTTTCAATAATTTGCAATTTATCAATTTGTTTAAAATGGATAACACTGAATTGAACGCAGACTGTTCTTTGCAAGCATGTATCATTGGAAGAAAAAGCATCACAGCTTAATTTATTGTAAAAAGTTAGGCTCAAATTGGTACACAAATCAGCAGATAACAAATTACTACTTATTTGGTGATCAAAAGTCATTCTAATGGATCAAGACCAAGTTAGTTTACATTATGAAGCATTGTATCAAGAAATATGAAGCAATGCAAAAGATATGCTGTAGTCCGTTTGGAAAGCAAAATCTTGTTAACAGGGACCTTTTGAAAATTGATCTTGAAATGGCCAATTGAATCGGCTGACAAAAGAAAATTAAACCAGGTCAGAAAGTTTGCCCTAGATGTAAAAGCTGAATTTATCTCTATGGTAGAAACTGAAGTGGCATCATCCTCATCTTCTGATTACAACTTTCAAATGAATACTTCTGCCATGGTTGACCCAAAGCTTATCTGCACTGGGCAAGTCTCCTTTGACATGTACACAAGTGAGCAGTAAAGAAAGTGGGTTCTACAAAATGAAACTGAAGTGCAAAATGTGATAAAGCACAAGATGTCTGCTACTAGACTAGGAGCTCAGGATTTCAGACAGTCAAGCCAAACCACAGAATGAACTTTGAAACAATCAAGATTGCAATATCCGATAGATCAAAAGTCAGAATATTGACTGTGGTCCCAGGAAGTTGTCAATAAGAGCAATAGCATCAGAATTCAGAGTTCAGAACTTATGGTAAAGACAGCCTGAGAAATCAAGAAAAGGGTATTTATGCCTCACCTGAATTTTAATACAGATGCCTTAAAAAATGTACATCAGCATTTTACAGACCTACATTTAATTGACTCAACTACAGAAGCACCTAGGTACACCTACAGATGCCAAAGGCTACTTCGGCATAAGCGACGCCTACACTGGCCTTATATCATCTGCTGCCATCAATTTTTTTTAAACATGCATCCTGATTGGACACCTACAAGCAGGATGCCATTTTTAGAATCAGCCCCTTAATGGCTAGCCTTCCCCTCGATGAAGCATAGCTATATGTAAAAATCACTGGTCCAAAATTTTTTTTTTTAAGTTAAAGCATGAACCATTGCCCAGGTACCATAAGATTGAGACCACCAGGACAAATGGGGGAAATACTTAGGAGTACTCAATTACTATTCCATGTAAACTACACAAACTGAGTGAGTGCTAAACAAACCCTTTGGCTTAACTTCTAAATTGGCCTGTTTCCTTTTGACTATCCAGCTGGTAAAAACAAAAACCAGACATTGGATAATTAGTTCAAGTATTTGTACTTCATTTCTAGCAGATACATTCACTTATTATTGCTAAACTTGATTACTGTAATTCACTATTAATAAATACCACTCAAAAAGAAAGAAGCGTCTTCAAATAATTCAAAATACAGACTAAGCTTATTCATAATGGTAAAAAAAAAAAAAAAAAAAATATCACGTCACACCTTATTTAATTAACTTGCACTGGCTTCCAATTAATCGTATCACCTTCAAAATATTTAGTATTTAAAACTCTGTCCACCAACGAACCACAATTCATTAGTAGAATGCTTATCCCTTATAATTCATCACGTTCTCTTCAATCTACAACACAAAAGCTCTCAATAGTACCTTCTTTGAAAGTTATCGGAACCAGACGTCATGATAGTTTTCATCAATGGCCCTCCAACTCTGGAACACTTTACCTCAATATACAAGAGGAAAAGGACCCTAGTCGTTTTAAAAACAAATTTGAAAAGCTTCCTTTTTTAATTTTTAAATTTAAAACAGTAAAGTAGTTATCTACCTAAGAGACATTTGCCCTTCCTCGTGGTTTTCTTTCTGCTTCTCTAAAGCACCAATTTTGTAACTTTTATTCCCTCTTTCCTTGTGTATCCATTGTGTCTGTAAGTCTGTCTGTCTAACCCATTATATTTAAATTTTAATTAGTATGTCAAAAGATATGCTCACTTAGTAAATGTTGAATAAGCGATTCATCAAATCAAGATAAAACTTGAATGGGAAGTACATATGGGGTTTTTAAAGTCCCAACATGGGCCCTTTCCTGACTTTGGGTCCCTTTTATGAAGCTACTGTAACAGCTTCTGCCGATGCCCAGGGGGATTTAATGGGCTTTAGAGAGGATTAATGGAACTCTTTTGGACACATGTAGAGACAAAAGCAACTGCACTGCCATGTGGATAAAATTTTACTCTAAAAAGTCAAATGCATTTTTTGCTTCCCAAGTTGTTGGAATCTTATATTTTAAGATAGAGCTTGCATAGGTATATGCGACGCACAAATGGAAGAAATAAGAGATCAAAAGATATCCAATATTCCAATGAATAAACCACTTAATTTTCAAGAATCTACACTGGCTTTTTAAAGTTAAGGTCCACAAAAGACAAGTAAAATTATCCCTAGTAGAATGAGTTATATAGTTTTTTTTAAATTTTTATTTAAAAAAAAAAAAAGTTACCCAACAGGGCCATGTTTTGAAACATCTAACAGCTTTTCAACATGCATATACAGTACGATAGACAAATTGGCAACAAATACTGGAGTATATAAAATGGTTGAAAAGAAAGGATTTAATTACATAAAAGTGTTATTGCTGGGATCATACACAAGAAGCCAGTTCTAACAAGTTACTGCTGACCTAGATAAAAATGTTGACCGACATTTAAGAGAGACATCCCAACTCAGACCACCACAAACCATTGCAGAACAGAATATTTGCTATACCTGAATACGACTCTTGCAAGCCTGAAAGCTACATTTAGATATAGTAAGAGTTTTGGCTGAGGGCTCAAAAAAAACAAACACCCCCCCCCCCCAAATCTCTAGTAAGTTCCCAGTCCACCCCTAAGACCTGCATGCTGCTCTATTAAGAGCAGCCATAATACCCAATGCTGCCAGCCTAGTTTCCCTTGCTGGTTTCACAGTGCTTGTTGCTGGGTGTTCAATTCTCTTTGGGGAGATTATGTAAAAATGATTGACTATACCCCCACTTCTTTTCCTCTTTTTCAAGTTTGTTTGGTGTAAAAAAAAAATATATATATATATAGACTGCAGAAGAAGCTTTTGAATTTCACTTAACTACTTGAACTGTTAATGACATTCAAGTCTGCCATCTGCAATGTCCTTTCCATGTGCCCAGATGCTCAAGGATCTTACTGTTAACAGATTCATCCATCATTGTTGGCATCAAGGAATATTGCCAACACATTTAATACAGTGTTCCTGTTTCACCCATCCTGTTTTTCTACACCCATATCTGAAAGGCAATTTAATTCCCCAGATATGGTTGTACCAAAATCAGATTGAAATGGAAGGCTACAGTTTATACAGTTGTATAGAATAGCCCTTTTTAGACTTTAAAATCAGATTTAAATATCACACATGTTCAAAGCTTATGCAAATGAGAACGGTCTAGGTATGGGGTGAAACTGTCCCCGTATCATTCTGTAAGAAGTATAACAGCATTGAATCAAATGCCTGCTATGACCATAAGAACTATTTGAACTTGATTCTAAGTGATCGTTCTTGCTCTACCCTGTGAAGTCAGCTTCACACCTGAAATGTCATTTTATACAATAAAGCCATAATCAAATGGGGGGGGGGGGATGTGCTATCTTTTATACACTATAGGGTAGGGGCATGTTTTCTTCTGAATAGATTTTGCCTTTACCAATCTGTCTTCATAGAGTAGAAAAAGATTAGGGTTGCTTTTCCGTTTCTACATTTAAATTTGCTATTAAATGCCCATTTTTAAAGGGCACTGTGTACAGAAAATAAGACTGTAGACCTTGCCTGCTAAACCATTTAGCCTGTATTTTATCTACTGGAATCAAGTCTTTCAAGATAATGGACCAAGTTTAACTAGAGGAAACTTATGACAGGCTGAAACTAGTCCTTAGCTGTTTGCTATGTTAGTTTGTGTAAATTGTTATTTTTGCATTACTGTTCAGGATGACTAAAGTCAGTACTGGAGTATCCTCCCCCTCCCCCGTGTTTTCAGGATATCCACAGTGAATATACAATGGAGGACGTGTTATCATTCATGCATATTCCACAGTGAATATACAATGGAGGCAGTGTTATTCATGCATATTCACTGTGGATATCTTGAAAACCTGACTGGCAAGGGGGTAGGATATTCCAGTACCAACAGTGTGTGATGGTGGTGGGGGGGGGGAACCACTGATGTAGGTTTTTTAGACAGTAGATTAAAAGAGTCAGATACTTTCTGGTCTGAGCTATCAGGATAATATCCACCATGTGTGGCTCATAGGCCACTTGTTTATGAAGAAGGAAACCTAAGAACGTTTCAAATTTCAACATATGCAGCCAGCCAGCCCTAAATTTATAATAATACTCCAAACGCTACAAAACACAGCCATTAATCTTCAGATTGAAGAAAAGTGGTAAGATTACACCTTATTTATGTGAATTACACTGGCTACCTATAGAAGGGAGACTACTTTATAAGTTCTATTGTATTCTATTCAAAATATGGTTTGGAGAAACTCCCGATATGCCACATCCTTAAATTTTCTAATAATCCATCTTTGAACCTAAGACAGACACTTCAGTATCGAGTCATTAGAAACATTAGATACAATAGAATAATTCCACATGGACATATCAAGGAGCAAAACTGAGGAGCATTACCAATATTAACCAGCAATCTAATTTTAAATGTTTAAAAACAAAAACAAACACAAAAAAACCTTGTTATTAATACTTAGTAATTTTAAAAAAACTAGTGTTACAACACCAGAATTACTTATGTAAGCCACTGAACTTCACGGAGATATTGGTGGTATACACATAAAGATTGTATTATATTATTCATTAGAGACTATTGATCCTTGAATATTTTTTTTATTCTTTATTAATTTTTACTACTAAAGTGCAATACAATATTCACATCAGTAATAAGCACTTAAATACAAATCAGTATTACTACAATATATGCCCTCCCCCCACAATTACGTTAAAAGATCACTCTAAAGATACATCCCCCCTGGATGTGTCTGAATTACATCAGTAAAAGGCTAAACAAACTATAACAATTGTACAGAAGGTGTTAATGGACCCCCTAAGTTAAATATCCTTGTTGAATATTAATAGTTCTGCCTACGATGGGGCTAGACATCCAGTGATAAGATGTGTCAATTTTAAAGCATAAAACTATGCAAAGGCTAAACACCAAGTTTCCAAAATTCAGGGATTGCCAATTTTATTCCATTTAATTTACTTTCCCTGAGTTCAAGTGAGTAGCTTTAAGTATCTATTTTGCAGTTTAGAACGCCAACATGCCCAGGGTAAAAATGTTTTGCTGCTAGAAGCTCAAAGAGGTAAAATATAATTCTCAAGAGGGACCAAAAGCCTTAACCCTTTCAGGACCATAAGGATCGTAGGCCAATTTTTGTGGTTTTGACGACATTTTTATGGTAAAAAGGGCTTGCAGATGCCAAAAAATTGATTTTTTTTGTGAAATATCATTATTTTTATTTAAAAAAATCACACTTCTGGCTTATGGACAGTGTGGCAAGTGAATCTTCTCGTCAATCTGGCAACGACGCTAATGAATGAATGTCGGAACCAGTTTGTTTACATAAAGGCAGTATCATATGGAATCCGTACATATCAAATTTAGAACTGTAGACTATCCCAATCAAAATGTATAGGATTTTAAACTTATGGGACAAATATGTCCCTTGGTCCTGAAAGGGTTAACTGTTTTACTCCTAAAGACTTCCAGGCTAGAGGGGAAAATGTCAATTTGAAGGGTTTGTCTAGAGCTGCGAGACAACCCTTTAAAAAAGGTACACATAGTTGATCTTTTACTTATTTCAAACTACGGAATTGCCAAGACCCCCTTTTTATCTTAATCAGAACCTCTGCAGCAGAGCATGTAAGTCATTGAATGTGGCCACTGGATTACATATTTATATATCCTAGTAGAAAACATGAACGCATCGAGCTTGCATCAAAATTCTGTGCATTGCCATCTCATTTGTTATGCGAACTGTTAAGATCACCTACATTACATTACATTAGTGATTTCTATTCCGCCTGTGCCTTGCGGTTCTAGGCGGCTTACAAATTATAAGAGATCTGGACATTACCGAGAGAATTGCGTAACAAAGATTATCTAGAGAAATTACATAAGTGATTCATGTACTTTACATGGTGTGGTAGAGAATTCAATTATCAGAATTACATATCAGAGAATCAAGTGATAACAGGATATAGTGGAGAATATCAGTATATACGGGTTACAGACGAGAAGTTACCTAACAATGACGTAAGAAGTTTGTTCGTCAACATTAACATCTCATCATTAGGACATCTACTGCAAAAGTTAAATCTAAACTATTATATATATGCCGATGATATTTCTATTTTAATTCCTTTGAATAGCATAACTAATGAAACTTTATAACACATTTCTTATATTAAGACTGAATCAGAACATGGATCAATTTAAATTGAAATAGACAGTTTTCTTAGCAAACCCAAAAGATAAAAAATTACTAGATCATTACAACTAAATCATGATTTCCTAATTTCTAGAACTATAAAAATATTAGGAGTCACATTAGACCATCTGACTATGGTTGAACACACGAATATAGTGGTGAAATGCTTTTTGGCATGATGGAAATTAGACCATTAAAAAATATTTTGACCCTTTATCTTTTAGATTATTGGTTCAATCTTTGGTTCTATCTATATTGGACTACTGCAATATCGTTTACTTTGGTGTACCTAAGAACAGTAAGGAAATTAAGAATAGTACAGAACATGGCTGTCTGCCTCATATTTGGATTGAAAAAAAAGTGACCATGTTAGTCCCTACTAAACTGCATCAGTTGCCAATGGAGTCACAAATAATGTTTTTCTTGCATTTGTTTTAAGTTGGTTTGGGGATAGCTCCTATCTTTTACCTCATTTCGTGCTACATCGCCCTCCTACAGGGATAACCAGAAATGGCAATGGTTTTGCATACCCAAAGATCATTGGCTGTAAATACAAATCCTTTTTGGATAGTACTTTTATGTTCCAAGCCTTCTCCACTATATAAATATCTCTGCTGTATATGTACAGTCTCCTGCATGGTAAATATACATTGTTCTTCGCTGTATAAACACCTTTACTGAATATGTACAGTCCACATTGTATCTTCGCTGTAAATGTAGTCTCTTACACTGTAAACCGCTCTGAACTGTTTGTGGTACTGCGGTATATAAAATAAAGTTATTATTATTAAACAGCAGTGTTGGTTAGGCAATGGAAAGACATTAACTGTATCATTTGATCGATTTCTCTTAAAAAATGGAAGTTACACTAAATTTAATCATCTTATCCTGTCTATTTTTGAGTAATGTTGTACTTTATTATTTGCATTTTGTAATTCGCTGATTGTTCAGTTCTCTTCAGTATGAACCGCCTAGTAGTTTGAACATAGCAGTATAGAAGAATAAAGTTATGTTAAAAATACTATGTACTGTAATAGAAGTTCTAGACAACAGCCTGAAGAACACCAGAAGAGGGCAAACCTTTGTGTAAACAAATGCTCTCCATTTTATGACCTATTCAGATCTTGTTCCACTGAGTGGCTCAGCTACATTCCAAGTTTCTAGGCTCTTTGTGTATTACCGACAAGCAGTAACTTTGATCCCAATTTTGTGATCCGACCCAAAAGGTATTAAATTGGCAACCTGGTTGCATAATTGGAACTAAGCCTTCAAAACCAGGTGATATATCAGGAAGCAGATATGCTGCAAACGTAGTTCTAAAAAATAGTGCTGCAAGAATCAGACGGGGCAAGCATACATCTTAGTTTTCTATTTAACCGAGCACAGCGCACAGAGTTTTTTATGCCTAATTTAACAGAGGAGGCAAAAATGTACAAATTACTAAAGGAGTTATTAATATATTGAAAGCAATTTGGTTCTATGCAAAAAAAAAAAAAAAAAAGTTTCGCACTAGACTTTTGGGTCATTCACTACACCGATATTTAAAGATTCACAAAACCAGCTTAATGTAGGATTTATTTAAACTTTTATAAAACTGCACTATAGCACAATTCTAAGCAATGTACAGAAGATACCGACCTCAGGACATTTTATGCAATGTTAATATACATAACACACAAGACATTTATGGAAATATAAGAAGTCAACTCTTGGGTCCCTTGTGTTGGAGATGACCACAACATGTTGAAATACTTTAGAAACATTAACCAGATTTTTTAAGCTCAGAATTTTTCCCAACTTGTTACAAGGTGAACCAAGTTAGAAGCACTTGAGGCCAAGTGTTTTGGCTCTACCTGGGACATAAATTCAAATTTGTTTCTAGAACTGAAACAACTTTTGGGATTTGATTGCTATCTCCAGTAGTTTCTAATGCTTAACTATAGGACCTTAACCAGCTTTTCTAAAGGCTATTTTCCCCTCCCCCTTTATTCTTGTGTAACCTTAACTTTAATTGTGGACTGAAGTACAACATTTTCCTTTTAATCTTTAATATTTGATCTTATTTCAAATTGTTCATGCATGCAATTTTTTTGTTAAGTTTTTATACAAGTAAAAACCAAAACCAAAACTTATGCTTTCAAGCATCCACTTAAGAGATACAAGTCACCATCTTTAAAAAACTGAGCTTATAAAATTTAACAGTGGTAGAACTTGCACTTGGAAACACAGCACAGAACTCTTATAAAAAAAAAAAAAATAAATAAATAAAAAATAATCAGGCTCCTTTGACCCGACCACTGCAGAACTAGAAGTCTGTCTAGAAATTAGACCTCAAAGCAGGGAAGATTGCATCTGCTCTTATAATTTATCAAACAGCTAATAGTACTTATTCAGTGTTTAAAGATGAGGAAAAGCTATAATACCTTAAAATTTAATCTGAAAACCCACTGGCAACCAATATAATTAATACTGTGTATTATGGTAGAATCAAGGAAAGCCCATAAGTACCCTAGCAATTGTCCTGTGCTTTTCCATAGGAGTTTGTACATTTGAAAGGCCCACAAGGCATTACAATAATCAAAGCGCTTGCAGCACCAGGAGACAATCCCTTCAGATGTGTTAATCAGCACCTCCTGAATGATACTACCTCCATAAGACTTAAATGATAGTCATACAATCAAAAAATCTATTGTTCCTTTTTATAGTCAAATGAACCTCAGATAGGGCATAAGAGAAAATTACTTGGGATTTATTTAAATTCAACTTAAATCTATTGGCCTTCATCCAACTCAATTAAGATATACTTAAATTTTCTGAGCGTTTTAGATCTTGTACCTGAATCTTCCAGATACTTGCAATGGATTTCTCTACTCTTGCAGAATACAGCTAAGTTATGATCTGAACTCTGGTTCAAGATTAAGATAGTTTTATACCAGTACTATCCAGGTCCTGAGCTGTGCAAATGAAAAACTTAGAAAAAAAAAAAAAGAATCATTTCAAATAGGACATGGCTGGCAGTTCAAAATCAGGGCAGCGAAAACCAGGGCAGCGATTCCCCTGCAGCAAATACACCAAAGCCCATTCAATTCTTATGGGCTTTAATGAATTTGCTGAATAATTGCTGTGGCTTGCAAGAAGGGCCATGAGTTGATAGTTAATTGTCTAGACTTTACATGCCCAAGAGATTTAAGACTTATTTTAAAAGTTGACAGTAGGTGTAGTATTATACCCCCCCCCCACCTGAAATTATGTATTAGTTTAATCCCTTCCAAATTGAATCTCAGGTTTACACCAAGGCCAATTGTTGCCAAATTTACTTACTGAACTTCATGAGAATAGATTGCCCACTACAGATAAGCACATTCATTTAAAAAAACCATGCAATTCATTTGAGGGTTCAGTCTGCCAATAAAATGTAATAGAGTGAATTCACCTTTTATTGTAAGGTGTCTAAACCTGCATAGGCTTGGAGGCATGTCAAAATTTTGACCTATGAACGAACCAGCGTAGAAGTGAGCTAAGTTATGCAGTAAAGAGAAACTAAAGTGTAAATGTATAGCACAAAGCTACTTCATACCAGAGGGAACTGCATGATTAAATGAAAAACAAAACCCCCCTCTTAAAACCCCAAAATGCTGCCCAACAGATATGCCACCTTGGCAAGGTAGTGGTTTGTCTTCTAAAATCCACACTCGATTCCATAACAAGAAAAACAAATCCTTGAACATGGACTATTCAAACAAACAATACTGGTTCACCTCCATGCTGAATCTGCCAAAAGAGACAAGTTAATCTTGCACACAAATGTTTAACTCAAAAAAAGGTTGACAGCAGTAGCTTGGTCCTTGCAGAGTTACACATGTCCTAGGATGGTAAAGGTAGTTTTTAAACTAATATCCCTCCCCTTTCCCCCATTGCCAAGTATAGCATGCTCTGAAAGATTACATATTCCATCAATACATTTAACCTAGCTGCTTAAGAGCTAAATTGGCAAGACATTTATTTTTTGCATGAGAGATTCCAGCAGTGTACTAAAGTCTAATTTTGTATATTAAATGCAGATTTATAAATCAGAAGTGAAAAAACTTTTCAGATGCACATATGTACAATATATTTTAGGCAGTGTCTAAAAGCTACATGCTGCTTCCCACAGGAGTTAACATAATCTGCAAGCATATGAAGTTTACTAGACTTTCAACTGAACATGGTTTAAACATACCAGAAAATAGCACAGCACTATAAGCTAGCTTAACTTACAAGTGATCACACACTTGAAATTCAGCATGTTGTAGGGCGTAGGCAATTCTAGGTGCATGAGGCAATTGTCCCAAATTTACAAATCAGATTGTATTTATTTCTATATACTATTAGAAAGCAATAATACACATAGCAGACTTTTACCTCAAATACCTAAAGAATTTTTAACTTGTGCTTTCTGGAAGGCATATATAGTATGAATTTACCTCCAATATGGTGTCAAATATTCAGACTAACCCAAAAATTGAGTTGCTGGTAAAAGCTAAGGCTTCTCAGAAATAAATTAAAATGCAGACTCACTGCTCATCAAGGCACAATTGTGTATTCTTAAAATGAAGTCAGATTAGAGATATGTTTTGACCCATTTTGGGGTAGCAAGGAAGAGTTGAGAGACCAGTTACAGGTCTTAAAATGCAAATACCACAACCTTGGTGCAAGTTGTTTCCCATGGAAATAACTGATTAACAAAGTTGTCAAACAATAGTTGGATAGCCCTAGGTCACATTTATAAGACAGAGGAATGCCACTACTCTACCTAATCCAGGGGTGTCCAATGTCGGTCCTCGAGGGCCGCAATCCAGTCGGGTTTTCAGGATTTCCCCAATGAATATGCATGAGATCTATTTGCATGCACTGCTTTAATGCATATTCATTGGGGAAATCCTGAAAACCTGACTGGATTGCAGCCCTCGAGGACTGACATTGGACACCCCTGACCTAATCGCTCCATAACTTGATCACTCAAGGTTAGCCTACAATAAAGCACCAGATTAACAGATGTTAGAACTTGTGGGTACATATGTGCCAGACATGTTGGAAACAAATCAGCATCTTCAATTAAAGACAGATCACACAATCCAAGATTAGGATGTAGGAAAAGTGCAGACTCCATTAAGTACATGTAAATTACTTCTACATAAGTATTACTAGCTCTGAGTCATTTGCAATAGAACTGGAGACAATAGGTAGGATTCAGTTTGTAATTTTAGTCAATGATCAGTGATTGTAAGGAGGGTAGAGATGCTGAAATGGAAACGGGGTTGTTTGGAGGAATAAAGTTTAGGCCCAACTTGCCACATATTCTAGGTACATTAAGCAGACAACTTGCATAGGGGGGATTAGTTGTTCAGTGGTAGATTACCACACCTATGACTACTTAGGATCTTGACAGCTAAGCAGATACAAGCCTGCACCTGTGGTCTTGCTTTTACACCATGGCATAGTATAGAAACTGCACCAGAAGAGGGCACGTTCAAGCAAGAGCTACAACCAAAATCTGACAACCCTATAACTTGGAGCACCATACCCTTATATAAACAAGGTTAAAGCTATAAAGCAAAACTGAATAAGAGAACGTGATAAGACAAAGCACAACTTAAGGAAAAAACCACAGGTTTCTTCCTTTGAGCATAGGCCAATTACAAATGAATGCCGACATGGGTTTCAATACGCATAGCAGACTAGTACCTCAAATACCTAAAGAATTTTTAACTTGTGCTTTCTGGAATGCATATACAGTATGAATTTACCTCCAAAATGGTGTCAAATATTTAGACTAACCCAAAAATTGAGTTACTGGTAAAAGCTAAGGCTTCTCAGAAATAAATTAAAACCAGCTGCATTATAGGTTATCTGCCAAGTTTTTTGTAACTGCCTCAAGCATTCTGTAAATCCCATCAAGAACATTTAAGAGTGTACAATATTTCTGTAATCAAGATACTTTAATCTTAAAAAAAAAAAAAAATTCCTTTTTAAAAGTATAAAGAAAAAAGTTTGGAGATGGAGCTCTGACTCAATACTTGTGCCTACTTGGCTATGGAAAACCTCAAGAGATCAATTATCCTGATAGGTATTGAAGATGGGCAGGAGTTCCAGACAGGTCTACTTAAGGATAGTAAACACAAATGCACACTTGGGGGGAGGGGGGCAGACAAAGCAAAGGAGTAACTTACTAGCTTTTAATACAAGCAAACTAAATTCTCCCAAAACAATGCACAATCTCTACCTACACTAGTAGAGGTTAACATTTCTCTCCATGCTATGAGTCAACAGCAATCACTTATCTATACCACCCTCCATCCAAACATTATGGTACAAACCAGTTGGTGAATTCTACCCCCCAAGTCTCCATTTTTCTTGTAAAGTCCAATATGGTAGTCAAGATGCTTTCCTTAGCTTGTCCAGTTTGGACATTTTCCATCATTTCCTAAATCCTTTCCAGCTGAAAACTCCCTGGCAAACCCTCTTCAGGTGGCTTATTCCTTAGGTTCTGATCACTATTTTCTCAAGACATCTTCAAAACTGCAATCTATCTCTCAAATCAGCTCAATAACTAGGTAAGTTTTGCAAACTTGATACTGGTAATTCTTCAAACCCTACAAAATCTACATTTGCTTTCTCGAGTTGCAGATATACATATAATTTTCTGGCAGCCAGGGAAACCTTTCCTAATTAGAGCTAGTGACTTCAGCTATAAAACAGCTTTTACCCTCAAAGTTGTTCCTCCAGAGGCATAGGTTTATTAAAAAACTACAGCTACATTCTCTAGGGATGGTTGGATAGAGTTGATTACCTGTAACAGGGGAATGCAGCCACACTTGATGGTGAAGTCCTCAGACTGATCTGTTTGTATTCTTTCCCCTGCTATAAGCTTTTTCACCATAAAGTGTCTACATTGTCCCTGCTTTTCTGGGTTGTGTTGCAAAGCCAATAAGTTTAATCACACAATTTATCACATCTTTACTCCTTCAAAACTTTGCATTTCCATTTGCTTTTATAAAATTTATTTGAAGAGGGCATCTGGTTAGAGCTGCTTTTTAACATGTGGCTCTAATTTACCATTGATCTATCCCTTTCTTTAGACACCTTTTCTATAGACATGGAATCAGAACAAAAATTCTGACGCTTCCTACAAACTGGGAAACATTCAACATGGGTAAGGTTACTGGAAGTGATTCTGAATTTAATGAATTCTCATTCTGAGCAAGGAGCTTGAAGCACTTAGAAAACTAAGCAATGTATCAATTTTCTTTTAAAAGAAAAAGCAGACTTGGATATAAAAATTTTTTTGAAAGTACAATAAATTATGGTTGAGTAATCTTGAAAAAAAGTAGGTAGCTGACAGGACTTCTTATAAATGTCACAAAAATGTTTGTGAATGGGGAGAGGGAATGCACTAAACCCAAACAAGGGAACACATTACATTTAAAAAGTTGATAAACAGCATATGATGGACAATTATGACTATTGCTAATGTTCATTACCCAGAAGCATAGTGATCAGGCATAAGATGTTTGGAAAGTTTGTATAAATTGCTTAGTATTTGGTGGATTAAGTGATAGATTGTGCTTGGACAAGAGTTTCTAGTTATTTTTCAAAAGAACCAGAAAACAAAATTTTACCAAAAATGCTGGGAAGACCAAATTAGTTCAAATGCCTACTTTTAAAGTCCTCTACGTCAATCAATTGCATACCAGGGCCAGAAAATAAATTTATATCATGCAGTTTACAATAAAAAGCTGAACAGCTAATACAACAGTAGCATATTTTTAAGATAGGAAAGTCTTGGTAAGATTCAAATCAAACTACTAAAAATTTTACTCCATTTACCAGCTTGGAAAAATATGGTTCTTTCAAGAAATCTTTTAAACATACGTTCTTTTAAGTATGGAAAACAGCCAGCCATTGTATCAAACAGCATCTTATAATACAAGCAAATCTGAAAAGTATCTCCATATAGCAGTCCCTTGTTTCCCCGTCAACTGTGAAAGAGCATAGAACAGTCAGACTTTAAGACTTACGTCCTGCATAATTGCACCCAGTGCAGGTAGCAAGAGTATCTCGAAACAAGATCAGGGTTAGCCAAAGAGATACAAAAGCCAGAAAGTGCTTATATTAAAGTTTGGTTCTGGCAGGTAACTACTCCTAGTGAGAGAACATTTAATCCATAATTAACCCCCCTCCCCCCCTTTTTTTCCCCAGAATGCGTTCCCGAGAGAGGTGGTGGAGAGGAAAACGGTGACTGAGTTCAAAGAAGCATGGGATGAATTCAGAGGATTTAGAATCAGAAAATAATATTAAATATTGAACTAAGGCCAGTACTGGGCAGACTTGCATGGTCTGTGTCTGGCCGTTTGGTGGAGGATGGGCTGGGGAGGGCTTCAATGGCTGGGAGGGTGTAGATGGGCTGGAGTAAGTCTTAACAGAGATTTCGGCAGTTGGAACCCAAGCACAGTAGAAAATTTTAAATTGAATCAGGTTGGGCAGACTGGATGGACCTTTCGGGTCTTTATCTGCCGTCATCTACTATGTTACACAACTGTAGTGTGGTGTTTAGCACCTGCTGCAGTGGTTAACAGTTCCAATAGAATTCTATGAATGGCAGAGCTATGAGAATCCGAGCCATTGCTGCCATGGCGGACACTAAACTGTGCTAGTTTTGTAAAAGGAGGTAAATACTGTAGCAGGGAAGGAATGAAGAGTACTATGAAAGCAGTGT
The DNA here is from genome assembly GCF_902459505.1 of Geotrypetes seraphini. Taxonomy (NCBI): domain Eukaryota; kingdom Metazoa; phylum Chordata; class Amphibia; order Gymnophiona; family Dermophiidae; genus Geotrypetes; species Geotrypetes seraphini. The sequence continues at coordinate 71,062,647 of NC_047091.1, read as the reverse complement.
TTTATCTAGCATTTACCTTTTCTGCATGGTATAGAGCAGTGTAATCAAACTGTGTGCCTCCTTTCAGGTGTGCTGTGGCCTACTGGCAAGGAGGAGAGGTGCCGGTGTTAACTGCCTATAGGATGTACTTCTCATGGCAAGAGGCACATCCTGTAGGCAGTCAGCCGCTGCCTCTCCTATCTGGCCCTCTTCTCTGTTGACACCCCCACTAGTGTCTGAGCCCATTTGAAGGGCTTTTGTGCATGTGTGGATGTCAGTGATGCCCACACACTTCTGGGTGCCTTGAGTTGCAGCCACTACCTTTACTGTGCCACAGCTTGAGAAAGTTTGTGGGACAATGTTGTAGAGTTGTGCAAGTCATTTCTGGGTCCTTTTCCAAAGATGCACTGCTGAGAAGTGCACACTTAAGTGCTGCGTTGCCTATTCTAGTCCTGTATAGGGGCTTAGCATTTAGCACGTGCTGCTTGGTAGCACAACTTTGAAGCAGCTAAATTTTGGAAGTTTAATGGACAATTGAGCTTTCTCATTTTTAAAGATTGGTGTTAACACCCTAGAACAGTGTTCAACCTTTTATGGACCGGCATTGGTCTGCAGACTGGCAGTTGAACACTGAGCTAAGTCGTGGGCCATCTGGAAGCCTTCCTCTGATGTTGTGACAGAGAGAAGGCTTTCAGGTCCCGCTGCCCATGGCTTTGTGCACTGAGTCAGTGAGGAAAAGGGAGCCGGCCTAGATAACACTGCATCAGTCACACTGTGAACCGGCGGTTGAACACTGTTTTGGGCCTGATGCACATGCCAGTCCTGTGGACCGACAGGAAATTTCTGTGGCCTGCCACTGGTCTATGGACCAATGGTTGAAGAACACTGCCCTAGAAGACCGGAACAGTTTAGATCAGGGATCTCAAAGTCCCTCCTTGAGGGCCACAATCCAATCGGGTTTTCAGGATTTCCCCAATGAATATGCATTGAAAGCAGTGCAAGCACATAGATCTCATGCATATTCATTGGGGAAATCCTGAAAACCCAACTGGATTGTAGCCCTCAAGGAGGGACTCTGAGGCCCCTGGTTTAGATCAACTAGTATTTCCATTAATACTGGAAGCTGCAAGTTTAAGGTAGTAGGAATTTCTGCCAGTACTTAAAAAAAAATAAACTTAAGAGGGAATTATAATGGCAAAACAAGGGTGATACTGAAAATACTGCTGCTTTGATTAGTCACCCATCAACAATCTATAAATATAATACTTGCTTAATAGTGAATGCTCAGACCCACAACTATATCCCTGTGATATTTCACTGGGATATAGTTGTGGGTCTGAGCGTTCACTATTAAGCACATATCATATTTTGTGATCATTTTTATATATAAAAAAATTTATAGATTGTTGATGGGTGACTAATCAAAGCTTTATTCTGAAAGCCACAAAACTTGTCCAATTTCTCATTTTACCATGCATATCTATATTAAAAAAGTCACTAAGGAAATCATGAAATCCTCATCTTTGTGGCCTTCAGGGGCTTAGTAGCACTCTCCTAGTCTGAGAAAACTAGTAAGGTTTCATGGCTTCCCCAGTGACTCACTATTCACACACCCGCCAACCAAAAATGTTAAATGAAGAAAAATTGACAACTTAATAGCCACCAAAAGCAGCTAAACTAGACAGACAAATCGCCACTTTGTTGTCATCGACCAGTCTACAAAACCTTCAAGATAGATACTAACTACTCTTCAAAAAAAATACATAAAACTTCACACGAGTTCCTACCCACTCCATACCCTTAATATACTCTAATATGCCTCCAACTAATGCTAAATGCCTCTATTTACCCAACACTTACCACTTTAGATCGACAACGTTGGTAATTCATATGCAACTCTTACGGCATCTTATACTATTCCTGTAAAGTTTTATGTAATTTCTGAAAACTTAAGTAATCTGCCTTGAACTGCTACTTAGTTAATTTTTAACTAATGTAGTTTGGCACAAAACCAGTCTACCCCACACTGAATTATGAACAGCATTCAAATACAATACTTGCATGTTAAGCCAACAAGGGGCCCTTTTATGAAAGCTTAGTTGCATGCTACATGCCAAGCCTATAGGTATAAAATGGGCTTAGCATTTAGCCGAAATCAAGCTTTAGTAAAAAAATGGTCCCATATAAAAAAACTCAATTGCCCTCAACATGAATTTGTACAGATTCTCTCAAGTCATTTGTCACATTTAAATTCAGCATGTTTAGAGATACTAAGGGCATTTACAAAGCTGTGGTAGCGTTCGCCAAAGCCAAATGCAAAGCCCATTCAATTCCTATGGTCTGTGCATTTGCCACAGGAGAGTTGCTACCGAACCTTTGCAAAGGGGGGACTTTAACTAATCACTAGTAACATTCAAGCTATTTTAGTCTTCTCCATTCCTGGTGTTTAGTGGGTAAGAAAATTTCCCAAGGCATTCTTCAATTCTCAATACAAAGCACAACTACTACCCTTTGCAATGCAAAGATTATCCCACCCTCCTTTTCATGACAAGCAGCATTTTCATACTGAAGCCAAAAGCAGCCGTCTTCCCAGCAGTAATTTACCCATTTGGCAACTTGCATGCACATCACCCCACCCTCCATGTCTTTACAAGAGCATCACTGCTTTAGTATACCTCAACCACACTTGTTTTAAGTTCCCAAGTCTATTAGATGTTACCCATACAATGCATTTCTAATCCCTGCACTATAACTAAAATGTCCCAATACCCTGGCATTAAATGCCAATACTGAAACATATTTTTAAATTGAATAATTTACCAAGTTGAATTTTCTGATAACCTAATGTTTACACATGATCTATTGTGCCCATTGCTGAACCAGCACATCAAATGCCAATATTGACCAAAATGGCTCAACTCAGTTCGAGACAAGCTAGTTAACTGTTATCCCATCACCACCCTATAAAAATGGAGATCCATATTGTTCTAAGAGGCCTTTTGAATACCTTCATTAAGCCAGGCAAGTCTTACTACTTTAAGTCCCCAACCTTCTTAAGTGTATGAAACTGAGCAGCTAAGCCAAATGCTTACTTGTGAAAAGATGGGGGGGAGAAGATGGAGGCACCATTGATGAAGTAGTCTAACATTACAATCAAGTGTGGCTGCTTCTCTCCTGCTGGTATTTAGAGAAGCTACCCTTCAAATGTTTCTAGTTAGCAGACTAGTAGATTTCAGAGATACAAAGCAATCTGTACTTCAATTAAGCATGATTTTCAGAATCCCCACAATTTTAAATGCTACCACAGTTATCAAATTATGGTGATTACAAGCATCTAAGTTTCTTTAAAAAAAAAAAAACAACCCAAAAAACATTTAGTTTTACCTATGGAAACACTGCATTAGCATTGCTTGCATATGTAATTTGCATTACCAGCCAACTATCCCTAACCCAAACTTCAGAATTGGAATTTACTAGTTCAAAATCTTTACAAGATGCAATGCCAGTAAACATTGACAACTATACCATTGCACAAAAAAACCCTTTAAACAGATCATAGCTGACCAGTCTAAAAATGTAAGTTTATATTCCCTTGACCAGTAGAATACATACATAGCTATGCTGTAGAACAAAAAACCTATTTCAGATATAGCAGAGTTTAAGCAAAAGTGGTAATCTTGAAACTCACCCAGATTTGAGGACCTTCCAATGTGGCTTTTTATAGTCAACTATATGCCACATTATGAAAAGCATATACATATTTAAACTTGGAGCTGTTTGTATTAAGTTTCCCAGAGTGTCATGTTAAGCAAATATGGGGGGGAGGGTAAATCAAATGAAGCACAACCAAACTAAAGCCTCAGCAAGTAGTAGTGTTTAAAAAAAAAAAAAAAAAAGGAATAGCTCTAATGTTTACAGCAACATGCAGCCACTCTTAAGATACATGGTTGGATTTCTTTCAAACCTATTGGCACCATCAACCCAAACTTAAGACCACTGCTCTTATTAATTAATCCTTTAGTTTGATTTTGGACATTACCACCCCATAGATATTATCCTCCTTAGTGACCTTCAAATTAATGTAGAGTTCCATAGAATGGCAATACCAATTGTACTTTCACAATTACATTCTGTAAAGCAGAAATAGTATGACCAAATTGTTTTAAGCTTTAAACTTTACCAAAAAAAGGTCTTCAGCAACACCAGAACACCAAAATAAAAGTACAGGCTTTGGCAAAATGCTTTTAATACTAAAAAGTGGACTGTTAAGTTGGGTTATTTAAGGTTGGGGTTTTGTTTTTAATTCATAGCCCACAAACTACACACTTCAGCAGAATTTATACTGAGACCTGCTTAACAAAATTATGTTTGTAAAAAACCCAATTTAACAGCCCATGTTAAATAACTAAGACAGTCAACATTAAGGTTGTTTCTCCCATTCTATGGGAAGGTGGGGGGGAAGAGAATCAGATAGAGCACCTCTATGGAAATCAGAAGCGAGTTGCCATCTATGTAACCAAAATTAGTTGCTCTACTTACCTAGCTAGCACCTTGAAAAGCTACAACAGTTCAAAATCTGCAATATAAAGTTATTGATAAAAAAAAACCCAGAAGCAATTTCTTCTTAAAAAAAGGGGGTTTTATTTAAAATATTCAAAGCAATCCAAGTATAAGTCAACAAAAATTTAGGCCTTTTTAAAGAGATGTACATTAACTTTTTTTTTTTTTTTTTAGTACAGCACAGTGAAATTCTCATTAAATACTGAAAACTATCCTAACAAGGATGTTTTGAGTCTAAATTAGTCAAGTGTGTTTAGTCCAACAAAAGGAAGCTAAAATTGGGTCTCTTGCAGAAGAAACCAAGTCTTAAGCATGTTACCAGAAGTTAAAACTGACCATATATCCAACACTAAAAAGGTTAGCCCAAACTGAAGCAGCAGCTGTTTAGCTCCTGAACCACCATAGTTGATAGAACTACTTGTTTTGATACGTTGCCTTAAAATTTGTGAACAGAGCCTAGCAGATTCCATTAATGTATGAACAGTTTAAAGGAGCTGCTTCGCTAAAAAAAAAAAAAAATCCTTCCAAGTAGCACACTGCATGAAGTATTAAATAAAGGAAACATGACCTGACCTATGAATAATCTACTAAACCTGGAAGGCCTTAAGTATTAAAGCTTTACAGTAAAGTGCCACTGAAGCCCATAATTTATAGCATTAAGGCATGAAGTCACTTAGTTTAACAAGGTCCACAGGTGCTTTAACCAACTGCATGCTATTGACCCTAGACAACCACAGTAAGGATTTGTTAAACCCAGCAGCAATGTACACTGGCAAACCCTTCTGTTAAGAGTTAAACATTTTATAGTGTGAGAAATGTTTAAGCTGTTACTGAAACAAGTCACGTCTTTTAAATTGAGGCCATCTTGAAGCAATTTTAAGTTGAGCATGATGTGTTTTGAAAATGCATTTTTAAAGTTTTAAATACCAGACGGTACAGGTTAGCTATGTTAAAGATGTTTTGCTTCCACAAGGTTCTCCCATTCTCTGAAGAGGGGGGTTGACAAAGATGACCATTATGTTTAGAAAAAAAATCCAATATCATTAATTGGTATGAGAAAGCTCAGGAAAAAAAACCGCTGAAGTTATTCATTTAGCCCACTGGAATGGACACCATTTCTAAACAGAACAATCAAGACAAAATTAGGCTTCTTGAAGCTTTGAATGCAGCAGCAATAGTAAGCAAGATTATTAGATAAGGCTGTGTTTAGTACTGGAAAATATGGTAGGTTTGAACTTTTTGCCCAGACAGAAACCTTCCGGAAGGGGAGCCCAAGAAGTCTTCTGGAATGCCTCCTGTATATCAGGTAGCTTTTCAATACCTAAGGTCATTTCTGCAGCAAGAGATCACGATTTTCAGTCTTCCTTTTCCACCTTGATGCTAATTATCAAAATGTCACCGACTCAACATCCTAACCAAGCACTTGTAATCCCACCCGCTAAAAAAGGTATTGTTCAGAAAAAGTTTTATTTTAGAAAGTGGTTATGCCTCAACCTAAAAATTCCCTTGAAATTGAGGTAGATCTTTGAGCTAATCTAAGACACTGTGCATTAAGTGAGTTACCAGTTTGTCCCACCACTTCCATTAAATATTACTAAACCTGTACCAGGATACTTATACTTAACCCGACATGACCACCACATGTGACATAAGATCCTGCTAGTACACTGTTATCTCCCAGTCCAAAAGCAGAAGATATTAAGAGCCCAAGAGCTGTTGTAGAACCAGCTATGGAAAAAATATGGATATGAAACCAGACGTTGAGCAGTTTATGCTTACCCTAAACAGCTAAATAATGAATTGTTTTGCATGTGTGACTTAAAGACACCTGTCCCAACCCTACTAAAATGTGCAAGAGTTGCTACCCTCCAGATATCAAGGAAAAGCTCCATATAACACAAGTTAAAGTTGAAGACAAGAAGACACACACCACCAACAACAAGGGAATATGCCCCTTACTAGCCAGGCTAGTTTGCTTTCACATATTTAAACATGTACCTTTTGCCCCACCCCATAACACTTTACAGTTTTAGATAACATGTACATGCCTTTCAGTTACAGACTACCAAGTACATCAAGAATTAAGTCACATTTACTCATGTCTACCCCATGCCGGTTGTATGTACTTTCATACTTTCAATAGTTCAAGTGGTTTTGAGGAACATCCTTATAAACAGCAAGGAGTTAATATAGTTCAGCTACAGTAAAAGCACAGAAACCATGTTACCTCCACCCCAGCCCATCCCAGAACAAATGCAAACACCAATTGAAAGATTTCAAGTCCATTTGCTGTGACCTAGCGTTGTAACTCATACTGTTCGCCTACCCTCTGGCATACTTGACAGCTGGCAGTTTTCTGGTAGTCAAATGTAGTGCTTAATCTACACACATTAATTGATCAGCCTAGTAGAAGCACTAATAAAGGTCCTCTGCTTGTAACAAGTTCAGAAACTTTAGTAGGAGGTAAGTTGGAGTAACGCTTCTGAAGAGCCAGTTTTCCTCTCCTGCACTGCTTTGACAATGGTCATGGCAAGACATCCACATCAAGGCAGCACCACTTCTGAATGTTCAAGATTCACCAGGATGTATCAAGATGATTACTTTAAGACTAAGTATCTGAAAAGAGTCTAAACAAAAGCTGTTTAATCCCCATCCCACCCCTTTGTTACAGTATTACCCTACAAATACATAAAAAAAAATCAAAGTTCACTTCTACAGATTATAATTTTACATTTTTTTTTAAAGGAACCTTACCCATAGTTTATTAGGTTCCTAGATAGCCATAAACAAAGCCTACTTAATGAGCTAAACAGGCTACCCCACAGAGACTTCAATGAGCCATACTAGAAAACAAATTAAATACCCCAAGCAACCCAAACAAAACCCTACCATTTATTAGAAAGCTGTTGGCAACATCTAATATTAATATCCCTCATTTCTCTTAAATGTATGCAGAATATTAGAAATTACATCAATTTCAGGCCATTTATCCCACCTCATAAACATTAAAACTTTCCTAACATTTGAGACCATTTTCTCTGCCACCCTTAAGTTCTTAGCCCCTCCCCTAATACTAGTCCACCAATCCCATTCCTCTTGAATCTCCACCCTTTCCCTGCCTTTGGCCCTAGCCAGCTTACACTGCCAAACCCAGACACTAGCCCCTCCCTAATACTAGCTCACAAATGCCACTGCTCTTTGGACAAGACAACTCCACCCCTAGCCAGCTTAAGCCAAGACACCTCCCACCAACTCTTAGGTAGTTTATTTCCTATCGTCTCCTCCCCTACACACAATACACCCTTCTCCCCTAAACTCAGATACCACCCATCCTCAGCCACCTTTCCCAAGCAGCTCAGAGAACACGATTACCACTGCCCCACACACATTTCAGATCCTGCCAGATATGGTACTTATGCTACTCTTACGCGTTTCAGACACTACTAGACACCGCACCCCACCAAACGCAGGACCACCACTTCGGTCGTGGCTGAGACCCTGCCAGCCACCCCCCCCCCTCCCAAGGCAATGAGCCTCCCCATTATTGTAACCCTGCAGATGTTCTTCCCCACCTCATAACACGCTGTAATTATCAGCCATCCGCTTATATTGCCCCAATTTAAGTAACTGCATATTTGAGCTCATAATTATCACTACCTAGTATTACCCCCCCCCCCTCCTAGTCTTGTCTCACAAGCCACTCACTCCTTTACCCCCCCCCTTAAAGAAATAAAAAGCAAGCCTGTCTTACCTGTTAAAGTTTATATAAACGTTATCACACCTAATACGGATTAACTCAAAGGCTTCCTTAAATTTTTAAGGCACACCCATCAACCCTCCCACCAATTACCAGGATTTTTATTTTTAAAGATAGATCAACTAGATTAAAGCCCACAAGTCTTGTTTTTAGGTTAAATAAAAATAAGAAAAATTAAAGAGTATGCAACCCTACATTTTAAAACCCTTAAAGCCAATTCTCTCCCCCCTCCATATTAAATTGCTTTCTAATCTTAGCTTTAACCACCCACATTCTCCTTCTAAAGATTATACCCCCCCGTTACTCAGTCTACTTATGGACCGCCGCTCCAACCACCATCTCGTCTTCTTGGCCGTCATTTGCTGTATAAAATATGGGGCTCGGCGCGTTATCATATATACACTTCAGGCGAAGCACTCACAAATGACGCAGATATCCCTCCGCTGCCAGAGAGCGAAAAGAGCGCCCCTGTCAAAGTATCCCCTCCTGGCTTCGATCAACTCTGAAAGGCTTAATTTGTCTACAGATCTTACTGAAGCCTAATAAAATTAATATACCAACCATATAACAAAATTTCTATTACATATTCTGAGGTAAGGGATCATGGAATTTTCCAGAATAGGGCGGTGGCGGCAGCGGCGGCTCACGAACAGAATTCTTGCGCCGGACGCAAGATGTTTTTCAACCGGACTATTGCAGGGTGTTGGTTGTGCAAGCGGGATGGAAATACGCATGCGTTTGCGAATTCCAACTATCTAAGGACAAAGGACTGAATTAGTTTGAGCACGCGAGCAGGGCGTGACTAGGGTTAGGAAAGATATAGCCAGTAAGAGTCAGCGCAGTGTACTTCCAGCCAATCCGAGTTTTGTTGGGTTCAAACTTGGTAACCGTTTTGTCAACAAAGGAGTTGTCTTGGCGGGAGGAAGGCGTCAGTAATCAGTTGCCTATTAACAGGGAGGAGAAGTTGATTTAAGGGTGGCGGGTTATTTCTAAGAAAAATAATTTGTTAGGCATGAGGTTGCTTGTCCCAAACAAGATCATCTGCCTTGTTGTTCGTACGGAAGATGGTATATTAGAAACAATGTTGAATTTGGGTGTGATCCCACCTTTCTAAAGCTATTTTAAAGGTGAATTGTGTATTTTGCTGGCTGTATGTCTAGAAACATATACACCAATGCTCAAAACAGCACTGAAAAATAACTTCCTAATATTCAGCACTAATATAGAAGCATGCAAAAGAATTAGCAGGGGTTGCATTTCCAGAGTGTTCTGTAATAAAGGTTTTATGGAAAAGTACAAAAAAATCTTGTAATTGCATCCATGATAATTATTATCCCGATATGGTTGTCTTTAGAAAACAAAATTATGGGGTTCATATATATATTTCCAGTACATTCATTTCTTTCTACCATTGAAATCTACCCTCTCTTCTGCGAATCTGCGCTGTTCCTGACGCTCATAGGAATTCAATGAGCGTGGGGAGCAGCGTGGGCCATTCAACATGGCTCTCAGAGAAGAGGGGGTTAGTCCTAATAATATGCTTGGTTTATGAAATTGGATAAGTTCATGGACATTCCTAATGACACATCCATACATTATCCAATATGAGGTAATCCTAAAATTAAGGTAAAAGTCATTTAGGAATGATTGCTCTAGTAATGGTATTATATGCACTCTAAACCAAACAATTTCTAGTGTGACTTTAAAATCTTTTTAGACATTGCAATTACAATTTTCATTTTCAAGGAGCCAGCAGTTCAGATGGTTCAAATTGCAGCATAGCATCAATCACAATGATGTATTATCTTCTATTACCACACAAAAAAACTTCTCTAAACACATTTATTGAGATAACATTCAAGAAGGGTCATTTTGTTTCAAAACTCTATTACTTTAGAAACAGTCCATTTTAAGAAAGAACTGCAACATGCATGGGTGAGTGGTAGAGTGGGGTTTTGTTGTGGTTTTTTTTTGAGGGGGTGGAGTGGGGCTAGGACTCATGTAGAGCTGCTGAGTCTGTACTGCTCACTTTGTAACCTCTTTCTGATAGCACTGTTGTCTGGTGGAGGAGATGCTTGGAATAGATTTTAGCTTGCATGGTTTTTGTGGGGGGTTTTGGGGGGTAAGCATTATTGGTGATCTCGGGGAAGCTTGTTTTGGGGGGGAGAAACAAGGTGGTTATTTTCATCTAAGGATGGAGATGGGGAGGATAAGTTATACACCATAAATACAACCTGTCTTTTGTACTCTGTATAGTTCTAGCCTATTTGTTCCCCATGAATTTTCTTCGTTAATTATGAAAGGAGGAAAATGGCCTCAGAAGCCACAGAGAGCAGTGTGGAAAGCAGTGCTGCACCAGAGCTGTGAAAGGGAAGAGCTGTACTTGCTTAATAGCTACCCTGCACCATTTTATCACTGGCCAAAAAACCTTATTTATGTATGAACTTTGCTTAAATATCTGCTTCAAAATGCTGACAGGCATGTAAATCAAGGAATCAACAGTAAATGCAAATAAATGCTTATCTCATAGATGTCTTGCCAAGATTTGTTCACTCTTTGTCACAGGCTGGATGCAAACAATGGATCAATTGCTGCTGTAGCCAATGGCCATCGTTTCACGATGCTTCAATCGTTTCATCAGGGCTCTAAAAAGGCAGTAGCACTACATAATTCCGTATCAAGACACTTTTTAGGAGGAAAGTTACAACTTTTTTTACAAGAATGCCATGGTTCTTTTCATTTGCTAGGGGGATTTGGTTTGAAACGGACCCTGTTTTTTCAGCATTTGTGTCAGTTCTATGTATTTCACTATGATGTAATATTATCATAATCTGGAGGCTGGGACAATTTCCCGGGATTGAAGCCTCTTTCCTTATCAGATGGCTTGTACAAATTATTACTATTATATAACAGTTTGTATCGTAACTTGGAATGGTGGAAGGAATTTGCCAGTGAAGACAACAAAAATATTTCAGAATCTGCAGAGACTTACGACTGATATAGGAGAAACACCTTACTAACATTGAGCATGCTAAATTTAAAGTGGGGATGGGTGGGTGCCTGTGCCCATCCTACCGCTGTCTAACCAATTTGGACGCACGTTTTCTTAAAAAAAAAATAACCCGAGCAGGCTGCCTGCACTGTAGGCATCTGTTGCAGGTGCAGGGAGGCTCTTAGGGATGCTTAAGCTCACCCAAGGCTGGGAGTGGGTGTGGTTTAGCCTGGAAGAGGCCTTAGGCGAGCTTAGGTGTCTCCCTAGGGCCGCAATAGGTGCCTGAAATGTAGGCCATTGAAATGCTAGCCTGTATTTCAAATAAGCATGGCTGCTAAACTGATCGCAGCAAGGAAATCTCTGTGCCACGATCAGCTGAGCGGCTGTGGCAGGGAGCCCCTGAACCCCACCACAAGCCAGCCAGCAGGAGGGATGCCCACTCCCTCCTGCCACTGCCATCCCTCGCTGTCCATGGCAGGAGGGATGCCCACTATCCCACGGTGCTTTGGTCTTATGGCATGGCTCTTAAGTACTCATCCTTAATGAAGTGTGATTATTTGGATGTAGTTATCTCAACTCATTTGCACTCCAAGGAACTCTCTACTATGGCTTCTTATGCCAAAGCCTGGAAGGCTTTCCAACAGTGGTGTGCTAAGGATCAGGTGAAGCCTGAGAGGGTTCCCATTTCGGTTGTCCTGGCTTTTGTTCAGGAGGGCCTAGAAAAAGGTCTGGCAGTGACCTCCCTTAAAGTGCAGGTTGCAGGCCTTTCATGTTTTCAAGCATGCAGAGGCGCTAGTTCACTTACTGCTCATCCAGATGTGACCAGGTTTCTGAGAGGGGTGCTTCGTTTGAGTCCTCCATTGCGTCTTCATTTCCTTTCTTGGAATCTTAACTTTGTTTTGTAGGGCCTTGTTGAGGCCCCATTTGAACCACTGAAGGATGCTTCTCTAATGATCAAATTTGTCTTTCTAGTCGCCATTGTCTCAGCAAGGCGTATATCAGAGTTTCAGGCTCTTTCATACAGAGAACCCTTTCTCCGTATTATGGACGCAGGTGGTGGTCTCTGTACTGCACCTTCCTTTCTGCCAAAGGTGGTATCAGCCTTCCATGTCAACCAGGAGGTTCAGTTGCCTGCGTTTCATCCCACAGGTTCTGAGCGCAAAGATCAGTTCTTACACAAGTTGGATATCCAGAGAGTCTTGCTCCACTATTGGGAGAGACTAATGAGTTCAGGCTATTGGGAGAGACTAATGAGTTCTGATCACCTTTTTGTCCTGACTGCTGCACTTTGCCATGATTGACCGGCGTCCAAGTCTTCGATTGCCTGATGGATTCGTATGGCCATTTCTATGACTTACATCGCCCATGGCAAGCAGCTGCCGACGATTTCACTTAAAGCCCACTTGACTAAAAGTATGGCTGCGTTGTGGGCGGAGAGTCACACGATTCATCCTGATAAAATTTGCAGGGCAGCTACTTAGTCCTCTCTTTGTACTTTTACCTGGTTTTACTGAGTGGATGTGGAGGCTCATTCTGATGCTGCTTTTGGGACCTTGGTGTTGTGGGCAGGCTCTTCTGTCCCTACCTAGCTGTTACCATTACTTTGGTACGTCACCTAGCATATGGAATCCAGAAGGGATATAACAGAATGGAAGATTAGGTTTATACCTTCAATAACACTGCACAACAAAGTTTTTGCTTCCTGAACACTGCTGGGTGTTTCTTATAGAATTTTGGGTGCTGATCATGAATATTACATCAAAAATTACCCATCACGTACCATTTCAGAGAAATCTTCAATTTTGTCGTGATTTTTTCTTATATTTGGATGCAAACAATTTTTTCTCCCATAAGTGTCTTATCAACCAGGTATAACTGGAATATCTGTGGAGACCTCAAAGTCGTTGCTCTGTTACTAGGACTGCAGCTTGGCTATACAAAGTACTGCTGTTTCATCTGCGAATGGGACAGCCGAGACAGAGAGTCGCACTATTCTAGAAAGAACTGGCCACTCCGTAAAAAGTTAGTTCCAGGACAGAAAAATGTAGCACATGAATCGCTTGTTGACCCGACAAAGATATTTTTGCCTCCTCTTCACATTAAACTGGGACTCATGAAGAATTTTGTGAAAGCAATGAACAAGGAAGGGGAAGGTTTTCGTTATTTAAGACAGATGTTCCCAAGAATAACTGATGCCAAGATCAAAGAGGGTATTTTTGTTGGCCCCCAGATCAGACATGTTATGAGTGACAAGCGATTTGAAGATCTGTTAGTTGGGCTGGAAAAAAATTGGCTGGAAAGCCTTGAAAGACGTTGTTGACAATTTTCTGGGCAATTACAGAGCCCCAAACTACATTCAGCTGGTAGACAAACTTCTCAAAGCATACAAGAGAATGAAGTGCAATATGTCACTCAAGATTCATTTCCTCCATTCACACTTGGACTTCTTCCCCGCAAATCTCGGTGCTGTGAGTGACGAGCACGGTGAAAGGTTTCATCAAGACATAGCTACGATGGAGAAACGATACCAGGGCAATTGGAATCCGTCAATGCTTGCCGACTATTGTTGGATGCTACAACGTGATGCACCAGACACTGAATATAAAAGAAACTCGGGAGCAAAACACTTTTAATTCTGTTTCATTTAGTCGCTTGTGCGAAACGTAAACTTGACTATATATTTTATTGTCAGTAAACATAAAAATGTCTATTTCTCATAGTTCTTACGTGATGCAGTAAAACCAAAACCATATTTGAGCATACCAAGTTGGTACCTGTCATAATCACCAAAAACTTTTCAGGAATCAAGACTTAACCAAAAAATTGTTGTGCAGTGTAATCTTATTTCTGTTAGTCTCTGTGGGATTCCATATGACCTGCCCTCTCTATCTACAGTTTGGAATAGCCTGTTTCTTTCTGCCTCGATTATTCTTACAGGCTTGAAGATTTTCCAGCCAGTTGCTTGATCCTGTGAGGAGTTTTATGTGAATATGCACACTGCTGAAGGCTTTTTCTTAGGGTGCTCATTGCACACAGCAGGTTAGTTCTTTTTAATATATTTTTATTGAAAATGGCAGATGGTCCAAACAGGAGATTTACAAGGGATAAAAGAACTGCACAGGAGGCATAAGAATAACAGTGGAATATCTAGCAGAGCCATTCCGCAATATTTTTCTGAGTTGCTTTTGTGCCTGTTTATTAATAATAACAGTTTATATAGCGCAGGCCCGTGAAGTTCTATGCGGCTTACAATGATTAAAAATGCTACAAATTACTTGTTCATGTTTTGCAGAGCAGACCAATTCAAGAATTGTTTGTGTTGCTGGGGATCTGACTCGTCGACTTATGCTTGGGGGGGCTCATCTGGACGGCCTCCGCACCCAGGGTCACTGGACCAGCACGGACCGCCAGTGCCACATCAATCTCCTAGAACTCAGGGCGATCTTCAACGCTCTCCAGACCTTTCAACATCTCCTTTGCGACCAGGTTGTCCTCATTCGCACAGACAACCAGGTCGCCATGTAGGCCCTTGTCATGGATTTGTTCAGTTACTTGGCTTTGGGACTCAGCTGGTGATGTATCTAGCTCTCAGTCTAAGGGGATGGAGCATGTGCTCAGAAAAGTGTTTGGATATCTTCAGTTCCCGGATTGCAGGTTGGGATTGAACACCTAGCGCAGGGGTAGGGAACTCCGGTCCTCGAGAGCCGTATTCCAGTCGGGTTTTCAGGATTTCCTCAATGGATATGCATGAGATCTATTTGCATGCGCTGCTTTCAATGCATATTCATTGGGGAAATCCTGAAAACCCGATTGGAATACGGCTCTCGAGGACCGGAGTTCCCTACCCCTGACCTAGCATATGGAATCCTATAGGGACTAACAGAAAGAAGATTATCGAAGGTATAAACCTAATCTTCCATTCCTTCCAGATGTATGCCTGCAAACAATCCAATCACCATGTATCTTCTGCTTAGTCCACCTTTGCCAGAAGCATTGTCAGCTTGTTAGAACACATAGTAGCTGTTGACTCTTCGCATGGTTGTGCATAAAACTACTGCACTGGTACCTAAAGTGCACTGAACATCAACAACCAGTGTCAAAAAGGATAGCCCTTCAGATAGGACATGCCTTGACTTGGTGGCAAGTAACCACCAGACTAGCACAAGGGGCTGAATTTCAGTAATCACAGTACCAAATAATATTCACTAGGGATGGGGAGCTCACCTGCTTCACATTCGCAGTCAAAGCATTATGAATGCACAGCAAACAAACACTAAACATACTGCTTTTTATTTTCTTGGCCCAAAACTCTGAAATAATCTGCCCCCCCCCCCCACACACACACACATACTATTCACACAGAATCATCTTTTAAAAATCACTTTTACAAACTTTCTATTTTTAGAAGGCTTTTGGGCATCAGTGCTGGTAAATTTTAAAGGCTAAGTTACCTGTTTATTTTGTAGTAGTTTTAGCCATTCTCTGTTTTTCGTTTTGTGTGGTGTTCTTGTTACAAATTGTTTCTGTCCTACAATACTTTGGAATTCTTTTTCATTTTACTTATTTGCAATGATAATTGTACTTTTTAATATAAACTGCCCTGACCTACTTGTTCAGATAGGGCGGAATATCAAATCTTATTAAACATAAACATAAATCTTCTGAAGTTGCAAATCATGTTCTTTTTGCTGCAGGCATTCTGGGACCAGCTCATCCAGGCTGAAAATTAAGTAGCCTTGTTTCTATATCCTACAAACAAGTTGGATCCAGTTTTTTACCCTTAATGCCAGAAAGGTATCAAGATATAGAACTAGAATTAGAGGTACAAGTCTCTCTGCAAACCACTTACGAGGGGTGCTGAAAAGTTCTCAGCCCAACCAAGAAGGGAATGACATGGAGCTATGAAACTTACCAATTATTCCACATATTCACCCCTATGTACAGTAATGTGAAAGTTTTGCCCCTTGCCTCCTGATTTCCTGTTATTGCATATGTTGCACTAAATGGTTTCTGATCTTTAACCCTTTCAGGACCATAAGGATCGTAGGCCAATTTTTGTGGTTTTGACGACATTTTTATGGTTAAAAAGGGCTTGCAGATGCCAAAAAATTGATTTTTTTTGTGAAATATCATTATTTTTATTTTAAAAAATCACACTTCTGGCTTATGGACAGTGTGGCAAGTGAATCTTCTCGTCAATCTAGCAACGACGCTAATGAATGAATGTCGGAACCAGTTTGTTTACATAAAGGCAGTATCATATGGAATCCGTACATATCAAATTTAGAACTGTAGACTATCCCAATCAAAATTTATAGGATTTTAAAGTTATGGGACAAATATGTCCCTTGGTCCTGAAAGGGTTAAAACAAAATAATATTAGATAAAGGGAACCTGGAGTAAACACATAGCACAATTTTAAAATTATTACATCATTTATTTAAGGAACAAAGTTATCTGACACCCTTATAACTCATGTGAGAAGGTAACTGTCTTCTAAACTTAATAACTAGTATCATCTCCTTTAGTCGCAATAATTGCAACCAAACACTTTCTATAATTTGGTTAAATTAAACTAAGGGCTCCTTTTACGAAGCCGCGTTAGCGGTTTAACGCGTGTGCTAAACCGCCGGACGCGCTAGCCACTACCGCCTCCTCTTGAGCAGGCGGTAGTTTTTTGGCTAGCGCAGGGATAGTGCGTGATTAAAAGTCGCTAACGCAGCTTTGTAAAAGGAGCCCTAAATCTTGAACTTATATACTAGAGCAGTGTTTTTCAACCTTTTTACACCTATGGACCGGCAGAAATAAAAAAAATATTCTGTGGACCGGCATCGGACCATGGACCGGCGGTTGAAGAACACTGGTCTAAGTCGTGGGCCAGACCCCACCCGTCTCTACCCAATGTTCACCCCAGACCCAGACCCCATAATAGTACTAATTGCACCTTGCACGTCCCTTGCCTCATCTGGAAGCCTTCCCTCTGACGTCAGAGAGAAGGCTTCCGGTTCAGGCACAGGATGCCCGTAGGAGCCACTGCCCATGGCTTGGTGCACTGAATCAGTTAGGAAGAGGGAGCTGGCTCGAAGATAACGCCGCATCGATCGCACCGTGGACCGGCGGTTGAAGAACACTGTGTTGAGCCTGATGCACGTGCTGGCCCTGTGGACCGGCACTGGTCCATGGTCCGGTGGTTGAAGAACATTGTACTAGAGAATAACACAGGGAAAAAATGTAGCACTGTCCAGTCCCTGTGAGCTCAGTCCCCACCCTGTCCCCGCAAACCATCTGATCCCATCCGCGCAAGCCTCGAATAGTTTTATACTGAACTTATTTTATTAAAGTATGAAAAGAAACAATATTCTGTACAATTGTCATTTTATAAATCAGAGTTCTGGCTGCTGAACTAGAGGAAGAGATCTTCAGCTGGCAGGGCTTTGTTTATAAATGTTTATATACACAGCTACAATACACATCCCCCTCCATATTCACGGGTTCAGACCTCACGACTTCAGTTGTTTGCGGTTTTCATCTGGGTGACCCACCCCCACCTCCCGGACCTCTCCACTTGCTTTTTAAAACCTAGTGGCCTAGCAATGAAGCAGGGCACGAGTGATCTTTCTACACTCCTGCTCTGTGCAGAACTGGGAACAAAAATGATTGCCATGAGTTCCCATGATCTCGCGGGAACTCATGGTAGCCATTTTTGTTCCCAGCTACGCACAGGGCAGGAGCGTAGGAAGATCACTCCTGCCCCGCTTCACCACTAGACCACCAGGCTAAGTACAGTGGACAGGTCCGGCAGGCGGGGGTGAGTCAGAGTCAGCCCTAAAGTTATTCACAATTTTTCCATATTCACGGGCCAGCTCTGCCCCTAACCTCGGTGAATATGGAGGGAGAAGTGTACTACTTTATCTTAAAGCAGAAAAGAAATAGAAATTTTTTTCTACCTTTGCTGTCTGGTTTCTGCTTTCATAAGAACATAAGAAATGCCTCTGCTGGGTCAGACCCGAGGTCCATCGTGCCCAGCAGTCCGCTCACGCGGCGGCCCAACAGGTCCAGGACCTGTGCAGTAATCTTCTATCTATACCCCTCTATCCCCATTTCCAGTAGGAATTTGTCCAATCCTTTCTTGAACCCCAGTACCGTACTCTGCCTTATAACGTCCTCTGGAAGCGCATTCCAGGTGTCCACCACACGTTGGGTAAAGAAGAACTTCCTTTCCTTATTTTCTTGTCATTTTCTTCCTTACATCCACGGTCTGCCTTCTCTCTGCCTCTTCCATAAGGCATCTGTTCTATTTCTATCTCTCTACTGGAAACTGTCTGCCTCTCCCTTCCATCTCTCTCTCCTTCCCCCCCATTGATCTGGTACCCATCTTTGTCCCTCTGCCCCCCATGGTTTTGCATCTCTGTCTTCTTCCCTTCCATATCTCCCTCCCCCAGGTGGTTTTTAGTAGCTCTCTCCTCCCTTCAGATCTGGTATCTGTCTCCTCCTTCTCCTCCCCCCATGCTCTGGTATCTCTCTCTCCTCTATCTTTCCCTTCCTTTTCTGCTCTTCTTTCTCAATTTGTTTTCTACCTCTTGTCTACTTTTATTTTCCAGTCCCCAATTTCCCTTTCATTGTATCTACCTACAGCTTGCCACCTCTTTCCCTCACCCCTTCCAGTATCTTACTAACTCTATCCTCTTCCTTCAATCCAGCATGTACCCTTTTTTCTTCATCCCCTCCTTCCACCCAGTATGTGCTCCCTTCTCTCTCTCCTCCCCACTTCCATGCAGCATCTGCTCCCTCTCTCTCCACCCCATTTCCCTTCAGCATTTGTTCCTCTCCCCTCCCCCCTCTCTCCTCACTTCTCTTCAGCGTTTCTTCCCTTCTCTCCCTGTTTCCATCCAGCGTCTGGTCCTTCCTCTCTCTTCACTTCCCTTCGGCGTCTTCCCTCTCTCTCCTCTCCACTTCCTTCCAGCATCTGTTTCCCTCTCTATTTTTCCTCTCCCCACTTCCATGTGGTGTCTGTTACCCTTTCCCTCCTCACTTCCATATAGCATCTGCTCCCTCTCCCCATTTCCCTTCAGCTCCCTGTGGAAGCGCGCATTATTTTAAAACTGGGCTGCTTTTATTATAAAGTTGCTACCAGCCAAGCACCACAGTACTTGATAGACTTATTGGGTTTTACATCTCAGAGGAACCCCAGAA
This sequence comes from Geotrypetes seraphini, assembly GCF_902459505.1. Taxonomy (NCBI): domain Eukaryota; kingdom Metazoa; phylum Chordata; class Amphibia; order Gymnophiona; family Dermophiidae; genus Geotrypetes; species Geotrypetes seraphini. The sequence goes on along the minus strand of NC_047091.1, from coordinate 71,043,166 downwards.
AAACTCATGCTTTTTTCGCTTTTCCATCAGCTAATGGTTGTAAGTTTAAAAAATATCATGAGCGTTTGCTCTCTTTCAAGTTGCTACACATAAGGATTATAGGCATTTGTTCTCCACGTCTCATTCCTAACTTCATTTTAGAAGACAATTAAAAACTCATCTTTTTAATAAGTTCATAGGTAACTAGTATTTATCACATTTATTCATTTTCATGTATTTTATACTAATCTTTTGTGAACCGCATTGAACTATCTGGTTATGCAGCCTAGAAATTGGCATATTCCTCTCTTCCCTTCCCTTCGGTGCCACTCAACCTTTTCCCCTCGACAGTCCATCTCCCTTCCCATCACCTTCGCGAGTTCTTTTCAGAATTGAGGTTTTCTCTCTGAGCGGCCTGGACGCCAGCCTTCTCACAGGTCATGTGCGGCTTCCCCGCAGCTTCTCTGACACAACTTTCTGTTTCTGCCTGGGCAGCTTGCACCAGAGGAGAAGTTTCGGGGCAGTCACGTGTGATTTGTGAGAAGACTGCTCAGAGAGAGAAAACTCTGAAAAATGCAAGCGAAGGTGAGGGGAAGGGATGCCCAGACTGTGGTGATCAGGAGAGAGGGGGCTGCTGGACCACATGATTGTGAGGAAGGCTGCTGACCAGGAGGGGTAGTAATGAAGGCAACGCACGGCAGATACTTTATTGTGTCGACAAGACCATTTACCACTCCACGGGGGCAGTGAATGGCCTTGTCCCCGTACCTGTGGCTACCAATCTTTTTTTCGCCCTGTTTCTGTGGGTTAACCATGGCTACCCACGGGTAACATTCACCATGTCATTTTCTATTACAGTGGTGCCTCACACAACGGACGCCTCGCACAGCGCACGCTGCGCACAACGAACTTTATGTCTTGATTCGTACAACGAACTTCGTTTCACACAACGAAGTCGCCCGAGCTGCATCCTTCCGCGCAGGCACTGCGCTTAACTGCCCTCTCTCCGCCTGGCTCCCTCTTGCCCCCCCGACTCCCGACACGATCGGGGCAAAAAGGAGCCCAAGCCCTCTTGCCCCGCCGATTCCCCAACTCCCCGACAATATCGGGCCAGGAGGGAGCCCAAGTCCTCCTGGCCACGGCGACCCCCTAACCCCACCCTGCACTACATTACGGGCAGGAGGGATCCCAGGCCCTCCTGCCCTCGACGCAAACCCCCCCCTCCCCCCAACGACCGCCCCCCCCAAGAACCTCCGACCGCCCCCCCAGCCGACCCGCAACCCCCCTGGCCGACCCCCACGACACCCCCAACCCCCTTCCCCGTACCTTTCTGTAGTTGGCCGGACAGACGGGAGCCAAACCCGCCTGTCCGGCAGGCAGCCAACGACGGAATGGGGCCGGATTGGCCCATCCGTCCCAAAGCTCCGCCTACTGGTGGGGCCTAAGGCGCCTGGGCCAATCAGAATAGGCCCGGGAGCCTTAGGTCCCTCCTGGGGGCGGGGCCTGAGGCACATGGGCCCAACCCGACCATGTGCCTCAGGCCCTGCCCCCAGGAGGGACCTAAGGCTCCCGGGCCTATTCTGATTGGCCCAGGCGCCTTAGGCCCCACCAGTAGGCGGAGCTTTGGGACGGATGGGCCAATCCGGCCTCATTCCGTCGTTGGCTGCCTGCCGGACAGGCGGGTTTGGCTCCCGTCTGTCCGGCCAACTACAGAAAGGTACGGGGAAGGGGGTTGGGGGTGTCGTGGGGGTCGGCCAGGGGGGTCGCGGGTCGGCTGGGGGGGCGGTCGGAGGTTCTTGGGGGGGGCGGTCGTTGGGGGGAGGGGGGGTTTGCGTCGAGGGCAGGAGGGCCTGGGATCCCTCCTGCCCGTAATGTAGTGCAGGGTGGGGTTAGGGGGTCGCCGTGGCCAGGAGGACTTGGGCTCCCTCCTGGCCCGATATTGTCGGGGAGTTGGGGAATCGGCGGGGCAAGAGGGCTTGGGCTCCCTTTTGCCCCGATCGTGTCGGGGGGTCGGGGGGGGCAAGAGGGCTTGAGCTCCCTCTTGCCCCGATCGTGTCGGGGAGTCGGAGGGGCAAGAGGGCTTGAGCTCCCTCTTGCCCCGATCGTGTCGGGGAGTCGGGGGGGGCAAGAGGGCTTGAGCTCCCTCTTGCCCCGATCGTGTCGGGGGTGCCAGGGACCACACGGAGTCACCCACCGTACCACCCGATTCGGGTAAGCGCAGGTATCGGTGGGTGGCTTATTTGCGGGGGGGTGCCTTATTTTACATTTTTTTCTAAAAAGGGGGGGCTGTCTTATTTGATGGCCCTGCCTTATCATCGGGGAAACACGGTAGAAAAAAAAAAAAAATGAACAGTTAAGTCCCAGTTTTTGCCGCTGAGACTCTGCCCTCTCTCACTGTAAAATTAGACTCTACTTAGTCTGTCTTTAAATTTAAAAAATGTGTGTTGTTTTAAAAAACAATTATGTTTTTAGATGTATCTAAATAAAAATAATAACCAAAAATTTATCTTTTTTTATGTCATCTTAGCATATTTTATGCTACAGAATGAATTATTTTTTTTAACATGTATTGTTATGGGAAAACGCGTTTCACATAACGAACTTTTCGCATAACAAACTTGCTCCTGGAACGAATTAAGTTCGTTGTGTGAGGCACCACTGTATATACCAAGTCATCCCTGAGAAATAAGGCTTGACTCGGTTAACAATAGTTGTAGTTAATAGAAAAAATTGACCTCATAGAAACTTCTCTGCTAGAAAACACTGAAACAGTAGTTTTTAGAATTTTTCAAAAAACTTTAAGTGATGGGGTCTTTCAGATGGGTTGTTCTAAATTGCTGTTAATAAATAGGGAAAGGAATTAACAATTTTACTGATAGATCTTGCACCTTTTACAGTGGGAAAAGAAAGTGTAAATTACGTGACTAGTAGAACTGCAACGTCAACATCTTGAATAATTTAAAGCTAGAAGGACTAACGAATCAAAGATACCATGTAATATTTTTTTAAACTATGCAGGCACATTTAAACTGAACTGCAGTGTACTGTGAGCTACTGTGACCATTTTGTGAGGCCAGCTACTAGGATCAGGAATGAGGAGGCTGCTCTCCTGTCTCCAATGACCTACTGGACCACCAGGGATTAGAGGTAGGCCTGGGGTGGGGACCTACCTAGAGCACCAGGGAGAGGTTGCAATTGGGTGATATTAGGGTTGGTGGGGGTTAAACTTGGTGCTGGCTGGGGGAGGGTGGGAGAGAAAGAGGACCACAACACTTATAAAACATTTTTAAAGTTATGCGGGAGCTGGTCTGATATTCACTGCTGGTATCTGTAACACTAAGTAGCCTGATTTAGGACAGCATTTGAGCTCGGTTTGTGAGTAACGCAGTTTGCGAGTGTTTTGCAAGACGAGCAAAACATTCCCGCAAATCTTGTCTTGCAAACCGAGCGTTGACTCGATTTTCGAGCACCCCCTCCCCCTGCTCATGAACACCCCCCTCCCCCCGGTGTGAACTGGCACCCCCTCCCCTACCTGAACAGCATTCAGCCTTACCCCCCATCTGGCACCAGCACGTAGCCCACAGGACGTGCTGGTGCCAGTGAAAGAAGTTCCTGCCTCTTATCTGGGCCTTGAGTATCTGCGCATGCTCAAGGCCTTCTGGTTCTTGCTCTCTCCGAGATTCTCCTTTGCCTATATTACTATATTGGTATCAGTTCAATTGCTGTAGGAACAGCTTCATTTACTGCTGCAACAGGAGCTCGCTGGTATGCTGCAGCGACACTCAATGCCAAACATTGCCTCCATGCAACCAGCTTCAGAGTCCAAGCATCAGCCTCGACTTGGGTCGAAGCATTACTTGACGTCCCCTTGACAAAGAGCCTCCATGCTGCAATGGCATTCAATGCGCTGTTCATCATCTAGTGAACATAGTGTTCATGCATTGCCTCAACGCTCATTCACACACTCTAAACATTCTCCTCGATGCTCAGCATCTAGCCACTCTAGACATCATATTGACTGCTTGGACTCTGACCTGTCCTTTCATTCCTTAGAAGACCTTTCTGATTTTTCCAGAGATGAATCATATGACACATCATTTGACAGTTCTCCTCCTCCATGACATTCTCCATCGGAGGATTTGTCATTCACCAGTTTTATCAAACAAATGGGTCAGAAACTACCCTTTAAGATGGAGTCTGAAGAGCAGCCTCATGCTGAGCTTATGGAGGCTTTTGACCATAAAACATGGACTGAGCATTGTATTAAGCTTCCACGTCATAACTTAATAAAAGGAGGCCCTTTTTAAAATCTGGGAATCTCTACTGACAATTCCAGTAGCACCTCGTAGATGACTTTTTATACAAACTCTAGTCTAGTTTTTGATAAGTTTCAGCTTCAACATCAGTCTTTAGTGGTGGAATCAGCATTGAAGCGTGCTCATAGATCTCGTACTAATGCCACTACTCCACCTGACGGAGAGGGCAAGACATTGGACAAATTTGAAATTAGATTCTATCCTCATCCTTCTTGATCTGTCTGCCGCCTTTGATACTGTTGATCACCGCCTATTCCTTGATACGCTGTCCTTGTTCGGATTCCAGGGTTCTGCCCTCTCCTGGTTTTATTCCTATCTCTCCCATTGCACCTTCAGTGTATGCAATGATGGTACCTCCTCCACAGCCTTCCCACTATTGATTGGTGTACCTCAAGACTTTGTCCTGAGACCATTCCTTTTCTCAATCTGCCCTTGCTCACTTGGAACACTGATCTCCTCCCACGGCTTCCAGTATCACCTCTATGCTGATGACTCCCAGATCTACCTCTTTGTGCCAAATATCTCTACTGAAACACAGACCAGAGTCTCAGCCTGCCTCTCCAACATTGACATCTGGATGTCTCACTGCCATCTAAAATTAAATATGGCTAAAACAGCACTGTTCATCTTCCCGCCTAAACCCACCTCTCCGCTTCCCTCATTCTTCCGTGGACAACTCCCTCATCTTTCCTGTTTTGTCTGCTCATAATCTTGGGGTCCTCTTTGACTCCTCTCTCTCCTTCACTGCCCAGATATAACATATTGCTAAAAGCTGCTGCTTCTTCCTCTATATTACCAAATCTGACCCTTACTCTCTGAGCACACTACCAAAACACGTATCCACGTCCTCATCACCTTGTGCTTAAACTACTGCAACTTGGTAGTCTCAGGCCTTCCACTTAGCCATCTCACTCCCTTCCAATCCATCCAGAATTTGGCTGCAGGACTCATATTCTGGGAGAGCCACTATACCCATGTTACCCCATAAACCATTTGTGCAATTATCCTAACCAGATAATACCTACAGGTGGATGAAAATTTACCTCCAGTCTCTCAGGTGTATTATCTACCAAATAATAAAAATAGGCCTCAAGCACAGTTAAAACCAGGTCAAGCACAATTGAATGTATCTGAAATACTGGAAATGTCTGATAAGGATATGGTAAAGCCTTCTACTTTGATATTAACAGTAGCTCTATAGATAGATAAAGCATGGCTATTGAGGCTTTTCTTTAAAAATAAACAGAAGGATTTTCTTGGATGTAAAATTCAAATGTTTCCTGACCTTTGTAGAGAGACTCAAAAACATTGCCGAGAATTTCTTCTTTTGAGACCTGGGGTCATCTTATTGGGGCTACATTTTACTTGAGACATCCCTGCAAGTGTATTATTTGCCACCGCTCAGTCAAATATGTTTTCTTTGAAACTCAACAGTTAACTGCTTTCTTGGCCCTGTCCCGAATGGAAGAGGGAAAATTAAAATCAAATGCTCTATAGTTTAAAATGTTACGCCTACCTCAGTACTAGGTATAGCATATTCTAATAAGAATTATAACTTAACATTCCTTAATTTCTCGCTTATGTGAAACCTTGGATCTCCATTATTGAGAACTTGAGTTTTGTTAGTTAAAATATATTTTCTTTTCTTTGTTGTTAAGAATTTCAAGGTGTAATTGTTTTATACATTTGAAATAGTAATGTTTATCCTGACAAACTTTCTGTACAAGTCTATGCTTGGTATGTAAATTTGAAAATCTATAAATAAATAAATAAAAAATACCTACAGGTGGAGAAGGAACTTAAATGTGCTATGATGGTTCCTAACAAATCGTGGTCTTGTGTCCTTTGATATGACCTTGGTGGAGGTTACTGCGCACATAATATATCACATATCTAATTTTTTTTTATACACAATAGATAAAAGTCTTTATACTACTACTTGATTTTGATAGTAACAACAGTGTGAGTACTAAATTTAATAGTAATCCCAAGATTTTAATTAAAAAATCAATAAAGATATGTTACATGTGAAAAAAAAAAACAGGCTGGCAAAGGAAGGTGACAGCTTTTTTATTAAAAGTACAAGTAATTGTTTATAGCAGCATGCAAGATGTGTAATATTTGTTATAAGAATTGTGTATTTTGCTCCCTTTCTGACCACCACACTATTATGAAAAAAGAGATCACCACACTTAAAAGTTCTGTTTGATTCTAGAAAGATGTGCAACATTATGAACACCACTATAATATTAGGAATGTTGATGCAACCAGCCTATTTTTAATTCTGATTGTAGTTTAGATTATTGTTTCATTTTTTATAATTTTGGAAAGTGGGGGCAGAAGTCTGTCCACTTTTCTCTACTTTCCTAAGATGATGGCCATGAAGTTCAGGCTCCTAGCATTATTCCACAGTCTGGCAAAGTTTACAGATCCTCGGCACTGTATAGAGTGCAGAAGTGGAAGGCAAGGGGTTACCCTTTCTACAAGGAACTTTTCTCTTTAGGGTCTCAATTACTCTTATCCAGACATTGATTTAGGACTTCCATGCTGTAGTCCCTTGATAGCTGTCGATTTTTTAAAGCAATGCTAGGCATAAGTGTACCGAAAACAGCTGGGGTTCCATAAAAGGTCAAAGCTGCTTGTGCTTGACAAACATGATTTAGAATATGGCTCTAATGGAGCCTAAGTCTGAGAAGTAAACAACATTCCATTCTTCCTTTGTCCCTCCCAATCTGGGCATGCAGCGAACAAATCCAAGCCAAGTTACAAACTGTTCAAGTTTCTTTGGCCAAGAAGAAGAAATGGAAATTTCCACTGAGCTTGCCAATGGTGGGTGGGGTTCATAGGTTTTTATTTTATAATCCATCTTGCACAACTGGTAATGTTGGATCTTCTGTAATAGGTTCTGTACAAGGTTCTTCAATGCTGATATCTGAAAAATTAAAACATGACAGCCATTATCTTGTGGTACAGTGAAAAGGGTTTGAATTCTGTTGTATATTACATTTACATACAAACAGATAGCAAATTTTCAATGACTTTGCCCTAGATATGCTGTCTTACTGGAATTTGGGTTTCAGATAAGCTTTAATAGGTTGGATATGAATTCCTTTAAACCTCAGAGAGTGCAGGGGCTTTGCCAGGAAAATGTGGAGAAAGCGGGACTGAAAATGGTCAGAGAAGACTCTAGCACACTGCAAACAGTACAGGGAGTAAAAGCACTGGCAGAGATTACAACAACATGCAGAGAATATGATTCAGAGGCTGGAAATACCAAATGAAAATAGAGCAACATTAAGAGCATGGAAAGGGGCCGGAAATAAAACTGTAGAACATAGGGAATGAAAATCAGTACAGACTGAATATTTAAGGAATAGGTTATGTTTTCACCTTTAAACAACCTCTTCCACCCTCTCTTAATACATAATTGCAGGAAGTGGTATATTTAAGTAACATAGTTGGGATCCAGTATGCCCAACAAGATAAACTCCTACCCTGTTACACATAAAATAAGGCCTATCCCCAAAATAAGTCCTAGCATGATTTTTAAAGATGCTCCTAATATAAGCCCTACCCCAAAAATAAGCCCTAGTTAAGATTGTCCCCCGAATGTCCTGGACACGCCCCGACTCCATCCCTAACACTAGTGCTGCCTGATTCACCGAAAAAATCAGACTCGTCAATTCAGCGACACCCACTCCAGTGAGACCTGACATACCTCTGTTCCGAGGCCTCCTAAAGCAGCAGCGGCAGCAGTGCTCTGAATGGGCTGCTTCATGGCCTTCCCTGCTGGGGCCTTCCCTCTTCTGCATCATGGTGGGAGGGTCAGCGGGGTTCTGCTGCACAGGGGGATGGGAGGGAGGGATAGAAAGATGCTGCAGAGGGAAGGCCCAGCCCCGGCAGGGAAGATCATGAAACAGCCCGTTCAGAGTGCAGCCGCTGCTGCTGTTTTCGGAGGCCTCAGAGTGGAGGTATGTCAGTCTCACAGTGGGGGTGGGGGGTGGGGGGGTTCTTCTGCACAGGGGGATGGGAGGGAGGGATGGAAAGATGCTGCACAAGGGGGATGGGTGAGAGGGGAGGAAAGATGCTGCACATGGAGGGGGAGCAGAAAGGAAAAGAAGAATTGGGGTGGAGGAGAGGAAGGGACAGATGATTGTTGTACATGAAAAAAAAGAGACATCCCCGAAAATAAGCCCTAATGTGTTTTTTTGACCCAAAATTAATATGAAACTGTCTTATTTTCAGGGAAACACGGTAGTATATGATATAACATATGCATACTTTACGTTGAGCTGCTCTTGCCTTTCTCAGGGCACAGATCATAGAAGTCTGTTTGGTTCTGGCTTAATTTTCAGCCACTGGAGTTGCTGTTGAAACTTGCTCCAGCCCACCAGACCTATCTAGCCATAATCGGGACACAGACATAGAAGTCTGCATAGCACTAGTCTTACTTTCTAACTGGATTTGCTACTTAAGCATGGTTAAGTTGTTTTGATTTCATTCTCTTTCCATATATGAGTCCTCTATGCTTATCCCATGCAGTCTTGAATTCCATTACCATTTTTGTCTCCACCACATTTTGCAGGAGGGCATTCCTCTCTGTGAAAAAGTACTTCCTAACATTACTCCTAAGTCGATCCCCGTTAACCACAATTTATGTCCTCTAGTTCTACCACTTAAGTACATGGAAAAGGGTATATTTAAAAGACACTAGCAAATTTGTCTGTGGAAGGAATGTTGAGAAAAAGCCCAGTTAGGGTGCATGTACTGAGAAGGCATTCAATTTTTAAAATGTTGAAATATGCATGGTTTTGGCTCTAAAGAAGTTTGTATTATCACTGTTAGAACTCCACATTATAAGAATAGCATTACTGGGTTAGATTAAAGGTCCATCAGGCCCAGTAGCCCATTCTCATGGTAGCCAATCCAGGTCACTATTACCTGGCCAAAACCCAAAGAGTAGCAACATTCCATGCTACTGATCCAGGGCAAGCAGTGGCTTGCCCCATGTCTTTCTCAATAACAGATTATGGACTTTTCTCCAGGAAATTATCCAAAGTTTCCAAGTTTTATTAAAAATTTGATAAAATGCTTATAAATATTTCTAAGCGATTTACATTTAGGATAAAATCATATAGACAGTACTAAGACATAAACTCACTTACTAGAGATAAAAAGGAGAGTAGAACTACAATTGTAATAGGAAAGTAACACAATAGGTAAAAATGCTAAGGAGGGTTGGGTGGCAGCCTAATAAAGGCTAGTTCATATCTATAATAAAGGCTAGTTTATAGCTGTAATTGCATTGCATTGAAATCTAAAGTTAATTCATGAATTTAACTCTGAAAGGCGTCATTAAAAAGGAAACTTTTAAGGGTGCTTTTGAATTTATCTAGTCATACTTCCCTTAAGAATGATGGGAGGTGATCTCATGTTTGCGGCGCGGTTACTGAGAAAATGTCAGTTCTTCTTGTATTGATGATTTTTAAAGAAGGAATAGAGAGATTATGATCTGTTGATCTTAGTGTTCTTGTGGGGGCATAAGGTATTAATGGTCAAGAAAAATGTGTTGGTTTGACTGACAGAGTTTAAGTGTAAGAAGTGCTAGTTTAAATGTTATTCTGTGGGGGATTGGTAACCAGTGTGCATTTTTCAAGAGGAGTGTAACATGATTTTTATTGCTGTATTTTGTATTATTTGTAAACGCCTTATTTCTCTTTGTGTTAGGTTGCTCTATAGGGAATTGCAGTAATCCAATCTTGTAATGAAGAGGGAGTGTATCAGTATTTATCCCAGGACAAGCAGGCAGCATATTCTTGACTGATGGGTGATGGCACCGACGGAGCCCCGGTACGGACAATTTTAGAGTGATTGCACTCTAAGTACTTGGAAAGTTCCAGTAGGCCGCACCGCGCACGCACGAGTGCCTTCCCGCCCGACAGAGGCGCACGGTCCCCAGTTTCTTAGTTTCCGCGGAGCTAAGAAGTCGCATTTTTCAACGGCTGTTGAAATTTTTTTCTTAATACGCTTTCCCGCTCGCGAAACCTTTTTGGGAGATTTTTCCCTTCTTCTTTTCTTTTCTTTTTCTAAAAAAAAACAAAAAAAAACCCGAGAGTTTATTTCTTTATTTTTTTCTTCATTTCGGTTTTGCCCCGTCGGGGCCTACTGCCACCATCGAGGCCTCGGCCTTCGATTTGGCAGAAGCCGTTTTCACTTTCATGCCCCCCCAGCCAGAGGTTTAAAAGAGTGCCATGCGGTGTGCACAGGCCTATATCCCTCATGGACCCGCCCACATACTGGTGCTTTACAGTGCCTGGGTCCTGAGCATCAGGCTTCCACCTGCACCCGCTGTGCCACGTTAAAAAAACGTACATTAAAAAATCACCAGATACAACAGCGATTACTCTTCGGTGCCGATAATGTTGCGATCCTGCGGCATCGACACCGGCATCGGCCCCATCGCAGTCGGCACCCACTTCGTCGATACCGCGCCGGCGTTGCAACGTCCAGGTAAGCCGGCTAAGAAGCCTTCCCCGCTGGAGCGTCCTCCGGTCTCGATTGCAGCGAGCCCAGTCCTGCCGACCGTGGAGGCGCACCGCGGGAAGCGCTCCGCCCCTATCGAGGTGAGTCCCTCGACCTCGGGCCTCCTCATCATTCGGGGCGTCGAGCAGCACCGCAGGTACCTCGCAAAAGAAAAAGGCGGTACCGGTGCCCTCTTTGGATGAGCGCATTGCAGCCGTCCTACAGACGCAGCTCAAGGAGCAGTTACAACAACTCCTTCCTGCTCTATTGGCACGAACCTTCCGGTCCCGGTCCGGTCTGAGCCGCTCGGTACCGGCAGTGGAGCAACCTTTATTGTCTGCGTCCACTGTCTCGGTACCGGTTCACTCGGCCTCATCGATATCGATGCCAGTTCTTGCACCGGAACTGAGAGCCCAGCATCAGTCGGTGCAGACTTCGGCACCGTTGCAGTCGGTAACATCTCCCGGTACCATATCTATGAGGTCGGGTAAGTCGGCACGCAAATCCCGACACCTAGAACCCTCTACTCCGGAGTCTCGAGACAGTAGCTCCCATATTAGGGACCCTGATCTGTGGGGTGACTCTGAAGAGCCTTTTCTTTCTGAGGGTGAGTGTTCCTCGGATGAGGATGATCCTGTTGTTCCTGATCCATCCTCCAAACATGATTCCACGTCTTTCACTTCTTTCCTGAAGGACATGTGCGAATCTCTCTCTATTCCTTTGGAGGCTGAGTCTAAAAAATCCAAGGCCTTTATTGATGCCCTTGAGTTTGACCAGCCTCCAAAGGAATTTTTGAAACTCCCTCTTCATGACATCTTGAGGGAAACTTTTTATAAAAATTTAGAGACTCCTTTGACTATCCCAGGAGCTCCCCGTAAATTAGATTCATTATATAAAGTAATTCCTATTCCTGGATTCGATAAGCCACAGCTTCCACATGAATCACTGCTTGTGGAATCTACGCTTAAGAAGTCTGCGGGAGCTAGTGTATATGCTTCTGTCCCTCCTGGCAGAGAAGGTAAAGCCATGGACAAATTCGTTAAGCAGTTATACCAGAATGCAATGCTAGCTAATAGATCTGGTAATTATGCTTTTCACTTTTCTTTTTATCTTAAGCATCTCCTTACCACCATGGCTTCCTTTGAAAAGTACCTTCCTGAGCGGAAACGACAGGCTTTCCACCAATGCTCGTCTTCTCTTTTCCAACTCCGTAAATTTATGGTAAGATCCATTTACGATACCTTCGAACTTACCTCCAGAGCAACGGCCATGTCTGTGGCCATGCGCCGCCTTGCCTGGCTTAGAGTATCCGAGCTTGATGTCAACCATCAAGATCGGTTGGCTAATGCTCCATGCCTGGGGGATGAGCTTTTTGGGGAATCCATGGACTCGACCACCCAAAAGCTCTCCGCCCATGAGACACGCTGGGATACTCTCCTCAAAACAAAAAAGAAGACTCCACCGGCACGGCCTTTCAGACAGCAGTCGGCCTACCAACGCCGTTATGTGGCTCGTCCATTACCATCAGCTCCCCAGCAAACTAGGCGTCAACGTCAACAACAACGTCAGACTCCTAGACCACCACAGCAACAACCTGTGTAGCCGCCTCCACAGCAAAAACCTACGCAGCCCTTTTGACTTAATTCTCCAGGGCATAGCCAGTGTCCAAACATCTACCCACCTACCTCAACCTATAGGTGGCCGTCTCACTTTTTTTCTCAGCCGGTGGAAGTTATCACTTCGGACCAATGGGTCCTCAACATCCTCCGCCACGGCTACTCTCTCAACTTTCAGACCCTTCCGGCCCAAAGTCTACCAAAAGAGTCTGCTTTAAACACTCCTCAGTCTTCCCTCCTTCTTCAGGAGGTTCAATCCCTCCTCCTTCTGAACGCTATAGAGGAAGTTCCTCTGGATCTAAAAGGGGCAGGGATTCTACTCCTGTTACTTTCTAGTCCCCCAAAAAACAGGAGATCTCAGACCAATTCTAGATCTTCGCGATCTCAACAAATGCTTGGTCAAGGAAAAAATTCAAAATGCTTTCTCTGGCCACTCTTTACCCTCTTCTCGATCACAGCGACTGGCTATGCTCCCTCGATCTCAAAGAAGCATACACTCACATACCGATCAATCTGGCCTCCAGACCGTATCTCCGCTTCATGATCAATCATTGTCATTACCAATACAAGGTGCTACCCTTCGGTCTTGCCTCCTCTCCAAGAGTGTTCACCAAATGCCTGATTGTGGTGGCTGCCTTTCTACGCTCTCACCACCTTCAGGTCTTTCCTTACCTGGACAACTGGTTAATCAAGGCCATTTCATCTCAGTCAGTACTCCTGGCCACCAACCAGACCATCCTTTTTCTACAACTCCTGGGATTCGAGATCAATCTACCCAAATCTCATCTTATCCCCACGCAAAGACTTCAATTAATTGGAGCGGTGTTGGACACGTCCTGATGAGAGCGTTCTTGCCGTCCAACCGTCTTCAAACTCTTCAATATCTTTGTCAGCAGGTGCTTCCACAACGTTCCATCTCTGCCAAGCAAATGATGATACTCCTTGGATTCACATGGCCTCGACAGTTCATGTCACCCCCCTTGCACGTCTTCACCTGCGCACTCCTCAATGGACCCTAGCTACCCAGTGGTCCCAAGCGACGGATCCTTGCTCACGACACATATCTGTGACATCATCTCTTCGTCAATCTCTTCAATGGTGGTTGATATCCTCAAATCTCTCCAGAGGTCTTCTGTTCCATCTACTCCTCATCAACTTGTCATCACCACCGACGCCTTCCCCTTACGCCTGGGGAGTTCATTTGAATGAATTTCAAACTCAAGGACTTTGGACAGTCCAGGAAATGAAGCACCACATCAATTTCCTGGAACTCAGAGCGATGTTTTATGCCCTCAAGGCCTTCCAACATCTTCTCTTTCCTCAGGTTCTTCTACTGTGCACAGACAATCAAGTTGCGATGTACTACATCAACAAACAGGGTGGGACAGGCTCTCGCCTCTTGTGCCAGGAAGCCCAGAAGATTTGGTCTTGGGCCACAGCTCGCCACTTATTCCTGAAAACTATCTACATTCAGGGGGAACAGAATTCCTTAGTGGACAAACTCAGCAGAATTCTCCAGCCCCACGAATGGACTCTCGATCCTTTGACTCTCCAGTCCATTTTTGCTCAATGGGGCACTCCTCAGGTGGACCTCTTTGCAGCTCCTCACAATCATCAGCTGCCCCAATTTTGCTCCAGACTCTACTCTCCTCACCGTCTGGCAGCGGATGCATTTCTCCTGGATTGGTCCAATCTGTTCCTGTATGCTTTCCCTCCTCTGCCGCTCATGTTACGAACCCTGTTCAAGCTCAAGATGGGAACGAGCCACCATGATTCTGATTGCTCCACGGTGGCCCAGGCAGCATTGGTTCTCCCTTCTACTTCAACTCAGTTCCAGGGAACCTTTTCTTCTTCCACTGTTTCCTTCTCTGCTTATGCAGCATCAGGAAACCCTTCTGCATCCCAACCTCCAGTCTCTGCACCTGACAGCTTGGTATCTCTCGGGCTGACTTCACATGATTCTCTTCTGTCTCAGCCCGTTCGGTCTATTCTTGGATGCTTCCAGGAAACCGGCCACTCTGCAATGTTACCATCAGAAGTGGGCACGGTTTTTCTTCTTGGTGTATTCTTCATCATCATGATTCCACTTCCTTGCAGTGGAGACCTTGTTGGATTATCTTCTTTCCTTATCTGACTCTGGTCTCAAGTCTACGTCCATCAGAGTCCACCTCAGTGCTATTGCTGCTTTTCATGAGCCAGTTCAGGGGAAACTTCTCTCAGCTCATCCTTTAGTGTCCAGATTCATGGCGGAGTCTTTTTCATGTAAAACCACCTCTTAAGCCCCCTCCTGTGATCTGGGATCTCAATTTGGTTCTGTCTGCTCTAATGAAGCCTCCATTTGAACCCTTGGCTACCGCCACTTTCAAGTTTCTTACTTGGAAGGTACTTTTACTTATTGCGCTCACCTCTGCCAGGAGGGTCAGTGAGCTCCATGCACTAGTTGCTGATCCACCTTTCAGTCTTCATCATGACAAGGTGGTTCTGCGTACACATACCAAAGTTTCTTCCTAAGGTTGTCTCTTGAATTCCATCTCAACCAATCCATTGTTCTGCCTGTTTTCTTTCCGAAACCTCACTCTCATTCTGGAGAACAGGCTCTTCATTCTTTGGACTGTAAGCGGGCTTTTAGTTTACTATTTAGACCGTACTAAGCCCACAGATCATCACCCCAACTCTTTCTGTCCTTTGATCCGAATAAATTGGGACGTCCTGTTTCTAAACGTACGCTGTCAAATTGGCTGCAGCGTGCATTTTCATTCTGTTATGCTCAGTCCAGGACTGCCACTGGAAGGTTCTGTCACAGCCCATAGAAGTGAGAGCTATGGCAGCATCTGTAGCTTTCACTCCGTTCCACTCCTATTGAGGAAATCTGCAAGGGCTGCTACTTGGTCCTCAGTTCATACTTTTACATCTCATTATTGTCTGGATGCATTCTCCAGACGGGATGGACACTTCGCCAATTCTGTTTTGCAAAATTTGTTTTCCTAATGGCCAACCTTTTCCCTCCATCCCTCTTGTTTGTTAGCTTGGAGGTCACCCATCAGTCAAGAATATGCTGCCTGCTTGTCCTGGGATAAAGCACAGTTACTTACCATAACAGGTGTTATCCAGGGACAGCAGGCAGATATTCTTGCGTTCCCACCCACCTCCCCGGGTTGGCTTCTTAGCTGGCTTATCCTAACTGGGGACCCGCGCGCCTCTGTCAGGCGGGAAGGCACTCGCGCGTGCGCGGTGCGGCTACTGGAACTTTCCAAGTTCCTTAGAGTGCAATCACTCTAAAATTGTCCGTACCGGGGCTCCGTCGGTGCCGTCACCCATCAGTCAAGAATATCTGCCTGCTGTCCCTGGATAACACCTGTTACGGTAAGTAAACTGTGCTATTTAGGGTAGCTGGGTCCAATATCTTTGCTAGAGATCTTATCATTCTCAGTTTGAAGAAGCAGTTTTTAACAATTGAACTGATCTGGTCCATGGTAAGTAAGTTTCTGGTCAAGCACAATGCCTAAGATTTTAACTGAGGTGATTGATTGAAGAATACTATTATTGATCGAAACTGATTGATTTTAGTGAGAGGCCATCTTTCATGGAGCATTGTTTCATTCCTGTTCATTTTAGCAGCGTTGATGCCTGCCATGTTTAAGAAATTTTTCAACTATAAATTGTAAGTCTGACTATATAGTGCACTTTTTAAGTACATTAGTTAGTTGATATCGTAGGTTTAAACAATTATGTTGTATGGTTGTTTATTGCAGTTTTGCCATGCCCTGAAGCAGTATTAATGCACGAAACATGCATTTCGGCGTCGGCGGCTTTGCTATCTTTGGTGTGGACTTTAAAAAAGATAAGTTCCAAGTTTCCAAGTTTATTCCAGTTTTGATTAAACCGCTTATTCAAATAATAATAATAATAATAATTTTATTCTTATATACCGCCAAAGCCATGAAAGTTCGAGGCGGTTTACAACAAGAAGCGCTGGACAATCAGCGAAGAGGTCACAATTCAAAGTCATCAATACAATCTACATAATGGAAGAAGTGGAAAGCTATATAGATCTTAAAGTTACTGGTAGAATTAGCAGAGGTATAAAAATTCTTAGTTGACAAACCGATTGAACAAACTCATTTTTACCAGTTTTCTAAAATTGAGGTAGGTTGAGGAGTGCGTGATGATGTGAATCGCTTGTTTATACTTTCCAAAAATACTAGGACTAGGAGGCATTTGATGAAGCTACTAAGTAGTAGACTTAAAACAAACTGGAAAAAATATTTCTTCATACAACGTGTAATTAAACTCTGGAATTTGTTGCTGGAGAATGTGGTGAAATCAGTTAGCTTAGCAGAGTTTTAAAAAGGTTTGGATAATTTCCTAAAAAAGAAACCAATATGTCATTAATGAGATAGCAAATATGCAAAGCGATTTACAAAATATTAAAAAAATAACATAAAAACAGATCAATATTTTGACAAACTGACCATAGCAGACCAAGATAACAAATCTACTAGGGATTTGACAAGTAAGACATACTTGACTAATTGACGAGTACATATAGGGTAGTTGGGACTATGGAGCCCCAGGAAACAATAGGAAGGAAGGGAGAAATACAATTGTTATAGAAAAAAAAAACAATTAAGGTAAATACAATAGGAAGTTAGGAAATTAGAAATAATAAATAGAAAGAAAGAAATTGTGGACACTTTTCCCATAGGTGAGTGTAACCTTTCGAACATTATTAAGAATCGTGTGGTCAACTAAAGGCATCTTTAAAAAGACGAGCACAAGACGAGCAGAAATATTTTCAGTAGCTGTGCCTCAATTATGGAATTCTTTGCCTGGATAAGTTCAAATGCTTTGCTCTAGATAAGTTTAAATGTTTTTTGAAAACGTTTCTTTTTAAAGATGGTTACAATAATTAAAATTCACCAATGAAACTTCTTTTTGTAGGTCTTTTACTTTTAAATATTTTTTGCTTCTGCTTTTAACCCCTCCCTATTATGTGACCCTTCACTGTTATCTTTATCTAAAAAATTTGGAGTTCCACCCCCTTTCCCACTGTTGTCTGTAAGTCTGTCTATTTTTGTTAACATATGTGTGAAATGTCCTTATTACCCCTTTTTACTTTTTTACATTTGTAATTCACTTTGAAACTATGTTATAAGCGTTTGCATCAAATTTTAATAAACATGAAACATGAAGGCTTGGCTTGGATGGTAGCATGGAATATTGCTACTCCTTGGGTTTTGGCCAGGTACTAGTGACCTGGATTGGCCACCGTAAGAATGGATTACTGAGCTTGATGGACCATTGATCTGACCCAATAAGGCTATTCTTATGAGTGTCATGGTCATAGGCAGATGAGGAGATGGATCAGATGGAGGTCTGTAGATTTGAGAAGATAAGCCAGACTCAGGAGGAATATTTGCTAAAGCAATCCTGAACATTAATGTCCATGGCAGACTTGTAGTCATGCAAGAAGTCTCATAGGAATAGACATTGCTGATGCTGTGGATGTAATATCAAATGCATCAAAATCCAAACTTGCCATAAACTTCTTGGCTTGTAATAGTCCATGAGTGGTCTCTTGGAATTTCTGAAATCGTGCAGATGGAATATATAAGGGAAGGCAACCAACTTCTGTAGAGATTTTGAAGATAATATGGCATATAGAAAATATCGCTATATGGCACCCCTCATCTCATCTTGTGAGAGGTTGTTCTAGCGGAGGAGTGTAGAGCAAATAGAACAGAAGAAAAGGGGATTCAACTTTAAGGGGTCTATACTAATGTCTCTCAAACTTTGGGGGGCCGCAACACACTAAACCAGTGGCCGCAGCCCAAGGGCACCGGGAAATGTGTGGACTTTGATGCAATGTCATGCACATGCGTGACATCATGTCAACATCTGCACATGCATAGAAGCCCTCTAAATAGCATCCTGAGCCACCAGTGGAGAGTGCTGCAAAAGAAGATGTGAGGAGAGGCGCTGGTAGAGGCTGACTGCCTACAGGATGTGCCTCTCATTGCGAGAGGCACATCCTGTAGGCAGTTAGCCAACGCTGGCACCTCTCCTCCCCGGTGTCTCATGGCACACTTGAAATGTCAAGCGGCACACTAGTTTCAAGTTTGTTTATTTTTGATATACCGTCTATGAAAACAAATGTCTAAACGGTGTACAATATAAAAAGATTGTAGAAACTGTTAAAATGGGTAAATAAAACTAATATTTTATCATATATTAAAATACTAGGCAAATTCACATTAATGTACATGAGACAAAAGGGAAATTGGGAAGGGAGAAGTTGTTTAAAATACATCAAAGTAAAATTAATTTTTAAAAAGGGAAGGTAAAAGGGGAGTGGCAAGACAATAGGAAGGGGATCGCTTCAGAAGAAGCGTTTGATGTTTCAGAGCTTCACAGAAATTAGAGGTTTAAAAAGCGGAAGCTGGTACTAAAAAGTAAAGGCATCTTTAAAGAGAAAAGTTTTGAGCTTGGTTTTAAATTTTTCAAGCGTGTTCTCTAATCCAGTGTTTTTCAACCTTTTTTGGGCAAAGGCACACTTGTTTCATGAAAAAAATCACGAGGAACACCACCATTAGAAAATGTTAAAAAATTTAACTCTGTGCCTATATTGACTATATATAAAGTAATTCTCTTGAATAGGAATCAAATAAACACAAAGAAAGTATTTTATAATTACTTTATTATAAAATATTAAGTAAACAGAATAGTGAAAAATTATAAAATACTTTATTCAGTGCGAAACCTGGGCCTGTTTGGCTGAACACAAAGCTGATATTCTGGCTGGAATCGAAGAAAGACACACACGTAGCTCTTCGTCAACAGCCGTTCCCTTCACCGCCCCGTCACCGTCACCGCCATCCCTTTCACCGCCCCGTCACCGCCACTGCCATCCCATTCACCGCCCCGTCACCGTCCCCGCTGCATCCATATAAGCCTTAGTACTATAATATTTAGCTTATTCCTTTCTTATAAATCAAAGTTCCTGCTGCTGAACTAGAGAAAGAGATGTTCAGCTGGCAGGGCTTTGTTTATAAATTTTTATCAACACAACTAATATACTATTTTATCCTAAAGCAAAAAATAAATAAATAAATATAATTTTTTTTTCTACCTTTGTTGTCTGGTTTCTGCTTTCCACATCTTCTCATTCAATTCCTTCCATCCACTGTGTGTCTTCTCTCTACGTCTTTCATTTGCTGTTACTGTGCCTCTCCCTTCACCCCCCCCCCCAATTGGTCTAGCACCCATCTTCTTCCCTCCGCTCCCCCATAGTCTGGCATCTGTCTTCTTCCCACTCTGTCTTCCACATTTCCCTTCGGGGTCTGTTCCTCTCCACCCTCCTTCAATGTCTGTCCTATTCCTTTCCACCACCACCCTTCCATCCCTCCTTTACCATCTGTTCCTTTCTACTACCCTTCAGCTCCTCTCACGTGGATTATCTATTTACCTTCCTCCCTCTTATTTTCATGGCACGTTACAATGTAATTTGTGCAAGCCACTGGAGCCTACGAGCTCGGTCCCTGTCCCATCCCCACAAACCATCTCGCTTCTGTGCTCCTATTTTCTCCATTTCTAATATCTCCCCTATGTATCTGTCATTGCCCCCCCCCTGTGTCCATATACCATCCCCATGGCATGTCCCCTTTATGTCTCTGTCCCTATGCCCCATGCACATAATTTCCCCTCTTTCTGTTACCTTCCTGTGTCCAGATTTCCCCTATCTTCCTCTTCCATACCAGTGTGTCTCTTCTTTTCAACCCCATCTAGCTTTTTTCCCTCTTTCTTCCCACCCCCCTGCTTCTAGCATCTGGCTCACTTGCCTGTCCTTCCCTTTCTTTCCTGCTGTGGGTTTTTCTCTCCGTCTTCATCCCCTTGGCCCAGAATCCTTTTCCCTTTCACTCCCTCCTTCCAATTTGAGCCGGGAACACGAGCGATCGCACGGTCCCCGCAGCCACCACTCGCCTGCCCAATCGATCCTACTGTTTAGCCAGCTCTCTCCCTTCGCCTCACCTTAGTTTGTAGGTTTTGTTTTTTGGCAACATGCACGCTTTCCCAAAGAGCCGCGCACGCGCGGCTGCTCAGTGTTCAATCTTCTGCTCTGCTGCAACTTCCTGTTTCCGGTTGCGTCAGAGCAGAAGATCGAAACTGAACAGCAGCAGGGACCGGGGGAGTCTCATGGGAGCGCGTGCGGGACCCGGCCTGAGGCCTAATCAGTGTCTGCACCGTACGGCACACCAGGCAACATCTCGCGGCACACTAGTGTGCCGCGGAACAGCGGTTGAAAAACACTGCTCTAATCGAACATCTAATGGGAAGGCATTCCTCAAAGAGGGGACAGTAACTGAAAAAATGGATTTACGAGTAATATCATAAAACAGTTCGCCTCTTGATGGTATGGAAAGTAGGTTTTGATTGTTAGATCGGAGGGTCCTGGATGATGAGTATGGGATCAAAAGTTTATTTATAAATGCTGGTTGGTTAGAGTTTTTTGTTTTAAAGGTGGAGAGGAGTATTTTATAGGTGAGACGATGAGTGATAGGTAGCCAATGTGCACAGTTTGCAATACACTACTCTATACCCATAGTGGATCCCTTATGGTAAAAAGAAGTGTTGTTTTAAAAAACATTGACATGAGATTTGAATCTGGATTCTTTGGTTCACAGTCCACTGCAGTAAACACTAGTTGACTTTTCAGATCTGTCCGGCAGAAGACGGAGGCAAATGTCCCACAAGATTATGAAAAATAGAGGAAGTGATCCAAACTTAACAGGCTCTATACCCAGAGTGGATCCCTCCAATCAGTATCATGATGTGGTGATAAGTACAGTTGTTGTGATGGGTAGAAGAGATAATCCATCTTTAACAAGTTCTACACCCCTGATGAATTCCTTTATGGAATGGCTCTGGAAGTGAGAGAAGAAACGTTCCATGCTTAATAGTGTGACAGGGAAGTCCCTGTCACTGGTTTAAACCAAACCAGAAAATAAAGCATGCCTGTGCCCAAGAAAGAAACCTGCACATCTAAGGCTGTGCCCCGTCCTGAAGAAGGGAAGGCAGGTTACACAAAGGGGGACACTGTAGAGAAAGGAAGGAGTGTCTCTCCACATTCCTATAATTCCTTTCAAAAAGCTAACACCAACACTCAGGCAAAAGTCCTTTGCAGGCAGACACAGCAAGGGTTAAAGAAAGGGGGAGGGACTCATAAGCTCCAGAGTGTCCTTGGGAGACTACAGTAGTTATAAGCCAGCCAGAATCCCTTTCTACTTTGAAAGTATGTTGGATTTGGGGGATAGGCTAAGGCTGCACCTTCAAAAAGATATAAAAAGGATGGATGTGAGAGGAAGGCTACTAAAATGGTGCATGGTCCTTCGTCATAAGGCGTATGGAGACAGACTTAAAGATCTCAATCTGTATATTTTGGAGGAAAGGTGGGAGAGGGTAGATATGAAAGAGACGTTTAATACCTATGTGATTAAATATGCATGAGTCGAGTCTCCTTCATTTGAAAGGAAGCTCTGGAACGAGGGCATAGGATGAAATTAAGAGGTGATAAGCTCAGGAGTAATTTAAGGAAATACTTTTTTATAGAAAGGGTGGTAAATGCATGGAGTAGTCTCCTGGAAGATGGTAGTGGAGACAGAGACTGTGTCTGAATTAAAGAAAGTATGGGATAGGCACGTGGGATCTCTTAGAGAGAGAAAGAGATAATGGTTATTGCGGATAGGCAGACTGGATGGGCCTTTTGGCCTTTATCTGCCATCATGTTTTTATGTTTTTCATGGTCTTCTTGCAGAATAACATAGGATCCTATGTTCCCTTGCTTGTTTATGTAGCGCATTACTCTTTAGTTGTCTGTTGGAGCAACATGGTTCTCCACAACTTACCCACTATCAACTTTTGAAAGGCAGAATCAAACAAAATTGTGCATCCCTGCAATAAAAGCCAGGCCAGCTAAAAGTAAGCCTCCTGCTCATGTGTCAGATTGCATACTGGGAGCTGTAGCTTCTGTTTTACCTTAAATTCTTAATAAGGAAACCATAATTCCTGGCACAACAAGTCAGGAGGAGATGGAAGACATAATGGCAAGACAAAAGACAAGTTTGCATGGTACCCAGCAGATGACAGCAGATAAAAAACCTGCATGGTCTATACAGTCTGCTCAACAGTCTCGCACTCATCTGGTAATTATTCATTATTTCTTGCTAAGTTTTCTCTATAAGATGTCCTCTCCCAACCCCTACTCCCACACATGATGAGCAAGACATATACTCAAATGATGTGAATGCCGGCAGAGCAAAGTGGAAGGCAACCGCCATCTTTCCCTCCCTGCCTGCCTATCCGATTGCCGGAAACAACTTTGGGTCTTTGGCTCCGCCCCAACTACCATTGAGGAAGCTACAGCCACTTTCTTCAGCCAGCAGGACAACGAGGAAGAGAACTGCCCAGGAATCACACTCGGCGGGAAGCCCCACCCTCTCCAACCGTCTCTTCACCGGCCTACCTTCCAGCCATCTTAAGGGCTCAGCGGACCAGGCCACCTCCAGTCCCAGCACAGTGAAGGAGAAGGGAGATCAAGTCATCCCCCTTCACTGCACCGGAGGCAGGATCACTTTTGCGGGAGCCCTTCCCCCTTTCCAGCCATTCTCTCTCCACCCAGCCCACCTCCAGCCTTCCTACATCTCACTTTGGCATTGGAGCCTTCTCCGCCCTGTCTCCTGTGCATGCGTCAAGCTTTCTTAAAAGCTTGCGGCCAAGCTCTCCAGCTGACTCCACACTAGCCAACATTTACATCTCACCTCGGTGTGGAAGCCAGTTGTCTCATGCGTGCAGTGTCAAGCTTTTTAAAAGCTTGGCGCCAAGCTCACCAGCTGACTCCACACTAGCTGACATTTACATCTCACTTCGGCATAAGTGAAGCCTGCTCCACCCTGTCCCTTATGTGTCAGTGCCAAGCTTTTTTAAAAGTTGCACCCAGACGGTTTTTTCTTTGCTGGTGCCTTCTATCCTGCTTTTAGCTGTAGTGCTGTTTTACTGTGGCCTCTGGAACCAGCTAATTCATCATGATAGCCCCCATTTTGGTTCACTTTTTCTCTACTTACTCTGGTTCATCTTTCAATACTACTCATTGTACAAAATTCTCTTACCACCAATGTATATGGCTCTACTAGTGATAGTGAGATCTGCCCTGGTCTTAGAATCCAATACTGGTGCGCACCAGAAACTATTCTTCTAAGAAAATCTCCTCGGGTTGTTAATTACGCTTCTCTAAAGCCTGTACCAACTACCAGCTTGTCCAGTCTTGCCCATGACTCTCTCACTCCAGTCTCGATATTATATTGCAATGTTAGATTCAGCATGTCAACAAGATTCAAGCATTAAATGATTTACTAGGGGATTTCTGATCCTGGATTCTTGCGCATTACTAGAATCTTGGGTTGCTAAAAGATGATATTATTTACACAAAATGAGTTTCTGTTCCCTGGTTACCAAGGCATTTTTCAGAAATTGCCGGAAAGGAGAGCGGACTGGCACTTCTCTATAAATCATTTTTTGATGTACAGCTTCTCAAAAAGGGTAGTGATACATCATTAGAATTTATGTTAGCTACTGTCAACTCATCACTCATTGGGTATTTTGTTTTTATATCGTCCTCCAATTCCCTGGAACAAATCCTCTGAACTTGTTTTTGAGATCATAACAAGCACTTTCCTAAAATTTCAACGATTACTGATTATTGGTGATATCAATCTCCCAGGGTGTCCAACCTTTTGGCTTTCCTGGGCCACATTGGCTGAAAATTTTTTTTCTGGGGCCACACAAACACTAGCACAAGCCAATGAGCAAAAAAAAAAAGGTTGAACAGGTCCCAAATTTGTAATTACTAATATAGAAGATGTACGTATCTAATAATAAACCTTCATTAAAGGGACACTGTGGAGAAGAACCCAAAAAAGCAGTAATGCTTACCCTGACTGAGTGATCCTCCATGTGCTCTGATGAGCAGGGATGCGCTCCTGGTTTTCTCATTCATTGGTATTACAGCTACGGTGAGCCTCTTCAGAGGTGAGTCTCATCAGAGCGGGGATGCTGAATCAGCTGTCAGCAGCACACGTGGAGGATCATTTAATCAGGGTAAATATTACTGCTTTTTTGGGCCTCCCACTTTGAGCTTAGACTCCCTCAAAATGAACATCTCCCCTGCTGTAGCTAGTAGGGATCCCTAAGCCTCACCAACTGACGGCCATCTCCTCCTCCTCCAACTTCCCAAGTTCTGCAGCTGGAAGCAATATGCAGAGCGGCTGCCTTACCTCCCACCCCCCTTGGCTTTCATGCATGCATGAAAGCAGGGGCAGCTTGAGGATATTGCCATTGGCTGCAAAGCTTGGAGATTTTGAGTTGCCAGACTGGAGGAAGATGTCTTCAGTTGGCAGGGCTTGGGAATCCCCACTAGCTCAAGTATTTATAAATTGCACTCAGGCGGGGAGAAACTTTGGTGCCCATTCACTAATTTTGGGCTCCAGTCCCTCCCCCAAATCAGCTGTACAGTATATGACTACGCCACTGAATACAAAAATAATTGTGATGCACATATCCCAAAGCTAACCTATTCCAGTTAATAAATTCAAAATAAAACAATTTTTTTCTACCTTGTTGTCTGGATGCTTTGTTTTTCCATAATTTTGGTCCGTTTCTTTCTGCTTTTTGTCTATCTTTAACTAATTCTCTTTCCAATGTCTGCTGTCAATTTTTTTCTCCTCTTCTGTCGTTCCATTGCCTTCTTATGCCTATCTCCAACATATTGATTTTTCCCTTTCAGCTTTCTTAACTTTTTCTTTTCTGCCTCTGTCCACTCAAATCTTGCTTTCTTTCTCACCCTTCTTTTTAAATGTTCAGCTACCTCTCAATTCTCCATCTTCTCTCAGTCCCTAGCTCTCCCATTTCCCATCTCACTCCTTTCCCAGCCTCCTATTTCCTTCTATCTACTCCCCTTTACCACATTTCTACCACTGTACTCACTGCTCTCTCACTCATCTTGTCATCTCCCTTTTGACTTCATCCACATGGCTCACCACTTTCAGAATCCCCCTCCCTCTCTCCACTGGTCAGGCTATAACTCCCTGTCCCTCTCTCCACTGGTCAGGCTATAATTCCCTGTCCCTTTCTTTCCATCCCCTAGCATCATCTTATCCCAGCTCTCTTCCCTCCTGCACTCCCATGGTTCCATCTCTCCTCCTCTATCTCCATGGTCCAACATTTTGCTCCCTCTCTTCTGTTTTTCTTCTTCTCTCCCCCCCCTTGATGCTGAACAATGGAGAAAAAAAAAGAGAGATGCTGCATCCAGTGGCGTACCTAGGGTATGTGGCACCCGGGGCCCATCATTTTTTGACACCCCCCCTATGTAAAAAAATATTTTTTGTAATGACCATGAAACAGAATAAATGGTCAGAATAGAAACAGGCAGTGAAAATTTTCTTATATTCCAAACATAACATAACATAAATTATGTCTGAATTGTCATGACATCAGAAGTACATATGGAGTAGTTGCAGGTGATGCTTGGGACAGTTCTGATTGTATTAGTTCGGTTTTATGTGTTTTTTGAATAGAAGGGTTTTTATTTCTTTTTGAAGGTTTTGCAGTCTGTGGTCGATGTCAATTGGTTGTAGAGTTGGGGGTCGAGTGTTGCAGCTCGAATGGCTAGGAGGTTGTCGAACAGTTTTTTTCTTTTGACGTTTTTGGTTGGAGGGTGTGTGAATGGTGCGTGAGTTCTCCTATGTCTGTTTGAAGTGGATTGAATTATTTAGCTGAAGAAATTAGTTACCCCCTCATCCCACACACATTAATTCTCTTCCATTTTTGTTCCCATTATAAAAAACACTGATAAGTTCCCAGAAAAAAAATACATTAAAATAAGAAGTGAAAACAAAGGCCCCTACAGATGAGAACATAACATAAGAATAGCCTAACTGGGTCAGACCAATGGTCCATCATGCCCAGTAGCCCATTCTCATGGTAGCCAATCCAGAACACTAATACCTGGTCAAAACCCAAAGAGTAGCAACATTCCATGCTACCGATCCAGGACAAGCAGACACTTACCCCATGTCTTAATAACAGATTATGGACTTTTCCTCCAGGAATTTGTCCAAATCTTTCTTAAAACCAGCTACACTATCTGCTTTTACCATAACTTCTGGCCACTTCATTTTTAAGTTTAGATCTTTCCTTTCAAACAGAGACCTTGCTAGATGTCAAATACAGCACAAGGTAACTTCACATGGACTTAGCTGTGCAGGAAATGTGAATCTCCTCATACACCCACCATATAGTGCAAAAATGTGCAAAGGTCTGTTTTTTTCTTTCGATCACTACATAGCCTAATGCCACACAAGCAGCGCTGTTACAAACATATTCTGTAGGTCAATGCTAAGGATAACAAAGTTTCCTTCCTTGGACCAGAAGGAGATAAACCACCGGAAGAGATCCCAAAACAACACCCAAAGACCCACTCAGTGTGTGAACCAGTTGAGTGGAGTGGACTAACTGGGGGGTGGAAATGGGCCCGGAGTTTGCTCAGCAGAATTTCCCAGACCACCTCTTCCTCTCAACACATTGACACGCTGCCACCATCACCACTAGGAACACCTCACTGGGTAGGCCAGCTATGCTATAAACTTTATAAAACACATTATTATATTTTCTTATAAAGCACATATTTTAACTGAACTCTCTGACATCCTCAGCCTTTCCATTCACAAAAATAGAAGGAAGAAAAGTTCCCATTTCCTGCTGTCTCATGTCCCCGGCCTATACAATATTTTTTTTCTGCAGACCCTTCAAAAGTCTGACCAAATCCTCATTTCACTTGCATTATAAAGTACTGAGGATGCCATCTCTCCCCAATCCCAGGTCCTAAAGTCTAAGACAGTAGCGCAAACTAATGCTGCCAGATTCAGGAAAAAAATTTTTGATTCGATTCAGCCTATTGCAGGGGTGTCCAATGTCGGTCCTCAAGGGCCGCAATCCAGTATGGTTTTCAGGATTTCCCCAATGAATATGCATTGAAAGCAGTGCATGCACACAGATCTCATGCATATTCATTGGGGAAATCCTGAAAACCCGACTGGATTGCGGCCCTCGAGGACCGACATTGGACACCCCTGGCCTATTGAATTGGTTTTTCAATTCGATTTTCCTGCCCAGTTGGGTGATTTTTTTCAAAACTCCTGGTGGGTTTTATAGCTTTTTCACCCCCTTTGGCTTCTCCTAACCACACTGGCGCTGTGGTGTAAATAAAATAAAGAAACAAAAAGGACTTTTCCTCTCTCTGTTAAATCCTAGCTCACGTTTGCAGTCCAACACCAGCTCTGGCAGGATACACATTTCAAATCTGACATATTATAATCACAAAACAGAAAATAAAATTAATTTTTCTACCTTTTGTTGTCTGGTTATATTTCAAATATTGTTGGTCCAAGGCTCTGGTTTTCTTCTGATAACTTGCTTGCCAGGGTCTCCTTCTTTCTGCATGCTAACCATCCATCTGCCAACTCTGTCCTCCCTTTCCATTTCCCTTCCCTTCCCAGGAAGTCTGGTATCTTTCCTTTTTTTCATCTCCCTCCACAGATCCACCTTTTCTTAAATACCCTTTCATCCGGCATCTCTCCCTCCTTCCCCACCACCCCAGAGTCCACCATCTCTCCCTTTCTTTTCCTAATTACCCTCCTATCCAGTATCTCTATCCCTCCTCCACACCATCCCTTGTGTCCAATTTCTCTCCCTTTCTGTTCCTTCCCTCCCTAAATCCCATGGTCCATCATCTCTCTCCCTCTCCTCTATTTTCAGACCCATTATTTCTTCCCCCCCCCCAAAGTTTGGCATATGCACGTCTCTTTGAACACCCCCTTCCCACCGTGTACTTCTAAATCATGGTCCCCCCCCAAAGGCCTGTCCCCCCTTAAAGGTCTGTCTGTCCCCCCTTGAAGGCCTGCACCCCCCTTGAAGGCCTGTCCCATCCCCTTGTAGGCCTGTCCCCCCCTTGAAGGCCTGCCTGCCTGTCCCCCCCTTGAAGGTCTGCACCCCCCGAAGGCCTGCACCCCCCCGAAGGCCTGTCCCCCCACTTGAAGGCCTGTCCCACCCCCTTGTAGCTTCTCCCCCCCTTGTAGGCCTGTCCCCCCTTGAAGGCCTGCCTGCCTGCCTTTCCCCCCCTTGAAGGCCTGTCCCCCCTTGAAGGCCTGCACCCCCCCCGAATGCCTGCACTCCCTTGAAGGTCTGCATCCCCCCGAAGGCCTGTCCCCCCCTTGAAGGCCTGTCCCACCCCCTTGTAGGCCTGTCCCCCCTTGAAGGCCTGCCTGCCTGCCTGCCTTTCCCCCCCTTGAAGGCCTGTCTCCCCCTTGAAGGCCTGCACCCCCCCTTGAAGGCCTGCACTCCCTTGAAGGTCTGCACCCCCCCGAAGGCCTGTCCCCCCCTTGAAGGCCTGTCCCCCCCTTTAAAGCCTGCCTGCCTTTCCCCCCTTGAAGGCCTGTCCCCCCCCCCTTGAAGGCCTGCACCCCCTTGAAGGTCTGCACCCCCCCAAAGGCCTACACCCCCCCCCCCGAAGGCCTGCACCCCCCCTGAAGGCCTGCCTGCCCCCCCTTGAAGGCCTGCACCCCTTGAAGGTCTGCATCCCCCCCTGAAGGCCTGTCCCCCCTTGAAGGCCTGCCTGCCTGCCTGTCACCCCCCTCCCCCTTGAAAGCCTGCCTGCCTGCCCGCCCGCCCCACACTGAAGGCCTGATGCCCCGACCCACCCTGAAGGACCGCTCGCCCCCCTGGCCTCCTAGCACCACCTATGAAGCAGCCGCAGCAGGATCGCAAAGTCAGCGTCAGCGATCCCTGCGCTGCTTCCTGCGCCACGGTCCCGCCCCTCCTCTGATGTCAGAGGAGGGGTGGGATCGCGGCGCAGGAAGCAGCGCCTAAGCAGCGCAGGGATCGCTGACGCTGACTTCGTGATCCTGCTGCGGGCTGCTTCACAGGTGGTGCAGGAAGGTCAGTGGGGCGAGCGGTCCTTCGGGGGTGGGGGGGGACTGAACGGCAAGGCCGGGAGCACCCCTTTAGGGCTGGCACCCGGGGCGCACCGCCCCCCCCCCTTGGTACGCCACTGGCTGCATCTCTGCCTACCATCCACAGGCCTAACATTTCTCCTTCTCTTCCATCCCTAGATCCAACTTCTCTCCCTCAAAATCTATTACCTTCTGCAAGAAAATTGCAAGTGAACAGTTCTGGACCCAATTTCTTAATCAGCTCACTTTCTGTCCTAAGCCTGATGCCTCAGAAGTCAACTGGCATAATTGGGTAAACCTTTCTGAGACTACTTATTGCTCTCTTGCTCCTCTATCTACTAAGACTGTTTCCTACTCCCGTAAAACCCCTTGGTATCTTCCTTATCATAGAGAACTGAAGCAGAAATGCTGATTTTGGAGCGTAAATGGAAAAAATCTAAATCTCCTGCGGAAAGACAGTCTTGGAGGGACAGTATTAGGTTCTATAATACAACATTAAAAAAAGCTAGGAAAAATTTTTACGGTGATAAAATCATCAGATCCAATAATCAAAGCAGTACTCTGTTTAATATCTGGCGCACTTTAACTTCTAATAATTATTCATCTATATATCCTTCCTCTCCAGAAGCGGACGATCTGTCAAAATTTTTTAATGAAAAGGACACTGCTATAACACACTCTTTTCCTTCATTAGTCTCTCACAATTCTCTGGTGACCAGCGACAGTAATCTTATCACAGTAGACAGTACATGGACAGTCTTTGAGTATGTATCAGGTTCTCAAAATTGTGTCACAACTAAGATCATGTAAATGTGTCTTGGATCCATTTTCCTTCATACCTATATGAGAAAATTCCTACCAGGCTATTTCATCTCTTACCAGACTTACTATCAGGTCTATTTTCTGCAGAGATGGGTCACATGCTCCTGAACCCCCACTACTGAAAAAAGCTGATCTAGACCCATCTTCACCGTCTAGTTATGACCTATAGCGAAAATATTCCTCTCCTGACCAAAATGTTAGTCTTTCATATCATACTTATAGAGATTTTCCATTCCTTCTACCTTGCCAATATGATTTCAGGACCCAACTTCAATACCAAATCTCTATTGGTCGAACTAATTTCAAAGGTTCAGCAACTACATTCACGTAATAAGTTCGCAATCCTATTACAATTCGATCTATCTGCGGCCTTTGATGTCGTTCACCACGAAATTTTGATATACCAACTTTCTGAGATAGGCATTGATTCTAAAGTCTTAGACTGGATCTCAAAATCTTACGATCTCGCTCATATACTGTTAATATGAATGGCACCATGTCATCTTCTTGGAAGCCGTTATGTGGAGTTCCCGCAGGGATCACCTTTGTCCCCTATTCTTTTTCAAACATCTATATGTCTACTTTAAAACTTTTCCATCTATCTCCCTTTGAAACATTATATACATAGCAGATGACATCTTTGTCCTTCTTCTGAGATAGATTTGAATCGCATGTATAATGAAACTTCAGTCTTGGAACCTACTGTTCAAATGAAGCTGAATGAGTCCAAAACAAAACTACTTTGGGCCTGCCCAAACTAGATCAACTACCTCATCCATTTCATTGCCTTCTGGATCTTCACTGCAGATTGAATTCTCAAGTAAAGTTTTGGGTGTCATTATAGACTCAACACTTTAAATTAATGACCATTCTTAATTCTCTGGCTAAAATAAATGTTTCTTTAGTCTCCATATGCTGAGGAAAGTGAGACCCTGTTTCCACCAACAACATTTTGCTGTCCTTGTATAATCAATCATTCTTTCGAGGTTGGATTATCGTAATTCGGTCTATTTAAGTCTAACCAAGAAAAGTCTTTAAAGACTTCAACAGATTCAGAATACTACGGCTAGGTTGATCTTTGCAAAAAGCAAATTTGATCATGTTTCCCCGCTTTTGTTAAAACTTCACTGGCTCCCAGTAATCATAGGGTTTACTTTAAATGTGCCTGCCTAACATTTAAATCTTGCATGGCACTCTTCCTCCTTTAATTCCTCTACAAAATGGGGGGGATCAGTGCTAGGGGTGAGCAACCTTGAAAGAGACCTGGGGATGATGGTGGACTCAACATTGAAAACATCGGCACAGTGTACGATAGCCTCAAAGAAAGCAAACAGAATGTTGGGTATCATTAAAAAGGGTATCACAACAAGGACAAAGGAAGTCATCATGCCGCTGTATCGTGCAATGGTGCACCCACATCTGGAGTACTGTGTCCAGTACTGGTCGCTGCACCTCAAAAAGGACATGGCAGTACTTGAGGGGGTCCAGAGAAGAGCGACTAAACTGATAAAAGGTATGGAAAATTATTCATATGCTGACAGGTTGAAAATGCTGGGGTTCTTCTCCCTGGAAAAGCGGAGACTTAGAGGAGACATGATAGAAACCTTCAAAATCCTAAAGGGCATAGAGAGGGTAGACAGGGATAGATTCTTCAGACTGTGGGAAACCACAAGTACTAGGGGTCACTCGGAGAAATTGAAAGGGGACAGGTTTAGAACAAATGCTAGGAAGTTCTTTTTTACCCAGAGGGTGGTGGACACATGGAACGTGCTTCCAGAGGATGTGATAGGCCAGAGCACATTACAGGGGTTCAAGGAAGGTTTGGATAGGTTCCTGGAGGATAAGGGGATTGAGGGGTACAGATAGAACTAGAGGTAGGTTATAGAAGAGGTCAGAAACCACTTCACAGGTCACAGACCTGATGGGCCGCCACGGGAGCGGACCGCTGGGCGTGATGAACCTCTGGTCTGACCCAGTGGAGGCAACTTCTTATGTTCTTATCTTGGAATTCTGCGAGACCTGATATTACCAGATCTATCCAAAAGTTTAAATTATCTTTCCCCTTATTAAAAGGCGTTATCTATACTGGAAAATTAGGGAAATCTCTTTACTTTAAAATCACTGAGCTTTGGAATAATTTTCCTGTCCACCTGCATAACTTGGGCTCTTTCCAATTATTTTGAAAACATCTGAAAACATGGCTATTTTCAAAAATGTAAATTCCGCTGCTCTCTATATAATCACTAATTCTTATTATGTTTTCTTTTCTTTAAAACTCTTGTAAACCGTGACTAGCATAAGATTTAGTTTAGTTTAACAGTTTACTGCATACATAACTGGAAAGTAAAATAGCATTATAAAATTTTTGCTGTGTTGTCTATGTCCCAGACCAGTGAGTTCTTAAAACAATACTAACATTATCTAGAAGATACTGTGTTATATATGCAATGTGAAAATGTATTAGTTTCAGATAGTTGGTAAGAAAAATTTGGTTTTGGGGAAAAAACTGGGAGCATGGTAGATGCACTCTTCTTTCATAACATTTATGAACTGTTTGGCATAAGCTGTCTTGCTCAGTGAGAAGATGCATGGGTTTTTCTGTGAATTTGCCAGCACCTGTGAACTTGGTTTTTGTGTGGCTGGCCAAGCCCCTGGCTTCCACAATAAAATCTTTACTTTACTTCAAGAGGCAAAGATTTCTTCATTAAGGGGGAAGTCAATGCACAACCCCCCCCCCCACCCAAGAAAAGCTACAATTGGGTCTCCCTCTACCCCATTGGCAGCTCTTTTTCTGTTAGTGTGGCTGTATTTACATGTTAACTTCTTTATTCTAGCATGGTGGTTTAGCTAATTTTTTTTCATATTAAAACCTTTACTACTGTGCACCAGGAAGTAATATGAACATGAAAATAATCTATTCTACCCAACTGAGGATAGCATGACATATGACATTAGCCCCTCTGTGTGTGACCTTGAAAGTCATATTCTCAAGCTTGTTTTAATCCCCAGCTTTGTCCCCATGTGTAACTTGTGACCTTGCAACAAGCCACATTTTCTTTATATGCCTCTGTAACCTAAGGCATTTACTTAATTTTTCCTTCCCAATCAACAACTTTAGAACATGCACATCACCACATTAACAAGAAAAACCTTATATCCTGCCTAGGCATGCACAAAATACCTTTAAGCAAAAGTTCTGAAAGCAAAGACGTACAAATTCTTTAATGAATGACTACAGTACCTCCTCTAAATCCACGGTTTCAGTACCCGCGGATTCGGTTATTTGGGATTTTTTTTAAAAATGCTGCATCCCAGATCTTACCTGGTGGTCTAGTAGCGACGTGGGAAGGTCCGGGACGCAGGAGAGAGGTGGGGGGTAGGTCAGAACTGGTCCTGAAAGTTATTCGCAATATTTCAATATTTGTGGGCTGGCTCTGCCCCTAACCCCTGCGAATATTGAGGGTCTGTTTGTATAAAAAAACATTTTATCAGGAAAGAGGTGTTCCATGTCAAGTGGTAGCCTATTTACAGTTCCACAGGGTAGCTTCAGAAGTGGTGGGGCTAGAAGCAGAAAGAAGCCAGTGGTGGTTTACTGGTTGTGCTACGCCACCCAGTGGAAAAACTTTTTATTGCCCCAGGTCAGCGAGATAAATGCTTCAACACTCAGAAATTCTATGAATGCTGGAGCATTTACCTCACCGGCACAAGGTAGATACCTGTACTACGGCTTTGTAAAAGGGGTCCCTTAGATTAGTAAGCTCTTTGGGGGAATAGGGAAACACTAGTGTAATTGAATATCTTACCTTGAGCTACAACTGAAAAAGGTGTGAGTCAAAATCCAAATAAATAGCAAATAACCCTCCCCCTCCACCACACCACCTTTTACAAAACTCGCGCTGGTCGCAGGTGGTAACAGTTCCAATGCTTATAGAATTCCTATGAGTGGTCAGAGCGTTACCCACCTTGGCCAGTGCTAAAAACCACATCTACGGTTTTTGTAAAAGGGTGTGTGTGGGGGAGAGAATTATTTACCTGTAGCAAATGTTCTGTCTGGGTGACAGCATCAAGTTAGACTTCAGGATGTACATGTAAACATAGCTTTTAGATTTTAAAGCTTTCTGGAGTAGCCTAATATCTGTATATGCAGTTTCTGTGCTGGACATCACACAGGGCTACCTCAGCTCTTATCCAACATTACAAATTGAGAAGCCAACTCTTTACAGAGGTGGGTGGGTTCTTTTTCTCCTGAGGACAAGCAGGATATTTATTTTACAGGTGGTTTCTTTAAGTAACAGGTTGCTTTTTGGTAAAAGAATATAAAGCCAATAGGACAATAGCACCTTTTTTATGATTGTTCTTCCAGTCCCTGGGGGATTGGAGTTGGATTTATGTCTCAAAGATTTCTTATGACAGATTAATGAATATCTACTGCTATACTGAGAGGATGGAATGTCTAATATAGTTTATATACTATTTCACGATATGTGGGAAATACTAAAGTTCTGGATGATAGATCTGAGGGATCTTGATGGCATACTGTATAAGATCCTTTTAATCTAGTGAACTGGCTTGTACATTTCATAAAGGCAGGCTCATATCCTCAGGAGATAGGTAAAAGTGTTTTTAATTCTAATTTAAAAAAAAAAAACAAAACCCACAGATGCTGATTTGACTCAAGTCTCCAATTTCAGGCTAATAGCCAACATTCAAATTTTTGCAAAGCTGGTTGAATTTGTGCTAAGCTCTGTTTAAATTATCTAAACAGCAATTGATTTTCTCCACTTCTCTCAACAACGTATTTTTGTAGCTCTCATAGCACAGAAATTTTGCTGCTACTTCTGAAATAAAGTGAAGTTGCTTACCTGTAACATGGATTCTCCAGACAGCAGGGGAATGCAAGCCACACTTGATGGTAAAGTTCTCTGACTGAGCATGTGTGTTGGTGCAGGGATTCCGCATTCCAAAGTTCCTTCCCTTGTCAGTTCTGTCTCTAGCTGAAAAAGATATACTGTATATATCATAGTGGGGATGGTGGGAGGGTAAGTGTGGCTGCATTCCCCTGCTGGCTACGGAGAACCCCCGTTACAGGTCAGCAACTTCACTTTCTCCAGAGACAAGCAGGGGGATATGCAGACTCACTTGATGGTGAGTCCCTAGCTACAATATACATTAGGGTGGAGGTGATAAGGCAAGGAGCAAATAATTTGGTTAAGACAGACTGTCCAAAACTAATGTCTTGTGCTGTGCCCTGGTCCAGGCAGAAAAGCTTATTGAATGCATGAACGGAGTACCAAGTTGCTGCTTTGCAAACATCTTGTACCAGGCTTAATGGAAAGTTTGCCATTGAAGAAGCTATAGCACGCAAACTGCGGTGCTAATCCTTCCAGGAAGCTGTTGAATATATATATTTTTTATAATTGAATTTGTTGTGATGGCAAATTTACATGGAGATGACGCACCTAGAAGGTGGTTGACACGGATTGGTAGGGTTGACGTGATTAGTAGGACTGATGGCTGCAGTTTCTTGGAGGTGAAAACGGTAGTGCTCTTCTGCAGTCTAACACATAAAGATATTGTTCTGCTAGTGAGGGACGTGGAGGAGGGAAGAAGGATGGTAGAACTATATTCTGATTGAGGTGGACATTCAAAACCACTTTTGTTAGGAATTCTGGGTGTGTGCATAATTTGACATTAGGACAGAACTGAGTAAAATGATAGTAAGACACTAGTACTTGGAGTTCACCGACTCAGCACACCAATGTAATGGCTGCAGAAGTGTGGAGCCACTACTGTTAGACATTGAGGAAAGACAAGGCATATAAGAGAATGCTTTTTGAGTTCAGGTACCTTTTTTTGGTATCTGAATGGACTGGTTACTAATGATATTGAATCTAATAGTTGTGTCTGGTTCTAAGCTATAGTGAAGAAAAATATGGCATCCTATGTGATGAGGCAGTTTTGATTATTATTAAATTAGAGAATGGAATTTTGATAGTGAAGCACTTGGCAGCGACAAGCTAATATCCCCAGAATTAAGTTTCTTAAGAGATGTTTTTGCAAATGGAGACCAGGAGTCTTGGCTCTGTCCTAATTAAGTTTCTTTCTCTATTTTTTTTTTAAGCTGAAGTTATAGAGGAATGTAGAAGATGAATATGTTGAAGGTGTAGAGCCTGTTGCTCCTTATTTTTTTTAAACTAAGTACTTTGAAGATAGAGAAATAAAAGAAGGTATTAAGAATTAATGGCTCGCTAGGTTTGGATGAAGAATTTGATTGTTCTGCTGCTGGAGGAGAGAAGGGTGGGCTCTGAAAGGAAATGGAGGAGCTTCAATAAGGTCCAGAAGAGGAAATCAGAGCTGTCTGGTCTATCGAGGAGCAATCAAGATGAGATTCACAGTCTTAGATGATTTTCTGAAGGACCCTATAGGAAAGACAAGTCAGAATTCTTCATCCAAGTAATAGTGGAGACATCACATTTAATATCTTGTTATGCTGGTCAGAGGGAACAATATTGTGGACACTTTGCGTGGTCCACTGAGGTACTATGATTGTGTTTCCCCATTGTGACCATGATCACCAACCCTAGATGGTCTGCTATTCTTTGAATGACTCTGCCTACCATAGGTCATGTGGGGAAAAGGAGAAAGTAGGCTCTTACCTGTTAATTTTCTTTCTTTTAGTCCCTCTAGGCCAGCACAGAATGGATGGGTTTACACTCCTCTGCCAGCAGGTGGAGACCAACACATAATAACTTTTGGCTGTGCAGTCCCATCTACAATCAGTCTGATGAATAGCCAAGCAGAAACTAACTAGGCTGAAAATATTCCAATTCCACTCTCACATGGAGAAGACAAAGGAAATGCCAGAATCGAACATGTGAACACTGTTAGATACTGATTAAAACAACCTTCAAAAACATCCCCACAGTTCACCAGCTAAACCAGATGAATAAAATGCTGGAGCTTTTATTATACTCCCCAACAACAAAAACAATACTGCAGAAAAAAAAGTACTCTTCGCAAAAAAACAAACAAACAAAAACAACAACACACCAAAATATACGATAGGGCAGGGTCTTTGCCAGTCTGGAGGAACTAAAAGAAAGAAAATTAGCAGTTAAGAACCTCCTTCACTGCTTTGCTGCCCCCTTTAGTTTGTACCAAAGCAGGTGATAGCCCTATATAGAAACATATGTGAAGGAGGGGGACGGGGAACTCCCTGGATTATAATACTGTTCTGCTCTGAAAATATAAAAAACATGTTAAAAAATTGCCATTGAACTGAAACATCAAAATAAATCATATCAAACAGAAACATTTATAGAGATCAAAACATTACCCCAATGTGTTATAGCACTAGATTACATATTTTAAGGTCTGACTGACATCCAAATTTCAGTTTAGATTCAAATTTTCTGATTGAGACAGTAGGCAGGCGCAGTAGATGATAACTGAAAGGTCAGGACACCAGAATGACACACCCATCTACTACAAAAGATATTAGCAAGGTAAGAACCTAATCTCTTTTTCTAGTGCAATAGGTGTGTCACTCTGGATGGACGGGGCACACAAAAGCTGTCCTAGAAATCTTGGGCAGGACCTTCCGGCAGCAGCAGGCTATTAAACTCTATGAAGGGAGCAAGACTCAGGCAACTGGTGTTGGAACCAACAAGGGATCAGGCAATACTGGACCTGATACTTACCAATGGAGAAAGTGTCAGAGGTCTTGGTGGGCGACACATTGGCCTCCAGTGACCACAACATGGTATGGTTCAATCTCAGGAAAGATTTCACTAAATCTACCACTGACTAAGGTCCTCAAATTCAAGGACACAAACTTCAAAGAAATGGGATACTTCGTTCACCAGGTGCTACAAAGCCAAGCAGAAACCGATAACGTGGAAGAAATGTGGTCGACTTTGAAAGCCACCATACAAGAAGCAACAAACCGCTATGTTAAATCAGTAAGTAAACGGCAAAGGAACAATAAGCCACAGTGGTTCTCTGCGGAGATTTCGGATCTCATCAAGGAGAAGAAAAAGCATTCATCTCTTACAAACAATCAGGGAAACAGGACTCTAGGGAAGTCTATCTGGCCAAGTCAAAAGCCGTCAAAACAGCAGTTAGGGAGGCCAAATTCCGCATGGAGGAGTCTCTAGCGAAGAACATCCAGAAAAGAGATAAATCCTTCTTCAGGTATATCAGTGACAGAAATAAGAACTCAGACGGGATAGTACGTCTTAGGAAACCATTCGGAGATTATGTAGAAGCGGACTCGGAAAAAGCCCAACTATTAAATGAATACTTCTGCTCAGTCTTCACCCGCGAGGCGCCAGGACTCGGCCCTCAGCTACAGACAAGGGTTGATGCAGATGACCCGTTTAGTAATTTCGAGTTTACACCCAGCGTGTTTACTGCGAGCTGTCAAAGCTTAAGGTTAACAAGGCAATGGGGCCTGCCAACCTACACCCCAGGGTGCTCAGGGAGTTGAGTGATGTCTTGGCAGAACCGCTATCCGCGCTCTTCAATCTCTCCCTTAGTATGGGTAACGTCCCGTTGGACTGGAAGAGGGCTAATGTCATTCCACTCCACAAGAAAGGCTCCAAGATGGGGACAGCAAACTACAGACCGGTGAGTCTCACATCAATAGTGTGCAAACTAAATGGAAACTCTAATCAAACGCCAATTGGATATGATCCTGAATGAGGAGAATCTACGGGATCCCCGTCAACATGGATTTACTAAGGGGAGATCCTGCCAATCCAACCTGATCAGCTTCTTTGACTGGGTGACCAGGAAGCTGGATGTTGGGGAGTCCCTGGACATCGTATACCTGGACTTCAGTAAAGCATTCAATAGCGTACCACACCGCAGGTTGCTGAGCAAGATGAGTTCTATAGGATTGGGCGACACATTGACGAAATGGGTTGGGAACTGGCTTGGAGGTAGGCTTCAGAGGGTAGTGGTGAACGGCACCCCCTCCGAAATGATGGAGGTAATCAGTGGAGTGCACAGGGCTCGGTCCTGGGCCCGATCCTATTCAACATCTTTATAAGAGACTTGGCAGAAGGGCTGCGAGGTAAAATAACATTATTCGCCGATGATGCCAAACTAAGCAATGTAGTGGGCAAAAGCACAACAGACATAAATTCAATGTCCGACAACATGATGCACGACCTACTCCTACTGGAGCGCTGGTCTAGGTCCTGGCAACTCAGCTTCAATGCCAAAAAATGCAAAGTCATGCACCTGGGCAGCCATAATCCATGCAAGACTTACACCCTTAATGGCGAGATCCTAACAAGAACTGAAGCAGAACGAGACTTAGGGGTGATCGTCAGTGAGAACATGAAGACTGCCAATCAAGTGGAGCAAGCTTCATCCAAGGCAAGGCAAATCATAGATTGCATACGCAGGAGTTTTGTCAGCCGTAAGCCTGAAGTCATTATGCCATTGTATAGATCCATGGTGAGGCCCCACCTGGAATACTGTGTGCAATTCTGGAGGCCGCATTACTGTAAGGATGTGCTGAGACTGGAGTCGGTCCAGAGAATGGCCACCCGGATGGTCTCGGGACTCAAGGATCTCCCGTATGAGGAACGGCTGGATAAGTTGCAGCTGTACTCACTCAAGGAACGCAGAGAGAGGGGTGACATGATCGAGACATTCAAGTATCTCACGGGCCGCATTGAGGTGGAAGAAGATATCTTCTTTTTCAAGGGTCCACAGCAACAAGGGGGCATCCGTGGAAAATCAGGGGCGGAAAACTGCACGGGGACACCAGGAAATTCTTTTTCACTGAAAGGGTAGTTGATCGCTGGAATAGTCTTCCACTTCAGGTTATTGAGGCCAGCAGCATGCCTGATTTTAAGGCCAAATGGGATAGACACGTGGGATCTATTCACAGAGAAAGGTAGGGGAGGGTCATTGGGTGGGCAGACTAGATGGGCCGTGGCCCTTATCTGCCGTCTATTTCTATGTTTCTATGACCTCTGCACTGGCTCAAAACACTGAGGACCCAAAGGCGAAGTCCTCCTTTGCCACTATATCTACTCTGTAAAACTTGGAAAATGTGTGTAGAGTGGACCAGGTAATTGCCTAAAAATCTCCTTGGGGGAGACTGTCCAAGCTTCTGCCCACAAAGAAGCCATGCTTCTAGTCAAATGCTCCTTTGTGGAGACTGGTGAATGTTTTCCACAGGCAATATATGCTGACGAAACGGCCCTGCGAATCCATCTGGAAATCATGGCCTTGGACTCCAGTGTGCCGTGTCGAGTCTGACTGGTGAGGCACAAAAAATAGACGGCCTGAACTCATTAGTAACCTGAAGATATCATAGAAACACTCTCCTCACATCCAACTTTTTTAGAATCCGGTCCTTCTTTCTATATCCTCTATACTAGAACACTGGCAATCTGACCTCTTGCTAGACATGTAAAGCCAAAACAACCTTCAGCAAAAAGTTTGAACAGTGCATATAGAAACTCCATCCTCTGTGACCTTGAGGATGGGCTCTCTGCAGGAAAGAGCCTGCAGTTCTAAAACTCTTCTCACTGAGGTAATGACCATGAGAAAGTCCATCTTGAGCATTAGAACCATCAAGGACACTTCCTTCAGTGGCTTGTATGGAGCCTAAGGCCTCGCAAATCCACATTAAGATTCTATGATGGAAACAGATATTTTACCAGGGGACTAAGCTGCAGCACCCCCTTTAGAAATCTGGCTATGTCTGGATGAGATACCAAGGAATCTTTAGGCTCTTGAGCCCTGATAAAAGAAAGTCCCGCTACTTGGATGCTGAGTGATGCCACTGTAAGACTCTTGTCAAGGCCCGCCTGGAGGAAGACTAACACCACCAACGTCAGAGCAGAGAAAGGCTCTGACTTCTTAATGCACCAGTGCTGGAAAGTTTCCCATGCCTTAGCATATGCAGAGACCATTGTAGGCTTTTTCATTCTCGGAAAAGAAGCAATCACTACCTCTCAGTATGCAAACAGGATGCTAGGAATTATTAGAAAAGGGATTGTTAACAAGGTTAAGAATGTTATAATGCCTCTGTATTGCTCAATGGCGTGACCTCATCTTGAGTATTGCGTTCAGTTCTGGTCTAAAACAAGATACAGCAGCACTAGAAAAAGTTAAAAAAAGAGCAACCAAGTTGATAAAGGGGATGGAACTACTCTCAAATGAGGAAAGGCTAAAAAGGTTAGGGCTCTTCAGCTTGGAAAAGAGACAGCTGAGGGAAGATGTGATTGATGTCAACAAAATCCTGAGTAGTGTAGAATGGGTACAAGTGGATTGATTTTTTTTTTTTTTTACTGCATCAAGATTTACAAAGACTAGGGGACGCTTGAAGTTAGAGTAATATTTTTAAAACCAATAGGAGGAAATATTTTTTCACTCAGAGAATAGTTAAGCCAGAGGATGTGGTAAGAACAGTTAATGTAGCTGGTTTAAAAAAAGGTTTGGACAAATTCCTGGAGGAAAAGTCCATAGTCTGCTGTTGAGACAGACATGGGACAGTTGCATGGAATGCTGCTACTAATTGGGTTTTTGCCAGATACTTGTGACTTATATTTGCCTCCGTGAAGACGGGATACTGGACTAGATGGACCACTGAACTGATCCAGTAAGGTTATTCTTATGTTCTTATCCTTTGTGAGCTAACGCCACACACTCAAGAGCCATGTACAGCAAAGCGATCTGAATCTTCTATGACCACTACCCCTTTGAATATGCACTAGATCCGCAAACCATGGGCTTTTCCCAGATGGCCTGCAATTCAGTAGAGTATCTGACCTATTATGGGCCAGGGAGGAAACATGTACAAGAGTTTGTTCTTTGGCTATGGCTTGACCAGAGTCCAGACCTACACTTCTGGACTCTGTTCTTTGACTGAAGAAGTGGTCCACCTTCTTGTTTCCTGCTGTAGGAGGGGCCTTGGACACCTGGGCCAATCAGGGCCTTAGGCCCCTCCAAGTGCTTCCCAGGGAGCACTGGGAAGGCCCGCCATTTAGAAGAGGCATCCCTCTTGCCAGTCTTTGTTCCAGACTCATCAAGATGTAGGGTTGTCTTTCAGGCAGGAGTAGGCATCCTCCTGATGATTTTGGGTGTGGAGGGCATTGGGGGGGGGGGGGTGGTTTTGAGGTAGGAGGAAGTAGACATCGCTCCTGCCGGTCTTCTGTTGATCCGTTAAGGTAGAGGATAGATGGGGGGGGGGTCTCTCCTACCAATTTCGGTTATGGATGGTGTCTAGGGGAGTTGTGAGGAAGTAGGTATCCCTCCTCCTGATTGGGGGGGTCTTTGAGTTGGGTGAGCTGTTTGGAAGGAAATCCCCAATCAGCTGTGCCAGCAGAACTTCCTGAAGCTGCCAACTTCGGCGCTTCCCTTCTTCAAATGTTGCACTCCAGGGGGAGGAATCGAGAGGACGAAGATAAGGTTGAAGCAGGACAAGAACTGAAGGTTTTATTCCACCTGAGTCCTGAGAATCTCAGTCTTGATCCCTGGTAAGATGTTTGGAGCCATGAAAATTAGACTGCCTGGAGCCTCTTCAGGTTCCCCAGTCTGCTGTTAGCTAGAGATTTTGGCCGAAAAAAATACAGAAATGTACAGAGCAGATCAAAAAGACTCCTTCCAGCTCGTGTTCAGAAGGAAAAACTGAAGGGGGCAGTAGAGCCCACTAGTGAAGTAGGAGGAATCAAAAACCTGAAATGGATTCCTTCTGCACTGCTTGCGAGCATGGGAAGATTACCTGTACATCCAGAATGACATACCTATTGCACTAAAAATACATTTCCCAAAGCTAACATATTTCAATTAATAAATTCCCTTTT
This sequence comes from Geotrypetes seraphini, assembly GCF_902459505.1. Classification (NCBI taxonomy): domain Eukaryota; kingdom Metazoa; phylum Chordata; class Amphibia; order Gymnophiona; family Dermophiidae; genus Geotrypetes; species Geotrypetes seraphini. The sequence continues at coordinate 71,000,024 of NC_047091.1, read as the reverse complement.
TTTTACCTTTATTGTCTGGAGATTTATTTTTCCATTAAGTTGGTTCCAGTCTCTCTTTATTTTGTTTTCCTCCCGTCTTCTGCAAATTCTTCTTCAGGTGGTTGCTGTTCATTGGTTCCTCCTATCATGGTTCAGCATTTTTCCCTCTGTCAAGCATCCTCACTCCCTTCTGTCCTGAATTCATCTACCTCTTTTTCCCTCTCCCTTTCTTCTCCATCCCCATGTGCAACATGTCTGCCCTCACTCTCACTGTCCATCATCTCTCTCGTTCTCATTCCCTCCCTTGCTACAAAGAAAGAGAAGGATCCAGGGTGCATTTCTCCACCCCCTCTACTGCCACATCCAACATTTCCTCTCTCATCCCCTGGATTCTGTGTAGCATCTTTCGCCCCTGCCCACCATTTCTCCTTCCATTCCCTCCACCACCATATCCAACATTCCTCCCTCTTACATCCCTTTCCATCTGTCTCACCCTTATCTCTCCACCATAACATCCAATATTTCTCCCTCCCTCCTTGCCACCACTATATCCAACAATTCTCCCTTTTTCCCCCATGTGCACCATCTCTTTCCCTCCTGCTCTAAGCACCCATGTCCAATCATTTCCCCTTTCTCTTCCTTCCCCCACTAGCACTTACAGCATCAGTTTCTTTACCATTCCCCAAGCCTGTTGCAGCATCTGTTTTCTTTCCTCCCATCCCCCCCAAAACCCATTGCAGCATGTTTCCCTCCCATCCCCCCCAAAGCCCATTGCAAGATTTCTGTTTCCCTCTTCTACTCCTCAAGCCTGTTCCAGCATCTATTTCCCTCCTTCCTACCCCCCCCAAAGCCTTTTGCAGCATCTGTTTCCCTCACTCCCTTCTTCCCAAACCCAATGCAGCAACTCTGCTTCCTACTAGAGAGCTGCACGGGAACGGGGACGACGGGAATCCCGCAGGACCCGCGGGTTCCCCCTTTGGGTCACAGGGATCCCGTGGGGACACCTCCGAGGGTCGCGGGGTTCCTGCGGGGCTGGATGTACTCAGTCGCGCGGCTCTTCTCTCTACCTTCTCTGCTTGCAGCACAGAGCCGAACGGAAGTCTTCCCGACGTCAGCGCTGACGTCGGGAAGACTTCCGTTCGGCTCTGTGCTGCAAGCAGAGAAGGTAGAGAGAAGAGCCGCGCGACTGAGTCGGGAAGACTTCCGTTTGGCTCTGTGCTGCAGGCAGTGCAGGTAAGGAGGAGAGTAGCCTCGCGGTTCGAGTGGCTACCAAGGGACGGGGCGGTCCGCCCCGCCACACCCCGCCCCAGTTACAGCACAGCCGGCCAGGTCCCCTTACTTTTGTGGCACTTCCCCGACCGACCGACAACAGCCCCGGTCCGACAATCCTCCCTGCCCTGTAGCCGCGAATCTAAATTATCTTCTTACAGCAGCTGTAATAAGGTAATTTAGATTCGCAGTTAAGGGCAGGGAGGTTTGTCGGACCGGGGCTGTTGTCAGTCGGCCGGGGAAGTGCCACAAAAGTAAGGGGACCTGGCCGGCTGTGCTGCACCCGGGCGGTAGAGAAGGAGGGGGGGAGAAGGACGCTGAAAGCACTTGAAGACAGAGGAGGGAGAAGGACGCTGAAAGCACATGGGGGAATACAAAAGGGTGGAGGACGCTGAAAGGCCATGGGAAGGGGGGGGGGAAGGACTCTGAAAGCACTTGTGGAAGACAGAGGGGGGAGAAGGATGCTGAAAGCACATGGGGAAGACAAAGGGGTGGAGAAGGACGCTGAAAGGACATGGGGAAGATAAAGGGGTGGAGAAGGACGCTGAAAGGCCATGGGAAGGGCGGGGGGGGAAAGGACTCTGAAAGCACTTGTGGAAGACAGAGGGGGGGAGAAGGATGCTGAAAGCACATGGGGAAGACAAAGGGGTGGAGAAGGACGCTGAAAGGACATGGGGAAGATAAAGGGGTGGAGAAGGACGCTGAAAGGCCATGGGAAGGGCGGGGGGGAAAGGACTCTGAAAGCACTTGTGGAAGACAGAGGGGGGAGAAGGATGCTGAAAGCACATGGGGAAGACAAAGGGGTGGAGAAGGACGCTGAAAGGACATGGGGAAGACGGGGGGGGGGTGGAGAAGGATGCTGAAAGGCCTTGGGGAAGACAGAGAGGGAGAAGGACGCTGAAAGGACATGGGGAAGCAGAGGGGGGAGAAGGACACTGAAAGCACATGTGGAAGACAGAGGGGGGAGAAGGACACTGACAGGACATGGGGAAGATGGGGGGAGAAGGACGCTGAAAGGAAATGGGGAAGAGAGAGTAGGGAGAAGACGCTGGCAGGGAAGAAGACAGATGCCAGACTATGGGGGGAGCGGAGAGAAGATGGGTGCCAGACCAATTTGGAAGGGGGAAGAAAGGGAGAGGCACAGTAACAGAGCAAATGGAAGATGCAGAAGGAAGAGAGACAGTGGATGGAAGGAATTGAATGAGAACATAAGGAAAGCAGAAACCAGGCAACAAAGGTAGGAAAGGAATTATATTTCTTTTTTTTTTATTTTGCTTCAGGATAAAGTAGTATATTAGTTGTGTTGATAAAAATTTATAAACATTAGAGGCTCTGGTAGAAACCCATTTGCAAAGTATGTATTCTTCCCAATTAATATTTTCAAATTAATAAAGTCTTTTTGCTTATTTGTAAATGGTTTCTACCAGAGCCTTTAATTCAGTAGCATAATTAAATGAAATAACTATTTCTGAAGTTTATATGGACGGGCGGGGATTCCTCGCAGGGACGGGTGGGGACGGAGGGATTCCTCACGGGGACGGGTGGGATTCCTCACGGGGACGGGTGGGACTTTGGCGGGGACGGGTGGGATTTCTGTCCCCGCGCAACTCTCTACTTCCTACTGGCAGTGGCTCCTCCTACACATTGCTGGGACTAACCCAGAAGACTTCCCCTTAGACTTGTTTTGTGTCAGAGGGAAGCCTTCTGGGTCAGTCACCAGCAGCGTAACAGAGGAACTGTTGCTGGTAGCCTGTTGTAGGCTAGAGAGGAGAGCTCAGGAGGAGGAATACAGGCAAGTAGGTAGGCTTCCACAGGAGCCTCGGAGGTATTTTTTCCATCCACACAAGTTTAGAGGAAATGCCCACAGATTCTGCAGAATTCCTGACATGTAGCTCTCCTCTTCAACGATGGTATAGGAGGAGGTGAGGAATAGTAACAGAGATGAGAGATCAAAGATAAATTTGTTTTAATAAAATTAATCCACAGATCTTGTGTTGCACATAAACACCCTCCTAAGCCTATAAATGATTAAGTAACTGTATGCTTTCTCTCAATATTCAACCAAGCTTATGGAGGCTAGTTCATTTTATGTGGCTTTGTTATACTGGACTAGTTCATTAAGTTCTTGTTTCTTAATAAAAAACAAAAAACACACATACAACCACAATTTCTAAAAAATAAATATTAAAAATCACACTCTCTTAAGTTGCCATGCAAGTCTAAACTTGTTAAATAACAATATACTTGATGCTCAGGTTCAACTGTCCCCAACTCTGACTCCTATTCCTAAGCCTGGTAGCACTGTAGAAGTTAGGAAACCTGTTGGCTGAGTTCCATTTCCTAGCTCAGGCTTTTAGGGCTAGGAGTGCTACAGGTTAGGAGACCCAGGTTCCAGCCATATTTCTTAGGACAGTTAATTGCTGCTGTTATATCAACACCATGTGGTCAGTCAAACAGCACCATTGGCCATAGTTGTAACCTCTCAAGTCTAAAGGAAGCTCTCCAAACTTCAGGTTGTATATGAGAGGGAAAGTGGAAGAAATACAAAAAAATCATACTATGAAAGCAAACAAAAACTCCAAACACTACAGTTTCATGAAATACACACAAAACACAAAAGATCAAAACACTCTTAAAGGTCAAGTTTTATTCACATGAAAACATTCTTTGGCATTGCAACTGGATTTGTATTTTTATTTCTTAACCCCTATAAGGCACAGCTATGTAAGAGGCACTTTAGGTCAGGGAGTGATTTAGGCAGCTTTTCCAATTTCTCAATACATTGCAGGCATAAGCCTTATCTAGCACTACAATTTGTTCCATTTAATCCTACCAGAAAAGTGCCCTCCAGCTGACTTATCGTTTGTCCTAGCACTACAGCTATGACAAGGAAAATGAAAAGCCTCAGTTGAATGTGTACATGCAGTGAGCTGTACATGAGTTCCTCTTATAGAAATAAAAGGTGCTCATATGCAAGGTGATAAAGTCACCTAAATGGCCAGTAATCACTAAGGAATGTGCTTAATACATATATAAAACAGATGTTAAAAAACACAATACAGAATACATAAACATCACTCTGTTTAACAGAATGGAATGGATTTTATTTCCTACTTCCCCTACCATTCTTTATTTTTACCCTTCTGACATAGTGAAAATGTAAATTAAGCAGGAAGAATAAAAAGCTCAAGGCACTTCTTGTAATGAAATGTGATCCATACAGCTTTAAATGGCACAGATGATAGCAGACACAGTGATAGAATATGCCGCTCCCTCTAGGACAGGGGTGTCAAACTCCCTCCTCGAGGGCCGCAATCCAGTCAGGTTTTCAGGATTTTGCCCAATGAATATACATAAGATCTATTTGCATGCACTGCTTTCATTGTATGCTAAAAGATCTCATGCATATTCATTGGGGAAATCCTGAAAACCCGACTGGACTGTGGCCCCCGAGGAGGGTCTTTGACACACTCGCTCTTTGTCTACTTTGGGCCCCACCAGTTCCAGTTTATGGGAAACTATTTTGAGTCAAACTACCAAGTGGCAATGCTTATGAAGAGTAAGCTGTCTTCTCTTTCTCATGCTGCTGCTAGCAGATCAACCACAACTGCCCAGCTGTTGGGGCTTATATACATAAATCCTTTTTATATACGTCTTCGCTTGAAAAAGTTTGGTTTTTAAAGGCAGATATTCTCAGCCTAGTCCTTGGGATACACTCAGGTTTTCAGATTTGTTCATATTACTTCTACTGTATACAAATGCACATTTATTATCCTGAATATCCTGAAAACCTGACTGGTTCAGTATACCTTCAGTACTAGACTGGAAAACACTGTTCTACAGTGGTCGGTTCTGTAATATGAAATGCACCAATTTTTTATAATTGTTAAACTGAGTCCTCCAGCTACAATGAACAGAAAATGCTGGAAATGTCTGACAATACACACATGCACAACTAGTTGCTCATTTTTTCTAAACAGGGTGACAATTCTATACAGATATTTTGAAGTGTTCTGGATTTATATGAGCTATGAAGAACAGAAGACCTGTAATGGAATTGATGGAACCTAGATTATTCTGGTCTCAAAGGCAAGCTAAACAAGGAAAGGGGATAATGCTCTACTATTTTTGCATGCAAATGGGGCTCTTATAACATTAAGCCACATCTAAAAGCATGCATGGTATAAACTAGTGTATATTTATACAGGAGCTAAGCTCAGGGGCAGAGCCACAATATACTGTACAATATATATATATTTTTTAATAAAATAGATGTAGTTGCACATGTACTATGTACATTTACACCTCTTGAGCAGGTGTAGTGTTTGCACCTTCAAGTAGGGCACAATTTCTGCACAACTGGTGCTAGTGTATATACAGACACAGACAGTATGCATCTTTATGAAATAGGAAGAATGTAGGAGCATTTCTGTGCTAAAAGCTAATACCTGTTAGAAAATTACACCTATTGAGTTTATGCCAGTTTTATAAAGGCCCAATATAAGTTCAGCCCCTGCTCAAAAGGTTACAGACATTAATATACTGTATATAAAAATAAAATCTATATAAAGATTTCAGAAGATTTGGGGACTCTATTTGGTCTCTTTGTCTCCTAGAGCCCATAGTATAGCTTTGGATCTTAGTTAGGAGCTTGACACTCTCTGCTGCATCTCGGGGGGGGGGGGAGGTTGTTTTGTTTTTCTTGGGGGGGATGGAATAGGCTTTTTGATGTCTGGTGGAATAAGAAACCAATTCATGGACATTGGAGTGTGGGAGTAGGAGTGGTATTTTCTGGGGGAAGGTGGGTGGATTTCGATGGAGAGTTTCTGTGTTCTGGGGGAGGAGGTATGGGGTTCCTCTGTGCTGGCTATTGAATGCTTTCTGGAGTTGTATCATTCGGGTTGTGATTATCTATCTATGTGGTGTTTTCCTTATGATGTTTAGGGGTAAGGGGGTGGGTCCTTTGGGGAGTAGGGGGAGAAAATATAAAACTTGATGACTTGGACTGTATGATTCTTTATTAGTTCGCTTTGTGTGTACTCTGTTGGCATTGTTTGTTTTTGGTTATGTTCCTCTGTTGTCATCAATAAAATTGTTTAAACTAAAAATAAAATCTATATTTTATTCTTTTCTTCAAACCACAACTGAACCCCAATGTAGAATTAATCTCACTGTTGCAGATGACACTCTTAAAATTACCAGCAATTCTCTTAAAATTACTAATCCTTTTTTGTTAAATTATCCAATTTGAAACATTCTAAAAAAAGTTTCAGTAATTAAAATAAGAATTATCTGTATGCTCACAATAAAAACAATAAATCAATCTTAACTGAATTACAAAAAAAAAAAAGTTTAGAAAGTTTTAAATGGTCAGATTGTCCAAATAAAGGAATAGTGATTATACCATAGAGTTCAATATCAAACCCACCTATATGTGATCAGTGATACTTTCCTTTTTCCACAGGTGTAAAAAGACTCAGAAGGTATCACTGGTCACATATAGGTGGGTTTGATATAATTCATTGAACTTTTGGTATTGGACTACTTAAATTTAGATTTAGGATTATACCATAGAGCCACTTGCAACAGTGAGATTAAGACACTGGTGAGTTCCAATGCACCCATTGCCATTTTGAAAGATGGCAGCACTGGAGACTGGATCTCTAGTAAAGTTCTCGATCCAGCATCCCTTAAAATATTGATACATTCCTTGGTTATCTCAAAACTAGACTACTGCAATTCCCTATACAGTAACTTGCCCCAAAATGAAATACGTTTATAAATCATTCAAAACACAGCAATAAAAATTATTACTAATTCAAAAAAGTTTGATCACGTTACACCCCTCTTAAAAAATGCCCACTGGCTACCAATTCCAAATAGGATAACTTTCAAACTAGCACTTCTGACATTCAAACAACCTGTCTTTCTTGACAGATTACTGTTGCCTTATGCTCCATCTAGAACACTTAGATCAGCAGAACAAAACCTTTTAACAATCCCATCTTTGAAAATCATAAATACAAGAACGACGGAGATTTTCTCTATAACAGCCCCACAAATTTGGAATCATCTTCCGTCTTTTTTGAGAGAAGAAAAACAATTAGATAAATTTTAAAGTATTCTTAAAAATTTTCTATTTAATGATGCCTTTCAGAATTAAAGTTCTGAAATGGTTGAACTCTTAGATTGATATTATCCATTAACAGTGATAGACAGACTCTTCAAAATACCAGAAATTAGCCTTATAAGGCTAAAACCCCTCCCTCCCTTAGGTGTGCTTGCCTTGAATGTTCCTTTGCTTTTAAAATTGTAGTTCTCTCCATTTTTCCTTGCATCTCGTGTAAATTAGTATTAACACCAGTATTGTCTAAATGTTCTCTTTTTATGTACTATTTTTTTTTTTAATGTAAACCGCTTAGAAATTATATAAGCATTTCATCAAATTTTTAATGAAACTCAGAAACTTGCCATTGCTCTTAACTTTTAGAGGTGCTGTGCTGGTTGGAGAGCTGGAGCTGTCCAGTAGCAAATTATATGAAGTCTAAGGGTTAGGAGCGTCAAGGAAGGCAAAATGATATCACATTGTTCCAAGGGCTAGTAGGATCTCTGCGGTTCACCAACACCATTATACATATACACCCTAGGGAATTATATATACATTTTGAAAACATCTTTTGGCACGATTCCCTGGGGTGTACCTTTTGAGCAGGAGCCAAGCTTAAATTCGGGATTTCAACATTAGTTTAATTTCCTTGTGATTTTGCTTGAGATTACACTTAGGTGCCTACGTTCATCTCTAAAATAGGCTCTCAGAACTAGATCAATAGCACAACTTCTCACACAGATTTACACTTGCTCTGAAGGAGTAAATGTGTGCGTGTACTCTATGAATGTGCACACATTTTATGAAGTATGCAGGTACATTGCAATTCTGCCACTGAGAACACCTAGGTAGAGAATTTGTAAAGTACATGTACTGTTGGCATATAGATAGATAGATAGATATATACACATCTATCTATCTATCTATATATCTATATCTATCTATATATACATACATACATAACACACACACACACACAGATCAGTGCAATTTTACAAAACAGCCATTTTCTACAAGTAAAGCATATAATACACACAGAAAATACTTTATAAAATTATTCCATAAGGGCACAATTTTCTGTAGTCTGTCTAGATGCAATTTGTATCATTCTCAAAGTTAAACTACCGAAGCTTTGTCTCTTGGGAAATTACCTACAAGGGATATGACCACATATTTTGAGCCTGCTATTTCTATAGGCAGAGGAATGGGATGAGGCAGGAGCAAGGTAAAACCAGACAGATTTTAAAATGGAATTCTATGCACACAGCTTACTCCCCTGATTATACGCCTGTTAATGCTTCTTTTTAATCCAGCTAAAAGATGTTTTTCACCAGGGAGTAGCTGTCCAACTAGAATGCTATGAAATCATCCTTAGAAGAGACCCTTTCTATGGACTGTGCCCTTCTGACCAATACTTATGTACTGCACTTTCTAAATATGGCATATAACTGAGCTATGCCAAAAGCACCTATGCTTTCTTCAAACATACCCAGTAGGCCACAATAATACTATCTTGTGGAGTGTACCCATTCTATGACTTTGTGAGTGGGAAAATCTCTTAGAAACCTTCCTGAGTTCCACATTTAATCCAAAGGCTCTTGGCACATCCAGACATATACTTAGCCACTGCTTCCTTTAAAAAAGGTTTTGGTTTGGGACTTAGTGTGATTTTCAAAAAACGCAAAGCCAGAGGAACCTTTCCCTCAACAAGCTGATGTCAAGAAATAATCCCTTCCAAAGAGATGTAAAAAGTTTTTTAAATGGATGTTTTCACCAACGCACAGAAACCCAAAATAATGCAGTTTTCAAAGGTCTATGTAAACTCTGGAACTGGTTCAAAATATCTAATACGACATTCTAGATTTTACAAATTATATTCTTTGGTATTTAGAATACTTACCCCTAAAGGACAGTGGGCTAATGGATGATTCCACTAACTAGGGAACAAATTCTAGCTTGCAATGCTCCTACTAGTACACAGTGTAAGGTAAAGATGAAAGGGGGATAAGTTAGAATCAGTATATGGAACACTTATTAGAAGTTCTTAGCAATTTTCAGTAAGACAGAACAGAAACAGTGTCTGCTATTGGTACAGTGTGGCTTTGTTTCAAATCAAGACTCAGATTTACCATAGGTTTTGGCAAGAAAACCTCATTTTATGTGGCCAGTTTTAACTTGCTACGCTAGCACAAGATTCCTAGTGCTGAAGTCACAGTTGTGTGGTCTTTGTGGCACACCACTACTGTAGAAGCCACCCTTCTAGAAATATCAATCCTGGGGCTAGAAAGAGTTCAAAATGGCAGAAAGCTCTCAGACTTAGTGACCAACTGGCTACTTAGGAAATCCAGTGGCTGATTCAGATGCTATAGTTTTATTAGACATTAGATTTCTTCCATTATAGCTCTGAATGTTGCTGGTTGTACGGCTATTCAATTAAAAAACATGACTGCCTCTGTTTATTTGGTTGCCATTGGCCACTGCATTTCTGCCAGACTATATGAACTTCCTGTGAGGGAGAAGAGGGATCTTGGGAGAATACAGACCACACAGCAGCAGCAGAGGGTAGCTAAGGGGGCAATTTAGTACCTGCTTAGATAGCAGCCACAGCCCTTATCATAAAGTGAGCAATTCTGCTTCCCCTGAGAACAGCCCACTGCTCAGGGTGGCCTGGGTGCTTAAATCTGAACCCTGACTTGGGTCAGGCATTTTCATTTGGTCCTTGGTCACTCAGCCCTGTTCAAGACTCTCTGTGCCCTGTACCACAGAATAAGGGGCATGGCTGTGCGATGACTGGCGGGAAAAAAAGGAGGCCGTACGCCTGGGTTTCACGCGCTTTATCTCCTTTCCTGGAAGTGAAAAGAAGAGCAGTGGTCGGTCAAGGTATTCAAACAAGGCTTAGCCCTCACCCCCACGTACCAAACGTCAGGAAAGAAAGGTGACAGTATTTACTCATCAACTGAATGATAGAGCTAGGAGAGGATCACAAGATTCAGTTCATGTAAAAAAAACCAAACAAACTGGATCTAGTCCTTACCATCATCCACGTAGTCTATGGTGGCCAAGTGCTGAATGCGATTACAGAGCACACTGCTTTGTCGCCTTAGTTTGCCCCGTCTTCCAGCAAGTTGTAAAGCAGGAGAAGGGTCATGGGGAGAGGCAGTAGTTGCATTTGTGGTCTCTTGGGCTGCTGCTTCTGTGAAGGCATTCAGATCAATGCAGTACTCAATCAACCCACTCATGAGCTCTGCCTGTAACAAAAGAGATCAGTCAAAAAAGGATTTGGGGTAAAAGTGTAAAGATACCTCAAAAAGGAAACAGGCAATGAAAGACTTTGTGTATAATAATATCACAGCACTACCCGAAAAAATTGCCTAAAGCTTAAATCATGCTATACATGTATAAAGATCAGCTCAGAGACATGGAGGGGCTTTTTCAGAAGGTAAAACCCCCCTATTTTGCCACCTCAGCACCAAATCATTGCTGAATCTTTCATACTTTAAAGCAGTGGTCTCAAACTCACGGCCCGGGGGCTACATGCGGCCCCCAGGTACTATTTTGAGGCCCTCAGTATGTTTATCATAATCACAAAAGTAAAATAAATCAGTTTCTTGATCATATGTCTCTTTAGCCTATAAATTATTATGAAGACTTAGCCAAAAGGAAAAATTTATAAACTATAAAGAGTTTTACCTCATGCAAAATTGTCATTTCTTTAATAAGACATTAACTATTTTTTTCCTGAGGCCCTCCAAGTACCTACAAATCCAAAATGAGTTTGAGACCACTGCTTTAAAGCAATAAATAGTGCCAAATTCATACCAAATAAATATCAGAAAACAAAAAAGTGCTCAACTTAAAGCTTGGTTTCAGCATGAACACGTTTTGTGCTCCTGCTTCAGGAAACCAAACAGCATTAGAATACAGCCGCACTCAACTGAATGTACTGGGCAGCAAGGAATACTCTAAAACTTTAAAGCAGCTCAAATGTTCATAGCTGTCTGACTACAGTGACCTCAATCAATCCAAATCTACTTTTTCCCTCCTTTAATAACTTTACATAATCCACTTTGATTATAACCACAAGAAAAAGCGATATATCAAGTTCCACTCCCTTTACCCTTTTATGACTCTGTATAGACAAGCCTTTGCAAAATAAAATGATCATAACTGCTATATGATCACATGCAGGGGCCTTGTCTATATGTCCTATGAAATTTAGCATGCTCTACTGATAATAAATTGGTCTCTTGTAGCATTGCAGTATCCACTTCATACCTATTCAATATTTGCAAATTTTGTGTCTTTTAATGGGTGAAGTCATCCCCAGTCCAAAACAAGAACTCCGGGAGCTTACTCCAGCCTAAGAGCCCCGACGATAAATGCAATTTTTCTCCCTGTCCACGTACTGACTGAAAAAATACACCAAACATCGCACTCAACAAGAGCAGACACTCAGGGCTGGATTCTGTATAGGACACCCGGTCTCAGAAGCCACCTAAGTGGCTTTTAAGAATCGCATCTGTCCTCACAGACGCCTAAGCCCGCCTAACATAGACGCCGGTTAGAGAATTTGGTTGCCGTTGAGCTGATCACGGAAAGGGAATCAGTTTAGCGGCAGGGAATCCGTCCCCCTTTCCCCCCCTGAAGACTACCAGCAGGAGGATGCCCAGTCCCTCCTGCCGGAACCCCCAAACCAACCCCCCTACCACCGAATGTCCGTGGGGGTGGGGCAGCTTCACGGGTTCCGTCAGGAGGGACTGGACATCCCTCCTGCGGTAGTCTTTGCAGGGAAAGAGGGGGGAGTTGTGTTCTCTGCTGCGGCCGCTAATCAATCGTGGCAGGGAGATTCCCTGCTGCGATCGCATCAGCGGCTGCATCTATCTGTAGATTAGCATTTTGCTGGCCTACATTTTAGACGCCTATCGTGGCCCTAGGAAGACACCGAGGGCTGCCTAAGCTCGCGTAAGTCCACTTCTGGGCGAAAGCACGCCCACGCCTAGCCTTAGGTCGCACTACGTGCTTTCCTAGGCTCGCGAAAAACACCTACAATCTAGGCAACCCTCCTCAGGGCTTTATTTATTTATTTTTTTAAAAGTGCGTACCAATTGCATGGCTATACAGCAGGACGCCTATCACCGCCTACTATCGGGATGCCGTTTACAAAATTTGCTGCTCAATGACTAAACAGCAATTCTACAAAAAGGGGAAAAATGAAAATAGCGAAAACTCAAAAAGACTAGCACAAATCCCCCACCCTACCACTCAATATACCCTTCCACCCATCATTCTCTATGTCTCCTTTCCACACCAAGTCTTAGCTAACAACATCCTCCAAAGGACTGAGGTCACTGCAAGCTGGAAAGTCACCAGACCTCCATCTGTCCAGTAAGACTTGTCAGCCAATCCCCAATTATCAAGGAAGGTCCCCCACCCAGGGAGGGGGGGGGAACCACCCAGGGACAAATAAACTCAAGTACTGTAGACTAGTAGTGAAAAATGTAAACATATATTGTTTTTTCCAATTCAAAATTAAAACTGAATCTAGGAACACCATCAACAGGCATAAATCTTAGTATGTCCTCACTTCCTCTACTTGGATATGCAGAAAAAAAAAGTTCTGGAAAAATAGCAAATATGTAAGAATGCTTATTTTCCTGAACCAAAAACTTCAGTTTCAGTATAGTTCACACTCCTACTCACACATTTGGAACAAACAAATGAGAAAATGCCTCCAAATACTTGCAAAAAAGATAAAGAATATCCACTATTCCAATCCTGAAGTCAGGGATCATTGCACTCTGATCCTCTTCTACAATTTCAGCTGCCCATGCTGCATCCTACTCCGCCATCTTGCCATCCCCCATATGGCCGTGATCTTTTTCTTTTCATTGCTTTTTTGGTACCATGGTTTACACTAGTTCCACAGAAGCAATGTTGCTGACCCCCCTACATTTCAACAATAAGAGGGCTCCAACTACTCTCGGGGAATCAATAAAATGGGGGCCTTGGGAGCTCCACTTGCTGACACCTGCTCTTCAGCTTGGCATCACATGACCTTTCAATCTGTATTCAACATAAAACATACCATTCTCCTGGATCTGAGGCCAATATTTTGAACCTGTTCACCAAATATTTATGAAATAATATAGCCACTCCCCTTTCTTATGTTGTGCTGTTGCCACACAATTACTCAACCACCAGCATTTCAATTTGAGGTGTCTGCCTCATTAAGGTGAGTTTACTGTATAAAACCCATGTTTGCCTTTTGTCCTTATAACTGTTGCAAGAGCTTTGATCATTTAATTGGGGAGTTAATCTCTCCGATATTCCAAACCACAATTTTTATCTAGGGAATAAAGTCCAACATGACAATATTTAAGGTTCTTTTTCTGCTCTGGAAGAGATTGTGTATTCAATAATCAATTAATACTTTAAAATAATTTTGGTGAAGTTTTTTCTGTGACCAATGATTGAATTCACTTCAACCTGATGTACTAGTTGCACTTAATAGGTTTAAGAAGCAAAGTGATTCTGGAGGTCTTTTCTTTCCAGCATTTGGATAATTTTAGATAAAATTTGGAGCAGAGGAACTGTAATAGTATCTTTTGAGCTTTATATTATTTTTGATCTTCAGGATTGGATGCAGTTTTTATATTTCTTTTTTTGCTTGTGATTATTGGACTTAAGGAGAAAGTGTTAATATCAATATGCAATGGCAACATCTAGTGGTTGATTTAGGATCCACGAACTTTAGGTGGATTTGGTACAGTCAGCTTGGAGTGCTGCTCTGGCTGAAAGGGTTGTTCTGATGTTGGGATGGGGTTTAGCACTTATGTGGGAGAGGGGGGAATGGTATTGTGTTTTATTACATTACATTCGAGATTTCTATTCTGCCATTGCCTTTCGGTTCAAGGCGGATTACAAAAGAATTACAAAAAACGTATTACAAGAAGAAGATATCTGGTAATTTCTAGAGGAGATAAAGAGTGGATGAGGTTGCTTTATACTTTGGTACCCTTTTTTCTCCCCTAGCGAGAATAAAGAAAGAAGGGTTGTATTGTGATTTCAGTACGATTTGTCATGTATTTAGCAAGAGCCTGAAAACTGGAACAATATTATTTTAAAACGTCTGATGTATTTTATTGATAATTTATTTAATATTGATTTAACTTCATTTTGCTTCTATTAAATGAATCATATACTTTGCATTGATACTTTATTTAATAATTTATCATATGTTTATTAATGTGTTATTGCACTATTAACTCATGTTGATTAAGGTGCATTTACAAATGTACTGTATTTTTATCTTTTATTGCAACATATGTTTAGTGCTGGTCTTACCAAAGGGGTACAACAAAAAATTGCATACATGGATCAGGAAGGAGCCTGTGTTCATATCTCCTAGCCTCAGGACTGTTGTAATGACCAAATTAAAAGCAGCAGGAGTGCCAATTTATAAACATGGAAGAATAAATGCTGCTGGGTGAAGAAAGAGTAGGTGCTTACTTGTAACAAAGGGTATCTGTGGACAGCAGGATAATGTAGACATACAGTGCTTGGTTTTCACTGACTAACCAGTTGGAACAACCCTCTCGATATTACTGAAACCTTTTTGGACTTTTGGACCAACTGAGAAACAGGCTTCCAGTCCAACTGACGTTGAAAGCATCATCTCAGTCCATACCAAGCAAAAAACAGTTTGTCAAAGGCACAGTGGAAGAAAAAGTCTTTGATAACCCACATCTGATGGAAAATTCAGTCCTTGTTCCTCATTCTTTTTCCTGTTAACTGATGAGGTACATTGAGAGGGTTAGGTATCTGCATTATCCTGCTGTCCATCGAAAATGCCAAGCAACTGCTTTTTCTCCGATGAAAGAAGATAATGCAACCATACTTGATGACTCCCAAGCTAAGGGTTGTTGACAGTGTCCAGTATGAATGATGCAACATGAGTAAAACAGGGTGGTGGAAAAAATTTAAGCAAACACATTTTTGAAGTACAGCTTGTTTGAAATGTCCATCCACTCTAGCTGCAGCATACATACAATAATGTTTGATAAATATGTTTAACAAGAATCAGATTGCTGCTTTGTAAATATCTGGGATTGATAATCCACATAAATGCTTTGTAGGTTCGCTTAATGATAACAGAATCAATGCAATCTGCAATCTAATTTAAAAGTATACGTTTAGAAACCAGGAGACCCATGTGATGCTCTTGGAAAGGATTTCTGTTCAGATAGTACAAATATGCATGCCTGAAAGTCTAAATTGTGGAAAGTAGCCTTAGCTGCTTGAATATCAGTTTTGGGGGAAAAAATTGGCAGCACAGTATATTGGCCAAGATGGAATTGAGAAACTATTTTAGGTAAAAACTTGGGATAAGATTACAGAACAACTCTATTTGGAGGTGATGATGCCCCTGTATAAGACTTTGGAGAGACCTTATTTAGAATATTGCGTACAATTCTGGAGACCACATCAGGAAATAGGTTTGAGTACCTCTATCTATGCTGATGACATTCTGTTAGTCTATAGATTGTCACCCCATACTTTACATCTAAATCTATTAAAAGCTGCTTAGATAAAATTGTTACTTGAGTAAATTTTACTAATAGGCGATTTTAACATGCCGGATATTGAGTGGGGTATCCTATTGCGGGGTCTTCTAGAAGTAGGAAGATCCTAGATTCTCTACAAGGAGAATTGTTCCAGCAGTTGGTAATGGAACCCACATGGGATGGGGGTCATACTGGACTTAGTGCTTACAAACAGAGAAAGTGTTTCTAAAGTTGCAGTGGGTGATCATCTGGAATCCAGTGATCACTGCATGGTACGGTTTAATATAAAGAGGGCTCATTCAAAAGTAAAGGTTCTAGACTTTAAAAAAAACACACCTAACTTTGTTTGGATGGGGATTACATCAAAGAATTGTTGCCTGGAGTAGAAGTGCACTGGGCAAAACTGAAAGGAGATATTGTAAGGGCGAAATACCTTTTGTGAGGCAAGTAAGTAAAAGTAAGAGGAAAAGAAGGCTGATTTGGTTCTCAAAACTAGTAGCTGAGAAGGTAAGGAATAAGAGGTTATCTTTCATAAACTATGAAAGATCACAGAGAGGAAGACAGGCAAAAATATCTGGAAAAGTTAAGAGAGGCTGGTCGTGTAGTCAGAAAGCAAAAATGCAAATGGAAGAAAAAATAGCTGACTTGGTAAAAGAGGGAGGCAAGACTTTTTTTTAGATATATCAGTGATAGGAAGAAGTGCAAAAGTGGCATTGTGAGACTCAAAGATGAAGGTAAAATATGTAGAAGCAGATAAAGAAAAGGCTGAATTACTTAACAAATATATTTCTGTTGTGTTCACAGCTGAAGCGCTGGGAGTGGGACTACAGAAGACAAATGTGAATAGGAACGGAGGAGTGGTAGACCCTGATCGATTTTCAGAGGGTTGTGTTCGTGAAGAGCTAACTAAATTAAAGGTAGATAAAGAGATGGGACTGGATGGTGTACATCCGAGGGTGCTGAAGGTATCAAGGGAAGTTCTGGTGGCTCCATTAACTGACCTTTTCCATGCTTCTCTAAAGTCAGGAGTGGTACCGGAGGACTGGAGAAGGGTGAATGTGGTCCCTCTCCACAAAAGTGGAAGTAAGGAATAAAGAATGACACAGAGACAAATGTTTCCCCGTAGGAACTCAATTTACCCATCCCATCCCCGCGAGTTCTTTTCCTGTCCCTGCCCCATTCCTGCAAGCTCTGTCCTCATCTACATAAGCCTCGTCCTCATCTACACAAGCCTCAAACACTTTAAAATCATCAGTGTTTGAGGCTTGTGTGGTTAAGGCAGAGCTTACAGGAATGGGACAGGGACAGCAACAAAACTCACGGGGACAGGACTGGGAAATTGAGTTCCTGTGGGGACGAGGAAAAATTTGTCCCCATGTCATTCTCTAGTAAGGAAGGACTAGGGAATTACAAGCCGATAAGTCTGACTTCTGTGGTAGGCAAATTAATGGAAATGCTTTTAAAACAGAGAACGGTGAAGTTTCTGGAATCCGGTGGATTAGAGCAGTGGTTCTCAACCCTGTTCGAGAGGACCCCCAAGCCTCCCACTTTACAATTCTCTGGTCACCCATTCAAAGAAATTGATCAGATTTGTCTGATAAGACCTACCTCTAGAGAATCCATGTTGCCTTCAGTCCTCTAATCCAGTGGTTCCCAACCCTGTCCTGGAGGACCCCCAGGCTAGTCGTGGTTTCAGGATAGCCCTAATGAATATGCATGGAGCAGATTTGCATGCCTGGCACCTTCATTATATACAGATCTCTCTCATGCATATTTATTGGGGCTATCCTGAAACCCTGACTAGCCTGGGGGTCCTCCAGGACAGGGTTGGGAACCACTGGATTAGAGGACTGAAGGCAACATGGATTCTCTAGAGGTAGGTCTTATCAGACAAATCTGATCAATTTCTTTGAATGGGTGACCAGAGAATTGTAAAGTGGGAGTGCACAAGATGTGGTGTATTTAAATTTTAGCAATGCCTTTAACAGTGTTCCACACAGACATCTAATAAATAAACTGAGTGCCCTCGGGATTGGTTCCAAAGTGATGGGTGGGGTCAGAAACTGGTAGAATGGAAGGTGACAAGAGGGTAGCAGTCAATGGAGATCATAAGAATAGCCTTACAAGGTCAGACCAATGGTCTATCAAGCCCAGTAACCTGTTCTCTCAGTGGCCAATTCAGGTCCCTAGAACCTGGCCAAAACCCAAGGAATAGCAACATTCTATGCTATTGATCCAGGACAAGCAGTAGCTTCCACCATGTCTTTCTCAATAACAGACTATGGACTTTCTAGGAAATTGTCCAAACCTTTTTTAAAATCAGCTATGCTATCTGTTTTTACCACAATCTCTGGCAATGCATTCCAGAGCTTAACCATTCTGAATGAAAAAATATTTTCTTCTATTGGTTTTAAAAGTATTTCCCTGTAACTTCATTGACTATCCCTTATTCTTTGTAATTTCTGATGGAGTGAAAAATCGATCCACTCGTACCCGTTCTACTCCACTCAGGATTTTGTAGACTTCAATCATATCTCCCCTCAGTCATTTCTTTTCCAAGCTGAAGAGCCCTAACCTTTTTAGTCTTTCCTCATACGAGGGGAGTTTCATCCCCTTTATCATCTTGGTCGCTCTTTTTCAAGCCTTTTCTAGTGCTGCTATATATTTCTTGAAATAAGGAGATCAGAATTGAATGCAATATTCTAGGTGAGGTCACACCATGGAGCAATACAGGGGCATCATAACATTCTTAGTCTTGTTAACCATCCCTTTTTAAATAATTCCTAGCATCCAATTTGCTTTTCCGCACATTGGGCGGAAAGTTTCATCATATTATCTACGATGACACCTAGATCCTTTTCTTGGGCACTAACCCCTAAGGTGGACCCTAGCATCTGGTAACTGGGATTTGGGTTATTCTTCCCAATGTGCATCACTTTGCATTTGTCCACATTAAATTTTAACAACTTTGAACAGTTTGGTGTTATCTGCAAATTTAATCATCTCACTCATCTCCAGATCTTTATAAATAAGTTCTAAGGAACTGACTCTGAAAGTTAGAAGGATGCTAGGGTGCATAGGGAGAGGTATGGCCAGTAGGAAAAAGGAGGTATTGATGCCCCTGTATAAGACTTTGGTGAGACCTCATTTAGAATATTGTGTACAATTCTGGAGACCGCACCAGAGAAAGGATATTAAATGGTGTGTGGTCTTCATCGTAAAGGGTCAGACTTAAAGATTAGAAAATAACACAGGGACAAATTTTTCCCTGTCCCTGTAGGAACTCAATTTCCCCATCCACGCGAGTTTTGTTGCTGTTCCTATCCCATTCCTGTAAGCTCTGCCTTAACCGCACAAGCCTTGAACACTTATGATTTTAAAGTGTTTGATAGAGAATGACACAGTGGCTGTTACCCACCGAAACGGGGGAGAGAAAAGAAGTGGTCGCCACAGGTACAAGGAGGCAGCCATTCACCGCCCCGTTGAGCGGTGAATGGCCTTGTCTCTGCAGTGAAGGGAGGGAACACGTGCGGTCACCGATTGCGCTCCCTCCATACTGATTGCCGCCGCCCAAGCATCTCCCTCCCTCCATCCCTCCTGATTGCTGCTGCCTGATTGCCACAGCCTGAGCATCTCACTCCCTGCTCCTTACCTTCCCGGCAGAAAATTTCTCTAAATGTGCTTCCTACCAGCAGCCGGAGCGTTGAAATTGCTGCAGGAAATATCATCTGTGACGCAACCGAAGTTGCATCAGAGACAACCTTTCCTGCAGCCACATGCGATTTCAATGCTCCAACTGCTGGTAGGAAGCACATTTAGAAATTACCTGTCGCGAAGGTAAGGGGCAGGGAGGGAGAAAGTGAGGAAAGGTGAGGTGGAGAAGAACAGACGCTGAAGGGAACTGGGGAAGGTGGGGTGGGGAGGAACAGACGCTGAAGGGAACTGGGGAAGGTGGGGTGGGGAGGAACAGATGCTGAAGGGAACTGGGGAAGGTGGGGTGGGGAGGAACAGACGCTTAAGAGAACTGGGGAAATTGGGGTGGGGAGGAACAAACGCTGAAGGGAACTAGGGAAGGTGAGGTGGAGAGGAAGATGCTGGATGACGGAGACAGTTAAGGAGTGATAAAGGAGGAAAAAGAGATAGCTGACAGGTTAAACAAATTCTTCTCGTCAGTCTTCACCAGAGAGGACACATCCAATATCCCAGAACCCGAGGAGATTATAAACGGAGACCACGATGAAAGGCTGGTACAACTAGAGGTAAGCAAAGAGGATGTCCTCAGGCAGATGGACAGACTGAAGAGCGACAAATCACCAGGCCCGGACGGCATCCACCCAAGGGTACTAAAAAAACTGAGAAACGAAATAGCAGAAACACTTCGCCAAATATGTAACCTCTCCTTAAAAACTGGGGAGATCCCAGAGGACTGGAAAATAGCAAATGTCACGCCCATCTTTAAGAAGGGATCAAGGGGTGACCCGGGAAACTACAGGCCTGTGAGCTTGACCTCGGTTCCGGGAAAGATGATGGAAGCACTGGTTAAGGACACAATCTGCGAACACATAGAAAACAATGGACAATTGAAGGCGAGCCAGCACGGTTTCTGCAAGGGAAGGTCGTGCCTCACGAACTTGCTGTACTTCTTTGAGGGAATAAACAGCCAGATGGATAAGGGGGAATCCATAGACATCATTTACCTTGACTTCCAAAAAGCCTTCGACAAGGTACCTCACGAACGGCTACTTAAAAAGCTGTGGAACCACGGGGTGCAAGGGGATGTCTACCGATTGATCAAACACTGGTTGGCAGGCAGGAAACAGAGGGTTGGAGTAAAGGGCCAATACTCAGACTGGCAATGGGTCACGAGCGGAGTTCCACAGGGGTCAGTGCTGGGACCTCTCCTGTTCAATATATTTATTAACGACCTGGAGACGGGGACAAAATGTGAGGTTATCAAATTTGCTGATGACACCAAACTCTGCAGCAGGGTTAGAAGCACGGAAGACTGTGAAGATCTGCAAAGGGACCTAACGAGACTGGAAGAATGGGCAAAAAAGTGGCAAATGAGTTTTAACATAAAGAAATGCAAGGTCATGCGTGTAGGGAAAAAGAACCCGATGTTCAGCTACAAAATGGGGGGAATATTGCTAGGGCTGAGCAACCTTGAAAGAGACCTGGGGGTGATGGTGGACACAACATTGAAACCATTGGCGCAGTGTGCGACAGCCTCAAAGAAAGCAAACAGAATGCTGGGCATCATCAAAAAGGGTATCACAACCAGGACGAAGGAAGTCATCATGCCGCTGTATCGCGCAATGGTGCGCCCGCACCTGGAGTACTGTGTCCAATACTGGTCGCCGTACCTCAAGAAGGACATGGCAGTACTCGAGGGAGTTCAGAGAAGAGCGACTAAACTAATAAGAGATATGGAAAATTTTTCATAAGCTGACAGGTTAAAAATGCTGGGGCTGTTCTCCCTGGAAAAGAGGAGACTTACATGATAGAAACCTTCAAAATCCTAAAGGGCATAGAGAAAGTGGATAAGGACAGATTCTTCAAACTGTGGGGAACCACAAGCACTAGGAGGCACTCGGAGAAATTGAAAGGGGACAGGTTTAGAACAAATGCTAGGAAGTTCTTTTTTACCCAGAGGGTGGTGGACACAGGGAACGCGCTTCCGGAGGATGTGATAGGCCAGAGCACTTTACAGGGGTTCAAGGAAGGTTTGAATAGGTTCCTGGAGGATAAGGGGATTGAGGGGTACAGATAGAACTAGAGGTAGGTTATAGAAATGGTCAGAAACCACTTCACAGGTCACAGACCTAATGGGCCACCGCGGGAGCGGACCGCTGGGCGAGATGGACCTCTGGTCTGACCCAGTGGAGGCGACTTCTTATGTTCTTATGCTGAAGGGAAATGGGGAAGAGAGAGATTCCAGACTATGGAGGGAGCAGAGTGAAGAAGATGGGTGGCAGGCCAATTGGAGTGGGGGTGGAGGGAGAGATGGAAAGGAGAGGCAGAGTAACAGAGCATATGGAAGAGACAGGCAGACAGTGGATGGAAGGAAATGAATGAGGAGAATATGAGGAAAGCAGAAACCAGACAACAAAAGGTAGAAAAAAAAATTATATTTATTTTATTTTTTGCTTGAGGATAAAGTAGTATATTAGTTGTGTTGATAAAAATTTATACAAAGCCCTGCCTGCTGAACATCTCTTTCTCTAGTTCATCAGCCAGAACTTACTTTGATTTATAAGGAAGGAATAAGCTAAATATTGCAGTACTGAGGCTTGTATGAATGCTGGGGTGACGGGGCAGAGACAGTGGTCGCGGGGATGGGGCGGTGGACGCGGGGACGAAGCTGTGACAAGGACTAACTTTTTCCTCATGCCATTCTCTAGTGTTTGAGTCTTCTGCAGATGAGGATAGAGCTTGCAGGAATGGGGCAGGGGCAGGAAAAGAACTCGCTGGGATGAAACGGGAAAATCAGTTCACGCAGGGATGGGGAAAAATCTGTCCCCGTCTCATTCTCTATTAAAGATCTCAATATGTACTGTATAATTTGGAGGAAAGGTGGGAGAGGGGAGATATGATAGAGACATTTACATACCTACATGGTGTAAAAGCACAAGTCGAGTTTCTTTCACTCATTTGAAAGGAAGTTCAGGAGTGAGAGAGCATAGGATAAAGGTGATAGGCTCAGGAATAATCTAAGGAAATAATTTTTTACAGAAAGGATGGTAGATGCATGGAACAGTCTCCCGGAAGAGGTGGTGGAGACGGTGTCTGAATTCAAGAGAGCTTGGGATAGGCATGTGGGATCTCAGACACTGCTTTGAATGAATGGAACCAGTCACAGTGTTGTAATGTGGCCTGCATGCTTCATGGTCAGTGTGGTTATCCCTTGATTTGAAGCCCTGCCTTGGTAATCTGTCAATAAAACTGTGGTAGTGTGTGAGATGCCTCCCAGCCATTCAAGCCGCAAAACTAGATAATCGGATCTCCAACCTTCTGATAACTACCTCAGACTACAAGATTTTCAGAACAGAAATAAAAACTATACTCTTCAAGAAATTCCTGAAACAGTCTTAACTCACTTACCCCACTTTTTACCACCAGAGAACTGACAAATGTCCCTACTTTTTACAACTATAAAATGATAAAAGATCTCCTCTTCACTACCCTAGAAATGACGAAGGTTCTTCCATTGTAACCCTATTCATAAATCTTTTGTAATCTGCCTTGAACCGCGAGGTAATGGCGGAATAGAAATCTCTAATGTAATGTAATGTAATATAATAATGTTTATTATGAATGGGCCATTTGGCCTTTATCTTCCATCATGTTTCTATAAGATAATCAATTAGTACTAAATGTCTCAAAAACAACTGTCTGCTGTATTACAGGGGACTTGGAGAGACCTCAGTTTCATATGATGTTATTATAGCACTATTAAACTGGTAGATAGTTTAAGATATTTGGGGATATTTATTGATTAAAAATTAACATTTGAAGAGCAAGTATCAATAATAAAAATAAAAAAAAAGATTTGAAGTTCTTAAGCAACTTGGGAGTCTTTTAGAAGATGTTTTGCATACTTATCTACATGCCTTTTTTTTTTTTCATCTCTAAGCTACACTATGGTGAGGGTTGCTATCTGGAAAACTGAAGTGCCTACAAACTCTTCAGAAAACACAGATACTTACCGTAACAGGTGTTATCCAGGGACAGCAGGCAGATATTCTCACATGTGGGTGATGTCATCCATGGAACCCCGCCACGGACACTTTAAAAGTGCGTCACCACTTTAAGATTTCAGAAAGTTCGCGATAGCACACACCGCACATACGCGAGTGCCTTCCCGCCAGATGTAGATGCGTGGCTCCTCAGTTCAGTAAGCCAGCTAAGAAACCAACCAGGGAAGGTAGGTGGGTTATGAGAATATCTTCCTGCTGTCCCTGGATAACACCTGTTATGGTAAGTAACTGTGCTTTATCCCAGGACAAGCAGGCAGCACATTCTCAAATGTGAGTGACCTCCAGGAAAATAATTTTTTTTTTTTTAAAAATTTCTTTATTCATTTTTAAACTTACATCAAGTGTACAGTAAATATCAACCAAATATAATACATCACTTGAAAAATTTTCAATATCATACACCAAGAAGATTTAACCCCCATCCCCCTCTCAAATTCATATACAACTAATATATACCACATGAAAATAATATCTTACGACAATCATCTATATATATATATAAATTTTGTAATACTGACTGGCCGAAGTGCCCATTACGTCTGGAAAAAGATTCCAGACAGTAATGTGAGATGAATGTGTGAACCGAGGACCAAGTGGCAACTTTACATATTTCCTCAATAGGGGTAGATCGAAGAAAAGCTACTGAAGCTGACATAGCTTGAACCTTATAGGCTGTGACACGACTCTCCAGTTGCAGCCCAGCCTGAGCATAACAGAATGATATACAGAAAGACAACCAGTTGGGATCGTAGGAGAAGAAAAGTTGAGGAGATGATCTATGCGGCTTTGATCTGTTGAGATAGTAGGCCAAAGCTCGCTTGCAATCCAGAGTATGAAGAGCTGTTTCTCCTGAATGAGAATGAGGCTGATGCTTAGGAAAAAACACTGGGAGCACAATCAATTGACTAAGATGAAATTCAGTGACAACTTTTGGCAGAAACTTTGGATGTGTGCGAAGAATCATTTTGTCATGGTGTAACACAGTGAACGGTGGATCCGCCACCAATGCCTGAAATTCACTTATTCTTCTAGCAGAAGTAAGTGAAATGAGAAAAACAACTTTCCAGGTAAGATACTTGAGATAAGCTGTAGACACTGGTTCAAATGGAGGCTTCATCAATCTAGCAAGAATACATTGAGGACCCAGATTACTGGAGGTGGTTTCACATTGAAAAGTCCTTTTTTCTCCTCATTCCATGAAACACTGGGAATCCATACTAACAACCCCTCTTACTGATGTTGACTGGGATCTTTTTTGGTCCTCGACAAATCGTCCTCTCTTATCCTCCAGAGTTTCACAATCAATGTTCTTCGTCATGTGGAATGCGGTATGGACTCCTTTTCGGATGTGGAAAGCCAAACTTAAACAAGACTCTATATGCTGGAATTGTATGAAGGAGGCCGGAACCCTTGATCATATGCTCTTCCACTGTACTCCAGTTCGCTCCTTCTGGTCTCGCATTTGGGACACTATAAAACATGTTACTAACTGTTCGGATGAACTTACCTTGGATATTATAATTCTCAGATCTCAGCACCCCTGCTTTATTCTTTCGAATTGTCCTCCTAAACTTATTGACACTATGTTTGTGACTGCCCTTATGCATATATTAAAGAATTGGAAATCCTCTTCATCATTGGATTATACTTTTTGGTGGAAATCTTTGTGCATGTATCATAAATTTGAATCATATGCTTATGAGAAGAAAAATATTGCTCGACTATCCATGAACATGACACTATGCAACTCGCCTTGGAAATTCTTAGACTCCTATGTTAGTTCTGTTTCATAGACACTCCTGTCTTTCTCTCTTTCTCTTTCTCTCTCTCTTTCTCTTCTTCTCTTTACTTTCTCTTTTCTCTCCTTCTTTCTTTCTTTACTGTTTTCTCATAAGCAGTCCAAGTACTTTGGTTCTCTTAGAAGATTTCAAACCTAATTACAATTGATTGTAGTTACTGCTGTGTTACACTAAATGTTATTAGTTTCGAGATCCCAGTGTCTTACATATATCTGAATATATATTTGGACTGTATCTTTTCATAAAACTTAATAAAAAATATTGAACTCCGAAAAGTCCTTTCATGAATCTGGAGACCAGAGGATAAGCAGTTATAGGTTTACCCTCCACTGGTTGGTGAAAAGCTGTAATAGCGCTGAGGTGGACTCTAATAGATGTAGACTTGAGTCCCAAATCAGACAAATGAAGAAGGTAATCCAAAACTAGTGAAACTGAGATGGATGTTGGGTCATAGTGATGAAGAAGACACCAGGAGGAAAAACAAGTCCACTTCTGCTGATAACATTGTTGAGTGACTGGTTTCCTGGAGGCTTCTAGAATCAGTCTCACTGACTGAGAGAGATGAAGATCAGTTGCATTCAGCCCAAGAGATACCAAGCTGTCAGGTGTAGAGATTGAAGTTTGGGATGCTGAAACGAACCTTGACTCTGTGTAAGAAGAGATGGAAATATTGGCAGAGGTATTGGCTCCTTGATACTGAGTTGAAGTAGAAGGGAGGACCAAGGTTGTCTGGGCAACTGAGGGACTATAAGAATCATGGTGGCTGTCTCCTGTTTGACTGATATGAGTCTTTAAAATGAGAGGAGTGGGTGGAAATGCGTAGAGAAACTTGTGTGTCCAATCCAGTAGAAATGCATCCGCCTCCAGACGGTGAGGCAAGTAAAGTCTGGAAAAGAACTGGGGCAACTTGTTGTGGGGAGATGCAAACAAGTCCACTTGAGGAGTACCCCACTGAGTGAAGATGGGATGGAGAGCTGCCGAGTTGAGCATCCATTCGTGAGGCTGAAGCATTCTGCTGAGCTTGTCTGCTAAGAAATTCTGTTCTCCCCCTGAATGTAGACTTCTTTGAGATAGATGTTCCGAGCAGTCGCCCAGAGCCAGATTTTCTGAGCTTCCTGACAAAGCATAAGAGACCCTGTGCCTCCTTGCCTATTTATATAGTACATTGCTACTTGACTGTCTGTGCGAAGCAGGAGGACTTGGTTGTCCAAGAGATGCTGAAAAGCTTTGAAAGCATAATAAATCGCCCTGAATTCCAGAAGATTGATATAGAACTTCTGTTCTTTGCTGGACCAATGACTTTGAGTTTGAAGACCATCCAGATGTGCTCCCCAGGCATAAGTTGACGCATCCTTGTGATGAGGGGGCATGCAAAAAAATAGACCCCTGGAGAGATTGGATGAAATCATCCAACACTGCAGCGACCGTCAAAGAGATGAGATTAGAGAAATGTGTTGTGAGAGAGGATCTGTCGCTTGAGACCACTGTGAGGCTAGAGTCCATTGAGGTGTCCCGAGATGGAGTCTTGCCAGAGGAATCATGTGGACTGTAGATGCTGTGTGGCCCATAAAAACCATCATTCGTCTGACAGATATGGACTGGAGCTGGTCCACTTGATGACAAAGCCGAATTAAAGTATCCTGATAATCTGCGGAAGGAATGCCATCATTTGAGTGGTGTCAAGAAGAACCCCAATGAACTGAAGCCTTTGAGAGTGATGAAGCTGTGACTTGGGTAAGTTGAACTCAAATCCCAAGTTCTGGATAAACAAGATAGAAACATAGAGTATGACGGCAGAAAAGGGCCGTCGGCCCAACAAGTCTGCCCACTCAAGAACCCTCCCTCTCTCGAGAATCCATCTTTTAAGCATTCCTCTGGAGCGACCCCACCTGTCTGTCCCATTGTCCCTTGAAGTTGAGCGTGGTACTGGCCTCGATTACCTGACGCGGAAGACCATTCCATCGATTAATTACCCTTTCAGTGAAGAAGTATTTCCTGGTATCCCCATGAAATCTTCTCCCCCCCTGAGTTTTAGAGGATGCCCTCTTGTCGCCGTGGGACCCGTAAGAAAAAAATATTTCTTCCTCCACCTCAATGCGGCCTGTGATGTATTTGAATGTTTCTATCATGTCCCCTCTTTCTCTGCGCTCTTCGAGAGAATATAAGCGCAGCCTGCTCAAACGTTCTTAATATGGGAGATCTTTAAGTCCTGAGACCATCCTGGTGGCCATTCGCTAAATCGACTCCATTCTCTTCACATCCTTTTGATAATGTGGCCTCCAAAACTGAACACAATACTCCTGGTGAGGTCTCACCATGGATCTGTATAACAGCAGTATAACTTCAGGCTTTCGGCTAATAAAACTCCTTGCTGATGCAACCCAGCATTTGTCTAGCCTTTGCTGAAGCTTTCTCCACCTGATTGGCAGCTTTCATATCTTCCCAGATGATTACTCCCAAGTCCTGTTCTGCTACAGTTCTTGTTAGGTTCTCACCATTCAGTGTGTATGTTCTGCATGGATTTCCGCTACCAAGGTGCATTACCTTACATTTTTTGGCATTAAAATTCAGTTGCCAAGTACTGGACCATTGTTTCAGTTAAAAGTAGGTCTTGTTTCATAGTGTCGGGCACGGTTGCGCTGTCGGGTTCTGCTGCGCTGCCCACGTTGCATAGTTTAGTGTCATCGGCGAATAATGTAATTTTGCCTCAAAGTCCCAGAGGCAGATCCCTTACAAAGATATTAAATAGTATCGGGCCCAAGACCGAGCCCTGCGGCACTCCATGGTCACTTCCGACATTTTTGAGGGAATACCATTTACCATCACCCTTTGAAGTCTGCTGCTAAGCCAGTCTTCTACCCATGCAGTCAGTGTTTCTCCTAGGCCTATCGTGTTCATCTTGTTCAATAACCTACGGTGTGGGACACTATCAAAAGCCTTACTGAAGTCTAAATATACGATATCCAGGGATTCTACCCCATCCAGTTTGTTTTTTTTGTTACCCAGTCAAAGAAGTTTATCAGATTGGATTGACAAGACCTTCCCTTCGTAAAGCCATGCTGGTGGGGATCCCTTAGTCCTTCGTCATCCAGAATTGTGTCCAATCTATTTTTGATCAACGTTTCCATAAGTTTACATACTATTGATGTGAGACTCACCGGTCTGCAATTTTCGGCCTCTGCCCTGCATCCCTTTTTGTGGAGCGGAATAACATTGCCAGTTTTCCAGTCCAAGGGAACTTTTCCCTTACTTAGGGAAAGATTGAAAAGCTCAGCTAACGGTTCTGCCAGGACATCTCTCAATTCTCAAAATACTCTGGGGTGTAGATTATCCGGGCCCATAGCTTTGTTCACTTTTAGCTTTGATAGTTCGTAGTAGACATTGCTCGCGGTAAATTCAAAGTCCTGGAATGGGTCCTCCAAGCACCCCTTTGACGCTGAGGTCCGGACCCTGGCGCTTCGCAGGTGAAGACTGAGCATAAGTAGTTATTGAGTAGTTCTGCTTTGTCTGCGTCTACAAAGTTACATCAGGTTTCTTTAGGCGCACAATACCGCTTGTGTTCTTCTTCCTGTCGCTAATGTACTTAAAAAAGGATTTATCCTGTTTTAAACCTGTCTTGCTATATTTTCTTCCATCCGGAGTTTGGCCTCCCCGACTGCCGTTTAACATATCTAGATTTCACCAGATTTCTTTAGCTATCCGGTCGTTATGATTGTTTGTAGGTTACGAATGCTTTTTTCTTTTGCTTTACTAGTTCTGAGATCTCCGCAGAGAACCACTGTGGTCTATTTTTTTCTACGCCGTTTGTTCACGGTTTTTATGTATATGCTGGTTGCTTCTTGCAGGGTTGATTTCAGAGCCGACCATAGTACCTCCACACTGTCCGTCGGCTCTGGTTTTGCAGCGCTTTGTAGACATAGTCTCCCATGCACTGAAAGTTAGTTCCTTTAAAAATTTAGGACCTTAGTCGATGTATTTGACGCTAGTGATTCCTTTCTTCAGGTGGAACCACACCATGTTAGTGGGTCACTGGTGGCCAAAGCTTCTCCCACCGATACCTCTGTAACACTGTCCCCCGTTGGTGAGTAGCAGGTCCAGGATCACCTGATCCTTGGTGGGTTCTAATACCATCTGTTTTGAGGCGTGCTCCTCGATGTAAGTTAGTAGCCTCTTGTTGCCCGCTGGTTGTAGCAGAAAGTTGTTCCAGTCCACATCAGGCATATTAAAAGTCTCCCAACAGCAATGTGTCTCCTCGCAATGTGATGGTCTCAATGTCTTCAATTAATTCTTGTCCTGCATCGTCCTTTTGTCTTGGTGGTCTGTACACAACACCAAGATACAGGTATATTGTTATTGCCCCTGGCAAGGTTCACCCAGAGGGATTCTCCTGTAGTATTTGATGTCTGGTGATTATTAGTAACTTTGATGTCCTCTCTAATGTATAGAGCTACTCCTCCTCCTGATTTGCCTTCTCTGTCGTGACGAAGTAGGGTTAATCCTGTACACCATGTCCCATCCGTGGACAAACCGAGAACCACATTTCTGATAATCGCCACCACATCAAGGTCGGCGATTTCTCATTTCTGTTTCCAGTTCCAGTAATTTTGTTGCCCAAGGCTACAGGCATTAGCAGTCCATGGCTGTCCATTATTTCTGCTGGCATGGAGTGTTTTCTGTCCGAGATAGTTTTGTCCCCCTCAAACTTGCCTTTGTCACCCTTAGTATTGCCTCTGTCCCCGTTCAGTATTCACAGGATTACTTACCTCAGGCTCCAAGATGGAGTTACTTACCCTACTAGGTGCGGGAGGTGGGTCCACTCCCCCGCTCACCTAGTTTAAAGCCTTCCGGAGCAGGTGAGCAGCAGGCGTCGTCCTAGGACGTTCTTCCCACTTCTGGTTAGGTGTAACCTGTCTGGTTCCTGCAGTCTCTGAAGTGCCTCTCCGTGGTCCAGGAGAGCCAAAGTTCATCTCTTTGGCACCATCCCCGTAGCCATTACGTTTGTCCTCTGGATCCGTTCTTCTCTAGCTCTCCCCTTGTCTCTTACTGGTAGGGATGGAGGAGAAAAACCACCTGCACTTCCATCTGCTTCAGCTTCTCACCTAGGGCTCTAAAGTCATGGTGCAATCTGTCGCCAGAACAACATGTTGACATGAAGGGTGTCTTTGATGAGCCAGTCATCTAGAATAGGGAAAGACTTGAAGACCCTGAGATCTCAAGGCCAACTGCTACCACCACCATGGCACTTTGTGAAGACTCTGGGAGAAGATGTTAGGCCAAATGGTATGACCTTGTTTTTGTAGTGGTGATGTGCCTCTTGAAATCTGAGATATTTCCGGGAAGCCAGGTTAACTGGAATATGAGTGTAGGCTTCCTTGAGATCCTAGAGAGCATAGCCAATCGTTGTGAGCCAAGAGGGGGATATAGAGTGGCTATAGATAGCATGTGAAATTTTTCTCTGACCAGAAATTGTTGAGGGTTATGAGATCTAAGATCGGTCGAAGACCTCCCGTCTTTTTTGGCACTAGAAAACAGCGGAAGTAAAACCCTTGGTTTTGTTGATCAAGCAGGAACTTCTTTGATGGCGTTGAGAAGGGACTGAACCTCCTGAAGAAAGAGAGGACTGTCAAGGGCTGAAAGCAGACTCATCTTGGAGGATGATCTGTAGAGAGTGAAATATAGAGAGTAAACCTTCCCGAATGATCTGTAGAATCTAGAGATCAGAGGTGGTGAGTTCTCAACGATGAAAATAAAAATTGAAGGCGACCTCAGATTGGCTGAGGGAGAGGCTGAAGCAGAAGGATTACAAACTAAGCTCTCGGATAAACAGGTCAAAAAGACTGATTCAACTTAGCAGGAGCAGCAGGTTGGGCCTCGTTCTTCTGCTGCGGCCTTAACTGGAGCAGAGGCTTTGGCTGAAAAATGCCTCTGATAAGAGGAAGCAGGCCTGCAGGCCTGAAAGGTCTTGATGATTGAGGTTTAGAGTTAGGTTTTACTAAGGTGTCCCATTGAGTTTCATGAGCAGTGAGCTTTTGGGTTGCAGTATCTCTAGAGTCCCCCAAAAGCTCATCCCCTAAACAAGGGACGTTGGCCAGTCTATCCTGCAGGTTACGTCCATATCTGAGACTCTTAAGCCATGCTAGCCTTTCTCATGGTCACATACATAGAAGAAGCCCTCGATGTAAGGCTCAAAGATATCATAAGCTGAGCGAATCAGATACTTCCATAATTGAAGAGCAGTGTTCACGAGATTTGGAATCCTTTCATACTTATGAGATGGAATATATTTTGATATGTGGGGAAACTGCTTCATAAGATGTTGCAAGTAGCATGAAAAATAGAAATTAATAGTTGACAATTCTATTGGCCAACATGGAATTTTGATTAGCCTTCGGCGAAATCTGTCCATAGTACAGCCCTCCCTAACCAGGAGAGACCGACGCAAAGACTTTTGATGGAGTATATTTCTTTAAGTAGCCTCCACAACCAAGGATTGATGCAGAAGTTGAGGGTTATCAAATCCCGGAAGACAGATTATTCGGTATAGATAATCCAGCTTTTTGGGTGCCACTTAGCACCAAGAGAGAGATTCCAAGTTTTTGTAGAAAGTCTCTCTCAGAATCCCATGCAAGAGGAAGCTTTAGCATGTCCTTAGGAGGGCTGATCGTAATCCAAAGTTTCCAGCAACTCCTCACTATCAGCCTCCAACTTCACGGAAAGGGACGCTTGAAGTAGAGCTCCTTTAGAACCCTTGAAGAAAGCCTTTAATGTGGCAAAACGGGTCCCGTCGGGGCAGGCTAGTGATTCTGCAAATTAAAGATAAGTGAGACTGGATTTGTTCTGCAATAAATGTATGTATCTTAACTATGACTATGATTATGTGGTTGGTGTTTTGTGAAAAATAGAGAAGTAGTTTAAAATAAAATGGGGGAAAAAATACCCCAGGTTTGTGTGAATTTGAAGACCTCAGTGACAGAATACCAGTGCTGGTTCCAATTGAACTGGAAGAAATTTCCAAGTCCCTTCTTACCCCAAATCTTAAAAGAAAACTGGGGAACTATGAGCTTTCAGATACTGACAAATCAGTGAGAGATTCTGCCAGCCTTGCCTCTTCAACCCTCCACAATATTGATCCAGCCTCACCTGCTTTGAGTAGATATTTTAGCAACTTGTTGACTGGGGTTCCTTCATTGTCACCATCAAGATTCCAACCAGAGAATATGCTCCTCTTCCTCTGGATAGGTGTGATCCCAGGAGAGGCTCATGGAAATGCAGGCCTAACAGCATACACTGAGGTACAAATGCAGACAGTTAAAATCTAGTACTACTGTACTCCCAAAAAGGCTGCAAGTCATCAATCTATGTTCTAAATCAAGGAGTATAACACACAGAACATTACCTTTTCTTTGCTGTCAATAACATACACCGCCATCCATGCTGATCCCCACAGACACTAGCCTTGCGCCCACCTACGATGCAAGAAGCTCTGAGCCGGTTTGTCAATTGTTCCCGAGAAAAAGGCACATCTGAAATTAAGAGAGCAGAAGGCAAATGAAGAAGGCAGAGCACTAAGATTTTATTCATATATCCAGGGCAGATTTGCACATGTACTTGCATGCTCACACTTACAGTATATTATGAATGTTTACATTAGCTGGTTGAAATAGTTCCATGCAGTTGGACTAACTGACTCATTCTTGTATTAAAAGAAAGAATTTCCCATGCTTTAGTATCCTTGCATTACATGGATCCTGATAGTTTTAAAAAACATTTTTATTAGTTTTAAATCCTTAAACAGAAGGAACAAAGTTAACAAATATAAAACTCTTAAAATAAATGAAATATGTCCCACCCCCCAATCCTAAATCTATCACCCATTGAAAGTAGTTATCATTAGTGCTACCCCGATTCACGATTCAAATCGATTCACCGATTCAAATCAGGTGAATCGATTTGATTCAATTAAAAAAAAAAAAAAAAAAAAAAAAATCGACCTCCCGATTCGATGACCGGCCCTTCACCCTGTGCCTTCCTAAAGCAAGAGCGGCAGGCACTGCCTCTTGCTGGCAGTCCGCTGCCGCTCCTACTTGAGGGGGGAGGATCAGTCGGAAAGGCCTGCATGTTCCCTCAGCTTCACTGCTCTTACCTTAAGCTAATACAGCAGCCTGCAGGATCGCTGGTGCTATAGCGATCCTTGCAGCTGCTGTAATCCTCAGCGGCATGTTGTCTCTGCTATGGTCCCACCCCTCCTCTGACATCAGAGTCAGGATCACGGCAGAGAAAACATGCCACTGAGAACGACAGCAGCTGCAGGGATCGCTATAGCACCAGCAATCCTGCAGGTTGCCGTATTAGCTTAAAGTAAGAGCAGGGAAGCTGGGTGAAAATGCAGGCTTGCTGGAGGAACAGGCCTTTGCAGAGGGATGAGGAGGAAGAGTGCCTTCGGGGCTGGAAGGGCAGGCCTGTGCAGAGGGGAGGAGGAGGAAGGAGTAAGAAGAGGGGAGGGGGAGAATGCCAGACCTGGGTGAAGTGAAGGGAAGAGAGAGGACCTAAACCAAAAAGAGGGTGAGGAAAGCAGATTAATGCTGGACTAATAGAAAGAGGGAGAGAGAAATGCAAGACCACAAGGGGAAGGGGTACAAGAGGGACAGATCCTGCTCCATAAGTAGGTGGGCAGGATGCAGGATGGCAGGAGAGATAGTAGGAGAAAGCCTGTACTTGGGGAAGGGATACAGAAGGTAAGGAAGAGAGAAAGAAGAAGCTAAAAATTGGAGAGACATGAAACAGAAATAAGATGCTGTGCATGGAGGGAGCTTAGGAAAAGGGACACAAGGAGGACACTACTGGAGAAGAGAATAGGGACAGGGACACAGAAGAGAGATGCTTGATGAAAGGGTAGTTGAGAAAAGGAGAGATGGTGGATCTGTGGATGGTGGGGTCCATTGCTGCACCTGCGGGGGGATGGAGATGAAAAAAAGGAAAGATGCCAAACCACTGGGGGAGGAAAGGGAAAACCGAAGGGGAGGACAGAGATGGAAAATGGATGGTTAGCACGGAGAAAGAAGAGAGCCTGATTAGAAGACAAACGGAGTCTTGGGAACCAACCATGATTTGAAAAATGACCAGACAACACAAAAGGTAGGAAAAATAATTGTATTTTCTGTTTTGTGATTACAGTATGTCAGATTTAAAATGTGTATCCTTCCAGAGTTGGTGTTAGACCGCAAACGTGAGCTAGGATTTAACAGAGAGAGGAAAAGTATTTTTTGTTTGTTTATTTTGTTTACACCACAGGACCACTGTGGGTAGGAGAGGGCAAAGGGGGTGAAGAGGCTATAAAATAAAGCCACCACAATTTTGGGAACAATACAAAATAATTTTCAGTAAAGACAATCTCTGCCACATGAGAGGATTAGTATGTTGTCAGAATAGTTTCCCAAAATGTAGCCACCGTAAACTTTGTGGCATGAATAAGATGAGTTGCCAATCCCAATCCCACAACCAACCCCACCCCCACCCCACCATGCAATTCAACATTGTTCCAATACCTCAGCAATTAAAACAAAGGGGCTAAAGTAAAAGATTTCTTCATACGGGATCTGATTTCATCGTGCACCTATCTCCAAAAATGAGTGACTATTGGGCAAGTCCACCACATGTGATTAAAATCCTCCTGGCCTTAATACAGTGCTTCCAACACAAATAAGTGTTGGCGTCCACATGATAAATGTAAAAAGAAAGGGATTGATAAGTCCAGTTAACAATCTATACATCCATTTCATCTTTCTGCAACACATGGAGACTAAATAAGCCCGAGTCCAAATCAACTCCCAGTTAGAATCATCCAATGTTATGTGTAAATCCTATTATCCACTTCCACTTCGGATTTGGTAACATAGAAACATGATGGCAGATAAAGGCCAAATGGTCCATCTAGTCTGCCCATCCGCAGTAACCATTATCTCTTTCTCTCTCCAAGAGATCCCACGTGCCTATCCCAGGCCCTTTTGATATCAGACACAGTCTCTTGTCTCCACCACCTCTTCTGGGAGACTGTTCATGCATTTACCACCCTTTCTGTAAAAAAGTATTTCCTTAGATTACTCCAGAGCCTATCACCTCTTAACTTCATCTTATGCCCTCTCATTGCAAAGTTTCCTTTCAAATGAAAGAGACTCAACTCATGCAAATTTACATTATATAGTTATTTAAACAACTATCATATCTCCCCTCTTCCACCTTTCCTCCAAAGTATACAGATTGAGATTTTTAAGTCTGTCCCCATATGTCTTATGATGAAGACCACATACCATTTTAGTAGCCTTCCTCTGGACCGACCCCATCCTTTTTATATCTTTTTGAAGGTGCGGCCTCCAGAATTGTACACAATATTCTAAATGAGTCTTACTCTTTTTTTTTTTTTTTAAGCGTATGGAAAAAGAGAATAGACTACGCCATCAGGGTGGGGAAGGGACCTGGGGGACCAGGTGTATCCCCTCGAGCAGTGGTCTCAAACTCAAACCCTTTGCAGGGCCACATTTTGGATTTGTAGGTACTTGGAGAGCCTCAGAAAAAATAGTTATCTTATTAAAGAAATGACAATTTTGCATGAGGTAAAGCAGTTATTTACCTTAACAGGTGTTATCCAGGGACAGCAGGCAGATATTCTCAATGGGTGATGTCACCACGGAGCCCTCGGTACGGACCGCTTTAAGAACTTAGAAAGTTCTTGATGCCCGCACCACGCATGCGCGAGTGCTTTCCTGCCTGACGGAGGCGCGCAGTCCGTCAGTTAAGTTAAGCCAGCTAAGAAGCCAACCCGGAGAGGTGGGAGGGTTGTGAGAATATCTGCCTGCTGTCCCTGGATAACACCTGTTACGGTAACTGTGCTTTATCCCAGGACAAGCAGGCATATCTTCTCATTGATGGGTGACCTCCAAGCTAACAGAATGGGATGGTGGGAAAGTTGGCTATTAAGAAAATAAATTTTGTAATACAGATTGGCCGAATTGGCCATCCCGTCTGGAAAAAGACTCCAGACAGTAGTGAGAAGTGAAGGTATGAACTGAGGACCAGGTGGCAGCTTTGCAGATCTCCTCAATTGGAGTAGACTTGAGGAAAGCAACAGAAGCTGCCATAGCTCGATCTTTATGGGCTGTGACACAGCTCTCCAATGCCAGTTTGGTCTGAGCATAGCAGAACAAAATGCAGGCGGCAAGCCGGTTGGAAATCGTTCTCTTGGAAACAGGACGTCTCAACTTATTTGGATCAAATGAGAGAAAAAGTTGGGGAGATGTTCTGTGTGGCTTTGTGCGATCCAGGTAGTAAGCCAAAGCTCGTTTACAGTCTAAAGTATGCAAAGCTCGTTCCTCAGGAAGAGAATAAGGTTTTGGAAAAAACACTGGGAGAACAATAGATTGATTGAGGTGAAAGTCAGAGACAACTTTAGGTAAAAACTTTGGATGAGAACCGAGAACCACCTTATCATGATGAAAAACTGTAAAAGGTGGATCCGCTACCAGCGCATGCAACTCACTGACCCTCCTGACAGAGGTGAGAGCAAATCAAAAAGACCACTTTCCAGGTAAGAAACTTGAGATGAGCCATTGGTTCAAACGGAGGCTTCATCAAACTGGAAAGAACCACATTAAGGTCCCAGACTACAGGCGGAGGCTTGAGAGGCGGTTTCACATTGAAAAGCCCCTTCATGAATCTGGATACCAGAGGATGAGCAGTAAGAGATTTACCCTGCACTAGTTCATGAAAAGCAGTAATAGCACTGAGATGGACTCTAATGGATGTAGACTCAAGACCAGAATCTGATAGAGAAAGGAGATAATCCAACACTAATTCTACTGCCAAGGAAGTAGGATTATGATGATGAAGTAAACACCAGGAAGAAAACCAAGTCCACTTCTGTTGATAACATTTCTGAGTGGCTGGTTTCCTAGAAGCATCAATGATGTGACGAACAGGCTGAGAAAGGAGCAACTGATTAGAGCTCAGCCCGAGAGAAACCAAGCTGTCAGGTGTAGGTTGGGATGTAGAAGGGATTGCTGATTCTGAGTAAGCAGAGTAGGAAACACTGGAAGTAGTATGGGTTCCCTGGAACTGAGTTGTAGGAGGGGAGAAAATCAATGTTGTCTGGGCCACCGATGAAAACATAGTAACATAGTAGATGACGGCAGATAAAGACCCGAGTGGTCCATCCAGTCTGCCCAACCTGATTCAATTTAAATTTTTTTTTTTTTTTTTTAATTTTTTCTTCTTAGCTATTTCTGGGCAAGAATCCAAAGCTTTACCCGATACTGTGCTTGGGTTCCAACTGCCAAAATCTCTGTTAAGACTTACTCCAGCCCATCTACACCCTCCCAGCCATTGAAGCCCTCCCCTGCCCATCCTCCACCAAACGGCCATACACAGACCGTGCAAGTCTGCCCAGTAACTGGCCTAGTTCAATATTTAATATTATTTTCTGATTCTAAATCTTCTGTGTTCATCCCACGCTTCTTTGAACTCAGTCACAGTTTTACTCTCCACCACCTCTCTCGGGAGTGCATTCCAGGCATCCACTACCCTCTCCGTAAAGTAGAATTTCCTAACATTGCCCCTGAATCTACCACCCCTCAACCTCAAATTATGTCCTCTGGTTTTACCATTTTCCTTTCTCTGGAAAAGATTTTGTTCTACGTTAATACCCTTCAAGTATTTGAACGTCTGAATCATATCTCCCCTGTCTCTCCTTTCCTCTAGGGTATACATATTCAGGGCTTCCAGTCTCTCCTCATACGTCTTCTGGCGCAAGCCTCCTATCATTTTCGTCGCCCTCCTCTGGACCGCCTCAAGTCTTCTTACGTCTTTCGCCAGATACGGTCTCCAAAACTGAACACAATACTCCAAGTGGGGCCTCACCAATGACCTGTACAGGGGCATCAACACCTTCTTCCTTCTACTGACTACGCCTCTCTTTATACAGCCCAGCATCCTTCTGGCAGCAGCCACTGCCTTGTCACACTGTTTTTTCGCCTTTAGATCTTCGGACACTATCACCCCAAGGTCCCTCTCCCCGTCCGTGCATATCAGCTTCTCTCCTCCCAGCATATATGGTTCCTTCCTATTATTAATCCCCAAATACATTACTCTGCATTTCTTTGCATTGAATTTTAGTTGCCAGGCATTAGACCATTCCTCTAACTTTTGCAGATCCTTTTTCATGTTTTCCACTCCCTCTTCGGTGTCTACTCTGTTACAAATCTTGGTATCATCTGCAAAAAGGCACACTTTTCCTTCTAACCCTTCAGCAATGTCACTCACATACATATTGAACAGGATTGGCCCCAGCACCGAACCCTGAGGGACTCCACTAGTCACCTTTCCTTCCTTTGAGCGACTTCCATTAACCACCACCCTCTGGCGTCTGTCCGACAGCCAGTTTCTGACCCAGTTCACCACTTTGGGTCCTAACTTCAGCCCTTCAAGTTTGTTCAACAGCCTCCTATGAGGAACTGTATCAAAGGCTTTGCTGAAATCCAAGTAAATTACATCTAGCATATGTCCTTGATCCAGCTCTTTGGTCACCCAATCAAAAAATTCAATCAGGTTCGTTTGGCACGATTTACCTTTTGTAAAGCCATGTTGCCTCGGATCCTGTAACCCATTAGATTCAAGGAAGTACACTATCCTTTCTTTTAGCAACACTTCCATTATTTTTCCAACAACTGAAGTGAGGCTCACCGGCCTGTAGATTCCTGCTTCATCCCTGTGACCACTTTTATGAGCAATGAGAATCATGATGGCTGACTCCCTTTTGAGTTTGAACAGAGTTCTCAACATGAGAGGAAGTGGAGGGAAGGCATATAGAAACTGACCCGTCCAATCCAGTAGAAAGGCATCCGCTGCCAGACGGAGAGGAGAGTAAAGTCTGGA
Source organism: Geotrypetes seraphini (assembly GCF_902459505.1). Classification (NCBI taxonomy): domain Eukaryota; kingdom Metazoa; phylum Chordata; class Amphibia; order Gymnophiona; family Dermophiidae; genus Geotrypetes; species Geotrypetes seraphini. Next base: position 70,960,627 of record NC_047091.1, on the reverse strand, counting down.
GCAAAACTGGGGCAACTGGTGATTGTGAGGAGCTGCAAACAAGTCCATCTGCGGGATGCCCCATTGAGCAAATACTGACTGGAGAGTTACAATATTGAGAGTCCATTCGTGAGGTTGAAGGATTCTGCTGAGGTTGTCTGCTAGAGAATTCTTCTCTCCTTGAATGTAAACAGCTTTCAGGAACAGATTGCGAGTTGTCGCCCAGGACCAAATCTTTTGAGCCTCCTGACACAAAAGGAGAGAACCGGTGCCTCCCTGCTTGTTGATGTAATACATTGCTACTTGATTGTCCGTGCAAAGGAGGAGGACTTGAGGATAGAGGAGATGTTGAAATGCCTTGAGCGCATAAAACATCGCTCTTAGTTCCAGAAAATTGATGTGAATTTTTTTCTGAGTCTAGAGATCGTCCATATGCGCCCCCCAGGCATAAGGGGATGCATCTGTGGTGATGATCTTGTGATTAAGTGGCAAGTGAAAAAGGAGACCTCTGGAAAGACTGGAGGTCATCCACCAACGCAGAGACTGCAGAAGAGACGATGTAATGGATATGTGCTTTGAGAGACGATCTGTGGCTTGAGACCACTGGGACGCTAGAGTCCATTGAGGAATACACAGATGAAGCCTTGCCAGAGGTGTGACCTGGACCATGGAAGCCATATGTCCCAAAAGAACCATCATGTGTCTGGCAGAGACGGTCTGAAGAGGAAGTAACTGCTGACAGAGACGGATGAGAGTCTGAAGTCGATCTGGAGGAAGGTACGCCCTCATTAGATAAGTGTCCAGAATTGTCCCAATGAATTGGAGACGCTGTGTTGGAATAAGATGTGATTTGGGAAAGTTGACCTTGAATCCCAGAAGGGAGATGGTTTGAGATGTCGCAAGAGCCACCCTCTGAGAGGAAATCTCCTTGATCAACCAGTCGTCCAGGTAAGGAAAGACCTGGAGACCGTGTAACCATAGACAGACGGCACCCAATCAGGCATTTCGTGAATACTCAAGGAGAAGATGCCAACCCGAAGGGAAGAACCTTGTACTGGTAATGATGTTGATGTATTTGAAATCGAAGTACTTCTGAGAGGCCGGATGCATGGGTATAGCGTGTAGGCTTCTTTGAGGTCTAGGGAGCATAGCCAATCATTGAGATTGAGATGAGGATACAGGAGAGCTAGGGACAACATCCTGAATTTTTCTCTGACCAAGAAGTTGTTGAGAGCTCTGAGATCCAAGATGGGTCTGAGTCCTCCCGTCTTCTTGGGAACCAAGAAGTAGCGGGAATAAAACCCTTTCCCCTGCTGATCGAAAGGAACTTCTTTGATGGCATTTAGCTGAAGAAGAGATTGAGAATTAAGAAATGAGATAGCGGGAATACTCCAACGAGTTTGCAACCTATCCTTGAAAACTGGAGAGATTCCGGAGGACTGGAAGATAGCAAATGTTACACCTATCTTTAAAAAGGGGTCAAGAGGAGACCCGGGAAACTATAGGCCGGTAAGTTTGACATCGGTTCCGGGCAAGATGGTAGAAGCATTGATAAAGGACAGCATCTGTGAGCACATCGAAAAAAATGGGCTGATGAAAGCGAGCCAACATGGCTTCTGCAAGGGAAGATCGTGCCAAACAAACTTACTGCACTTCTTTGAGGGGGTAAACAGCCAGTTGGACAAAGGGGAACCTGTAGACATCATTTACCTTGACTTCCAAAAGGCCTTTGACAAGGTACCCCATGAGCGGCTACTTAGGAAGCTGTGGAACCACGGGGTGGAAGGGGACGTACACAGATGGATCAAACACTGGTTGGCAGGCAGGAGACAGAGGGTTGGAGTGAAGGGTCACTACTCGGGCTGGAGGAAAGTCACAAGCGGAGTTCCGCAGGGGTCTGTACTTGGACCGCTGCTGTTCAATATATTTATAAATGACCTAGAAACGGGGACGAATTGTGAAGTTATAAAATTTGCGAACGACACTAAACTCTGTAGAAGGGTTAGAACTACGGAAGAGTGTGAGGACCTACAAAGGGACCTAAACAAACTGGAGAAGTGGGCGAATAAATGGCAGATGAAATTCAATGTAGGGAAATGCAAAGTCATGCATATAGGGAGAAAAAACCCGATGTTCAGCTACCAAATGGGGGGATTAGTATTAGAGGAAAGTAACCTTGAAAGAGATTTGGGTGTACTGGTGGATACAACAATGAAGTCAACGGCGCAATGCGCAGCAGCCGCGAAGAAGGCAAACAGAATGTTGGGTATTATTAAAAATAGTATTACGACCAGAACAAAAGAAGTCATCCTGCCGTTGTATCGGGCAATGGTGCGCCCGCACCTGGAGTACTGTGTTCAGTATTGGTCATACATACAGTATGGCAATACTTGAGAGGGTCCAGAGGAGAGCGACACGAATGATTAAGGGCATGGAAAACCTTTCATACACTGAAAGATTGGAGAGGCTGGAGCTCTTCTCCCTGGAAAAGCGGAGACTCAGAGGAGACATGATAGAAACCTACAAGATCATGAAGGGCATAGAGAAAGTAGAGAGAGATAGATTCTTCAAATTTTCAAAACATAAAAGAACAAGAGGGCATTCGGAAAAATTGGAAGGGGATAGATTCAAAACAAATGCTAGGAAGTTTTTCTTTACTCAGCGGGTGGTGGATACCTGGAATGCGCTTCCAGAGGACGTAATAGGGCAGAGTACGGTACTGGGGTTTAAGAAAGGATTGGACAATTTCCTGTTGGAAAAGGGGATAGAGGGGTATAGATAGAGGATTACTGCACAGGTCCTGGACCTGTTGGGCCGCCGCGTGAGCGGACTGCTGGGCACGATGGACCTCGGGTCTGACCCGGCAGAGGCATTGCTTATGTTCTTATGTTCTTATGTACTTCCTGAAGAAGAACAGAGGACTGTGCAGGGTCCAAAGCAGACTCTTTTGGAGGACAGTCTGGAGGAAGAATCTGGAAATGAAGAGTGTAACCCTGACGAACGATGGTGAGGACCCAATGATCTGAAGTAATGAGTTCCCAACGATTGATGAACCATTGAAGACGACCCCCTATGGGCTGAGGCATTGGATGAGAAATGTTGAGATTGGCTATGCTCCGAAGAAACAGGTCAAAAGGGCTGCTGAGGCTTGGGCTTACAGCCGGTTGTTTCTGCTGTTGCTGACGAGATTGCTGCTGTTGAGGCTGTCATAGTCTACGAGGTTGAGACTGAGGCTGTTGTAAAGGTCTAGCAGCAAACAGACGTTGATAAGTAGATTGAGACCGGTAAGGACGAGTAGGTGGAGGCTTTTTCTTGTTTTTAAGTAAAGTATCCCACCTGGTTTCGTGAGCTGAAAGTTTCTGAGTCGTAGTGTCTAGATACTCACCAAAAAGCTCATCGCCCAAACAAGGAGCATTAACCAGACGATCTTGATGATTGACATCCAGCTCAGAAACTTGAAACCAAGCCAAACGTCTCATAGCAACGGACATGGCAGTAGCACGAGAAGTAAACTCAAAGGTATCATAAATAGAGTGAACCCAAAGCTTCCTCAATTGAAACAAAGAAGCAATATGCGGCTGAAAAAGAGGAAGCTTTTGGTCAGGTAAATATTTCTGGAAAGCAGATACCTGATGCTTGAGAAAAAAGAAAAACAGAAAGTATAATTCCCAGACCGATTAGCAAGCGTAGAATTCTGGAACAAACGCTTGCCAAAACGATCCATAGTTTTACCCTCTCTGCCAGGAGGAACATAGAAACATAGAAACATAGAAGGTGACGGCAGATAAGGGCCAAGGCCCATCAAGTCTGCCCACATCAATGACCCTCCCCTACCTCCCTTTGCGAAGAGATCCCACCTTTCGATCCCATTTAGCTTTAAAATCAGGCACACTGCTGGCCTCAATCACCTGCATCGGAAGACCATTCCATCGATCCACCACCCTCTCGGTGAAGAAGTATTTCCTGGTGTCGCCATGTAATGTCCCTCCCCTGATTTTCCATGGATGCCCTCGTGTTGACGTGGGTTCCTTGAAGAAGAAGATATCCTCCCCCACCTCGATACGGCGCGTGAGGTACTTGAATGTCTCGATCATGTCCCCCCTCTCCCTGCGTTCCTCAAGGGAGTAGAGCTGCAGTTTATTCAGCCGTTCCTCATACGGGAGATCCCTGAGCCCCGTGACCATCCTTGTGGCCATTCGCTGGACCGACTCAAGTCTCAGCACATCTTTGCGGTAATGTGGTCTCCAGAATTGTACACAGTATTCCAGATGGGGTCTCACCATGTACCTATATAATGGCATTATGACTTCGGGCTTACGGCTAACGAAACTCCTTCGTATGCAACCCATGATTTGTCTGGCTTTAGATGAAGCTTTCTCCACCTGAGTTGCAGTCTTCATGTCCTCACTGATGATTACCCCTAAGTCTCGTTCCGCTACAGTTCTCTCTAGGATCTCACCATTAAGAGTGTAAGTCTTACATGGATTTTTGTTGCCAAGGTGCATGACCTTGCATTTTTTGGCATTAAAGTTTAGTTGCCAGGTCCTGGACCAATTCTCCAGTAGGAGGAGGTCGTGTGCCATACTATCGGTCTTGGATTTGTTGTCAGGTCCTGTTGTGTTCTTGTCCACTATATTGCATAATTTGGCATCATCGGCAAATAACGTTAATTTACCCTGAAGCCCTTCAGCCAAGTCCCTTATGAAGATGTTGAATAAGATTGGGCCCAAGACCGAGCCCTGCGAACAGAAGCATAGACACTAGCACCTGAAGATTTTTTAAGTGTAGACTCAACTAAAAGTGACTCATGAGGAAGTTGAGACTTATCAAACCCCGGATGAGCCACCACCCTGTAAAGAGAATCCAATTTACAAGGAGCTCCAGGAATAGTTAAAGGAAGCTTAAGAAACTCCTTAGGGGTTGAAGAAGAAGCTTAAGAAAATCCTTAGGGGATTGATCAAAATCTAATGCATCCAAGAAAGCTTTAGACTTTTTTGAATCAGATTCAAGAGGGATGGAAAGTGCCTCTGACATTTCCCTCAAAAATTTGGAAAAAGAGGTCTGTTCAGGTTTTGAAATAGAGTCTCTAGCAAAACCATCATCATCTGAGGAAGCTCATCAGCTGTTAGAATAGGTTCCTCAGAGTCTTCCCAAAGATCCAAATCTTTTGTCGGTGGAGCTTGGGAAATGGGTGTCAAAGAATCGACATGCTTACTCTTCCGTACAGACTTGCCTGATTTGATCGACATTGTCTCAGGTGACAGGACAGAACGATGCCTAGCCGAATCCGACATCGCACCGGAAAACAAAACAATCTGCACCGATGAAGCTTTCTTAGACGGTGTCGGTGAATGAAAAACTGGCTCTGTCTGCATCGATGGTGCAGACCTGGTTGATGTCGCCAAAGTCGATGCCGAAATCATGGGCGCAGAGTGAACCGGCACCGGAGCCGGTGTTGCCATGACTGGAAGCAACAATTGTAATTGCTTCCATAATTGCTCTTGCAATTGCTCTTTCACCACCGCAGCAGTCCTCGAGAGACTGTACCGGTACCGCTTGCTTTTTCACTAGTATCTTCGGTGCCGCTCTGCACTCTGGAGATGAGAAAGCCGATGATGAGGCACTCAACTCTATTGGAACCTAGCATTTTTTGGGGCGCCTCGAAGTCGGCAGGACTTGACTCACTGCAACAGTGACCCGAGGACCTCTAAGGGAAGGAGAAGGCTTCTTAGCCTGCTTACTCACTGACACCGATGGGGAATCTTGCGATGTCGAATGATGAGAAGATGACTTTGGTGTAGACTCTGACACCAGGACCGACGCCAAATCCCCTTCCATTGCGGCCCCAAACAGCAACCGTTGCTGGAGCTGACGATTTCTGAGTGTTCTTTTCTGTAGAGTAGAACAACGTGTGCAAGATTCAGCCCGATGTCTGGCCCGAGACACTGAAGACACCAGCGATGAGGGTCCGTGAACAAAATCGGGCAAGCACACCTTTTGCACTTTTTAAAACCCGTAGACAGTCGTAACATTGAGGGAAAACAGCCTCAGCCAAATCGAAGGTCAAAGCTGAGAAGAGGCCCCGCCGGGCTGTCCACAAAAGCGAAAAAGTAAAAATTTGTGTGTGTGTGTGTGGGGGGGGGGGGGGGGGTTTAACTTAATGTAAAAGAAAAGAAAAAAAGGATGAAATCCTGAGAAAAAATGTAAAAAATAAGATCTGCGCGAGCGAGAAGGTAGTAAAAAGACGCAAGTCAAAATAGAGCAATTAACTAGCTCCGAGGAAACGGAAACTGACGGACCGCATGCCTCCGTTGGGCGCGAAGGCACATGCGCATGCGCGGTGCGGGCATCAAGAACTTTCTAAGTTCTTAAAGTGGTCCGTACCGAGGGCTCCGTGGTGATGTCACCCATCAATGAGAAGATATGCCTGCTTGTCCTGGGGATAAAAAACTCTTTATAGTTTATAAATCTTTCCTTTTGCCTAAGTCTTAATAATAATATTGTCATTTATAGATAAAGAGACATATGATCAAGAAACTGTTTTATTTTACTTTTGTGATTATGATAGTATCTTGCAGGCCGCAAGTTTGAGACCACTGCCCTAGAGCTAGCACCAAACAGCCAAGACATCCCTCAGCTCTATTGAACTAAGTTATCATTGTATGTATATAAGCTCTATGTAACATTCTGCACTATTTGTAACCCACCTAGAACTTGGCGGGATAGAAGCCTAAACATAACATATTGGTATATCACTCACCCATAATAAGGCAGTTCATGGCACCTTTGCAAATATTCTTTGTAATGTTTCTTCAACACTTCAACTTCTTCGCTTGCACTGCCATCTGTAACCTGCCTGTATGTATCCAACAGGGTCTGCTCAAAGCTGTCCTGCTTGGACCCTCGGCTTCGGAATGCCATGAGCAGCCCACCAGGCCTCTTCTTGCACAAGTATCCTGGAAGGAAAGAATGGAGCTTCCCCCTGCACAAAAAGAATAAGCATTGAAAGAGTTCAGCCATGGTTTTATTTAATTTATTGTACTTTTGCATTGCTCCAATTGTCCCTCTATATTTTTGAAAGAGAAAAATTCTGGAATCTGTTTCTAGCTGGTGTAACTATTAAAGAGAAGCTAAGAAGAATGCAAACATAAGTGAAGTTTGGTTAATATGATCCAACTGTGTGTAGCTGAAGGAAGCAGCAGAGATCCGAATAAACTCAGATTCTCCAAACAGATAAAAGCTACAAATACAGTAGACTCTCTGTTAACCAGAACTGAAGCAACTAGAAAAAAAAGAAATACTGTTATACTTTAAATAAAAATGAAAATAAAATCAATTTATGGCAGAAATTTAAGTGTAAACTTGCCATGCCACACCTGAGTACGCCTCCATTTTGCCTATCACATGTCCGGTACTTTGTCTGGAACAGTTTATAGTATGGGGTATAGTATTAGGCCTATTTTTAATAGTGACTCCCAAACAACTAGAATCTACATTTATCTGGCATCTAACAATCCCCATGGGTGTCGGTTAACTGAGAGTCTACTGTACTGGATTGTGCAGGGTGCATCACACTTAACACTTTGAAGAATCCAGACCAGTCTGATGCAAAGAGCCCCCTTCAGAAATCTAGCGACATCAGGATGAGACACCAAAGAGGAAAGACAACCCCGGGCCCTAAAACAAGATAGCACGGCCACCTGGACCCGAAGAAACGCCACAGTGAGGCCTTAAGACCAGCCTGAAGAAAGATGAGAATCACCAAGATTGGAGCTGAATAAGGCTCCACTTGGTCCTGAGCACACCAATATTGGAAAGCCTTCCATGCCTTAGCCTAAGCAGAAATTGTAGATGACTTTTAGACTAGAGAAGAGTGGTAATGACCACATCAGAATAGCCTTTGTGTTCTAAGGCTGCATACTTAAAAAGTCATGCCACAAGAGCAAAGTGACCTGGGTCCTCCATGCAGATCAGACCCTGCATAAGAAGATCCAGGTGGGCGCTCAGAGACCGGGCCAATCCGTCAGAAGTTGGGCAAATTCCAGCTTGTAGTCCAAGACCCACTGTTCAGAGGAAATGCAAACCCAGGCGGACAGGAATGCTGACAGTCTTCCCCTTATCTGTAGAGGGACATCCCTAGATCTGGCATCATTGCACCTTTTTGGCAGAGGGCGCAGAACGGGAGACTGCCTGAAGCCGGAATACTTTTGTCAGGAGTCCTGGGAAAATCTCTGCAATAGGTGGGATCACCAGAAGCCATGAAAATTAGAGCAACTAGAACCTCTAGAGGTCCTGGGTTTGCTATCAGGCAGGGTCTTAGGCAATGGTCCACCACAGAAATCATGAGGTCGTCCAGGCCCTTGCCAAATAATAACTGCCCCTTAAAGGGAAAGGGAAGTCTACCCAAAGTAGCCTTGGAAGTGGAAATCACCAGCCCATTGTCTAATCCAGAGCATCCTGGAGGGCAGAAATGGAGTACGCCGACACTTTTGCCAAAACCCACATAAGGTCAGCAACATAATCCAACCCAGCAAAAAGAAGTTGAGGATGAGGATCTACAGCCTCGCTCTCCAGTGTGCACAGCCGAGAGAAACAGGAATGTGTGACAAAAGATGCAGCCGAAAGCACAGTTACTTACCGTAACAGGTGTTATCCAGGGACAGAAGGCAGATATTCTCACACATGGGCGACGTCACCGACGGAGCCCCGATACAGACACTTGAAAAGTGAATCGCAACTTTGAGTTTAGAAAGCTCATGATCAGCCCACACCGGGAATGCACGCATGCCTTCCCGCCCAACATAGGTGCGCGGTCCCTTCAGTTAAGATAAGCCAGCTAAGCCAAGCCGAGGAGGTGGGTGGGTTGTGAGAATATCTACTTGCTGTCCCTGAATAACACCTGTTACGGTACGTAACTGTGCTTTATCCCTGGACAAGCAGGCAGCATATTCTCACACATGGGTGACCTCCAAGCTAACTAGAAAAGGATGGAGGGAGAGTTGGCCTTTAAGAAAATAAATTTTGTAATACTGACTAGCCGAAATGCCCATCCTTTCTAGAAAAAGTTTCCAGCAGTAATGTGAAGTAAATGTATAAACTGAGGAACAAGTAGCAGCTTTACAGATTTCCTGAATAGGAGTGGATCTAAGGAAAGCAACAGAAGCTGCCATAGCTCGTACTTTGTGAGCTGTGATACAACTCTCCAGAGGCAGTCCGGTCTGAGTGTAGCAGAATGATATACAAGCAGCCAACCAGTTGGAAATCATTCTTTTGGAAACAGGATGACCCAACTTGTTAGGATCAAACGAGACAAAAAGTTGAGGAGATGTTCTATGTGGCTTTGTCCTGTCAATGTAATAGGCCAAAGTCAGTTTACAGTCCAGTGTGTGCAGCGCCATTAGGGAACAAAAACCTGAAGAACAATCGACTGATTTAGATGAAACTCCGTGACCACCTTCAGTAGAAACTTAGGATACGTGCATAGAACCACTTTATCATGGTGAAAAACTGTGAAGGGTGGCTCTGTGACCAAGGCCTGCAATTCACTGACTCTCCTGGCAGAAGTGAGCGAGCTAAGAAAAACAACTTTCCAGGTGAGAAACTTGAGATGAGTTGTGGCCATTGGTTCAAATGGTGGCTTCATCAACCTGGAAAGAACTACACTAAGATCCCAGACTACAGGAGGAGGTTTGAGATGTGATTAACACTGAAAAGCCCTTTCATGAATCTGGAGACTAAAGGATGAGCAGTTAGAGGCTTTCCCTCGACTGGTATGTGAAAAGCTGTAATAGCGCTGAGATGGACTCTGATAGATGTAAATTTGAGACCAGAATCAGACAGATGAAGGAGATAATCCAACACCAGTTCTACAGACAAGGAAGTTGGATCATGATGTTGATGATGATGGAGACACCACTTTTGTTGATAACACTGTTGAATGGCTGGCTTCCTGGAAACATCAAAAATATTGCGTACAGGCTGAGAAAGATGTGATGAGGTCAGCCCGAGCGATACCAAGCTGCCAAGTGTAACGATTGCAGGTTGGGATGAAGAAGAGCTCCTTGATTCTGTGTAAGCAGAGAAGGAAATATTGGAAGAGGTATTGGCTCCCTGGTGCTGAATTGAAGTAGAAGGGAGTACCAATGCTGTCTGGGCCACCGAAGAGCTATCAGTATCATGGTGGCTGATTCCTGTTTGAGTTTGAAAAGAGTTTTCAAGATGAGAGGGGTGGGAGGAAACATGTAGAGAAACATTTGTGTCCAATCCAGTAGAAACGCATCTGCTTCCAGGTGGTGAGGTGAGTAAAGTTTGGAGCAGAACTGGGGCAATTTGTGATTGTGGGGAGCTACAAATAAGTCCACCTGAGGAATGTCCCATTGTATGAAGATGGACTGAAGAATTGTCGAAATGAGTGTCCATTCGTGAGGCTGAAGAATTCTGCTGAGGTTGTCTGCCAAGGAATTCTGTTCGCCCTGAATGTAGACTGCTCTCAGGAAAAGGCCTCTTGACAAGAGAAAGAGAGCCCGTGCCTCCTTGCTTGTTTTATGTAGTACATTGCTACTTGATTGTCCATGCGAAAGAAGGAGGGCTTGATCGCTCAGAAGATGCTGGAAAGCTTTCAGTACATAATACATCGCTCTGAACTCTAGGAAATCGATGTGAAATTTTCACTCTTCAGAAGTTCAATGACCCTATGTCTGAAGACCGCATATGTGCGCCCCCCAGGCATATGCAGAAGCATCCGTCGTGAGCACTCGGTGATGAGAAGGAAGATGGAAAAGGAGACCTTTGGATAGATTGGAGGAGGTCATTTACCAGTGTAGTGACTGTAGAAGAGATGAGGTTACAGAGATATTCTGTGAGAGCAGATCTGTCACCTGAGACCACTGAGAAGCGAGGGCCCACTGAGGAGTGGGCAGATGCAGTCTGGCGAGTGGGGTGACATGAACTGTTGAGGCCATATGGCCTAGGAGAATCATCATGCGCCTCGCAGAAATTGTTTGAAGCTGAAACATCTGTTGGCAGAGATGAAGTAAAGTGGACAGGTGATCTGGAGGAAGAAACGCCCTCATGAGAGTAGTATTCAGGAAAGCCCCTATGAACTGGAGACGTTGAGTCGGCTGTAGGTTGGATTTTGGGAAATTGATTTTGAATCCTAAGGCTTGAAGGAAAGAAATGGTGTGAGTTGTCGCCAGCGCCATCTGCTGAGATGATGAAGCTCTGATCAACCAGTCGTCCAGATAAGAAAACACCTAGAGACCTTGGGATTGGAGGGCTGCCACCACTACAATTAAGCACTTCGTGAAGACTCTGGGAGACAATGCCAGGCCTAACGGAAGGACTTTGTACTAGTAGTGACTGTGACTTATTTTGAAGCAAAGATATTGCCTGGAAGCTGGATGAATTGGAATATGCCTATAGGCTTCCTTGAGGTCCAGAGAGCATAGCCTTTCATTCTGAGCCAATAAGGGATAGAGAAGGGCAAGCGAGAGCCTTGATGAGATATTTGTTGAGAGCTCAGAAATCCAGAATGGGTCGCAGTCCTCCTGTCTTCTTGGGAACCAAGAAGTATCGTGAGTAAAATCCTTGATTGTGCTGGGAGGGAGGGACTTCCTCAATGGCATTGAGGAATTGAACCTCTTGGAGAAGCAGAGAGTACTGTGTCGGGTTTAAAGCAGACTCTATTGAAGGATGATCGAGAGGAAGGGTGTGAAAGTGGAAGACATAACCCTGACGAATGATGTCGAGGACCCAAAGATCTGATGTAATGAGCTCCCAGCGATCGATGTAAATCTGAAGTCGTCCCCCTATCGACTGAGGCATTGATAGGAGCAGAGGAATAGTGGCTATGCTCTGAAGGAACATGTCAAAAAGGCTGAGTAGGCTTCTGAGGACAGCTGGTTGCTTGGGTTGTTGACGTGGCAGCTGGCGCTGTCTACGAGGTGGAGGAGGAGCAGGGGCAACATTCTTTGCAGTGTATCTGCACTGGTAAGATGAGGCAAGCTTAAAAGGGCGAGCAGGGGCAGGCTTCTTTTTAGGCTTCACCAGGACATCCCACCTGGTTTTGTGAGCAGATAGCTTTTGCGTGGCAATGTCGGTAAAGGCTCCAAACAGCTCATCACCAAGGCACGGAGCATTGGCCAGACGATCTTGGTGGCTAACATCGAAGTCTGAAACACATAACCACACAAGATGTCTCATCACCACCGACATAGCTGCCGCAAGAGAGGTGAGTTCAAAAGTGTCAAACGGATCTCACCATGTACTTATGAAGCTGTAGGATAGTAGAGACAAGATATTGAAAATTCTTGGCTTTACGTGAAGGGAAATATTTATGAAACAATGAAAACTGTTTGACAAGATGTTTCATGTAGCAGGAAAAGAAAAAAAAGTGTAATTTCCTGCTCTGTTTGTCAACATTGAGTTTTGGTAGAGGCACTTGCCAAACTTGTCCATTGTCCTGCCCTCTCTACCAGGAAGAACGGATGCATACACACTCGCCCCAGAGGATTTCTTCAAGGTGGACTCGATCACTAGGGACTCATGGGGCAACTGAGGCTTATCAAAGCCGGGCAATGGAACCACTTTGTAAACAGATTCCAACCTTTTGGGAGCCACTGCACGGAAAGGTCTCAAGGTTTTTATAGAAGGTCTCGCTAAGGATGGCAGGGAGTGGAAGCTTTAGCATTTCCTTAGGAGGCAGGTCATATCAAGAGTCTCCAAATATTCTTTGCTGTATTTGGAATCAGTCTCCAAAGAAATGTCCAGGTCTTTAGCCATCTGGCGCAGAAATCTAGAGAAGGAAAGTTTATCTGAAGGAGAACAGGCTCTGGTAGGCGAATGGCGAGGGGAACCAGAAGCAGAAGAATCCTCTTCTGTAGTAGATGGCATCTCTGGATCAGAATCTCTTAACAGAGAAGATGAATGGTGAGATCAGTGTCAAGGTCTCCAAGTGTTTAGTCTTACGGGAGACTTTCCCTGACTGTGCTAGAGTAGCCTCTCCAGACAAAGCCGAGGAGAACCGATGCCAAAGTGGTGTCTGCACTGGTGGAATAGCAGTCACAGGAGTGGTCAGTGCCATGAGCAACTCAGACCGGACCAGTTCCTAGAGAGTCGGTGCCGTGCTTAACCAAAGCTGGGGGGGCACCAAGAGGTGAAAGTGCTCCCTAATTCCTCCCTAAGCAGGTTGTCAATCTTCTGCTTAAGGGAGAGCACCGGTACTGTTTGCTTCTTTTTGGCCAATATGAATGGCTACTCAACACGGTCCGGGGATGATGAGGCCAAAGAAGCAGCACTCACTGATATCGGAGCCGTTTGCTTACAGGACTTACGAGAGGTCAGCAGGACTTGACTCACTGCAGCTTTGACCTGCATCCCGGAAGGGGTAGTGTTAGGCTTCTTAGCCGGCTTACCCAGAGACATGGTAAACTGCGACACCGGAGTTAAAGTTGGTGGATCCATCGTAGTTGAAGATCTCAGTGTCATCTTAGTCATTGTGGTCGTGGTCAGTGTGAACAGCGTCAGGGATGAAATCGGCTTCACTTCCATTGCTGCGCTGAAAAGTTGTTTTTGCTGAAGCAACCGGTTCTTCAAGGAGTGCTTCTGGAGAGAAGAGCAGCAAGAACAAGTTTCAGGACAGTGCTCAGGTCCTAGACACTGGAGACACCAGCGGTGAGGGTCAGCGATGAGATAGCCTGAGCACAGCAACCACACTTTTTGAAACCTGTCGGCGGGCGGGACATGGACAGAAAGACCGCTGTTGAAAAATTGAATTCGATGGCGAGAGGAATTCAGAAGGCCCATAACAGCAAAAGAAAAAAAAATATTTTCTAACTTTTTTTTTTTAAAGAAAGGGAGAAAAAGAAAAAAAAAAAAAATGAGTGACAAAAAGTCACAAACTGCGAGAGTGGGAAGGCAGTGAAATAAAAAAAATTTTCAACAAACGTTGAACGCGACTTCTTAGCTCTGCGGAAACTAAGAAACTGAAGGGACCACGCCTACGTCGGGCGGGAAGGCACTCATGAATGCGCGGTGCAGGCTGATCGCGAACTTTCTAAACTCAAAGTTGCGATTTACTTTTCAAGTGTCCGTACCGGGGCTCCATCAGTGATGTCACCCATGTGTGAGAATATGCTGCCTGCTTGTCCTGGGATAAGCAGCCTTTATGCCTATATTCTTTATATCAGTGTTGTTCAACCACTGGTCCGTGGACCGGTGCTGGTCCACAGAAATTTCCTGCCGGTCCACAGGGCCGGCACGTGCATCAGGCCCAAAACAGTGTTCTTCAACCGCCTGTCCACGATGCGATCGATGCAGCATTATCTTCGAGCCAGCTCCCTTTTTCTCACTAATTCAGTGCACAAAGCCATGGGCAATGGCTCCTACACGTGCCCTGTGCCTGAACCGGAAGCCTTCTCTCTGACATCGTAATGTCAGAGGGAAGGCTTCCAGTTGAGGCACGGGATGCGAAAGGAGCTGCTGCCAGCAGCTTCGTGCACTGCATCAGTGAGGAAGAGAGAGCCGGCCTGAAGATAACACTGGGGGGCGGCATAAAATGGCCAGGCAGGAGCAGGCCAGAAGGTAAGACATAGTATGGAGGGAGGGAAACAACAAAGGTTGGGGGAATGGTTTTATTTTTGAATTTTGTAATTGAATTATGTCAATTTTTAGAATTTACATCTGCTGTCAGTGTGCTTTGTGTAGTTTAATTTTGTGGTTAACCATTATGTGTTGTTGATAAGATTATATTATGTATCTGTGAAAAATGAATGGAAAAAATAATGTTATAATTAGTACTATTATGGGGGCGAGGTCTGGGGTGGAGATTTGGTAGAGATGGGCGGGGTCTTGCCCACAACTTAGCCCAGTGTTCTTCAACCGCCGGTCCGCAGACTGACGGTCCACAAAATAATTCTTTTTATTTCTACCGGTCCATAGGTGTAAAAAGGTTGAAGAACACTGCTTTATATTAAAGAAGACTAATACTAAAAAACAAATTGTGTTTTTTTTAAATTGATATATATAACCAAAAAAATAAACATAGAAAATTAGAAAGTAGAAAACAATACAAGGAGGATAAATGAAGTTGGATAACTATAAACCTTTGTAACAATAGTAAAAATATAATAATATGAAGATTCGTTTTAGAAATAATTGTTTTTGTTTTATTTCATGTCATATATCTATAAAATTTCCTTATAGACAATATTCCTTGTGAATATTCTGTTTGAGTTTGGCAATAGTTTCCCTTGGTTAGGGCCATATACAACTTTCATCAGAATGTCAGAAAAACTCCTAACTCTTGAAAAAGCTACATATAAATGGCCATGGCTGAAAACTGTTTCTGGCAAGTAAATGCCAACTTTTTCTAAGGTTTGCCCCTGAGCTTTATTAATTGTCATGGCGAAGGATAATGTGACTGGAAATTGTCACCTTCGTAATGTAAAGGGTAAATCAGTGGAGGTTGGGACCAAATCAATACGGGGAATAAAAACTAACTCTCCTTCTGCTGAACCTGTTATTACTTGACCAATAATGAGGTTGTTCTTTAAGTCGTTAATGATGAGGCGGGTACCATTGCTCAATTCTCTTTTAGTGTTTAGGTTTCTAAGGAGCATAATTATTGCTCCCTTTTTAAGGTTTAGTTTATGCTTCGGCATACTGTTGGAGTTAGCTCATTGAGGAACTCTATTGGATAGTTTTGCGTATCTTCATGAGTTGAGTCATCAATTGAGGTTGAGCTGAGATATAATACAGTTTGTCCTTCCAAAATGTTGAGCACCTCTTCATTTATGGTGTTAACATCAGAGTTTTTTGGGCAAAGTATAGATTTTTTTGTTAATTTTGGAATATCGGCAATAGGAATTTTTTCTCCAAAAAAGTCTTTGATGATATTGTCTGTGGTTAAAATTTTGGAAGGGATTTCAATTATGTCATCAGGCAAGCCGTCAATGTGTGGCATATCACCATTACCAACTTTGATGAGCCAAATGCTGAAATCAGTGTCGACTGAGCGAATATTGTTGTTAAGGTTGAGGACTTTGAATTTGGGCCACAGCTTGTTATACTTTATACATGCCTCTACAATTTTTGTCCGGTCACCATGAGGCACCACGGGAAGTGTTTGACGGAAATCTCCACTAAGTAAAAAAGTTTTTCCTCCAAAAGGTTTGTTGTTATCATTATTTCTTGCAGCAGTTGTCAATCACTGCAACAGCTACTGAGGGGGCCATAGTACATTTGTCCTAAATGATTAGTTTAGCGGATCTTAAAATTTTAGCATCAGTAGAATTGAGACACATATTTGATATTGAATTCTCAAGTATAGGCACAGGTAATTTGAATTGGCAGTGGTATGTTCTCCCACCCTTAAGAAGATTGGCTGCTATATCTGTGGAGGCTACAGGGAGTGCAATGTTACCTTGTGCACGAAATGTGCTGAGAAGTGTTTTGTAAAGGTAGGTTTTACCACTACCTGCTGACAATATTTCTTGTAAAGCTGTTTTTTGATCTATGTTTAAGGTTGTCAACATTTGTTGAGCTGTTTGTTTTCCAAAGGTTTGGTCGTAAGTATTTGTAAGTAGGTCAGTATTTGGCAGTGTGGATGGTAAGCCAAAATGTTCACATTTTTTTTCCATGGAGTAGCAAAACGTTGGATATTTCTTTGAGTGCTATGTTACAGCATACAGTGCAATCATTATTGTGAGTGATATTTGTATGAACTAAATCTTCAATGAGGTATTCTTCATATTTTAGGAAAAGGTCATTCATATTTTGTACGGAGGCAAATATGCAGATGTATGCAAATAACTCCCTTGGTTGTTTAGGTATGCTGTATTGGACAGCATCTTTCATAGTGTTCTCCCACACTTGATCATCGTTAATGAGGCCTCTGTTTCAGGCTCATGATGACTGTGATAAGTGGTGTGCAGTTCCTTCAGATTGCATAATAGCAATTTTTTCTGCTTTTGCACTTTTTCCAACACTGATCCGAACAGAGACAATCTTTTTTTGCCTGGGCATATTCTAGAGATTTAATAGTCTTCATGAAAATCCAGGACTTTCTGTGTAATTTGCTGAGCAAGCACTTTTCCTCTGTTGCTGGAACAGCAAGAATGTCACCCTGTTGTTTCAGCTTCCTGGCCTTTTTAACCATTCTTGTTGAAACGCCAAATTCCAAAGCAGTTTTCTCAATAGTCCAGCTGTGTGGAGCAAGAGCGAGAATTTGTATTTTCTCCCTATTACTAGATAGTTCCAACTTCTGCTTCAGCTTCAGTTCAGTCAGAACACCTTTTACATTGGCCACTTTCTGGTTCTGCTTTGATATCAGCTGGAGTTAAGTCACCAATAATTGCAATTTCTTCTGTAATTGCATTATGGGCTTCAGAGAGTTTGCTTGCTAATCCGTTGAATCTTTAGAGGAGAGATTCCTAGTGGTGAAAAGCTGGCATTGAGGTTTTCAGATGCATTGGTAGGGTCATCACTGTCAGAATCAGACTTAGGACTACCGTATTTTTCACACCATTAGACGCACCTGACCATAAGACACACCTTAAATTTAGAGGAGGAAAACAAGAAAAAACCCCATTCTGAACCAAATTCTCCCTGCCAGGCTCTGCACCCAACCCCATACTCCTTGTCAAGCTCTGCACCCTGTCGTCCCCCCTCCCTGCCAGGCTCTGTACACTGTCTCCCCTCTGGTGGTAGGCCAGGACAGGCAGGCAGGCAGGTAGGGACAGGGTGGGTAGGTAGGTAGGAAGGCAGGCCTCGCCTCTCCCCAGGTAGGTAGCAGGAAAGCCTTAGCCTCTCCCTCCCAGGAAGACAGCAGGAAAGCCCCGTCCTCTCCCTTCCAGGCAGGCAGGCAGGCCCCGGCCTCTTCCTCCCAGGCAGGCAGGTCCCGGCCCTCTTCCTCCTCCCACCCCACCCCCGCACGCATCTTTTTAAAAAAAGTTCTGGCGTCTCACTGCCAAGTGCGGCGCAGAAGGGTTGCTGGTTGCCTGGTTCCCGCTTCCGCCGAGAACGGCGGACGTGGCTGCCTCTTCTGTTCATTGGCGGGATAGCAGCGCACTGGGTTGCCTGCCTGGTCCCGTGCTGCTTCCTGCAAGAACTCAGTTCTCGCGGGAAGCATCGCAGGACCAGGCAGGCTTGTGGCTGGCAAAGCTTGGTTATGAGTTTTCAGATCAATATAGTTCCTCTGCACATTCACAATGAAGTGCCAATGACCCTTCAACATAACATGTTAACACAAGCAAGTAATGCTTAACTTTAAGTCATCAATTCTCACCAAAGGTTGGGTTCAAGATGAAACAGGATAGCCTCTGTAGCAAAAAAACATGCTCTATCAAATTATATTTTTTTTAAACCCCCCAAAAAACCTACACATTAGAGATATTTGAATCTGAAAAACAGTGAAAATTTGCATAAATGCATAAAGCCATACTTTGGATGGTCATATCTTCAATTTCACTTGACTGTAAAAGTTCATACTGCAAATACTTGGAAGTACCTCATGGTACATGTTTGCCGGTAAAGTTGTACCCTCAGCAGCCTTACCAGCAGGAGTATAGAGCCAAACTGTGCCAAAAATTTTCATTCGTTAATTTTTTTGCCTACTTTGCTGACCTATAGAAATGGAAGCATGTTTGCAAAAGATTTCAAACTTGGCACAGAAACTTGCCCCAAGGTGTTGTACCAAACTTCAAAATTTCAGACTCCTAGGTAGTTTCCTTCTGCCGCAGTGCTTAAGCAAAGTTGGTGTTTTAGGTCACACGAGGCATGGGAGTGGATCGATTGCTTTTGTTCAACCATCCCAGCTCCTGACCAAATTGAGACAGATCCAAAAAAATTTAGCAGAGTTTCATTTGAGACCCTAGAAAGCACCCCAGTAAAATATGGTTGAATTTCAAGGGGGTCAAGCGTGGGCTTCTGGTCCACTTGACATAGAATGACCCTTTTATTAGTCCAAAAATGTTTTTTACAGATATCATTGATCATAGCTTTTAGTTTTAGGTGAAATACTCTCGCAACTAAATCTGGTCGTGCAACAGCAGTTTGACCATGTTGTAGGTTATGAACAATCTCTTCCCATTTGGAATTGCACGTCATTGTAATGAAAAGATCAGGCTTATATTTTCTGACAATTGCCATTGCATCTTGATAATTCTGTAGCATGTTTCTCGGGCTACATGCAAATGAGGAAGGCAAAATGTAAGTTTTTCCAGGAATTAGGTCTGCATAATTGGCTTCATTAATTAAATGGTCCATTAATCCTGAGTATTTTTCTACTTGTGATTTTGGCATGCATCTTCTAGAAATTGTTATGTAAGGCGGCCAGCAAATAAGAAGGGGTTAAATACATCTCTGAAGGAAAGACGGTATCCATAATATTGTATTTGTGTTACCCTAACTCTAGAATTTCGTGACTGATTTGTTAAGCCTACTAAGGCTTGTGGTCTGTGTTGCAAAGGTATGTCAATTCCCCAGCTTTGATCTCCATAGGGGAACAGCAATGGGTAAACCAAAGGGTTCCAGATTTGGATGAAGGACATCAAATTTTTGTGTTATCTTTTGTTTTGGATTCATTCTGTCACTTGGTTCGCTGTGTATAAGGAGAGATCTCTATTCAAGTGGTGGTGTTCTACAGTTCATTATTTTGAAAAATATAATGCAACCTCATTCTGTTTTGCTGCGCTTCTATAGACGCCTTTGGTCATTTTTTACGATCTTGCACTTTTGCTCATGGCACCTCCTTAGTAATTCCTGCTGTTCTGGCAGGCATTCCACCTCATATTCTTTTTCAACCTGTCTGCAACCTTTTGCAATGACTCTACAACTGGATTGTATTGCGCAATAGGTGTGACTTTGTGTTTGAATAAGTTCTGGAGATTTATTCCTCCGGACTTTGGTGACATTTAGCAATCTTTCTGTTCCTGCAGCTTCATGAAGGCCATCTAAAATATATAATTGTGTATACTCTCTGTTTTGTCCCTGTTCGGGGTTCAGAGTGCCTACTTTGTGACAAATTGAACCATGGATTTGGAAACAGTATGGGCCATAGCCAGGAGGTGGAACAACATTTGCTCCCATGGAGGCAAATGCTAGGGCACTATTTATGGATCGTATATTATTAAGAAATTTTTGCTATAGTGATGCTGACCCGTCCTGAGTTGCTGGATGAAAGGATTTGTAGTAATTGGGGGATAGAGATACTTTTCCTTTTGAGCAACAGTGTGAAAATTTATAATCTGAAGGTCTTTCTGCTTCAAAATGTTTTGCATTACAAAAGTTGCAGATCTGATCCAAATATCCACGTGTGTGTTTTAATGTCACCCTCATTAATATTCAGCATGTCATTCAGAACTGCCATTGCTTGTACTGCGTCCCTTGACTGTTGGGTTTGGATTTTTTTCCTCTGTGTCAGTTGCTGTGGATGTAATTGACTCAGATGTGTTATAATGTCTCTGTGTAGGTTGGCATGTTGCTGACTTTGCGATTGTTGTTCTTCCAGAGCCATACTTGATATCGTAGGTATGGTTTTTTTTGGAGAGTTTTTTTCCTGTTCTTCATATATGTACTTGTCTTTTTTTTTTTTGGTGTGTTTGTTACGCACTGATTGTCATTTGTTCGGAGTCAGATTTGCTGACTTAGCCCTGTGTCTTTCTTTGTTTTTCTGACGTTCTTTTTCCTGTTCTTCAATAGATCTATTTGCTCGTCTTTGGTTTTCTCTTTCGGCCCTTCTCCTCTTCAACTCCACCTGCTGAGGTGACTTGTTCCTCTAGATGTCTTTTGGTGAGCATTTTATTAATGTTCCTTTAAGTGTGTTTGTTTAATCTTACGGTTGGAGTAGCTGACTGTTGGCACTGTGGGACGACTGCTTGCACTGTGGAGTGTAGTACCTGACTGCTGCACTGTGGAGGCTATTCGGGCAAACTGACTACTGGAACTGCGTTTTTGGCAGTGTGCAGTGAGAAGATTTTGATTTTTTTCAGCGGTTTATATTGCTGGGCACTGTGGAGGCTATTTAGACACACTGACTGCTGGCACTGTGTGACGGACGTAACCTCCTAACCTTCCCTCTCTGTCCTGACGAAGTAGATTGTAGCCCGGTATAGCCATATCCCACCCATGTGAGTCCATCACACCCAAGTTTCAGATATTGCCACCACATCTAGGTCGGCATTCCTTTATTTCTAGCCTCCAATTCTAGAATTTTGTTACCTAAACTGTGTGCATTGACATACATGCGCCCTCCATATCTTGTGTTTGCTAAGTCCCTGTGAGGCGTATCCTACCCCGAGTCGGTGTGACTCCCAAAGAACTGTTTGCAATGCGGGTACTTACCTTGGACATGGAAGCGGAGATATGACTCACCTCATCAGGATAATTCCTTTCCTGCACTAATATGTGAATGGGTACCCTCCCCCGACTTAAACTAGGTAAGTCGGGGGAGGGTACCCATTCACATATTAGTGCAGAAAGGAATTATCCTGATGAGGTGAGTCATATCTCCGCTTCCATGTCCAAGGTAAGTACCCGCATTGCAAACAGTTCTTTGGGAGTCACACCGACTCGGGTAGGATACGCCTCACAGGGACTTAGCAAACACAAGATATGGAGGGCCATGTATGTCAATGCACACAGTTTAGGTAACAAAATTCTAGAATTGGAGCTGAAATAAGGAATGCCGACCTAGATGTGGTGGCAATATCTGAAACTTGGTTCACGGACTCACATGGGTGGGATATGGCTATACCGGGCTACAATCTACTTCGTCAGGACAGAGAGGGCAGGTTAGGAGGGGGGGGGGTAGCTCTATACATTAAAGAGGACATCAAAACTACCAGGATCACAGATGTCAAGTACACCGGGGAGTCCCTCTGGGTAAACCTGGCAAGAGGCAGAGAAAAATGCCTGTACAGTGGTGCCTCGCACAGCGAACGCTGCGCACAACGAACTTTATGTCTTGATTCGTACAACGGACTTCGTTTCACACAACGAAGTCCGGGGTTCCTGCGGGGTTGGATCGCAGTGGGGTTGGTCGAGCCGCGAGGGTAGTCTCCTTCTCCTTACCTGCCCTGTCGCAGCACACAGCCGAACGGAAATCTTCCCAATGTCAGCGCTGACGTCGGAGGGAGGGCTTAAGCAAAGCCCTCCCTTCCTCCGACGTCAGCGCTGACATCAGGAAGACTTCCGTTCGGCTGTGTGCGGCCTGCGGCAGGGCAGGTAGGAAGAAGGCAATGGCGAACGAAAGAGGGGGGGTAGGGGGCGGTCCGCCCCGAAGAATGTGCACAGCTGGTCAGGTCCCCCGATCGAACCGACAACAGGCCCGGCCGACAAACCTCCCTGCCCTGTAGCCGCGAATCTAAATTACCTCTTACAGCAGCTTCAATAATCCAGCTGCTGTAAGAAGGTAATTTAGATTCGCGGCTACAGGACCAGGGAGATTTGTCCCGACCGGGCCTGTTCTGTTGTCGGTCGGGTGCAAAAGCGCCACAAAGGTGGAGGCAGGGAGGGAGGAAAGGTGGAGTGGAGAAGAAAAGACGCTTAAGGGGGGAGAAGGGCCGCTGAAAGCACATGTTGATGCAGGGGATGAGAGTGGAAGGGAGAGAAGGGGAAATATTGGATCAAGGGCAGAAGGGATGCTAAATTCATAGGTGACAGGCTAGAGAGAACAACCAGGAAAAAGAGTGGAAGCAATCTTGAACCCTGAGGGTGAAGGTGCAAGAGAGAGGTGGTGTGATATGATTTGATCATGGGGAGAGGGACATAAAGGGAATAGAGGATGGGATAGGAAAAGCTAGTGGAAGTAAAAGGACAATGGGAGATGTCATGTTTTTAGATGTCATCTAAATAAAAATAATAAATAACAAAAAATATTATCTTTTTTATGTCCATCTTAGCATATTTTTATGCTGCAGAATCGAAATTATTTTTTTTACATGTATTCCTATGGGAAAACGCGTTCACATAACGAACGTTTCGACATTAACAAACTTAGACTCCTGGCAACCAACTTAAGTTCGTTGTGTGAGGCACACTGTATCTAGGTGTGGTATACAGACCCCCAAGATCAAACTGGAAGACATGGGACACAGAATTAATTGAAGACATAGAGAATATCACTCTACGAGGAGAAGCTGTACTGCTAGGGGACTTCAATATGCCTGATGCAGACTGGAACTCATTTTTCAGCGACAACCAGCGGTAGCAGGAGGCTCTTAACCTCCATAAAGGGAGCACGTCTCAAACAAATGGTAACGGAGCCCACTAGGGCCCAGGCGATCCTCGACCTGGTACTCACCAACGGGGAAAGCGTCTCAGAGGTCTCAGTAGGAGATACGCTAGCCTCCAGCAACCACAACATAGTATGGTTCAACCTTAGGAAAGGCTTCCCTAGATCAAACACGAAAACAAAGGTACTCAATTTCCGGGGCACAGACTTCGCACGCAATGGGAGATTTCGTCCATCAGACGCTGCAGGACCAAGCGGAGACCGATGATGTAGAAGCTAAGTGGTTAACACTGAAATCAACCATACATGAAGCAACTAGCCGCTTCATAAAATCAGTAAATAAACTACAAAGAAACAATAAACCCCAATGGTTCACCGCGGAGATCTCGCACCTCATTAAGGAGAAGAAAAAAGCATTTCTCTCCTACAAGCGCACGGAGAAAAGAGAGGCAAAAGTAGAATATAGGACCAGGTCTACAGCGGTCAAAATGGCAGTTAGGGAGGCAAAACTTCGAGTGGAAGAAATTCTGGCAAAAAACATTAAAAAGGGGGACAAATCCTTCTTCAGGTATATTAGTGACAGAAAAAGGAACACAGGCGGGATAGTACGCCTTAGAAGACCGGACGGAAGTTACGTGGAAGCAGATTCCGATAAAGCCGAACTACTGAATGAATACTTCTGCTCAGTCTTCACCTGTGAGGCACCGGGACACGGTCCGCAGTTGAAGGCAACACAAAGCACAGAAGACCCGTTTCAGAATTTTGAGTTCACACCAGGTGAAGTTTACAGTGAACTGGCAAGACTCAAGGTGAACAAAGCCATGGGACCAGACAATTTGCACCCAAAAGTGCTCAGAGAATTGAGCGATGTCCTGGCGAAACCGTTGGCTGAGCTATTCAATCTCTCCCTAAGTAAGGGGAAATTAGCTAATGTCGTTCCTCTGCATAAAAAGGGTTGCAGGGCAGAGGCTGCGAATTATAGACCGGTGAGTCTCACATCAATAGTGTGCACACTCATGGAACACTAATTAAAAGCAAATTGGACACGATCTTGAATGAAGAGAATCTTCGGGATCCCAGTCAGCATGGATTCACCAAGGGTAGGTCCTGCCAATCCAATCTCATCAGCTTCTTTGACTGGGTAACAAGAAAGTTGGACTTGGACTTGGGAGAGTCTTTGGACGTCGTGTACCTGGACTTCAGTAAAGCTTTTGACAGTGTCCCACACCGCAGGCTGCTAAGCAAGATGGAATCGATAGGGTTAGGAGAGACACTAACTGCATGGGTCAATGATTGGCTGAGTGGCAGACTTCAGAGGGTGGTGGTTAATGGTACCCTCTCTAAAACATCGGAGGTGACCAGTGGAGTGCCGCAGGGCTCGGTCCTGGGTCCACTCCTTTTCCAACATATTCATAGGGGATCTGACTCAAGGGCTTCAAGGTAAAATAACACTATTCGCTGATGACACCAAACTATGTAATTATAGTAAGTGAAATGCAATTTACAGAATTATATGGCGCAGGACCTGCTTACATTGGAAAGTTTGGTCCTCAACCTGGCAGCTAGGCTTCAATGCTAAGAAATGTAAGGTCATGCACCTCGGAAGCGGAAATCCATGCAGGACGTACTTCTTGAACGGAGAAACTTTAACTAGGACTTCATGCAGAACGAAGATTTAGGAGTAATCATCAGTGCAGACATGAAAACTGCCAATCAAGTGGAGAAGGCTTCATCTAAGGCAAGGCAGATATTGGGTTGTATCAATAGAAGTTTCGTCAGCCGAAAGCGTGAAGTCATAATGCCGTTGTACAGGGCCATGGTGAGACCTCATCTGGAGTACTGTGTGCAATTCTGGAGGCTACATTACAGTAAAGATGTGCGCAGAATTGAATCGGTTCAACGGACGGCCACCAGGATGCACGCTAAGGGTTTTATTATTATTGATTCTGAGAAAGCCTCCAGCTCCTGGGGCGTAGAGTCACCCTTTGATGACTTAACTTTGCGTTTCTTAAGCTGCGGACGGTCTGCAGCCAGGCACACAGAGCTAGCAGCCGTGCCAAGCCCCGAAAATAAAGAAAGCCATCCTACTGGGCCATGTCAAGTGTTTTGTCACCTGCTTAATCATCGGAAAGGCTAAGCATGATGCTGCAGGTTTTCACAGCTGTAGCATGTGGCACAAGGATGCTCTTGAGGCGGCAAATTTGTGCAATCCTGGCAAGAATTCACATTAGGAGAGCCAAGGACTCCATCCCAACAAGTTTTTGAGGCAAAATGAAGACTATAACTGTGGCTGGAGGAGTTAAGATGGCAATGGTATAGGTGGCAGCAGTAACATCGTAAGTCTAACTTGTGAAAAATTTACCTAAAATGCTTCAATCCAAGAGAAAGGGTACAGTGCGTCTAGACCCCTTTTTAGCAAAGACTTCCACCCCGAACCAGAGATCCATTCTGGAATTTGCAGCAGCCGCCAATGGTCCGAATTGTGCCGGGTTTCCCGAGCATCCACCGGCAGATGGAGCTGCTGGCGATTTCAGGTTGGAGATTCCCCTCTCCCCTCTAGCGACTGTCCCACCACCATGCCCTGCTCCTCTTGTGGCCCGAAACCCTGTATGAAGGGGCTGAGTCCACAAGAAGATAAAGCAGAGAGCCAATTCATTGGCTGAATCTGGAAGGAAAAAAAACCTCTCGAGAGATTGAACTTAACAGTGGCAGGATCTTTCCAGGAACTGAAAAATCTTGTGAGTACTGTTGACAATTTGGGAAAATCCTTAACAGTTAATAAGGAAGAGTTTTCTTTGGAAACTAAGAAACTTAAATGATAAAGTGATTAAAATACAAGATGTAACTGATGGGATTTTGAAAGACTAAACAGATTGAACAATTAGAGAAATACAATAGGAGGTTAAATCTGCACTTATTGAACTTTCCAAAGTCTTTCGGAGTGCTGCATTTTGAACTGTTCAAAAAATACCTGGTATAAGAACTATAATTTTCCTTGGAACTTATACCACTAATAAATCATATATATTATTTGCCTACTAAAAAATTGCCATAGAAAAGGAAGGTTTAAATGTAGCTGAATCCCTAAATGTTACTGAGATATTGGAATCCACAGTGTCTTCTAAAATGGACATAGCCACTTTGGTGGTCTTTTTTGTTTTTAACAAGATGTTAACGCTATAGTAAGGTTATTTTTCCATAACTCTCAGATGTTATTCTATGGGAAAAAAGTGTGGATCTTCCTTGATGTCACAAGAACTACACAGGAGCGGAGAAAATTGTTTCTAGCAATATCTGAAACATTAACACTTGGAGCAACGTTTCTTTTAGCATACCCATGTAAATGTTTAATTTAATTTCTATGCGTAAGGTATATTTTTTTCATGCCAGAACAACTCCGATCTTTCCTGGACTTGAAGAAAATGGCAACTGGGACAGTTTAGTAAGATCTTAAGACAGTCATAATAATGGTAAAATAAGAGCCGTTTTCTTTCTATTTACTGTTAAGCCTATTCCTTTGTAATTTTGCTATATTTGAGTTGCTCCTCACTCTTAGGGCTCCTTTTACAAAGCTGTGCTAGCGGTTTTAGCGCACGCTAGACACCAACGCCTCCACTGAGCTGGCATTAGTTTCCCCGCATAGTGCAGGGGTTAGCGCGCGCTAAAAACGCTACCGCAGCTTAGTAAAAGGAGCCCTAAGTATTCTCCTCCTCCTCAATTGTGATCTAAAAGATTTAAGTTGTTTTCTTTTCGAAATGGTTTTGTTAAAAATTTTTTCCATCTGATTCTCTTGAGCAAGAGATCTTTTGTGAAGTTATATTAAAACTGCAATTTAAAAAAAAACAACAACCAACCAAAAAAATAAACGCTAGTTTTGCAGGAGGGAGCTTTTAAAAAAAAGATTGCTAAAAATCCAAGATGGCCGCTGCTAAGAAATTCATGATATTTTTCACATAACAAAGTTCAAGATTTTAGGATTTTTCAGGTGGGGGAACACATGAGGACATGCAGAAACCTTCAAAAGTTCAAATTTTCAAACCTCCCCCGATTCACCTCACAGCCTGCGACAGCCTTTGCTCACTGTGACCTATGTTGGGAATGTGCTGCAGCCTGCCTCAGCTCTCTTACAGTAGCTGGAATCAGAGCTGCCTCATACTGGGAATGTCTTTTCAATGCTGATCTTCGGGCTGCCAGTCAGACCCTATACCTGATTGCACCTCCACCCCTGTGAACAGACGTGCTCAGAGACGGCCGAAAGGGAAAAAATGTGAATGGCACTCTGCGAGACACCGCCGAGTCTCCTACGGATGCCCAACAGCCTGTGCTCGAACCTTTGTTCAGTGGAAGGAGAAATATGGGGACGGCCCCGAGCTCCTGTTAAGCAAATTCAGGCTGGTTGACGGGTATCACCAGGGATTGGCCTGTCAGCTGCAGACCGAAGTCTGTGTGATCTCAATGCAGGCAGAGCTGACAAATCTCTCAGAGCACAAGAAATCCCCCCAAAAGGGATTTAAAAAACACCAAATAAAATAATAAAATGGAAAGAGCAGAGCAAACACACTCCTGCTGGCATGCGTGCACAAGCGAAAAACTGTAGGTGGAACTATAGAGGACAGTGAAATACAGCAGAGGCACAGAGAAAAAAAACCAGAGTAGATTCCTTCTGTAGATGGCACGTGGCTATTGGGACACAATCTATCTGTCTAGAACAGTGGTCTCAAATTTTGCAGCCCAGGATCACATGCGGCCCGCCAGGTACTATTTTGAGGCCCTCAGTATGTTTGTCATAATCACAAAAGTAAAATAAAACTGTTTCTTGATCATATGTCTCTTTAGCTATAAATTACAACATTATTATTAAGACTTAGCCAAAAGGAAAGATTTATAAACTATAAAGAGTTTTACCTCATGCAAAATTGTCATTTCTTTAATAAGACATTCACTATTTTTTCTGAGGCCCTCCAAGTACCTACAAATCCAAAATGTGGCCCTGCAAAGGGTTTGAGTTTGAGACCACTGGTCTAGAATGTTTCACCTATTGCACTGGAAAACACACTAACATAAAAATGCCCTCTTCCAGTACATGCCCTTAACATGCATACCTCTTAACAACATAAAAGGAAGCATTCTTGTGGACATTTGGGTCAGTGGAGGAAAGGAGCAGCAACAATATCTGTACAGAGCAGCTGTTGCAATTCTAACACATCACAGTTGGCCATTTTGGACCCAAGTGCTGTCATCTACTATGTCACTGATCAGACTGCAGTATGTCTGCATCCTACATGTCAGCAGTAGCCTGAGAACAGGTCTCATGAACTACACAGATTCCTAAGGAGAGATGGATAGTTCTCCTTTCTAAGTGTCTCCTTACTTGAAGGCAGAAGGTGTATGTTGATCCTGATCAAAAGGGCCTAACTCCAGTCTGCAGACCAAAGCCCCCAATTTTTCACAATCCTCCACATCGCATGGGTACCGTCCTTCTAGCACATTGAACTTGGCCTCTTCATACAGAAGTCTCAAGATGTCCTCGTTCTCAATCTGCAAAAGCCATCATACAAAGATGGAAAGAGGGATTGATTATATATGGTATAGTTATTTGGAAATTAATATCAGGGAGGGAGGGAGGGAGGGAAGGGGGAGGAGGGATTATTATTTATATAAAGACATTGCTGATAAGATTTTCAAGTGATTTGTTAATTGTTGATATGTGTATTGTACACTTGTTGAAAGATGAAAAAATGAATAAAGAATTATAAAACAATATATATATATATATGGTATGGAGTCTATCAATAGCTAGGGGAACTTAGGCATAGGAAGAAAGGGAAGGGGAATGGCTCCATGGACTCTATATCAAAACAAAAATAGAGGAACCAGAGTACGTAAAAATGCAAAACTAATCAAAATTCCAGTTATAAATTTGCTGGATACTATGTGCCAAGTATATACAGTAGTACCTTGGTTTAAGAGCATAATTCGTTCCAGAAGCATTCTCTTAAACCAAAACACTCGTATATCAAAGCAACTTTACCCATAGAAGATAATGGAAACTTGAACAATTCGTTCCACCAACCCCCTCCCCGAGGCTACCGGCGCTGCTCCATCACCCCCTCCCCCCGCTCTAACCAGCATCGCACCCCCCCGAACCGGCATCACAACCCTCCCCCCCACCGCGAAACACCCACCCCCTTGCGAGAACCGCAAAGCACCCCCGTGCTGAAAGCGGCATCCGCCCGCCCTTCCTCCCAAGCACTTGGTCCTTACCCCTTCTGCTCGTTGTAAGTGTGAATGCGAGCTCCCGCCTCTTGCCTGGGCTGGGCCTTGAGCATCTGCGCATGCTCAAGGCCTTCTGGCTCTCGTTCTCTCGGAGAGAGAACAAGATCTCCGAGAGAACGAGAGCCAGAAGGCCTTGAGCATGCGCAGATGCTCAAGGCCCAGCCCAGGCAAGAGGTGGGAGCTAGTATTCACACTTACAACGAGCAGAAGGGGTAAGGACCAAGTGCTTGGGAGGAAGGGCGGGTGGATGCTGCTTTCAGCATGGGGGTGCTTTGCGGTTCTCGCAGGGGGTGCGATGCTGGTTAGAGCGGGGGGGGGGGGGGTGCTCGTACACCAGAACATGCTCGGTTTGCGAGGCAAAAGTTTGCTGAGTGTTTTGCTCGTCTTGCAAAACACTCGCAAACCGGGTTGCTCGCAAACCGAAGTTCCACTGTACCTTGAACCAAAAAAAAAACCCAACAAAAAACCACAATGAAATAACTTCCAAAGTTGTTACAAGAACTTTTTTATAGAGGGAAAAGGCCTCAGAAGCCACAGGGCGTGTCTGCACAGGAGTTATAAGAGAGAGCAGACTAGATGAAAAAATGTTTTCAGAGATTAGGAAAGCTGGAGAAATGGGCACACTATAATAATGAGTGATTTCCATGACCCCAACACTGACTGGCTAAATGTTACACATCGGGGAGTGCTAGGGAGGTAAAATTCCTAGATGTCATAAATGACTGCTTCTTGGAGCAACTGGTCTGGGAACCGACAGAGGGGGTGCTATTTTAGATTTGGTCCTTAATGGAATGCAAGACATAGGGCTCCTTTTATCAAGCCAAGCTAGCGGGGTTAGCGCGTGCGCGACTTTTAATCACGCGCTAACCCCCTCGCTGGCCAAAAAACTATCACCTGCTCAAAGCAGGCATTAGCGGCTGGCGGTTTAAACGTGCGATATTACGCGCGTTAAACTGGTTAGCGTGGCTTGATAAAAGGAGCCCATAGTACTGGAGTAAACTGTGTTGGGTCCGCTGGGAAACAGTGATCATAACGTGATCAAATTTGAACCGATACCGGGAGTTAATGTCGCAAAAGAAATCTACTGTAGGGGCGTTTAATTTTCGAAAGGGTGACTATGATAAAATGAGGAAAATGGTTAAAAAGAAGCTAAAAGGATCGGTTGCAAAGGTTAGAACTGTAAACCAGGCGTGGATTTTATTTAAAAACATCGTCGTGGAAGCACAGACCAGATGTATTCCACTATCAGCAAAGGTAGAAAGAAGAGGAAACGAGAGCCGGCGTGGTTAAAAGGTGAAGTAAAAGAGGCTATTAGAGCCAAAAAACAAGAAAATAAGAAGAAACACAAGCACTGGCAAGTTAGATGCAAAGCATGGATAAAGACAGCTAAGAAAGAATATGAAGAGAAACTTGCAAAAGAGGCAAAAACTCATAGCAATTTTTTTTTAGGTACATCAGAAACAGAAAACCTGCGAGGGAATCTGTGGGACCTCTTGATGATCATGGAGCGAAAGGGGTGCTCAGAGGGGATAAAGCCATAGCGGAAAGACTGAATTAAATCTTTGCTTTGGTGAATGGATCTGCAAGTAATTTTTCCACTTTAGAGCCATGAAGAAACGATTGTGTGATCGTGAAATGTTGGCCATCGTCGGCTACTCACAGCAGGGATTTATTCCCGCTGCCAAGTTGTTGTTTTTTGCATAGTGACAGAGGAGTGAACAGCAACCTAGAGCAGCGTTTTGCAGCACATTTAAACATCAAAAGATAAGTCAGTCACATTTGCTTTTGAATTCTTGAATTTTTTCACTGAATGTACTGTGCTTAGACACTGCTATATGATTAGCCAGTACGCTTGAACTATAAACTTTTCAGCAACGCTAGTGGGTTTTTGGCCAATGATAGAAGCATGGGGGAGAGCAGTTGAGCACTGTGCTGTCTCTCATAGCTCCGGTGCAGGTGTCTGCCCCATGGCTTCTGAGGCCTTTTCCCTCTATAAAAAGTTCTTGTACAACTTTGGAAGTTATTTCACTGGCTTTTTTGATTAGTTGTTTAGTTTTGTATCTATGGACTCTATATGCAGATGGAGAATTAGCCGCCCTCCTTACTATAGTCATATTAATGCAAATCTCCCCACCAACCCCCAACCCCCCCCCACACACAAAAAAAAGCCAAATCTGTGTCTTCAAGCTTTATATACATCTTACTTTGCAGAACACATCATTACTTCTTAGGTAATTGCTTTCATATGCATTTTTGATAAGAAAAGATTAGATGCTAGTCGTATATTGTAATTTTATGCATTTTTCAGATATTGTAATTACTAGAAGTGTCCTAGATTTTTATGTTGTAATCCACATGACAATGTTTGGATGGTGGTGGAATATAAAAGAATTTTTATTGTATTGCATCCTAACAGCTTCATTTGCCTCTTTAACTTACCTGTAACTCTCTCCGCTTTGGAAAGAACACATTTCTTCGGAACTGCAAGGATGGCTCATCTATGAGAAAAAGCATTCAGAATAACAGTAGGGCAGTCCAAGGACACAAAATCCACCCCTTCCCATGGAACTGCCACAGGAGACCAGAGTTTCAAACCAGATCAAAAAGCTAGCAGGAGTCTTTCATGCGTTCGTTCCTTCCCCTTCCCCTCCTAGGCTATTTGGGAAGCATGTTGGGAAGCCATGTCCTCCTCCTCCTCCTCTGCTGCCCAATGTTAGTTGCGCAGCTCAAAATAGAGGACAACACCATAACATAGAAAAAAAACAAAGTGAGGCAACTTAACTGACTAGCGGTCTGATCACCACTTAATACCAAGTACCGACCTCTGACTTCCCCCTGTATTAACCAGATGGAGCAGTAGCGGTTAGAGCTAAAATTCGGTGGCACTGTCTTGTTTCTATCTCGCTCCCTGCCTGTGAAATTTCAGCCTTCAGGCTTGAAGGAAGTATTAATAAATATTTATAGCCTGTTTAAAGGCCCATTTTTTTCGTTATTGCTTTTGAAGGTCATATTCCAGATTGATTTGAATTCCTTTACTTTATATTTGTTTATAATTTTCTTTTGTCTTATGCTATATAATGTATGTAGTATGATTTGATTTCTCTTTCCTGTCTAACGTTGGACTTCATTCTTTCCATTTTAATTGTCTCTGTGATCCTTTTGGCTAAAGCAGTATATCAAATTCCGAATAAACTCAGGGCCTCTTCTATCAAACTGCGCTAGCTAGCAGTTTGTAGCATGGTGAGCCGCGCTTAATGGCCCGCGCTGCTCCCGACGCTCATAGGGTTCCTGTGAGCGTCGGGAGCAGCACGGGTCATTCAGCATGGCTTTCTGCGCTAAAAACTGCTAACGCAGTTTGATAGAAGAAGCCCTAAATGCCAGTCAGTAGTTAGGTAGGAACAAGTGATTTTAACTGGATATTTAAGCACCATGGCAATTGTATAAAAGAAATAAAAAGGATCTCTAAAACAGGATGGGAGAGGGAGGGGAAAGAGAGAGAGAAGATGGGAGAGGAAGGGGAAAGAGAGAGAGAAGATGGAAGGGGAAGGGAAAGAAGGAAAAATGGGGGGAGAAAGTGAGGAGGGAAAGGGGGAGAATGATAGACAGACAGGTCAGATTATGTATAGGGTGCTTATATTAGGCGGGGTTAGGCACCCTTATCAAGGACACCTAACTTTGGAATCTGCACTCAATCTTTTTGGCATGGTAATTGACCATAGCCCCCAAAAAAAAAAATTTAAATGAGCAATTAAGAGTTCAGCACCAAACTCTTAGGATGCCTAGCAAAGCCTAAGTGGAGGTTCCCTCAGATGCCTACCTGAAAAGCACAGTTACTTATCATAACAGGTGTTATCCAGGGACAGCAGGCAGATATTCTCGACATGTGGGTGACGTCATCCACGGAGCCCCGACGCGGACAGCTTTTCAAGCAAACTTGATTGAAGATCTCAAGTTTGCTAGTACTGCACCGCGCATGTGCGTGCCTTCCCGCTCAGCTAGAGGGCGCGTCTCCTCAACGTGGTCTTCAGTTCAGATAGCTAGCAAAGCAGCCAACCCGGGGAGGTGGGACGGTTGCGAGAATATCTGCCTGCTGTCCCTGGATAGCAACTGTTACGGTAAGTAACTGTGCTTTATCCCAGGACAAGCAAGCAGCATATTCTCGACATGTGGGTGACCTCCAAGCTAACTAGGAAGGGACGGTTGGAGAGTTGGCAATTTAGGAGAACAGATTACGCAAAACCGACTGGCCAAACCAGCCGTCGCGCCTGGAAAAGGCATCCAGACAGTAATGAGAGGTGAAAGTATGAACCGAGGACCAAGTGGCAGCTTTGCAGATCTCCTCAATAGGCGTAGACCTGAGGAAAGCAACAGATGCCGCCATCGCTCTGACCTTGTGCCCTATGACCTGACCCTGCAGCGGAAGACCAGCCTGAGCGTAGCAGAAAGAAATACAAGCAGCCAACCAGTTGGATAAGGTGCGCTTGGAAACAGGATGGCCCAACCGATTAAGATCAAAAGAGATGAAAAGATGAGGAGCCGTCGGATGAGACTGGGTGCATTGGAGGTAGAAGGCAACGCCCTGTTACAGTCAAGAGTGTGAAGCGTCACTTCACCAGGATGAGAATGGGGCCTCGGAAAAAACACCAGAAGAACAATGGACTGGTTGAGGTGGAAATCCGAAACCACTTTGGGCAAGAACTTTGGATGAGTACGAAGGACCACCTTGTCATGATGAAAAACAGTAAAAGGCGGGTCCGCAACCAGAGCTTGCAGCTCACTCACTCTGCGTGCAGACATGAGAGCAACAAGAAAAACCACCTTCCAAGTGAACCTTATCCAGGGGCTCAAATGGAGGTTTCATTAATTGAGCCAGAACCACATCAAGATCCCAACCACCGGAGGAGGTTTGAGAGGAGGATGAACATTAAAAAGGCCCTTCATGAATCGAGAAGCCACTGGATGGACGGAGAGCGATTTCCCATCAATTGGCTGATGAAAGGCCGCAATCGCACTAAGGTGGACTCGAATAGAAGTCGATTTGAGACCAGACTGAGACAAGTGGAGCAAATAATCCAGCACAGAGGGCAAGGCGGCAGACAGCGGCTCCAGGGCACGCGAAGCACACCACGCAGCAAACCTAGACCACTTCTGGGAATAGCATTGTCGAGTAGAACGTTTGCGAGAAGCCTCAACAACATCCCAGACCAACTGAGAAAAACCGAAGGAGGGAGTTATGCGCACAGGAACCAAGCCGTTAAGTGTAGAGACTGCAGATTGGGATGCAGCAGCGAACCCTGATCCTGAGACAGCAGAGAAGGAAACACAGGCAGAAGCAGTGGCTCCCTGACACTGAGCTGAAGGAGAAGGGAGAACTACGGCTGCCGGGGCCAACGAGGAGCTATCAGAATCATGTCGGCATGAGCCGACTTGAGCTGCACTAGGGTCCGCAGGATCAGAGGAAAAGGAGGGAATGTATACAGGAACCGGCCTGTCCAATCCAGAAGGAAAGCATCCGCCTCGAGACGGTCTGGGGAGTAAATCCTGGAACAGAAGAGAGGCAATTTGTGATTGAGGGGCAAGGCGAATAGATCTACTTGCAGCGTCCCCCAGCAAGCAAACACCTGATGCAGAATCGAGGCATGAAGCGACCATTCGTGTGGCTGGAGAAGACGACTCAGCCTGTCCGCAAGGCAGTTGTGCTCTCCCTGGATGTAGACCGCTTGAAGGAAGATATTGTGACGTATCGCCCACGCCCAAAGCCAAAGAGCCTCCCGGTAAAGAGACAGGGAACCCATATCCCCCTGTTTGCTTACATAATAACATCGCCACCTGGTTGTCCATGCGCACCAGGACCACCTGATCCCAAAGCAAATGCCGAAAGGCGACCAGGGCATTGTAAATGGCCCGAAGCTCCAGCAGATTGATGTGGTAGCGACAGTCGGCGCTCGACCAAAGACCCTGGGTTCGGAGGCCGTCGAGGTGACCCCCCAGGCATACACGGAGGAGTCCGTCATGAGGACCTTCCGCGGCAGGGGCGTGAGAAAGAGAAAACCTCTCAAAAGATTTGAAGAGAGCGTCCACCAATGGAGCGAACGCCTCAAGGAGGGAGTCACCACAATGCGTTGAGAGGCGGGATCCTGGTCCAGCCTCCACTGGGACGCCAGAGTCCACTGAGGTATTCAGAGGTGAAGTCTGGCAAAAGGAGTCACATGAACGATGGAGGCCATGTGACCCAACAGGATCATCATCTGCTTGGCGGAGG
Organism: Geotrypetes seraphini; assembly: GCF_902459505.1. Lineage (NCBI taxonomy): Eukaryota > Metazoa > Chordata > Amphibia > Gymnophiona > Dermophiidae > Geotrypetes > Geotrypetes seraphini. Next base: position 70,924,880 of record NC_047091.1, on the reverse strand, counting down.
CCGTGGACTGACGGGAGACCTGCCGACAGAGGTGGATGAGGGTGGCCTGCCGAGGCTGAGGCAGAAATGAGCGGAGGCGAATTGTGTCCAGCACCGCTCCAATGAACTGCAGAGATTGAAAGGGGCACAATTGGGACTTGGGAAAGTTGACCTCGAAGCCCAGGCACTGAAGGAAGATAATAGTCCATCAGGTCACTGAGATAACCCTCCTCCGCGACGGTGCTTTGATAAGCCAATCGTCGAGGTACAGGAACACCTGAAGGCCCTGGGACTGCAAGGCCACCGCTACCACCACGAGGCATTTGGTAAAGACTCGGGGGAACGGAGCAAGCCCGAACAGGAGGACCCGATACTGCAGGTAAAGGTCCCCCACCTGAAAGTGAAGGAATCTGCGAAAGGCCGGGTGGATTGGGATGCGAGTATAAGCCTCCTTCAGGTCCAGGGAGCAAAGCCAGTCCCCCTCGTCCAGCAGTGGGTACAATGTGGGAAATGAGAGCATACGAAACTTCTCCTTGACCAAGAACTTGTTCAGCTCTCGGAGGTCCAGGATAGGCGCAGATCCCCGGTCTTTTTGGGGATCAAAAAATACCGTGAGTAGAACCTGGAGCCCCGCTGATCCAAGGGGACCTCCTCCACCGCCCAGAGGCGAAGAAGAGTATGAGCCTCCCGGAGAAGGAGGAGGAGTTGCGCTCTGCTGGAAGGATACCCTCTTGGGGCCCGGTACGGAGGCGGTGTCCAGAAGAGCAGGGAATACCCCTCTCTGATGATGGAGAGGACCCAATTGTCCGCAGTCAGCACTTCCCAGCGGGGATAAAAAGCTTCGAGACAGCCACCTATAGGCAGAGGAGAAGGTTTGAGGACAGAGGGGGCCGGCCTGCTCCCACCCAGTCAAAAGGACGGCGCATGCTTGGCCGCCACAGGGGCCTGAGGTTTTTGAGGGGCCCGCTGCTGCTGCTGAGGGGGCAGTCTCGAAAACACTAGCGTAGATTACTGGGGAAAGTGCCAGGGAGGCAACTTGTAGGACTTTGGAGCGGGCTTCGCCTTGGGTTGGACCAAGGAGGCAAAGGAGCGTTCATGCTCTGAGAGGCGTTTAGTGGCCACCTCGAAAGAGTCATCAAAGAGTTCGTTGCCCAAGCAGGGGAAATTCGCCAGCTGATCCTGCAGATTCGGGTCCATATCAACTATGCGGAGCCAAGCCAGGCGGCACATAGCTACCACGAAGGCGGAGACCCTGGAGGAGAGTTCAAAGGCATCATATGTCGCCTGAAACATATAAAGCCTAATCTGGGACAGCGTATCCAGGAGCCGGCGAAATTCCGCCTGGCGATGGACCGGCAAATCATCCAGGAAGGAGGGCAGAGTCTTAATGCACTTCTTAAGATAGGAAGTGAACGTAAAATTGTAGTTCAGGACCCTGTTCGCCATCATCGAGCTCTGATAGAGGCGCCTGCCAAACTTATCCATAGTCCGGCCCTCCCGGCCCTGCGGGACAACCGCGTAGACACGGGAAGGATTGGACTTCTTCAGGGTAGATTCCACCACCAGAGACTGGTGGGAGAGTTGAGCCTTTTCAAACCCCTTACAGAGGGCGGTCCGGTACCGGGATTCCATTTTGGACGGAATGGCCGGGATAGCATAAGGCGTCTCCAAATTCCGGAAGAAAGTCTGCTGTAAAACCAGATTCAAAGGGAGATGAAGGGATTCCTTTGGCAGATAAGGAAGCTCCATCTCCTCCAAATATTCCCGGGTGTACCTGGGAATCAGATTGGAGGTCCAATTGCAGCGCCTTGCCCATGTCCACCACAAACCTGGTGAAGGAGGAAGGCCTGCTAGCGGAAGAGCCCTCCAGGGGGGAAGCCGAGCGAGACTTCGGGACAGCCGAAAACAAGGGAGAAGCCTCCCTCGAATACTGCACCGGCACATCAGTGTTCACAAGCATGGACGTCGAGGAGGCCCCACTAAAAGAATGAGGGGGGGGGGGTTTAACGACATCCTGCGTTTAGCAGCTCTGGTAAGTGAGGACTCGGGGATCCGAGGAACGGAGAACCGAGGAGTCCGCCCCGGCGAGCCCCAGGAAGAAGAAACCCGCCTACATGGAATGGAGGCGGGGGTCCTTGATCTCGGGGCCCAACGGTCCGGGGACCGAGACGACACAGGAGAGCGGAGGAGAGTAGGGTCCGACTGCATGAGGTCCGACGGCTGAACGGACCCCGTAGAGCGAGGGCCCGGCGATCTGTCCCGCTTCGGGGAAGAATCCCGGGGCCACTTCGCAGACCGTTGCTTCAAGGGAGAGAGACGCCTCGACCGGTACTTTGCACGAGGACGAGCGGCAGGAGAAGTACGCCTCAAGGGAACAGGCAAGGAATCACATAAGCATTGCCTCTGCTGAGTCAGATCATAGGTCCATCACGCCCAGCAGTCCGCTCCCGCGGCGGCCCCCCAGGTCAATGACCTGTAGTGATCTATTTCTCTACTACTCTATTAATTTACAGCCTTCTGTACTGTATAGTAACCCTCTAATTGTACCCATGGATCCCCAAAGTCGTACTCTGCTCTACCACCTCCTCTGAAAGTGTATTCCAGGCGTTCACCACCCTCTGCGTGAAGAAGAACTTCCTAGCATTTGTTTTGAACCTATCTCCCTTCAATTTTTTTGAGTGCCCTCTAGTTTTTGCTGCCCCTGCTAGTCTGAAGAATCTGTCCCTCTCTACCTTCACTATACCCTTCATGATCTTATGAGTTTCTATCATATCCCCTCTAAGTCTCCGCTTTTCCAAGGAGAAGAGCCCCAGCTTCTCCAGCCTCTCAGCATATGAGAGGTTTTCCATGCCCTTTATCATTTTTGTCGCTCTCCTCTGGTCCCTCTCGAGAATCGCCATATCCTTCTTAAGGTACGGTGACCAGTACTGAACGCAGTACTCCAGATGCGGTCGCACCATCGCCCTATACAGCGGGAGGATAACTTCCTTGGTTCTGGTAGTGATACCTTTTTTGATAATGCCCAACATTCTGTTTGCCTTTTTTGAGGCCGCAGCGCACTGTGCCACTGGCTTCATTGTTCTATCTACCAAAACCCCCAAGTCCTTTTCTAGGTTGCCTTCCCCCAGTACCATCCCCCCCATTGTGTACTGTACATCGGGTTCCCTTTCCCTATGTGCATAACTTTACATTTTTCTACATTGAAGCTCATCTGCCATTTATTTGTCCACTCACTCAGTCTGTTCAGGTCCATTTGAAGTTCTTTACATTCCTCTACAGATCTAACCTTACTGGAGAGTTTCGTGTCATCTGCAAATTTAACAACTTCGCACTTTGTCCCTGTTTCCAGGTCATTAATAAATATATTGAATAGCAGTGGTCCCAGCACCGACCCCTGTGGGACCCCACTCGTGACCCCTTTCCAGTCAGAATAGTGTCCCTTTACTCCTACCCTCTGCTTCCTGTTCGCCAGCCAGTTTCCGATCCATCTGTGTATGTCTCCTTCCACCCCGTGGTTCCACAGTTTCCTTAGTAGGCGCTTGTGAGGTACTTTGTCAAAGGCTTTCTGGAAGTCCAGGTATACTATGTCTATGGGGTCGCCTTTGTCCAAATGTCCGCTTATCCCTTCGAAGAAGTGCAGCAGGTTCGTTTGGCAAAATCTTCCAGTACAGAAACCATGCTGGCTTGTTCTCATCAGCTTATTTCTTTCTATATGCTCATTGATACTGTCCTTGATTATCGCTTCAGCCATGTTCTCCAGAACTGAGGTTAAGCTGACCGGTCTGTAATTCCCCAGGTCGCCTCTGGATCCCTTCTTGAAGATAGGTGTAACATTTGCTATCCTCTAGTCCTCTGGTATTACCCCCGTTTTTAAGGATAGATTGCAAATCTGCTGCAGTAACTCCGCTATTTCGTCTCTAAGTTCTTTTAGTATTCTTGGGTGGATTCCGTCCGGGCCCAGAGATTTGTCAGTTTTTAGCTTGTCTATCTGTTTGAGTACGTCTTCGAGGCTTACCTCCATGCACGATAGTTTATCCTCTTGGTCTCCCTTAAAGAATTTTTCCGGTTCTGGTACATTGGATGTGTCCTCCTTTGTGAAGACCGACGAGAAGAACATGTTTAATCTGTCCGCTACTTCTTTTTCCTCCTTTACTACTCCTTTCCTGTCCCCCTCGTCCAGGGGTCCCACCTCCTCCCTTGCCGGCTGTTTCCCTTTCACATATCGGAAGAAAGGTTTAAAGTTCCGTGCCTCCTTTGCAAGTCTCTCTTCATACTCTCTCTTTGCTTTTCTGACTGCGCGGTGACATTCTCTTTGGTGCTTCCTGTGCTCTTTCCAATTTTCCTCGGTTTTGTCCTTTTTCCACGTCCTGAAGGATATTTTCTTATCTCTTACCACCTTCTTAACTTCATTGGTTAACCATGCTGGGTCTTTTGCTTGATTCTTTCTGTACCCTTTTCTAAATCTGGGTATATACCGGTTTTGTGCCTCGTTCACCGAGGAGAGGCGTCGAGACCAACGCTGCCTGCCTCGAGGGCCCTCGGCGCGACGCTCAGGCTGGTTCACAACAGGTGACGTCGAGGCTGGGGCAAGCTGTGCCAAACCTGAGGAGATCTGCGTGATTAGAATAGCCTTTAGCATATCCTCGAACATCGGCAACCTCGAGGTAGATTATTCCTGTAAAATGGAGGCATGTTTGGGAGGAGGTCTCGTCGAGGCTGGCAGGACTACACTCACTGCCTGGGAGGCCAGAGACTCCGAAGGTGGCTTCGGTAGCAGAGCTGAACCTGAAGGAGGAAGAGGAGACTTAACCGAGGTCGAGGTCTTCGAAGCCGGAACCCCCGAGTGCTTCAAGGTCGAGGGGGACTTGCTCGGGACCGAGGTCTTCGAGGCAGACGTCGAGACCGAGGCTGAGGTCGAGGCCAAGATCAGGGTTGAGGTGGAACCCGCTTCCTTGGTGAAGAGGTCCAGAATCTTGGCCCGACGCCGACGGAGAGCCCGAGGTTGAAGGGTGGCACAGCGAGGGCAAGAGTCCATAGGATGATCAACCCCCAGGCAAAGGATACACCAATAGTGCGGGTCTGTAATTGAAATAACCCGACCGCACTATGCGCACTTCTTAAACCCGGTGAGAGGACGGGACATAGAGAACAAGCCGCGGCCCCACGAGGCTGTGCGGCCACCGAAGAACTGGGAGTCCCCGGTTGCAGGAAAAAATGAAAATCTAATATAATTTTTTTTTTAGATTTGGAAAAACAAGAAAACAAGAAACGCACCGCACAGCGACTTCCAACTGGAAAAACAAAGTAACGAAGCCGCAGTGCAAGAAAGGCATTTAGGATCGCAGAGAAGAGAGACAGGGCTTTCTGGCTCCGCAGAAAACTAAGAACCGAAGACGACGTTGAGACGACGCGCCCTCTAGCTGAGCGGGAAGGCATGCACATGCGCGGTGCAGTACTAGCAAACTTGAGATCTTCAATCAAGTTTGCTTGAAAAGCTGTCCGCTTCGGGGCTCCGTGGATGACGTCACCCACATGTCAAGAATATGCTGCCTTTCTCCCTCCTTCCCTCTTCCCCCAATTGGGTGCAGCAGCAGCATTTCTTTTCCCCCTTCCCTCCCCACTTTCCTGTGCAGCTGCAGCAGCATTTCTCTTCCGCCTTCCCTGTGCAGCAGCAGCAGTAGTATCTCTCTTCCCCCTTCCCTGTGCAGCAGCATCATTTCTCTTCCCCCTTCCTTCTTTCCTTCCTTCCCCTGTGCAGCAGCAGCATTTCTCTTTCCCCTTCCCTGTGCAGCAGCAGCAGCAGCATTTCTCTTCCACCTTCCCTCTCTACCCCCTTCCCTGTGCAGCAGCATCATTTCTCTTCCCCCTTCCTTCCTTCCTTCCTTCCCCTGTGCAGCAGCAGCATTTCTCTTTCCCCTTCCCTGTGCAGCAGCAGCAGCAGCATTTCTCTTCCACCTTCCCTCTCTACCCCCTTTCCTGTGCAGCAGCAGCATTTCTCTTCCTCTTTAGTTTCTGGCCAGCTCCCTTGCTGCAGTCGTTTTTCCTTCAAAGCCGCAGATGGCGGTTCCTTGTGCAATCTGCGTCTGCATCGGAAGCTTCTGATGCAGGCAAAGATCATGCGAGGAGCTGCCGCTGCCCATGGCTTTGAAGGAAAAACGACTGCAGCAAGGGAGCTGGCCAGAAACTAAAGAGGAAGAGAAATGCTGCTGCTGCTGCACAGGAAAGGGGGTAGAGAGGGAAGGTGGAAGAGAAATGCTGCTGCTGCTGCACAGGGAAGGGGAAAGAGAAAGTAAACACTCAATTATCGCGTCCAGACCGCGGGCCACATAACAGTACCCGGAGGGCTGCGAGTTTGAGACCGCTTTTCTAAGTTGATAACAAAATCACAAACACAATCTTTTGCAAAACAACAGACAAACAAAATACATTTATAGTAGACCTGTAAATAATTCCAGAAGACCCATTATAATATACCAATCTTCCTAGCTGTATTACTAGATGTTAAACTAATTTTTTTTAATTCCATAACCATTGTGCTTGTTGCCCCACTTTGTTGTTTCCTGTGTTTACCACATGGGGTGTCCCCATCCTTCTATACTCTTCATTCAACACCATGTGCTGCTATTCTCCTCCTCTTACTGCCCAACATGGGATGCTGGTTGGATACGAAGGAAAGATTGTGTGAACTAGCTGGGATTTCCCATGATTTTAGGGAAGCAGAAGGGCCACAAAATCCAGCTGTTCTTGTAATGCTCTGCCAATTTTAGATCAGCTCATCCTATCATAGAGAAAATGCCACCCTTCCCAAAGAGACTTGCAACTTTCCAAGAACAAAACTTTTTTCCAGTAGCTACCAACCCTGAATGATGTCATCCTCTGAACTATCGGTAAATCGGAAGAGTAGATCCTGCCACTGTCGACATACTTTGTACGGTTGGTGCTTCGGTTTTAGTTGCAGTTCTTTTAAGAAAGAGAACAAAAAGACAAATCAATCCTCACTCTAAGGAGGCTGGAGCAGGCAACATTTTCAGATATTTCCAATTCAGCTAAATGGCAAGTACAGAGCTAGTCACTTTGGGGGTAATTTTCTTCTTTTTTTAATTGAAATTTATAAACGTATCCAAACTAGTATACAGGATATGGGAATTTATACAAAAAATACAGGAATATCATTATTCTTATTACAACTTAAATCAGTCATAGAAAATAAAAGAAATCCCATCAAGCCCACATTATTGGGGAGAAAGCATTGCATTACATAACGAAAACTTTAAGGGCCTCTTTCACAAAGCCACGTGGCAACAGCCCCGAAGCCCTTTAAATCTCTATGGGCTTCGAGGCCGTTACTGCGCTGCAGCTGCTAGTGCTGCTTTGTAAAACAGGCCCTAAGTAATCAAAAAGGGATACACATACCCTTAGCTTTTATAGAGGCATTTAACTATTAAACTCCTTATTTATTGAAATTATCATAACCAAGAAAAGAAAATTCTACCCCAACTTATACAAAAGAGGTTACTAAGAATGTTCAAGGAAATACTCTTAATTGAATAGGATCAAAGAAAACATAATCCATATCATGAAAAGTTACCACTGACAATTATCCATCAAGAAAACACGTATATGCAGTATGTATGCAAATACACATTATATCTGGCAATATAATATTTAATAACATGGCAAGTAATTAGAAATATCTGTGTAAAGATATGCACATAGATTATAGAACACTATAAATTAGACACTGCTAAATCTAGATGCAAGCATTTACACTAAAGGATTCTTTTACTAAGGCGCGCTAAATGCTAACGTGCCCATTTTATCCTATGGATGTGTTGCCACATGTTAGTATTTAGCAAGCCTTAGTAAAAGGACCCTAAGTCTGCATATATACATGTATTTGCCCTCCTATACTAGTATTTCAAGTAAGAACCTACTTTCCTATATAGAATAGGTTTCAAATTGGTGCCTGCTTACAGAATTACCTTTTACATATTACATATCACTAATAATTGGAAAGATCACAGTAGACTCATTTTGATTTTTGGTGGAATTCATTATGTCACATGTACAGAATGGAAAGATCATTAGCTATACAACATGGAAATGATAAGAACTTTATTAAAATTTATTAAATGCCATTTTTCTATTGAATTATACACCAGTTATTGTAGGGAGGGGGGAGGGTATTATATTCTATTGTTCATTTTAGAAAATATAATACCCTCCCCCCTCTCTACAATAAAGCACAGTTACTTACCGTAACAGGTGTTATCCAGGGACAGCCACACCGGAAAGTCCCACAACTGTTTCTGTCCTTCGACCCAAACCGGATAGGCCACCCAGTTTCCAAACGCACCTTGTCCAACTGGTTGGCCGATTGCATCTCCTTTTGCTACGCTCAGACTGGTCTCGCACTGCATGGTCGAGTAACGGGACACAAAGTCCGAGCGATGGCAGCCTCCGTAGCGTTCCTCAGGTCCACACCTATTGAGGAAATCTGCAAGGCTGCCACATGGTCTTCGGTTCATACCTTCACCTCCCACTACTGTCTGGACTCCTTGTCCAGAAGCGATGGCCGGTTCGGCCAATCGGTATTGCGAAACCTATTTGCTTAAATTGCCAACTTCCCTCCATCCCTCTTCAGTAAGCTTGGAGGTCACCCACATGTGAGAATATCATGCCTGCTTGTCCTGGGATAAAGCACAGTTACTTACCGTAACAGGTGTTATCCAGGGACAGCAGGCATATATTCTCACAACCCGCCCACCTCCCCGAGGTTGGCTTCTTGGCTAGTTAAGTGAACTGGAGACCACGAGGGGGATGCACCCCCTAGTGGAGCAGGAAGGCACGCATGCGTGGAGCAGCAGAGCAAACTTAAATCTTCAATCAAGTTTGCTTGAAAATGCTTCCGCATCGGGGCTCCGTAGATGACGTCACCCACATGTGAGAATATCATGCCTGCTTGTCCTGGGATAACTGGTGTATAATTCAATAGAAAAATGGCATTTAATAAATTTTAAATGGGTTTGATGGGAGGGGAGAGGGTTAAATATATGTAATGATACAATAGTAAGAATATCAAGTGATGTTTACCATGTTACTGTTTTGATATTTGTACACTTGATGAAAGCTTGAAAATGAATAAAGATTAAAAAAAAAAAGAAAAAGAGGAGGATCTTCTCACAATTGGCATTTTCTATTCCTCTAAACCTACTACACAGCAACCAATTGCCATTTTTACTTTTCAAAAAAAACTTACTACGTCTAATACTAGGATAAGAAAAAGTAACAATATCAATGTATCACAAGAAATAAAAAAAATCACTAACACACATCAAGAGGAACTGTAGGACCTCTACAAAAAAAAAATATAAAGAACAGCAAAAATCATAGCAAACCCAAACAGAAGGAAGATCAAATTTCCTTGTCACTATATAGACACCCAAATTTAACTGAATAAAACCCAACCCCACTGTCAACCCATCATGCTATATAGCATGCTCAGAGACATGTTTCTGAGGGTTCCACAAAAATATACTAGGTCTCTGGCTAAAGTGACAAAGCACTAACAGGAAACCAAAGGGAAAAACGTCTCTCTTAATGTAAGAACCTTAGCCCTCAAAGCCAGAAACACCTTAATCTTCAATTAAGTAGTTGTGGCCACATCAGAATATTTGAATGTTAACCACAAAACATATGAGGGATTTTCAAAACGTTTCCGCACTTTAATTTTTTTAAACACTAGTAAATATCTCAAAAGCAAATAACATCACTTTTCCATATAATCACTCTGTTTCGCCTGACTGACTAGTGACATAAAATTATATGACATGCTATCTTATCACTTCTCTCGCCCCAACCATTTCCGGTTGGGTCCATGTGTCTAAGGCTCCACCCACAGGAAGGGCCTAAGACAACTGGGCCGATTCCGGTTGGCCCAGGCACCTCAAGCCCCACCTGTGGGCAGGGTTTGAGCCGCCTGGGCCAATCAGGCCCTAAGGCCAGCCATTCTCAAAATGGCTGGCCTGTCAGATGGACAGGCTTGGCACCCGTCCGTCCGACCAACAATTTTTAAGATATGGGGAGGAGGGGGTGGGGTCAGTCGTGGGGGGGTTGTGTCGAGGGCAGGAGGGCCTAGGATCCCTCCAGCCCGTATTTTAGTGAGGGGTGGGAGTTAGGGGGTGCGCCGGGCCAGGAATGCTTGGGCTCCCTCCTGGCCCCATCGAACTCAGCGGGGGGGGGGGGGGGGGGGGGGGTTAGGGATCACGGGGCAAGAGGGCTTGGGCTCCCTCTTGCCCCTGATGCTGTCAGGGAGTCGGCGGGGCAAGAGGGCTTGGGCTCCCTCCTGCCCAATCGTAATAGCCGGGGGAGAGCTGATCGCTGCAGGAGAAATGGCTCATCTCTCCTGCCAGCGATGGTGATTGCCCACCCCTCTCCGAACTGCGGCACTTCAGGGTGAGGCTCACTGGCAAGGAAGATGCCCTGCCGCGATGCTCACCCCGAAGTGCCGCGGTTCAGACGGGCATTGCGGCAAGAGAGATGAGCCATCTCTCCTGCAGCAAACGTTGCAGTAGGGGGTAGGCAGGTTGCTGGGGCCCCTGAGCTGCAGCGCATCAGCTCAGCGGCCCCTTTTCGGCACTTATACCTGTTTTGACTTGGTCTAAGTCAAAACGTATAAGTGCAGACTAGGCAATCTGCCTAAAGTTTTGGTTATACCTGCTGTACGCCTAGGTGTAGGTCGGCCCACCTCCTGCCCGCCCTTTCCCCTCCTCTAAAAATGCCTCTTTTTGCTCTATGCGTTTAGACAGGGGAAAGGCCTAAGCTGGTTTTAGATACATTTAAACCAGCTTAGATACGTCTAAAACCAGCTTTGATTATGGGTACTTGGACGATCAGGCTTTTTGATCGTCCAAGTACCCATTTAGGCCACTTTTTAGACTTTTTTTTTAATTATTATGAGCCCCATAGTGCTTGGAGTTTATAATCTAGTCCAGGGGTAGGGAACAAAAGCTGCAATCCAGTCAGGTTTTCAGGATTTTCTCAATGAATATGCATGAGATATATTTGCATACAATGGAGGCAGTGCATGCAAATAGATCTCATGCATATTCATTGGGGAAATCCTGAAAACCCAACTGGATTTCAGTCTTCGTTCCCCACCCCTGATCTTGTCAAACACAGAAAGGGCGAGATAATGAGAAAAAAAATGCTTCCGATTATGACAGTAAGGCCATGACTGATGATTTAAAGCAAGGGTGTCCAACCTGTGGCCCAAGGGCCGCATGCAGCCCTATGAAGTATTTTGTGTGGCCCCGGTCGATGCAGTATTTTCCTCTGCTTCCCCTGGGTGTTTACCGTCTTGCTGGCTCCCTCCTCTGTCTTGCTGCAGCATTTGCGCATTTGTACAGCCCCAGAAACATTTTTTTCGGCCAATGCGGCCCAGGGAAGCCAAAAGGTTGGACATCCCTGATTTAAAGGAATGTAGGATTGAACTGAAGAAAGAGGTCTGGTTGCTAATCAGGATTTTTCTCTTATATATCTAGGGCTGGCATAATCATTAGGAGAATTAGGATGGCAGCTTCTAAGGGGTGGGAAGAGGCAGCTGAATTTGAGGCAAAACATTAGGCTTGGAGAGCCACAAAAATGCAAACAGCATATATTTTACTCACATGGATTGGAGCAATTTTCAAACAGCCCATCCAGGGAAATAAATAGCTTTTGGAAAATGTCCAAGTTATATAAATAGAATACCCGTTTTGTGCAGGATTGATTTGAGAAAGGTGATGGGGGGTGACTTGGGGGTGGGTCAGTAGAGTGGGCAGACCTGATGGGCTATGGCCCTTATCTGCCGTCATCTTCTATGTTTCTATGTTTTCTATGATGTTAGGGTAATCATGATGGCTGAGCCAAATTATCAAAATCTCAATGTATATGGGGAACTGAAGGTAACATCCTTGGACCCACCCTGGGAATATCAGCCAAGTAAAGAAATAGAATAATATGCAATGAAAAAAATCTATTACAGCTGTAGGGTTGAGGGAGGGGAAGTTAACTGAGTAACATGACAAGGAAACAACAGTTATCTAATTAGCAAATCAATCAAAAAGAAAATCTTAGCCCCAGAAGCAACATGTAAGAAAGGCAGAACAAAAGGGAGGAAGGAGAAACAGAAGAGACTAACCCCCTCTTTTACTAAGCCACAGTAGAGGTTTCTACCGTGGCCTGGAGCATTAAATGCTCCGACATTCAAACAAATATTAGCATCAGAGCTTTTAGCGTTGCGGACTGCAGTAGAAACCTTTACCATGGCTTAATAAAATGGGAGGCAAATTTGTATTTTCAAGGAATTCATTTTTTTAACTATTTCTGCACTTGCGAAAAATCAGTTAAAATATGTTATCTTCAAGAAATCTGACTGGCAAAACGAGCTTTAATTACAAAAAGGGATACTCCAATAGTTTGTTATTTTTATGTTCACTGACTTTAAAGAAAACCTGCAAAGTTCTGCTGGGAAAGAAAACAGGAGAAAGATGGGAAGGTGGTGGGCGGAAGAGAAAAGCAGATGGTTCTGGAAGGACTGGCCAAATGCCGAGATAACTGAGTCACAGAACACCATATAGCAAAACCTGGCAATTTTTCTTGGACAGAGGCTAACAAAATTCTACAAAGATGAGATGGAAAAGTTAGCATTTTAACTTGTCAATGCATTTACTAACATGTTTTTTGATTTATCAAGATCAACCATTAACAAGTAAATGAAAAATACTCAGTCTGGAGGAAGAACAGTGCCACATGCCCACCACAAAAGAGTTACATGCATCTCTTACCAAGCAGTGGGGAAATTAGCCAGAGAGCAAAAACCTCATGCGAGACTTCTGGAATTTGCAGTGCATCACGGACAATACGGTGTAGCTCCTGTGCTGTGATGGATGCGAGATTCTCTACCATTAGTGGCACTGCAGTATCATTTATTAAATATACGACCACATCAAGAGATGCTAGATCAGAGTAGAAAGAAGCAGATTGAGTCCCATAGGAGTTAAAGGTCCTGGCAAAAAGAACCAACTATTCTCAGTAGCATAGCGAGGGTGAGAGGCACCCCTGCTTTTGTCTCCGCCCCCCCACTCATTCCCCAATCCCGCCTGTTGTGCATGCCCCCCCATTCTTTCACCGATCCCACCTGCAGTTGAAGTTGTTGCTCCTTGTGATCCCATCAGCTCTCCCTCTACGGCACCTGGAAGTAACATCAGCAGGAGAGCCGACGGGGTCGTGTAGAGTACGTTGTTGACCGCCGTGAACAACTTCCACTAGAGCAGGGGTGCACAATACGTTGATCATAATCGACGGGTAGATCGGGATGGCAACGTGAGTCGATCGCGGAGGCCGGGATGGGCTCCGTAATCGACTCACGTTGCCTTCCCGATCTACTGGGCCGATCAGCCTTCCTCTCCCCGACGTCAAAGACGCCGACGCCGCCGGGCATCCACTTTAGTCTGGTTTTTGTCATTTCGGTTGGACGGCAGCAGCAGCCTGAAAAAGAAATCATCCTGGCCGTTGTCTGTGTCATACTCTGGAGCTTCTACCTCTTCCAGCAGCCTTCCTATCTGGCCCTCTCCCTTCTACCTGCATCCGGCCACACCCCATGCTCCGCAGCTCTCTTCGGCAACAGCGATCGACACAAGCTTCCGACATCAGGGCCTATCCTCTGCGAGTCCCGCTTGTTTCAACTTTCTTTTACCACAAAGGCGGGACTCGCAAAGGGAAGGCCTCGATGTCGGCAGCCTGTCTTGATCACCGTTGCCGACAAGTTGCTGAAGAGGACCGCAGGGCAGGGTGTGTGGCTGGATGCAGGTGAAGGGAGAGGGCCAGATGCAGGACTCGTGGGTGAGGGAGGAGAAGAGAGAGAGATAGAAAGAGAGAAGGGAGGGAAAAAAAGGAAATATTTCATATTGGGCTGGGCCGGAGTGGAGGGAGGGTGGAAAGATTCTGGCTACAGGGTGCAGTAACAAAGGAAAAGGGGGGAAAGCTGAAAATGGAGATAGTGACGCAAAGAAGAGAAGGGGTAAGCAGGACCTACTGAATAAGGATAGAGATACAGAGGGGACATGAAGAGGAGGTGAAATAGAGAAATAGAAGTAATGCTGAAAAGGGGGGGGAGATAAAGACATTGAAAGGGCAAATGGTGAAAATGGGGTAAAGACAAGGACAGAGACAAATGAAGATTCTGAAAAAGTGGTGAGATAGGGATATAGGTGAGATGGACACAAAGAAGGGTGATGCTGGAAAATAGGTGGAATGGTAATTCTGACAGACACAGAAGGGAAATGCTGGATCAAGGAAAGATGGGGCTCAGGCTGGATGGAATGGGGAGAAATGCCTGGTTGGCCCGGAGTTTCCTCTCTTACGTCAGAATTGACGTCGGGGAGCGGAATGCTGATCAGCACGACGCTTCTGCAGGGAGAGCTTGGGGCGGCGGTGGCTTGGGGGCTATTCCCCGATGGTGGCGACGGCAGCAAACCGAGTGGCTTGGGGGAGGGCAGGGAGAAATAAAGAAAGGGGGCAGGCAGGGAGACAGAAAGAAGGGGGGAACAGGGAGACAGAAAGAAAAAGTTGGGGGAGAGAATGAGATCTGGAGGAGAGGAAACATACAGGAGGCTGAAAGAAGGGAAGAAAGATTGGATGCACAGTCAGAAGAAGAAAGTGCAACCAGAGACTCATGAAATAATCAAACAACAAAGGTAGGAAAAATGATTTTATTTTCAATTTAGTAATCAAAATGTGTCCGTTTTGAGAACTTATATCTGCTGTCTATATTTTGCACTATGGCTCCCTTTTACTAAACTGCAATAGCGTTTTTCAGCGCAGGGAGCCTATGAGCATCGAGAGCAGCGTGGGGCATTCAGCGCAACTCCCTGTGCTAAAAACTGCTATCGCGGTTTAGTAAAAAGAGAGGAGGTATATTTGTCTATTTTTGTATGGTTGTCACTAAGGTGACATTGCATAGAGTCATCTGCCGTGACCTCTTTGAAAAAAACCTGGAATATGAATGATAATTAACATTTTCTCTGCCTTTCAGTGTGCTTTGTGGTTTTATTTTTAAATTTCATTGTTGGTAGATCATTTTGACTTGGTCATTTTAAAAGTAGCTCGCAAGCTCAAAAAGTGTGGGCACCCCTGCACTAGAGGGAAGAGGGGCAAGTGTGTGAAGGGAAGGAATGGGAAGAGGTGGAGGGTGGAGAGGAGGGGTGTTGGTGCCCCCATTAACATGGTGCCTGAGGCAAACCGCCTCCTTCCCCTTTACTACACCAATTACTATTCTTACATTTAAGTCAGAAACCAAACAAAATATTGAAATTGCTTTCTACAGAAAAACATACAGTACTCATTTAATGTACATCTTCATTCTACAAAGCAGCCAGATAAACAAATAAAAAAACCAAACCCTTTACATACATTTTGCTCCTATGGAAGACACGCTGCTCCTCTGGGAATGTTCTGTTAGTACGGCATGATCTCCTGTGTCGTTTCCTTCCATCTGAGGAGGCAATGCTTACAGCCAAACTAGTATCCGACTGAAAACAATGTATATCAATCTTTCAGATATATCCAGAAGCAATGAACTCCTAAACTGTATCAGTCAGCAGTCTCAGCATGAAAATTATATGTCATAGGTGATGCAGGAATATATTTGGTCTGTGCTTCAATTTGGACTTTATAATCATAGCAATAATAGCAGTCTTAATTAATTCCAACTGGCATGAAAACATCATCCTAAAAGGATTTCATGATGATACATCATCAGATTATCCAAATACGAGTGTTAAAATCATTTACATAATTAGTGATTTACTTGTATAAAGTGGCTTACTAAAAATGGACTTCCTTATAGCAGCTAAAAATATACCCAGACTACAACATAGGTTTCGGTCGACGTATACAATACAAAACTTTACAGTTGTCGCTCCAACACTATGGAATGCTTTACCACAAGAACTTAGAGAAGAACAACATCTAGATAATTTCAAGACCAATCTGAAGACATTCTTATTCCGCGATGCTTTTGTTAGTTCTTAGTTCCTCCTTTTCTTTTTTTTTTTTCTTTTTCTCTTTTCTCTATCCCCTAAATTCTCTTTTTTACTTACCCCACTTTTTCAATTTTTGCCTATCTTTATCTCCTCTATTCCACTCTTTTTTCCTATCATTTTCTCCTTTTCAACTGATTCATTTTAACTTATCTAGCCAACCGCTTTAATTAAAGCGATCCTACCCAATATGTGTTTCCCTACCCCCACTATTTCCCTCTCTTCTCCAGAATATGTAACTTTCCCTCCCCTTCCCCTCATATCCTCACTTTCATGTTAGTCAATTATGTCTTTAATGTTTACTCACCACATTTTATATTTTAAATATTATCTTTGCTTTTCTTTTTATAAATTGTACTGTGAACCGGCCAGATACTTGGTGATGGTCGGTATATTAAAAAGTTAATAAACTTGAAACTTGAAACTTACAGTATACAACTATTTTCCTTCTATCAGTATAAATAGCTGGTGCAAAGGATACAAATGCTTTTAATGCAAGCACTCTGCGCTTGCTAAGCTTCCCTTTGGAGAATCTGCACAGAATGTGTAAGTTACTCGCCTCCAAATCAACAGCGCATCCTCCTCTTCTATGTCCTTCTCGCACACCACAGATTATGGCAAATCACGGCTGCCCCCAAACCCCTGCACCCACACTCCCCACTGTGTCTCAACCCTTCCTCCATACGACTTCCCAAAGGGCCCACAACCCAACCTTTGCCCTCTCGCTCTAAGAGCACAATCCAGCCCCCCTGCACTCCACTATAACTTCCCCTCCACCTCACGATCTCGGAAGTGTCTCAAGGCCTCCTCCGTCTGCCCCACACACTCAACCGTCCCTCCACCCCGTGTCCTCTGTTACTCAGCTTTCCATCCACGACTAACTCCAGACCGAGCACTCTTCCTCTAGCCTCCATCGCAGTCTACCATCTCTCCTGTCCACAATGTCTTTTCCTCTCCTTCCGGACCGCGGCCCCGCACCTCGCTCCTTCTGAACCCCCGAAATCCTACCTTCCAACTCGCGGTTGAACCCACCTGTAGCCAGCCCCGCCGTCCTCCTCCTCCGGGGGGGGTCCCGCCGTCTCTGACTCAACGTCCGAGGCCGTTCCCTTTGTCGCGTCCCGCCCCCCTCTGGCGCGCTTCCTGTTTCCGGCTGGGCGGGAGCGACGTTGCGTAAGAGCCCGTCACGAGCTCCTTCAAACACCAATTGCAAGGTAGGACCGAGGAGAGGGGGAGGAGTTTGAGAGTAAGGGCGGGATGTCGGATTGGGGCTATTGCGTTTGAGAGAGGGAGATACCAGACCGGGGGGTGGTCGTTGAGCGACTGCTTCTTCGCTTTGCCTCGCACCGCACCTGGAACATTGTTACCTTGGGGCGGCTTCCACCTCGTTGACGGTCCTGTGAGGGGGAGCTGCGTGGAAGAAGGGAAATCCAGAGAACTGCCGTCCCTTATACAGCAGTAGAGGCGCAGTTCGAGATCGACCTTAGCCTTCACCAGTGGTCTTGGCTAAATTTTAAGCGAGGGTTATTTTGAGGCTGAAGGAGAGCCGACAAATATCTTCCTACTAGGGGCCATGCTGCCAATAATAATAATTTATTTCTTGTATACCGCCCAACCAATAGTTCTGGCCGGTTTACAACAGGAAAAATACCGAGACATTTCAGCACATGGTACAGTTTCATTGAACACACTATCTAGGTACAATCTAAAATTATACAGTAAAAGTGATACAATTGTTAAAAACATTCAAGTACAATATTAAAAATTAAAACATACTGTGACAATGAGAATAGAAACATAAGACCTCGTTTAAAAATATAGTGCTTTTCGAGATTCATTCCTACCAGAACATCTGACATTGGAAACACAATGAACCCTATGCAAAGGATCACAAACTAAAAACCCTACTGTAATCCTAAACAGCACAGCTGAAACCCACGATGCTAAACTCTGCATATAATACACCACCAGAGAAATGCATTTCTTCCTGAACAGTGCAATATATAGACAGCAGATGTAAATTCTCAAAAACCAACATATTTCAGTCACTAAATTGAAAATAAAATCATTTATCCTACTTCTGTTTTGTGATTTTATTTTTCTAATCATCTTTTCCCAGGCTCTGGCTGCACTTCCTTCTGTCTGTGCTCTTAACTGTTTCCTGGACCTTATCCATTTGCTGTTTTCCTATCCTTCACGTTCTGCCCTAAATCTATCATTCAAAATAGAACAAAACACAAAAGACCCCCACAAAAATAGTTGTATACTGCATTGGAGAATGACACGGGGAAAAAATCTGTCCCCGTCACTGCCCCGTCCCCATCCCATCGTTCCCCCCGTCCCCTTCACCACCCCATCACCATCCCCGCAGCATCCATATAAGCCTCAGTACTGCAAAATTTAGCTTATGCCTTCCTTATAAATCAAAGTTCTGGCTGCTGAACTAGAGAAAGATGTTCCACTGGCAGGGCTTTGTTTATAAATTTTTACCAACACAACTAATATACTACTTTATCCTAAAGCAAAAATAAATAGAAATTTTTTTCTACCTTTGTTGTCTGATTTCTGCTTTCCTCATCTCATTCAATTCCTTCCATCCACTGTGTCTTCTTTCTGCGTCTTCCATTTGCTCGGTTACTGTGCCTCTCCCTTCACCCCCCCAATTGGTCTGGCACCCATCTTCTTCCCTCCTCTCCCCCATGGTCTGGCATCTGTCTTCTTCCCTTCCAGCGTCTTCTCCCCACTCTGTCTTCCACAGTTCCCTTCAGGGTCTGTTCTTCTCCACCCTCCTTCAATGTCTGTTCTATTCCTTTCTACCACCATACTTCCCTCCCTTCTTCACCTTCTGTTCCTTTCTACCGCCCTTCAGCTCCTCTTGCGCGGCCTATCTATCTATCTACCTCCCTCCCTCTTACTTTCGTAGCACGTTACAATGTAATTTGTGCAAGCCGCTGGAGCCTGTGAGCTCGGTCCCCAAACAATCTCGCTTCTGTGTTCCTATTTTCCCCATTTCTAATATCTCCCCTATGTATCTGGCATTGCCGCCCCCTGTGTCCATATACCATCCCCATGGCATGTATGTCCCCTTTATGTCTCTGTCCCTATGCCCCCATGCACATAATTTCCCCTGTTTCTGTTACCTTCCTGTG
Organism: Geotrypetes seraphini; assembly: GCF_902459505.1. Lineage (NCBI taxonomy): Eukaryota > Metazoa > Chordata > Amphibia > Gymnophiona > Dermophiidae > Geotrypetes > Geotrypetes seraphini. The sequence continues at coordinate 70,905,673 of NC_047091.1, read as the reverse complement.
TCCAGATTTCCCCTCTCTTCCTCTTCCACACCAATGTGTCTCTTCTCTTCAACTCCATCTAGCATTTTTCCCTCTTTCTTCCCCTCCCCCCCCCCTGCTTCCAGCATCTGGCTCACCTGCCTGTCCTCCCCTTTCTTTCCTGCTGTAGGTTTCTTTCTCTCCCATTTCATCCCCTTGGCCCAGAATCTCTTTCCCTTTCACTCCCTCCTTCCTAATGTGAGCTGGGAACACGTGCGATCGTGTGGTCCAGCTGCATTCCCTCATCTCCCTCCACCTCACCTTAGATGCCGAGTTTGCCGGCTTTCTTTTTCGCCCAGCTGCACGCGCGGCTGCTTTGTTGTTCAATCTTCTCCTCTGACGCAACCGGAAACAGGAAGTTGCAGGAGAGGAGAAGATTGATCAACTCCAGCAGCCGCGTGTGCACTGCTTTTTGAAAGCGTGCGGCTGGGCGAAAAAGAAAGCCGGCAAACTCTACATATAAGGTGAGGTGGAGGGAGGGAAATGGCGAAACGCTGCATTGGGTGGGGCTGATGGACCGCGCGATCCGTGATTGCCTCACTGTGGAGACAATACCATTCACCGCTCCATGGGGCGGTGAATGCCCTTGTCCCCGTCCCCGCAGAGACCACTATTTTTTCTTCCCCATTTCGGCGGGTTACCCGCGGCTACTCGCGGCTAGCCACGGGTAACAACCACTGTGTCATTCTCTATACTGTATTAAGTGTGTAGACCAAAGGACTCAGGTAACCTGCCTTGCAGCCAGACTAAAACAATGTTCTAAATACATGGTTGTTATATATTTATAATGAATTTTGTTTCTTAACTATGAGCACAATTTTCATAGCACGTTTTTGTTCTTGTTAGGCACTGCACACTGCAAATAAAATCAATATAAAAAGCTCATCCTTCCGGCTTCCTGATGTAGCATAGCGAAACACAGAATGTGTTGGAGCCGTGAACTGATCTTTTCAGATAAGTGGTCTACTATTAGACAACTTTTGTAGAGCCATAACATTTGCCAGTAGAAGTGAGAAGCCTTGCTCCATGCAATGTGTTATGATTAAAATTCAAGCACCTTTCCAGCAACATTGTACCACTGCTGTGGCGCCTTGCTGAAGAGCTTATGAGCACATTTAAATATTTAAAAGCCTTTAAATGTTATATGATGATATTATTTGAGAAACTTGCCCAGTATTGATGAGAAGGGGGTCTTTTGTGTTTTGTTCTATTTTGAAAGTATTGCCCCCTCAAGTTGACTGTAATTTAAAATCCCCGGTCTGTTTGGACTAAATCGATCTTTGTCAAAAATCAAGAGCAGGGAAAATAATACCAAAAAGGTATCAATGCAGGAAGCAGGAAATAAATATATAACATCAAAAAAGAACTATGTTATGTCAATTCTAAATCAAAAGCTATAAGTCTGGTAGGATTATGCTCAGAGACCTGGAGGGGTATAAGGAGGTAAAAAAAAAAACCCCAAGCACCTCACCACCCAATCATTGCATGATCCTCCATACTTTTTAGCTTTATGTAAATTTAAAATGTGAGAAGCCGTGAAACCAATAAATAGCTAAGTGCTTTTCTTACATTCAACACTTGTTTAAGAGATTAAGAATTTCACGTCAAGAACTGAAGGCAACCATTCAGGGAACGGCACGGAGCCAGGCAGGTGCCTGGAAAGCTCGCTCCTGCCGATACACGCTGGACCACCAGGCTATGAGGGGGATTAAAAAAGGTACGATGAGGTGGGAGGTGTTTTAAAAAGGTACAGGGGTAGGGGGTATTTTAAAAAGGTCCGGCCCCTCTGTCAAATTTAAGAACCCATTGTGGCCCACAAGAAAAAAAGTTTGCCCACACCTGCACTAGTAGCTCCTGTCCTGTGCTAGCCCATTCCTACCTCAAGTTCACTATCTGCCCTATCTCACAAATTATTCTTCTCTCCCTTGTTCATTTACCACAAACAGATAAACATAGCTGAATCACCAGCATATCAGAAGCCCTCTTCTAGCAGACCAACAGTAGAGAAAAGAGCTCTTGCCAAGCAAAAGCTGAGTTTTTTATACAATGCCTAAGCTGTTGGCGAGAAATGAGCTGCATAGACCATCATAAGGTCTGTGTCCCTTGTCTCGGGCTAGCACGTCTCATGGACACCTGCTCACTATGCTTCAGAATGACTCTTAGATCACAGAATCATTGGCCGCTTTCATCAGAGAACTTTGTGGCTAGGGAGAAGTATCAAGGGATCAGTGGGGCTGCAGTCAAGCCTGGTTATTCATGAGAATCTGGTTGTAATATTTGGACACCCACGAGGGAAGAGTGTCAGTCTGTTGCAGAGAAGAAGGGCTCCGGTATGGACATATGACCAATGATAACATGGAGACAGCAGATGCTTGTGTCTGAAGGGATGCTGTCTTCTAGAGTTGGTAACGGGTCTCAAGATGAAGACTACTGGTTGCTGGAAATGAAGTCAATGGATGCAATGCAGCCTAATGATGGAGTCCGGGTCTAGTTGTCTATTGGACTGCCAGTCTCTGGGACAGGAACTTGGATAGTTTGAGACTATTGGTGTGATGGGATACAATGGTTACTCTGATTACTTTGCCCTGTTTCTGTGTGGATGCTGTAGGGCTAGTGTGACATGGATGGTTGCGTAGTGGTAGCTTTGGTGTCAGAAGGGAGTGGGCATGCTTTTTTTTTTTTTTTGGGGGGGGGGGAGGAAGGGGAATGTTTAGGGGAGTCAGTGATGCAGGGGTCCGGGACCAGATGGGGGCATGGTGCGGGGGTATTCAGCCTTGGGCTGGGCCTTAGGCATCTGAGTCAATCAGGGCTTTAGGCTCCTCCCTGTGTATCACATGGTGCACCAGGGAGGGGAAGGCCTGTTATTTTCCATGGGCAGGACTTGGAGCTGGAGAGACATGCTTCCCTCCAGCTCCCAATGTCTAGCAAAGGTATGGGGGGGGAATTTGAGGGAGCATTCGGTGGCAGGAGGGAGTGGGCATCCCTACTGCCTTTTTTTTTTTTTTGGAAGAGGGAGTCTCTGTTGGCAGGAGGGAGTGGGTATCCTTCCTGCCTTTTTTGGGAAGGAGGGTAGGGGATGGTTCATGGGAGGCCTCTATTGGCAGAAGGGAGTGGGCATCCCTCCTGCCAATTTTCTTTCGGGGGGGGATGGCATGGCAGGAGGGAATGGGCATCACTCCTGCCACTTATGGGTGAGGGGATTCTCGGTGCCGCATTCATCAGGGGTCATTGGGAGGGCTGTCATTGGCGGTGGGGGACATTTTTAAAAATTCTTTTTTAATGGGACATATTTTGCTTGTGTAACATACACAAAATATCTGTCATTGAAAAAATAAACCAGGCAGACCAGTCATTTTTTCCGCTAGCTAAAACCCCATATTTTTTTTTGTATAGCCAAGCGATGTTAGTGCATCAATCGCTTGGCTATTTTGCATGGGGTTTTAGCTAATTTGCATGGCCGGATCAGAAAATGGGCGAATGAGGAAAAACCATGCAGTGAGCCATTTTGTGCATGGGTCGGTAAAAGCAATTGTCGCTAAAGCTGTGAAAACAGGTTTAGCGATGATCGCTAACTTTATTGCATCTAGTCCTTAAACAGAGAAATAACGCAACTCAGCTACTTGTACAAAATTGTAGCTCTTGTTATCATTCCACTCTCTACCAGTGTTTCCCTGGGATTCAGGGAACTGGGAGTGTAAGTTCAACACTTGCATAGGGTAATGTTGCATTTTAATAGATTAACAGTACTAAGAAGGGGGTGAAAAACTTGATAAGTCAAAGTGCTCTCTGCAGGCATGCAGTTGGCTGAATCAGAGTGCTAGTTATTGTGGGTACAAAACAGAGAGGTATAGAGAAACACATGGGGGTTGCTAGCCCAGCCTGTAAGAGGGCAAGCAACCAATAGAAAGCATCCCATAATATCCAGGGATCTAAGACGTGAAGTGAAATAGCCTATCACAATTTAATCATTCATTAGTCCTATCCTGTTTATGTTCAAATCTATTTTATTAAGCAACAGTAAATACAACAGCAATAACAACCATGGTATGCATTTTCATCAAACACCCGCGGAGGACTGGACTCTTATGTCCTCCCCGGACCCACCATACCCCCCCCCCCCCCCAACAAAGAAGCCCCTACCTCCCCATCCCCCCACAGATACAGAAAAACTCGTAAGCAGGGAACAGCAGAGACACCCATAAGCACAGTTTCAGAGGTGGAGTCTATTCAAGACCCGGCTACGACTCTCAGGAGTCAAAATGTTCAAATATGGAGTCCAAGTGTAAACAAAGTCTCTGCTCCGGCGTCGAGAAGAACGAGCCAAACGGGCCTCCCAACCCATAAGTTCATGGAGGCGATTCCTCCAGTACCAGAATGAAGGTGGTTCAGAAGACAGCCAGCAACACAAGATACATTTCTTCCCTAAAATAAAACATTTACTAAGAAATAATTTTTCATAAGAATTGTACATATGCAAGAATGAAAAATGGGCAAACAGCATAGACTGCACGGATACTGAGTCCTATCCTGTTTAAAAGCATATAGGTTTTACCAGATGTTGGGGAAAACCTGGACATGTCCTCTTTTTTGAGGACTGTCTGGGTACCTAGACATTTTTTTTAAATGGGGGAGGCTCACTAGGTTTAACTGGCTCTCCCAACTCACCCACCCATCTCTTCCCTAGGCTAGCTGCTGTAGTTAAATCTTCAGGTAGTAGCAATGAGGAGAGCCTGCTGCTGCTGTCCTGCCCCAGAAGCCACCTCTCTACACTATGCAGGAACAGGAAGTTGCTGCAGAGAGGTGGCTTCCGGGACAGGCTAATGGCAGCAGGCTCTCCTCATTGCTACTGCCAGCTGTCCGAAGATTCAATTACAGCAGCCAGCCCAGGGAAGATGTAGGTGGGAAAGTTGGGAGCTAGAGAGCAGTGTTAGAGAGGGGAGGGGGCTGGAGAAACAGCATGGAGGGAGGAAGGAGGGCTGGAGAAATAGCATAGAGGGAGGGTTGGAGAAGCATTATGGAAAGGATAAAATGCTACAGAAAAGAGCATGGAGTAGAGTAGAGCTGGATGCAGCAGTGTAGTAAAGGGAGTAGTCCGCCCCAGGCACTGTCTTGGTGGGGGCGCCAGCACCTGTCCTCCTCTCCATCCCCCGCTCCTTCCCCTGCCACTTCTCCCCCACTGTATTTCTAGCTCTTCACCGGCGCGAGCAGCAACTCCAACCTGCTTCTCACGCCAGCGTCAGCTCGCCCTATGATGTCACTTCTGAGACCCACATCTAGGAAGTGACATCAGAGGGAGAGCTGACACAGGCAGCAAGTTGGTGATGCTGCTCGTATCAGGAAAATTAAAGAGGTACAGGGGAAGGGAAGGGGCACGTATGGCAGGGGGGGAAGGAGTGGTGGGGTGAATAAGAGGGTGGGGGCGTCTCTCACCCTTGCTACACCACTGGTTGGATGGGAGGGGAGAGACACAAACAGCAGGAGAGAAGGTTGGAAGGAGAGAGAGGGGTACCTGTGTGTGTGTGGGGGGGGGGGGGCAGGGATTGGGGGTTGGAAGGAGAGAGAGAGAAAGAAAGAAGCACCCACAGGAGAGGGGGGTTGGAAGGAGTGAAAGAGAGAGAAGCATCCATAGGGAAAGAGGGTTGGAGTAAGGGGGAGAGAAACACTAAAAAGGTACAGAAGATGGGAAGGAGGACCATGGAAATGGGTGGAGTGTGGGCAGGGTCACGTATTCTCTGTTTTTGTCTTTACAAATATGGTAATTCTAAAAGTACAGATACTAGAATCTGCTATAGGCAATGTTTAATATACACTTTGGCCCTGCATCGTTCAAGAGCATTTACGGTTATTCACTGCTGTTTCCAGTTTTTAATCCATCAGGTTACTTTGTTCTGATATGCGTTAGGACCCCTGAGGAAGGATTGTTTCTTCGAAACACGGACCAGGTTGGGTCCGGTCTTATCAGTCCTTTTGGAAACAAACTTTTATGTTTTTTATGATTGTCTAATAAAGTCTTGGCATCCTGTACAACATCACTGCAGTTTGTTTTTTGTTTCTCATTTTAATATACACTTAAACAGAAGCAGTCTGCTTCCATGAATATGGGGCAGAATACCCAGTGGTTTTAAAAAATGTTTGCAGTGTGGCAGTCTTTGACTGACCCTCACAACTGCTGCTTACTTTGCCTTAGACCTGAGCACAATATCTCTAATTGTAAAATCTGTCCTCAAAAACAGACAAGGGCCCACAAGAGTTGAGGTGTCTTGTGAGACTTTTTGATACTTCCAAGTCCGATCCATCAGCATCAGAAGCATTGTTCCCCAAGACTGCTGGATCTGCATCAGCACTGAAGAGACCTCTGCCTGCCTTGGTGTTGGACATCAATAGCACCTGTCCAGGCTGAGCATCTTTGGACCCAAAACTGAGGAAAAATAAGGATTTGATGCCATTCTCATTGGCACTGAGGGATATTGATGTCAGACATCAAGCAGAGAGAAAGAAGCATTGATATCAGACCTCATTGAATTACGGTGCCAAGAACTCCAGAGCACCAGCATCACTGAATCTCAAGAACTGTTGGTTCTGTGAGGACCACTCCTCCCCCTCCTGTGTTCAATTCCCTCTGCGGCTCCTTGTGATTCTGAGAAAGTCACTTAATCTTCCATTGCCAAGGTACAAATAAATTCCTGTATATAATATGTAAACTGCTTTGATCATAACCACTGAAAGGTGGTATATCAAATTTCATCCCCTTTCCCTCTCCCCTCTCTGGTATTAGTACTAACTCAACAGCCTCTGATTCGGCTCCATCATTTTCACAGCCTGTTTTTGCACTGGCACCAACACCACCCAATATTTACTGATGCCAGCCCTTGAGGAGTAGTTCCAAACCATGCTTCAGGACAAGCTGGAGCAGATCTTGGCTCAACACAATGTCAAGACTTTGAGAGCATCAGTATTGGCCATGGTGTTGCCCCAGCTGATCCTAGAGACCCATGCCATGCCCTACCTGTTGTTCATCAGTGCCAGTACCCTGACACACATCAGAGTCAGTGTCTGTTGAAATACTGCTGTGGCCTATTGGGGAAAACAGCTCCCTCAAAGAGTCTACACAAGGCCCTGCCCCTCAGCGCTTCTGTCCAGAGTCTAGCCATGAGTCCAGTAGTCAAAGGCAGACACAGACTCAGACATCTTGAGATGAGCACTTTGCTCATGGACATCTGACTTGGAACCAGAGGACCCCTCAGAGAAGGGATCCTTGAGTCTGCCTTCAGATTCCTTCCCTACCTCAGGAAAGGAGGAAGTCTTCCCCAGAGGATCTTCCCTTTGTCACCTTTTTATGGGAGATGGACGAGTGTCCCATTTCAATTAGAGATCAAGGATGAGCCTAGGACTGAAATATTTGATGTCCTTGATTATGCTGCTGCTTCTAAAGAAGCTGAGACAGTGCTCATGCACAATATCCTTAAACGGCTGAGTTGAGGCCCAACGCCCATCTTTGGACCTCCTCAACAGCCCTTAAAGAGCAATCTGGTCACCTGCTGCACTCAAGCCCCAGCAGGGACAGAAGAAAGAAACCTGCAAATCATCTCTCCTCTGCCCATCATTGCTGAGACACCATGTGGCTGAGTCAAGGCACCGCCTCCATCTTTGGGTCTCTTCAACAGCCCTTAAAGTGCCATTTGGCAGGTGGGCCTGTACTGCTGGCAGGCCCCACCGAAAGACCATGCCAAAGGGCCCTTCCTATGGACGAAGAGGACAATGAGTAATATAAACAATTTACATATAAGATACCAATCCAAAACCTTAATATAATTACAGTAGTCTGCGCTAGAGATGACTGCTTGAAATATTTTGGGTTTAAAGCCTGTAAACCTGTAGTTAAAGAGTTTACTGAAGCAGTTACTAAAAACTTAAAAGCCTTAACCTTAAAGTATCAATGCCTGATAAAGATACAAATACTATTGTATAAACTAGAAGCAGGATCTGGGTGTCATTGTAGACAATACGATGAAACCTTCCATTCAATGTGTGGCGGCAGTCAAAACAAACAGGATGCTAACAATTATTTAAAAAGGGATGGTTAACAAGATTAAGAATGTTATAATGCCCCTGTATCGCTCTATGGTGCTACCTCATCTGGAATATTGCATTCAGTTCTGGTCTCCTTATCTCAGGAAAGACATAGTGACACTTGAAAAGGTTCAAAGAAGAGTGACCAAGATGATAAAGGGGATGGAATTCCTCTCATATGAGGAAAGAATAAAAAGGTTAGGGCTCTTCAGCTTGGGTACAGCTGAGGGGAGATATAATTAAAGTTACAAAATCCTGAGTGGAGTAGAACAGGTACAAGTGGATTGATTTTTCACTCCGTCAAAAATTACAAAGACTAGGGGATACTCAAAGTTACAGATATAGGGAAATAATTTTAAAGCCAGTAGGAGGAAATATTGTTTCACTCCGAGAATAGTTAAGGTTTGGAATGCGTTGCCAGAGGTTGTGGTAAGAGCAGATAGTTTAGCTAGTTTTAAGAAAGGTTTGGACAATTTCCTGGAGGAAAAGTCCATAGTCTGTTATTGAGAAAGACATGGGGGAAGCCACTGCTTACCCTGGATCAGTAGCATGGGATGTTGCAACACCTTGGGTTTTGACCAGGTACTAGGGACCTGGATTGGCCACCCTGGGAACAGGCTAATGGGCTTGACGGACCTTTGGTCTGACTCAGTAAGGCCATTCTTATATTTTTATTTATTTATACTTTTCAAAATAATTTTCAAGTATAAAACACTTGTACAGAAAGAAAGATTAAGAAAGTATCTTGAATTATATCGCAAATTAAAGAAAGAGAAATAAACAATATGCTAATCTGTCTCAAGTCCTCAAATTGAAGATCCAAGATTACTTCAGAGTGATTACAAAAGAAAACAAAAAGTAGCAATCCTATCAGGAAATTACAGTTAACTAATGAGTAAAGGAATCTTTACATTTTCAAATATCATGATGTTACATTTCTTTCTCAAGATGTTTAAGAGATATGAAACTGGACAACTGTGAAGGTTCTAGGAAATGTTCTTACGTATCAGGAGCATGTGCTAGGATCAAATAAATCATTCTTCTACACAATTTTTTTTTCCTCCACACAACCTCAATATTCACAATATAATCATAGATGCAGCAGCAACTGTCTGCCATAATGACTTCTAGTTAAGGAAAGTATTTCAAAGCAGCAAATTAATATTCAGTTCTCAAGAATCACTGTGGATAACATGCTAAAATTCTCAGCTCGGACTGTGGTGGCAGTTAAGAAAGCAAGCAGAGCATTAGTAATTACTCAGAAAGGAATGGAAAATACTGTAATTCCTCTACATATAACCATGGTGCAATCACTTATTGACTATTGTATGCAGCTCTGATCATCATATCTCAAAAAATATACAGTGGAACTACAGTACTGTAAAAAAGGTTCAGAGATGGGCAGCAAAAATGAGAAAAGGGGTGAGACAACTCCCTTATGAAGAAACAGAGGAAATGATTGTAATGCTCTCTTTAAAGGAATATCATTAAACGAAATTAAACGTCTCCAAATTATCCAAAATATCTCCATTAAACTCATAACCAAATCGAGAAAATTTGACCACGTTACACCTCTTTTGAAAAACGCGCAATGGCTCCCAGTTATTCACCGGATAACATATAAACTCTGTTTACTTACCTTTAAAACTCTTTTGAACAAAACTCCAGCATTTATATATAAATCATTAATTCCGTATCATCCAACTAGAACATTAAGATCCAATGAACAACATCTATTAACGATTCCCTCGCTTAAGATCATTAATACTAGATGGCAGTTTATCTTTTCAGTGACTGCCCCACAGACTTGGAATTCCCTCCCAATTTATTTGCGAAATGAGCAGGATCTAGGAAAATTTAAAAGTAACTTAAAACATTTCTTTTCAAAGATGCTTTTAATAACCCCTAGGCCATAGATTATACTTTATTAAATTATGTTTTAATTTGTCTTCCCATTGTATTTTTCCTTTATACTGCTTTACTATTTCTAATTGTATTTCACAATCCCTTCCTTCCCTATGTTCCCTAAATGATGTCTTAGTTCTTAACCCAATGTTATTATTTAAAGTATGTATTGTATTGTTCATTCTGTATTTTTTAATGAATGTATTTTAAATTGTTCATCGCTTTGAAAGTTGACTAAGCGATCAATCAAGAGAACTATTAAACTTGAAACTTGAAATTTTGTTAATAACAAAAATAATAATGATAGAAGTTTATAAAATCATAAGTGGAGTGGAACAGATAAAACAGGGAACAATTATATATTACATTAGCGATTTCTATTCCACCATTACCTTGTGTTCAAGGCGGATTACAAAAAAAGATATTTGTCAATTTCCAGAGGAGATAAAGAGTAGAGCAGGTTGCTTCGGGGAAATGGGAAGGTTCTTGGGTTATTAGTTCATTTTCATGGATTTCTTGAAAAGTAGAGTCTTTATTTCTTTTCTGAATGTTTTGTAGTCTAGGGTCGTTATCAGTAGATTGGAGATTTGGTTGTCTAGTTTTGCTGCTTGTGTGGCTAGGAGGCCATCATACAGTTTTTTTCCATTTAACTTCTTTGATTGGACTGGAGGATGCTTTCAAATTGTACCAGGACTATTGGATAGTTCCCGAATCTACCAGGGAGCAGATTTAAAATAAATTGGAGAAATAATTTTTTCACTGAATGAACAATCAACTTCTGGAACTTGTTGTTAGAGGATGTGGTCAAGGCATCTAATTATAGCATGGCTTAAAAGGGATTTGTTCAGATTCAAATAGTAATGTTAATAAATAATTGACTAAGAAGACCTCAAAAGCTGCTGCTTATCTCTGAGCAGTAGCTTGAAGAAATGGATTATTGTTTTGGGTACAACCAGATATTTCCTAGTAACCCAGACTGGCCACTGTTGGAGACAGGATGCTGAGCCTGATGAACTTTTGGGTTGACCCAGCATGACATTTCTTTTCTCTACTTCTTCCATTCATCAATTTACAATAAACTTGTTTTTGCATCTGATCTGCTTTTAATTTTCACAAAATTTTTCTCTCTCATATTCTTCCATTATGCTACCCAGCGCATCTTTTAATTGTGTCATACTACCTTGAAGGTCCAGCTTGATGATCTCACAATGAGGTCAGCTTTGTGAAGCTCAAGAGCTCCATTTTGCAATGAGGGAAAATGCATTTTAAGGTCTGTATCTGGTTTTTCTCTTTTTAAGCACTGAGAAATGAAGTAATGTGTGCAATAATATGTTTTTCATGTTCTTTCTTTGCTTTCACTGTTTCTTTGCAGCACTGTTTGTTGAGAAAAAAGGGGGTTCTTTATAAGCAGGAAAGCCAAAGGTAATATTACTGTTTGGGCAGAAAAGTACTATGTTTTCCATGCAATATGTTTATAATGATATGCTCTATTGATATGATGGCTTATTAAATATATTAGGAGGGAGAAAGAAGAAAAAATAACCCCATATTCAAACTCACTATAGGAAATATGATTGCGAAAACTGAAAGCACGCCTAATCTGTGTCTATAGGAAGTCTCCGACTAAGAAAGCTGAAACTCCATTGAAATGAAGCAAAAACTACCAGTTTTTCCTTCGCCTACATTTTCCACACTGTTTAGATGCCCTCTACCACTTAACTAGCCTCTATGTGGTGCCAATCTTTAACCACGCCCATATCTACAAATTTAGACGTGACTATTCCCTAAATCCGCGCCCATCTCGCGTCTGTGTTCTAAGAACACCTAAAGGACGCCTAACTCCATCTAAGTCCCAATTAACGCTTGTTAAGACCCTCAAATCGCTAATTATCCACTTAAATCAGATGCCTAAAGCACGCCTAAAGCTAGGCGCAGTTTACAGAATTGGGGCCTTAGCGTTTCAAGTTTATTTAAAATTTCTTATACCGCCCAATCAGCTTTCTAGGCAGTGTACAAATTCATAAAAACATAAAACAAAGTTTAGCTAAAATACAAGTTTAAGCTGACATTACGTCTCTAAACTATAACTTTTAATAACTTTCGAAGACTTTTAAAAACAAAGACAAACAGGAACAAAAGGTAAAAAGGCAAGAACTACAATAGTCAAAGAGAACAATTAAGGAAAAAACAATAGGAGGAGCTTCAATAAATACTGTTGAACTCAATAGCCCTTAAAAGGACAGTTAGGTCTCGAAGGCATCAAGGAAGAGAAATGTCTTTAGCTTCGTCTTAAAATTATTAAGAATTGATTCTTCGCGTAAGTAATTTGGGATACTATAGTGACAGAGAAGATAATAGACAGTGACAGAGAAGATAGTAGACCTCATTGTATTTATATACTTCAGTGATGGAATAGAGAAAAGGTTATTAGCTGTGGTAGCAATTCTCCCGCAGCAAATGCACCAAAGCCCAAATAAATTGATAGGGCTTCGGTGCATTTACCACAGCAGAATTGCTACCGTGGCTTTGTAAAAGGAGCCCTTAATTCCTACTTCATATATTTAGTTTGTAAACTAGTATATTATTCACAAGTCTGACCTGATATGTGGTTCTCAATACATTGGTCTATTATAGGTGGTATATCAAATAAAGGCCACCCTTTTATCAAGCCGCATTAGGGTTTTTTATCGCTGTACGCTGCTGTAAAAGCTCTGATGCTCAGAATTCCTATGAGCATCGTGGCTTGATAAAAGGGGTCCAAAATGTAACTATGAACTGTTCACTACCCAGAACAGTTCTTTTTCTGAGTTTTTCTGCAATTTTAGAAGTAAAGTTTGAGCATTTATTTTACTTTGTCATAGACATCTGCTGTTCTTCATTCTCTTGGACTCTCTCCTATTACAGTCAGCCCCTTCTTCAACTCCTTCAGTATTCTGGGATGTGTGTACCCCATCTGGTCCCATAGCCTTATTAGTATATAATGTACTGGCACAGCTAAACATCTCCTCAGTAAATTCTAATCTATTCATCCTCAGCCCCTTCTGTTCTTGCTTTTGGCCCATCTAAAGATGTCTGTTTTTTCTCAGAGTCTCATTTTAATTCTTACTACTTCCCTTTTGAACTTCTTTTTTCACTTATATCTCTATAATAAAATCCTAAGCCGCGCATGCGCACTTCCGTGGCCTGAAGAAGTGTGCATGCGCGACTACAACTGCCCCACACTCACGGCCCTGTGGGGCAGTGGCAACAACTGAGTGGTGGAGAGCAGCCCCGCTCTGCCCGTTGACCCTCCACAAACCTCCCGGCTCCAGCGGCGTAGGTAGCACTATAAACACGCTGCTTCACGCCCTTCTACTGCCGATTTCCTCTGCCGCATCTCTGATCACATCATCGGAGACAGACGCGGGAGAGAAAATCGGCAGTAGAAGGCCACGAAGCAGCATGTTTAAAGTGCTGCCTACGCGGCTGGAGCCCGGAGGTTTGTCGGTGGTGGGAAGGTCAAGAGCAGGCCAGATCGAGCAGAACAACGGCACTAAAAGAAGGGGGAGGGGCCAAACGGAGCAGGCAAGATCGCGGTAAGAGAAGGGAAAGGGGGGTGGGGGAAAATGCTGCTACTGCTATACAGGGACTTGGAGGGGAAGGGAAATACCGCTGCTGCTTCTGCACAGGAAAGGGGGGAGGGGATAGGAGGGAAATGAAATTACATCCTACTTGTCTTGCGTGACCTGAGTGCAGCTTTTGATACCATCTATCAACTCTATCCTTCTAGCCTTACAGAAATTGGTATTCGTGATACAGCATTACACTGCTTCCAATCCTTTCTGAGCCAAAGATCCAAATTGCGAAGCGCACATCTAGTGGCCGCATGTTGTTCATGTGCCATCATTCGTTCTTCTAAGAGTTCTAGCCGAGCATGTAGTTGCACAAGTTGAGAAGACATGTTAGAAGTGTCTACCTTTATGTCAGATGTAGTTTTCAAGTTTTGCTCCATGAGATTTTTGAGCTGCTGCATTTCCTTGGCGAACGAAGTAACATTGAAGGAATCTGGAGGGAGAGGCGTGATTAAGGCCTTCTCTGGTATTGCTGGTTCTGGTTTGGATGCCAAGGTGGCTGCTGGGCCATCAGGCTTAGCAAATTTGGATGACATAGTTACCAAGTATCTGCTGGTGCAGTTTGGAGTTTGTGGCAATTGAGAAAAGGTCTGATTAGGCTTGATTTGGTAAGACGCTAAAGGGAGCAGGATCCTTACACGTCCATGCACAAGCAGATCACATGACGTCCCCCAAGTCCTCCTTTTTTTTAATATGGTGGTCTTATGAGGAGGTAGAGATCTTCAAAGTACTTATTCTTTCTTTAACAATCATCTTGGGGTTTTTAAAAATATTGGGTAGAACTCTCTCTTTTTCTTGTAAAAGTGAATTAACTTCTAATAGATAAATAATAAAAATAATATTAAAAAAAATCTTAGCTGCCAAATTTCAGACCATTCTTCAAGCTTTTTTAGGTCCTTCCTTATGTTATTTCAGACCATCATGAGTGTCTATTGCAGATTTTGGTATCATTCGCAAAAAGAAATCTTACCTGACCCTTCAGCAATATCACTTACAAAAATGTTAACAAGAACAGGCCCAAGAACCAAAGCGAGGCACACCACTGGTAATATCCTTTTCCTCAGAGAGATCACCCTTGACCATTACCTTCTGTCATCTTCCACTCAACCAGCGCCTGACTCAATCCATCACTTTGGGTCTCATACTAAAGGCACTCAGTTTATTTATTAGACACCTGTGTGGAACACTGGCAAAGGCTTTGCTAAAATCTAAATACACCCCAGATCTAGCACACTCCCTCTATCCAATTCTCTGGTCACCCAGTTAAAGAAATTGATCAGATTTGCCAGACAAGATCTGCCTCTAGTGAATCCGTGTTGCTTCGGGTCCTGTAATCCATAGGATTCTAGAAAATTACTATTCTTTAGCACTCTCCAGACCAGTAGAGGTTAATCTTTACAAATGGGTATATATCCAATTATGACCAGCAGGTGGAGACTGAAAACAAAACTGTGGGACAGTATATAATATACTCCCTTCTCTATTTACCTCAGTCTTCTTTCAGTCTCCAGCAGGTGTTGATGTGATCTGTACCCATCTCCCTTGGTAGGGCTGTTGGAATTTGTTTAGGGGGTTTATAGTCCCTGTTTTTGGCCGGACGGAACTTGGGCGGGCCCTGTTTGGGGGTTCGTCCGACCTCGGGGGTGTCAAACCCGGCGGGTCTCGGGCGGGGTCCCTCCCCCCACTTCCTCCACCTCCCCACATTTTTCTAGAGGAGCCTCAGCAGTAAGCCTTGCCCCCTAAATCAAGCAAGGCATATTGCTTCGAGAGCCTGTGGAGTCTGTTCTGTAAAAAAAAAAAAAAAATCCTGAGGTAGTGCTGGTCTGGAGGGTTGTTTCCCTTTAAGAAAACTGTATTTTTCTGTATTTTTTCATCTAACTGGCATTTTTTATAGCTAGGTCGCGTATGGAGCAATGAGCACTTCTAAAGGAAAAAAGTGCTCATTGTGCTCCAGGCGCGAGGCACTCACGGCCGGCCTGTGCAAGCGGTGTTCTGGTGTCAGCCCTTCAGGGGTCCCGCCCGTGTGAGGGACTGCTTTGGTACGTCCCATTCGTAAAGATTAACTACTACTGGTGAGTGCTAAAGAAGGAGAAATTAGGTTCTTACCTGCTAATTTACTTTCTTTTAGCTTCTCCAGACCAGTAGAGGTCTCCACCCTGTCTGTTGTTGTTGTTGTTGTTGGGGC
This sequence comes from Geotrypetes seraphini, assembly GCF_902459505.1. Lineage (NCBI taxonomy): Eukaryota > Metazoa > Chordata > Amphibia > Gymnophiona > Dermophiidae > Geotrypetes > Geotrypetes seraphini. The sequence goes on along the minus strand of NC_047091.1, from coordinate 70,889,884 downwards.
TGTTTCGCGGGCAGTTTTTGTTTTTTGCTGCGGGTTCTAGTATTTTTCTAGGGCCGGGGAGAATTGAAGAACAGCGGCTGTGGCTCGGCTGGCTTAGCTGGCGAGCTGTGGGGACATTTTCCTTCTGGTATTTCTCCTCTGCATTTTCCAACAGCATTTGGGTATGTTATTTGTTACTCCTGTTCGGAGTATTGTTTTCTTTCTGTTTTCCAGTTCTTAGTTCTGCTTGGCTATTCGGCAGACTGATGTAAATAGAGAAGGGAGTATATTATATACTGTCCCACAGTTTTGTTTTCAGTCTCCACCTGCTGGTCATGATTGGATATATAAAGGCACTCAGTTTATTTATTAGACACCTGTGTGGAACACTGGCAAAGGCTTTGCTAAAATCTAAATACACCCCAGATCTAGCACACTCCCTCTATCCAATTCTCTGGTCACCCAGTTAAAGAAATTGATCAGATTTGCCAGCCAAGATCTGCCTCTAGTGAATCCGTGTTGCTTCGGGTCCTGTAATCCATAGGATTCTAGAAAAATTACTATTATCTGTTTTGAAAGTGTTTCCATTAATTTACTTACCAAAGAAGTCAGCTTACTGGCCTGTAGTTCCCTACTTCTTCCTTACTTCCACTTTTTTGTGAAGAGGGATCACAGCCACCCTTTTCCAATCCTCTGGTACCACTCCCAATTCTAGAGAAGCATGGACAAGGTCAGCAAGTGGAGCTGCCAGAACTATCCTCAGTTCCTGTAGTACCCTCAGCTGTACATCATCCAGTCCCATCGTTTTATTTACCTTTAGTTTAGCTAGCTCTTCACAAACACAATCCTCTTAAAATCGATCAAGGTCTACCACACCTCTATTCCTATTACCATTTGTCTTCTGCGGTCCCACTCCCAGCGCTTCAGCTGTGAACACAGAATTGAAATATTTGTTATGCAATTCAGCCTTATCTTTATCAGCTTCTACATATTTCTCCCCTTCATCTTTGAGTCTCACAATGCCACTTTTGCACTTCTTCCTATCACTGATATATCTAAAAAAAAATCTTGTCCCCCCCATTTTTATTGTCAGTTATTTTTTCTTCCATTTGCATCTTTGCTTTCCTGACTGCTTGACCAGCTCTTAACTTTTCCAGATATTGTAGCCTGTCTTCTTCCTCTTTCTGTGATATTTTGTAGTTTATGAAAGCTAACCTCTTTTTCCTTACCTTTTCAACTACTACTTTGGAGAACCAAAGTGGCCTTCTTTTCCTCCGACTTCTACTTATTTTACTTACAAAATGGTTTGTTCCTTAGTTCCTTTCAATTTTGCCCATTGCTTTCTTACTTCTTCCAGATGTTCCCATCCAGACAATTCCTTGATGTAATCCCCCATCTGAAGAAAGCTAGTTTTTATGTGTTTTTTTTTAAACGTCTAGAACCTCTACTTTTTAATGAGACCTCTCTACACCTTTCTTAATATTAAGCCACACCATGTGGTGATCACTTGATTCCAGATGATCCCTTACTGTAACATCAGAAACACTTTCCCCATTTGTAAGCCCTAAGTCCAGTATGCCCCCATCTTGCCAGATTTAGACTGGAGACTGACAATCACAAAATCAATTAGAATTAAAGGGGACACATGAAACCTTTTTGGAACATTTTTCAAGCAACTAACTGAGCAGTTAATCAGCAGCAAATTCAGACTGAGCCTGAAATGCACTAACGGTGACGGAACAAAAATGGCTAATATGCTGGCGGCACCTTATGCACTAACAGATGTACCGAGGCATAAGCTTTCAAGCACAAATTTGTCATCAGATGGAATGGGCTCTTGTCCTTGAAAGCTTATGCCTCAATAAATCTGTTGTGTATAATGTGGCACTAGCTTGTATGCTGTGTTTTCATTCCAAAAGATATTAGAAAAAAATTTAAATAATAGGAATTCAGAATAACTGTCTGGAGACATAACACTGTCCCAAACTGTTACAGTTCAGGACCAAATTTGGCATGGGGAAAACAAGGTAAAAAAGTACAATGAATTTGTAAATGGGCAAGACCAGACTGGAGATCCACAGAAATATGTCTCCCACCACCATACATCATTTTTATGGGAGAAGCAGGTCTAGGTTCTGCAATATAAAGACTTTGATATATTGAAACAGAGCAGCTAGGCAATTGTTCATTTCTTTTTCTTTTTTTAAAAATCATTTTTATTAGGAAGGATTTAACAAGAGAACGAGAACAATCCAAACATCAAAATACAGATATAGATACTCAGAATCAATGCAGGTATGGAGGATAAAAGTACATTCTCCACTAACAGCTACAAAATGAGTCAAGAAATACAGAGCATTTGGAGAAGTCCAGCATCGTCTGTCAGATTGATTCTATGATATAACTGTTACAAAAAAACAAGAAAAGGCTGGCATCCGGAACTAGGGAAAGGCAGACATGTGTAATGCCCCAAATACCTGCAGGAAGGGAGAACGGACAAGAGGATCATCCCAATTCACCCAGTCGACCCCTCCTATTTTCAGTAATATATGAAGAAAATCCTGGACAAGCCCCCTGGGTCATGAAGTGAAGCTCCAGGCACACCACACAACACAGGCCAGCCACACACATCAGACACACCACATACTCACACCCCATTCAGTCTCCCCCCCCTACCCCCACTGTGATGGGTGACTAGAGGTAGCTGAAGAAACACCTTCCATAGTGCATGATAAGCTAGCACCTCAGGGTTCATTTCAAACTGTCTTTACCCTCTTCCTCTACTTACTATTAATTATTTCTATAGTGCTACTAGACACATGCAGTGCTGTATATCAAACGAGAGAAGAGACAGTTCCAGCTCAAAAGAACTTACAATCTAGTCGAGACAAACTGGACAAGAAGGTGCATCTATATACTGTGCTCAGGTGGGAGAATTACAGAGGGAATGATAAGCCAGATTTTGGTGCTTAGAAGATGGGTTGGAGTTTGGAATTGAGAGCAGCTTCAAAGTGGCCTTTGAGTCTGGATTTGAATACTGCCAGAGATGGAACTTGACGAACCGAGGCAGGCAGTTTGTTCCAGGCATAAGGTGCAGCGACGGAGTCTGGAGTTGGCTGTAGAAGAGAAGGGCATAGATAAAGAGAGACTTATCTGATGAACCGGGGGGGGGGATGGGGAGGGAGTTTAGGATGAGAGATACTGAAGAGCTGTGGAGTAAATACGCTTATTTGCAGATCAGTAAGAGTAGTTTGACCTGTATGCAGAAACGGATAGGGAGTCAATGAAGTGACTTGAGGAGAGGGGTAATGTGGGCATAATGACATTGGCAGAATATGAGGCTTGCAGCAGAGTTCTGAACAGATTGAAGGGGAGAAATGGTTTAGCAGAAGGCCAGTGAAAAGCCTTGGCAGTGTGCTTGGAAAGGAAGGGTCTGATATTAGCGATATCGTAGAGAAAGTAATGACAGGTTTTGCCAGTCTGTTGGATAAGTAAAGAGAAGGAGAGCGATGAGTCAAGGATTGTGAGCTGAGACAGGGAGGATTAGGGTTTTGTTCACAGAAATAGAGAACAGGGAAAGAGGAGAGACGGGTTTAGGTGGAAAGATAAAGAGCTTGGTTTTGGCCATGTTTAATTTTAGTTGGCAGCGAAACATCCAGGTAGAGATGTCAGACAAGCAGGGACTGAATGTTTGTCGAGATTTCAAGTGTAGAGAGATATATCTATGAGTCTTCAGCATAGAGGTGATACTGAAAGCCATGGGAGGAGATTAGAAGAACACCAAAGGAAGAAGTGTAGATGGGGGGGGGGGGGGAAGAAGTGGTTCCTCAAACATATTGCAAAGCTTACACAAAAATGCAAACACATACACACACAGATTGAAAATTCCATGAGGCATTCTTCACATCTTCCCTCCCCTCACATACACACCCACACCAGGCTGGGGTTAGGAGGGGGGGGTGTATGTACAAACAGCAGTTGCCCTGAGCCCCACAGCTACAAGGGATGCCCAACTGCCTAGTGAGGTGAGCTTCACACCCTGTCACTCACTTTCTGCCCTCTCTCTCCCACTGCCACTGTGGAAGTGCAAATAATCTGTTCCATCAGGCCCTAATGCTGTGCATGCTCTGCAAGTTTCCCTTCCCTCCATAAAATAGGAAGTTACGTCATGAGGGGTAGGAAGGAGAAAGGAAACTCATCAGCGGGACGCACAGTGTTAAGGCCCTGAGGCATGGGTTAGTTTTCTTTACATGCTGTAGTGATGGGAAAGCAAGTATGCAACAAGCAGGGAAGGGTGAGAAGCTGGCAATGGCACACTTTGGGTTAGGGCACTGTAGCACGGGTGGCATAGAACGGGTACACGTGGATCGATTTTTCACTCCATAAAAAATTACAAAGTCTAAGGGGACACTTGAAGTTACAGGGAAATACTTTTAAAAACAATAGGAGGAAATATTTTTTCACTCAAGAAAATATTTAAGCTCTGGACTGCATTGCCAGAAGTTGTGGTAAGAGGGGATAGCGTAGCTGGTTTTAAGAAGAGTTTGGACAATTCCCTGGAGGAAAAGTCTATAGTCTGTTATTGAGAAAAACATGGGGGGAAGCCACTGCTTGCCCTATGGTAGCATGGAATGTTGCTACTCTGAGTTTTGGCCAAGTACTAGTGACCTGGATTGGCCACCATGAAAACGGGCTACTGGGCTTGATGGACCTTTGGTCTGACCCAGTAAGGTTATTCTTATGTTCTCCCAATTCCTAAAGGCACTCCAAAAGGAAGGGACCAGGAAGAGGCTTGTAAGAGTGACCAGGAGGAAGAAGGAATAGGACAATAGTAGGGTGAGGGGAAGAGAGATGTGACCATGTGGCATGATTGGGGAAATAAAAAAAAGAGTGGGACAGGAGTATTGGGGGAGAGACAGATGATGCTGAATGGGGGGCGGGGGGTTAGACAGGGTAATACTGGGGGATGAGAGACAAAAGGGCATGTTAGAAGAGAAAGAAAGAGAGAACATGTTGGATTGTGGGACATGAGAAGAGAGAAACAGATCTTGGATGGCTGGAGAGAAGAGATTCTGGATGGAAAGAGGAAAAGGGGAGGGGGATGAAATGGAAGTGGAGAGAGAGGGGGAAACAGAGGATGGATAGGGAAAGAGAGGGGAAGATGACTCTGGATGGTATAGGAGAGAAAGAAGATGGAAGGAGAGGACACTATAAAAGTCTGAAAAATATGAGGAACAGGAATGGGAGGGTCAGGGTGAAGGGGAAAGATGTAGGTAGATGTAGTAAAAAGAAGGAAATCAAAGACTGGGTAGTACAGTAATAATGAAATCTGGGCAGAGAGGCCAAAACATAAATGGAAGAAATTGAAAGGAAAAGATTAGTGCTGAAGACGGATGTAATGGAGGAAGTGAAGACAGAAGAAGAGAGAAAAATGGCAAATGAACAGGAAACCCTAGCAAAACCGGAATCAATATGATTAGTAAAATTAAAATGACCAGACCACAAAGGTAGAAAAAATAATTTTATTTTGAATTTAGGATAAAGAAGTGTCATAGCTGTGTTATTCCACTCTAAAGGTTAATAGATAAAAATACAACATATGTAGACAAAAATTAAATGGAACCTTTAAGAAGCCAGATACGGCACACGATGCAACACCACCGAGAGAAACAGTGATGTGTGTCCTCCTATTCAGTGGAAAATATAAAAACAGCAGCATGGGGGCAGAGGGAGGATGAGGATGAGGATAGGGGATGGGTGGGTGGGGGGCCCTTCCTTATTTCTACCCTGGGCCTCGGGCACTGCACACACATACGGTGCTGAGCTCTTAGGGATCCTTCTATTAAAGTGCAGTAAACATTAGCAGTTACCAAACATTAATTACAAAAATTAATACCCAGTAAATGTAAAGCTTTAGGACTCTTTTTACGAAGGTACACTAAAAAGGAGGCGGTAGTGGCTAGCATGCTTGGGAATTTAACTTGCGCTGTGGCGTGCGTGAAGGCACTAGCGCCCCTTTGTAAAAGGAGCCCTTAGTGTTAATTGTTGAGAGTGTACCAAGCAGCTTCCCATACCGTTAATACAGAGAAAGGAGAAATGTCCTTGAATTGTTCCAAATCAGTCCAGAACCAATGGGTTATGTCCATCAAACAGATCAATCACTTGTGAACTCCACCCTATGCAGTGTATTGTACAACCCCACCTCAACAGTTACTTTAAAACATAAGAATAGCCCTACTGGATAGGACCAGTGGGTCATCTAGACCATTGGTTCCCAACCGTGTCCTGGAGGACCACCAGGCCAATCAGGTTTTCAGGATAGCCCTAATGAATATGCATGGAGCAGATTTGCATGCCTCTTACTTCCATTATAGGCACATCTCTCTCATGCATATTCATTAGGGCTAGCCTGAAAACCCGATTGGTCTGGTGGTCCTCCAGGACAAGGTTGGGAACCAGTGATCTAGACCAACTGTTTCCAACAGTGGCCAATTCAGCTCATTAGTACCTGGCAGAAACCCAAATAGTAGTAGCATTCCATGCTACTGATCCCAGGGCAAACTGTGGCTTCCTCCATGTCTGTCTCAGTAGCAGACTATTGACTGTTCCTCCAGGAACTTGTCCAAACCTTTTTAAACCCATCTACATTAATTGCTATTATCACATCCTCTGGCAATGAGTTCCTTGCTTAAATAAACTGAGTGACAACATATTTCCTCCAATTTGTTTTATAAATATTTCCATGTAACTTCACTGAGTATCCCCTAGTCCAGGGGTAGGGAACTCCGGTCCTCGAGAGCCGTATTCCAGTCAGGTTTTCAGGATTTCCCCAATGAATATGCATGAGATCTATTTGCATGCACTGCTTTCAATGCATATTTATTGGGGAAATCCTGAAAACCCAACTGGAATATGGCTCTCGAGGACCGGAGTTCCCTACCCCTGCCCTAGTCTGTCATTTTTGAAAGAGTGAAAAGATCAATTTGCTTTTACCCATTATACTGTACACCACTCAGGATTTTGTAGACCTTAATCATATTCCCTGTCAACAATCTCTTTTCCGAGGTAAAGAGCCCTAATCTCTTTAGCCTTTTCTCATACAAGAGGAGTTTCATCCCCTTTTATCATTTTGATTGCTACTTTTTGAACCTTTTCTAATTCCACTATATCTTCTTTGCAATACAGCAAATAGAATTGAACACAATTCCCAAAGTAAGGTCCTACCATGGAACAATACAGAAGCATAATATTCTTGGTCTTATTTGCCATCCCTTTCCTAATAATTCTAGCATCCTGTTTGCGTTTATGGCTGCCACTGCACACTAGGCAGATTTCAGCATACTGTGTACAATGACATTCTGATCTTTTTTTTTGGGTGCTGACTCTTAAGGTGGATCCTAGCTTCAGGTAACTATGATTTGGATTATTCTTCCCAATGTGCATCACTTTGCATTTGTCCATATTAAATTTTATCTGCCTTTTGGATACATAGTCTTCCAATTTCCTACGTTCTTCCTGCAATTTTCCATACTCTGCATGTGTTTTGACAACTTTGGATAGTTTTGTGTCATCTGCAAATTTAATTATCTCACTTGTTCCAATTTCCAGATTACTTATAAATATGTTAAATAGCAACAGTCCTAGTGATGAACCCCGTGGCACTCCACTATTTACTCTCTACCATTGAGAAAAATGGCCATTTAACCCTTCCCTCTGTTTCCTGGCCAATAACAAATTCCTAATGTTACTCTCCCCCCCAAGTGAGACCCAACCCCTAAATCTGTGTAGTCGTGGTTACCAAGGTCTGAGTTAGAGCCTTCTCTCAGTAAAACAGGTTGCAGAAGATAAATCCTTCTCCCAGGTGGGCAATGCCAAAGACGGGAGAAAATTTACAAAATAAATAGTTTAGATCTAACTCAGGGGTGCTCACACTTTTTGGGCTTGCAAGCTACTTTTAAAATAACCAAGTCAAAATGATCTACCAACAATAAAATTTAACACCCCCCCCCAAAGCACACTGAAAGGCAGAGAAAATGTTAATTATCATTCATATTCCGGGTTTTTTTCAAAGAGGTCAAGGCAGATGACTCTATGCAATGTCACCTCAGTAACAACCATACAAAAATAGACAAATATACCCCCTCCCTTTTTACTAAACCGCGATAGCAGTTTTTAAGCACAGGGAGCTGTGCTGAACGCCCCGCGCTGCTCTCGACACTCATAGGCTCCCTGTGCTAAAAACCGCTATTGCCATAGTGCAAATATATTTGCCATAGTGCATATATTTTGCCATAGTGCAAAATATAGACAGCAGAAATAAATTCTCAAAACAGACACATTTTGATCATTAAATTGAAAATAAAATCATTTTCCCTACGTTTGTTGTCTGGTGATTTCATGAGTCTCTGGTTGCACTTTTTCTGACTGTGCATCCAATTTCTTCCCTTCTTTCAGCTTCCTGTATGTTTCCTCTCCTCCAGACCTCATTCTCTCCCCCAACTTTTTCTTTCTTTCTCCCTGCCCCCTTCTTTCTTTCTTTCTCTCTCTCTCCCTGCCCCCCTTCTTTCTGTCTCCCTGCCCTCCCCCAAGCCACTAGGTTTGCCGCCGCCACCATCGGGGAACAGGCCCCCAAAGCCACTGCAGCCCCAAGCTCTCCCGGCAGAAGCGTCACACTGACCAGCATTCCGCTCCCCAATGTCAATTCTGACGTCGGAGAGGAAGTTCCGGGCCAGCCAGGCAGCGATTGGCTGTCCCAGAACTTTCTCTCTGACATCAGAATTGACGTCGGTGAGAGGAATGCTGGTCGTTCCGACGCTTCTGCCGGGAGAGCTTGGGGCAGCGGTGGGGGACATCGGGGAGAGGAAGGCTGATCGGCCCGGTAGATTGGGACGGCAACATGAAGATGGGCTCCACGATCGACTTGAGTTGCCTTTCCAATTTACTGGTCAATCGCGATCGACATATTGGGCACCCCTGATCTAACTATACTCCTCTTTTACGAATGTGTAGCGTGGGTTTTAGCACCGGCAGCAACTGCTCCGACGCTCACACAGTTCCTATGAGCGCGTGGGGCTAAAACCCGTGCTATGCGTTCACAAAGGAGGAGGTATGTTATGAGTTACAATATTTAAACACGAGTCATACAAGAATAAAGTGCAACACAGCAAAAATAAGTGTTTCAGTTTAAAATAACCAATCCTACTGGCCGGTTTCCAACATACTGTCAGTTATACTGTTACATTTCACTCAAATAACACCACATCTAACTTTTCTCTTACACTAAATACAGTCAAATTGCAAGTCTTATAGTTTTCTCTGTCAGTGTCAGACAAGACTCTGGTAGCTTTTAAAAAATTTAAAGTCTAAACATTTTTTACTTCAGTGTACTCTCTTCCAGCCAGAGAATGTGGTGAAATCAGTTAGCTTACTGGCGTTTAAAAAAGGTTTGGATAAATTCCTAAAAGGGAAGTCCATAGACCTTTATTGCGATGGCTTGGGGAAATACACTGCTTATTCTTAGAATAAGCAGCATAAAATTTGCTTTATTACTTGGGACCTGGGTTGGTCACTATTGGAAACAGGATACTGTGGCAATTCTTGTTCTCATTTAATCTGTCTTTAATTCTTTTCTTTCTTTCTCTTCTCCCTATATTTGACTTAATCCCTCTCTTTCTTGAGTGTGAGGTTTACTGATATGACTGCCTAGATCAGGAACCTATGAATTGTCTTACTAAATACAGCAAAAAAATTAAATTAAATTTGTTTCTCTGACTAAAATCTTGTCTGTGTTTATTTATTACTTTCCCCCAGATAACTAATAGAGAGCAGGATCCTCTTCTGGAACTCAGGAGTCTTCACTATTCTCTCAGGCAATAATATCATTCAATCTCACTCATCAGTCATACTCTGTGAAATACACAGGAACTTAGTTGAATTTCAGCTTTTAACTATTTTTTTTCCTTCAGAGTCAGGGCAATAACTCGCCAGCTGAAACATAAGTAAAACTGTTCAGCTATTCTATTTAGTTTTAAAACTAAAATTTCTGTACAATGTAAAATTTCCCACTCAGTTGCATAGTAAGGGGGGTGTGGAACACCCCAGGTGCCAAGTCAGTGGGGGCAATGGCACCTCGCTGCCCTGCCACACCATGCCACCCTCCCCTCCACCTCATGGGGCCAGGAAGTGATGTCAGAGGGACTCCAACTCTGGCATGAGGAGCATGCTTGCAGAAGCCACTCGTGCTGGCGAAGATTAAGAGGGACCGGTGGGGGGAGGGGGGGGGGGATGAGGAGGGGAGACTGCAAGTGTGGAATGGGGGGCAGGAAGGAGCGGAAAGGTGTGGGAAAAAGTAGTGGGGACGCAGAGAGGGTGTCTCCCACCCTTACTACACCACTGCTCTTATCTCATTACTTTTTAATTTTCTCAGGAGTCTCTCATGAAGAACTTTGTCAAAAGCTTTCTAAAAATCTAGATACATTGCATCAACTGGCTCATCTTCATTCACATGTTGCGTGATGGATTTTAAGAGAAAATGGGATACTCATGTGGGATCTTTAAGGGAGTAAATTCAGGGGAGGGGATACTTGGAATGGGCAGACTTGGTGGGCTATAGCCCTTTTCTGCTGCTTTTTTCTATGTTTCTATGTTTATTCACGCCTTCAAAGAAAGGAAGCAAGTTGGTCAGGCAAGACTTCCCTGCCCCATTAAATCATGTTGGTCTATGTGTTCCATAATTTTATTCTTTACCAGTGTTTAAGCCGGTTACATTAACGGGTGCTAGAGTAGATGTTTGTCAATCTTTTTTTTTTTTTCTTTGTCTCTCTCTCTCCGTGTATGCTATCATTCTTTCTGTCTGTGTCTCTCCCTGGCCCCCTGTCTGTCTTTCTTTCTGTCTCTGTCTCCCTGGCCCTCTGCTTGCCTGTATTTCTCTGTTGTGCCATGCCTGCCTGACTCTCTGTGACCCCCTTCCTATGTCCTTAGTGTTCCATCTTATGTCCTTAGTGCCCCCAATGCCACCTTCCTATGTCCTTAGTGTCCCATCCTATGTCCTTAGTGACCTCAGTGCCTCCTTCCTATGTCCTTAGTGCCCTCAGTGCCTCCTTCCTATGTCCTTAGTGCCCTCAGTGCCTCCTATGTGCTTAGTGCCCCCTTCTTATGTCCTTAGTATCCCCAATGCCTTCTTCCTATGTCCTTAGTGCCCTCAGTGCCACCTTCCTATGTCCTTAGTGTCCCATCCTATGCCCAGTGCCTCCTTCCTGTCCTTAGTGACCCATCCTATGTCCTTAGTGCCCCCAGTGCCACCTTCCTATGTTCTTAGTGCCTCCTATGTATTTAGTGCCCTCAGTGCCCCCCCACCCCCAAAGCCAGCCAGCCTGCCTGCCTCCCTCCCTCCCCCCTGTACAGTAGAACCTATCATTTTTCTATCTCTCCTTCCCATCCCCCTGTGCAGTAGAACCCTTGAAAACAGCATGTTTCCATCTCCCCCCCCCCCCGCCGAAGTGCAGCCAACCCCACTTACCCTCCCATTCAACCCTCCCACTGCGAGACGACCAGAAACCTCCCGGCTCAAGCAGCGGCCGCGGCACTCTAAACACGCTGCTTTGCGACCTTCTACTGCCCGCGATTCCCTCTGCCGCGTCACCGGCAGAGCAAATCAGGGCAGGAGAAGGTCGCGAAGCAGCGTGTTTAGAGTGCTGCAGCCGCTGCTAGAGTCAAGAGGTTTGTCAGGACCATGGGAAGGGAAGGGGGGCGGTGGCAAGGGATTAAGGAATGGCCGGCTGTGCACTTTAGGCCACCCCTAGCCGAGGATCGGGCTACCCCTCAGCATGGCCACTGCGCCTTGAGGTCCCGCATAGGACTGGACACTCGGGAGAGCAGCATGCCGGAGGCAAGAAACTTGCAGAGGTGGTGGGGGCGCTGACCGCCTGCGATCCCTCTCCTCCGAGACATCCCCCCCCCTGCTGCCGCAGCATTCCGGAGGAGTGGAGCAGGCTTGTGGAAGCGATCGGCAGCTGGCTGTGGTCCCGGCTTGTGGAAGCGATCGGTGGCTGGCTGCGGTCCCGGCTGGAGTCCTGGTGACATAGTAAGCGCGCATGTGCACTCTCGCTGGCACATCCCGACAGATCAGATCTCAGGGAACATGCGGTGAGAGTGCGCATGCGCACTTAGCATATTATTATTATAGACTAGTCTTTAAGCCTGTTACATTAATGGGTGCTAGAATAGATGTGTCTATCTTTCTTTCTGTTTCTCTCTCCTTGGCAGCTTTCTGTCTTTCTATCTCTCTCTCTCCCTCCTTGGCTTGCTGGTTGGCTGTCTCTCTGGCCTCCTTGTCTGTTTGTTATTCTTTCTGTCTCTCTCTCTCCCTGGCCCCCTGCAATATTCATACTTTTCAAACTATGCAACAGAAGATAGTTTGAAGTCTGGTGTCACTACTGCAAGGATGCTTTAGTGACCTCTTTGGCATCCTTTACCCCCTTCTATCCTATCAAGCAGCCTTATGGGGCAAAGACTTAGATAAACTAATTACACACACAAACAACTATGGAGAATTCAGGAAACACCTGAAAACATACCTGTTCACAAAATACCTAGGCAACGAACAAGGACAATAACCCCCTTCGCAATCACTCCCCAAATCTGTTCTTGTAAACTGTTAACCCCAATCACTAACTTCCAACCCTGTGCAAACCGCAAGGTACTTCACGACCCCACAGTACATAACTGTTGTTATTATCATTAATGCTGTTACTATCAGATGTACATTGCAATATTCTTTGCTGTAAACCGCCTAGAAGTCGCAAGATTGTTGGCGGTATATAAGAATAAAGTTATTATTATTAATTTTCTTCTTCCTGGCATTGCAGTTAAGGGTGAGCTCTGCACGACGATGCTTCAGCGTCTCCAGTTGGCAGCTCATTTCCTCACCGGCATCTATCTTGCCCTCAAAGTCCCGCAGCAGCGCTTCATTGCCCAGCTGACCACACTTCTGGTGCAACTTCACATTACTGATGCGCAGGCTGTCGCGGGCCTGAATGGTCTTGGTGAGACTGTCACGCCGAAACGCCACAGCCACCTTCACCTCAGCCAGCCGCTCCTTCTTGACCTGGTTCTCGGCTTGCACGAACTGCAGCTTCTCCTTTAGGTGGGCCAGGACGTGCACGGTTTTGGTGATTTTCTGACGCAGCTCCTCGTTGCACTCCTCGATTCACACCTGCACCACAGCCTCTTCCCTGTGCTGCTCATGGGCCTGCATCTTCTCGAGCCATCTACTTGCCGGCCGCCTACTTGCCTCCCTGCCGGCTCAGCACGGCCAGGGCCACTTGCGCTCCTGGAAGCCCCGCCAGTCGACGTCCACCCTCTCCGCTATCTCCTGACAGCAGAATTCCAGTTCTTCAGCCTGCTGCTGCAAATCGAACATGGCACGGAAGCAGAAATCAAGGCGGCAGGGATCACGCCGTGTCAACTGTGGATGCGTGGGTAAGGGTTTTATTATAGAGGATAAATAGTCTAACACCATCAACATCTTCTCTCACATCAAGCGGCATTATGGGGCAAAGATCTGGAACAATTGCTCACGCCTACTACTTATGGGGAATTTAGGAAACACCTAAAAACATATCTGTTCCTGAAGTATTTAGACAACTAACCTGTACAATCCTACTCCACAATAACTGATCTCTAGCGATGTTAATAACTAGCTTCTAACTTTGTTAATTCTAATTAATTTGTAACATCTTTTAACCATTGTAAACTGCATAGAACTTCACGGTCCTGCGGTATATAAACTGTTATTATTATTATTAATTTCCTGGATCACCCCTGGAACCCTTTTAAAAAATCAGTGTTACATTGGTTACCCTCCAATCTTCAGATTCTACAGACAATTTTAGCGTCAGATTACTAATAGCAGATCAGCAATTTCATGTGAATTCTTTCAGTACCTTGGAGTGTATACCATCTGGTCCAGGTGATTTATCACTCTTTAACTTTTGAATTTGGCTCAGTACATCTTCCAAGTTCACCAAGATTTTTTTTTCAGTTCCTCCACATCATCATTCTTTAAAACCATATCTGGTATAGGTAGATCTCTTACATTTTCTTCCATGAAGGCTGAAGCAAAGAATTAATTCAGTCTCTACTATGGCCTTGTTCTCCCCAATTACTTTTTTTTTTTTTGCTCCTTGATGGTCTAATGGTCCCACAGATTCCTTCACAGGCTTTCTGCTTCTGATGTTCTTGAAAAAGTAATTACGGTGAGTTTTAGCCTCTGTGGCAAGTTTCTCTTCATAGTCTCTTTTAGCCTTCTTTATCAATGCTTTTACCAATGCCCCTCAGCACTAGTCAGGGCCTCTGTGTAGCATCAGACTTTAAAACCTTAAAGTAAATGCTCCCAAACTATCCTCCTCTGGTCTCTACCTGATGTTAGTGTAGAGCACAAGGCTGTAACAACCAATATTCTACCTACCTGATTCATCACAATATCACCTTGATTGTTTCTTGGTTCTGGCATGTTAGATTTTGGTAAAGGTCTTCATTCTTTTCTGTGCTATCATCATCTTTGTTATCCTTTCAGTGGTAGGACTACACTTATGGTCTTACCATTTGTTTTATAAAGCACTCCCAACTTCTTCCATCACCAATTGCATAGTAGGATGATTTTAAATTCGCGTATCTTGTTTCTTGGCAATCCCAGAGTCGAGTTGCTATAAATTAAAAAAAATAATAGTAACCTCTTCCTTACCACTTCTCCCCTTCCTGCCCCTCTCTCACTTAAGCCAACAGTTTCTTCTTAGAACATAAGAATTGCCATCTCCGGATCAGACCCTAGGTCCATCAAATCTGGCGATCCACGCACGCGGAGGCCCCGCCAGGTGTACCCTGGCATAGTTTTAGTCCCCATATCACTCTAAGCTTCTCATAAGGAGATGTGCATCTAGTTTACCCTTATCCGTATCACTTTATGCCACTCATAAGGAGATGTACATCTAGCTTACCCTTAAATCCTAGAATGGTGGATTCCGCAATTACCTCTTCTGGGAGAGCATTCCAGGTGTCTACCACTCGTTGCGTGAAGCAGAACTTCCTGATATTTGTTCTGAACTTCTCCCCCTTAGCTTCAGTCCCTGTCCTCTTGTCTGTGTCACATTGGACATTGTAAATAATTTTTTTTCCTTCTCTATTTTGTCGATTTCTTTCAGTATTTTGAAAGTCTCGATCATATCCCCTCGCAGTCTCCTCTTCTCAAGGGAGAACAATCCATCTCTTAAGTCGTTTCTCGTATTCCAAGTTCTCCATACCTTTTATTAGCTTCGTTGCTCATCTCTGCACCCTCTCCAGCAGTTTTATATCCTTCTTTAGGTATGGAGACCAATGTTGGACGCAGTATTCCAAGTGTGGTCTGACCATCGCTCTATAAAGCGGCATTATAACTTTCTCTGATCTACTCGTGATTCTCTTCTTTATCATGCCTAGCATTCTATTTGCGTTCTTTGCTGCATTGCACCGACGGCTTCAAGGTCCTATCAATTAGTACACCCAGGTCCTTTTCCTGTTTGGTTTTTCCTGAGTTGCACCTGACATACTATACTTGTGTTCCTTATTCTTTTTGCCTAAGTGCATCACTTTGCATTTTTCCACATTAAACTTCATCTGCCATTTATCTGCCCATTTCTTGTTTTAACTTTGAAAGTCTTGCATGATCTCTACAGTCTATTAAGGACTGTAAGTTAGCATAGTAATTTTGTTATCTGCCACACCTTTCAAACAGATACAGATGAAAAAGAACTGAAGGTCTTGTGACATGTTGAAGGCATATCATTCATCTGTCAAGCAATTATTCTGCCACTTGCTGCCCTTCTGCAGCCAGGAGTAAACTAATGCACTTAGTTTTTTTTCATCCAGCTCAAACCCATTAAACTCCAGTTTCTTGCATATGTTAAACAGTCCAAAGTCAAGAGGCATCCACAAATGAATATCTCAAACACAATCCAAAAAGGATTCATATAAGAGAGTGAGAGTCTGTGAGGAGGAAAAAAGACCTCAGTAAAAAAAAAAAAAAGTGCAATCTCCCATGAAGTTATAAGTTGCAATTTATCATGGGATATTGTACAGATTTCACACCTTATTTTTTTAACTGATTTTTTTTCACCATCTTTATGTATATGAAAACTTTTTATTGTAATATTTGAGATATTCATTAGTGGAACCATATATTTTGACCGGTCAGTCTATTTGTGAACCTCATTCAATGGGAAACCCTCTCAAAAATGGCCCCAGACACAAAGATCACACATGACTTTCACAGCTTTTTCACAAACATGGCCAGTCAATGGAAATGGGTTGCCAGCATTGAATGTATCAGTTCAGACAGGATTTTCTTGACGAAAGAAATCATGTGTTTGGATGCAGATATATCACTCCCATGGGGAAAAACTGGATTCTGCTCTCACAGCATCTTAATGTTTTCTTTTTAAATTTATTTTGAAATTAAATATCATTGCACAGAGGAAAACATTGCTCTGCATGCCACAGCTTCATAGAACAGAGCATAGTGTCACGGCTTAAGCCACACCATGATACAAACAAGCCTGAATTTACAGTAGACTTGGCAACAAGCTCTATGGGGGTGGGAGGCTGTAGATCCCACAAGGCCTGTACACAGAGGGCAATTATCCTTGTCCTCACAGCACCACTCTTTGAAAAGGCGTCAGTTGTCTCTCAGGAAGGCTGCAGTCTTTTCTCCATTTGAAGTAAAATCGTAGGGGACTTTGGCTGGGAAGAGAAGTTAATGACTGCAAATTAACCTGGTCATTATCAAAGTTCAGAGTTAATTTTTTTAAACACATGTGGTCACACACAGACCATCTGCAACTGTGTACCATCCTCTGTACTAAAAGTTAAGGCAAAAAAAGGAAAGAGTAATTATGGGCTGGATATGGTGGTGGGGGAACAGGTTTTTATTTTTCTTCTCTTTGGTATCTCTTTTGGCAGAATAGACGACT
This sequence comes from Geotrypetes seraphini, assembly GCF_902459505.1. Lineage (NCBI taxonomy): Eukaryota > Metazoa > Chordata > Amphibia > Gymnophiona > Dermophiidae > Geotrypetes > Geotrypetes seraphini. The sequence continues at coordinate 70,872,902 of NC_047091.1, read as the reverse complement.
TGAAGTCCCTGCATCTATGGGAAGCTGGAGCTACTTGGACTGGAACTGCTGGAGCCCTGGAGCATGTGCGTATGATCAGATATCTGCGAAGCAAACAAAGCATTATTTTTAAGCAAACAAAGCATTATTTTTAAAGCATTATTTTAAAAGGCTGGGGTGGCTTACTTTTGGGGTTTACCAGACAAACCAACTTTTTAAAATTCATTCCCCTCTTAACCTCTACACCACAAGAATGTTGTCCATAGTAACACAGTATCATAGTAAATGATGGCAGAGAAAGACCCGGGTGGTCCATCCAGTCTGCCCAATAGTCTATTTTATTTTCTTTGATATATTTGTTGCAGAAGTGTGCCTGGCACTATCATTAGTTGCTGTCCAACCTCACTTGAGTTTTTCTAAGCCATCCTAAAATGATTGTAGCTCCTGTTGAAGCCATCCCCAGCCCATACCAAACCATATAGTCATAGGGAAGTGTGTGTGGCGCAGTGGTTAAAGCTACAGCCTCAGCACCCTGGGGTTGTGGGTTCAAACCCAAGCTGTTCCTTGTGACCCTGGGCAAGTCACTTAATCCCCCCATTGCCCCAGGTACATTAGATAGATTGTGAGCCCACTGGGACGGACAGAGAAAAATGTCTACCTGAATAAATTCATGTAAACTGTTCTGAGCTCCTTTGGGAGAACGGTATAGAAAATTGAATAAATAAAATATACAGTATACTGATCGTGCAAGTCTACTCAGTTCCAAACCTAGTTCTTCAATTTATATCCTTCTCTTTCTCATTAGGTCAATTTTATGTGTGGAGCAAATACAGAGGATCTCTACTAAAAAAAAAAAAAAAAAAAAAGATGACCGTGGTGTGGGAATGCATGGAATGGTGTCTGAGTTTGTGGGGCTAGCACCCATATTCAGCAGGCAGTCATGATTTTTCTAGATATCTTTAGACCAGTGTATCGCAAACTGTGTGCCGTGAGCTGCTGGTGAGGAGGAGAGGTGCTGGCTGACTGCTTACAGCAAGAGGCACGTCCTGTAGTCAGGCAATCGGCATCTGCACCTCTGCTCCTTCTCCTCCCCTAAGAACATAAGAATAGCCTTACTGGGTCAGACCAATGGTCCATCTAGCCCAGCATCCAGTCTTTGTGGATGTCAATCCAAGTCACAAGTACCTAGCACAAACCCAAATAGTGGCAGCATTCCATGCTACCGTCCCATGTCTGTCTCAACAGCAGACTATGGATGTTTCCTCCAGGAATTTGTCCAAACTTTTTAAAACCAGTTACGTTACCACATCCTGTGGCAACGCATTCCGGAACTTAATAATTATTCTCCGAGTGAAAAAATATTTCCTCTCCTTCTAAAGCACCCTCCACCCCCCCCCTTGGCGGCAATAGGAGGCTCAGAGCTACGGCTGGAGGACACCTGCGCATGCACTTGACATCGCGTCAACATCCGCGCATTTCCCGGTGCCCTCCAGCCATGGCCACGAGATTAGTGTGCTGCACCTTAAAAGGTTTACGACACACTGCTTTAGACTAAAGTGTTGTAAGTTTTTGCACTTACTGCATATGTAATGCAAAAATTAATATACGGTTTTAGTGCAAAGCCTGAGCATTAAATGCAGGGAGAGTGCACTGCATTTTGCACACTAGACACACAGGTTAGGCATGGTCACCACATTACTTGCCTGGGCTGATACAGCAGGCCCTCTGCCCTATTGACCCATGTACGTAATATGGTAGCTAAGTGTTACCCCTCAACCAAACATTTCCCATGGCAGAGCTATCCCAATTCCTCCAATAACTCCCCCTCTTCCTAGGGAAAGACCCCAAATCCCTCAATTCATCTCTCAACAACGCCCCATGATCCAATAACCAGCCTCTGAACAGAAGGCCCGCCCCCACCCTTGCTCTCTTGAGCCTGAACCGCTCCCCATCCTCCAAAGGCTGCGGCCAGCATTGATGGGACAGTGGATCCTAGATAGCAACGATTACCCTGTGCTGCTGCTGCTTGGTTTGGCACCTGAATTTAAAATGGTGCCAACCAAGGTACTAGCAGAGGGGGATCGCAACCACTTGGGAAACACTATCCCAATGCTGAACCCTAGTGGTGGGGAGAGGGTCGGGCTATGAGGGCAGGGCTTATGTGCTGCAGGCTTGAGAGATGAATCATGGAGTTCAAGATCTAATGGGAAGGGTTGGGAGATGGATCAGAAGGGATTCAGGGTAGTACCACCATGGGACCCACGATATCACACTGCAGTACCAGACTGCTGGTAACACAGCTGAACGTATTAACTCTTTTTGAGGTGGCACTTAAATTCAGTTGTGCTACCAGTAGTTGCAGTGACTAGTGCAATGCCACAACTCATGTGCTAGTTGTTACAGCCAATTGGACTCTGAAGCATCAAACTCATATAACTTCTTAAAGAAAAAGGCAATAATAATTCGCAGCCTCAATATATAAGGAATTGCAAACCTTATATACATAAACCTTTTTCAATTGCAAAATCTCTCAAGACACATGATCCTCAGCGAGGCCACCTTCCCACTCAATAAATCTTCATAGTAGGTGGCTTTATACCTCCTCTCGTCATCAGATCCTTATATTTTCTTATACTTTTTTATACTTTTATTCTTTTATAGTTTTATACTTTTTAACTTAAATACTTAAATAATTCATAAATACTAGCTAAAATAAGTTTACTTAGCTTTAGATCAGCTCAATTTCTGGTCTCAGTTCACAGAACGTGGGATAACCTCAGTTCTGTGAACTGAGACTAGAAATTGAGCTGATCTAAAGCTAAGTAAACTTATTTTAGCTAGTATTTATGAATTATTTAAGTATTTAAGTTAAAAAGTATAAAAGAATAAAAGTATAAGAAAATATAAGGATCCGATGATGAGAGGAGGTGTAAAGCCACCTACAATGAAGATTTATTGAGTGGGGAGGTGGCCTCGCTGAGGATCATGTGTCTTGAGAGATTTTGAAGTTGTTACAGCCAGACATACCTCTACCCACCCATATCATGCCCATCTTCCATGTTAGGCAGCTAATGTGGGATTGTACCATGATGGTTGCCTTTTTAGAGCGGGAGAGATTAGTACGGGTTCATACTAATGTCTATCATGAAGTAAGCTCTACATTAGCTGCTTAACACAGCTCAGTAAAAGGACCCCTTAATATCCATCCTGCATGAATTTGGGCGGAATAGGTAGCTACCTATTAATTTTATCTGGAGAAGGCTGGCTGAATATAGAGACCAAGGCCAGACAGAAGGTGAGCTGCAGGCAGGTGGCTGAACAACTTACATTATCTTGGTGCTGCATTAGGATCATGGACCTTGGGCCGAGATCATAGTTTACCATAGACACACCCTGGCCCTCCCTTTTCTGGCCTCAGCATGTTCTTAAAAACAGAACATATCGTGAGCATGTAAGTGTTCCTTCAGACTCTTTTCCTGCCTGAGGAGCAGGAACAGAAGCTGTAACTGGAAATGGAGCACAGTTCTTGGGACAAACCCAGCCAGACTTTTAAAATATTCACAATGAATATGTGTGAAACAGATTTGCATGCAAATCAATTATTTATTGTATTTTATATATCGCAATGTGTTTAATTAGATTTCTATGCGCTTGTCAAAAGCTTTTTTAAACCCTCCTTAATTCCAAATTGAAGGCCTGATATTCAGCCAATGGCAATTAGAATTTTGCTGATCACTGGCATTACGTCCAGAAATTCAATGCCAGGCTATATCTGGGCTCCAGCATTGAATATTCAGATAAACAGAACCAACGAAAACATAGCTGGTTAAGTGCAATGTTCGGCACTTAAATGGTTATGAAGATCTGCATAAAGACAGGACTGCATTTTATGGAGTCCTATTTATGCATTTATCTTACCCGGTTACACTGAAAATCAGCACTTAACTAGCTAAGTGCCAACTCTGTCCCCAGATCGCTCCCAAAATAGCCAGTTTCAGCTTATCACTAACCGGGCATTTTCAACAGCACTATCTGGTTACGTGCTCCTGAAAACACCCAGTTAGCCCTGGACAGGCGACAAACAGCCAAGAGACTCTCCTGACCATTCCAATAAATTTTAAATGTACTATGAGTTTGCAAATATAACCTAGTGCTCCTGCTTTGATTTTCAGAAGCAAAGGAAGCTCAGAGTTATCAGCCTTCACCTCAGATAGCATGTCCATGCCAGAGAATAGGTCCTGCGGAGAGAAGGAATCTTCTGAAACCAAACTCCCAGACATACGCTTCACTGATGAAAACAAATTCAGACCTATAAAATCAAATACCAAAGCATATAAAAATTAAACACTATCCCCTTCCTCAAACTTTTCTGGATCTGGCAGCAAAGAGATAGGTAAGGCCACAGCTCAACGAAAGAAGGCATAAACGGAGATTTTGCCTCAACTGAAGCATAATGTGTTACCTTGAGATTCACCATATAGCTGGTCACTGCTTGCAGATGCTGCACACCTGACATCAGTGTAACTACGTGGCCTGGGGACTGACTCCGGGTACTCTTTCCTCCTCTCCTCCTGAAGCTGGAAATGAAATAAAAAGATAGTCCAACCTGACATTTTTTGAGGGAAACTCAAGGTGAATGCCACTCATTTTTATCTGTATTGAGGCAGGGCAATCTCCAGGCACCTGATCTAAACAGGTATCAAATATTTTACCTACATTAATCAGTTTGAAAATTGCCCTTTAAAAAGGAATTAATTTTTTTTAAATATAGATCGTTTTACACAAGGAAAACGTCTTATAAAATTACAGGTGTATACTGGAATGCAATTAAATGTCAACAAGCATACACATACTTTTGCACGATATGCATCTAGGTGTCCCCAAGGGTATAGTGTGGGCAGAGCAGAGGCAGAATTGTGAAGTACACAGGTTTTTATTAAATGCTTGAGTACACACATGGGGATATTGTTTAGAAAGGTTCTTCCACATATAGTAACATAGTAAATGACGGCAGATAAAGACCCAAGTGGTCCATCCAGTCTGCCCAAAAATACATGCTCCATAAATTAATTTAGTTTAAATGGTCCTTTTTTTTTAGATATTTCTGGGCCAGAAACCCAGAGCCCTGCCCAGTAGTGTGCTTAGGTTCCATCTACTGGAGTCTCCATCAAAGCTCACTCCAGCCCATCTTAACCATCAAAACCCTCCCCAGACCGTCCTCAACTGAATGTCCATATACAGGACACAGGTCATGCAAGCCTGCCCAGTACTGGCCTTAGTTCCTTCAATATATACCCAATATTTTCTGATTAGAGATACTCTATGTTCATCCCACGCTTGTTTGAACTCTGTCACTGTTTTCTTCTCCACCACTTCTCTCGGGAGTGCATTCCATGCATCAGCCACCTTCTCCGTAAAGAAGAATTTCCTAACATTACTCTTGAATCTACCACCCCTCAACCTCAAATTATGCCGGCTGGTTTTACCATTTTCCTTTCTCTGGAATAGATTTTGCTCTACGTTAATACCTTTCAAGTATCTGAATGTCTGAATTATATCTCCCCTGTCCCGAAAAAGCCTTTTATATGTGTGCATGCCAGTGACAAGACAGCATGTACTTATACGCATTCAGCATGTAGGCTTTCCCATGTGTAATTTCAGAAGGAGCAGAGGGGGAGGTGGAGTTTATTTTACAAAATAAACATATACACACTGACAGGCAAGAGGCCACAGGAGGAAGCTTAGTATATGAGTGTTATATACCATAGAGACCACCAGGGGGAGCTCTCTAGTGCCAAGGCAAGGAAGAGGACGAGAGAAGGCCATGCTTATGAGAACTACATTTCCCAGGAGGCTTTGGGGTCAAAGGCCAGTTCTTTAGGAGCTTGGGAATGGAAAGTAAAGGAAAATCCACGCTGGAATCTCTTGGAGGGAAGGGGACAGATTCTTCCAGTTGCTTCTGGTAGAGGGAGGCACCAGAAGAGGCACTGAGTTAGCCAGAGGTGAGTCCATGGATGAAAGTACTCCAGAACCTTTTCAGTCTTGCATAAAAAAGGTGGACTTTAACAGGAAAAAGAGAGGGGATATAAATGGAACAATCTGAGGTCACAGCTGGACAGGAGAATGGATAGAACTGCTGAGCCTTGCCAACTGAATGAGAAGAAACACAGCTCTGCAAGCAAGTCTTAGCAGGACTGGGGACTATAAAAAGCAGCAGACAAAAGACTGTCTGCTTGAACAGAAACTGTAGTAATGCAGGAGGAATTCAGCAGTGCTGAGAGGAGCTTAGATGTCAGCACTGAGTTTTGGTTTTGGCATTAAGGGGTAAATTCTATAAACGGCGTCCCGACTGTAGGTGGCCTACTGCTGCCTAACCAACCAATCAGAACACACATAAAAAAACCGAAACATCCCAAGGCAGGCCGCCTACATTGTAGGCACCACCAGGAGCCTAGGGAGGCGCGTAGGCTCGTCTAAGCTCACCTAAGGCTATGCATTAGCGTGACTTTGTCCGGAAGTGGCTTTAGGCCTACATTGCAAGCAAATGCAGCTGCTGAGCTCATAGCGGCAAGGGATCTCCCTGTTTTGATAAGTTTAGCGGCCACCCAGCCTGCCAAATCGCGGCAGGAGGGATGCCCAATCCCTCCTGCTGGAATCCCCCCATAGATCGTGCCACTCCCCAGATCCCCCTCTAACCTTTTAGGAAGGCCAGCCGGATCTTTCCTCTGTCCAGCAGGCCTGCCCCTTCCCGGTACATTGTGGGATGCACCGTGAAGGGGCCTAAGGCCTCACCCATAAGATTCTGGTTGGCCCAGGTGCCTAAGGCCCCTCCCTATGAGTGGGGCCTTAGGCCTCTCCCTGGTGCATCCCACAATGCACTGGGAAGGGGCAGGCCCGCCTCATTCAGATGGAGGCGGGCCTGCTGGACGGAGGGAAGACCCGTCAGGCCAGCCTTCTTAAAAGGTTAGAGGGGAGTCCAGAGGGGTCTGGGTTGGGGAGGGGTGCAGCACGATCTATGGGGTGGAGTGAGGGTTCTGGCAAGAGGGATTGGGCATCCCTCCTGACGGCAATCGTTCGGGTGAGATGGGAAGCCGCTGCCACTAAAATTGTAGCAGGGAGATCCCTTGCCGTGATAAGCTCAGCGGCCGCGTCTACTTACAATGTAAGCCAGCATTTTGCTAGCCTACATTGTACGCGTCTCCCGCTGGCCTAGGGCATACAGCTGCCTAAAGCTACTTCCGGGGCAAACCATGCCTAGCCTTAGGGATGCTTAGGTGGGCTTGCGCGCCTCCCTAAGCTCCCAGAGGCGCCTCCAATGTAGGCAGCCTGCCTCAGGAGCTTTTTTTTTTTTTTTTAAACGTGCATCCTGATTGGCTGGTTAGACAGCAGTAGGACGCCTACCGCTGCCATTTATAGAATCCAGGCCTTAATGTGGAACCCTGCATCACACAGCTATAGTATAGTTCAGGGGATTTTTTTCTGCATTAAAACAAATGTTGATAAGATCTATGTTGTATATACAATTTGAAAATAAAATGGTTAATTAAATCAGTTAATTTTTTCAGACTTTTTGTTTAAACTGCAATTTTTAAATCATGCCACAGAGCACAACACAGACATCAGAAGTAATCTACTCACCACTGGCAAATCCTTCAACTGTTGTTTGCCGTCACCTGGACCCACATGAAACAAGTGATTAAAGTTGGTGGGTTTGGAAATTAATTTGCTCCTCATCTCTGGATCCTTCAGCATTTCCCTGCAAATAAGCACCTTATGAGATCATGAAGGAGTCAGAAATCTCTGGCTCTCTGAAGATCTTTCTACCAACCACCTGCCTCTGTCAGAATCCAACTCAGAATCTCCCTCCCTAATCTGCTGCTGTTTTTTTCCCCCAAACACACCTTTATTATTTTTTTATTTTATTTTTAACATAAGAAGCATGTACACATGCAATTAAACATATTAAAAGCATAATTTGTATGCTAACAATCTCTATACATAAGAACAGCCCAGTAGCCCGTCGCACGGTGGCCAATCCAGGTCACTAGTACTTGGCCAACCCCAAGGAGTAGCAACATTCCTATAAACCCCTCCTCTCCCAAGGAAAAAAAATCTTATATATCTTCTCCATACCAAATAATTAGTGAACAATTCACATAGAGAACATATAGTGCACACAACACTCATCTGTCTGTTTAGCTCCTTAAGGGGCTCTTTTACCAAAGCTTAATGTGTGTTAAGGTACATTAGTATGCGATAAGTGCCATATACCCCATGGGTATAAAATAGGACACTCAACATTTAGTGTGCACTATTTCTGTTAACATTCACCAAACTTTAGTAAAAGGGCCTTTACATTATTTAAAAACATATTTAATTTGGACAATGAGTTCAAGAAAGTTTTATAAAATTTATTCATCTTCTTAGTCCCACCTTCTAATACTGATAATTTCCATACTCAATAAGTTGTCAATGCAGGGGTTCAGTCTGTATCCACTATAATAGTATGCAATGTTTGGTAATTACATAGATAGATCTGAGAATGCTAGATATAATCTCGCATTCGTATTGCACCTCATTGACTCAATATCATATATATCAATCTTCATGATCCAAGCACTCAATTATTTTTCATAGTGCTTGGCTTTATGTTCCAATTCGTCATCGGATCAATTCATTCTATATTTTACATTTTGTTTTAGCTTATAATAATTTAAATAAATATGTACTAAAAGTACTTAGCTGTATAGTGACGCTTCCTGCATGATATACCAACATGTTTTACCCATAGAACCTTAAAGGGTTTTTTCAAGGCTACCACTCCCTATCATGCTTTAAGCCATTCCAAACCGACCATAGTGTCTGGTGAAGAATATATATGATATTGAGTCAATGAGGAGCAATACGAATGCGAGATTATATCTCGCATTCTCAGATCTAGCTGGAATATAGCCTTTATTAGAATCATTTGAACTAGTGCCATAGGCTAACTATGGTAATTACATAGAAACAGGATGGTAGATAAAAGCCATGCCATGCCAATGATGTATTGCTTATAGCAAGAGTTGATCCCATAAAGTTGGATCTGACAAGGATTCAAACTTGATAGAATGGTTACGACTCACTTGGTGATAAAGAAAAATCAGTGACATGTTGGCTAACAGCTCATCATCTTTTACCATCCCAGACACTAGTATTGTTGGGAAGAATGATTCCATTAGTGACAACATTTAAACATTTGGGAGTGTGGGTAGATTTGCAATTAACTTTCTCTGATCAAATTGCAGAAATAATAAAAAGATGTTTTAGAAGGTTGAGTAGTAGAGTCCCTCAGGAATCAGTGCTGGGGCCGATTCTGTTCAATATGTTTATGAGCAACATTGCTGAAGGGTTAGAAGGAAAAGTTTGCCTTTTTGCAGATGATACCAAGATTTGTAAAAGTTAGAAGAATGGTCTAATATCTGGCAACTAAAATTCAATGCAAAGAAGTATAGAGTAATGCATTTGGGGATTAGAAATCGGAAGGAGCCATATGTGCCGGGAGGTGAGAGGTTGATATGCACAGACGGGGAGAGGGACCTTGGGGGTGATTGTGTCTGAAGATCTAAAGGCGAAGAAACAGTGTGACAAGATGGTGGCTGTTGCCAGAAGGATGCTAGGCTGTTTAGAGAAGAAAGAAGGTGTTGATGCTCCTGTACAGGTTGATGGTGAGGCCCCACTTGGAGTATTGTGTTCAATTTTGGAGACCATATCTGGCGAAGGACATAAAAAGACTTGAAGCGGTCCAGAGGAAGGCGACAAAAAATGGTAGGAGATTTGCACTAGAAGATGTAAGAGAAGAGACTAGAAGCCCTGAATATGTATACCCTAGAGTAGGGGTGTCAAATGTCGGTCCTCAAAGGCCGCAATTCAGTCGGGTTTTCAGGATTTCCCCAATGAATATGCATGAGATCTATTTGCATGCACTGCTTTCATTGTTTGCTAATAGATCTCATGTATATTCATTGGGGAAATCCTGAAAAACCGACTGGATTGCAGCCCTTGAGGGCTGACATTTGACACTCCTGCCCTAGAGGAAAGGAGGGACAGGAGAGATATGATTCAGACGTTCAAATACTTGAAAGGTATTAATGTAGAACAAAATCTATTCCAGAGAAAGGAAAATAGTAAAACCAGAGGGCATAATTTGAGGTTGTGGGGTGGTAGATTGAAGAGTAATGTTAGGAAATTCTTCTTTACAGAGAGGGTGGTTGATGCGTGGAATGCGCTCTCGAGGGCTGGAAAGGATACAAGACCCTACCGTTCAGCCTCCAGAGGGATTGTACAAGAAAAAGCATTCTATACACCAAGACCAAATTACTTGAATGCTATGGTTATTCCGTATTAGTCTATTAGAGTTTTAAGATCTTTACAAGGATTTAGAATTTCAATTCCACACTTAAAAATCGATGTAAATTGATGTCAACTAGCAGTAAAGCCCTTTTTTGTTTGGCTTTTTCTGTGTGGAATGGTCTTCCTCTTTATTTGCGAGGAGAAATTAATTTTAAGAAATGTTAAGGTTTTATTGAAGGACTAAGGGCCCCTTTATCAAACTGCATTAGAGGTTTTTAGCACGAGCTGGCACAGTAAATACTCCGATGCTCATAAAATTAACCAAAAATTGATAAATTTTCATTTTTAGTTAATTTCATGTTTTTGCATTTTGGTTTTTGAAAGGTGGAGTGAAAGCTGATTGGAAATGGTGAGACGAGGGTACCCCTGACTTGTTTTTAAGAAAACGTTCTAGACAGTACCATTGTTTGGAAGCTTGTGAGTTAATGCTGAATTTGTAAATATGATAGCATATGAAGCCCCAAGAAGCATTAGATATTGAATACATGAAGCGCAGAGTCTAACCATTTATATTTTTCAGACACATCAGTCCATTATGCCCTGAGGCAGTTGAAACAAAAACGCTGGCTATCGTCAATTGGACCTTTTGTCAGTTCCATGTAACAATACAGATACATTCTATTATTTGGATTTTCTGGAAGATTTTGAGCACAAAGGTTTTGCACTGAATATTCATAGATCAGAGTATATTGGAATTTGGGAAGTTTTTTTGCCTGTGAGATTGTTTCCAGTGAGTTTACCGAAGATCCTAGTTGCTCTGAGGCTTTTTCCTCTCAAATTACAATTAATACTAAAAGAATGTTGTTGGAGCTGTGTTTGCAAAATATTTTAAACAAGATTAATTTTATTTGATGGGAACATTTTTGTTTTGGTTGGGGAGATATATTTTAGTTCCATTGGTCCAATTTGGGTTAGTAATTCGAATCCTATTATTTACTCTTCTTCATGGAGAATACTGACCATTTAGTCCTACTCTTTTAACCAATTCTAATTCCTCAGTATGACACTGCCTCCTATCCCATGACTTTCTGATTTCCTCAGGATTCATTCATGAGATATTTTATCCATGTCCTTGGACATTAATGGTGAGTCTTCCTACATCCCAATACCAATAATTCTCCTTCTCACCTTCTCTGCTGTAATCTCTCCTCCTCAGAGATGCGGAAGGAGAACCTTCGTTTGTTCTTGGTCCTCCACATCTGGCGCCGGCTGTTGTCAGTTGTTTCCGGTATATGGAACGCATCCTTTTCTGTTAAAATTGGAAGGCATGCATAGGAGTTAGACAACAGGAGATTTCTTTTTTTTTTCAGAAGGAAGACTTAGGAGATCCTTCAGAGGAGAGTAGTGAAATCTAAATATCTCAGGGAAACATATAAAAGCAAACATCTTTACCAGGGACAAGGCAGTTCTTGAAGATATTATGATATAAGATTCAAAGTGGATAAATCCAAAATTAACATAAGAAAATACTTTTTAATAGATAGCATGATGGATGCATTAACAACACAGGGGAGAGAGGTTGGAAGTGAACACAGGATTGGATTTAAGAAAACCTAGATTAGGCACAGAGGCCTGGATTCTCAAAATGTTGCTGTTCAGAAGATACTGATGGGCGCCTAAATGGTACTTAAGTATTTTAATTGGCCTTTAAAAACCAATTAAAAACTAAATAATAAAAAAGTAGGTGCTGCGAGGTGCCTGAATTGTGTTTATGCCAACGCTTACCAGGGTTGAACATCAAAAAAGAGGTGTGATTATGGGTGGAATTGATGTTCTGCGCCACTTAGCATGATTCTATGTTGAAGATAGGCGCTGTAAATGCAGGCCAGGGTTTTACAGGTCTACAACATTTCCAGCACCTATCTTCAACACCGACCACAATTCTCAAAACAGCAGCGTAGTTTGAGTAATGTGGAACAGGCACTGTTTTTTCAGGTACTGGCTGATTCCAACACCATTTTGAGAAACTGGGCCAGAGAATCTTTAACTGCACAGAAATAAGCAGTAGAACCAGAGATTAGATGGGATTTGCAATATTGTAGGACAGTAAACAAAGACTAGATGGTCCTTGAAAGCCAGAATGAAGCTGATGATTCAGTCACTTACCTGCAAACTTGTTTCTTAAATAAACTAACCGAACCTTCTCAGTTCCATAAAGACATAGGGATCCATCTGAAGTAAGTGGGCGAACCTGATGGATAAAAACCCCCAAAACAAATATATTTAAAGAAAATGCTGATCAGAAGCAGGTAAAGAACATTATTAATGTGATTCTCAGTGCTTTAATACAGAAACATGATGGCAGATAAAGGCCAAATGGCCTAACCAGTCTACCCATCTGCATTAACCATTATCTCTTCTTCTCTCTAAGAGATCCCACGTGTCTATCCCAGGCTTTCTTGAATTTAGACACAGTCTCTGTCTCCACCATCTCTTCTGGGAGACTATTCCATGCATCTACCACCTTTTCAGTAAAAAAGTATTTCCTTAGATTACTCCGGAGCCTATCACCTCATTCCAGCGCTTAGAGACTCAACTCATGTGCATGTACATCACATAGGTATTTAAACGTCTTCTTTCATATCTCCCCTCTCCCGCCTTTCCTCCAAAGTAAACAGATTGAGATCTTTAAGTCTGTCTCCATACGCCTTATGACGAAGACCATGCACCATTTTAGTAGCCTTCCTCTGGACCGACTCCATCCTTTTTATATCTTTTTGAAGGTGCAGCCTCCAGAATTGTACACAATATTCTAACTGAGGTCTAACCAACGTCTTATACAGGGGCATCAATACCTCCTTTTTCTTACTGGTCATAGTGAATCAATCGCTGTTTAAAAATTGGTCAGAAATTGGCCAACAGCAATTGAATCTCTATCTTTAGTGAATCTAGCCCTAAGTGACTTGCCCAGGGTCACAGAGAGCAGCATGGGTTTGAACCCACTAACTCAGGGTTGCTGAGGCTGTAGCTTTAACCACTGCGCCACTCTCTCCTCTTAACAAGATTGGTTTTATAATTTTGGTTACATTCATTGCCAATACTTGATTACACCATCAATATAACAATTTTGCAAACTGACATTTTACTCTCTATCAACCTTAAGGTGTCTCCCTTCTGCCTTCAAGATGAGGAAGCTATAGAACTAGAAGATATGAAATGAAACTACAAGGAGATAATCTTAAAAGCAACATTAGCAAATACTTTTTCAAAGAAAGGTGTCTGATGCATGAAAGCTTTCCCAGTGAAAGCAGTTGGGAAAAATCAGTGACAGAATTCAAAAAGGCATAAAACGCTAAAGATCCCTTTCTAGCAAGGAGGATGACATCAAAGTAAAACAAATGAGAGAGTGGTATAACCTGCATGGAGTGAAAGATGCAATCCTAAATAAAAGGCAGAGTTGGGTAACCGGCATATTCTACACAGAGCATCAGAACAAATCTAGCCATCATGGAGTACAGACTAGATGGACCATGCTGGTCTTCATCTGCTATCTGTTACTACAGTATGTTACCATGATACACAAACTGTATAAATGGGCAATATGCTAGTTGTCGTTAAGAGTAATCGGAGCTTTCTTAGGGTTTTTTCAACATGTTTCAAGTGAACAAAATACAGCAAAGAGTTGGGTAGTAAGAAACTTTTAATGCAGCCCTTTAGCAAGCCTTGTGATTCCTAGAGAAGTAAGTTGATGATCTTAAGGTGGCCAAATAGGTAGAAAAGGCGATGGTCAAAGTTACAAGAATGCTCAGATGCATTGGGGGAGGAATGGACAACAGGAAAAAGAGGTGACCGTGTCCTTGTATAAGTCTCTGGTGAGGTCCCATCTAGAATACTGTGCACAATTCTGGAGACCACACCTTCAAAAAGACTAACAGAATGTCGGTCTAGAGGGGAGCTACAAAACTCAGCCATAAAGCATATGAAGACAGACTTATAGACCTCATTCAATATGTAAACTCTGGAAGAAAGGCAGGAAAGAGGATATGAGAGATTTAAATATCTTTGTGGCATTAATGTACAGGAAGTGAGCCTTTTTCAAATGAAGGAAAACTCTGGACGGCATAGGATAAAGTTAAGAAGTTGTAGGCTCAGGAGTAATATAAGGAAATATATTTTTATGACAAAGGTGGTGGATACATGGAATAACTTCCCAATGGAGGAGGTGGAGACAAAGATTGTGTTTGAATTTAAGAAAGTTTGGGACAGGCACAAGGGATCTCTTAGGGAGAGGTGGAGATAGTGGATACTGAGGATAGGCAGACTGGATGGGCCATTTGGCCTTTATCAGCCATCATATTTCTATGAAACAAGGTTTATTAATGATAGGGGTTCTGAACACCTCACAGGAACTGCCTGATCTCACTTTCAGCTGTGGGATGAAAACAGGTGAGGATACTAGGTGTAGCTAATGGATTTGGGGATAGGTCTGTTCCCCTTTTTCGATCCCAAAATCATCAGAGATAGCTCAGCTAGAGACATACTGTTCACCCATAATGAACTCAGAACTAAAGGCTGTCTTTTCTGGGAAGCCCACACATCTCTCTTGCCATTAAACTCACGGGCAGCAGGTGTTCTAACTCCCTTATTCTAATTCAGCTCTCTCCAGTGTGTGCATCATTTTCCCCACAAGCTTTATTCCTGTCAATGAATTAATTCCCTCAAAATATGTAAAAATGCTCCCAGCATTGCCTCTCCTTCAGTGAATAATTATCGTGCAGTGCTGCCCACCTCTCTCTCTGTTTGGCCCAGCCATGTAACATTTATACAGCAAATTCGATACACTTCTATCACAAGGGCTACTGGCCAAGCAAAATGACAGAAACACTTCTTTATTTTCTCAATGCAGTACAGAGAAAATCTACAGCCAGTCTTAGGTTAGTGTAAGGTAGATTTGAAGACCCCTTTCTTCCAAAAGGCCTTCTCTTGAGCCCTGACTAGCAATTGTGGTTACAAAACCCGAGGACAATTAAGCCCCTCCTTTGTGTGTTACCCTCCTCCCTTTCCTATTTTAATTATTATAGTTCTTCACGCTTCTGGCACGTCTATATTTTCATTACATTTTCCTTTAATTTTAGCCTACAAGCCACCCAGTTGGTGTCACCGATGGACAGGGTAATAAATTTGAAACTTGCTTTTAAAACTCACTAGGAACAAAGATCTCCTCTCTTCCCAACTTCTCGACCTTTAGGGTAGGAGTTTCATTAGTGTACAATATCTAGGGGTGGGAGAAGTATAATTATAAAGCAGATGTTGCTGGAAGTAAAATTTTAATAGAGTATTGAACCATTGGGGGACTGTATTATATTCTGGTCGTTAATAAAAATATTTAGAAAAAAAAATTTAATCGAAGAGCCAACTGGTGGTAGAGCAATTATTGATAGCTCTGACATTTTGCCCTGTGTGTGGTCTTAATAGCAGGGTGTTCAAACAAGCAAGAAAATCTGATGTTTTGGGATATTCAATACCTTGAACTAAAAAAAAAGCAAGCCTCTTTCACTGTAGATATTTTTCTGTTCCTGGAGGGCTTACAATCTAAGTATTTTTTTTTAATGTAAATCATATTTATTAAATTTTAAATACAAACAAAATAGTAAAAAAATCATTTCAAATACAAGAAGAAACCCAAAAGTTACAGAGTTAATATATAATAAACAGTATCACTAAAAGCAAATATACCCAATTCCCTCCCCTTTTTTCCCCATTTTAGAACAATCTAAGTTTAAACTTGAACTTCGATCCTAGAACACCAATATACCTCCTACTGGGAAAACAGAAGGTCAAATTGCTATTAAAAAACAAACTATAAGCTAGCAGAATGGAGGATTACAAGATCATAGTGAGTAGCATTAGAATTTGAACCCGAGGCCTCTTGTTCTTAGCCCACTGCTCCAACCATTAGACTACCCCTACATACTACATTATTTCTATAGCAGCTCCCTAGTTGCTTCTTCCCCCCCCCACCCCTTGTACCTTTTTTAAAGGAATGGTCTGAATCCATTCAGCCTTCCGCACGTGAAACACATCCACAGCATTTTCACTGAAGACAGTCAGGTATGGGGCACTGTAACCTGGTGGAGGAGATGGTATATAAGAGAAACAGTGCATATATCAGCAAGATACATCAAATAGCAGTCAGGACTGAATTCTACCTGACCTGAAGGTTATTTTATGTACATATACACATTTTATAAAACATGTGGCCTGCTTCACCCAAACCATATAACCTCAGAACACCTACACATGCAAATGTATACATACATGTACCCCCACATAATTTTATAAGTGTCATTCTTTTCATGTAAACAAATTATTTATATAAACTTAACATATAATATTCAGTCATATTTGCACCTACCTCGGAACAGGTGTAAATTTGTGAGAGGATTAGAGATAGTTCTGGGATTTTATTTTATTTTTTTTATAATTCTTTATTCATTTTCATATTTTACATGAAGTGTACAAAATATTGAGTTACAACTAATGAATACACAATATCACTTTTATATCTATTACATAATATTCTGAACAAATTTTTTTTATCCCCTCTCCCACCCTTCAAGTACTTTCCAATCACCTTATACATATTGTATATCATATTATAACATGTTATGTAAAATTATTTTCACTACCCCCCTCCATGTGTGCCATAAAGAAGACAAGAAAAAGAAGAAAAGAAGAAGATAAATCCTATTATTCATTCAGTACAATACTTTGTCAATGGCCCCCATATTTTTATAAATTTAGGATATGTCCCTCTTTGTATTGCTATTACTCTTTCCATTTTGAATATATGACAAATTGTATTCCACCAAAATGTATAATTAAGGTTACTATGATTCTTCCAGTTATTGGTTATATGCTGAATGGCAACCCCTGTCATGACTAGTAAAAGCTTGTTATTTTCTGGTGAAATTTGACTTTTTTTTTCTCATCATCATTCCAAATAACACTGTATCATATGATATTGCTACATGATTTTCCATCAATTTATTAATTTGTGGCCAAATTGCATTCCAAATACTTTTAATGTAGGGACAATGATATAGTAAATGATCCAACGTCCCAGGTTCCAGATTACAGTGCCAGCATTTATTGGACTTAGAACTATCTAATTTTTGCAAACGTGTAGGGGTCCAAAAAGCTCTATGTAATAAAAAGAACCAAGTTTGTCTCATAGATGCTGACACTGTACATCTCATTCTCCAAGACCAAACTAGTGGCCATTGAGATGCAGTAATTTGATGCTTAATCTCAATGCTCCAAATGTCTCTTAGACCATTTTTTGGTTTTTTATTCAAATATCCAGATATTAATTTATACCACAATGCGGCTTGATGCCCTAGGAAGTCTGCTTGGAAGCATAAGAACTCTAAACTATATTGATTATTCAATGTTTTCCATTCAGGGAACCCAACCTGAATGGCCTGCTTCAATTGCAACCATTTAAAACTTTGTTTTTTACTAAGACCAAATCTATGTTGCAATTGTGAAAATTCCAGCAGTTTACCTTCCGAAATAACATCATTCAGAGATCTAATGCCTGCAATAATCCATTCCTTCCAAAGGATTTGAGATCCGCCAATTTTAATCTTGGAGTTTATCCATAAAGACTGATTAGTTGACTTGTTTATTGGGACAGGTGTTAATTTACTAATAAACCTCAACGTTTTCCAAGTATCCATTAATATCTTATTTTCTCTGTATCTTCTAGGCATGTTGATATTTGGAAGATGAACTAAATTTAGGGGAAACATAAGGCGCCATTCCAAATATAACCAATCCGGTGCATTATCTATCAGTTCTGGGAGGATCCAATACATACCCTGACGTAAAATATAGGCTTGATGGTACCTATAAAAATTTGGAAAATTTACCCCTCCCTCCTTCATTGATTTTTGCAAAGATACCAAAGCTATTCTATGCGTTTTACCAAGCCAAAGAAATTTCGTTAAAATGCTATTAAGCTTTTTATAAAAGGACCCCTGAAAATAAATAGGTATCATACTCATTTGGTAGCAAACTACAGGCAAGATCATCATTTTAATAGTTTGAACTCTCCCCCACCAAGAAAGATGTAACGGATTCCATTGCTCACATAACTCTGTAACTCTTTTCAATACAAATTTTTCATTTTCTTTTACTGTATCTTCAATTGTATTTTTAACTTGAATGCCAAGATATTTAAATCCTTCTTCTTTCCATATGAACGGAAAAGCGTCAAATAATCCTTTTACACAATGAACATTTAAAGGTATAAGTTCAGACTTACTCCAATTAATTTTATAACCTGAAAATTTGCCAAACATATCAATTAATTCCAATAGACAAGATAAGGTAGACTCTGAATTCCTCAAATAAAGTAAAATATCATCCGCATAAGCCGAAATTTTATATTCCATATCAGAATATGGAATACCCTGTATCCCCCTTGCTTGCTGTATTGCTAACAATAAGGGTTCTAATACAACATCAAATAACAAAGGAGATAAAGGACAACCTTGTCTAACTCCCCTCTGCAATTGAAAACCATCAGATATCATATTATTAATATTTAATCTTGCAATCGGGAAGCTATACAATGTTTTTACCATTTGTATAAATCCAGAACCTATACCAAACCATTCTAAAGCCTGATACATAAAATTCCATTCTACCCTATCAAACGCTTTTTCTGCATCCAAGGAAACTGTAAAAGCCGGTTCATCCATTTTTTTTGATAAATTTAACATATGAAACAATAATCTAGAGTTATTAGAGGAATGTCTTTTAGCAACGAAACCCGTCTGATGCGTGTCTATAATATGTGGGAGAGCTTTGGCTAATCTCAAAGCCAAAATTTTCGCCAAAAGTTTATTATCCACATTTATTAAAGGCCTGTAGTCTGAAACCAAAGTAGGATCTTTATTTGGCTTAGGCAAAACAATTACTATTGATTCAGCCATGGTACCTTTAATATCACCTTTTATAAGTTGTATCTGATATAAATTTAGTAAATATGGGGAAAGGACATTTTGAAATGTTTTATAAAATTCTACTGTATAACCATCACCACCTGGAGCGGATCCAACTCTAAGAGATCTCAACGCTGTTTCTAATTCTTTTAATGATATAGGTTCATCTAAACTCTGTTTTATATGATCAGGAACCTTAGGTCCAATAATTAAATCTAAAAAATTTTTACCATCTTTTTGCCTCTCCAAATAAGGCTCGGAAGAATACAGGTCCTTATAAAATTTTAGAAATTGCTTTAAAATTATATCCGTTTGATTGGTTATTATACCATTATCATCTTTTATCCCATTAATGTTAGTTCTTCTTTTTTTGCTTTAAGATAATTTGCCAATAATCTTCCCGCTTTATTAGAATTTCCATAATACATTGTCTGTTTGGAAAACAAGTCTCTTCTTATCATTTTTGAAGTTAATTCGTTATATTTACCTTTTGCTTTCAAAAGAGCTTGTAATACATCATGTTCCCATTTGCTTACCAATTTAGTTTCTAGTATTTTAATTTCTTTTTCTAACTCTATATACTGTTTTTTAATCTGTTTCCTAACAAAAGCCGAATATGATATAATATGACCTCTCATAGTCGCTTAAAAAAAGCGTCCCATACATTTTCAACAGATGTATCTTCCACTAAATTAATTTGAAAGAAATCACTAATTTGTGTTTTAAAATTTTCCAAAAATTTTTCATCTACAAGCAATGCATTATCAAATCTCCAAAGAAGTCTTCTATTTTCTAATTGATCTAATTGTAAATCTATCCATACTCCCGCATGATCCGAAATGATAATGGGATCAATGGAAGCCTTAATCACTTGCTGCACCTTATGTGATGAAATAAAAATATAATCTATTCTTGAAAATGATTTATGAACCTGTGAACAAAATGAAAATTCCTGATCATTAAAATGAAGAATACGCCATATATCCTTCAAATCACATGATTGAACCAAATTATCTAAACCTAAAGATTTTATACTTTTACCTGGTTTTTTATCCATTAATGGATCCATTACAGCATTAAAATCTCCAGCCACCACTAAATTAGAAGCAGCCAGTGGTAACAACATACTCTGCAATTTTTTAAAGAATTCTGATTGATTCGAATTAGGGGCATATATATTGAACAACGTCAGGGCATTATTTCCCATACTTATATCAACATGTAGCCATCTTCCATGTGGGTCCGAATTTATTATCTTAAAATTGGCCATACACTTTTTATTTATAAGAACTGCTACTCCTGCTTTTTTACCCTCTGCTGGAGCAAAAAAACATTCTTTCACCCACCCACCCGTTAGTTTCTCTGATTCCTTTATATTAAGATGGGTCTCCTGCAGACAATAAACATCCGCGTTTTGCTTCTTTAAAAATGATAATACCTTTTTCCTTTTGATTACATGATTCAGGCCATTGACATTAATAGAAAATATCTTAAGACATAATATATTTTATACTCCTTATCATAATCTTCCTCTTCCCTTCTTCCATAACTAAGATCTAAAAAACTTCTCCCCATGGCACACATTCTTACCTCCAAATTACCCAATCCCTTATTAATCTTTTCCTTAATCATCCTAGTAATATCTTTAATACCCACCTTCTTCCCACCCCTCCCTCCCCAATATAATGACTGCTTAAGGACACACATTGGACAGTAATCCCAACTTCCCCCCTCCCCCCCAGGCAACCAATATTTATTAATAACCCCTTTATCCTTTATTGAGACAAACTCACTACCTCTCCACAATATATCTAATTATATCTCTCTTCTAATCATAAAACCTTTTTTCTTTTTTTTTCCATTTTAAAGTAATTAATTTCTCTATCTATTATTTAACCTTTAGTCACATAACCATATTTATTTCCTAACATTCCATTAATGCATTTTTATCATTTCACCAATCTCTAATTCATTCCCCCAACATTTTATTTCATTCAAGAAAATTCTATCATAGTCATATATTTAATAAAAAGTATCATTTTCCTATATCTTATATTATCTAATCCATCTTCTCCTATCCTCCTTTAAATATCCAACAACAAATATCCATCTCTTCATATATTTCTGTTAAAAAAAAAACAAACTTCAATTTTATAAGTTTTTATCCTCTATTTGTATTTAAACATTTGTATTTCATTTTCAAAATAATTTTTTTTCCCTTTTTCCCCCCTTTTTATATTTCCTCTTCTCCAAATTAAATCCAATCTTTTTAAAACTATATTATCACATCAATCTTTACATTCCTTCAGCTACCAATAAATTCTTATGTATCTTTCTTTTATATTATTCATTTTCCTTTCCTTTACTTGCATTTAAATATCATATAACTTGTCCTTTCTATCATTAGTCCATTCTGCAATCTTTTCCTTATTGTCCTTTCATTCTTTACTTTCTCCTTTTCTGACTTATTAAATAAACTGAACTTTCATATTTATTTCTTATCTCCATCCATCCACTCTTAAAGACTTTTGACTGCAAATTGTCATTCTTTTTTTTTTTTTTTATAATATCCTTTAGTCTATCAGTCCTGCTTTCTTCTTCTTCACATCTATTTATTTTCCTATTCAGTCTTCACTTTTCCTTTTGTGTTAATTTGTCCAGTCCTTTAATCCTTCTTGTTCATTCTTTACTCCAACCATCCATCTTTCAGTCTCCTAAAAGTTCAGTCTAATAACTTCACTTTAATGTCTTTCCAGTCTATCCTTCTTTTTACTTTCTTCTTTACATTCTTTTATTTTCTTTTTCACTTGTTCATTTTTATTTCCTGTTCTTTGTTGCATATTCTTCTTTTTCCAACAAACAAAAGTCCCATAGTTCTTTATATTTAATTTTTTGTTCAATATCCACCAATCCAGTCTTAGTATTTATCCCTTCATTTCAACACCCATTGTGCTAAAATGACATAGGTTCTGATTTTTCTTTAGTTTTTCCGGATCAACAAAATACAAAGATTTATCCCCACAAGATACCCTCATTTTTGCTGGGTAATATAACCCATACTTATATCCTTTTTCCTTTAATTGAGATCTCAGATCAAGGAATTTCTTCCTAATATTTGCTGTATTTTTAGCAAAGTCTGGTAAAAACCATATTTTGGATCCTTTATAGTTTAAGTTTTTATCTTTTTTGGCAGCATTTAAAATTTCTATTGCTTGCTGGTATCTTAACATCTTGAATATTAATGGTCTTGGTCTCCCTTGATTTTCCAGACTCTTTATTGGAATCCTGTGCGCCCGTTCTATTTCCAAAGGCTGTTTGAAATCCAACTGCAATAATCTAGGAATTAAATTTTCTAAAAACTGTATTGCATTTTTCCCTTCCAAATTTTCCTGTATTCCAAAAAGTTTTATATTCTTTCTTCTTCCACAGTTTTCGTAATCTTCCAGCTGACTTTTCAATTGAATTATTTCCAAACTGTCATTTTTGCATCTTTTTCCTTCACATTCTAAGCTCTCCATTTTAACCTCTAACTCTGTTGTTCTTTTATTAGCTACTTCCATTTGTCTGTGTATATTCAGGATTTCTTCCTTCAGTTCTGCCATATTACTCACAGTCTCTGTCAGCATTTGTTTGATTTGCCTCAGTTCCCCCATAACTTCAGCTTTGCTTAACTCCTCTGATACATCAGCAGGAAGCAGAACCTTACTCGGGGTAATTTGATCCTGCTTCTGCCTTTTCACAGCCCCTCCGGTTTCACTTTTACTCTGTCGGGTGCTCGCCATGCTCCCGCTGTCCTCTCCGATGTTTTCAGCCGAAAACAGTTTAAAAGGAAATCTTTATTTATTCAACGGTTGCCCAGGTAAGAGGAGCGCTGCGATCACACGACCATTTTGTGTGCATGCTAAGCCACGCCCCTAGGGATTTTATTTTATAAAGTCACATAGGAGTCTATTCTGTTCTTATAGAAAGGGTAAATTTTTGGAATTTTGATAGGGGTCCTGCTCTAAAACTGTTCCACTGTGGATAGTGTGTTAAAATGTATATTTGGAAATGAACAGAGAATAAAATTGAAATTGTCATAATGCCCCTGTATTGCTCCATCTTGTGCATCTTGACTACTGTGTGAAATTCTAATTCTCTCACCTCAAAAATATATAGCAAAACTAGAAAAAGATACAGACAAGCAAAGCCAACTTTTCAAAATTATTGGGAGTGCCAAACTCAATGAAAATTCTCTCTTTCTGGTCATAGCCAAGAAGCATGTTCAATACTGGGAATACTCAAGCACCCACAGCACTCCCAGAGTTGCTTCCTTTGCAGACAAGGGTAACAAAAGTGACAAGAGAATGTAACATATCTGATAAAAAGGCTAAATAGGTTAAGATTATTAACCTTGAAGAGGATGCAGATGAAAGGAGATATGATCAAGGTCTAAAATTGTTGTTTAACTAGGGCAGGAGTAGGCAATTCCGGTCCCCGAGAGCCGGAGCCAGGTCAGGTTTTCAGGATATTCACAATAAGTATGCATGAGATACATTTGCATCTCAAGGAGGCAGTGCAAGCAAATCCATATCATACATATTAGAAAACCTGACCTGGCTCCGGCTCTCGAGGAGCAGAATTGCCTACCCCTGAACTAGGGGATCCGATGTGAAATTAACAGGGAGTATGTTCAAAACAAATTTTTAAAGCACTGACCATTACTTGACCTGGGCATTCCATGACAGCCTAATCTGGGCTTCGGCTCTGAATATCTCTGTCTTGCCTGGCACTGGCTGACATTCAGACTGGTACCTGGATAACTACACAGATAAAAGTTAAGGTGGTCTTTTTGCTACCCTAATGTTATATCTAGGCACTTACCTAGTTAGTGTACTGAAAATCACTGCTGCCTTTGACTCACCTCCACAGACAACTCCAGCACTAACTTGCTATGGAAGTATCCCTGGAATTTCAGCAGCACTAACCAGTTATGTGCCACTGAAAATCCAGGATCACCCAGTCAACACAATTTAACTGGACAGGAGCCTC
Organism: Geotrypetes seraphini; assembly: GCF_902459505.1. Classification (NCBI taxonomy): domain Eukaryota; kingdom Metazoa; phylum Chordata; class Amphibia; order Gymnophiona; family Dermophiidae; genus Geotrypetes; species Geotrypetes seraphini. Next base: position 70,848,549 of record NC_047091.1, on the reverse strand, counting down.
GCCAGCCTCCTTATATTGCTTTAAATATCAGGCCCAGTACTTTTTTCAGTCAGTTAAGCTGTGGAATTTGCTGCCGGAACAAGTATTGCTGGGTTTATAAAAAGGATGAAGGTATATTTTTGGAGGGAAATGTCATAAGACGTGCCATCCTGGCTCAGTTCAAAGATCCATTAAGCTCAACATCTATCTCTGACAGTGGCCAAGCCAGAATGTGGCAGGATCCTGAAGAGTAGATCCATTCCTTCTGTGCCGGATTTAAACTTGGTGAGGCTCTATGCCATGTAAAGCTTGGAGGCCCTTTGTTAATAAGTTACACCATATTGTATACCCTAGAAACAATATGTAAACTGGAAGAATTCTGATAGGCTGAATCACACCTTTTGGTGGGAATCCCTGTGCTTATGTTATAGATACGCATATCCTTTCGTCAATGTTTTTTTTATATATATATTCAATCTTTAGTTACCTTTCTAGGGCGTCAGACATGCCATTTTTATTCGCCTCAATTCTGGCGATATAAAAAGTATTTATGGCTATGACTCTGGCTGTGGCCTCTTCATTCGCCCATTAACATCAATTATTCTAGTTTTTTGTATTTTTTTCTTCTTTTTTTCAATTTTATAATAAAGTGCTGTTGCTTATATTCTTAAATATTGAAGTGAAAATAACTTATCTTAAAAAGACGTTGTTTCTTTAGTACATTCGGACCAGGGGCCTGTCAAATCGACATGTTTCGCCTCCTCGGCTTTTTCAAGATTTTGTCCCCTGCACGAATGAAAGAAGACAATTTTACTAGACACCCCATATATTCTTACTTACAGGCAGCTATAGATTAAATGATAATAGTAATAATCATAAGCTCACCCTTTTCTTTTTTGTATGACCATCCCGATACTAAAGCATTTTTGATCTGTCAAGATGGCCGCGGCGTCTTTTGGTCGAGTATAAGTACCTCCCCAGATCAAAAATGCTTTAGTATCGGGATGGTCATACAAAAAAGAAAAGGGTGAGCTTATGATTATTACTATTATCATTTAATCTATAGCTGCCTGTAAGTAAGAATATATGGGGTGTTTAGTAAAATTGTCTTCTTTCATTCGTGCAGGGGACAAAATCTTGAAAAAGCCGAGGAGGCGAAACATGTCGATTTGACAGGCCCCTGGTCCGAATGTACTAAAGAAACAACGTCTTTTTAAGATAAGTTATTTTCACTTCAATATTTAAGAATATAAGCAACAGCACTTTATTATAAAATTGAAAAAAAGAAGAAAAAAATACAAAAAACTAGAATAATTGATGTTAATGGGCGAATGAAGAGGCCACAGCCAGAGTCATAGCCATAAATACTTTTTATATCGCCAGAATTGAGGCGAATAAAAATGGCATGTCTGACGCCCTAGAAAGGTAACTAAAGATTGAATATATATATAAAAAAAACATTGACGAAAGGATATGAGTAATACTATATTAGTCAATGTAAAGAACATCGGCTTATATGTATACTATGTTATAGATACGAACATATGAATTCAGAACTAAAGGTCATGGTAAAAACTTCAAGGAGATTTGGGGCCCATTAGCTAATTTTGTATCCACTAATTAATTAATAGTCTAAGCCTTACATTTTATTGAGTTTTACACACATCCGGGGTGGGAGGGAGGAGGGGAATATGTCTATATTATTATTTGTTAGCAATAAGTGCTGTTATTTGGTGTTAATTGTTGTATTTCTGTATGTACTTGTGTATGTTTTAAAATGAATAAAGATTTATTAAAAAAAAAAAAATAATTTTAACATACATTGATTGATTATATATCTGACAAAATTAGTAATTTGGATCACTTTTATTAATATAAGTAATAATGAACTTGTTTGTAAAGTCAGAAGCCTGCTAACAGAAAATTAATGTATAAATTACCTAAATTCATTACGTATGAAGCCAACTTTAGAGTATCAAACATTTAAACAACTGATAAAAAGCCACATAAAATTTTCAGAGCCCCTTAAAAATTCTGAACTTTTGTGAGGCCTCTGCAGATCATGAGGCCCTAAGCTGTACCTTATTTAGCTTATATTCAAAGGTAAATCTGGGACTGCATTCCTTGTTGTTCATTCCCAGAGGATAAGTGAAGGCTTTCCCAAATCTATATGGTTGATAATAGTTTGTTTTATAGACCTTTCCTTCACAGATCTGCCTCCATTTTTTTTTTCTTTTTAAAGGAAACATTGAAAATCATAGGTAAAAATAGACAGCTCTTTTACCTGGGTAAATGATTTTAACCCTTTATAGGGGACTCAAAAAGGATAAAATCAAGAATAAAATTAAAAAATATATTTAATGACAGAAAGGGTGGTAGACGCAGTGATAGAGACAAAACTAGTAACACAATTGCAGAAAACCTAGGATAAGCACAGAGGATTATTATGAAAGCAATGGCATGACTGGTCTTTAGTAATGCAATAGGACAGATTGGGCAGAATAGATTGGCCTTATAGTTTATCTATTGCTATGTAAATTCTGCCTGCCAATGATGGAAATGCATAGACGCTAAGGGTGACCCATCCCAATGCTTGAGATTGAAGGCCAATGAGTGAGGGTTTTTTCATAGGCCTCAGCCATGTCTAAAACTAATTCTGGCAGATGCACATATTCCAAAAACTGACATATTCCAATCAATAAACAGAAAATAAAATTATTTTTTCTACCTTTGTCGTCTGGCCATTTTTTTATTTTTATTTTGTTGGTCCTAGTATCTGGTTTCTGCTTCCCTCTCTCTTCTCTTAACTGTTTTGCCAGAATCTTCCCTCTATGCACATCTTCCTCACCCCCCCCCTCATTAGATCTGTCTCTCCTACCTGATCTCCTGTCCAGCACCTCTTTCTCTCCTTGCCCCCTCTACAATGGCATCCCCTCCTCTCATGCATTCAGCCTCCCTCCTCCCAGATGTACCCAAATGATTTCCTGGTGGTATAGGATAGGTCAGGCAACAGTGATCGCCAGTTGCTTCTTCCCTTGCCGGCTCCAAGGCTCAAAATGGTGTCTGTGATCTCTCGCAGTAGTCTCATGAGGGTTTGCAGCCACCATTTAGAACCACAGAACCCACAAGGAAGACAGCGGATTGGGGATTGCTGCTGCCCAATGGACCTACCCTAGACCAACAGGGAATCATTTAGGTAGGTCCAGGGGAAGGCTGAATGTGTGAAAGGAAGGAGCTTCAGCATGCAAGTTGGAGTCCAGGGCCAAATGCATGTTGACTCGGTATGTCTGATTTAGCAGAGGTACTATTCGGTTTAGCCCCTAAATATATAACTAACCTTTTCTCTTTCTCAGCCAACAGACATAAGAGAAGCTCACACTTGAATTTTGTTTCCCCTCCGGTTAGAGGATGTAAATTTAAAAGACATCATAGAAACATAGAATATGATGGCAGAAAAGGGCCGGCGGCCCAACAAGTCTGCCCAATCAAGATCCCTCCCACCCTCGAAAAACTATCCTCTATTATACCTCTGTAGCATAGAAACATCTTTTCTCACATCAGGCAGAATTATGGGGTAAAGATCTGGAACAATTGCTTATGCCTACTACTTATGGGGAATTTAGGAAACGCCTAACATATCTGTTCCTGAAGTATTTAGGCAATTAACCTGCACAATCTTATTCCACAATAACTGATCCCTAGAGATGTTAATCACTAGCTTTTAACTTGGTTAACTCCACTCAATTTGCAGCATTTTTTAATCATTGTAAACTGCATAGAACTTCACGGTCCTGCGGTATATAAACTGTAATTATTATTATTATTCTCATTTTCCTGCTCTCCAGCAGCCCTGCCAGCATCTCTTATTTTTCTTGCTCCTCTGGTCTGCTGAACTTACTTGAGGTCAGATGCACTGTAGTGATGCTGCTTCCAGCTTATGCTGGACCTTTTTTCTGCCACTACCCCTCCTATGACACTAGTTCCAGTTTCTGGAAGTGGGGCAGTGGCCAGAAGCTGCGACTCTTCAGTGCTACAGACTTTGCAAATTCTGTGGACCTTGGGAGTCAGGAAAGTGAAACGTGCCAAGCCAGGCCATGATGCAGGAGAAGCAGGAAAGGGAGAGAGTGAGCCAGCAATGTGTGAGATTAGTTATGCGTGTAAGCTGAAGAATGGTCCCGAATGCGTGTCACACCAAATGCGTGCGACTTGGCATGTCTGGAGATGTATTCGTAGGGTGTGTGTGTTTAGAAGTCTCAATACTATTATTACGCTTTAATTTGCCGATTCTGAGTTTATTTCACTTATTGTATTTGTTTATATTTGGTCTTTTATCACTGTTATGCTGGTAACAAAATTGTAAGTTTTATGTTGAATTGTACTTGCTGTACACTGCCAAGTAAATAAATAAATGCATGCATACTAGACCAGTAGGAGATGTGACGGAGCTTAATCGAGGTATATTGTCAAACTTGTCTGGGATTTCAAAATTAGAATACCAGAGGGTTCTCTTGGGTAGGACTGAAGATTTGTTACTGCTTACCCCCCTTGTCCCCAGTCCAGGTACTTACAGCAGCATAGTGGGACAGAAGGCCACATCAGCTCCTGTTGCCGTGACCTTTGACCCTGCCCATCCACATAGATTCCAAGTCCAGTGAAGCAGAGGATATATTCACTCAAGCTGACCTTCACTGCAGCCAGTGCCTCCATCTGCAGTGGAGTTAACCAGGAGAGGCTCATATCATCAGAGGCTGGAAGGTTGATAGGGGGCACTTCGTTCATTAGATGATGCAAAGAAAATCCCCCTACGAAGCCTATACACAACCGGTCCCCCAAAATGTCAAGGCACTGCACAATCCCCGATGCCTGGATTTCTCTGATCTTTTGAAGTCGAGTCCCAGGGCCACTGAGTCGATAACACAGTATCTGCCTTTTGGCAGCAATGCAAAGGGCTGTGGCAGTTCCCTGGCAGATGAGCTCCAGAGCCATTGCCTGGCAGCCCTTAGCCTCTCCAATCTTGAGGCCACTGCTCTCAGGATCATCCAGGTCAGTCCAGGTGAAAAGCCGGACGCTGTGACTTTTGCCAGACAAGACGCACACAAGCTGGGCTTTGGAGCTCACTTGGATGTCAAGAACCTTTTTGCAGTCTCCAATCTGGGTGATTACTGCAACCAGAAATTAAAATAAAACTCAATGAACTAAAAAGTTACAAAAAAAAACCATTGTTAAATGATGTGTAATATTTCTTACCAGCCTAAAACCAATGGAAGTTCTCTCCTGCACATTAGTATGCCATTTATCTTATTCGGTAGCTCTCTCAGCTGCTATACACATAGTTTATACATCTGGCTTGGACGCGGAAAAAAACCAGATATAAAATGGTGTAATCAAGCCAGGCATATAAGCTATATGTCCGAGGGTTCTTCAAAAAGCTTCCACACTTTCATATTTTTGTGGAAAATAGTTGGGGCAGGAGGAATGGTAAGATGATGTGTTGTAGTGACTATAGTCAAGTCAGGCAAGCCGGTTCACCCTGTATGTAGTGATGTAATTTGCTTTTGAGATATTTAATAAATAGTGTTTAAACAAATAAAAGTGCAGAAATGTTTTGAAGATCCCTCTTAGATGGGCAATATTCAACATTTATGTACAGGAAAAGGTGTATAGCTACATATTTATTAGTGTTTGCTGTAATGCAGCACAGCTGAATATAACAGTAATTTGAACAGTTTTGATGCTTCAAATGTTTTCTAATGTTGAGACCTCCTTGTAATTTTCCCAACTATTCTTATTTATATATAGTATCTTTTAACAGACCCTCAGAAATGCCACCAGCCACTCAAATGCATATCATAGTGGTTGGATTTATACATTAATTCCTCACCGGGTCAATCCAACTATTTTTTAAATTTTTTATATTGATGATTTTCAAAAAGTGCATCAGTGCATAGATAAAACTTTTTATAAATATAAAGCTAATACTTAGCTTAGCTTAGGTGGTCCATTCTAAGGGATCCTGTCACCGACATGTTTCACCCTGCTCGGGTTTCATCAGGGTTGTAATCCCTCAGTTAGAGTTGGTTTCCCACAACGCTACCACTCCCAAGATTTCAAAAATCTTGGGAGTGGTCGTGTTATGGGAAACCAACTCTAACTGAGGGATTACAACCCTGATGAAACCCGAACAGGGTGAAACATGTCGGTGACAGGATCCCTTAGAATGGACCACCTAAGCTAAGCTAAGTATTAGCTTTATATTTATAAAAAGTTTTATCTATGCACTGATGCACTTTTTGAAAATCATCAATATAAAAAATTTAAAAAATAGTTGGATTGACCCGGTGAGGAATTAATGTATAAATCCAACCACTATGATATGCATTTGAGTGGCTGGTGGCATTTCTGAGGGTCTGTTAAAAGATACTATATATAAATAAGAATAGTTGGGAAAATTACAAGGAGGTCTCAACATTGGCCAACCTTTCATAATTTCTGTTGATACGTATTTCCCATCTAAATAGACTTTCTTGACTAAATAATTTACATCAAATGTTTTCTAGACATTTTGTTGAATATTGACCTCCTGGTTTCTGCTAATAATAATAATAATTTTATTTTTATATACAGTCCTACCACATAGTTCTAGGTGATTCACATACATTAAAAATTATACAATCAATGAATAAAATACAATTTCCTAAAATACATTAAGATCCAATAAAATGTGCTGGCTATAAAATCAATGAACATTTACCTATCAATTCTGAAACATCAGTTTATAAATTTGTCAAATAAATCAGTTTGTAGTAGTTTCCTAAAAGACATATGAATGTGCTTGAAAAATAATAGTACTTAACCATATATTCATTTTACCTGCCTGAAAACTGAGGAATCTATCGAAAAATCTCTTGTAACGACACGGCTTGATAGTCGGAAGGACAAATAAATATTGCCTTCGAGTAATCCTATTAAGGTTTATATCGTTCAAAGCATGAAGACAAATAAAAAGGCACCATACCAAACAACATTTTAAAACAGATACAACCGAACTTGAACAATATCCTTGCCTCGAACGGCTAGAGTGTGCATGTGTGCCACTGCCATACCCATTGTAGACCTTTTCTCCTATTCCTGAACAATGTGACACTTACCATTCCTGGTGACATGCACAAGGAACAGCCCCTCCTCCGTTCCTAGAGCAAGCCGCTCCTCATCTGTAAGAAAAGCCTCAAATATGAAATTACCAATGGCAACAGGAGCTTCCCATAAGAAAAGAAAAAATTATTCTGCCCAACTCCTTCCCCCATATCCAAAGTCAATCTGTGAATCTCTGAAAATGAGAAAAGAGGCCATGGAGGGAGAAGAAACCCTGGAGACAGTTAGAGTGAAGTAATAATAAAGCCCTTACATTGGGGAGAACTGGTTATGAGACACAAATGCAAAGCAGTAAGAGAGGAGGGATCCTTGATGAAGCTAGACAGGAAGCAGTAAGAAGAGAGGCTTCACAGTAGAAGGATCCCTGATGACAGTGAGAAGCAAGGATCCCCTATGAAAGTTATCTAGGAAGAGGCGTAGACTATGAAAGAGCACGAGGCTGACCTATGATGGAAGCAGAGAGTGCAGCACGGATGAGTGGCAAGCCATTGTCATATGCCTCCTTCAAGACATAGATGATCCGCTCATGCTGCTTGTTTTCAGTCAGAATGCAGTGCAGCTCTTTAATTACTTGAACCCACTTCTTCATCTCTTCCTCACTGTCTGCCAGCAGCAGCAAGGAGCAGACAGTACTAGGGACAGTGAGCTGAGTGGCAGTGATCTGAAAAGAGGATAAGGAGGTACACAGCTTTAGGTTAAATGACAAGAAAACCATTCACACTTCTCCCCGTCATTCCCTCTACCCTCTCTGCACCACAAGTCTGATAGATAATCAAGTCACAACAAATACATAATTGATGCTTAAGAAACACACCTTAGCAGCCTATTTACCAAAATATGTTAACATGTGTTAGGCAAGAGACTCCACTGTGGTGACTGAAACCCCCACCAAAACAACCTGACTTATCAGTAGTTAAATTTTACCTTGGCTTTGTAAACCATCCTGCACCCCCCCACACTTGATGGTGATGGTTTTAATAAATATTTTTTTAAAAAGTAGGGTGTTTCTTTACCGCTGACAGTAATTTCTAGTCTCTCCAACTGCAGCTGTTATGTAACCCTTAAAAGTATGATTGATTCTTAAAAATAAAACCCCCCAAATCAACTATTACTGGTTTACCTGTATGCCCTTTTTTTGTTTCATTAAATTATAAAAAAAAAAAAATTTCCGAGTATTTGAATTTACTTGGAGGGAACAGAAATCCTAATAAATCCTTCTAAATGTCTTCTATGCTCCCTCCTGAATTACTGAAAATAGTGAGCCAGCTTAGCCTGCATGCAACATGGAAGGACATATTTCCTTCACCTATGGCTTACATATGTTTTTCCCTCCCATACATAATTCCCACTCCGTTTATGATCCAACAAAGTTTCCTGGTAGGTTAGAAATGATACAAAGAAGGAACTTTTCAAAGCCATTTTCATAGCTACAAGTTCTTTGAAAAAAAATATTATATGTTACCTGCTAATTTTGTTTTGTCTCATCAGATCAGTTCAGAATATCTGGGTTTGTGTCTGTCAACCAGCAGATGGAGACAGAAAGACAAAATAGTTGTGTGTGACTCGCCCCTTAAGAGTACCATGCAAAGATTAGGTTCTTAACTTTGATAATCTTCTTTCTGTTAGTCCCTGTAGGATTCCATACACTAGGTGTTCAATCCCAACCCGCAATCTGGAAGTTGCAGAAATCCAACGCTTTTCTCAGCACATCCTCCTTCCCCTTAGACTGTGAGCTATAGACCTATCCAGTTGAGTCCCAAAGCCAAGCAACATACCTGAACAAATCCATGACAAAGAGAGAACGGGCAAAGACCCCCAGCAACAAACAATTCTTGAAATGGTCTGCTCTGCAAAACATGAACAAGTAATAAACAGGTACAAAGGCAACTCAGAAAAAAACAATGAGGAACAATATAGAACAATGCTGTGTGCAATGAGCACCCCAAGAAAGAGCCTTCAGCAATGCGCACTCTCACAGAAAACTCCCCACAGGATCTGGCAACTAGCTGGAAAATATTCAAAACTTAAGGAGAATAGCCGAGGCAGAAAGAAGCAGGCAATTCCAAACCACTGCGTGGACACTGAGAGGGTGGGTCATATGAACTCCTACAGGGACTAACAGAAACCTAATCTTCCATTCTGTTATGTCCCTTTCAGATTCCATACACTAGGTGATGTACCAAAGTGATGATAGCAGCTAGGGAGGGACAGAAGAGCCTACTCTTAACACCGAGGTCCCCAAAGCGACATCAGACGAGCTGCCACATCTACTCGGTAAAACTGGGTAAAGTATGAAGAGGACCAAGTAGCCGCCCTGTAAATTTCACTGGGATAAAATCGTGTGAGACTCCATCCATGAGGCAGCAACACTTCTAGTTGAGTGGGCTTTAAGAAAAACTGGTGGCTGCTTGCCGCAGGCGATGTAAGTCATGGAAATGGTCATTTGAATTCATCGAGCGATCAAGGACTTGGAATGCCAGCTGACCAAGGCGAGGCGCAGCAGTCAGGACAAAAAGGTGAATCATTAGTCCTCTCCTGACATCCAACTTGTGCAAGATCTGATCTTTGCGCTCTGAACCTGTGGAATGAAACATAAGCAAACGTACCTCCTGGTTGGTACCACCTTTGGTAGAAAGGAAGGTACAGTACAGAGGACAACTTCTGCATCCGTTAATCGGAGAAAGGGTTCCTGCACGAAAGAACCTGAAGCTCCAAAATACGCTGTGCATAGACAATGGCAACCAGAAAGAGTCTTGATCATTAGATCCAGAAAAGAAGCATCCTTCAGTGGTTCAAATGGGGCTTCCCCAAGTCCCTGCAGAATGATGTTAAGATTCCACGAAGGGAAAGGAGGACGCAAATGAAGCGCCCCTCTCATAAACTTGGTCACATCTGGATGAGCAGTAAGCCAACTAGCGCCTCTGCGTGCTCTAAAGCACAAAAGGCCTGCAACCTGAACTTTAAGGGAGGCCACTGCTAAACCCTTTTCTAGGCCCACCTGAAGAAAAGCCAGGACCACTGAAATGGGAGCCCTCTTAGGCTCCACCTGGTTCTTAGCACACCACTGTTGGAAAGCCTTCCAGGTTTTGGCACAAGAAGTCATAGTAGAGGGTTTCTTTGAGTGCAAAAGAGTTGAGATAACTACGTCTGAATAACCACGCTTCATCAAGGCTGAGTGCTCAAGAGCCATGCCGTAAGACCAAAGCGCCGTGGGTAGAAAATGACAAGGGGGCAAATTTTTCCCCATCCCCTGCCCCATTTTCCTGTCCCTGCCCCATTTCTGCAAGCTCTGTCCTCATCTGTACAAGGCTCAAACACTTTAAAATCATAAGTGTTCGAGGCTTGCACGGTTAAGACAAAGTTTACAGGAATGGGGCAGGAACAGGAACAGTGACAAAACTTGTAGGGACAGGACAGGGAAATTGAGTTTCTCTGGGGATGGGGGAAATATTTGTCCCCGTGTCATTCTCTAGCCATGGGATCTCCATGGGCATCCACCCCTGACTCAGAAGGCAGTGATGAAGAGGGAGTTGGAGGTTCTCATTCCCCTGAAGACGGACGAGATCCGCATAACATGGGCGATGAGGCCAGTCCGGATCTACTAGAATCACAAGGCTGGGATGCATCGCTATTTGGCAGATAACCCGACCGACCAGAGGCCATGGAGGGAACACATACAGGAACTCGTGGGCTGGCCATGGCTGAACCAAGGTGTCCAGATTTAGGTTTCTGTGCTGTGTTCATCAACTGAAAAAGCGCCTGGCCTTCGAGTTCTCTACTGAAGCCATCAAGTCCATCTGGGGCTGACCCCAGTGCTGTACGATCAGTCAAAACGCCTTCTGTGAGAGTGACCATTCTCCCAGGTCCAGGACCTGAGGAAGTCTGCCTGAACACTGTTGACTCAAGCCACATGGGCTGCCGGGAAGGCAGAAGATGTGCTTCTGCCCAGCAAGCCTCCTTGCCCAAGGAAGTGCTTATTGTGCCCCCTTGACAATTTACGAAGATCTTCAGACTGCCAGTCGGCCGGACACTGACTATGTCCTCCGCCACCATGGATCCTCGCCATGCAATCAGGGGCAGGAAATATAGTCTGTGCCCTGAAACCTGGAGGGGTTTCACTCCAGATGCATACAGCCTGTACTTAAACCCAGGACAAGGTCATCAGGCAAGCGAACTCCCAGGGGAATGGACCCAGAGTCTAAGAAGGGTGGCACACAGCAGGCTGGCTCCACAGATCCACCAAAGTTTCTCTGAGAAGTAGCAGTCCGACTCCACAGGACTGCATCCTTTCCTCTGACAGGGGACCACTGGAAAGTGGTCTCAAAGCACTGAAGCCACTGAGAAAAAAAACAAATGAACTTTAAGTAAAAAAAAAAGAAAAGAAAAGAAAGCAGAGCAATTCAAAAGGCTTCTGCACGGATTGCTTGCAGAAATTGAAACTGGATAGGATTCTAGCTCCCAGTTTAAGGGAGGAGGAGCATATGCTCAGAAAAGTGTTGGATTTTTGCAACTCCCAGATTGTGGGTTGGGATTGAACACCTAGCATATGGAATCTGGAAGGAATGCAACATAAACAAACATATTCAATAATTCAACTGACAAAGCCATGTATTATTCTTGTTGGCTAAATTGACCAAGATAAAGTAGATATGATATACTTGCATATTTAATTAAAATGACTGTGGGTCACTTTAATGAGTCAGAGCTATGCCCTTTTACAAAAAAAATATTAGACTACTGCCAAAATGCATTGCCCCCACAAAAATTGAAAAGAGAAGAAACCTTCCAATAGTATCAGGAGCTAAAAAGACTATCAGTATTCCATCTTGAGAAAAAGATGCTATATACCTGACCCATATGAAGATGAATCCCACTAGGCCTTGGAGTTCAGCAGTCTTCATAAGACTGATACCCAAAGGTTTGATATCAACTACAGGGAAAATAACCATTGAGGAATACTGGAGTTAGCATCAAAAAAGTACTCCACCAGTTAATGTCCTTGAAAAAAATACTTTTCCTACCTTTGTTGTCTGAGTATTTTATTTTTCCATTCTAGTCTCTCTCTTCAGCTTCTCTGTTTTTTCCTGTCTTGAACAGGCCACTTGGCATTTCTTTCTCCATGTCCATCCTCCATCTTTCCTCTGCATTCCTAACTGTCCTTCCAGCATCTCCTCTCTCTATGTCCTTGGTTCCTTTCCTCCCCACATTGAGCATCTGCCCTCTCGGTCCCTTTCTCTCTCCCTGTGATCAGTATTGCTCCTCTGTGTCCCCATCCCCTCTACATCCATCAACTCCCAATCTGTACCATGTCCCTATGTACCCTCAATGGTCAACATCTTTTTGTGCCACTTCCTCTCCCCTTCTGTTTCTAGCCCATCCCCACCTTGGGGCTAATATCTCTCCCCCTCTCTCCCCTGCAATCCAGTGTCTCTCCACTCTATACTATCCTATCCAGCATCTCCCCTGTGTCCATTTCCCATCATTCACCATCACCACCACTCTATGTTCCTATCCCCTTCCCAAATACCAAGCATCTATGTTCCTATGCCTCCTAAGTGTGGCATCTCTTTCTCATCTCTCCTTTCCTATCCTCCTCCTCCTTCCTGCAGGTTATGCACCTCTCTCACTTACTTCTTTACTCCTTACTTACAATGAACTCCTTATTCAAGATCCCCCCCCCACCTCCAACCCCTTTGTCACTCACCCTCCCAGACTATGGCCGAGTACTTCTATGACAAGGTTCACAAAATTAACTTTGAGTTCTCAACTGAACTACCTCCCCCAGCCCGCTCTACCAACTCTCCTCCCACCTTATCTTCCTTTCCTGAAATTACTGAGGAGGAAACTGCACAATTTCTTTCCCATTCCCACCCATCTACTTACTAAATATAATAATAATAATAATAAATAACTTTATTTTTCTATACCGCCATAGTCAGGTGACTTCTAGGCGGTTTACATTGTAAGAAGGCTGGACATTCAGCGAATAACAAAAGGTCTTAATACAATAAAATAAGTCTACATACAATACAATACAGTGAGTCTAAATACAATACAGTACAGTACAATATAGTGAGTCTAAATACAATACAATACGATAAGACTAAATACAATACCATACACTGATTCTAAATACGATATAATAGTCAAATGGGAAACTTACGTGCTAATTGGAGTTCAATGGGTAATGAATACCTGAATGCTTAGTACTTACATATGAACTGGAGTTCTATGGGTAGGGGATATCTGAATAGATGAGGAGCTTCTTGAGAGAAAGAAAAGGCATTTACGGGGAGGGGAGTCCTAGTGAGGGAGGGGACAGTTTTAGTCAATGAATTTTGCGAATAGGGCGGTTTTGATCGATTTACGGAATGCACTGTAAGACAGATTGGGTTCGTTTATGTAGTTTTCCAGCCAAACTTGCTGTCTGTTCGCTTGGAACTTAAAGGTTCTATCCAGGAATGATTTGTATCTGCAGCCTGTAATCTTTGGGTATGCAAAGATGTTTTTGCTTCTGGTTGCTCGTGTGGGGTTGTGCAGGATGAAGTGAGTTTGCAGGTATGAAGGTGCTAGTCCCCAGGTTTGCCTGAAACTACTCTCTCCTACTGTCATCCCCTCTATCTGCCATACCCTCAACCTATCACCCTCCACCGCAACTGTATCTGATGCCTTCAAGCATCCTGTTGTTACACCACTCCTCAAAAAATCTTCACTGGACCCTACCTGCTCTTCCAACTATTGTCCTGTCTCCCTCCTCCCCATCTTATCCAAGCTACTTGAATGTGCCTTTCACTGCCATTGTTTTTACTTTCTTTCATCTCAAGCTATCCTTGATCCACTTCAAATCAGGCTTTAACCCTCTTCATGCTACAGAAACTGCCCTTACAAAAAAAGTCTCCAATAACCTTCTCCTGGCCAAATCCAAAAAGCCTCTACTCCATCCCCATCCGTCTTAATCTATCCGCAGCTTTTTCATATTATTGCTCACATCATCTGTTATATTCTATGTTAAAGAAACCAGATGCAAGTTTTATCCTGAATTAAAATTAAGATGTATAGATAGAACATCCTCAGTTTGGCTCCCTACTTCAGATTTACTCTGTTTAGCCATTTAAACCTTGAGAACATTAATTTTTTTTTTTTAATTCTTTATTCAATTTTGCATATTACAACAAGTGTAGCAGTTAAACTCATATGCACTTAAAGATACACACTTGATTAACTCTCATATATGCTTTAAGTATAACATTTCATAACAAATTAATATTCTGTAATATTTTAATAATTATGTAGAGAACATTAATTTAATATTCAGTCACTGTAGCATATGAACAACACTGGCCAAAATATCTTCCTGGCACTGTACAGGGGTCAACTCACCTTAAATATGCAAGGGACATCCTTTGCACTGGCATGAATGACATCTGGGGCAAGAACAGAGCTGACAGAGAACTGCTGATCCCTGGAGGGGGGAGAGAGCATCAATATCACTCCATCAATATCACTGCTCAGATAAAATGTTAAAAACCCCTCCAGTTAACGATACAGAGAGTTTTGGGACTGAGCAATTAATTCCTGCTTTTTCAGGCTTACAATTCAATTGAAAACAGCCTCTGCAGGACTATGATGCCATGAAACTTCAATCACAGGTACAACTAGCCCAGATACTAGGCGCTATCACTAAGTGACAAGGGAGACTTACTAACTAGAGATTGACATTCTGTCTTTACAGCATTCTTAGCCCTAACCAGTTCAGGAGTGAAACACTCAAGAATCAAACCCTGTTCATTCACATGTCATACAGCTATCCTTGAATTGTTCCTTTGCTTGTTTAGCTGTTTTTAAAAGATCGTCAGTCAGTGGCAGCCAGCAAACAATGACTGCTGGAGGCAGAATTAGGCCCTGATAATTAGTATCAAGCCAAGTTCAGGCATTGACATTGAATATTCAGCTGGGACCCGCATAATAAGCAGGTGCTCTTGCCCCCTCCTTTTCCTCAAATCAGACCCCCCCCCTCCAGACAAACAAAGCCCCCAAACCTTATAGGCTCTCCTGGGTCTATCTTAGATATCTCCAATAGTCTAGCGGATCCTAAGGACAGAAGCGATGCCCACTTGCTTCTGGTCATAGTGGCCCCAGCCACAAAATAGCCACTGCAACCTCTAGTGGCAGCTTCGTGGTCCTAGCAAGAACTGCCAGAACCATGATTGGCAGGAGTGAGTGGGCACTGCTTTTGCCCTTAGACCCCTTTAGATCACCCCGGATATTAAATGTAGGCTGGAAGAGAGGGTAGAGATCTTATCAAAAGCTCTACCTGTCTTTGAGGAGAGGAAGTGTGCACCAGAAATCCCTCTCCCCACTTCCTGGAAGTTAACCAGGCACTGGATGATATTCAGATTGGTGCCTGGTTAGTCTGGTAGCTAAAATTAAAAACAGCATTTTAGCTGTCTTAACTTTAGCCGCTTCTTTAACCAATTAGCTGTCTTAATATTGTCACTGACCAGTTAAGTACCAGCTCTGTCCACAAATCAACATTGCACTAACCTTTGAGTAACGGATCCTGCAGCAACTATTAGACCTCTTTTTTTGTTGTTTTGGTTTTTTTTTTGTTTTGTATAGTCTGTTCTTTTAATCTGATCTTTTCATTTTGGTGCTCTTTTCCTTTTCTTAATTTTTGTAAACCACACTGATGTTGTAGCGAAGAGCGGTATATAAATACTAATAAACAAACATATTTAGCAGTACTGTCTAGTTAAGTGCTGTTGAAGACTATCCATGCCTAGGCAGGCACAAGTGATTTAATCGGGCAGAAGGATCTCTTGTCCGGTTAAATCACTGAATATTGGGCTCCTTCACAGTTCAGAAGTTCATATGGAAACTAAAGCTCCAGACTGAAAAAAAAACATTCTAAGATGGAAGTCAGTGCCGAGGTCATCAAAGCAAGCAAAAGTATTTAGAGGGTAAGCAGAGACTTAGCGACAGAGGAGTCCACACCGTTGAAGCAATGATACAGGTGTTTAATTGCTAAATAAGCATCACTGGCATGATCACTGGCAAAGGGAAGAGGTCTAGGCAGAGCAGAGCATGGAGATAGGCAGCAGGCATTAAGAGCACGCGTCTCCCATACATCAGGGAGAGTGGCCAGAGATGCGTACCTCATGTCCACCACCTGCATCACAGCTACGCTGCCCTGGGAGTTCTTTCCCTCCTGGGTGTCAAACAGAAACAGCTTGAAGTCGCTGACCACAGCCAAGACCCTCTGCCAGCCCTTCTTCACTCCTGCTGGCTTCGGCACCTGTGCAGTGACAGGGGGGTCAAAAGGGTCAGCCAGACAGCATAGTCCTAGGAAGACAAACAGGTAGGGGAGGGGATGCTGTCCAGCCTTAAAGTATAGATCTGCAAGGTGCTGTTGGAAGAACGGCAAGGGGACAGTCAGCCCAGTACTAGAACTCTTATCGGGCAAGATCCTCTCAGTCATTCTGTAGCAGTGGTGAGGAGTGATATGGATACCATACATAGAACTGTGAAAGGAAGAAGTTCCTTACTGATAAATATCCCTCGAAGGCTGTTCCTGTGCCAGTGATTGGATCCACACCAAGTGTCTTTCTGACTTGGTCCAAAGGGATGGGACAAATGGTGGAACCTCCAGAACAGGCAACATGGCATATGTAGCTGCAGGCTGAAGCAGATGTAGGAATAATGTGTTAATACAAAACATAAAAAAATATATTAATAGAAATAAGGGAAATGTGAGAGCTTTTAAAACCAGGGTATCACAATATCTCAACCATGGCTTGTCATAAAGAGACAGGGATTGCATTTATTGAGGTGGTATGACATGCATGGGAGCAGACAGCTCTTCCGTTCAGCTTGGATGACGTTTGCTAAGGGGCATAGAATTATTGATGAGACTGGGAGGGGGAGGTGAACTGGCCATATTGTCTTTTCTTTTCTTTCTCACCTCTCCAAGAAATCACTCATTTCATGATGTATAAACAGTGTTGTGGAGACAAGAACTCCAGGCCTACTTAACCTTTTTCAATGTCTTCTTTTTCATTTTGAATACTGGTGTTTTTTTCATTTGTTGGATATTTGAATTTAATTGTAAACCATCTGGATCTTACTGTGGTTGGCAGTGTACCAAGTTTAATAAACAAACGCTGCTTTGCAGGACTTCACTACTCTTCGAATCAGGGAGTCATTTGTTTTGATTAAAGACTCTTTCATCTTTAGTACTGGCAGAACTATACAGACAACATCCTCCTCTTTGCTTTCAGAGTTTTAAGAGCTCTGATCCCAGAAAACTGTGCCTGTGACATACTATCTATGGCCAGACCAGCTCTCTGCAGCAGCTTAGTGGGTCCCTCACCTTCGCAACTGAGCCCCTGTCGATGAAGCCCCACCATAAGAGATAAGCATCGCAGGCATTTCATGGGAGATGTAAATGTCTTCAGTTTGAATTGGTGATGCCTTGGCTGGAAGAGAAACCCACATCAATTAATGGATCAGAATCTCAGCCAAAAAAAAGTCTCTAAATTTCTAATTAGGCAATTAAAAGGATTGAATTAACACACACTTTCATTTTAAATTACTATGGCAATCAAGTTTCATGAGTGTATTCTTTTATTTTGACAATTTTATTTTAGATTTAAAGCTTTTTATAATAAAAAGTAAATAACTGATACAGCACAAACAAACTATACAATACTATATATATATATATATATACATATATACTAGTCTTTAAGCCCGTTACATTAACAGGTGCTAGAATAGATGTGTCTGTCTTTCTTTCTCTCTCTCTCCTTGGCCGCTGTCTGTCTGTCTCTCTCCTTGGCTGTCCACCACCACCCTTTGCCTGCTCCTCCTGTCCAGCAGTAGCCCTTCTCCCTTCCTTTTATCCCCCCCTGTCCAGCAGCACCCTTTCCCTGCTCCCCCTGTCCAGCAGCAGCCCTTTTCCCTTCCTTTTCCCTCCTCCCTGTCCAACAGTACCCCTTCCCTGCTCCACCTGTTCAGCAGTAGCCCTTCTGTGTGTGTCTTTCACTCCCACCTACCTGTCTTTCAGTGTGTATGTCTCTATTTCTGTCTGCCTGTCAATGTCCCTGCCCACTGCCTGTCTTTTTATCATGCCCCTTCTCCCACCCACCTTTTTTTTTTTCATGGGCAACCAGCACACAGTAAACTGCCACGCGCACACTCGTTGTAAACCACCAAACCCGCATGAACATTTCTCTGCCAGCCACGGAGCTACTGATCATGGAGGCAGGGATGCTTAGGGCTTTATTATTAGTTATGTGTTAGTTAGTGTATGTGTATATATGTGTGAATATATATATATATATATATATATATATATATATATATATATACTAGTGTTAGATTAACGGGTGCTAGATGACCGCCTCTCCTGCTTTTGAACCTGGGCAGGGGCATATATATTTATATATATATATATATATATATATATATATATATATATATATATATGTATGTATATATATATATATATATATATATATACACACACAAAGTGTATGTATATATATATGTATATATACGTATATATGTATATACACATATATATACACACACACATATGTATGCACACATATATAAAGCAATGTATATATACATATGTATATACATATATATATATATATATATTTATATACACACACACACACATATATATATATACATATATATACACACACACACATATATATACATATATATATATATATATATAAAGCAGTGCATGCAAATAGATTTCATGGATATTAATTGGGGAAATTCTGAAAACCCGATTGGATTCTGGCCATCGAGGACCAGATTGCCCATATCTGGTCTAAAACATGAAGATATGAGTATTTTAGGAATCCCAGTTGATCAGGTTTGGATAGAATTAAATCCTATGATGATGGAGTAGCTACTAAAATATTTAAGAATACAAAAACCAATTGCTTATTAGATCCTTGCCCTTCGAGGATGTTGAGATATCTACAAAGTAGCTCTTTATCTTGACTGCTTTACCTAACTAAGGGCTCCTTTTACAAAGGTGCGCTAAGTGTTTTAGCGCACGCACCGGATTAGTGCGCGCTAACCAAAAATATACCACCTGCTCAAAAGGAGGCAGTAGCGACTAGCGCACAGGGCAATTTAGCATGTGCTATTCCGCGCATTAAGGCCCTAACGCGGCTTTGTAAAAGGAGCCCTAAATATTTTTACAAGTACTGTAATTTTCCATTAGAAATAAGCACTATTACTCTGACTACTATCTTTGCAACAGAACAAGCTCTTTATTAAGTGGAAATGGAACTCTAACACTGGCAATGATTTGGCAAAAGCTTTCATCAGGAGTACAATCTATTAAAACAATGTAGGCACAAGTTACAAAAAATTGTGTAAAAACAACAATATGACAAACTAATTTAAAATCAATCAAATAATATATAAATTTATACAAACAATATGACAAATGTTTAGACATAAAATAAATTATAAACCAAATTTAATCAAATACATTAATACAAACATAATGGAATGTTAAAAGCCACATAACCTGAACAATTATTTTGACATAAAAACAATCAAATGCAATAAATATGGAGGACTTCAATTAATAAAAATATGTAACAAGTGAATTTTGAGTAACTCCTGATGAAGGCTTTTGCTGAAACACTACCAGAGTCAAGTCCCATTTCCACTTAATAAAGAGCTTGTTCTATTGCATCCCATTCACATGCCTTGTTGTTCCCACTTTGCTTGGTTGATGTTTTTTGTGGGTCTTTTTTGTTTTTCTCTTTTTTGTGTTCTATCTTGAAGGATCAGACTACGGCCCTCTAAGGTGCAAACTAATCGATTTAGCAAGTGTTAGCGTTTGCTAATTTGATTAGCGTGCGCTAAACGGTTAGCGCACCTTAGTAAAAGAGGGAATAAGTAACTCGAGCTTTGCTCTAATTATAGATCTATTAGTAACATCCCATTACAAAATTACCTGGACAAATTTTGTATATTAGATCAGATGTAGTCTGGCTTTCAGAAGACATTCAGCACAGTTACTTACTGTAACAGGTGTTATCCAGGGACAGCAGACAGATATTCTCACACAAGGGGGTTGTCACCGACGGAGCCCTGGAATGGATACTTGAAAAGTGAATCGCAACTTTAAGTTTAGAAAGTTCACGATCAGCCTGCACTGCACATGTGCGAGTGCCTTCCCACCTGACGTAGGCATGTGGTCCCTCAGTTAAGATAAGCCAGCTAAGAAGCCAACCAGGGGAGGTGGGTGGGTTGTAAGAATATCTGCCTGCTGTCCCTGGATAACTCCTGCTATGGTAAGTAACTGTGCTTTATCCCAGGACAAGCAGGCAGCATATTCTCACACATGGGTGACCTCCAAGCTAACTAGAATGGGATGGCAGGAAAGTTGGCTCTTAGGAAAATAAATTTTGCAAAACAGATTGGCCGAAGTGCCCATCCCTTCTGGAAAAAGTTTCCAGGTAGTAATGTGAAGTGAAGGTATGAACTGAGGACCTGGTGGCAGATTTCCTCAATAAGAGTAGATCTAAGGAAAGCTACAGTAGCTACCATAGCTTGGACCTTGTGAGCTGTGACACGACACTCCAGTTGAGCATAACAGAATGAGATACAGGCCGCTAACCAGTTGGAAATCATTCTCTTGGAAACAGGATGCCCCAATTTATTAGGATCAAATGAGATGAACAGTTGGGGAGATGAACAGTTGAGGAGACTGTTGATATAGTAGGCCAAAGCACATTTACAGTCCAGAGTGTGAAACGCCGTTTCTCCTGCATGTGGGAAGCACAGTCAATTGATTGAGATGGAACTCCATGACCACTTTCGGTAGAAACTTTGGATGCGTACGTAGAACCACTTTATCATGGTGAAAAACTGTGAAGGATGGATCTGCCACCAATGCTTGTAACTCACTGACTCTCCTGGTAGAAGTGAGCAAGATAAGAAAAATGACTTTCCAGGTAAGAAACCTTAGATGAGCTGTAGCCATTGGTTCAAATGGTGGCTTCATCAACTTGGAAAGAACCACATTAAGATCCCAGACTACTGGAGGAGGTTTGCAAGGTGGTTTTACATTGAAAAGATCCTTCATGAATCTGGAGACCAAAGGATGAGCCGTGAGAGGTTTACCCTCGACTGGAACATAAAAGCTGCAATAGCACCGAGATTGGCTCTAATAGAAGTTGATTTGATTCCAGAATCAGAAAGATGGAGCAAATAGGGGATCTTTAGTGTGGGCAGACTAGATGGGCTATGGCCCTTTCCTGCCGTCATTATTCTATGTTTCTATAGGGTAATAGTGGGGGGTGGAGTCATCGGAATAGGCAGACTCGATGAGATATAGGATATCTGGGAGAATAAATTTAGGGAAGGGGATCTTTAGTGTGGGCAGACTAGATGGGCTATGGCCCTTTTCTGCCGTCATTTTTCTATGTTTCTATAGTCCAAAACAAGATCAGCTGATAAAGAAGTTGGATTGTGGTGATGATGAAGCAGATACCAGGAAGAAAACCGTGTCCACTTTTGTTGATAACAGTATTGAGTGGCCGGTGTCCTGGAGGCATCGATAATACTGCGAACCAGCTGAGAGAGATGAAAATCAGTTGAGCTCAGCCCAAGAGATACCAAGCTGTCAGGTGTAACGATTGCAGGTTGGGATGAAGAGCCCCTTGATTCTGTGTAAGCAGAGAAGGAAAGATTGGAAGAGGAATGGGCTCCCTGGTGCTGAGTTGAAGTAGAAGGGAGAACCAATTCTGTGTGAGCCGCCGAGGATCTCCGAGTATCAAGGTGGTTGACTCCTGCTTGAGTTGGAAAAGAGTTTTCAATATGAGAGGAGTGGGAGGAAACGCATAAAGAAACATTTGCATCCAGTCCAGTAGAAATGCATCTGCTTCCAGATGGTGAGGTGAATAAATTCTGGAGCAGAACAAGTCCACCTGAGGAGTGCCCCATTGCGCCAAGGTGGACTGGAGGGCATTTGAGCTGAGTGTCCATTTGTGAGGTTGAAGAATTCTGCTGAGGTTGTCTGCCAAAGAATTCTGTTCGCCCTGTATATAGATTGCCCTGAGGAAAATGTTGTGGCCGTTGCCCAAAGCCAGATCTTTTGAGCCTCCTGACAAAGTGGAAGAGAACCCGTGCCTCCTTGCTTGTTTATGTTGTACATTGCTATTTGATTGTCTATGCAAAGGAGGAGGACTAGATCACTCAGAAGGTGACGGAAAGCTTTCAGAGCATAGTACATCGCTCTGAGCTCTAGCAAATTGATGTGAAATTTGCACTCTTTGGAAGTCCAATGGCCCTGCGTTTGAAGACCGTTTATGTGCGCTCCCCAGGCATACCAGGAAGCATCTGTCGTGAGCACCTGTTGAGGAGGTAGATGGAAAAGGAGACCTCTGGAGAGATTGGAGGAGTCTGAGTGGAGAAGGAATGGTGTCATGTCCTGTTCAACTCCCATGTCTAGGACATTCGTACCGAAGGAGTATCTGTACCAGGTGTGGTCGGCGTCATGGTCAGCTCAGAATTGTCTGGTGCCGGGAGAGGCAGTGTCAACAGCTGCGCAAGCTGAGACAGTTGAAAATGCTTCCCTAGTTCTTCCCGCAGCAAATTATCAATTTTTTGCTTTAGAGAAACACCGGTACCAATTGCTCTTTAGCCGGTACCTTTGGTGCTGCAAGTCGGTCTGGGGATGAGGAGGCCAATGAAAAGGCACTCAATGGGATCAGAGCCAAGTGCTTATGGGACTTTTGCAAAGTCGGCATGACTTTGCTCAATGCAGCTTTGACCTGCATCCCAGAGGGGGTAGGGGAAGGCTTCTTAGCTGGCTTACCCAAAGCTATGGTGTACTGCAACACCGGAGTTTATGAAGGTGGATCTGATGCCGACCGCCAATGCGGTCTGTGATGGCGGTGATGGTGACACTGAAAAGTTGACGCTGCTGAAGAATTCAATTTTTTTTAAAGTCCTCTTCTGCAAAGTGGAGCAGCGCATGCAAGACTCAGGACGGTCCTCGGCACCCAAGCACTGGCGACACCAGCGGTGAGGGTCAGGGATGGAAACAGCCCGAGCACAATGACCGCACCTCTTAAATCCCATCGGCGGGCATGACATGGATGGGAGGACCACTTGTGCTAAATCGAACACGATGATGGAAGCGGCAAAAAGGCCCCACTGGGCCAAAAGCCCGCAAGAAGAAAAAATAAAATATATTTTCTTTTTCTGTTTTTTTGAAGACAAGAACAATAAAACTAAAGAAAATAAAAATACAAAGTGACAAAGTCACAAGCCACAAGAGCGGGAAGGCAAGAAAAAAAAACAACTTTCAACAGCCATTGAAAACTCGTCTTTCTAGCTCCGCGGAAACTAGAAAACTGAGGGACCACATGCCTATATCGGGTGGGAAGGCACTCGCGTATTTGCGGTGCGGGCTGATCGCAAACTTTCTAAACTTAAAGTTGCTATTCACTTTTCAAGTGTCCATACTGGGGCTCCATCGGTGACATCATCCCTGTTGACAATATGCTGCCTGCTTGTCCTGGGATAAACCTGTTTATTAGCATTAGTTACAGATTTGAAAGTGCTACTGGATAACAATATTCCTTCTATAATAATACAACTAGATTTGTCAATTTGTTACTGTTAAGGTTGGAATCTATTGGAATAATTGTAAGGGTACTTTAATGATTTTCTGTTTTTTTGACTTAAGTACAATTATACAGATTTAAAATTCCACTATTACTTCACATTTATGAAATCAGATTGTAGGGTCCCACAAGGCTCCCCAATTTCACCATTGTTATTCAATGTTTTCTATAGGTTGTTGGTTTTTTTTTTACTTACTATTATTAGATTTGATATATTACATTTATACAGACGATGTGCAAATTTTTCCAATATCAAACTCATTTTCTTCAATTTATGACTACAGTACTACATTTACCAAAATATCCCAAAGGATGTTTGCTCATAGACTGAAGCTCAATATAAACCCCCCCAAACTTCTTTACTTTGAGTTGGAGGGAGGAAGTTTTAATGTCTCAATTCCAACACAATTATAGAAGTCAAAACTATTCCCTTACAATCTATAGTACACAGTCTAGGTCAGGGGTGGGCAAACTTTTTGACCCGTGGGCCACAATGGGTTCTTAAATTTGACAGAGGGGCTGGGCGACAGGGGGGTCTGATGCTGCAGGAGGAAACAGCACTCCCGCAGTTGCCAGCTGCTGAATCATCGCAAATTTTCTTTTTTGCGTATTGTGCCTCCCTCCTATGTCCTTGGTGCCCCATTGCCTCCTTCGTATGTCCTTGGTGCCCCTTCCTATGTCCTTAGTGCCCCAGTGCCTCCTTCCTATGCCCCCAGTGCCTCCTTCCTATGTCCCCAGTGCCCCCTTCCTCCCAAGCTGACCTGCACCAGCTGCATTTAATTACTTCCCACCATCCCCCGAAGCCGCACCGAAGCTTGCCTGCCCCTAAGCCGACCCACCGCCGATTCCTCCTCATCCCTCCCGGTCCGACACCTGCCCATCTGTCCGCTCGCTCCCCGCCCATCCGCTATATTTACTTACAGCCCCGCTGTAATGAAGGGAAGGGCCAAGCGTGTACCCACAAGCTTTCTTCCGACGTCAATTCTGACGTTGGAGAGAAGATCCGGGAATGGCTCTCCAACGTCAGAATTGATGTCGGAAGAAGGCTTGTGGGTATGCGCCTAGCCCTTCTCTTCCCTTTATTGCGGCACCAGCGGGGTTGTAAGTAAATATAGCAGGCAAATGGTGGCGACGAGCAGGTGGACAGGCGGCCCTTGTACTGCGCGTTTAGAAACCCTGCCTTACGCTACAGACAAGGGCAAACTACAGCCACCTCTGATGCTGCGGGCTGGGTTAAAAAGCTAAACAGGCTGGATTTGCCCATGTCTGGTCTAGGTATATGGTTAGATTCTACTTTAGAGGGGCATTCACAGATGAACCACTTGGTGATTTCAATGTTTGTTCAATTATGGTATTCTATATCAGATTCATCCATTACTTTCAACTAAGAATTTACAGAAAATAGTTTTAGCATTCATTCATGCCAGATTTGAATATTGTAATTTCTTTTATCTTGGAATTTCAAAATCACTTGCAATGTTTACAGTTATAACAAGACAGAATACGTTAGGATCTTCCCTGAGTAATGCAGATTACACTGGTTGCGGCTGCAGCTAGAATAGATTTTAAGATTTTGTGCATGGTTTTAAAATTTTATATGGCGATTGTCCTTTTTATAAATCAAATCTAATATAAATTAATCCTTGTATGATCTCTACTTGATTAATCCACCTAAATAAGCTTGGGTTGCCTTCAATGTCCTTGTTAAGATTGTCTTCTTATGCAAAAAAAATTTTTCAATTTGCCAATTCCATCTATGTGGAATTCTCTGTTACTTTCTATTAGATGTGACATGATCTTAGATTTAGAAAAGAGTTGAAGGCCTAGCTAGTTGATAAATATCTAGGATAATTTAAGGTATGACCTGGCTTCTTTTAATTTTAGTATTTTAATTGTAATGCTTTGATTGTAATTACCAATCTTTTGTAAACCGCTCTTGAGCTCTAGAAACAGGAGGGGCATAATCCAAAAAACGTCTAAGTCCCCTTTTAGCCTAAGGCCTTAAACTTTGAAAGTAGAATCAAGGAAAATGTCCATTATAAAAAAAAGTCCAAAAGGAGGTTTTTTTTGATAATGGCCTGCCTCTACGTTCAGCTGTTTTAACGCCCAGACCACCACTACGTCTACACTAACAACATATAATCAACCTAAAAAAAGCCTAACGCCCAAAACAAGAGCTTTTAGGTGAATGAGGAACCAGTCCTTCGCCTAAAAGCTGGATTCTGTAACCAGTGTCTGTCAAAAACAACACCGGTTATAGATCCCCGCCCCCCACAACAATCGGGGCAAGAGGGAGTCCAAACCCTCTTGCCCTGGCATTCCCCAAACCCCCGACTCCATTGGGGCAAGAGGGAGCCCAAGCCCTCTTGCCCCATGGCACCCCAACTCCGGGGGTTGGGCAGTCGCCGGGCCAGGAGGGCTTGGGCTCCCTCCTGGCCCGATCGGATCGGCTGGGTGGGGTTTCGGCGGGGCAGGAGGGCTTGGGCTCCCTCCTGCCCTGATCATTGTCCGGGGGGGAGGGGTGGATCGCTGCAGGAGAGAAGGCTCATCTCTCCTGCCATGATAGCGATAGCCAAGTGCCGTGTTTGGCGGCACTTGGTGGTATCGCTATCGTGGCAGGGGAGATGAGCCATCTCTCCTGCCGCGATCATTGCTGTAGGGGGTAGGCAGGTTGCTGGGGCCGCTGAGCTGATCGCAGCAGCTGCGATCAGCTCAGCGGCCCCTTTTTGGCACTTATACCTGTTTTGACTTGGTTTAAGTCAAAATATATAAGTGCCGAGTAGGCAACCTGCCTAAAGTTTTGGTTATACCTGCTGCAAGCCTAGGTCTAGATTGGCCCACCTCCCACCCTTTCCCCTCCTCTAAAAATGTCTCTTTTCGCTCTATGCATTCAGAGGCAGGGGAAAGGCCTAAGCTGGTTTTAGATACGTCTAAAACCAGCTTTGATTATGGGTACTTGGACGATCAGGCTTTTTGATCGTCCAAGTACTCATTTAGGCCACTTTTTAGATGTTTGCTTTTTTTTTATTATGAGCCCCATGGTATATAAATGTTCCATTGTTGTTGTTATGCAGCAAAAAGAGAAATGATTGGACATTATATGAGAGACAAAAGAGAATTTCCTAAAAATGGGAGTATGAAAGTAAGGATTCAAATGTTGAAGAGGCCCTCAATCAATGGTTCTCGATTGTAACTGCAATCAATGAAGAGAGCTCATCAAGGTACACTTGATCAATTCCTCCAACATTAACAGCATTTTCAAGGAAAATGTATCTGCAATTTTCAGCTTTTTGTTTGTTGCGTTGGAAACAAGTGTAATTTTATCTTATGCTTGTACTGTACTCATTCAGCACTATTCACATTACATATTTGTTTAGTTGGGACAATGGAATAGGAGTTCCTGTGTGTCCCAATTAACCGGAATCTACTATATTAGGTTTTCTGTGGAAACTGTGTGGTTAGGACTGTCTGTAATTCTTGTTTGCAATTTCTGTTTATGCTTCGTCTTCCTTTTTTCACTACCTCCATTGTTCAAAAAGCTGGTCAACACTATTGATGTTATCATTTACCACAATTCAGACGTCATACCGAAACACAGCCATTTTGGGTTTAAAATGTTAAAACACCCCCTTTTACTAAGCCACGGTAGAGGTTTCTATCGCAACCCAGAGCGCTAAATGCTCCAACACTTACAGAATTCCTATGAGCATCAAAGCATTTAGCACCCCGAATCACTGCAGAAACCTCTACTGCGGCTTAGTAAAAGGGGGTCAAAGTGTTTTAGTTCTTAATTTTTCTCCTTGTCTTTGTTATTTTTTGTTTTAATTATTTGCAACACTTTCAGTGCATTAGTTTTATTTTAATATATTTGAGATTTGTATTTAATAGGCAGGGTCACATCCCTGCTTGCTTTTTTCAATAGACTTTATCCCAGACAGTATAAACCAGGCAGGATTCTGTTGTGGTTATGATGCAAGATTGTAAATGGAAAAGGCTCTCTCATTAGAAAGAAAATTAAATTGAAAAACGACTGAACTGTTATTTTGAGAAAAATTATACAAAAATGGACAGCAGTTTAAGTAGCTGTGAAATTTCATCTCAGGGCTCTGGTACATACATTTTTTTCTAGACTGCATTATTCTAATGACTGTGTTTCCCACCATTCTCTTCAAATTGTTTCAGGAAGTGCTCAGTTGCATGACTTTACCTCATGTGCCACTTGTCTAGTCCCATCTGGGAGAGCCATGGGCTTTGGAGGTAATTTTGGTAACACCATCTGAGAAAGGAAGCAAAGAAAGTGAGGTTTACAGTATATTCATGGCTTCAAATTACTGTTAACATCTTACTTATACCAGCTTCTGTCCCCTCAGTAGCCATCAGTTGAAAGCCTTTATTGCAGCAATCACAAGAAATAACTTACACAAGAAAAGAAATAATTTACACAAGAAAAGACCAACCCACAATAAAGATGGTGAGGTCCATATAGTCTCCCAGTTTCATTCCTGGTGCAGAGCCCCTAGGTCCAAGTTCATCTCTGCTTTATTCTTCAGTTTTTTGCAACTAGAGATCCTCTGTGCTCATCAAGGACTTTCTTGAATTTATAGCTTTTGCCCTAACTCCTCCACTGGGATAGCATTCACCACCCTTTTCTGTGAAGTATTTTCTGATCTTGCATCGGAATCTGTACTCTTGGAACCTCATACTTTGAGGTCCTATTTTGCAGCAAATGTGACAGGTAAAGTATTCTTGTCCTTTCCTATGAAAATTGGAGTAAATCCTGCAGATGGAAGTACCTGCAGCCTTTGGCATCAGTATGCCCAATTTTGAGATTCATCCCTTAACTTTTTATTTATTTAATTTCTGATATACCACTTGGTGTGTCCTAAGGATTGGGTTGTGAACCATTGTCCTAGATGTATACCATTGGCCTCATAGCTTTGCTAGCTCAAAGTTAATTATCTCTACTGTAAATCTTGCAACATCTACATCCATGGCCATGCTGAAAGAGGAAAACTGGACACAGATCATGAGACCTTGCAGGATTGATACCATGACTCCACCTGCCCTTAACCTGTAGCCCTGGAAGTGCAGGAGGTGAGAGTATCCCAGGGACAGGAAGAATTGAAGACTGAAATCCCCAAAGCTGCTGGATCAGTGATCACTAGGAGGCAAAAGGTAGTGGTAATTGGCAATTCCCTTCTAAGGGGTAGAGAGGCTTTTATCTACAGACCAGACATATGGCCTGGGAGGTGTGCTGTCTGCCAGGTGCCAAGATTTGAGATGTTACGGGGAGCTTGCTGAAACTCACCAAGCCTAATAACAAATGATTCTGCTAGATACCCCTCCAAACATATCAAAAGTGACTTCATGGCTCTGGGAGAGAAGGTGAAGCAGACAGGTGTTGCTCTCTCCAATCCTCCTTGTCAAGGATAAAAGCCAAGACAGAGAAGCTTACGTCCCAGAGATGAACGCATGGCCGCTTAGATAGTGTCGAGAGTGTTTTAGCATCCTGGACTATGAAATGATTTTCCAAGGGCTGCTGAGCAGAGATAGGGTCCACCTATCAAAGAAGTATTTTCAGCAGCAGACTGGTTAACCTACTGAAGAGGGCTTTAAACTAGAATCACTGGAGCTGGACGATCAAAGCCCCAGGTAAGCGAAACATTAATTACCTCTAAAGGATGGGAAAAAGGGGCAACATCTGGAAAGCAGTGTATCCTAATGCCTGTAGTATGGGAAATAAAGTTCT
This sequence comes from Geotrypetes seraphini, assembly GCF_902459505.1. Lineage (NCBI taxonomy): Eukaryota > Metazoa > Chordata > Amphibia > Gymnophiona > Dermophiidae > Geotrypetes > Geotrypetes seraphini. Next base: position 70,818,990 of record NC_047091.1, on the reverse strand, counting down.
AAATCTAGAGGCTGTGGATTTAAAAGCTATTGGATTTAAAAGCAGTCATAGAGATGTGGTTTACAGAAAATCATGAATGGGATATTGTTATTATACCAGGCTATAATCTATTCAGGAAAGACAGGGTAGGAAAAAGAAAGGGGGAGTAGTACTACTACAATTTAACATTTCTATTTGCAGAACTGTACATCTACACATTTAAGAAACAGCCCCTACTCAGTAGAGCTTACAATCTAAATAAGCACACAACAGGACAAACAGGAACAGAGGGCGTTTCAGTAGAGCTTATAGTCAAATTGACAATAGGGCTTAGGGAATTTCTCAGGGTGCTTAGGATGAGGGGGTTATGAGTTAAATACATTCTTGTAAAAGGTGGGCTTTTAGTCTGGATTTGAATAGTTCCAGGGACGGAGCTTGATGTATTGACTCAGGCAGTTTGTTCCAGGAATATGGTGCAGCAAGAGAGAAGGGACGTAGACTGGACTTGGCAGTAAAGAAGGGTACAGAAAAGAGAGATTTACCTGATGAACGAAGTTTCCAAGGAGGGGGGTAGGGAGAGACAAGAGAAGAGAGATATTGGGGAGCTATGGAGTGAATGCACTTGTAGGTCAATAAGAAGAGTTTGAACTATATGCGGAAGTGGATGGGGAGCCAGTGAAGTGAGTTGAGGAGAGGGATGAAGTGAGCATAGCAACTCTGGTGGAATATAAATCATGCAGCAGCATTCTGAAAGGATTGAAGGGGAGAGAGATGGTTACACAGGAGACTCGAGAGAAGCAGGTTGCAATAGTCTAGGTGAGAGGTTTTGGTAGTGTGTTCAGAGAAGAAGGGTCGGATTTTGGTGATGTTATAGAGAAAGAAGCAACAGAAGTTTTGGCAGTCTGTTGGATTTGCACAGAGAAGGAGAGAGAGGAGTCAAAGATGATACCAAGGTTGAAAGCTGATGAGACAGGGAGGATGAAGTGTTATCCAAAGAGATAGAGAGTGGGGGGAGAAGAGAGGTCAGTTTAGGCAGAAAGATAAGTAGTTCAGTCTTGGCCATGTTCAGTTTTAAGTGGTGGCAGACATCTAGGAAGCAATGTCAGCAAACATGCCGAGAATCAGGCTTGGATTCCTGTAGAGATTTCAGGTGTACAGAGGCAGATCTGAGAGTCATCAGCATAGAAGTGATATTGAAACCATGAGAGGAGATCAGAGAACCAAGGGAATGAATATAGAAGGAAAAGAGAAGAGGTTCCAAGACAGAGCCTTGGGGGTACTCTGATCGGTAATAGGCTAGCAGCAGAGAAGGATCCACCACACCATTCACTAGTAAAGGTATGAAGGGTAGACCATATAGCCACTCTACAAATCTCCTCATGTGAGACAGTCCTAGTTTCCACCCAAGAGGCAGCAATCCCTCTAGTGGAGTGCACTCTCAGTGCGATCAGCGGTTGTTTACCACAGCTCACATACATAGAGGAAATGGCCATTTTAATCCATCTGGAAAATCGAGGCTCTAGATGCTGGCCTCCCTTTCTTGACTTGACTGGCCAGAACAAAGAAATGATCCAAAAGGCGAAACTCATTGCTAACTCTGAGTTAACAAATAAGCACTTGTTTGACATCCAGCAAATGCAACGCTTTATCCTTTTTCTTAGACTCTGTAGGGCGGAAAGTGGGCAAACAGACTGATTGACGTGGAAGGCCAAGACTACTTTCAGTAAGAAGGACGGAACCGTGCATGAGAGCCCTGCTTCTGTGATCCTAAGGAACAGCTATCTGCAAGAAAGAGCTTATAACTCTGAAACTTGTCTTGCTGACATAATCACCACCAGGAACACTATCTTGACTATAAGGTCCAAAAGGGAAACCTCCCGCAAGGGCTCTTATGGAGCAATACTGAGACCTTGCAACATGATAGGAAGGGAAAGGGGAATGTATCAGATGGCGCAATCGTAAAGCCCCTTTAATGAACTGGGTGACATCTGAGTGAGAGACCAAGGATCGTTTCCCCCCCCCCCCCCCCCAACCTTGGAAACAGAAAAAGCCTCTATTTGCACTTTCAGAGAATTGGAACTACAAGATCAATACAAAGAGACCTTTATGTTACCTTGTGGAGTATGACAAGGATCAAGTCTTGCACCTATTTTATTTAATATCTTTATGTCACTGCTACTTACACTAGCACACTCTATTGGGTTCACAATATTTGTCTATCTGGATTATATTCAACTTCTTCATCCAACTGATATTTCAAAACACCCAAGAAATACAAGATATTAACCATAAACTCAATATGATCTCCTCATGGCTATATACTAATCATCTCTCATTGAACCCTCACAAATCTAAAGCTCTATTATTCGCAACAAAAGATGATCAGTCACTTCCGTCTCCACTGATACTTTCAAAAGTCCCAATCCAACTCTTGACAACACTAAAAATTCTTAGCGTCACCTTCGATTCAAAGTTAACTTTTCAAAAACAAATTTCCATAGTACTACAACGTAGTTACTAAAAACTTCATCTTATCTGCTAAATATCTCATCTCTTACTTCCCTCTGCTATTAATATACTTGTTCATTTTCTAGTAATCAGTACATTGGGTTATTGCAATTCACTATACTACAGAGCCAGGCAAAAAGATTTGCATCGTCTTCAACTCGCTCAAAATACTTTAATAAAATTAATAACAGGCAGGAAAAAAAAGAAATTCGACCATGCCACCCTGCTATTAAAATCAGTACACTGGCTACCGATAAAACATTGTTTGACATATAAAATTTTACTCATGGTATTCAAAACACTGTCAGTGATCTCACGCCCAGGCGCATCCCCCCTAAAAAAATACGTTATAGCCAGTCACCACCATATTTTGATAACTATCTAATACCTTATTCATCAATATGTACACTTTGTACAGCAAAACCTATTAGTGATTCCATCGATTAGGCAGATTAGTGAATGAAGGAAAAAAAACCCACAGGGAAAGGGGTTTTAGAAGTGAGTGGACCTAGGCTCTGGGGTCAGAAACATTTAAATTCAAAGTTTGGGGACACCGCCAATTTTCCCCATAGGCTGCAATAACCTTACTCTGAGTTCGGACTGAGCCTCAACCCCCTCAGAAAACTGCAACGCGAAAGGGGGGGGGGGAAGAACCATGCAGCCAGCCCTACCTGTTAGACCTACCTGCACTCAAGCTCCTGATTAAACTGGGGATGCAAGCAGCTATGCAGGAGACAGTCCCCAAGCTCAAAAAATATAAAAGCAGGCTGGCTGGCTGGCTAGCTAGGTGTCCCTAAGGGCTGAACTTGCTAAAAGCAGACTTCTGCCGTCTGAGTCTGTGTCTTCTCCTAGGCAGAGGTCCCACCAAGTGGAAAACTCTGGGCACCGAGCCTCCAAAGAACACTTAGAAAATAATACCGGAAAACAAGAAAACCATAGAGCAGAGAAAAAACACTTCTGAGTAACTTGCTTGCAGAAAACAAACTGAGGTGGCAGGAGCAGCTCCCTGGGAAGGAAGTGACGTTGAAAACATGATTGACAGTTTTCTGCAAGCAGCTTGAAAGTTGGGATACAGAACCGTAGCTTTCAGGACCACTAGATATATTGTACTAGAACATGGTGTAGAGGCTAACTGACGAGCTTTTCTCTATCTTTTAAATGTTTGAGTTAGGGGGGCAGGATGGGAGGACCCAAACCACAGTGTAGTCTGCTAGCACTCATCTGTCTTTCATTCCCTCTGTAATTCCCCATCTGAGTACTGTGTATAGATGCACCTTTTTTATCCAGTTTGTCTGTCATAACTAGATTGTAAGCTCTTTTGAGCAGGGACTGCCTAATGTTTGGTGTACAGTGCTGTGTATGCCTAGAAACGCTACAGAAATTATAAGTAGTATTCTCCTTGTCTTATAAACTTAAGGTTTAGATTAGATTAGATTAGATTCTTACTTTTGAAATAAATATCTGTAAACCTTAATATAATTCCTTTTACATTTAGATCACTGTTCTACTTCACAAGCATCTTCCCACCCTGTAGTACCTCCTTTAAGATAATCCTGACCTTTCCTCTTGTATCATATCACACTTATCAGTGGAGTTCAGGTGACCACCTAACTTGATATTAAACTGTGGAATAAAAACTTCCCCCTTCTATATACCCCCTTGTCATCATTCCCATTACTCACATGGTCACTCTTCTTTGGTCCTGCCTGCCTGTTCCCCTCCTCTGGTGATTTCTGATTCTCAGTCAGGTCCTGGGAACTTTGGAAAGTGATCGATTCATTCTGTTGGAAGTGAAATACATACGTTACAACGAATCCATGAAATTGTGACAAAGTGATTTATGACTACTAATTTATTTGATAAACTAAACTAAACTAAACTAAACTAAACCTTAAGTTTGTATACTGCATCATCTCCACAGAAGTGGAGCTCGACACGGTTTACAGGAATTAATAAAGAAAGGAACTCCATTGGAAAGAAGGAGAAATTAGGTTCTTACCTGCTAATTTACTTTCTTTTAGCTTCTCCAGACCAGTAGAGGTTAATCTTTATGAATGGGTATATATCCAATCATGACCAGCAGGTGGAGACTGAAAACAAAACTGTGGGACAGTATATAATATACTCCCTTCTCTATTTACCTCAGTCTGCCGAATAGCCAAGCAGAACCAAGAACTGGAAAACAGAAAGAAAACAATACTCCGAACAGGAGTAACAAATAACATACCCAAGTGCTGTTGGAAAATGCAGAGGAGAAATACCCAACGGAAAATGTCCCCACAGCTCGCCAGCTAAGCCAGCCGAGCCACAGCCGCTGTTCTTCAATTCTCCCCGGCCCTAGAAAAATACTAGAACCCGCAGCAAAAACCAAAAACTGCCCGCGAAACAGCCCCAAGCACAACAACAATAGACAGGGTGGGGACCTCTACTGGTCTGGAGAAGCTAAAAGAAAGTAAATTAGCAGGTAAGAACCTAATTTCTCCTTCTTTAGCACTCTCCAGACCAGTAGAGGTTAATCTTTACGAATGGGACGTACCAAAGCAGTCCCTCACACGGGCGGGACCCCCGAAGGGCCAACACCAGAACACACACACCGAACACCGCGTCCTGACGCGCCAGAACATCTACCCAAAAGAGTCTGACAAAGGAATACAAGGAAGACCAAACCGCAGCCGTACAAATGTCCACTGGAGGCACGAGCGACGACTCAGCCCAAGAAGCCGCCTGACCCCGAGTAGAATGAGCTTTGAGAAACTCCGGAACGGGCTGCTGCCCCAGAAGAGAAGCGGAAGCCAAAATCTCCTTGATCTAGCATGCAATAGTAGCCCTAGAAGCGCCAGCCCCCCTAAGAGGACCAGTCAGAAGGACAAAGAGATGATTTTATTTCCTGATCTCCTGGGTCCGGTGCACATAAGAGCGAAGGACCCGACCAACCTCCAACATGCTCAGCTGACTTTGCTCAGAAGAGCCCTCCCAACTACCCAAGACCGGGAGGACCACAGATTGATTGACATGAAAAGGAAAAACTACTATTGGCAGAAAAGGAAGGAACAGGCCTCAAGACAACCTGCTCCCTAGAAAACTCCAAGAAGGGAGCCCTACAAGAGAAAGCATGTAGCTCAGAAACACGCCTAGCGGAAGAAATGTCCACCAAAAAGACCGTCTTCAGAGGAAGGTCCTTCAAAGAGCAGCCGCCCAACGGATCGAAGGGCGGGTGCATCAGAATAGAGAGAACCAGACTGAGATTCCAAGAGGGAATAGAGGACCGCACGGGAGGCCTGAGCACCTTGGCCGCCCGCAAAAAGCGAATCACATCAGGCATGGCTGTCAAACGCTGACCCGTCACAAACCCCCGAAAGGCTGACAAGGCCACAAGCTGAACCCGGAGAGATGCCGAAGCCAGGCCTCTATCCATGCCATCTTGCAAGAACTCTAAGAAGTTAGGCACAGAAACGCGAAGAGAGACCACTGCCCGCACCTGGCACCACCCCTCAAAGAAGTGCCAAATCCACACAGAAGCCTGAGAGGTAGAAAGCCTCCAGAACCCCAAGAGTGTAGAAATCACCCTATCTGAATACCCCTTCTTACCAAGGCGACCCCTTTCAAAAGCCAAGCCGTAAGACAGAAGGGAGACGGGTCGAACATGGGAATGGGACCCTGCGTCAGAAGGTCGTCCAAGGGAGGCAGAGGAAGAGGATCCGCCACCAGAGTGTCACCAGATCTGCGTATCACGGATGTCGAGGCCAATCTGGAGCCACCAGAACCCCCAGACCCGGATGGCGAACAATGCGGAGAAGAACTCTGCCCACTAATGGCCACGGAGGGAACCTGCACAACAGCCCCTCTGTTGGCCATGGTTGAACCAGAGCATCCAGACCCTCGGCCAGTCCATCCCTGCGACGACTGAAGAAGCGGAACACCTTGGCCTTGCCACTCGTGGCCGACAGGTCCATCAGGGACTGACCCCAAGCCGGCATTATCAACGGAAGAGCCACAGGGCTGAGACACCACTCTCTGTGATCTAAGATGTGACTGAGGGATAAAGGGATCGTGGGATACTGAGGGAGGAGCTGGGATGTAACACAAGTATAGAAAGCTAACCAGGTAATAAGTATAGAAACCCAACCAGGTCGTGCATGCGCAAGACCAGAGGGTTAGGACTTCGATGGGAAGATAGGACTTCAATGAGAAACCAAGGTGGCAAGGGAGCCCCTTCTGGTGATTCAGACAGGTCGTGACCTGTTTGGGCCACCGCGGGAGCGGACTGCCGGGCAGGATGGACCTATGGTCTGACCCGGCGGAGGCACTGCTTATGTTCTTATGTTCTTATGTTCTTAAGTTCGCCTGAACAACCTCTACCCTGGCCATGTGAGAGGCCGAGAGGTCCAGAAGGCGTGACTCCGCCCCAAAGCATGAGCCGAGCCGCCTCCTCCGCCACCTGAGCGCTCTTGGTGCCTCAACGATTGACATAAGCCACCGCTGTGGCATTGTCAGACCGGACTCTGACCGACTTGCCCCTCAAGCGGGAGCGGAAGGCTAATAGCGCCAGAGGGACGGCTCTGGTCTCCAACATGTTGATTGACCAGGATGCTTCCTCCATGGACCAGGTGCCCCTAGACACTGAGCCCCCCCAACCGAGGAGATTGGCATCCGAGAGAAGCACCGTCCACTGCGATAGGTCCAGACTCATCCTCTGGACCAGATGAGAGGTCTGGAGCCACCAAAGAAGACTGCAGCGCGTCAAGCCTCACAGAGGGACAGGGACCTCCAAACTGAGCCACTGGGGTGACCATCTACGGAGCCGAGCATACTGAAGAGACATGTGGGCCCACCACACAACATCCAGGAACGCTGCCATCGACCCCAAGACTTGGAGGAAATCCTGCGCCCGAAGACACCGGGACGCCAAAAGAAGGCGAATCTGAGATTGCAATTTGCTTACCCGGGCCTCTGGAAGGAAGACCTTCCCCAAGGAGGTGTCGAACAGAACTCCAAGGTACTCCAGATACTGAGCGGGGACCAACCGACACTTGGAAAGGTTGACCACCCAGCCCAGCGACCGGAAAAACTCAACCACCCGAGCCGTAACTCGGGCGCTTTCCTGCAACGACTTCGCCCGAAACAACCAGTCATCCCAGAAGGGGTGCATCAGAATGCCCCCTGACTGCAATGCCACTGGGACAACCACCATCAACTTGGCGAACGTCCGGGGAGTCGTGGCCAGGCCCAAGGGAAGCACCCAGAACTGATAGTGCAGACCCAATATCGCCAAGCAAAGAAAGAGCTGAGGAGCGGCCCGAATGGAAACAGGCAAGTAGGCCTCCGCCAGAGCGAGAGAAGTCAGGAACTCCCCCGGCTGAACCGCCAGAAGGACAGACTGTAGTGTGTCCATGCGAATAAAAGGGAATTCTGAGAGTCCTGTTGACCTCAGTTTAAACCAAGGATGGGCCGAAAGGTCCCCTCCCTTTAGGGCCCCATAAAGGAAATGGCGTACCAGCCGATACCGCACTCCTGAGGGGATACTGGACAACTGCTTAGAGATCCAGCAAGCGCTGAAGGGTCTGGCGAAAGGCTAGCGTCTCCCATGCCACCTGACATGGAAAGGCTAGAAATGATCCGGCAGAGAGCGGATAAAATTCAAGTACAGAACCGTCCCGCACCACCACCAGGACCCACTGATCGGACGTGATCTTGGCCCACTTTGGAAACAAGTTGCTAAGCCGGGCACCCCCGGGAACCAAAGGGGGCGCCGGCAAAGAGACATTGCGCAGGACGGGCAGCAGGGGAACCGGGGGGGAAACTCCCAGCCCCCCGACGGGCCCCCTGAAAAAGACTGCATGCGCTAAGCCAACCGACCCCGGGGAAAAACCGGAAGCCTGGAAAGAAGCAGTCCCATGCCCCAGGCAAAACTTGCGAAATTCCCGCAGACGCCCCCGGGCAATGCCAACCCGAGAAGCCGGGCGGGCACGGTCCTCAGGCAGACGGGGCACCTCCGGGTCCGTCAGAGACCGAACCACCGGATCTAAGTCCTCTCTAAACAAAAAACAACCCCCGAAAGGGAAATTTTGGGAAGTTCAGTTTTGGACGCGGCAACCGCCGACCAAGCGCGAAGCCACAAGGTACAGCGTGCGGCCACCAAAAGACCCAGACTTAGCAGCACCAAGTCACAAAGAACAACCGAGAGGAACGAGGCAGTCATCTCAAACTTCACCACCTCCAGATCCACTAAGGACCAGTCATCAGACTCACGATCCAGGACATGCTCAGACCACCGAAACACGGTGCGAGCCACCAGCCCCACACAAATAGCTGCCGGGACCCCCAAGGCAGAGACATCAAAATTATACTTAAGAAGTGACTCTTACGTACGCTCCTCAGAGACCCTAAGAGCAGATCCGTCCATAACAGGCACGGTATGCCGCTTAGGAAGTGCCGAGACCACCGCGTCCCCCATTGGCGTAATTAAGGTAGCCCTATCCCCCTCCGGGATGGGATACCCATGAGCCAAAGCGCACACCAAACGAAACGGCGCCCGTAGGCCACTGCGCCAACACAAAATCCCGAAAATCCTGAAGCACAGGAAAAGAGCGGAAAACAGGACAGACCCCCTGAAGCAGAGGGGCCCCCATACGCGGGGTCTCCGGTGGCGCAACTTCGAAAATGCAGCACCAAGGAGACCTGCTACATCAGGTCTAAAAGCTCATCCCTCTGAATAAAAAGCGCACCACGGACGCATCTGCTCTGGAAGACGGGAAAACCGCCGCCCCGCTGCCAGCGGGCGTCCCCTCTAGAGGATCCTGGAAGCCCGCCAAAGCAGCCAGGTCCTCAACCATGCCAACACGCTCCTCCGACCACCAATCGCAACCCAAGCCCCCCCGCGGGCGCTTGGATGAGAGAGGAGGAAGAGGGGACGTCAAATGAAAAGAGGGAGGCAAGCCATAGGGGGCGCGGAGGGAAAACCACCCCCGAAACCCCCCAGGTGCACGTGGGACCCCCAATTGTCTGCACAAAGAAAGAAATTAAATTGGGGACAAAAATCCCCTGGGGGTCCCCAGGGACTCCCTGCCCCAGCAGGGGTCCCTGCTGAAACCTGCCCCTGTGTTTGCAATACAGGGGGAAGGTTACCTGAGGTTGCAGACAAAATGGAGGGGCCAGACAGAGAAAATGGCGAAGTTCCCGCCAAAAATGCTCCCTCCATGGCCTGTAGCGGCTGAGAAGACTGAACAGTCCCAGCCGCTAAAACAGGCAAGTCGGCATCAGCTGTCAAAAAATCAGCTGAGAGGGAATCCGTCGGCGAATCCCTCCGTGGGCGGTTGGGGAAGACCGGGCTTCCCCACTGCTCCCAGCCGACTCGCGAGGCACCATCGGCGGGGAGCTCTGGGCGCCTGCAGCCGCTGCCGATGGCGCTCCACCACCTCACCGACCCAAACCGCCGAGTTCAGGCCGGCCGCGAGTGCCTCGCGGCTGGACCTAATTGTGTCCCCCTCCCCCGGAGAAGGGCACAATTGCTCCATACGCGACTTAGCTAGAAAAAAGTGCCGGTTAGATGAAAAAATACAGTAAAATACAGTTTTCTTAAAGGGAAACAACCCTCCAGACCAGCACTACCTCAGGATTTTTTTTTTTTTTTTTACAGAACAGACTCCACAGGCTCTCGAAGCAATATGCCTTGCTTGATTTAGGGGGCAAGGCTTACTGCTGAGGCTCCTCTAAAAAAATGTGGGGAGGTGGAGGAAGTGGGGGGAGGGACCCCGCTCGAGACCCGCCGGGTTTGACACCCCCGAGTTCGGACGGACCCCCAAACAGGGCCCGCCCAAGCTCTGTCCGGCCAAAAACAGGGACTAGAAACCCCCTAAACAAATTCCAACAGTCCTACCAAGGGAGATGGGTACAGATCACTCAACACCTGCTGGAGACTGAAAGAAGACTGAGGTAAATAGAGAAGGGAGTATATTATATACTGTCCCACAGTTTTGTTTTCAGTCTCCACCTGCTGGTCATGATTGGATATATACCCATTCGTAAAGATTAACCTCTACTGGTCTGGAGAGTGCTAAAGAAGAAGGGCTTAGTAAAAAGGAAAGAAAGAGGGAGGGAGTAGTTACATTTTAGAGAAAAGCCAAGTTCTCAAATGTTTTCTGAAGCGTTGGAGGAAGGTCGAACTCCGAAGAGGGGCAGTAAAACTGTTCCACAGCTCGGTGATCCTGAAGAGGAGGGATGTTCCAAGTTTGCCTGTATAGGATATGCCTTTTAAAAAGTGGAAGGATAGTTTGAATTTTTGAGTGGATCTGGTGGAGTTAGGATTCGAGGAGAGCCAAGAAAGTGGAAAAAGGAAGAGACTTGAAGGCTAGACAGGCGCATTTGTAGTTAACCCTGAGGATAACTGGGAGCCAGTGAAGCTTAGACAGAAGCGGGGAGACGTGCTCGAATTTGCTTTTTGCGAAGATTAGTTTAGCCGCGGTATTCTGAATCCGCTGCAGTCTGAGAAGACTTTTCTTTGTTAGGCTTAAGTAGATGGAGTTGCAGTAATCCAGTCTGGATAGAACAATGGATTGGACGAGGACAGCAAAGTGTTGTTGGTGGAAGCAGGATCTGACTTTCTTAAACATGTGAAGGTTGAAAAAGCATTTTTTTACTAAGGAGTTGAGGTGATCGTTGAAGGACAGTGTAGAGTCAATGATGATTCCCAGAACTTTGCTTGAGGCTCAAGCTGCAGTTTGGTGCCAGAGGATAGTGGGATGAGTTATACAAGAAGAGATGTTATCAGAGAGGTTGGTGAGGTTAGAGTCAGTCTCGAGGAGGACGAGGATGTCGTCGGCGTAGGTGTAAAGTGTCTCCAAGGGAGATAGTTGGAGGAGTTTCAGGGAGGACATATAAATATTGAAAAGAATCGGGGATAGAGGTGAACCCTGAGGAACTCCGCAAATCGGTTTCCAAGGGGAGGATGAGGTGCCATTCATGTTAACGAAGTAGGAGCGGGAATGTAAGAATTTTGAGAACCAATCTAAGACTGTGGAGTTTATGCCAATTTCAGAAAGTTGGAGGATTAGTATGTCATGATGGACAATGTCGAAAGCTGCAGAAAGGTCAAATTGAAGAAGGACAGCGAACTTGTTGCAAGAGTGAAGTTGTTGGACTTTTGAAATTAAAGAGGCCAAAAGGGATTCGATGCTGAAGTTGGATCTGAAGCCATGTTGGTAGGGTAGGAGAATGGAGAATCTCTCAAGATAGGATGAGAGTTGGATGGCTATGATAGACTCTAGCATCTTGGTCAGGAGAGGAATGTTGGCTATTGGGCGATAGCTGGATGGTGTGGAGGAGTTTAGATTAGCTTTTTTCAATAGAGGGGATAAGGCAATGTGTCCCATTTCTGCAGAAAATAAGCCTGAGTGTAGGGCGGAATTTATAAGTTTGGTAAGAGATGAGATGGCTTGTGCGGGAATATTCTCGTATAAATAGGAGGGGAAAGGATCCAAGGTACAGTTGCAGGATTTTAACTTGAGGCAGAGTTTGGAGACCTGGGAATCGGAAACGAGTTCGAAGGCGGTCCAGGATCTATCGGCTGGGATATGGTTGGCCTTGGTTAGATTAGGGTTGGAGACGGCGAGCACCAGAGAATTGTAAGAGGGTGTAGGAGGGAAGGAGCATCGTAAGGTAGTGACTTTCTCATTGAAAAATTTTGCTAGATCATCAGCAGATGGAGAGGAGGGGAGTGTGGCAGAATCATGTTTAGAGGATATGGAAAGCCAAATGTTGAACAGTGTATTACTTTGGTTGTTGGAATGCTAGGAATTATTAGGAAAGGAATGGAGAATAAAGCAGAAAATAGCATAATGCTTCTATTAATGCTCCATGATGTAACCACATTAGAGAAAGACACGGGGATAAATTTTTCCCCATTCCCACGGGAACTCATTTTCCAATCCCAGCAAGTTCTTTTCCTCTCCCTGCCCCATTCCTGCAAGCTCTGTCCTCATCTGCACAAGCCTCAAAACACTTTTAAATCCTAAGTGTTCGAGGCTTATGCGGTTAAAGCAGAGCTTACAGGAATGGGGCAGAGACAGGGCAGCAACAGAACTCACGGGGATGGGACGGGGAAACTGAGTTCCTGCGGGGACAAATTTGGCCCCATGTCATCCTCTAAACTGCATCTCCAATATTGCGTACAGTTCAGCTCATTACATCTCAAAAAAGAGATAGCTGTATTAGAAAAGGTATAGAGATGGTGACCAAAATGATCAAGGGGAAGGAATCACTCTTATGAGAAAACATAAAAAAAGATTAGGACTCTTCAGCTCAGAAAAGAGACGGCTGAGGAGTATGATAGAGGTCTATAAAATCATGAGTGAAATGAAACAGGTAGATGCAAATTGCTTGTTTATTCTTTCTGAAAGTACAAGATTAAAGGCATACAATGAAGTTACCATGTAGTACATTTAAAATGAATTGGAGTGTCAAATCATGTACTATGTATATAAAATTGGAAAAAAGTTAACAGCTGAAAGACATAAGACTGTTGGTACATGGAGACATATCTGGGGCAAGATGCACAAGCCAAATTTTCTGGAGTTTTGAGTATGTCAGAGTATTATTCCCCTTCTTTAAGTGGATTAGGGGTGCAGGATAGGGGAGGAGTTGTTTTGTTTTGGGGAGAAAATTATAAAACTGGGAAGTCTAAGTTTCCAAGTTTGTTATTTATATGCTGCCTATCAATGGAAGTTGTCTAAGCAGGTTTTTTTTACATTCAGGTACTCAAGCATTTTTCCCTCTCTGTCCCGGCAAGCTCACAATCTACCTAAAGTACCTTTGGCAATGAAGGGTTAAGTGACTTGCCCAGGGTCAAAGGAGCAGCACTGGGCTCAAACCCCAAACCTCAGCTCTATCCACCAGGCCACTCCTCCCTAGGATCCTATGTTGAACTATTGTGTATCGCTTGCTTTTTTTTTTTTTTTTGGGGGGGGGGTTTCTAGTGCCTACTGTGTTATTTACACTTTTGATACTTTAAATAAAGACTTCTGTTTCAAAATGAAATATTTTCTCCAATTTATTTTATTCACTTAATATATAATTAAGCTCTTGAATTTGTTGCCAAAGAATGTAATAAAAGCCATTAGTTTAGCAGGGTTTAAAAACAAACAAACAAACAAAAAATCAACAACAAACCCCCCCCCCCCCCCCCCGGTTTGGACAAGTTCTTACAAGAAAAGTCCATAAACTGTTATTAAGGTGGACTTTGAGAAAATCCACAGCTAATTCTTGGAAAAAGCAGCAAGAAATCTATTTTAGCCTTTTGTGATCCTGCCAGGTATTTGTGACCTGGATTGGCCTTTGGTCTGTCCCAGTACAGCAATGCTTATGTTCTTATAATTTAGCATCTGACTACAGAGTCCTTGCACTAAGGGATTTTATTGGGAGCAGAGGGGATGGATCAGAGACTTAAAAGGACAGACGGTAAGTACTGTGTCATTAATGGGATTATAGTTGTAGGTTTCCACCTACAAACCATCACACTAGATTTTCATTGGTAAAAGTGGGATTGGAATTTGGGTATGCATCCAGTTCTTACATTCTCTTTCCCTCTTGACTGCAGCATCAGCAGATAGTTTGCCATCTTTGGCCAGTAATATCACAACTAGGGCAACATTATCTTTGCAACATACTGGATTGGACACTTACCGCTAATCTGAATGGTAAGAAAGGAATGAGGGGTCCTTGCTGCTTCACACCTGCAGGAAAAGTTTAGGAAGGTGAAGAAGCATAATTAAGTTGTGGAATTTGTGTTTTGAACAATATAGTGAAGGCAGTTAGTTCTGCTGGGTTTAAAAAGGGGTTAGTCAAGTTCCTGGAGGAAAAGTCCATAAACCATTATTAGTCACACAGGCTTGGAAGAGTCACTGCTTGTATCCGAGAGTGAGGAACAAGGAATTTATTTTTTTTCATTGGGATTTTGCCATGCATTTGTAACCAAGATCGACCATTGTGAAACAGGATGCTGGATTTAATGGACCGTTGGTCTGACCCAGAATGGCACATCTTATGTTCTAATGTATAGAATAAAAAGGTTCATGCCTTACCAATTCCTTAACTTTGCAAAACTAAACTGGTGCCTCTAAGTCTTGGGGATTTTTTTCCTTTTAAATTTTAGGGTCCTGAAAAAGTCTTTTAGGAAAGCAAAAAGAAAAGTGCACATATGCCATGTCTGCAATTTTCCAGCACATATAACAATTGTAAACAAACATCTTGTACAATTTTGAGATTGCAATAGCTCCAGGCATGTGATGATACCCAAGAAGCACCTGCTCACCCCTTGTCTATTACTTACTGCTAGAAGTATAGACTTTCATATCTATCCGTAGTTTCTCCATCTCATCTTGCAGCCTCTTTTTCACCTCCTCTGCCTCCTGCAGTTTGCTTAAAAGGAAAAGAGGAGGCGGTGAAGAGATTAATACACAGGGGCAAGCAACTCACTGTGATAAGCAGATGGTAGGCACGTACCACTCTGTGATATGACTTGCAGCCTTCAGCTGGTCCAGTTCCTCTTGTGTAGCCTGCTTTGCCCTGATCTCAGCTTCCAGTGCGGACTGCAGTTCCAGCCTGGCCGAGGCATCCATCTTCTGTAGGCGCCTGGCTTTCCACTGCACCTCCTGACCATCCAACATGGACACCACAGTGAACGGAGAGATATATTTGGTAGGAGGATAAAAGAATCCTTCAATTATTTATTATGATATGATACTGGGAAGACTAAGGGGTCCTTCTACTAAGGCGCACTACCGTTTTAGAGCGCGCTAAACGCTAATGCGTCCATAATAGTCTATGGACACGTTAGCGTTTAGCTTGCGCTAAAACAGCTAGCGCGCCTTAGTAGAAGGACCCCTAAATGATTCCCTATCATCAAAAACAATCTGATCCGGTCCTGGTTTTACATCCACTATAGAATACTAGTATTCATACATAAATTAATTAATAAAGAAAGAAACCAGGGACTATAAAGAGAGAGATATGAAACTTCCAAGTCCATAAATCAAGTTCCATAAATGTAAAATGTGCAAAACCAGAACTGGCCTCATTTGTCTGCAATAACCTGAAGTCAATTGTTAAGTCTGCTGCCCATAGGCAGCAGTACGCTTTTTGTTTGGTGGAGGGGGGCCCAAAAGCTCCGCCCTAGACCTCTCTCTGGCTCCCGCCTCCCCTACCTACCTGCTCCCCAGCTGCTCTCATTTTAAATCTTCGGGCAGCAGCAACAAGTGAGCCTGCCCCGGAATCTTCATTCTGCAGCAATTGGACGTTGCAGAATAAAGACTTCCAGGGCACGCCGAAAAGCTGCCCAAAGATGTAAAATGAGAACGGCCAGGGAGAAGGTTGGTGGGGGAAGTGGGAGAGCCATCTCTTCTGACCGACCGCCAATTTTATTTTGGGGGGGGGGCATGGCCCCTGTGGCGAACGCCCATGCTACTGCCAATCTCTCTGCCTTCCTCATTAGCCCCATCCTCCTTTACATGTGTGCAATGAATCTCCTCTTCCTTGGAACGTAACAATAGAAAAATGTAATGAGAAGTTAATGTTCAAAAAAACATAAGGTTAATTCTGTAGTTAACTGCATAAATCGTCTGGGCTGAAAATTTGAGTTCCTCGTCACACAATCTTTAGCCAGAAATCAGGATGCTCTGCCAAAAGTCGTATGTGTTTAGGAGAGCCAGAACCAAATCTTATCAATAGTGCAGATATTCAGCACTGTTTGGATAACTTTATTCAATTACACAGGGTAGCATAATAGCTGTCTTATTCTTCACTTACAATGATAAGTCATCCATTTAAGTTTAGGGCTGTGCATTCAAAATTGCTGAAAATACACAATAATAGCCAACCATCGGCACTTAGCATTTTGCTGGCTCCTGCCAGCATTAGGCTCTGAAATTCAATGTCTGGGCTTTGGCACTGAATTTCTGGGTTTGCAAAGCCAATTAAGTGCAATATTCAGCAGTTAACTGTCTATAGGGGACTGCATAAAGACAGGACTAACTTTTGTGCAGTCCTTTTTATGTGGTTACTATGATTGAATATTGGCAGATCACTTAACTGGGAAAACTGCTTGAGTACCTGAATAAATACATGTAAACCGTTCTGAGCTCCCCTGGGAGAATGGTATAAAAAATGGAATAAATAAAAAAATATATATTTATATATTTAAGATGATAACAGAAAGATTTTCAAGTGGTGTGTATGATTCAATTGATGTAATATTGCACACTTGATGTAAGATGAAAAAATAAATAAAGAATTGGGGGAAAAAAAGGAATAAATAAAAGTGCTGACTCTGCCCCCCCCCAAATAGTTGGTTTTGAGATAGTGCCACTGAAAATGTCCAGTTAGCATCTAACTGGTTCAGTGCAACTGAAAATGACAGGTTAGCTCTGAATAAGCAATTTAATTGACCAGGAGCTGTTTCTGATCAGTTAAATCACTTTGAATACCGACGCCATATTACTAAACCAGATGTTGTTAAGCAGCAACTACCCTACTGAATATTGGCCTCCTGGATAATGCAGCATTTTAGCCTCACTGACCACTAGGAGGCAAGTTTGCTCTTTTATAACAGGAGATAATAGGCAGCTCCAATACTGCTTGGAAGTAGAACAGGTGACGGGAGGAGAGGGGACTCTCAGCTGATCTGTGTCTGACACCCTCTTGCAGTGCCTCTCACCATGGGTTTGGCTCCTGGACTCTGGCCACAGCTGCTTTTCAAGGTCTCCAGTTCCTCTGTCAGCTTCTCAGAGAAGGTCTGCAAGTACAGTCGGGACTCCTTCTCATCACTCACCCTGAACAGGGGTCAAAAAAAATGTATAAATATTAAAAAGAGAGGGTTTGTATATTGAAAAGTATTAGTCCAGTTTGATTATACATTTCTTTATGCTGTTTTTTACATTTGTACTTTCTTAACAGTTTGTCAACTTGACTAATAAAAATATTTAAACATAACATAAAAGGGAGGCAGAGAATACAGAATAAAGGGAATAGGAACTTGCATACTGCCTTATTTGTGTCTTTTGGCATTCAAAGCTGACATTCAAAGTGGTGGGCACTGGAGGATTAAGTGATTTGCCCAGGGTCACAAGGAGCAGCGCTGGGATTTGATCTCACAACCTCTGGGTGCAGAGGCAGCAGCTCTACTACCTTCCCCTCAAATAGAAAATGCAGGACGACACCGACACGAATGGTCGGCTAAGGAGGGTGCTCCGCAAGCCCCGATGATAAATTAGCATTTTCCCAGCGTTTTCGTTATGTGTTCTGCCCCTGAAGTAGTGGCCTTGGATCTAGTAAGTGACGAGCAGCACATTCTCTTTGTTGATGGCGGGGCAGCCGAAGAGAACTTTGCAGGATTACTCTTTTCTCCCGAATGACGGGGGTGGGCACAAAATGGCGGCTGCGGAGGCAGGAAGTGCAGCAGGGCCTATAGAGGTAATCTCTGTCGCAGCTGGAGAGGCGGGGAGGCCCTCGGCAGTGGAGACTTTGGCAGAATTAAAGTTAATGCTCCAGGACATTCATACTGATATTAAATCTGTTCGTACAGAACTATCGACCCTGGCAACAGACCTGAGAGGTGAGATTGCGGAGTTGGGGCATAGGGTGGCTGAGACGGAGGAGGGCCTCAAACAACATCAGGAGCATTTGCTGGAATTGGATACTAAAACGAAGGATTTACTTGTTCACCAAACCTTTGTGCTTGACAAGTTGGAGGACTTGGAGAATCGTGGGCGGCGTTCTAACTTGCGGATTCGAGGTGTGCCTGAGATGGCGGAATATGCTAATAGTGAGAGAGTGGTGCAGCAGGTGGCCAGCATGCTATTGTCAACAGATACAGTGGTCATGGCTCCTGATGCTATTCATTTGGAACGGGCACATAGAACATTGATGGCCCCCAGGGGGAATAAACCCCGTGACATAATAGCTTGCTTTGTGGACTTTAAAACTAAAGAGGCGGTCATGCGAGCAGCTCGGGCACAGCCTAATTTGAAATTGGATTCTTTTGACATTGAGATATATCAAGATTTGGCTGCTGTGACCTTGAGACGGCGAGCGGAGTTGCGTCCAGTACTTCGCTATCTGAAGGAGCGATCTATTAAATATCGTTGGCAATACTCTTTTGCGTTATTGTTCTATCTGGAAGGACGATTACGTACAGTGCGATCATTGGAGGATGCAGCTCAGATTTTCCCTTCTGTTCAGTTTTCTGGAGAGATACCATCATCCAGTAGTCGGCTGGGACAGGCTCCTGTGTCGGGTGAACGTCCCCAGCGTTCCCGCTGGCAACGGGTTGCCCAGATAGGGGGTCGTCTCACTAGGAATTCACCGGATGCAGCGGCTAGTTCGGTTGCTGGACCCTGATATTATGTCCTGGAGCTATGATTGGGGTCTGGTTCATCTCTGGGGTTCTGCTCATTTTTGATAAGAGGGTTTGATGGGGAGAGTGTTTATGTTCTGTTTTGGGTCTGTTATGCTGCTGGGAGGGGGTTTTGTTGGGGGGCTGTACTGGGATTTTTCATGTGCGTTGGGTTGGTGGGGAGTGATTTCACTTGGGGATCCTCCTGTTGGGGTTTGATTTGTGATTGTGTTGTTGCTGGATTGATATGCTTTTGGAGGAGGGGTGCTTTGGGAGGGAGGTGGATATGGATGTTTGCGAATGTTGGGAATTTTGGGTTTTATATGAGAGGGGTTTGCGGTAGCTCTTTCTTCTTCCTTGGACCTTGGTCTTTCAGTTGGGGATAGGCCTGGGTATGGTGTTTGGAGGGTTTGTGGGATGGGAGGAGAAGGGGAAGGGTTTGGGGTGGGGAGGGATTAATGGAAGTCGTTTTGTTTTTAGGTGGCTGCTGTGGAGTGGGGAGTCCTCTGGGGCTAGTGGAGGTGGGGTTCTTCGGCATTATGAGCGGTTATGGATGCTAGTACGGTTTGATGTCTACTCCAGAGTTTAGACTCCTTACGTTGAATGTGCGAGGCCTAAATACAGCATATAAGCGGCAGCATTTATTTAGGGAGGCTTGGCGATTGAGACCTCAGGTTCTTTTTTTGCAAGAGACGCATCTTCGATCACGCCATGAACATTTATTGCATAATCCTCTTTTTTCAGGAGTCTATTTAGCCTCTAATAAGGCTGATAAGAAAAGTAAGGGGGTGGGGATCTTGATTGCGAGTATGGTACACACAGTGTGCAAGCGTGTCATTCGGGATGGGGAAGGTCGTTATTTAATTTTGGTAGCCCAATTTGATGGGGACTGGTATACACTGGTCAATGTCTACGCTCCCAATGAACATCAAGGTCGCTTTTTTAGTAGGCTAGAGGCTCGAATTCAGACTTGTGTTGAAGGGACGTTAGTGATTGATGGGAATTTCAATCTTACTTTGGATCCCTTGGTTGATAATTCTGCATCAGGTGTGCACTATGGAAAGATGGAGAGGAAGAGTTTACGAGCTCTTTTGCATCATTGGGATTTATGTGATCTTTGGCGGAAAGCTAATCCCACAGTGAGGGATTATACTTATTTTTCTTTGGTACATAATTCGGCCTCTAGGATAGATTTGTGGCTGGGTGAAGAGGGATTAGTGTCTCGTTTGAAGCACTGTTGTATTGAATCAAGCACGTTATTTGATCACTCGCCAGTGCTTTTAATTTTGGAGCGGAGTGGAGAAAGGCGCCCACGTCCGCCTTGGCGTTTTCCTGCTGGGCTTTTGCTACATCATGTGAATGTTGAATGGCTGGGCAAGGCTATGATGGAATATTTAGAGTTTAATGATCTTGATGAGATTTCGCCGGGGCTGTTGTGGGAAGCTTTTAAAACAGTAATTAGGGGTAAGGTGCGAGAGCGTAGATTGAAGGAGGGTGTGGAACGCCTGCTCCGAGGGGAGATTCAGGTTTTGGAGATGAAGGAGAAACGTGTGGAATTAACGCACCAGGAACGAGATAGGTTGCAGGCATTCCGAATTCAACTTAAGGCTTTGGAATTAGAGGAGATACGGAGTGCTTTGCAGGCGGTCCAGCAAACCTTTTTTTAATTTGGCAATAAATCAAGCCGCCTTTTGGCCCATAAACTTAAAAAACGGGTTTATCGTAATTTTATACCCGCAATAAAAACTGGTGAGGGTCATCGGGTTACAGGCTCTATGGAGATTGGACATGAGTTTCGGGATTATTATGCCTCTCTTTATGGCCAAGCTGATGATTTGTCGGTTGGAGAGATAGAGGGATTTCTTGATAGGGTACAGCTGCCCTCTCTGACTGGTGGAGAGGCCATTCAGTTTTCCTTACCTATCACCCTTGAGGAAGTCCGGGAGGCGATTGAGGCTTTGCCTGTGGGCTCTTCACCGAGATTGGATGGTTTTACGAATGCTTTCTATAAGAGGTTTCAGGGAATTGTTGCCCCAGTGCTGGTTCGGGTCTTTAATGCTTTTGAAGAGGAATCTATTTTACCGGCTTCTTGGCGCTTGGCAGCTGTGACATTGTTATTAAAACCGAATAAGGATAGTGAGGATTGTGGTTCTTATCGGCCTATTTCATTATTGAATTCCGACTATAAAATCTTTACAAAAATTTTGGCACAGCGGCTGCAGCGTGTGTTACAGACTCTGATAAAGGTAGAACAGGCAGGCTTTATTTGTAAACGCCAAGCTTTTGATAATATTAAAACTTCCCTCCACTTGATTTGGCATGCATCCCATCATAAGATTCCAGCGATATTGCTTTCTTTGGACGCTGAGAAAGCATTTGATCGGGTGGATTGGGGTTTTCTGTTTGGTGTTTTGCTTAAATTAGGGTTTGATGAAAAGTTTCTCTTTTGGCTTCGTTTGTTATATAGGGCTCCATTAGCTAGCTTTAAGATTAATGGGTTTTTAACGGACCCTGTAGAACTGGGTCGGGGAACAAGGCAGGGTTGCCCATTATCGCCCTTGCTGTTTGCTTTGGCTATGGAACCTTTTGCATGTTTGATACGGCAGCATGGCCATATTCAGGGGTTGGAAGTGGATAACCAGTCTTATAAGATTTTGCTGTTTGCGGATGATGTTCTTTTGTTTTTGCGGAATCCTAGGGATTCCTTATCGTATTTGATTCAGGCTTTGGAAGATTATGGGCGGGTTTCTGGTTTTCGGGTAAATATGGATAAGTCTGAAATTCTTAATATTAATCTCTCAGAATCTGTACAGGTTCAGCTGCTTCAGGATCAATTTGCTTTTCGTTGGGCGAAGAGATCTCTTAAATATTTGGGGGTGCAGTTGACAGCTAGCCCTGACTCGTTATTTGCGGTTAATTTCCCTCCATTGCAGCAACGACTCTTTCAAGATTTGGATAAATGGGAAGGTATGACCATTGGGTGGATGGGCCGCATAGCAGCTGTTAAGATGATGTTGCTTCCGAAGCTTTTATTTCTTTTTATGGCTTTACCTATTGTGATACCGATGGGGTATTTTCGCATATTGAATCGTAAAGTATTTGCTTATATTTGGAAACGTAAACCTCCGCGGGTACGGAGAGCCCTTTTATATCAGCGTAAACAGCAGGGAGGGATGGGAGTCCCCAATTTCCGCCTTTACTATCAGGCGGCTTTATTACAAGAAGTGGCTGCATGGATTGGCTATGAAGATCGTCTTTGGATGTATTTGGAACAGGCTTGTTTGCCTGATATCTCGCTGTGGAGGCTTCCGTGGGCCCCAATTTCCATCTTGAGGGCACATTTGAAGGTAGACAATCCTTTTTTGAGAGTGGTTTTAAATACTTGATATCAGTTAAGACGGAAGATGTTTCCGGAGCGTAGACATTTTTCCTTGTCTCCTATAAGTTTATTAGAGGGCTTTGTACCAGGGGGAGTAGACCCTATCCTGCATCAGTGGGTCCGAGCAGGGTTGCGTACAGTTGGTCAAATTTGGCAGGATGGAGCTTTGCTTCCTTTTGCTCAACTACAGGATGAGTATGGGCTTAGACACACTGATGTGTTACCGTACGTGCAATTGAGCACCTTTTTATATAAACAGGCATATTGGGACTTGCTCTTGGGGGATACTAAATTAGAAGTAGCATTGCAGAAAGGGATTGGGCAGGGTGGGATTTCTTGCTTATATCAGGCTTTACTATTGAGGGAAGATCTGGAGGATAGTTATCGTTCTATATGGGAGAGGGAAATTGGAAGAGTTTTGGATGACAAGGAGTGGGGTTTTTGTTATCAGAGTCTTTTTTCTTTGCCTCTCACTTCTACTCTTTTGGAAAATGGGTATAAACTTTATTATCGTTGGTATCTGACACCAGTAAAATTAGTTTCTTTTGGGGTTGCTCTTTCGGATCTATGTTGGAGGGGATGTGGTCAGGTGGGTTCTTTTAGGCATATTTGGTGGTCCTGCCCTAAGGTTCGGGACTATTGGAATATAGTGGGACAGATACTGGTCCAAATTGTGGGGAAGCATATTCCGCTCTTGCTGGAATGTTGTCTACTCAATATGCCTTTTCCGGGGTTCTCCCCCCAGGAACATCGTTTGGCTGTTTTTGTGATCACCTTAGCAAGGGTGGCTTTGGCGGGTTGTTGGCGCTCTGCTAGGGTTCCAGAGCGAGAACACTTGCTTAATCGTTTGGATACTATTCAGTTGATGTATTGACTGCTATGCGCCAGATGCGTATGGAGCCTTATCGAACTGTATGGTCTGGTTATGTCGCTTGGAGGTTTTCCTCACTCCACATGAGCCTAGAATTGGCTTAGGAGGGAGGGGGGTTGGGATGGGGGGGGGGGTTGGGGGGAAGTTTTGAGGTTTGGGTTGTTTCACCATAGGAAGAATATTGCATCTGTTCATGCCCCTTTTTTTTTTTTTTTTATGTGATGATCTTTGTATATAGCTAGAGGATATTTGTCTAGATGAGGGGTCATGACGTTTGGTTTTGTGTGCTTTGTGCTGTTATGATGGTGTTTCACTTTGTACTTTCTGTTTTCAAAAACAATAAAAACTTATTTAAAAAAAAGAAAAAAAGAAAATGCAAATCCATAGTTTTAAATCCAATTTCTGCAGACATCTGTTAGCCCTCTGAGTAGTAGCTCTCTTCATCTCTTTCGAGGTACCTGGAGGGAGGAGGAAGTTGCACCATAGGATGATTCAGAAGCCACTCCTACCTGAAGGGACCCCGGATGCTCTCCCCACCCTCCAGCTCACCATTGCAGGATGTCTGTGATCTGGACCTCCCAGTTAGCTAAAGCCTCACTCTTCTCCTCCAAGGATCGAAGCTCCTCTGCCAGCTGCTTGTTGGTGGCACTTAGCTTCTCTCTGTCTTCCGCCATCTGCCATTGGAGACACAGGTAGAAGCCGTTTAGAACAGCATAATCCTCTTCCTCCATCTCCACCCCCATCCTCCACAATGAACGCTCTTCCCTCCCTTCCTCACCTGCTTCAGTTCATAAGCCCGTTTCCTGTTCTCCTCCTGTAGAAGGTTCTTCTCCCTCTCACTCTTCTCCATTGCCTCCAAGATCACATCCTCTTGATTCCGGTTACTGACTCCGCAAAAAGCCAGGGGAAGATGTGGAGGAGGATCACAAAAGACAGACAGATATGGGATGAGATTGCTACACATTCTCTTTCCACAGCAAGCTTGTCTCCTCCACAATCAAAGGTTGCAATGATCTAGAAATGAAGCTTCTTTCCAATTTCCCCAATGCACCAAATTCTCCTCAGAACACTAAAAGGCAAGGTTTCAGAACTAGCAAAAGAATATAATCTCAACTTCTACCTCCTCATTCATCCTTCCTTCCCCCCCCCACCATCTGCAACAACAGTTATAGGCACACTAGCTCCATTAACAGATATTCTGTTTGAAATCCTTGCAAAGAAACTGGGACAAAGGGATAAAAACAACATGGCACTTTAAACTTTACTACCGTGTTTCCCTTAAAATAAGACAGTATCTTATATTAATTTTGGGTCCAAAAAACACACTAGGGCTGATTTTCAGGTATGTCTTATTTTTTTCATGTACAACAATCATCTCTCCCTTTCTCTCCTCTACCCCAATTCTTCCTCTTTTCTTTCTCTCCCACCCCCCACATGTGAAGCATCATTCCTTCTCTCTTACCCATCCCCTTGTACAGCAGAACCCCACCGACCCTCCCACCGTGAGACTGACATACCTCCACTCTGAGAGGCCTCCTACAGCAGCAGGGGTGGGGGGTTGCTGAATCGATGAGTTCAATTTTTTCAGCAAATCAGGCAGCACTAGTGCCAGGGATGGAATCAGGGAGCATTGGGGACATTCAGGGGGGGGGGGGGCAATTCAGGGGTCGACCTTAACCAGGGCTTATTTTTGGGATAGGGCTTATATTAGGAGCATCTTTAAAAATCATGCTAGGGCTTATTTTTGGGCTAGGTCTTATTTTTGGGGAAACAGGGTATAACCAGACCTTAGCTCTCCTCACCTAGCATGCCTCATCTTGTTCAGCCTCTCTTGAGCAGCCTCAACCTCGTCCTGCAGGGCATTCCGCTGGCTCTCTACCTCCTGCAGCTCCCTACGTAGGCTCTTAACCTCACTGGACAGTTCTGCCTCTCGCCTCACTAGTTCCTCTTCCACCAACAGACACCTCTTCTCCAGCTCTGCCCGCACCCGGGAGAGCTCGCCAATATGTTGGGAATTGATAATTCCTGAGGAGGCCACCGCTTGCTTCAGCTGTGGGACAAAGACATATTAAGGGTCACCAGCCCCAACTCATGCAAAAAGTAGTAGTGCTCAAACTTGACTGACATCCAGAGGAACATATACAGTATAATGGTGCAAGAATGAAGGGAGGTTCAATAAGAGGTAGAGGAATGAGTGTGATGGTATCTGGTGTGTGAACATTGCATTGAAAATGAGCATTACAAACCTTTATGTATTTTAAAAAGGCAAAAGAGAGGGAGGGTGTAGTATTCAGACTATTATATGAAGGGGAACATAGCATGAATGTTAGTGTGGGTGTGTGAAGGAGTATGTGTTTTAGGACATACATAGTGCTGCACTCGCCTTCAGTTCCTCCAGTTCTTCCTCCACCTTCCGGAATCGGGTCTCACTCCTATCCCTTTGCTTCTGCTGCTTTGACAACTCCAACATCAGCTCTTCATTCTGTGCCTCCACCTGAACACCCCCTCCACCGGGAGAGCCTGATTGAAAAAGTGTCCAGCATTCGCAACTGCCACAATGCGCATATCACAGACAAGCCCCGAGCCGCTGGGAAATGGGGACATCAGAGCTTATACTCTGAGTCAGTTTTGCATTATACCAATTACACAAAGGGGAATTTAAAAATATTCTCTGAACATACAAGTAGATACTAATTCAGCCAAGAAAGCTTCTCCTTGAGCTCAGTTTGGGTGCCAGAAGCTTATAGGATCATAATCCCCAATATCCCTGCATGGTTTACTACAGTGAGAATCAAACCCTGAAGTCCACCATATAAAATCCATACCATACCTCCTTTCGGCTGCCCTCTGCTCTTGAGAGCTCCCTGCGCAGGACTTCCATCTCCCGTGCTGTGGTCTCTGCCTCTTCCTCTTGTTCTCGTAGCCGTCGTGACAGTTTCAGCACCTGAGCCTTAGCCTCAGCACACCGTTTCTCCGCCATCAGCACCTCCTCAGACTTCAGTTTCTCCTGAGCCTGTGCATGCTTAAGCTCCTTGGCTTTGGTCTTCAGACTCTTCCGGGCATCCACTAGCTCCTGTCAATGGAAGAACAAGGAAGACACTTTTCCCCTGTGTTCATGACCTCCCATGTTTCAGCAGAACCATCCTGCCAACTAATACAAGATGAAGAACATCCACTCTATGTTCCACAGGACAAGTAGCCAGGCAGTCTGTTCTTGGATCTAGCTTTGCCCTCTAGTGTATGTTACCCCCATTCAGTAAACAAGATATCCTCTTGCAAATATTACAGCAGCAAAAAGAGGAAATCAAAGTACACAGCAAAGCAGTGGAAAAAAAAAAGCACATGGCACCATACATAAGGTTATTAAGGATATAGGGGGAGCATTACTTGTTGCTACATCTTGATGTTCAGGGCCAGGAGTTGGTGTTCGTGAACATATATGCCTCCAATGTATTCAATATGGATTTTTTCCAGCAGTTGATAAGTTTAGGTGCTCCATTCCAACATCTCCCTATAATGCTACTGGGTGATTTTAATATTGTTTTAGACCCTGAAATGAACCGTATGGGAGGGACAGTAAGATTGTGAGCCTTCGGGACAGTAAGGGAATTTCAAAGTACCTATCTTATCTTATTGCATCCTTAATGTATATTTTCTGTAAACCGCTTCGAACCTAACGGATTAGCGGTATATAAGAAATAAAATTACATTACATTACATCCTCTGCCAACCATAGGCCAGCGCGAGGCTTTAATCTGTGTTGTTGAGTTATGGACCAGGTTGATGTCTGGAGGATCTTTCATCCTCTAGACAAAGACTTTACGCATGTGGCCCGTGCACATCTGGCCATGTCCAGAATTGATTATATTTTGGTTGCTTCCTCCTTTTTTCCTTGTGTGGCCAGGGCCAAAATAGGAACGCCCACACTTTCAGATCATGCAGTGGTATGGGTGGAGGTTAACGGGCATACAAATTGGGAACCAACCTGGTCAGTGGAGATTTCCCCGCTATCTGTACTGGGATCAGCACCATAGGGCTTAAACCAGGGGTCTCCAAAGTCCCTCCTTGAGGGCCGAATCCAGTCAGGTTTTCAGGATTTCCCCAATGAATATGCATTGAAAGCAGTGCTCTTCAAAAGTTATGCAAGTGTGAAAGAGGATATATATCAAATCAATATTCAAAGGTGATAAAACATTAAACCACCCTTTGATTACCCTCAATTTCTTATTTATAAGTACTCTTCAGACCCTCAGAAATGCCACCAGGTGTTCAAATGTCTTTCATAACAGCTGGCTTTATGCATCCAATCTTCACCGGGCCACTTTTTTACTGACACTAAATGCAATGAGTTACGCCTTCAACTTAACAAATTGATTAGTATAACTACTATACTTAGCTTAGGTGGTAAACGATAAGGGATAAGTACGCCGACATGTTTCACCCTTTGGGGGTTTCCTCAGGGCCACAATCCCTTAACTGAAGTTGGAAGCAGTTACAGGTACTTGGTGGTCGTGTCGAGTGTTGAAAACTTCAGTTAAGGGATTGTGGCCCTGAGGAAACCCCCAAAGGGTGAAACTTCTTTACTGGCTAGGAAATGTATCGCTTCTCCTGTGGAGGCAGGCTGAAATTCCTGCCTTCACTCTTTGGAGGACTTCTAGTTATTACTGTACTTGCAACCTGCCAGACAGACCCAGTTGCTTCTTAAATTCTAACATCATAGCCTAATCTAAATTGCTATCAATACTAGTGAGACTACTGTCTGGATAGCCAGTCTCTTAGCTTCCACACACAGTCTGCCAAACAGACCTGGTTGAATGATCAACTGCATGTTCACTCCCCTAATTAAGCCTATCTCAGGGTAGTTTTCATAATTCCTGCCATATGTGACAAGAAGTTTGCAATCCAGTTTTCAAGGGGATACTTCTCAAAGATGGCTGGGGCCAAGTGGGAACAAAAACACATCTGGGAATCACAAATGTACTTGCAGGCTAGAGGGGAGAAGAAAGATGATGCAGGGACAGAGTTAATAAAGCACTTGTCATGCAGTCTTGCTCCACACTAGTGCTGCCTGGTTCGCGATTTGAATCGATTCACCTATTCACTTCAGGTGAATCGATCCAAATCGATTTGTTTTGGTAAAAAAATTAAAAAAAAAAAATCGAACTTACCGATTCGTCGGCCCCCTTGTTAGAGACTCATTCGGGCTTTTCCTCTGCCACCAGAGTCCTTCTATCTAATATAACTTCAGATTTTGTGAAACCAGAAGTTACATCAGAAGCAAGGACTCCAATGGCAGAGGGAAAGCCCGAATGGACCTCTGCGTGCAGATCGGCGGCAGCAAGGCTCTCTCCTTCCCGGACAGAAGTATTTCTCTTCTCCTCCCTGGCCAGGCAAAAGTGGCGGTAGTGAATGTGATTCACTACCCTGCCGCTACTATGGGCATCTTCTCTCCATTCGGCTGCCCAAGCGGAAACAGGAAGTTTTCACTGAGGGCGGGCCACAGTGGAGAGAAGACGCAAGGAGTGGCAGCAGGAGTAGACCGCTAAATCACTACTGCCATCAGCAACATGTTGTAATGTCAAAATAAAGGTAGATGGAGGAGAGGGGAGATGGACTTGGGGGAGTTCGTGGACTGGAGAAGGAGAGATGGGGAGAAGATGGATAGGAGAGATGAACTTGGTGGGGGGGGGAAGATGTATGGTGGAGGGGGGAGATGGACTTGGGGGAGATCATGAAGATGGGAGATGGATTTGGGGGAGAGATGGACTTGGGGAAGTTGGTGGACTGGAGAAGAAGAGATGGGGAGAAAATGGATGGGAGATATGAACTTGGTGGAGGGGAGGGATATAAGAAATAATGGATCTAAAAACAGGAGAGGGAGAGAGATGGTGGGCAATGGGATTTAGAGAGGGAAGGAACAGAAAGGGAGAGAAGTTGGACACAAGGGATGGTGTAGAGGGGGGATAGAGATACTGTATAGGAGGATAGTTAGAAAGAGAAAGGGAGAGATGGTGGGGGAAGGAGGGAGCGATGCTGGATGAAAAGTTAGTTTCAGAGAAAAGGAGAGATGATGGATCTGGGGATGGTGGGGTCCATCGCTGCAGCTACGGGAATAGAGACGAAAAAAAGGAAAGATACCAGACCTCCGGGGGAGGGAAGGGAAATGGAAGGGGAGGACAGAGATGGCAGATGGATGGTTACCATGGCAAAAGAAGAAAACGACAAATGGGCAAGAGACCCTGGCAAGTGAGTTATCAGAAGACGTTTGTCGCAGAGCCTGGGACCAACATGATTTGAATAATGACCAGACAAGAAAAGGTAGAAAAAATAATTTTATTTTCTGTTTTGTGATTACAATGTGTCAGATTTGAAATTTGTATCCTGCGAGAGAGCTGGTATTAGACCGTGAACGTGAGCAAGGATTTAACAGAAAGAGGAAAAATCTTTTTTGTTTGTTTATTTTTTTTTTACACCACAGCGCCAGTGTGGGTAGGAGAGGGCAAATGGGGTGAAGAGGCTATAAAATAAACCCACCAAGATGTTTGGAAAATAACACCCAATTGGGCAGGAAAATCGAATCGAAATATTTTTTCCTGAATCAGGCAGCACTACTCCACACCACTTGCTCTTACCTTGCAGGTGTCCTCTTTCTCCTGCTGCAGCAATTTCAGCTGTCTCTCCAGCGATGTGATTGGGGAATTCTTCAATTCCTGTGGTCTTTTCCTCAAATCCTGCTCCCCTTCCAAATGATTCGCTGACCCGCATCATCCATAAAAGCACCACAGAAAGAAAAAGGAAAATTAAATCAAATAAAGCCAGACTGAAGAGGTTAGAAGAGCTGCATTGGCTTGAGAAAGCCATCATGGAGTAATTTTAAAAAACAGTAAGCATGGGTAAAAATAGCATATTTACATTTTTCACTCTGCTCATTTTCAAAACAAAAGTACATGTGTAAGTCTCAGAAAACCAATTAACTCATTTATACCTGCTCTTTAGGATGCATAATTATTCTGGGATAAAATATATATGCATACTTTCTAAATTTACCTGCTGTTTGAAGAGATTCCCACAAATAGGGAGATGTTTCCACTTATGCAAATTTTCAAAAGATACCCTTCTACTACTAAGCTACAGCCTCAGTCAGCACCCTGGGGTTGTGGTTTCAAACCCATGCTGCTCCTTGTGACCCTGGGCAAATAACTTAATCCCCACATTGCCCCAGGTAAATTAGATAGATTGTGAGCCCACCAGGACAGACAGGGAAAAATGCTCGAGTACCAGAATAAATTAATGTAAACCATTCAGAGCTCCCTTGGGAGAACGGTATAGAAAATTGAATATACAAATAAATACAATGTGAAAGAGTAAGGGGTTATCTTCCACTAATGCTATCATTCCTCCTCCATATAGCAGGGGCTGCTAGCCCAAGGCAGAGTGGACTACATGTCCCAGACCGCACTGGGCTTTAGAGCTCAGTGCTGAGCCACCTTAACAAAGCAACCCTGCTGAGTCAGGTGGTGGGACTCAGCAGAGAGGTGTTTCTCTGTCACAAAGGAGAATCATTCGAAGAGGTTCCCATGAGAGAGAAAAAATCTCTGAGGAAGGAAGGAGTCCAGGGGAGAGAGAAACTTCCCCTTTCCTAGCTGTAGGCTGAGGGAGCCTTGGAAAGATTTGGGATGTATGCAAGAACCTCAAGGGGTAACTGGTCTCTACTGAAAAAGGTAATCCATGCCCATAAGTAGAATTAATTGTGGAAGTAACTTAAGGCTATGAAACTAAGCAATTGTTTGTGCCTTTCCTGAGTCTGAGAGGAAACAGACTTGGGTCTCTAGAAAAATAAAAGCTTTCTTGTTGCACCTTTTCACATTGGTTGTTTGTGCTGTTTTGAGTACATGTGGGCAGTTCTCTGGGTGAGTCTGGACTCTGACACATTCTGGAGGCATCACTGGGAGTTGTACAGTCTCTGACAGAGACTGGCCCAGGTAAAATTAGTACAGAAAGTTGCATTTTGGTTGTTTCTGAACTAGCCCCGTGGAAGAGAAGGACCTGCTAACAGTTAAGGTAGCGCTACGTAAGCAGGAGTTATTTTTCTCGTATTTTGTTTTGAAGCAAGAGGGGAAAAATAAAAACTAAAGTGTTTTTGTGTATACAGCTCCGTTGTGCTGACAACTCCCATCCTATTCTTATGGTCCACCTTACTCCTACGGGCCAACCCGCAATACCACCAACCTTATTTCTATTCCTCTCCTCCCCCATTCCTCCCTGCCCTTCTCTTGTGCCTTATGGAATGCCTGCTCCATTTTCAACAAGCTTGTCTACATACTTGACCTTCATCTCTCACTCTCTCCACTTGCTTGCACTAACAGAGACCTAGATCTGCCCTGATGACTGTATCTCAGATACTGCCCTGTGTCATGGAGGCTACCTTTTCTCCCACATGCCTCAACTGGTTGGTCAAGGAGAAGGTGAGTGGGAGAAAAGGTACTCTCACCCTCTTGCAGATTTCAACCCCTTTTTTCATCACCATTTCAACGCTCTTCCTCCTTTGAAGTCCATTCCATCTGTCTTTTTGCTCCCCTACCTCTCCGAGTAGCAGTCATCTACTGACCTCCCAATACGGCCCACTCTTCCTTCCTCACTGACTTTGACTCCTGGCTCTCCTCCTTCCTTGAACCCTCATCCCCTTCTCTCATCCTCGGTGACTTCAATATCCATGTCGATGACCCCTCCCGACTCCTTTGCCTCTAAGTTCCTTGCCCTAACATCCTCATAACAAGGACACTGCCTAGACCTAATTCTATCATCCAACTGCTCAAACACCAAATTCTGCAATACCACCCTTCCCCTCTCTGACCATCACCTATTAACATTCACTATTCCTCACCCTACCTCCCAGATCTGGCCAATCACCACCAACACATTCAGGAATTTTCAGGCTATTAACCCCTGAGCCCTCTCCACTGCTGTCTCATCCCTCTCTTCAACCATTATATCACACAAGATCGTCAACAAAGCTATCTTCTCTTATAATACCATTCTCTCCTCTGCTCTAGATATCCTTGCTCCTCCAATCTCACATCCTGTTAGGTGTGCCAAACCCCAACCCTGGCTCACCCCCTCACCCCAATCCACTACCTGTGCTCATGTGCCCATTATGCTGAACATCTCTGGCTTAAATTCCGTGTGCATGCCGACTTCATACACTTCAAATTCATGTTGACATCATTCCAGTCTGCCCGCTCACTGGCCAAACAAGAATACCATATCCACTTAACCACTTCTCTTGGCTCCAATCCACACTAAACTCCCTATCAAAGCACACTCGCCGCCTATCACCACTTCAATTTCTCCTCTGACAATGGCGGAGTTCTTCTACAATAAGATTCAGAAGATTTACCTCCCCTCCCTCCACCTGCCCCTTCTAATAACATCCCCTCAGCACCTGCTACAATCTCCTCTTTCTCTGAGATCACTGAGGAAACCACACATCTTCTCTCATCCTCCAAACCCACTACCTGCTCTTCCAATCCAATTCCCACTCAACCTACTTGGTGCTCTCTTGTCCTCCGTCATCCCTCCTATCTGTCACTGTTAAATCCTCAACCTATCACTCTCCACTGCAACTGTCCCTAATGCCTTCAAACATGCTGTTGTCACACCCCTCCTCAAGAAACCCTCACTGGACCCCATATGTCCTTCCAACCATTGCCCCATCTCCCTCTTCCCTTTCTTATCCAAGTTATGTGAACATGCTGTTCACTGCAATTGCCTGGACTTCCTCTCATCCCATGCTATTCTGGATCCGCATCAGGCTTTCACCCGCTACATTCCACGGAAACCGCCCTTACTAAAGTTTCCAATGGCTTGTTCTTGACCAGATCCAAAGGCCTCTACTCTATCCTCATTCTTCTCAATCTGTCTGCCACCTTTGATACTATTGATCACCGCCTACTCCTTGATACGCTGTCCTTGTTGGGATTCCAAAGTTCTGCCCATCTCTCCCATCGCACCTTCAGTGTATGCAATGATGGCTCCTCCTCCACAGCCTTCCCACTATTGATTGGTATACCTCAAGGATCTGTCCCGGGACCACTCCTTTTCTCAATCTACACTTGTTCACTTGGAGCACCGATCTCCTCCCATGGCTTTCAGTATCATCTCTATGTTGATGACTCCCAGATCTACCGCTCTGCATCAAATATCTCTGCTGCAACCAGACCAGAGTCTCAGCCTGCCTGCCTGACATTGCCATCAGGATGTCTCACCGCCATGTAAAATTGAAATGGCTAAACTAGAGTTGTTCATCTTCCCGTCTAAACCCACCTATCCGCTCCGTCTCTGTGGACAACACTCATCCTTCCTGTTTTGTCTGCTTGTAATCTCAGGTCATCTTTGACTCCTCTCTCTCCTTCACCACTCAGATACAACATATCACTAAAACCTGCCACTTCTTCCTCTATAATATTACCAAAATCAGACCCTTCCTCTTTGAGCATACTACCAAAACACTTATCCATGCCCTCATCATCTCATACTTAGACTACTGCAACTTGCTACTCTCGGGCCTTCCACTTAGCCATCTCACTCCCCTCCAATCTATCCATAATTCAGCTGCACGACTCATTCTGGGAGATCCGCTTTGCTTACATTACTCATCTCCTAAAGTCATTTCACTGGCTTCCCATCCATTTCCGAATACAATTCAAACTCCTCTTACTGACTTACAAATGCACTCACTCACCTGTCCCTCACTATCTATCTTCACTTATCTTCCCCTATGATTCCCCCCTCCCCCCCGTGAGCTCTACTCATCTGTTAAGTCCCTCCTATCTGTGCCCTTCTCTTCAACTGCCAACTCCAGACTCCATCCCTTCTGTACCATATTCTTGGAACAAGCTGCCCAAATTCCTACGGCAGGCTCCATCTCTGGCAGTGTTCAAGGCTCATTTAAAAGCCCACCTCTTTGAGAATACTTTCAACTCCTAACTCCTATCACCTTGGATTCTGCATCCCCAGCCCTATATGTCATGTCTGTCTGTCCAAGTTAGATTGTAAGCTCTTCCGAGCAGGGACTGTGTATAAATGTCAAAATGTATAGTGCTGCATACGCCTGTCAGAGCTATATAGGTGATAAGTAGTTGTTGTTGTAGTAGTAGTAGTAGTAGTAGTAGTCTAAGCCAGTGTTCTTCAACCACCGGTCCATGGACCAGTGCCGGTCCACAGAATAATTCTTTTATTTCTGACAGTCCATAGATGTAAAAAGGTTGAAAAACACTGGTCTAAGCCACTGTAAATACTGCTCAGTGAAATCAAATGAAGGTGCAACAACATTCTTAAGTATGCACTGGCTGCCAATTGAGTATCGTATTCATTATAAATTGTTGCTACTTGTTTTTGAAACACTGGCTGGCAGGAAATCTCTAGTTTTATTTGACTCCCTTTGTATTTAATCGACCAACACGAAACACATGTTCCTTGAATGGTAATGCCCTGGTGGTCTCACCTGTTCGTGAAATTCACCGCAAAGAATATAGGAAATCTATATTCTATGTGTGGACCACAGTTATGGAACCAATTACCTGAGCAACTGCGAGGGTTTGATGTTGACTGTTTCAAAATTTTGTTGAAAACATTTTTGTTTAGAGAAGTATATCAATGCTGATTTTCTAGATTGTTGGGGGGGGGGTTATCAAGTGTTTTGAAGTTTATTAAGTAATTGCTGTTTTAGTGTATTTGTCCATTTGTTGGAATCTGCCTAGAAATGTTGATAGAGCAGAATATAAATTTTTAAAATAAGTATGTTTTAGGACAACAGGGGTCTCTATTGGGTCAGAAATAACTCTCCGCATTTGCGGATAACACATTAGTGCATATTACCCAACCTGAAACATCTTTACCAGCACTGTTGGAAACCTTTGTTGAATTCAGGGATTTTTCTGGGTTTAAATTGAATTTGACTGAATCAGAATATTTGGTAATGCTCCCAGGCTGGAGCCCGAGGGGCTCATTTCATATAGAGCCCAGCATTGCTTTAAATATTTGGGTATTTATTTGGGCTCGGACTCTTCAACTTTATATGAGTTTAATGTCTCCCATTTATTGACTATTACTAAATCTTATTTTC
Organism: Geotrypetes seraphini; assembly: GCF_902459505.1. Lineage (NCBI taxonomy): Eukaryota > Metazoa > Chordata > Amphibia > Gymnophiona > Dermophiidae > Geotrypetes > Geotrypetes seraphini. The sequence continues at coordinate 70,783,748 of NC_047091.1, read as the reverse complement.
GACAGTGAACATAGTTTATATGCTATGGCAGTTTTTCCCAAATGGTTATATTTTTTATATACTCTTCCTTTATATTTGAAAACTAAAGATATCAAAGTTTTAAATGGCCTTTTGGCCCTTTTTTGTTGCTGGGGGAGGGGGGGGAAGACGACTAAACTACATCTACATACTCTTTTGGACAACTGGAAACAAGGGGGCATGTGGCTTCCAATTATCAAGTTGTACAATATGGCATGCCTTTTTCATAACTGGGGGGGGGGGGGGGGACTGGCTTAATTCCACTACACATTTCTATCCTCTGGAGATGGAAGCTTCTTGGTGTAATCCACATGCTCTTTCTTATGTGTTACATACTCCCTCTGCATCACTCTCTCCTCATGTTGATTCCGCCATACTTTTCAGAGCAGCTCAGAGTCTATGGAAAGATTTAGCGATTTGGGACAGTTTGACCCTTGCAAGAGCAGCCTCCTTCCCATACAGGGCAATGGGGAGCTTTTGCCAGGCAGGGAGAACCTTAGCTTCCATTCTTAGGGCTCATTGGGCCTCATGCAGCTACAGTATGTTCTTGCAGCAGGGGGCCAGCAGAGATCCCTGGCCTCCCTGAGAGGTCCTGATGTTTCTTGGTCTGATAACTTTGCCTATAGGATTTGGCTGTTTATGTAATTTGGAGATGGGGTGGGCATCTTGTCGAGAGTTCTCATATTCTGGATTTATTACCAGGGGGATTCTGAGTTTGGCCCCTGAGATAGGGTTTTTTGGGTTCTTGGTTCCATGGGTAGGAATAATTACCAGTATTCTGTAGTGTTAACCCTTTTGTTTGATTGTATGAAGGGGATGGTTGGAAAGGGGGAAGTGGTTTCTGGGGTTCATTAGAAACTGTAATAATACAACAGAAATTTCATATTTGCTGTTTAATTGTACTGTTCAAGGCATTTTGCTAATTCAATTAAAAAGCTTGAATATAAATAAGTATGTTTTTAAGCTGTTTCCTAAGCCATAACAATCCTGTGTTAGTTCTTAAGTCTAATGGAAAAGAGTTCCACAGTAGGGCACCTTTGACATATATCATAGCATCACGACCAATCTAATATGTTTGAAAGAAAGCATGTCAACCAATAAACTATCTATCTGAGGATCTTTAGATTTTGTAATGATCTATAAAGATAACGAGAAAAAGCTAAAGTTATAGAGGCATCACTATGGATTACCCTAGAGATGAGGCACAAAATCTTAAATTTGATTCATGCCTCAATTGGCAATCGATGAAGATTTTTTAAAACTGGAGTGACAGGCTCACATTGTGACATTCCGATCACCAATCAAGTCCAGATATTTTCCTCTGTGTGCCAATACCAATAATAATAATAATAATAATTTTTATTTTATATACCGCCATACCAAAAGTTCTAGGCGGTTCACAACAGTCAAGACTAATACATACAATGCAGATGAATACATCAAAATTAGAATACATCTAATGAATCGGCGAGATAGGTAAAATACAGCAATTTAAGATAGAATAAAAAGGCAATTAAATTGAGATACAGGATACATTAAGATACCAGCCTGTCAAATAATTGTGCCTTAATCTGTTTTCTAAAATCAAGATAAGAGGAAGCTTCTAACAATTTTTGCAAGCCATGTATTCAGTTTGGCAGCCTGAAATGAGAAGATTCTCTTGAGGAACCTCTTATAATGACAAGATTTTATAGAGGGATATGCAAACAGATGAACTCTTAGTGTACTCTTATTAGTGTAACTCAGGGTAAAATGAGGATTAAGATAACCTGGTAATATACTCTAAGCTACTTTATAACAAATGCATTAAAACTTAAACAAGACTCTGGATTCCAACGGCAACCAATGGAGTTTTTGATAGAAAGGGGTAATATGCTCCCATTTTTTTTAACCAAAAATGAGGCAAACCGCAGTATTCTGAACCGCTCTCAATTTTTTGAGAATTTTCTTGTAGGCACTCAAATATATGTAAAATTGAAATGGCTAAAATAGAGTTGTTCATCTTCCCGTCTAAACCCACCTATCCGCTCCGTCTCTGTGGACAACACTCATATAATTTTACAGTAGGCGAGAATACTTAAAATAGAGGACTGAACTAATAAGTGAAAAGAGGCTTAGTCAAAATACTTCTTGATGGTACGAAGCTTCCAAAGCACCGAGATACATTTCTTAAATGTTAAATCAGTATGTTTTTCCAGATATAATTGGTCTGCCGGGATTGTCAGGTTTATGGATTTTAGGTAGTATGTAGAAGGATGGTTTGGTACGAGTCTCTTTTAAATGGGGCTGTACTTGCTTAGGGAAGTGTTTTAACTATGGGCTCCTGGGCGAGACCCCGCCAGGGTGGAATCTTATAGACCTATTTCCCTGCTCAATTGTGAGGTGAAGATCTTGCCTAAGGTTATGGCAAATTGACTGGCTGGTGTTCTTCCTGGGCTTCTACATGAGGCTCAGGTTGGATTTGTGAGGGGCCGTTCGGTCGAGAAGAATTTGAGATGCATTCTTGCCTCTTTGGAATTTTGTGCACGTTGCCAACAGCCCTCGCTTCTGGTCAGCTTTGACACAGAAAAAGTCTTTGACCGGGTGCGTTGGGACTTTTTATTTGCCACCCTGGCCAAGTATGGGTTTACGGGCCGTTTTGTTTCGGCGTTGAGGGCCTTATATGCTTCTCCATCAGCGGCCCTTATGGTGAACGGTTGCAGCTCTTCGGTGTTTGCTATCTCCCGCGGAACGAGACAGGGGTGTCCTTTGTCCCCGCTTTTGTTTATTCTCACTTTGGATCCCCTGTTGCGTGCGATCCATTTGACTCCTGAGGTGCAGGGGGTCCTTTTTGGTTCCCGTTGTTTTAAGGTGGCGGCTTTTGCGGATGATTTATTTGTTCATCTTACGGACCTGCAGAGCTCGTTGCCGGCGTTATTGGAAACGATTCAGGAGTATGGGGATTTCGCGGGGTCTTCGCCTGAACTTGGGGAAGTCGGAGGCTTTGTCTACTTCGCCGGCCTTGCGGAATAACTGGGGGGTTTCGTTTCCGCTGTGCTGGGCGACGGATTCTTTTTGTTATCTTGGGATTCGGCTCCCGGCGTCTCTTGGTCGTCTTTATTCTCTTAATGTCGGGGCGCTTTTGGATCGCACGTCGCAGCAGTTGGATCGTTGGAGAGATCTCCCTCTTTCCTTGTTGGGGCACATGGCGGTGATTCGCATGGTCATTTTTCCCCAGTGGCTTTATGTGCTCCGGATCCTCCCGTTGCGCCTTCTTAAGAAAGACTTGCGGATCCTGCAACGCGTTTTGGCTCGGTTTTGTTGGCGTGGGAGGAAGCCTCGGTTGCGTTATGATCTGCTGGTGGGGGGGTGGCAGCAGGGTGGTTTGGGCATCCCGCATTTTGGTTTGTATAATTTAGCTTGTCTTTTGCGGCATCTTAAAGATTGGTTGCTTGGGGATTCTCAGTATACTCCCACCTCGCTTGAGACTGTTCTGTATGCCCCGTATTCGCTTCTTGCTTTGTTCCATATGCCAGGGGGGGCCTTGCCGTGGGAGGTTCGGGGCACCGTACTTTTGGCTTCTATGCGTGGGGCGTGGGAGGACCTTGTTAGGCGCCTGGGGGGGGGACCCGCGAGTGTCTTCTTTGTTGCCCTTGATGGGCAATCTGGATTTTGTACCTGGCTCGGACAATTCTAGTTTTCGTCGTTGGAAAATGTTGGGCTTTTTTCTGGTGGAACATCTGCTAACTGTTGATGGGGACCTGCGTACTTTAGAGCAGTGTTTTTCAACCGCTGTTCCGCGGCACACTAGTGTGCCGCGAGATGTTGCCTGGTGTGCCGTACGGTCAGGGCCGCCATCAGGGCAGTACCACCAGTCTAGGGAGAGGGGCGGTCCGCCCCATGTGGACAGGAGAGAGCTGGACGGGGGACCTGCGGAGTTCAATACATCTCCAGCCGCGAGGCTCGTCTTCTGTTCCTGCCTGCCCTGCAGCTAACATATAGCCGATCGCAAGCGTTCCCCGATGTCAGCGCTGACGTCGGAGGGAGGGCTTAAGCAAAGCCTGCCCTCCGACGTCAGCGCTGACGTCGGAGAATACTTCCGTTCGGCTATTTGTGCGCGGCAGGGCAGGCAAGAAGCAGAAGACAAGCCTCGCGGCTTGAGCTTCGTTTTGCTGAGAAAGTTGCAAAGATGGGCTGGGAGGCAAACACGGAACACAAAAGGGGGGAGGGAGTGCGTTTTGGACACAAGGCATGAACTTGGGAGAGAGGAAGGGAGGGAAAGAGATGCTGAGGTGGGGGAGGGAATGCGTTTTTGGACACAGAAGAAATGGACTTGGGAGAGAGGAAGGGAGGGAAAGAGATGCTGAGGTGGGGGAGGGAATGCGTTTTTGGACACAGAAGAAATGGACTTGGGAGAGAGGAAGGGAGGGAAAGAGATGCTGAGGTGGGGGAGGGAATGGGTTTTTGGACACAGAAGAAGTGGACTTGGGAGAGAGGAAGGGAGGGAAAGAGATGCTGAGGTGGGGGAGGGAATGGGTTTTTGGACACAGAAGGCATGAACTTGGGAGAGAGGAAGGGAGGGAAAGAGATGCTGAGGTGGGGGAGGGAATGCATTTTTGGACACAGAAGAAATGGACTTGGGAGAGAGGAAGGGAGGGAAAGAGATGCTGAGGTGGGGGAGGGAATGGGTTTTTGGACACAGAAGGCATGGACTTGGGAGAGAGGAAGGGAGGGAAAGAGATGCTGAGGTGGGGGAGGGAATGCGTTTTTGGACACAGAAGAAATGGACTTGGGAGAGAGGAAGGGAGGGAAAGAGATGCTGAGGTGGGGGAGGGAATGAGGGTTTGGACACAGAAGGCATGGACTTTGGAGAGAGGAAGGGAGGGAAAGAGATGGTTGTGTACACGGGGAATAGAAGAAAGGAGAATTTTTGGTCATAGGGAGGGAGTGAGGTACAGATAGTGGCATACCAGGGTGAGGGGGGCGGTCTGCCCCACCCCGGGTTTACGTCCCAAGGGGGTGCACAGCTGGCCACCCTCCAGTGTTGTCCCTAGGCCGGCAAACTGCGGCTCTTTAGCCACTTGAGTGCCACCGCCGCCATCGGGAACAGGCCGGCGCCAAGTTCTCTCTGCTTTTCCCTGTGGGGCCGGCCAACTCTCGCCACTCGCGTCAATTCTGACGTCGGAGAGGACGTTCTGGGCCAGCCAATCGCTGCCTGGCTGGCCTAGAACATCCTCTCCGACGTTAGAATTGACGACGGGTGGCGAGAGTTGGTCGGCCCTGCGGGGAAGAGAAGCAGGGAGAACTCGGTGCCGGCCTGTTCCCGATGGCGGCAGTGGCAGCCTATTCCCCAGTGGCGGTGGCAGCATTATAAAATACTTTCTTTGTGTTTATTTGATTCCTATATATTTATATATAGTCAATATAGGCACAGTTAAATTTTTTAACTTTTTCTAATGGTGGTGTGCCTCGTGATTTTTTTCATGAAACAAGTGTGCCTTTGCCCAAAAAAGGTTGAAAAACACTGCTTTAGAGGATCTGAGGGATCAGTTGGGGCACTGCTGGGGGGATACATTTGCTTATTGTCAAGTTAAACATTATATTCTTACGCTTCCCCGGGTTGCCCTTCAGCACCCGTTGGGGGCTCGCATCCGGGATTTGTATGCCCTGGTTGAGCCTTTTCAGACTTCGGTGTCCGCCTTATATCGGACTTTGCTTCAGTTTGAGGCCCCTAGAAACTGTCTCAGGATTCGGGATGGCTGGGCCTCGGAACTCCATCTGGACCTAACCTCTTGGGAGGTCTCCCGGAGTCTGGCGGGCTTGCTGCGTTTAGTCCGAGGAGCCGTGCTGCAGGAATGTTATGCTCGTATTTTGTATAGAGGGTATATTACCCAAGCTCAACTATTTAAATTTGGTGGTGTTGACTCTCCCCTGTGTCTCAAATGTGGTCAGGATCCGTGCACGTTTGCGCATGCTTTGTGGACTTGTTGGTGTATTCAGGCTTTTTGGGCTGAGGTAGTTTCTTATTTGAGCTCCCTTTTGGAAACGTCTTTAGCGGGCACGGTTGAGCAGCTGGTGCTGGATTTACCGAGAGCTTTTCGATCTTTAACTCCGGCAGCTCGTTGGCTGTGTCGTAAGGTGTGTCTCCTGGCCCGGCGTTGTATTATGCAGCAGTGGACCTCCCTGACTCCTCCGTCTTTTTGGCACTGGAGAGCTCTTCTTCATGAGTTGGTTCTTCAGGAGGCCCGGGAGGTAGGAGGTTCTTTTAAGCGTCGTCGGAGCTTTTTGTTGATCTGGGATCCTTATCTCAATTCTTTATCTCCTAGGGGACGTGGCCTTCTTTTGAATACCTTGATTTGAAGCGGCTTCCTCTTGGCTAGTTCTGGATCTCGACGTCTCTCTGCTCTGTGGTGGGGGGGGGGATTGGTGTGGGGGGGGGAGGGGGATGCTTAGCTTGGTTTGCTGTCCCAGGGTCATCAGAGTCCAGACCCTGGGGGGGAATTAGGTTTGTGCCTATCCTTTTTTCTTCCTGGCATTCCACTTCTTTTGGGATGGAGGGCTGGGGGGGGGGTGCGGGTGGGGGTGGGCTGGGGGAGGTGGGATTTTGGGGGGATGGGTATTATCTGGGCAGTTATATTTGACATGCTGGTGTAAGGTTATCTTTGTTTATGCAACCACTGCTTCTTCTTCATGTGCTGACAGTTGTTGTTGTGTTCATTTTTGCGAGTCTTTTCATGTCAATAAAAAATTGTTACCACCTAACTATGGGCTCCTTTTACGAAGCCGCATTAGCGGTTTTAGCGTAAGCAGCTTTTTAGCGCGCACTAAACCCGCACTACGCGGCTAGAACTAACGCCAGCTCAATGCTGGCGTTAGCATTTAGCGCGGCCGGCAGTTTAGTGCGTGCTATTACGTGCGTTAAACTGTTAACGCGGCTTCGTAAAAGAAGCCCTAGGTTTTTCAACTGCTTTGAATGCGTTGTTTGCGTCCTTCAATGTATTTTAGTGTGTCCATAATCACTATGGAGAATTTCATATAGATCAGCCTATAGTGCTGCCAGTTTTCTATCCACTACCATGTGATAATGATTACAGACATCAGCTTCATACTTTGGACTGTAAAAGAGCTTTATGGACTTTGATATTGAAGAAAATAATGTTAAGAAGAATATGGTTTTCCTGCATACTGAACAAAGTAAGGCCAATTGTTTAATGCTAAGTTAACATGTTTTACAACACATTTTATGTTTTGTTGGAATTTATAAGATCTTTTAAATGTGGGTTAGGTAAGGGGATGGGGAAAAAAACAACAACTGCGGAGATGGTGAGAGGGCAGTAGGAATATGTTGGGGATAGGGACCAGATTATGTCTTTATGCACATATTACTCCCAAGACAGCAGGATCCTATAACCATACTAACCCATCAAGACTGGGTTACTGTACACTAGCTCCAATTGATTCAGAATGCTGCAGCAAGACTAACAGAAGATTGTAAGGGACGGGACCACGCCACAACAGTTTTGCAAACACTTCATCAGCTACTTGTACAATATAGGGTGAAAGTTAAAACCCTGTCTAACCTTGAAGGCCCTCAAAGGAAATGGTCCAGAGTGCTTGAACAGGATCTCCCTCTACACATCTCCAAGGACACTAAGCTCCTCAGACATCATATGTGATATGATATCTGGCAGCGAGCCTTCTTTGGAGTAGCCCCCCACTCTGAAATGCACTTCCTGAAAGGCTTCGCATAACGAAAGACTATCTGTAAATCAGGAAGCAGGTGAAATCTTAGCTCTTCAACAAGGTGACACACACAAACACACGAGTGACATTGGCTGCACATACTATAGCAGGACATGTTTATCCACTCCTACCTTAGTGGAGAATTTTCAAGCACCACTCTGACCCCCATATGCAACTTTTTTAAATCAGTCCCTTATTTTCTTACTCCTGCTACTCTATATCTTATCTATCTATATGCTCCATCTTTGCTTAAACTCTATGCTGTCTATTAAAATGTTTTACCATAATTTGTCTCAACATTATAATGTATGCCATACTTTGATTGTAATTTCAATATTTTTACTGCTGTAACTGTGTATTGCTTATGTTTGACTTATTCTTGCTGTATGTACACTGCCTTAAGTGAATTCCTTCAAAAAGATGGTAAATAAATCCTAATAAATAAATAAATGTGTCCCTTTCTTAGTTAAAAATGTGCTTGCAATAGACTGACGGTTCTAACAGTTATGTCCGGTATCCTGGAGGGCCCCACATGTGGGTTGTACAGTCTTCAAATTCCCAACTGGCATCATGTGATGTCATCAGTATGCTGGAGGATCCTGCTGTCAGTGGAGAACATTCATTACAGAAATGCATCTTGATTTTCTCTCACAGAAAACATCCGAAAATTGTCATTTGTGCCTTTTTCAGAAAATGATAGTTTTTCAACCTTGGATGTCTGATTTGGATTTATGCTCTGCTTCTCCTTTATTTCCTCATCTCTTCTACCAGTGTTCGCTTTTTAAAATAAAATCTTTTTTATATTCCATCTTTTATTTATTTCTATTTCATCCTTTTCATTTTCTCCTACTTCTCCCAACATCATCTCCCTTCCCCTTTTTCTTCCTGCTGTACTCCACTTCTTCGGGGGGAGGGTAGAAGAGGGAAAGGCAATAACAAGTGGCAAAAGTAGGCCATAAAGCTATATATCTGTCATATGGATAGAAGACAAGCAAACATGCATTGATCAGGTGACCAGCCTCCAAAAGTATGAGCCAAATGGAGAAGACACCCCATCAGCTGAAGTGAAGCACCATACCTGCCAGTTTCTTCCTCAAGATTTCCATCTCTCTCTTTAAGCTTCCAATTTCCGACTCCTTGCCTGAAGTTTCTAAACCTGGAGCCATCTGCAAAGCCTCTGTAAGGGAAGGAGGGAGGGGGAAGTGGCATTAGACGGTATGACTGTGGTTGGGGGAATTGCAATATTGCACAAAATACATTTAAAGACTTCCATTCTGCAGTTCTTTGAGCTATTCTGAATTTCACTACAAGATAATATTGGGCTCATATGCTTGTGTACAAAAAGTGTTACAGTGCATGTGTAGATAGGGAGAGAGTTATGCATCAACTTACAGTAGAACTGTATCTTCTTAGAAATCTAATTAATCTCTTATTCCTTTTTCAATCTTTTTTTTTTAATCATTAAATGTTTATTGAAAATTTTGAAATATAAAACATCAAAGTGGATATCAATGACAGCGTAAATACCAAACAGCACTTGAATCAAGAAACAAGTAGCAAACCCAGAAAGAGCACAGGAAGCAAAATCACCAGTGCAACAATATTCGTGATATCCAGCTTCAAACAAACTCCACAACCCCTCCCCAAACCCCCAAATCCTAAGCACACCAATGGGGAACCTCCTGTTGTTTCTTCAGGAGTGCACCCCAAGCTACAACACCCCCCCCCCCACACAGGTAAGCTCAAAGCATTGAATCTATTTTGTCCATAATCAGAGTCCAAGTCTGAGTATAGGTATAGTAGTAGCCATGTCGTCAATGGAAAGTTCTATGTTACTAATGGTCCAAAGTTTTAGGCTCCATTCCAATTTGGTAGGTTTGAGTGGCAATCAAACATTTAGCTGCCACCAAGCCCCAATGTCTAAGTTTAGTTTGCCAAGTATGGGTGCACACATTAGAAAGGCCTAGTAAACAAACCTGTGGAGTAAAAGGTGTTGGAACAACTGAGACAGACACCCCACCACTTGCTTTCAAAAAGGTTGCAGTACTGTACATTCCCACCAAATATGTAAAAAGGTCCTCAAGGCCTTCCCGTATCTCCAGCACAAATCAGAAGCTCCGGGAAACATACGGTGCAATCGCACCGGAGGGAAATGCCACCTGGTAAACACCTTATAAGCATTTTCCTGTATAAGTACACAAGAGGAGGCCTTTCCCACTTCAATACAAATCTGGACCCATTCCTGATCAGAGAAAGTACAGCTCAAATCCGATTCCCAGGCCCTTTGGTAGATTGTTGGAAAAGGGAAAGAACCCCGAAAATATTGGTAAAGAACTGAGATTGGTTTAGGAAGACCCCGAAGAGTGAACCACATTTGTGCAAAAGGGTCTAACGAGGACAAAGACCCCCTATCCCAACCTCTGGAGCTAATAAAATGTCTAATTTGGGAGTAGGCCAAAAAGTCCCCCTTGGGCAACGCACAACTAAGCTGAAAGGTTTCAAAAGACACCAGGAGCCCCTTATGAAGAACATCTCGAAATGTAATCAAATCAGAATGTGCCCACCGCTCAAAAGTCTGACTCTCCCGGCCCACTTGAAACATCGGTTCCTCCCATATAGCACCAAAAATCGATGGGACTACCCCATCTCCCCAACGCTTGTGCTTTTTTTAAAAAAATCTTTATTGATTTTCCAAACTAATACAAAGTGCTAGGAAATACTTTGACATTAATAAACAATATAAGCACTTAAATTCAATCAATAACCAATAACCAAACAGATATCTTCCCCCCCCACCTCTTATTCCTATTAGGATTTTACAGAGAAATCAGTATGCACCCTTACACTTACCTTTAAGCTTCTGGCTGAGCTCCAGCTTCTCCTGTTCCAGAGTTCGAATCCTTTCCTCAGTGGGATCACTTCTTTGGCTGTGCAGTGAGGATACTGTTGCAGTGGAAGACAGATCCAGTTGGGAGCCTCTGACTGACAGAGAACTATGAGTTATAGAAATGAGAATAGATAATAATAATTATTGAGCAGCATAATAATATTTTTCCCATGGACCCCCCCGATGTGCTACCTATGTCACTGTTGGCTTGCCTTGATCTGTTTCTCTAATAATTTCTGAAAGGGAGTTAAGCACTAGCAGCCCTAAACTGGCATTGCCAGCACCGAGACCAATCACTCCAAATAATCAGCACCACTACCTCTCTAAGGACAGCAGCATTGACTATACAGATTAAGAACTGGTTCTTAATTTAACCCTGTGACCATGCTCACTGAAAATCTGGTGCATCATTTGTACAGTTTCCTTGTACCACACTGGGAAAGTCTTATGGTAGCAGTACTACATCTCACTTTACCAGGGCAACGTCCCTATCAGGAATGGCGTAAGAGCAGCAAACATGTTGAACTTCCCCCAAGTCACACTGTCAATATGATAAGGATTGCGAGATCATCTTATTGCTGACCAAGGAGGGTACCTTGGTCAGCAAACACCTCCTTTAAGTATATATTTGTCTCTCTCCACTTTGTCTAAGGGACAGAGTCTAGAAGCTCCCGAAGGACCCCCTTTTCATTAATCAGTATCAGCCAGAAATGTTTAGTATGGTGGTGGTGATGGTGGGGTGCAATTTTGCTAGTTGTCCTCAAAAGCTTGAACTGGCTCAACATACACTTTGCATAGCTAAATGATGACTAGGCAGCTGCAGAAGGAGGTCAGGAAGGAGAACGCCTGCAGGTTTGTGTTTTTGTTTACGACTCACCATCCTGAAGTGAAAGTGAATCCCACGAAAGGCAACTGGCGGCCTGAGAAAGCACCATGGGAGAGTGGAGGAAGCGTCTCCTACAGAAAGGGTCAAACCCCATTGTTACTTGCTTACTGGTTACCACAGATCTGTCATGAGCAAAGAAGCGCACAGAACCACTCGATGCTCTATGTACTTATACTGCTGCCATGGCAAAGAACGGGTTCTAGACTGTCTGCCAGTCTCTGAACTAGTTTCAGTAGGAGGTCCAGCTTAGTGGTTGCCTCCAGCGTGCACATGTCAAGCTATTACCAAGACTTTCCAACATACTATGCACAGCACCGTTAACATCACTTACGTAGGTTTTTAGGGCTTCATCATCCACATCAAAATTGGAGGTGTCTGTGGGGCTGTTCACATCAGGGATATAGGGAGGTGTGCTCGTCCGGATATTGGCCCAATCAATGCCCTTGAAGAAGGGGTGTTTTTTGAAGTCCATAATACCACCCTGGCCCAGTCGGTGTTTCTTCCGGCAGATCAGTCGGTTAATCAGGTCCTTGGCCTCATCAGAGATGTCGGTGACATCAGGTGGGAACTGCAGATGATCCTACAATAAAATAATTTTATTAACAGAACTGGCATTCAAGAAGTTTGTCCAATTAACTCCTGCATATTTTACTGTCCTTTCCCACCAACCAGTTAACTTTAGAAGGATGTTTGAGGCACATCAGGGATGGTTTGTCTAGAGAGAAGCTGAATATTTCCACTATCCAGATAATTTCAGTCTTTCTAAACTAAACTAAACTTTAAGTTTATATACCGCATCATCTCCATGGAAGTGGAGCTCAACACGGTTTACAAAGCTAAAAATATAGGAAGAGAGAGGAGAAATATTTACAAGGGGATATAAAAAGAGGGGATGGAACAGAGGAAAAGATGTTATATGTTAGAGAAAAGCCAGGTTTTCAGTTGTTTTCGGAATAGTTGGAGGGAGCCCAGGTTCCGCAGCGGGATAGTGAGATCGTTTCAAAGACCCGTGATTTTGGAGAGGAGGGATCTTCCCAGTTTTCCTGCATGGAGGATGCCGTGTAGAGAGGGGAAGGATAGTTTATGTCTGTGGGCTGATCTGGTGGTAGCAGGCGTCAGGGCGAGAAAGGATAGGGGGATTAGGGGCGGAAGGATGCCGTGAATGATCTTGAACGCCAGGCAGGAGCATTTGAAATGAATTCTGGAAAGTACTGGGAGCCAGTGAAGATTGGTAAGTAGTGGGGAGACGTGATAAAATTTGCGTTTAGCAAAAATCAGTTTGGCTGCAGTATTCTGGATAAGCTGGAGTCTGCGAAGACTTTTTTTTGTTAGGCATAAATAAATGGCATTACAGTAATCGAGTTTGGATAGGATAATGGATTATACAAGGACGGTGAAATGTTTTTGGTGAAAATAGGATCTAACTCTCCTCAGCATGTGGAGACTGAAAAAGCATGATTTTGCCAGGAAATTCATGTGATCACTGAAGGAGAGGGAGGAATCCGAGGACCTTGCTTGAGAAATCAAGGTGCAGAGCAGGGCCTGTGGGTAGTGTGAAGAGAGTGGGCAGGTGAACTAATTTTGGGCCGAGCCAGAGTAATTTTGTTTTTGATTCATTTAATTTCATCTGTACAGAGAGGGACCAGGCATGAAGTCTCATTATGCATGAAGTGATGTTCTTTTGGAGGTTTGTAAGGTTCTGATCTGTTTCGAGGAGGATAAGGATATCGTCTGCGTATGTGTATAGTGTTTCAAGGGGGATATAGTTTGAGGAATTTCAGGGAGGTCATATACATGTTGAAGAGAATAGGAGATAGGGGAGAACCCTGTGGGACACCACAGGAAGGTGTCCACGAAGCAGATTTGGAGCCGTTTGCGTTGACAGTGTAGGAGCGAGCGTGAAGGAAGTTAGAAAACCACTTTAGGACAAAGGAGTCTATTCCTATCTCAGAAAGTTTGTAGATTAGTATGTCATGGTGCACTACGTCGGGGCAAATTTGTTTCGAGCGTGTAGTTGTTACACCTTTGAAATTAAGGAAACTAGGAGGGACTCGGTGCTGAAATTGGGTCTAAATCCGTATTGGAAGTGTTGGAGAATGGAGAATCTTTCTAGGTAAGAGGAGAGCTGAGTAGCGACTATGGTCTCTAGAAGTTTTGTTAAAAGAGAGATGTTAGCTATGGGGCGGTAGTTCGATGGTAAGGAGGGGTCTAGATCGGCTTTTTTCAGAAGAGGGGATAAGGCAATGTGCCCCATTTCTGTGGAGAACAGGCCCGATAGTAAAGTTTTATTTATAAGGTTAGTAAGGGAAGAGATGGCCTGCGCAGGGATGTTTTCGTAGAGGTAGGATAGGAAAGGATCTAGGATGCACTTGCAGGATTTGAGTTTGAGGCAAAGTTTGGAGATCTGGGGCTCGGATACGAGTTCGAAAGTAGTCCATGATCTGTCAGCAGGGATAGGGTCAGAGTCCTTCGGAGGAAGAGAGTTGTAAGAGATAGCTGGGGGGAACGAGCTCTTTATGGTAGTGATCTTATCATTGAAGAATTTGGCTAGGTCATTTGGAGAAGGGAGGGGGGGGTGGGGGAGGATTCGTTTTTAGAAGTTAGGTTTCGCCAGATGTGGAACAGTGTACTGATTTGATTTTTTGACCTGGAGATTTTGTCCCCATAGAAATTCTTCCTAGCTTTTTTTAGTATGGAGTTGTAGAATTTGATGTTTTCTCTCCAGGATAGCTTGTCTGAGGGGGGATTTCGATTTTTTCCATTTTTGCTCCAGGGTTCGACATTTCTGTTTTAATTCCCTGTGGTAGGGGAGATACCAGGGAGCCTTATGAGAGTAGGAGATGGGTTTAGTGGCTAGGGGGGCAAGAGCACGGTATGTGGTTTCGGAAAGAGTCACCCAGTTGTGCCAGATTGAGTCTGGGTCCGTGTGATTGGGAAGAGGAGGGAGTTTGTTAAGAAACTGGGACCAGAATAATTCACTTGTGATTTTTTTACAGTAGGTGATGGAGTGTGTGGCTCAGGTTGGGGTACCAAGGTCAGACATGAAGACAGGGAGGCAGAAGGAACCTAGGAGGTGATCGGACTAGGGAACATGCTCCCAACGGGTCCCATCAGTGGAAGTTTTGTGCTCAGTCAGGTCGAGAAAGCTGATGATGTCAATGGAGTGTCCCTTTTCGTGGGTAGGGGTGGGCGGTGGAGCAGTGAAGCCTAAGGAAACGAGGAAGTCTTTGAAATCAGTTGTGTCCTTGTTGGTGTTGTCATCTAGATGAAGGTTTATGTCACCAATGATCAGAAGTCTTTGGAATTTTAGATAGGCCCTTGTTATGGTCTCAAGAACAAGGTCAGAGGATTTGTTCCAGGGGATGGGTGGGCGGTAGAGTAGCAGGATGCCTAGTGGGTGGGGATGAAGTTCGTCATTAATTGAAGCTAGCATGAATTCTAAGGAAGGATGGCTGCCCTTTTCAAGGAGCTCAACATTAAAGAATGATTTGTAGAGAAAGGCTAGACCTCCTCCTTTCCGGTTTATTCTAGGAGAGAAAAGACCATGGTAGCCCGGGGGACAGAGTTCACTCTGCCTGTTCCATATATGGACAACACTGAGCCATCCAGACAGATTTGGGGTTGGTTATTTTTCATATAATGCTTTCAGGTACTGTATGGATAGTGTGCCTCCAGGGTAGCATTCACAGACATGTTATCCATTCCGTGTGCAGGATTGAAGAGGCAGGCAGAGCCCCAAAGACTCAATTTATGGGCTGAGAGACAGATGATGGTGCAAGGAAGAGGTATTTAGATTTGTTAGGCTCCCTGTTCTCCAGTTTCTATTATGAAAAGTCAGGCTTCACTTTAACTGGGGTGAAATTAGGTTGCTGGCATTAATATTTGAAAAGGAGCTAGAGCAGCTTTTGAATTAGAGCCTGGGGAAAGCAGACAGTTCAGACTAAGGTATCTTTGAAAAATGCTATTAAGAGCAGAAAAAGTCAGACAATTAGGCTGCAATTAAAGTAAGAGCAAGCCAGGTGATTTTAAATTAATAGCAGAGAGAAATAAGATTGCAACTTATCGCCGTCAACGGCTAAGCAAATTGTAGATACAAAAAACACACTTTGCAACGTCTGTAAATAAGTGTAGAAGCCTAAAAAATAAGATGGGAGAGTTAGAGCGTAGAGCCCTAAATTCAGATAAACTAGGCATCTCAGAGACCTGGAGGAAGGAGGATAACCAATAGGACACTTGCATCAAAATACAAATTGCTCTATAGCACAATGATAGGATGGATCAAATTGGAGGAGGGGTGGGGGCTATATGTTAAAATATTGAGCTAAATGAAATGTTATTAGAAAATGGATTTCAATATGGAATCATTATGGTTAGTAATTCCATGTGTGAAAGGAAAGATAACACTGGTAGGATATATTACAATCCAAATGCCTGCTTCATGGAGCAACTGGTTCAGGAATAGACAAGAGAAATTATTTTAGATCTATTTCTTAGCGGAATACAGGACTAGGTTCAACAGGTAAAGGTTTTGGGGTCACATGGCAACAGGAATCATAACATGTTCACATTTGAGGTAATAATTAAAGTGAAGACATTAAAGAAATCTCCTCCATTAGCATTTAACTTTATAAAGGGAAACTAGGATAGAACAAGTTAAAATCTAAAAGTAGCAGCTGAAAAAGATAGTTTATTTCTCTTTCCAGAGGTTTGATGTACTGCCAACCATAATTACCACATAACTCACTACACATATTAAGCTATGTTGTGAACAAAAAATTTATGACATACAGTCATGTAAAAAAATTAGGATACCCCATGAAATATTCAGTTCTTTATTAAGAAATCGTCACATATCGATGTCAAATCTTTTTTTTTTTTTTTTTTTTAATTATCTCTGGAAAATAAAGTGATGCAATTGCAGGTAAACAAAATATCCTTCTACTTAAAGTGGCTCAAATCACACACAGATGTATCACATCAGGTGCACATGATTAGAACATCGTTACTCAGCATTTTGAAGGAGGTTTGCCCTACTTAAACCTCAGACATTTAGTTTGGTGTGCTCATGCCTGCTGCGGTGAGAGCGAACACCATGGCAAGATCAAAAGAGCTGTCTGAGGCCTTCAGAAAGAAGATTGTAGCAGCTTAAAAGATCTTAAAATAATTTAACATTAGCCATTCCACGGTCTGGAAAATAGTGTACAAGTGGAGGACTTTTCAAACAACTGCCAACATGCCCAGGTCTGGCCGTCCAAGTAAGTTTACCACCAGAGCAGACCGCAAGATGCTAAAAGAAGTCTTCAAAAACCCTAAAATGTCATCATGGGACCTACAGCAGACTCTTGCTACTATTGATGTGGAAGTGCATGTTTCTACAATCAGAAAGAGACTGCACAAATTTAACTTGCATGGGAGGTGTGCAAGGAGGAAACCTTTGCTCTCTAAGAGAAACATCAAGGCCAGACTGAAGTTTGCCAGAGAGAACGTAGATAAACACCAGGACTTCTGGAATAGTGTTCTAAGGACAGATGAGTCTAAAATTGAATTATTTGGACACCAGAAAAGAGGACATGTTTGGCGTACACCAAATACAGCATTCCAGGAAAAGAACCTCATACCAACTGTGAAGCATGGAGGTAGAAGTGTCATGGTTTGGGGAAGCTTTGCTGCAGCAGGACCTGGCCAGCTCACCATCATAAAATCCACCATGAATTCCCTGTGTATCAGAGGGTGCTTAAGGAACACGTGAGACCATCTGTAAGAAACTTAAAGTTGAAGCGGAACTGGACCCTGCAACACACGACAAAGACAAGGACTGGCTAAAAATTAAGAAATGGAGAGTCCTGGACTGGCCGAGTCAAAGCCCTGATCTTAATCCCATTGAGATGCTATGGGGTGATTTGAAATGGGCTGTACATGCAAGAAACCCCTCAAACATCTCACAGCTGAACGAATTCTGCATTGAGGAGTGGGCCAAACTTTCCTCAGACCAATGTCAGAGACTGGTAGATGGTGACAAGAAGCGTCTCACTGTAGTTATTTCAGCCAAAGTGGGTATCACTAGCTATTAGGGTGTCCTAATTTATTCCTTAGTTAGAATACACATTTTTGTGGATATCTTTTGTTTCATGAGTAAATCAAGGAAAAGTTTTGTTGTTTACTTGCAATTACATCACTTTCTTTTCCAGAGATAAAAAAAAAAGAAGATTTGACATTGATATGTGAAGATTTCTTAAGAAATAACTGAATGGGGTGTCCTAATTTTTTCACATGATTATGTTATTTTATAAATTCTGAGTCTATAAATGGTCTCTTTTTTAATAGTGTTGTAATGAAAGAACAACACAGAAAAACGATAATGTGAAGCTATCCTTAAGATTAACCAAACTATGGGAAAACAACAAATCTTAATTATATTTTCCACAATGTCAACTCTCAACGTTATCTATAGATTTCTATTTTATTACATCTATTAAGTGCAAGGAACTCTTCATTTTGTGATTTGTAAACTACAGTGGTACCTCGATTTACGAGTGCACTGACAATTCCTGAGAGAAATAATTACCTCATGGTTCATGATTTTTCCATAGGTCTCCACCAGTGACTCGGCGTAGAAGGGGGTCTCACCAAACAGGAGTTCATACATGCAGACCCCCAAGGACCACCAATCACACTCTGTCCCATACTTCCCCTTTCCATCCTCCATAGCCTGCAGGATTTCTGGTGAGATGTAGTCTGGGGTCCCCACAGCTACAGAAGACTCCACCTTGGGAAAAACAAAGGGGAAAAAGGTGGCACAAATGCAATATGAATAGAGGTGACCCCAATCTTTGAAATTTATTGGGGCCTGTCACACTGGCTGATACAAATTCATCCTAAATGCCAAGCCTAGCCTAGCCAAACATCTTCTCCACTCTTAATATTGGCCCAGTTCCACAGTCCACCTTCCCCAGATCTTACTACTGACACTAGCTAAGCCACATATTCCCCAACCCAAATGCTCCTGCAGATACTGATCCACAATGCATGCTTCTTCATTATCCATTCAAATATCAATGCAAAAACAGTCCAGCTACATACCCTACTCAGATCCCCGCTGTTCACACTGGCTCAGGCCCACATGCTCTAGATCTCATTGCTCACACCAACTGTGCACATGTTAAGCAAAGCCTTTCAAGGGTGCAATTCCAGAGAAGGTCTACTGGCAGGTATCATGTTTCATTATGTCCTTTGGAGAGGCTGGGGTTAGGGCTACCCCCTTAGAAGGACCTTAGAGGTTTGTAGGCGGAAGATCCTGTTCAAGTACTCTGGGCCATTTCCTTTAATAGCCAGTAAAGTTTTCGCAAGAATGGTGCGATTTGTGGCCTGCTGGGGTTGGCCACAAGCAGCCTGTTTACAGCACTGCCTCTGCTGACCGGCTGCTGCTTCAGGAGAGCCGCAGGTAAGAGATACTAGCTCTACCCGCAAAGAGGGAGGGTAGACCCCTGGGAGAAGGAGTGGTTGGACCAAAAGTATGTGTGGAGAAAGAGACATGGATGCTGGACCTGCAAGGTGAAGGACAGGGGTGGGGAGATGGATGGATGCTGGACCCATAAGCAGATTGATTGAACTGTAGTAAAAGAACCCGATAACCTAAGAACATTTTTAACATGAGAAATAAGTCAGCAATAGTGTCTCTGTGCTTTGTAAGACCTGAAAACATCACTTTGGCTCATCACTAAATATAGGCGAGTCTAAATGTTTGGGAGGGGTACAGGAGAAAAGGGGGTTGGGTTAGGATGGTCTCATATGGAGCAGGTGTGGAGTAATGCAGTTTGCTATGAAGATAGGGGGAGAAGGAGCTATGAGTGCACTTGCAAGTGTCACTCTTAATGTTAAGGGCTAAAGACAGTGGTGAAGCATCAGCTGTTAAAAGAGCTACTGGCACTGAAAGCAGATGTGGCACTAGCACACCCATTTTTAAAGTATAGATGGACACTTCAAAAAAAAAAGCCAGGGAGGCCTGCTGTTTATTCAGTGTACATAAGATTTTATGCCTTTTTATTGGGGAGTGAATGCCCCCCCCATTCTAAAAACATCCAAGCCCATTTTGAGAGGATAGCATCAAAAATGCATGGTTCCGATGGCAGGGGCTATCCCAGCCACCACCCTCCCAAACAGAAAACAGTGCAAATGTTATATGCCAGCTCTTCTGGTTCACTTGGACATTGTCCCTCCTGCCCCATAGCTCATCCCTCCCCCTATCCATCCTTGACCCCTTTTAATGCACTCAAAAGTATTACTTCCTCATGTGCCTCATCTATATAGAATGCAACACATCCTTTGGAGAATAAATAAGGGGATAGAATGAATTTCTTATAAATGTGTGGAGGATAGCAGCGCCAGTGGCCTCGGGGGGATTGGAGTGGAGAATAGCAGCGCTGGAAGCCTTTGAAAGGGGGAGTTGGAGTGGAAGGTAACAGCACCGGTGGCCTCGGGTGGAATTTGGAGTGGAATTACAGCAGCCTATTTTTAATAATAACTCTCAAGCAACCAGAAACTACATTGACCCGATATCTACCAATCCACATGGGTGCCGGTTCACTAAGGGGTCCTTTTATCAAGCTGCGGTAGGGGTTTAACGCGTGTTAAACCGCCTGCATTGAGCAGGCATTAGTTGTTTAGCCGGCCGCAGGGGTTAGCGCGTGATGAAATGTCCGACGCGCTAACCCCGCTAACGCGGCTTGATAAAAGGACCCCTAAGAGTCTACTGAATATTTACTCATCGTTTTGTTTAAATCATACCTGACCAAGAATCTGAATGGGAAGCACAGGGAACAAAAATAGTTTTGAAAGGATAAGTGTTGTTATGGTTAGACATTCCATCCAGATGCCCTCTTTCTAGATCCTTCCTAATTTACAGTTCAATCTGTTTCAGGTCAGAGGGAATTACTCTACCAATATATTTTATATCCTGTATTCAAAAGGTGTCACTAAATCCACACTGATTAGGAAGACCATTATTTTATCATCTTTATTAGCTTTAAATCCAGATATAGCTGAGAAAAAACACATTCTTTTGGATCTTTTGTGTATGAGCAATTTTCTGGTGACCAAACTATCTCGATGCACATCTTTAACTTACCCTCCCTCTTCAAAACCAGATGAACATCTCATGGATCCCACCCATCCCTGCAAGCACACATCCGACACCAGTTTAGTCACTAATCATTTGACAGTGCATGGGTGCTCTCAGGATGATCATTGCCAGTCAAATTTCTGCTGTACTAGAAGGCACACAATCCTTAATCAGGTTATACTTACTGTTCCATCATCCCTGAGCCTCAAGCAGGACCCAAAGTCAGCCAGTCGAATATGTCCATTCATATCAATGACAACATTGTCTGGCTTAATATCCCTAAGAATCATCAAAAAAGGGGGGGAAAAAAGAGAGATTAAAGGGAAAAACAACAATGTAGGAACCAAACTTTGGAATGATCTTCCTACTGAATTAAGGAAAGTTTCTTCATATTATATATTTCAAAAAAAATTTAAGCGCTCATTATTTTAATTGATTTATTCTAAATTTGCTGAGAACTTTGATGCATTATTTTTAAATATTGTTAACCTCCTAGAATCTGATTGGAGATTAGAGTGGGCTATAAATGTTATATTGAATAGAACAGAATTACTACTCTTCCAATTTGGATGTTCTCAACACCACCCAAGGATATCTAATGCCTTAGGCCAGCCTTCAGCCATGTGCTCCCCCAAGTCTATCTCAATGTCCTACCTTATCCCAACCCAGTCACGCCCTTCTGTTTTTTCCCTTTTTTATTCTCTTTTCTATACTAACTTGTAGTTCCTTCCTCTATTTCCCTCTCGTGGAAAGTATGTCTGTGATTTACCCAAAAATTGTTTGTCTCCCCCCCCCCACCATTTTTAAAATTGTTTATCACTTTGTAATCTATGAAAAAGCGATTTTATCAAATCCCAAATAAACTTGAAACCCCCCAGTCTAGCATCTTCACTTCATTAGCCATCAACCAAGATGTTCAGTATCTCATCTCCTTCCCTAGCACCCTCCAAGGTGTCCAGAGTCCGCCCTTTCCTTTTCTCTACCACCACTGCTATCTACATTTATCCTCCATCCTTCACTGCACAGGTACTGCATCACATCCCCAAATTCTGCTAACCTAGTGGTGGAACTGGGCTGATGCTTCCTGTAATCTTTGCTTCCCCCTCCCTTACTTACCTATGCACATAGTTGAGCTGGTGAATAGAGTGAATGGCAAGGACCATCTCCGCCAGGTAAAATCTGGCCATGTCTTCTGGGAGTCGGTCTTCTAACTTGCTCAGTAAGGTCAAGAGGTCACCACCCACGTAATAATCCATCACCAGATACTGGGGAGAAAAAAGTAAGCATAAACGGTCATCAGATGATAAAGTAAATGGGAAAGGAAGAGACCCCAGGATGCATGCAAAACATGTATGGCCAGGATAAAGTGAGACAGACAAACAGATTAGCAATCAAACTTCTTCCCCCTGAAAATGGAGAATTGTTCCTCACCAGGTATGAATCATCCTGGAAGGCATAATGCAGAGTGGTCATCCACTGGCCATCTCCTTTCACCAGGGCATCTCGCTCTTCTCTGAAACAGGCTGTCTGCAAATAGGCAAAGACATGATGAAGACTGGAAAATGAAATTACACTTCTCCCTCCAAATCTGCGGTTTCAGTATCCGTGGATTCAGTTAGTCATTATTATTTTTTTTTTTAATTTCCTTTTTTAGCCATCTGAGCCTCCCCGGAACCTTACCTGGTGGTCTAGCGGTGAAGCGGGGCAGTAGCAATCTTCCTATGATCCTGCCCTGTGCAGAGCTATCACCAAAATGGCTGCCGTGAGTTCCCGCTTCACCGCTAGACCATCAGATAAGGTTCCGGGGATGCAGGAGGGAGGCGAGGGTGGGTCAGAGCCGGCCCAAAAAGTTATTCGCAGGTATTCACACTTCGCAGTCCGGCTCTGCACCTAACCCCCGTGGATACAGAGGGAGAAGTGTACCCAATTCTATTCAGAGCCAGAGAGAGAGAGCCAGAGAACCAGAGAGCGAGCCAGAGAGCGAGTCAGAGATCGAGCCAGAAAGTAATAGAGAGAGCCAGAGGGAGAGCGAGAGAAAAAGAGAGCCAGAGAGAGCGAGAGAAAGAGAGAGAGCCAGAGAGCAATAGAGAGAGCCAGAGAGAGAGAGAGAGAGAGAGACAGAAAGCAATAGAGCGAGCGAGAGAGAGAGAACCAGAGAGAGCCAGAGACCAAGTCAGAGAGCGAGCTAGAGAGCGAGCCAGAAAGCAATAGAGACTGTGACCTCTACATTTGTTGTCCTTCCAATAATGCCATTTAGGACCAAGTCCAAGGTGGCGGTCCCTCTTGTCGGTTCTCCAATCATTTGTTCTAGGAAGCAGTCCCCTATCATTTCCAGGAACTTGGATTCCCTGCCGCAGTTTGAGGTTCCTAGGTTCCAGTTTATCCCGGGAAAGTTGAAGTCTCCCATGATCGTTACATTACCTGCTCTACATCCATGGTTGATTTCCTCTATCATCTGTTTCTTCCTTCTGTCCTGGTGGTCGATAATAGAGGCCAATTTTTGTGTCAGCCTCATTTTCTCTAGGAATCTTTATCCAGAGGGATTCCAATTTTCCTTTCCCATCTGTCTTCCCTTCTCTGATAGACTCTACTCCTTCTTGGACATACAGGGCAATACCTCCCCCTTTTTGCCCTATTCTATCTCTTCTGTATAGTTTGTATCCCTGTAGTACTGTGTCCCACTCATTATCCTCGTTCCACCATGTTTCTGTTATTCCGATGATATCCAGTTCTTCTCGTCTTGCTAGTGCTTCGAGTTCCCCCATTTTGTTTCCCAGGCTTCTGGTATTTGTGTACATACATTTGAGCTCCTTTTGTGCATTTGTGTACATACAATTTAGTTCTCTTGGTGGTACCTTCTTGGATTTTTTAGTATTCACATCCCTTTTTGTATCCATTTGCGCTCTATCTCTGTTACTTTTGATTTCTGCATGCTCTTCCCCTTTATCTGAACTTGTAGTTTCTTCTTTGGGGTCTCCTGATGCTCGGGCCATCGACTGGTTGTCGACTGTCGGCTCTCCCCTGGCCTTTAGTTTAAAGCCCTCTCAATGGTCTTCTTCATGTTTTCAGCCAAGACTCTTGCTCCTTGCACCAGCTGAAGTTGCTGCTCTAACGCCGCGGTCTCCTCCTTGTAAGGGGGAGTCCGGGTGCGCTGGTGATGACGCGTCGGTCGTGGGCGGAGCTACCTCTCGCCACTACCCCACGCTGCTTTCTTCTGCTCTGGTTCTCCCTCAAGTTTCAAGTTTCAAGTTTATTCATTATTTGATTAATCGCCTATCACTGATTACTAAGCGATGTACATTAAATATTAATATTGGGTAAACAAGAACAAAAATGAATAAAAAGATAAAATCTTTAAACATAGACAAAATACAACGGGAAACATTAGGATGGAAGGGAAAGAACTACATTTTCTGATAGAAAAGGAAGCACAATTAAGGGTAATATACAAAGGGGAAGGGAAAACAAATTAGTTTATTAGGAGTAAAATACATCATTAAACAGAATGGATTACTATTATAAAGAGCCTCTTCCTGCGGTCTCTTCGCCGGTGCCTGCTAACTCCTGCACTGGCCGAAGTTGCTGCTCTAATGCCGCGGTCTCCTCCTTGTAAGGGGGAGTCTGGGCGCGCTGGTGATTACGCGTCGGGGGTGGGCATAACCCAAGCATCTAGAGTGGTTCAGTGTGACGTTAAGGAACGCACTTTTGTTTTTGTTGTTTTTTTAACTACCTGTACTATACATATCATTAATAAATTGTGTATATCTTTGAGTGCCAGTATTAATGCATTAGCCTTTTGATGAGATGTTGCATTAAAGAAGCCCTAGGAAGGAAAAATTATGTTCTTACCTGTTAATTTTCTTTCCCTTAGACGCAGCAGATGAATCCAGAGACCAATGGGATAGCTCACATCTACCAGCAGGCGGAGATAGAGAAACTGATTAACAGGTGGTCCTATTGGCTGGCACTCCTCCTGTTTATCTAGTATAGCTCCTTGCCCAAGCATTCGTAACCATCAATAGGCATAGCATGTAAAAAACTTCTTTCCCATAACAAATCTCAAAATGCAATAATACAGAAAACAACCTGCCATAATAACAAACTGCGAAAGTTGCAAAAGAAAAAACCGAGAGACAATAACCAGAAAGGGTGGGGCTCTGGATTCATCTGCTGCGTCTAAGGGAAAGAAAATTAACAGGTAAGAACATAATTTTTCCTTCCCTAGCAACAGCAGCAGATGAATCCAGAGACCAATGGGATGTAGCAAAGCAATCCTCAATCTGGGTGGGAAGCAAACGCCACCTCCGCAACAACCGAAGCACAAAACGCCCCTACCGCATGCACCCCCACATCCAAGCAGAAATGCGGAGAGAAAGCACTCTCAGAAGACCAATTAGCCGCGAGACAAATCTCCTCCAAGGAAAAAACCTTTGGGCCGAGCCCAAGAAGTAGCCATCGCTCAGGCGGAATGGTCATAAAGTTCTTTCGCCAACCGCTTCCCTGCCAGCAAGCAAGCATAAAGAATGTCCTCCTGGACCCAATGAGCGATGGAGGCTTCGGACGCCGCCATACGTTTGAGGCGTCCCTTGAAGAATACAAAAAGGAGATATAAACAACTAAAAGTCGTTAGAAACCGAGCTCACAGAGAACGCTACTTACATATCAAAAAATGCAGTGAATAAAAGCACTGCTCCCAATTTCTCCTCCCAGGAAGAAGGAAGGAAAAGCGAGCATGACAAAAGAAAGGATGACACCCCCCTAGAAAGAAATAATGGTACCATCCGAACTGATACCCCATATTTCGGAAATCAGAAATAGAAATCCCCGTTGAACAAGGCCTGCAACATAGAAAACTGCAGAGCTGAAGCCATGGCCACAAGAAACCCCATGTTCAACGGCACAGCCCTTTAGAGTCCCAAAGACAAGGATGAAATGAAGCCTTCGGTAAACTGAGAAGTACTTGAAGTTTGTACTCCAAACCGGGCTTTCTAAGAGGCGCATGAATATACCGCACTCTGTTTAGGAACTGAACCTCATGAAGCTGAGAAGTAAGCGAAGAGCAATATACCTAGCCCTTGTAACAAGCCAAGAATGGCACCAGAAGCTGAAGCGAATTGAAAGCTAAGCCCTCGGCAATACACTTGTGCCAAAAAGGAACTCTGGTGTGTTTCAAACGTTAAGAAGCACCCAAGAAAGGAAAAACCTCCAAAAGGAAGCAGAAGCCACAGGAGAAGACGTCTGTAGCACCTGGATAAGAGAAGAAACAACCTGCTTCGCATAACCCTTACACGTCAACCAAGATTTTTCAAAAAACTAGGTCGTAATACTTAAGTAGTACAAATATCCATGTTGATCGGACCCTAGGCGAGCAAAGCTGGAGATACCAGGAAACTTCTTAGTCCGGCTGTCGAAAGACTCATCAAATCCGCAAAGTAAGGATGGCGCCACCAATCCAGAGATTCTACAAATACTGTGCCCGGAAAGCGAGCTCGAGATGGCAAATCCAAGCCATCATCAGCCAGCGGAAAACACTGAAAAAGAGAAGGCAGAGGCGAGAAAGGAGCCATGCAGTTACCCCCTCCAACTCCCACTTCCTGGGCCCGCCGAAGAAGCTAGGAAGCTTAGAATTGAGAGACGAGGCCATGAGGTCTAGGTCAAGGAGATCTCATGTCCATAAAAAGAGCTAGAACGCCTGAGCCACAAATCTCAATATCCAGGATGCAGAAGATTACACTATTACTAACATGCACACTGTAACATATAAGAAATTGGCCATGCTCAGATTCCGCGGAGAGAAAGTCTATCCAAACTCTTATCCTGATCCATAAAAGGATCTGCCAACAGAAGACGAAGGTGAGAGTCCACCCATTGAAGCAGACCAACTTCACCTGCCAACTGAGTACAACACCTACTGCCCAAGCTGTAGAAAAATACCCCCATCATAATACTGACCAAAAGGACCCTCAGCGGCAATCCGGAAGAATGATCTGAAGCTCCAGAAAGGCAGCCTGACCCTGCTCAAGAGTAGAAGAATGAACAAGTACTGAGTCGCCTATGAAGACCAGACTCCTGGAGCTGAGGATGGAAGCCACCGAGCTCCCTAACCCGACAGCCCGGGATGGTCGGTGGTCATGAGCTAGTCCAGCAAAGAACGAGGCATGCCTTGAAAAGAGAAATCACGCTGAGCCACCAAATCATACAGAGCGATGCAGGAGGAGCATACCAAATAATTGGAGCCCTGAGATACCGGGAACCACCGGAACAAAAGTGACTGCTGTAGCGTAAGAAGGGGAAAGCAAGCCGAAGTTCCCAGTGGAGTCAGCAATATGGATCACAGAAACTGTACAGAATCCCATACTCTTGGTCATGGTAAGCGAAGAAGAATACCAATCTGAGACCGAGACCTCACGCCCAAGTCTCCGGAAAGAAACACATGTCTCTCCTATATGAATAAAAACATTACCCCGATATACCTATAAATAGTACAGGAGAAAAGAGCGCTGTGCAAATTCGAAGATGCACGTGTAAAGAACTGAGGAAAAGATACCACCCTTTTCGTGCCAGTCAAATGGCCCGACTGGAAGTCGTCCGAATCAAGCAGGCAGTCAAGAAGAAATTAGATGAATCACCTGGTAGCGCCAAAATGGTACCACCGCCCACATCACCTAAAACGTTCGTGAAGCCTTGGGTAGGCTGTGGCATGTGCCAAAACCGAAAGCGCTGCTCCAAGGGAGGCAGGCAAACCCAGTGCCGATTCGGAGTCCATAGAGAAAAAGCACAGTTACTTACCGTAACAGGTGTTATCCAGGGACAGCAGGCATATATTCTCACATGTGGGTGACGTCATCTACGGAGCCCCAGCGCGGACAGCTTTTCAAGCAAACTTGCTAGAAGTTTCAAGTTTGCACACTGCACCACGCATGTGCTAGCCTTCTTGCCACTAGAGGGCGCATCCCCACCTCGTGGTCCTCAGTTCCATAACATAGCAAAGAAAGCCATCCCCGGGGAGGTGGGCGGGTTGTGAGAATATATGCCTGCTGTCCCTGGATAACACCTGTTACGGTAAGTAACTGTGCTTTATCCCAGGACAAGCAGGCATGATATTCTCACATGTGGGTGACCTCCAAGCCAACCAAAAAAGGGCAGGTGGGAGGATGGCAATTATGAAAATAAATTACGTAACACCGACTGGCCAAACCGGCCGTCGCTTCTGGACAAAGTATCCAGACAGTAGTGGGAGGTGAACGTATGAACCGAAGACCAAGTGGCAGCTTTACAAATGTCCTCCATAGGTGTAGATCGGAGGAAAGCCACAGAAGCTGCCATCGCCCGGACTTTATGACCCGTAACGCGACCCACAAGCGGGAGACCAGCCTGAGCGTAGCAAAAAGAAATGCAAGCAGCTAACCAGTTGGACAAGGTGCGCTTTGAAACCGGGTGTCCCAAACGATTAGGATCAAAGGACAAAAATAATTGAGGAACCTTCCGATAAGACTTGGAGCGTTGGAGATAAAAGGCCAACGCCCTCTTACAGTCAAGGGTATGAAGCGCCGCCTCACCAGGATGAGAATGGGGCTTCGGAAAAAACACCGGAAGGACAATAGACTGATTGAGGTGGAAATCAGACACAACCTTAGGTAAAAATTTGGGATGGGTGCGAAGAACCACCTTATCATGATGAAAGACCGTGAAAGGAGGATCCGCAACCAAGGACTGTAACTCACTGATTCGACGAGCAGATGTGAGTGCAATCAAAAAGACTACTTTCCAAGTAAGAAACTTAAGATGCGACTTGTCGATGGGTTCAAAGGGAGGCTTCATAAGCTGAGCCAAGACCACATTAAGATCCCACACCACCGGAGGAGGTTTCAGAGGAGGATGGATATTCACTAGCCCCTTCATGAAACGTGTCACCAGAGGATGAAGAGAGAGAGAACGACCCTCAAGATGCCGATGGAATGCTGCAATGGCACTGAGATGCACCCGAATGGAAGTCGTTTTCAGGCCAGACTCAGACAAATGCAAAAGATACTCCAGAATCGAAGCCACAGGCACCGAATCTGGGCGCAGACTATTCAAAGAACACCAGGATGTAAACCTGGTCCATTTCTGAGTATAGCAAAGCCGAGTCGAGACCTTACGCGAGGCCTCCAAAACGTCCCTCACGGCCCGAGAGACCGGAAACGAAGTCAGAGGGAGAGAAACCAAGCAGTCAGATGTAAAGACTGAAGATTGGGATGCAACAGCGAACCCCGACTCTGAGACAGCAGAGAGGGAAACACCGGTAGAAGCAGAGGTTCCCTGGTACTGAGTTGAAGAAGTAGGGAGAACCAGGGCTGCCTTGGCCACCGAGGTGCAATGAGGATCATGGAGGCTCCGGTCGATCTGAGATGAACCAGCGTTCTCAAAATCAGAGGGAACGGCGGAAACGCATAAAGGAACCTCCCCTCCCATTCGAGGAGGAAGGCATCCGCTTCGAGACGATCCGGAGTGTAGATCCGAGAGCAATAGAGGGGTAACTTGCGATTCTCCGGAGAGGCAAACAGATCCACTTGAGGAGTTCCCCAGCGGTCGAAAACCTCGCGAAGTACTCGGGAGTTCAGAGACCATTCGTGCGGCTGGAGAAGACGACTGAGTTTGTCTGCCAGCTGGTTCTGCTCTCCCTGAATGTAGACCGCCCGCAGGAATATATTCTGGGAAATTGCCCAGTCCCAAAGACGGAGAGCCTCTCGGCATAGAGGCCAAGAGCCCGTACCCCCCTGTTTGTTGACATAGTACATCGCTACCTGATTGTCCGTCCGCACGAGTACTACCTGGTCGTGCAGCAGGTGGACAAAAGCTCGCGCAGCCAGAAAAATGGCGCGCAGCTCCAGCACATTGATGTGGCACCGACGGTCCTCGACCGACCACAGACCCTGCGTCCTCAGACCGTCCAGGTGCGCTCCCCACGCGTACTCGGAAGAGTCCGTCGTCAAGACCTTGGTGTGAGGAGGAACGCGAAACAGCAAACCCCCTGACAAAGTGGAAGAGTCGGTCCACCAACGGAGCGATCGACGTAAACAAGGAGTTACTGATATCCGGGAAGACACCGGATCGCGATCCTGGCGCCACTGCGACGCCAGAGTCCATTGCGCGATTCTCAGGTGCAAGCGAGCGAACGGCGTGACGTGAACCGTCGACGCCATGTGACCCAGCAAAACCATCATGTGCTGGGCCGACACCTGCGATTGCCCTCGACAATGACGACTCCACCGAAGCAGAGTCTCCCGCCGGGGCGGGGGGAGAAAAGCGCGAAGGCGAACCGTGTCCAGCACGGCTCCAATGAACTGGAGAGACTGCGCCGGACGCAATTGGGACTTGGGGAAGTTCACTTCGAACCCCAGGTCCTGTAAAAGACTGATAGTCTGTCGGGTCGCTAGGATAACCCCCTCCCTGGACGGGGCTTTGATCAGCCAATCGTCCAGATAGGGAAAGACCTGTAGACCCCGCGAGCGCAGGGCCGCCGCCACCACCACCATACACTTGGTGAATACCCGAGGGGAAGATGCCAGCCCGAAGGGAAGAACCCGATACTGCAGGTGCAAATCCCCGACCTGAAAACGCAAGAACCTGCGGCAAGCGGGATGCACCGGAACATGGGTGTAAGCTTCCTTTAAGTCCAGGGAGCACATCCAATCCCCCTCCTCCAAAAGAGGATAGAGAACCGGGAGCGATAACATACGGAACTTCTCCCGGACCAGGAACTTGTTGAGCTTCCGGAGGTCCAAAATGGGGCGCAAGTCCCCGGTCTTTTTTGGGACCAAAAAGTAACGGGAGTAAAACCCCAGGCCCATCTGATCGCGAGGCACCACCTCGACCGCCCTGAGGCTCAACAAGGCCCTGGCTTCCTCCAGGAGAAGGGCCAGCTGGTTCCGATTGGGAGGGCAAGCCCCGGGGGGCAAGTCCGGAGGCGGACAGGAGAAGTTCAGCGAATAGCCGTCTGAGATTATCCCGAGCACCCAGGCGTCCGACGTGATCACCGACCAGGCCCCGGCAAAGGCCGTCAGCCGACCCCCGATGGGGAGGGGGTGGCTCGATATTGCGGTGAGGGCCCGCCCCCAACCGCCTATCCCGTCAAAAGGACGGCGCGGCCTTGGCGGCCCCCTGCGCGGCAGGTTTAGAGGGGCCGCCTCTACTCTGCTGGGGCTGTCTTCGAGGGGGCGGTCTGGAGAAGGCCGGTGTGGACTTCTGGGGGTATCTCCTCGGAGGCTGTCTGAAGGGACGCTGGGCAGGAGCCTTAGGCTTCGGCTTCACCAGAGAGGCCAGGGAGCGTTCCTGTTTGGAAAGTCGCTCCGTCGCCGCATCCAAAGTGTCATCAAACAATTCCACCCCAACGCAAGGCAAATTAGCCAGGCGTTCCTGCAAATTGGACTCCATTTCGAGGGTACGAAGCCACGCCAGCCGGCGCATGGCCACTGCACAGGCGGACACCCTCGAGGCGAGTTCAAATGCATCATAAACCGCGTGGAATAAATATAGGCGCAGCTGGGTCAGGTTGGAACTAAAGGTGGCGAACCGGTCCCTATGCGACTCAGGCATCACCTCACGAAAGGAGGGGAGGTCCTTCACCATCGTACGGAGGAAGGAAGAGTACGAGAAGGCATAGTTCAGGACCCTGGTAGCCATCAGAGAGTTCGCATAGAGACGGCGCCCAAATTTGTCAAGGGTCCGGCCCTCCCTACTAGGCGGGACCGTCGCCGAGACCCGGGAAGGCTGAGATTTCTTGACCGCCGATTCCACCAGGAGCGAAGTATGGGAAAGTTGGCCCTTCTCAAACCCCTTGATGGGAAGGGTGCGATACTTAGACTCCATTTTGGCGGGGACCACAGCGACCGTCAATGGAGCCTCAAGATTCCTCAGAAAGGTCTGACAGAGGACCTTGTTAATTGGAAGGCGCGGCGACTCCCTGGGGGGGGCAGGAAGATCCTGCTCCTCCAAAAACTCCTTGGTGTAAGTGGACCCTTCAGACAAGTCAACACCCAAAGCCGCAGCCATATCCTGCACAAACCTCGTAAAGGATGAGGGTTTAGCAGGAGGAGAGGGAGACCGAGACTTCCCGGCAGAGCCGAAGGGAGAGGCCTGGTTGGAGTATCTGGGCTCCCTACCCGACCCCGACCCCAACGAGGCACAGTCCTGCGACCTCGACGGAGTCGGAGACCGGGTGCGCCTGGAGGAACCCCTCGGGGATCCCCCCGGGGTCCGAGGCACCGAGGCCCGACCCTTCGGCCCGGGCGAGGAAGCCCGAGAGCTCTCCCTGGCCGGAGACCGGAACAAATTGGGGTTATCGACACGCAAATCCCGTACCTGCAAGGCACCGCCCCCGGCCGGTGACGAGCGACCACGCCGCCGAGGCGAGGTCCGAGACCGCTTAGCCTTCCTCGGCCTGCGCCTCGCTCGAGACCTGCCCGAGGGAGATGAACCCCTCGAGGACCCCGAGGACGAAGACGAAAGTTTTCGTACTCGGCGCCCCTTGTCCTTCGGGCGCACACTACGCTCCGGCGGATCTCGCGAAGCCGGGTCCGAGGGAACTACCGAGGTCGAGGCCGTGGGCGCCTCGGGAGCCGAGGCCCCGGTACCCGAGACCGAGGTCGCCAACTGCGGGGCCACCCGGGCCGAAGCCTCCGAGGCCGAAGCCGCCGAGGCCGAAGCCTGGTGCAGCTGGTCAATGGCCCCGGTGAGCTCCGAGGCGATTAACGCCCGGAGCAATTCCTGGAACACGGGGATTGACATCCCCTGCGGCAAGACCTGCCGCTGCTCCTCAGAGGGCGACCTCGGTCTCGAGTATTCCCTCGGGGCAGCGGACGCTGGCAACTTGGGCTTCACTGAGGCGGGCCCACCCGCCGACGAGCCCGAGGATGGCTTCTTGGATGGAGCTGAGGAGGGAAGCGGAGACTTAC
Source organism: Geotrypetes seraphini (assembly GCF_902459505.1). NCBI lineage: Eukaryota > Metazoa > Chordata > Amphibia > Gymnophiona > Dermophiidae > Geotrypetes > Geotrypetes seraphini. The sequence continues at coordinate 70,751,181 of NC_047091.1, read as the reverse complement.
CCGAGGCCTTGGAAGAGGCCAGCTGCTTCGAAGGCACCGAGGCCCGAGGCGAAGCCGACGGTCCCGAAGCTGAGGTCGAGGCCGATGTCGAGGCCGAGGTCAAGGCCGGGGCCGAAGCCGAGGCCGAACTCGAGGCCTTCCCCGGCGGGGACTCTACAGAGAAAAGTTCCGCCATGCGGGCCTTGCGGCGTTTAAGTGCCCACTTCTGAAAAGTGGCACACTTATCGCAGGATGCCGTCGGGTGTTGGGGCCCCAAACACCGCAAACAGCACCCGTGCGGGTCAGTAATCGAAAGGAGTCTTTCACAGCGCCCGCACTTTTTAAAGCCCGTTACGGGCCGGGACATGGGCCCACAAGAGAGCCGGGAACAAGCGAGGTTCCTCGGCCACGGCTACCGGGAGCCCCCGGTAGTAACGGATACGAAAGATTTTTTTTTTTTGTTTTTTTTTTGAAAAAGAAAGAAATAAAGCAAGAAAAAGACGAAAAAAACGCAGCGACCGTGCGAAAAAACCCTACACAGCCGCGGCGACAGAAGGCACAATTAGCACAAATTCTCCACAGGGCTTCTGGCTCCGCGGATGAAAAAGAACTGAGGACCACGAGGTGGGGATGCGCCCTCTAGTGGCAAGAAGGCTAGCACATGCGTGGTGCAGTGTGCAAACTTGAAACTTCTAGCAAGTTTGCTTGAAAAGCTGTCCGCGCTGGGGCTCCGTAGATGACGTCACCCACATGTGAGAATATCATGCCTGCTTGTCCTGGGATAATGTAAATATACTACCATGTTGTCTGCAGAAATGTTTAACCCTGAGAAACTAATTCAGAAGAATGGGATCCAGCCTGCCCAATGCCCCCGTCTTGGGCACCATGCAGTAAGTGGAACAACGTCCCTTAGTTCCCGAAGAACTACAAGAACTGTCCTGAGGACCAGTAACACTGAAAAGGGAAACACAAAACATAGAGACTCCAAGAACGAACTGGAAACCTGAGGAGGATGCAAAGATGGAAGCATCCTGAAAAATCTTCACAGCCCCCTGACCTGACATTATAGCGTCTTCTCCCTCATGAGAAAGCCTGAAGAGTCATTGAAAGAAGTCAAGATCCCCTCAGAATGAAGTGCAGAAGGTCAGGGAATGGCAGGAGGAGACTGTAGGATCTGCAAGAAGATTCTCCTAGGAAAATTCAAGTTTCACAATGTAAAGAGGAATATATTGGAACCATGAAAACAGTACTAACCCCATGTAACATGAGCGAAATACGTATGTCCTTTAAAGTGAATACATACTACACTCATCAAGATGCTGCATCTACCACCCCGTGGAAAACAACAGCATCCTTACAGGTATCAGACAAAGCTCACATCGCTAATGAGAGCTTCAGGGATGAGGCTAACAGCCACATAGCGCATGATCCTCCGCGGGTTTGATAGAACAGGTAACTGGCTCCTGGTTAAAAGGAACTGTACAGCCCTTCCTGTCTGGACGGGAGGCCCGTCTAGCATGTGCCATGAAAAAATGGTGTCAGGAGAAACCAGCGTGATAAGCATGGAAATCTGAAGTCCAGGCCCCCTCAGAAATAGAGAAAGAGAGTCCTGGCCGCAGGAAGATGCGCAGTGTCATTATGCTCATAGAGACAGCCCAAACTTGGAAACTGTTTGTACTACCTTTAGGCATATATATCCTGTGCCACTACTAGACACATGCAGCTCAGCACAGAGGCCCAAATAAGGACAATTACCAACAGACAAAGGCTCAATCTGCAGGGACCCCAAGAGAGACAATGAGATACCTGTGTGAAATACAGGGCACTATCTTACTGCTGATCTCACCGTGCCGTGAGTTGCCCTATGTCGCCCCAGTCCGGAGACAAACCGAGACTGGGTGACCTAGCACAGGGCAGAGTCTCTCTAGTAAACCCCTTGAGTGCTAACCCCAGAGTCCGATTAAACAAGCAGCTTCCTTCAAGGGAGTACAGCAGGAACACAGACATAGACATATAAAGCTGCCCAAGCTTGTCCCAAAGCTGGTGAAACACATACAACTTGTCTGAACCGGAAAGGAGAGAAGCCCCGGCATACCCTGACCAAAGTCAGCTGGAAACAAACTACCGGAACGCTGCAGCTCTCCCGCCATCGCCGGAGACCCAAGCGCACACCGGATTCTCACTGACATGTGGCCGCTGCATCAACGCTCCTAGAAATATAGTTGGATTCAAGCCCCGCAAAATTTACCCTGCCACGGCTTGCATAGAAATAAAATCAGACTCAGGGAATAACCAGAAGAACGGCCCACAGCGCCGGAAAAAACATGTCCCATCTCATGCTGCTATAAACCGGCACCTGTACAACCAGCTGCACATGGCCGTGACAAACACCGATGAAAGAGAGCCTCAGAATAAACAGGACTACAGCTGCACTGAAACCCAACAATGAGAACAAGTGCGAGCAAGAAATCGCACCGCTACTGCCGCACTGTAACCAAAAAGGAAACCAAGCGCGTGCATGCAAAGGGCGGGAAGTCCCGGCTCCCTCCACGGATTTCTAGTCATAAAACTTAGCCTCAATAAAATATCCATGCCTTAAATGTACGATGACCGAACCCACAGTACTAAGACTCCCAAACAGAACCTGAAGTAGAGAGCTGCACGGGAACGGGGACGACGGGAATCCCGCGGGACCCGCGGGCATCCCGCGGGTTCCCCCTTTGGGTCACGGGGATCCCATGGGGACGCCCCTAGGGTCACGAAGAACCCGTGGGGACGCCCCCTAGGGTCGCGGGGATCCCGTGGGGACGCCTCCGAGGGTCGCGGGGTTCCTGCGGGGCTGGATGTACTCAGTCGCGCGGCTCTTCTCCCTACCTTCTCTGCTTGCAGCACAGAGCCGAACGGAAGTCTTCCCGACGTCAGCGCTGACGTCGGAGGGGAGGGAGGGCTTAAACAAAGCCCTCCCTCCCTCCGACGTCAGCGCTGACGTCGGGAAGACTTCCGTTTGGCTCTGTACTGCAGGCAGTGCAGGTAAGGAGGAGAGTAGCCTCGCGGTTCGAGTGGCTACCAAGGGAGGGGGCGGTCCACCCCGCCACACCCCGCCCCGGTTGCAGCACAGCCGGCCAGGTCCCCTTACTTTTGTGGCACTTCCCCGACCGACCGACAACAGCCCCGGTCCGACAATCCTCCCTGCCCTGTAGCCGCGAATCTAAATTATCTTCTTACAGCAGCTGTAATAAGGTAATTTAGATTCTCAGTTAAGGGCAGGGAGGTTTGTCGGACCGGGGCTGTTGTCAGTCGGTCGGGGAAGTGCTACAAAAGTAAGGGGACCTGGCCGGCTGTGCTGCACCCGGGGCGGTAGAGAAGGAGTGGGGAGAAGGACGCTGAAAGGCCATGGGGAAGACGGGAGGAGGGGGGGAAGGACTCTGAAAGCACTTGAAGACAGAGGAGGGAAAAGGACGCTGAAAGCACATGGGGAATACAAAGGGGTGGAGAAGGACGCTGAAAGGCCATGGGAAGGGCGGGGGGGGGGAAGGACTCTGAAAGCACTTGTGGAAGACAGAGGGGGGAGAAGGATACTGAAAGCACATGGGGAAGACAAAGGGGTGGAGAAGGACGCTGAAAGGACATGGGGAAGACAAAGGGGTGGAGAAGGACGCTGAAAGGCCATGGGAAGGGCGGGGGGGGGGAAGGACTCTGAAAGCACTTGTGGAAGACAGAGGGGGGAGAAGGATGCTGAAAGCACATGGGGAAGACAAAGGGGTGGAGAAGGACGCTGAAAGGACATGGGGAAGACGGGGGGAGGGTGGAGAAGGACGCTGAAAGGCCATGGGGAAGACAGAGGGAGAAGGACGCTGAAAGGACATGGGGAAGCAGAGGGGGGAGGACACTGAAAGCACATGTGGAAGACAGAGGGGGGAGAAGGACGCTGACAGGACATGGGGAAGATGGGGGGAGAAGGACGCTGAAAGGAAATGGGGAAGAGAGAGTAGGGAGAAGACGCTGGCAGGGAAGAAGACAGATGCCAGACTATGGGGGGAGCGGAGAGAAGAAGATGGGTGCCAAACCAATTTGGAAGGGGGAAGAAAGGGAGAGGCACAGTAACAGAGCAAATGGAAGATGCAGAAGGAAGAGAGACAGTGGATGGAAGGAAATGAATGAGAACATGAGGAAAGCAGAAACCAGGCAACAAAGGTAGGAAAAGAATTATATTTCTTTTTTTTTATTTTGCTTCAGGATAAAGTAGTATATTAGTTGTGTTGATAAAAATTTATAAACATTAGAGGCTCTGGTAGAAACCCATTTGCAAAGTATGTATTCTTCCCAATTAATATTTTCAAATTAATAAAGTCTTTTTGCTTATTTGTAAATGGGTTTCTACCAGAGCCTTTAATTCAGTAGCATAATTAAATGAAATAACTATTTCTGAAGTTTATATGGACGGGCGGGGACGGAGGGGATTCCTCGCGGGGACAGAGGGGATTCCTCGCGGGGACGGGTGGGGACGGAGGGATTCCTCACGGGGACGGGTGGGATTCCTCACGGGGACGGGTGGGGACGGGTGGGACTTTGGCGGGGACGGGTGGGATTTCTGTCCCCGCGCAACTCTCTAACCTGAAGTTCAAACAACTGTAAAAGCCAGACATGCTCACAAGCTAGTTGTTAGGGCTGGTTGAAGCCAGTTTGCAGCAAAAGCATGGCAGAATGTAACAACTGTGGTCTCTTTTTTTTTTTAACACAGAGAAGGGAAAGAAGAAAAAAATTGAGACCCAGTCAGACCCTCTAGCAATGGAGGGAGGGTGAGGCAGGGACAAGGGGGGGGCCCAAGTGTAACCTCTAAAGCCGGCACCGTTCAGCCGGACACCCCTGTCTCACTGAAGAGAAAAATCTCACCAGGAGAAATAGCATTGCCAGCTCACTGAAGAGAAACCTCAACAGGAGAAACAGAATGGCAGTCTCGCTGAAGAGAAACCTCAACAGGAGAAAATAAAGTTCCAGTCACAGCCAGAATTCAGGAGTTAGTTGAATAGCGACTTTTTCCTGCTGGGAGATAGAGAATACTAGATAAACAGGAGGAGTGCCAGCCAATATGACCACCTGTTAATCAGTTTCTCTATCTCCGCCAGCTGATAGATGTGAGCTATCCCATTGGTCTCTGGATTCATCTGCTGCTGTTGCTAGGGAATACCCCCTTCCCCTTAATGCAGCTAAAAGCTCAGTTGAGAATGACTGTCTCTTTTTGGATTTGCACACTGCAGCTAGTAGCACTACAGAAATAGTAGCAGCGTAGGACAGCAATTTTCAGATGGATAATTTATGCAAATAAATTACAGTATTAAAATGAATTGTTAACATTCATGTTTGCTGTAACCAGTTTAACATTTGCTGCTGTTTAATTAATATTTTTACTGATGCAACAGGCTATGTGCCTCACAATACAGACATTAACCAGTAACAAGACACAAGACCAGCTCTAATTATCGGGACATTTGGAAACCATCTTTGGATTATACAGGAAATCTAAGTAAGGAATTGAGAAGACCTAAGAGGTTAATAGCTTTTGATATGTTGTGAAAAAATAATTTGTAAGAAAGAAGTGAACATGCATTCCTCTGAAAATTTAGATACAAATATAACCATTCCAGAATTTAAAGACTTGCTTTCTACACAAATGTGATTTCTGTTCAAAGCTGTATACTGCAATATTTGAATGATGGCTGGCTTCTTATAGAATATTCAATAATATAATAAAGAAAATTATTTTATAAAATTCCTTTGCACACTGGGTCATCTTGACAGTGCTACTATTAAACTACAAAATATAACATTTCTGGGTCTGGATAAAGGCATTCTTATAAGGAGAACGGACCTTGTAACAGGGATTATTTCCACAAGATATGCCAAGGACTCTGAAAGATGTCCTTGTACGAGAGCACAGCATACTACAGACAGAGAAAACCAGTACACAGATTGATTTGGGAGGTAGAGATCTGATAATAAGGGGGGTTTGTTACACAGGACTCTCCTCACCTCTGCTCTCTTCAACATTTCCCACTTGTGGAGGATCTTCATCGCAAAAATTTTCTCGGTTCCCTTCAACCTCACCACAGCCACCTGGCACAGAGAAATGCAAATAAAATGAAGCTCAATTTGGTAGCAATAATAGGAGGGCAAAAGTTGTGAACAGTGAAGTAAGAAAGGGCAAAGTTCTCAAGCGTACCCCCAAAGCATGTACCGACACCACCATCCTCTTCTGGCCCATCTCCACTTCCTTCATTCTTTAAAGCATTTCATACATGGAGGTGTTAGGACATGTTACCAAAGCCTTGGCCCCCCAGAAGCAACTGCATGCATATATAATGGAAACTGTTGTAACCCCTAGGACTTTATATGTACACAAAGACTTTTATTGCAACTCTAAAGTCTACTTCTTCCTCCACTTTGGAATGTGCAACACAACAGAACCTCAAATCAGAAAGTTTAGCCCTCTAGGGCAAGGATTCTCAATCTAGTCCTGAGAACACACCAAGTCAGTTAGTTTTTAAGATATCCACAATGAATATGCACGAGATAGATTTGCATACAATGGAGGCAATGCATGCAAATTTATCTCATGCATATTAATTGTGGTTATTCTGAAAACCTGACTGCTTGGTGCATCCCGAGGACTGGGTTGAGAACTCTAGCGAAGAACGCGAATAGAATGCTAGGCATGATAAAGAAGGGAATCACGAGTAGATCGGAGAAAGTTATAATGCCGCTTTATAGAGCGATGGTCAGACCACACTTGGAATACTGCGTCCAGCATTGGTCTCCATACCTAAAGAAGGATATAAAACTGCTAGAGAGGGTACAGAGATGAGCAACAAAGCTGGTGAAAGGTATGGAGAACCTGGATTACGAGGACAGACTTAAGAGACTGGAGTTGTTCTCTCTTGAGAAAAGGAGACTGCAAGGGGATATGATCGAGACTTTCAAAATACTGAAAGGAATCGACAAAATAGAGCAGGAAAAAACATTATTTACAATGTCCAATGTGGCATGGACAAGAGGACATGAGCTGAAGCTAAGGGGGGGACAAGTTCAGGACTAATATCAGGAAGTTCTGCTTCACGCAACGAGTGGTGGACGTCTGGAATGCTCTCCCAGAGGAGGTTATTGCGGAATCCACCGTTCTAGGATTTAAGGGTGTTAGATGTACATCTCCTTATGAGTGGCATGAAGTGACATGGGTAAGGGTAAGCTAGATGCACTTCTCTTTATGAGAAGCTTAGAGCGATATGGGGACCAAAACTATGCCAGGGTACACCTGGTGGGGCCTCCGCGTGTGCGGATCACCAGACTTGATGGACCTAGGGTCTGTTCCGGAGATGGCACTTCTTATGTTCTTATGAAAAGCTCTCCTGAATTTGGCTGTCTGCTCCCACCATAAAACCCTTACCTCTCCAAATGCCCCACGACCTATGACCTTCAGGATTTCAAAATCCTCTCGATGCAGGCGCATCTCCTTCACCTTGGTGGCGAAAGGTTTAGCTAGAAAATAAATGTGAAGTACAAAATGTAAGACATGGGCTTGGTAGAGAATGTAAGAACTGCCATTACTCTTATTTTTCTTGTACATCGCCGAGACGATTAATCAAATTTTTAAATAAACTTGAAACTTAAACTTAAAACTTGAAACTCTAGGGCTGATCTAGTCCCGAAGACATGTAGAGAAGTTTTTCACATTATAATCTATATTTCAAAGATTCCAGTCTAAACTTTATAAAACATTCCCTGTATTATAAAAAGTAGGTATGCATTTTGATTACAAATTTAATCACAATTAAAATTATGTTGTTCCCCCCCCCCCCACCCCACTTCAGCTTCTTGTGACTCTGGGCAGGTCACTTAGTTTCAAGTTTATTAAAATATTTTTTGACCCTTCATTGCCCAGAGACACAAGAAACTACCTTTAATTGCGCAATTAAATCACAATTATAAATTTTAACTAAAATGCAGCTCTAAATACATTAAAGAATAAAATGATAAAAAATTAAGATGTAATTGTTAAATTTCATATTAAAGAATCTTAAACAGCTTGCAGAATAGCTATAAAACAAACAATCTTACAACTTTCATAGTCCAAAAAAAAATGCAAACACTAGCCTAAAACAATCTTGCGCTTTAATCTATAAATAGAGAAATTTTCAAAGTCCTCTACATAGGGAAATAATTTACCCATTAAATTAGTCACCTGGAAATTACCTCACAGCTCTCAATTCACCTCAACATGCATACTTTCAGCCATATTTGGGGACATATCACTAGGAGCAGGTTTTGGATGAGACTGGAAAATACATGTACAGCAGATTGTATGATTATGTGTGTTTAAACACTCCTGGTCAAATTGTAGGTTTCACTGAATCCTAATTGAACAGGAGCTAGCACAACATCTTCCTGCAAATATGAATGCATAATTACAGTTTGCTTAGTGATTTTTTAACCGATTGAAAATACAGTGAATAAAGCAGGTACCAAAGTATGGATACTTTTATAGCACTGCTTTTGGCAGATTTTAACAGCTTCCAAACATTTGCTTTAGCCAGTTAAGAATCTCTGTTCTTGGGAGTTCCCCCCCCCCCCCCCCCCGCCCAGATTAATTTTTCTCATTCAGAAAAAAAAAATTGGTTTGTGTCTCTTTGCATGTCTGAAATGTTCCTATAGTTTTTCAATAATATTCAAGGCTGGAGGGGAGGGGGGGGGGGGGGGGGAGGGGGATGCAGACCATTCCAAAGCCTTCATCTTTTTTTCCTGTAGGTACTTCATGGTTAATTTTGACGTATATTCAGATCATTGTCTTGTTGAAGTACCCAACTCCTTTTCAGTTTCAGCTTTTTAGAAAACTGCAGCACATTATCTTCCGGGATATACTGATATTAAGTAATTCTTTCTTCTACTCCACATAGTATTTTCTGTGCCACTAACTGCCACAGAACCTCAAAATCTAATAGATCCATAATAGTGTATATACTCAAATATAAGATGATCCAAATATAAGTTAAGGTACCCTTTTTCCCCAAAAAAAGGAGGAAAAAAAAATAAAAAAGGTTGACTCAAATATAAGCCGGGTGTGTGTTAATATTATTCATGTGCCCCGTCCTGCCAGGATCTGTACCCAGCCACCCTCCCTCCTTGCCCGGCTCTCTACACTGTCCCACCTCACTCCTGATGTCCTGCAGGCCTCCACCGGGCCTGACTTATAACTTGATGGTCCAGTGGAGGGCCGAGACAGGAGGGATTCCTCCCATCTCCTGTCCCAGCCAACTGACAATTTTTTTTACCTCTCTCCCACCTCCTCCCACATACCTTTTTGAATCCCTGGTGGTCAAGCGGTGTACCAGGCAGAAGCGAGCTTTCTGTGCTCCTGCCCTGAACCCCTCCCTGAATGGCTGCCTTGAGTTCTCTCACCCAGTGGTGTACCAGCCATAAGCGAGCTTTCTGTGCTCCTGTCCAGCCCTAAGCCGCTCTCTGAATGATACTGCGAGTTCTTCTCACAAGTCCTGCGAGAACTCGTGGCAGCCATTCAGCAAGTAGTTCAGCGCCGGGCAGGAGCACAGACAACTTGCTCCTGCCCAGTATACTGCTGAACCACCAGAGATTAAAAAAGGTATTGGGGTGGGGCGGGGAGGCAAAAAAATTGTCAATCAGCCAGGACAGGAGACAGGAGGGATCCCTCCTCTCCTGGCTCACAAGGTCATATGGCAGGCCCCGCGGAGGCCTGCAATAAGACCAGAAGGGGGGCAGGTAGGCACTGACCCGAATATAAGACAAAACCTCAATTTTTGGGTCATTTTTTAGCCCAAAAATCTTGTATTCGACTATATACGGTAGTTAGCATGCTGCTTATCAAAATGATTCACCCTTGTCACCAAAAGAATCTTGTATAGTCATGGTCCAACTATTCAATTCAATTATTATATCACCATTCCAAAGTACTTTATTTTAAAAAAGTTTTAGGTTTTCTTTTGCATACATGATGACTTTTGTGAAGTCATAGAAAAGTTTCCTTTTGATAGCTTGTCCATGCAGAGATCATTGATGTGTAAACAATGCTATCTTCCTAAATTCTGAGCGTTATTTTGCCATTGTAGCTGAAAAAAGTGTTATTTTATTTTGCAAAGTGACAATTTGCAAAATCGTAATGCTATGTTTTTACATTATTTCAGACCACTGATTGAATCATGTCAACAAAAAGTTTGGAATTTTCAAGTGTGGAACTCTAAGCCACCATGAAGTTCCTATTTCTGCAGAAGAAAACTCCAAAAGGAAATCCATGAATGTATAATGCAAACACTGAGTGACAAAACGCCCATCATACACCGCAGTGAAGAAGTGATATGGAAACTTTCAGCATGGAGATTGAGACCAAAGATGCAACAAGATCTGGGAGGCCTCAAACAGTGTCAGCTCCTGAAATTGTTGACCTTGTCCATGACCTGATTTTGGCAGATCAGCAAATACTGGCTAAAACCATTGCTGACACACTACAGATACCCAGGGAACGTGTTGGGGGTATCATTCATGAACGGCTGGGTATGCAAAAGTGGTCAGCCAAGTGGGTGCCCAAATTTTTGAATGCTGACAAGACGGAAGTAGAATGGACACTTCCAAGTTGATTTTGCAGCATTTTCAGCAAGCTGTGCCAACTTTTTGGAATGACTAGTTACTGCTGATGAAACATAGTTATACCACTATAATCCGAGACAAAACAGTCCATGCAATGGCAGCACTCAGGTTCGCCAAGGAAATTCAAGACCCAAATGTCAGCAGGAAAAGTCATGGCCACAGTGTTTTGGGATCAGGAAGGCGCTATCTTCCAAGGGGCCACACAGATAATCCAGAATCTTACTGTAACTTGCTGTGCCAATTAAAGGAGGTATTGAAAGAAAAGAAAAGAAAAAAAAAAAAGGAGAGAGGGAAGCTGCAGAAAGGAGTTCCCTTTTTGCAAGACAATGCACCTGCTCACAAGACTGGCAAAACGATTGATGTTTTGATGGGGTTTTCCATGTATAGACCATCCACCTTACTCAACAGATCTTGTCCCATCTTACTATTTTCTGTTTCCAAACCTTAAAAAGAGTTTGAAAGGGCAACAATTTAAGTGATTCAGAGGCAATTGCAGAAGCAAAGCAGTGTTTAAGTAGCCAGAGTATTTTTTGGAAGGGTTAAAGAAACTTCAGGCACGATGCGCCAAGTGTGTTGAACTTAGGGGTGAATATGTGGAATAACGTGTAAACTTCATGGCTCCACATCATTCCCTTCTTGTTTGGGCTGAGAACTTTTCGTCACCTCCCTCATAAGTTTTTTGCTTGCAGAACTACTTGAAAATTGGGAACAATTGAAGGAGATCTTTCTTCATCTTCCAGATCCCTCCTAAATTCAGTTTCATGAGCTTCCCGTTTCTTAATGATTCTGACAACTGATATTGCTAGCGGGAACAAAAAAGGCTTTTTGTTGTTTTTTAAGTAACCTATTTTCTAAAGCTAAAGCATCTTTATTTGAAAGCTGCTTGCTGGAATCAAAAGTAGACTGAAGAATCATATGCTGATAGGTTAGAAGTAGAGGTCTGCACGGGAACAGGGATCGCGGGAATCCCCCCCTAACCCACGGGACTCCCACAGGGACCCCCCTCTAGCCAACAGGACTCCCACGGGGATGGAATGCTTTGGAAGCAGGGTTCATCCATACAATATAATGGACACGTCAGCCTTAGTAAAAGAGGGGGTTTATAAGTTAATTACCTGAACAGAAAACAAAAAAAGGGTTCCACCTAAGAGATTCCACAAGGAAAACAGCAGCACAAACACAAAAGAAACTGTGGAATTGATGATCCTGTCAGAAGTAATTGCTGCTTTTTTATGGGGACGGGCGGGGATGGAGGTAATCCCTTGCGGGGATGGTGGGGACAGAGAGGATCCTGACAGGGACGGGTGGGGACGGAGAGGATCCTGGCGGGGATGGGTGGGATTTCTGTCCCCGCGCAACTCTATAGTTAGAAGGGCCAAAACAAATGTGGAACTGTCTTCACCTGACTAACAAACTTTTTGGAGACGATTAACAACTTGTCTCGTTCTACTTTTATGTATTTTACAGTATTTTGCAACTGGAAGATATCATGGTCACTTTTTTTAAAAAAAATTTTGCTACTACTATTAATTATTTCTAGAGCGCTACCAGACACACATAATGCTGTATGGCATCATGAAGGAGACGGTCCCTGCTCGAATGAGCTCACAATCTAATCAAAACAGAAAAAAAAAAAAAAAATCCAGGATGTCAGGGTAGGGGTTACAGTTAGCAGGGATGGTTTCTTGGGTATTCTTATTGTCAATCTGTTAAAATCTGCAAGCAAATACTTTTAAATATGCATTCAAATTTGCAGAAAGATGCATTACCACCATGTATGTATCAGCTTCTGTTCATTTAGGGATTCAGCGAAATATATAATTTGACTAGAAGTGCCTAAAACTTTTACATATAACTGTTTTTTTCAAATCAGGTAGAGATTTTTCCATGAAAAAAGTCTGTACAAAAAGCAGGTACAAATGCCTATGCGAACAGAGTATACACATTTCTTCGATGCACAGAAAGTAGTATCTGCAGACTTTGTAGAAACCTGGAGAATCTGAAAAACGTAGCGGGTTCTTCATGTACGAACACATGACCTTCAGAAAAGACAGACATGCACATATCCAAACGTTCAGTAACACACACAGGCACAAAAAGAACTAGGGGAGCATCAGTAACAGGGGATGTGCCTTTATAAAACAGGCCCCTATAATGAACCCCCCCCCCAATAGTGCACAAATGCACGTGCAGAAACATATCACTGCAAAGAAAATGTAAATGTACCCATGTGTACATTGGAAGAGCTGTGGCAGAACTGCTACGAGTGAGATTTTGAGCAGTAGTAACTAGCTTTCTTGGAAGGTGAGATATTCTACACTTGCTACTTAGCTGTTTTATACTGGTAACAGAGTTTTGTTTTGGTTTTTTCCATTCATTTTTTTGCAAGTTTCAGAAACTGAATACAGCAATGTAACAATAATGGAACCATTCAAGCAAATACATCATATATTATAACATTGCTTATTATGGTAGCCATAGAAAAAACCCTGCCCCCCCCAACCCAACCCCACCTCTCCAAGATCATGGGAATGCGAGGTGAAGAGAGCAAAGGTACCGCTCAAGGTTGACCAGCTAAGAGGCGACTATGAGTTGAAGGGGTCAAAGTAAGGGCTGCCAAATGCAGTGGCATACCTAGCATATATGACACCCGGGGCCCATCATTTTTTGACACCCCCCCATCTGTATGAAAACAAGATTTTAGTAACAATCCACATGTCACACATGAGTACCTAGAAAAAGACAGCATCTTACATACTGCAATGAGCAGTACAACATCAATACACCCATTGTAAAACTAAACAAGCCAGACTAGTACAGATCAATCCTAACAAAAAATCATGTTTCGAACACACAAAACACCTTCGCCTAGTATGGAATATGTAATCACAACCTAACCTCTCCCTCTTTTACAAAACTGTAGTGTGGATTTTAGCCACGGAGGTAACAGCTCTGACGCTCATAGAATTCTGAGCATCAGAGCTGCTACCACCACGGCTGGTGCTAAAAAACGCTCCACAGTTTTGTAAAAGGAGGGATAAAATAGAAATACATAGACAAAGGTTAAATTGAACCAGCAAGAAGCTGGACTCTGCATACAATGCACCACAGAAACAGTGATACATGTCTCCTAAAGCAATAAATAAATAGAAAATTTTTTTTCTACCTTTGTCTTTTGCTTTCCTCATCTTCTTGTAACTCACTTCCTTCCATCCACTGGCTGCCGTCTCTCTTCCCCTAAATGGCATCTTCTCTCCTTCTATGCCCCTTCCAGAAACTGTATGCCTCTCCCTTCCATCTCTCCTTTCACCCCCATTGGTCTAGCATCTCTCTCCTCTCCTTCCCTCTCCCACACCTCTCCTCTGTAATCCCTTTCCCTTTTTACCCTCATTTTCCTTTTCAATTTATTTTCTGCATCTGTCTAGATTATGTTCTTACTACCCTCTCATCAATTTCCTTTTTAACTGTCTACCTAAAGCTTGCCACCTCTTTCCCTCACCCCTCCAGTGTTTCCCTAACTCAAACCTTTTCTCCCCATCATGTGCCCTCCTTTTATTTATCCCCTCCTTCCATCATGTACCCTCTTTCTCTAACCCTTCCATCTAGTACCTTCTCCTCTCTCTGTCCACTTCCATCCAGCGTCTGCTCCCCTCTTTCTCTCTTCCCATTTCCTTCCTGCATTTGCTCCCTTATTTCTCCCATCTGCACTTCCATCCAGCATAGGCTTCCCACTACCATCCAATGTCTGCCCTTTCTCTCTCCATCCACCCCTCTTCAATCAACATCTGCCCTCTTTTTTTCCCTCCAATATCCTTCCCCCTTATGTCTCTCCCTTTTCTCTGTACATCAATTCCATCAGCACCACCCTTCCATACCACCCTGCCCCCCTTCTTTCCCTCCACCACTCTTCCATTCCAGCAGTCCTGCTCCTTTCTCTCCCTTCATGCAGCAAGGTCCCGTGATGACTGTAGCTGCCGGCTGCCAGTCCACCCCACTCCAACGTACTTGCTCTGGAGCGGACTCGGCAGCCGCATGCTGGAAGGTCCCATGATGACTCGCCTGCTGGCTCTGTTCCGGAAGAAGTAAATTACATCGGAGGGGGTGGACCCAGCAGACGCAGGGAGTTGCGGCAAAGTCCCACAATGACTGCATCTGCTGGGTCCACCCCCTCCAACGTAACTTACTTCTTATGGAGCAGAGCCGGCAGACGAGTCATCACGGGACCTTCCTGCACCTCAGCGTGGCTGCCGACTCTACTGTAGAGAAAGTAAGTCGGAGGTAACATGACCATTTATTTTTTTCATCAAAAGCGAACATCTATTAATTGACTGTGTATCCTTTCTTTCTGCACTCAGGCCCAACAACGGACCTGGCAGGCTGTGCATCCCCCCAAGGCGTGCACCCGGGGCGGACCGCCCCCCCCCCCCCCTTGGTACGCCACTGCCAAATGGTAAGCAACACTCGTTCCCATCGGGAGTCTCAGTCTGAGACACACCCATACTCTCCATCATCAATAAATGCAACATTCTGGAACGCCAGTGAAAATAGGTAAGGCCCAAAGACCTAATCCAATTAGAAAGAATAACTTTAAGGCCAGATGGTACAGCCTGTCTAAGGAATCCTTTCAGCCCCCTAAGTATAGGATGTTGTAAATGAAAAAGCCAAAACAAAACTATAGCTATTACAGTGCCCTCAGGTCTGCCACAAACGTCCCACCTGTGAGAAAACAGAAGACCAGAACAATCTAACCAGAGCGCAGTCCCAAAACATGTGGGACAAAGATGCCCTAGGGCAGTGCTGCCTAAGTCCGGTCCTCGAGATCTACTGGCAGGCCAGGTTTTCAGGATATCCACAATGAATATGCATATGAGAGAGATTTGCATACCAAAAAGGCAGTGCAGGCAAATTTCTCTCATGCATATTCATTGTGGATATCCTGGAAACCTGGCCTGCCAGTAGGTCTCGAGGACCGGACTTGGGCAGCCCTATCCTAGGGTGTGCGTACTTCAGACAAGCACCGGTAGAGATGAGTGTCGCCCGGTAGGCACGCCGAGGCACTATATACATTTTGCAAATGAATTTATAACCCATTTCAAAAT
This sequence comes from Geotrypetes seraphini, assembly GCF_902459505.1. Taxonomy (NCBI): domain Eukaryota; kingdom Metazoa; phylum Chordata; class Amphibia; order Gymnophiona; family Dermophiidae; genus Geotrypetes; species Geotrypetes seraphini. Next base: position 70,735,435 of record NC_047091.1, on the reverse strand, counting down.
ATAAAACATCAGGCAACAAACCATGGAGTATTTTCAATTATTTCTGCACGTTGATCTTATAGACTGATCGACAATTCAGTACGCCAAGCCAATACCACACACTCATAATCCAGTGAAGGGAGGAAGTCCAACATGGAGTGCCTGAAATATTTAAGCGGCACTACAAATTGGGCATCCAACCAATACAGGTCAGAGAGACACTCATAAAAAACAGAAGTGAGCAAGGAGGTTGGCAGAGAAGTCACATAGTGTTTCAATTGCAAGAGGTCAAGACATCCAATCTATTCCATCTATAGCTGGTTCGTTAACAGTGAAAAAGCATGTAGGACTCCATCATCTGTAAGAACTTGGTAACAATGCTAACAGTTTTAAACAGCTTTCATGTTAGCATTTATGCTGGTGCTACACGTTTTTCCAAGCGACTGTGTCTCTCCTATCATTTTTCTACTTATTTTTAATCAGAAGTGTACTTTGGATGTTTTGATTCCTATCCACCCCCTCTCCCCGTTAGTCTCTCTCAGTTTTGTTTTGATTTAAATCACCCCAATATTGACTGGATAAAATATTACATCAAGGAATGCTAGGGAACTAAATTCCTACATATAATAAATGACTGACAAGAGGGATAGCTATTTTATATTTGGTCCTTAGTGAATTGTAGGGTGTAGTAAAAGAAGTAATGGTATTGAATCCGTTGGGAAACAGTGATCATAATATGATCAAATATGAGCTAATATTTGGATTGAAGTCACAAAGGTAATCTATTATAGAAACATTTAATTTTCAAAAGGGCAACTATGATAAAATGAGGAATAAAAAAATGAGAAAATTATAAAATAAAAAAAAATTTAAAAAGCTAAAAAAGCATGAGGAAATATTTGGAATAAAATCCCTTCACTTTGCATCACCGTGAGAAAAAGGTCCTGGGCAATATTTTTTACCCATATCATGAGAATGAGACTAAGTATGAGGTTCCCACCCTCACGTGCATTACAGCACACAGTACATAGATGCCCTTCCACCGGCAACTCAGCACAATTTCAACATGAATTTGCATCCTCACCCCTCGAGGAGTCCATCCCAGTTATTGGTAGCAAAATCGGGAGAGGGTGGGGGAGGGGGCTTAGGAAGATAGATGCTTTTGAAAAAAAAAAAAAATCAATTGACAAAGATGGCCGCCACCAGTAAAAAAAAAACCAACAAAAAGTAACCAAAAACAACACCATAAATGGACTGTAGAGACTTTTCGAAAAGGTCAAAAACACAGCAAAAGGGGTTTTGGAGGTGGGGGACCAGAACCCTAACCCCCCTTTATCCTCAAAACGGGGATTTTCAGACTCATCCCAATTTTCCCATAGGAATGAATGGGGCAGTACTCGGTTTCATGCTGGTTCCCTGCCTGCAGCTTTTTCAATGCAGTTGTAAAGGTAGAAAGAACTTTTATGTCACAGATACTTCCTGTGACTCTGCAAGACCACAGAATCTTCAGGGCTGCAAGCCGGACAGACTTACCTTCACCCCCCTAGGGACCTCGGAGAATGATGGCGATGGGTAACTACACAGCCAAAGGTTTCAGGGCACCCACAGCTTGCACTCAAGCCACTGAGAAACTCAGAAGGTGAGCTGGCTCCCCCAGGGGAACAGACCCCAAACCCAGAAGAAAATATAGCAGGCTGTCTCTCCAGGTCCACCCAAAGGCTTACCCTGCAGACCAGCAAAGCAGATCTGCGTCCTTTTCCCAGGCAGAGAATCCCCAAGAATGGGAGATCAGGGCACCAAAGCCTCAGAAAGAAACTTTAAACGCAAGAAAGCAAAAAAGCTGAGAGCAGTTCAAAAGACCTCTGCAAGGGCTCCGCCACTATAGGGGAGGTGCTCAAAGTTGTAAGTATTCTCATTCTGTAAATCCAGTTCATGTGAAGGGATAAATTACCACACATACAGAATCTGGAGGAGACGTAACTGAATGACACCTAGTGATGACTAATTTGAGGTGACCTCCGATGCCTGAAAAGTAGGCATGGTTAGGGGTGAAGAATAGGCATGGTTGACTTAGGTGTAGTTAGGCACGGTAAGTGCTGTTTATAGAATCAGGCCCTGGCTGATCTGCTGCACGCCTTCCACTTCTAGCATCCGTAGACCTCAGCTGGATCTTGCTGCTCCTCACAACTCTCTCTCAATCTTAAGAGAATTAGAATAGCCTTACTGGGTCAGACCAATGGTCCATGTAGCTCAGTATCCCATCTTCAGGGAGGCCAATCCAAGTCACAAGTACCTGGCACAAGCCCAAATAGTAGCAGCATTCCATACTACCATCCCATGTACTACCACAACCTGTCTCCCCTCAAATCACTACAGCAAAGCCTTGTTCCCTTTGCTTCAGACTGCATTAGTGGCTCTCCAACCACAACTCATTGTTCCCTCCAAAAATTTTGGAAATTCCTAGTATATATTACCAGAATAGTGGGCTCACTTTCAAAACACCCTTACAACTTATAGAAAAATAAAGGTCTAATTTAGAGATCTAGTCACACCAAATCAGTGACAGAGCTGGATCCAGTCACAGGAAGATGATGTGTCTTGAAGTACATAAAAATGGGGAAAAAAAGGGAGTATATATTGTTTTTTTTCTAGCTATTTCAAATTATTAAATGATAATTCAGCTTTGAAAGCAGTACTCCTGTAGTAATGAGCCCTGAGCAGTAGACTGCACGCGCCCTTCTTCTGGCAAAATGCCCGTGGGAGTGTGCAGCACCAATAAGAGGCCGTGTCAGCCTGGAGTCATGGGGCTGAACCCTGCTGTTTTAGCAAGTTCAGGCAAATTACGCCATTGACTCAGGTGCACTGCAGGCCCAAAGTGGAAAAAGAATCAGACTGCAGCCCAACCTACAGCAAAGTTCTAAAGGTAGGCTGAAGGAAGCTCCTCAAACCCCCACCATGTGGCCTGCTCCTCAGTCACAACTCCCACACTCCCAAGCAGACAGTGCAATCTTAAACATTATGTCATGTCATTTAAAATGGAATATTTTCTGTAAAATTTTAGGGAGCTTGCATTACCTTCCTTGCCTAAAGTACGCTAGAGATCAATGGAAAGGGATGTGGCTGTGGTAACACCACCCATGTAGGTATCCACATGTGGCAAAAAGGTGACTCGAGGTCATCAAAAACAAGGTGAGTCAGTACTTATTCTCCTCATCTCAGGAACCAACTTGTATTTCCTGTTTTTCTTGGTATCACTAGAACTAAATATCCAATCAGTACATTGGAGAAGGGGACTGGGAGGAGAAATTAGGACTTGCTTAATCTGGTAAATAGCTGCCATGGGTCAGGCAGGAAATATAGATGTAAAAGAACATGACAGCAAATAGAGAATACCAAATCATTCAGCCTATGCCATACATACCCTTCCTACAGGGCATGATCAACCTTCAGCATTACACTTCCCCCTCCGTATTCGTGGTGGTTAGGGGCAGAGTCGGCCCGTGCATATTAAAAAAACTGCGAATAATATTCAGGCTGGTTCTGCCTCTAACCCCCGCTTCCCCCCAGCTATTTTAAGCCCTGTAAGCCCCCCCCTTAAGCCTTACCTGGTGGTCTAGCGGGTTTTCGGGGCAGGAGCGATCTTCCCACGCTCCTGCCCCGTGCAGATCGCTCACAGGAAATGGCTGCCTTGAGCTCCTGTCGTCTCTCGAGACTACGACGGGAGCTCAAGGCAGCCATTTCCATCCTGAAAAATGATAATGCATTTTTTGGTTTAAAACTGGGAATAAGCAAATCCGTAGATACGGAAACCGCGAATATGGAGGGGGAAGTGGACTTCTTACTCTCCCACTGCTGATGATCTTCTATGTTTATTCCAGGCTTTACCCCTCACTCCCCCACTGCTCACGGGATCCAGCTCTGCGGGTGCTTGAGCACTCCCAATACTAAGCAAACTGATTGTGAACACAGAAGTAGTTTCCCTTAGGTTTAGCACTCCCAAGCATTTTTAAGTGTTGGCTCCCACCACTGAGGATCCTCTGTGCTTTCCCAATTATTCTATGAAGTTATTTCCCGATGACATTCCTGATTTTAAACCCCTTTCTCCTACTGGATAAGCATGTCTTACACATTATTTATATTTTTTAGATATTTGAATGTTGGTATTTTGCAGTGTACTCCCATCTTTTCTCCAAGACAGTGGTTCTTAAACCTGTCTTGGAGGATCCTCAGCCAGTCGGGGTTTCAAGATGTCCCTCTATTATATGCAAATCTGGCTCATGCATATTAATTAGGGATATCTTAAAACCCCAACTGGCTGGGAGTCCCCCTGAACAGGTTTAAGAGTCACTGCTCTAAGGCATACCAATCGAGATCCCTAAACCTCTCCTCTGTACCAGTTTGATGATCCTCTTCTGGACCACCTCTACCCTTCTGGAGATGCAGCCTATAGAATCAGGCAATAGAGGTGTACAGAGAAATTCTCAACCTTTTTACTACTAGAAATGAGCATAGGACCACCTAATAACCACAGGTAAGACATTTATAAAGGTGGTTTTCACAGAAGAAAAAAAAAATCTCTTGCTCATTTCCTGGTAGTATACTGATAACTTGTCTCATAAGCAGATCCCAGCATTGAAGCTGCTTCACCACTGACCCTCAAAAGTGATGAAGCTGGATTGAAAGCATGAGAATGCTTTCTACCAAATAATAATAAGAAATCCCGCAGTTGGATAAATTCTTGGGGAGTTCCACAGGGTTCCCCTTTATCCCCTAATTTGTTTAACATTTACATTGCCTCTATAGGGAACTTATTGCAAAGTTTAAAAGTAAAATTTTATATCTATGCAGATATCACTATAGTTATTCCTTTTACTAACCTGACTTCTGAGATAAAGAATCATCTGTCTTTTATTTTAAAGCAAATTGAATTGTGGATGACTGCATTTAAATGAAACTCAATTCTGACAAAACCAAATTCTTTCTGGCAAGCCCAAATGACAAAATTAAAGATTTATCGATTTCTTTAAATGATCAGGTCTTTCCAATTGACTATTCCATAAAAATTTGGGAGTGAAATTGGCTTGATCCCTGACTTTAGATGAACATTGATGCATTGGTTAGAAAATGCTTCTCGGTGTTGTGGAAACTAAGATCTATCAGAAAATATTTTGATGCTGTATAATTCCATTTATTGGTTCAATCTTCCATTCTAAGTATGCTTGAATACTGTAATATCATTTACTTGGGAACTTTTAAGAAAACCCTTCAATGACTTTGAGTTATTCAAAACTCGGCTGTTAGATTGATCTTTGGTTTGATAAAATGGGAACATATGTCCCTATTATAAAAAATTACACCGGAAGCCCCTGGAAGCAAGAGTTCTGTTAAAATTCTCTTGTCTTAGTTTTAAATCAATATTTGGGTTGGCCCCTACGTATCTGGTCTCTCATTTTAAACTGAACTGTTCTAACAGGCCCACTCGTAGAATTCATATGTTCACTTATCCTACAATAAAGGCCTGTCGATATAAAAGATTCTTGGATAGAACTCTTGCTTTCCAGGCAGGTAAATTAAATGAATGGTTGGCTAATATCATTATGCATTCTTCATCCTAATTCAGTTTAAAAAAATTAGTAAAAGCAAAATTATTTAATTGATTTGTAAGTGAAGGTTTTACTGTTTTTACTTTCACATTGTATGTACGTACTGATGATTTTATATTGTCCCGATTGCCCAGTACTTCTTGTTGTAAACTGCCTCAAACTATTTTGGCTTTGGCAGTATATAAGAATGAATTAAATTAAATTCTTCACTCAATATGATTGTGGAAGAACAGACCCAGCACTGAAGCTGCTTCACCACTGACCCTCAGAAGTGACGAAGCCGGATTGAAAGCATGAGAATGCCACTTTTCTACCAAATTCTTCACTCAAGTTTAAGTTTCAAGTTTATTTGTTCTTAATGAATCGCCTATTTAAATTGCTAGGCGATGTACAACATAGTAAAATATACAAATAAAACATTGGTGTTGACATCTAAAATAACTTTTGTTATGGGTTAAAACTTAACATACAAAATACATACATATAAAATAATTTTTGTTATGGGTTAAAACTTACAAGAATTGTGAGGGTAAGTGGGGGAAAAGTTACAATGTTTGGATAGGAGAGAAGGAAAAAATAAAAGGAAAGAACAAAAGAAGGGGGGTAATTTTAGCTGCTTAAATAAAAATCGATAATGTATATACTAAGAGTCGTAAGCATCTTTAAAGAAAAATGTTTTTAGAGTTTTTTTGAATAAGGTTAAATCTTTTAATTTTCTAATGTATTGGGGTAAGAGATTCCATGAATGGGGGGCCATAACTGAAAACATATCGTGCCGCCTGATTCCTATAACTCAATACGATTGTGGCAGAGATCTCTAAAGGATGCAGGAAGGTCACAGTGAGCAATGCTCAACGATAGATGCCCTGTTTGGGTGGATCAAGACAAGACAGGAAGGGCTCCTTTTATCAAGCTGTGCTAACGGTTTAACGCACGTAATACCGAGTGCTAAACCACTAGCCGTTAACGCCTCCCTTGAGCAGGTGTTAGTTTTTAGGCCAGTGCGGGGATTAACGCGTGATGAAATGTCCGTGGCTTGATAAAAGGAGCCCTAAGTCAAGGTCCAAATTCAATGGAAACACACAAAATTTTGATATCCCTTAAGTCAGGGGTGCCCACACTTTTTTGACTCGTGAGCTACTTTTAAAATGACCAAGTCAATAAAATTTTAAAAAAACACAACGCACACTGTACGTATAGAATTGTTAATTATCATTCCTATTCCGGGGTTTTTTCAAAGAGGTCAAAGCAGATGACTCTATGCACTGTCACCTCAGTAACAACCATACAGAAATAGACAAATACCCACCCCCTCCCTTTTTACTAAACCACAATAGCAGTTTTTAGCGCAGGGAGCTGCACTGAATGCCCAGCGCTGCTCTCGACGCTCATAGGCTCCCTGCGCTAAAAACCACTATTGCGGTTTAGTAAAAGGGGACCATATTGTAAAATATAGACAGCAGATATAAATTCAGACACATTTTGATCACTAAATTTAAAAAATAAAATCATTTTTCCTACCTTGTCTGATGATTTCATGAGTCTCTGGTTGCACTTTCTTCTTCTGACTGTGCATCCAATCTTTCTTTCAGCCTGTATGCTTCCTCTCCTCCAAACCTCATTTCCCCCCAACTTTTTCTTCCGCTCTCCCTGCCCTTTCTTTCTTTCTCTCTTCATGCCCCCTTTCCTATTTTCCTGTTTCTCTTCTTTCCTTCTGTCTCCCATCCTGCGCCCCTTTCTTTCTTTCTCCCTGCCCTTCCCCAAGCCACTGCCACTGCCATTGGGGAACGGGACCCAAACGCCACCAATGGATAACGCGGTCGCCGCCCATGCTCTCTCTGCTTCAGGCCGATCAATCTTCCTCTCCCCGACGTCAATTCTGCCGTCGGAGAGGAAGTTCCGCCCAGCCAGGCAGCGATTGGCAGGCCCGAACATCCTCTCCGACGGCAGAATTGACGTCGGGGAGAGGAAGATTGATCGGCCTGATAGATCGCCAAGGCAAAGGGAGTCCTGGATGATCGACTCACTTTGCCTTGGCGAGCTATCGGTCGATCGCGATCGACCTATTGGGCACCCCTGCCTTAAGTACATCAGGCGGAGTTAGGATGGAAAGCATGCAATAACGGGGAATTTCTATATTATTAGTTTGCCTGGGTACAGTTAATTATTGACAATGAGTGTACAATTGACTAGGGAACTGGCAAAAACCCACATAAGTTACACATTGATTCTGGAAGTAAGGTTGGTGTTGAGAAGTCAACTGCAGGCTTGGATCCATGCAGCATCCTGCTCATCACCCACCCACATCAGATCACCAGTCCTTCCCCTTTCTGCATAGCTCCATTCCAAACCCTGTCTTGCACCTGTTATATGATACTCTTTCTCCCCTCCTTCCCATATCACCAATATTCTAAAGAAATAGGCCTTTTTAGAAAGCTCAAAGCAGGATAGCCACTGGTATTCTCAAGTAAATCTGGTAAAAAGATAGGAGCTGCTAGCTGGTGAACCCACAGAAGTTTGAATTTATTTTCACAAAATGTCTAATGCAGCAATAGTGGTGCTGGGATAAGGTAAGCATAGGACACACACAGCACTCGCCCCCAGCAGTGTTTGTGCTGCCTCCTGATTCTGGCCTTTTAACCCTCCCCAAAACATCTGGGAAGCAGGTGAAAAGGTATGAGGTGCTGTGGCTAGCAGTCCAGTCCAAACTAAAGTACTTTTTACTTGCTTTCCCGTTGCTTTGAAGATGGCTAAAAACAGTAACTGGGAGAGTTATCTAATGGGGCAAGTTCAGTGTGTGCCGTATTAACTTCATCCCAATTCCCAGACTTTAAAAAAATGTTATACGCCAACGGAAGGGAAAAGAGGCAGGGACTGTTCCTTAAACCCTGCAGACCCGCTTTCCCACTGTACCATCACCTTAGAAGCCCTTCTCAACTACATCCACCCCCGCACCCCCTCCTGGAGCCCTAAAGACACTCTCACACATCACACCCTCACTGTGCCCCACAAATCAGGACTTATTTCCACACCCTAGTTGTCTTATGTACTCCTTACATATCCCTCAGGTACTCGCCAAAATTCACCTCTTCATACTGTTGCTGTTAGGTGCCATCAACTCATGCTCGAGTCCTAGCGACTTGATGAGTTGCGGATCTAAAACAAAATCGGTTTTGTGCTAGTCTGGTAAGGTCCTCCACTGTCATCCCCATGGTTTTCAACGTATCCAGCTATCCCTCAGTTTCCACAGACATTCCACCACCATCCTCCAGCTTCTTGACTAGAGCTCTGAAGAGTTCCTGAACCATATGCCTCCCCTCTCCTGGTCTCTACAACCTTGAGAGCTATGGAGTAAAGGAGCCCATCTTAAATCTTTCCATTCAGGGCCCATTTAGTCCTAGCTATACCACCAAGGACAACCAATCCAATGAGCATTATTGCAAAACTTTTATTATATAACTAGTCTTATAGCCCGTTACATTAACGGGTGCTAGAATATATGTGTGTGTGTCTGTCTTTATTTCTTTCTCTCTCTCTCTCTCCTTAGCCGCTTTCTGTATTTCTGTCTTTCTTTCTTATGTTCCTTTTTCCTCGGCTGTCTACCCAGTCTCCCTTCCTTTTACCTTCCCTGTGTCCACCACCACCCTTTCACTGCTCCCCTTATCCAGCACCAGCCCTTCTCCCTTTTTTTAATCTCCCCCCTGTCCAGCAGCACCTCTTTCCTGCTCCCCCGTCCAGCAGTAGACCTCCCTTCCTTTTTCTCCTCCCCGTCTCTTCCCCTGTCCAGCAGCACCCTTTACCGTGCATCTGCCCTCCGCCGACAGCCGCCACGGCCTGCAGCCACCGACAGCCGCCTGAAGGCGCCAAGAGCTGCCACGGCCGCCTGAAGCCGACAAAACCCTAAGCCGTGCATGCGCACTTCTACCTGTGGGAACCTACAGAGCACGTAAAACGGGAGCACACAGGTAAGAGTGCGCATGCACAGCTTAGGGTTTTATTATATTAGATTACACAAGGAAACAAAAATTGGGGGGGGGGATCATCTGACAGCACAGCAATTTTTCTAAATCAGTTTTACACGCTGATTTCAGGTGTTAGTTTTTTTCAGTCACGTAAACTTTTAAAGTTATGACTAATGTTAGTTTATAGCGTTTTAGCATATAGAGTTTTAAGAATTACATCAACTTAAAGAAATGTTGCAGTATCTTCGGTCCAAAGTCAAATAAGCACACAACATAGTATAATTATACTGGATTGTGTCACTTAGCAACCAATATTTCTTCAAAAATGCTTAGAGTACGATTTCTTTTTGTGAGTTGTGCCTGGATTGTCATGGCAAAACATCCAGCAGCAGTCGGCCATCATACTCTCATTCCAAAAACCTTGGTAGCGACACTCCATTAACTGAATGTCCTGGTGAAAATGTATTCCTTGCTCGTCACTCACCATATTAAGATTTTTCTGGAAAAAAGTCAAGATGCGAATGCAAAAAGGTGTATTTTTAATGACATGTGACAGCCAAGTTTCTGATATGAGTCGAGGAGATTCTGAACTCCTTCCTTGTATGAAGGAAACTTAGGGCTCCTTTTACTAAGCTGTGCTAGCGGTTTTAGCGCGCGCTAAATTGCCCCGCGTACTAGACGCTAACGCCTCCATTGAGCTGGCGTTAGTTTCTCCGTGTAGCGTGCGCTAAAAAACGCTACCACAGCTTAGTAAAAGGAACCCTTATTGTTGCTCAGAAAGTTTTCCACGAACCACTTGAATGCCTCCCAAGCTTCAAGCTCAGCTGCTGAGAGCGATTGCTTAAAATCTTCATACTGCATAACGCACTTGATCTGTGGGCCTATAAATATCCCTTCCTTCAGTTTTGCAGTGCTGATTGTTGGAAGTTTCTTAACACAATATTGAAAACCTGGCGAGTTTGCTTTACCCATGGCCTTTACCAGGTTCTTCATCAACCCCAGCTTGATATGAAGAGGTTATAGGTATCTCTCAGCTGCCAGACACGCTTGACATAATGTTCAGCTTTAGATCTGCTATCCCACAAGCATATGAAACAGCAGTATTTAGTGAATCCTCTTTGAATTTCCATTAGCATGCCAATGACCTTAAGATCACCACAGATAACTGACTGCTTCTAGTAAATTCTTCATATTCTCATAAGACTCTTTTAGATGACCAGAATGGGCAATTGGTATACAGTGGTACCTTGGTTTACGAGCATAATCCGTTCCAGGATCATGCTCATAATCCAAAACGCTCGTTTATCAAAGCAAAGTTCCCCATAGGCCTCAATGCAAACTCAGAAGATTCGTTCCACAGCCAAAGTTTGCAATGGTGGCCCAGGGGTGAATACCTGCCTGCGGGTGCTGCAGCGATTCCAAAGTGTTGCCTTCCTTCCCTCGGGGTCCCTGTGCAGCTGCCACCCACTTCGGCCGATGACTCTGCCGTCCGTCAGCGCCTCACGGCTCCCATCCAAGCCGGCCACCATTCTGAACGAGCATGCGCACGGCTTCACCTCTCCTCTCCTCTGTCAGCCGCTGCCCCGACAACACGCTCACTACGTACAAGCACATCCTGCAATTGAGCCAGTCACTAAGTCCATTGGAACAACTGGTACAGATGATATGTGGAACCCAAGACTTATCCTGGTCACCAAGTGGACAGCCAAAGTATAATTTGTATACCTTCTTCAGATCTACGGTAATTGGGTGACATTGTGCTTTCATCGTGAATGAACCACAGACATAACAGAAACTATCTGGCATGATAAAGGCTAATATTAATCACCATCTAGCATAAAAAACAATAACTCATTAACCCTCCTTATACATTTATATATAATGAGCCTCATTACAAAAATGTGACGTACTAGTGAAAAACTAAACAGATTTGAAATCAGCATGAAAAATACTACAAAACCCACCCAACATTAACTCTGATGAAAATGACGTGTTGGCCTGTGTTATTAAGATGGAGAGATCAAACTTTCTTCTCCATTGAATCAGCCCGATTACGTTTCAGTGTAGCACAGTGAAAATATTATTTTTATTTATACACACACAGGGGTGGGGGGAGATGGCACTTTTTAAAAACTTAAAATCTAATCTAATATCTTTCTTTCCCTCCCTGCAGCTTGCAATCTTTGGGATGCTGGCAGCATCAATGAGCCAAACACCCTGGAAGCTCTCTCTCAGCTTCAACTTCCTGTCCCTGTAGAGGCAGGACACTGCAGCTTTCGGGTCACAGACGCTGCTGTTGGCCCCCAGATTACAGGCTTTATTGTGAGAAAGGGAGAGAGGTTTACCGCTGGGGGAAGGGAAGTGGATTCCAGACAGGCAGCTCATTCCCATGTCTGGAGGAGAAATGCCAAGTTTACCTGTAACAGTTCTCCTTGGACAGCTACTCTTACAGGCACATAGTAGGTGATGTCACCACGTGACAGAGCCAACCCAGCTAGTCCCCAAGCTGTGAAAACTCTAGAAAACTTTACAGCGCATGCGTCAGCCCTTCCTGCCCAACATATCAGGGAAGGTATCAATGAGCATATAGAAAAAAATAATCTGATGAGATCGAGCCAGCATGGTTTCTGTAAAGGCCGATCATGCCAGACAAATCTACTGCATTTCTTTGAGGGGATAAGTAAGCAACTGGACCAAGGTGACCCAGTAGACATTATATATCTAGATTTCCAAAAAGCCTTCGACAAGGTGCCCCATGAACGCTTACTGAAGAAACTGTGGAGTCACGGGGTGGAAGGGAACGTGTACAGATGGATCAAAAATTGGCTGGCGGACAGGAAACAGAGGGTAGGAGTAAAGGGGCACTACTCTGACTGGATAGGGGTCACAAGTGGTGTTCCGCAAGGGTCAGTGCTGGGACCATTGCTGTTCAATATATTTATTAATGATCTAGAAACGGGGACAAAGTGCGAAGTTATCAAGTTCGCGGATGACACAAAACTCTCCAGCAGGGCCAGAACTGTTGAGGAATGCAAAGAACTGCAGAGCGACCTGAACAAACTGAGTGAGTGGGCAAAAAAATGGCAGATGAGCTTCAATGTGGAGAAATGTAAGGTCTTGCACATAGGGAAGGGGAACTCCATGTACAGCTATACGATGGGAGGGAGGGTACTCGGGGAAAGCAGCCAAGAAAAAGATCTGGGGGTATTGGTGGATAACACAATGAAGCAGGCGGCACAATGTGCAGCGGCCTCAAAAAAAGCGAACAGAATGTTGGGCATTATCAAAAAAGGTATCACTACCAGAACAAAAGAAGTTATCCTGCCACTGTATCGAGCAATGGTGCGCCCACATCTGGAATACTGCGTCCAATACTGGTCGCCATACCTCAAGAAGGACATGGCAATACTCGAGAGGGTCCAGAGGAGGGCAACGAGGATGATAAAGGGTATGGAGAAACTTTCATATGCCGAACGGTTGGACAGGCTGGGGCTCTTTACCCTGGAGAAGCGGAGACTGAGAGGGGACATGATAGAAACTTATAAAATCATGAAAGGCATAGAGAAGGTGGAGAGGGACAGATTCTTTAGACTAGCAGGGCCAACTAAAACAAGAGGTCATTCAGAAAAACTGAGAGGAGACAGATTCATAACGAATGCAAGGAGGTTCTTCTTCACTCAGAGGGTGGTGGACACCTGGAACGCGCTCCCCGGAGAGGTGATAGGACAGAGTACAATTCTGGGGTTCAAAAAGGGACTGGATGATTTCCTGGAAGCAAAGGGGATAACAGGGTACAGATAGAGGTTTACCTTACAGGACATTGAGCGAATAGGGTATGGATATTTTAGGTTAGGTAGGGAACACTTTCAGGTCATGGACCTGGGGGGCCGCCGCGGGAGCGGACTGCCGGGCACGATGGACCCCTGGTCTGACCCGGCAGAGGCAACGCTTATGTTCTTATGTTCTTATATACTGTATGCCATACTGTACCCCTTCAGTTTAGTTATAAGCTAGTAGCAACAGAGGAGGCTGAGCAGGTCTGTGTGGCTGTAAGATCAAATGTCCAAGGAGAACTACCGTTACAGGTAAGCAACTTCCATTTCTCCATGAATAGGTGAACTTAGTCAGTAGGTGCCTCCAAAGCTAGAAAGGTAACAGATAACATGATGTCCCAGTAGTAGCAGTGTAGTCAGATATATAGATACCAGACAGACAGTCATCTGCAAATTCATTAAAAACATAGAAAGTTTTGGTGTTACCTGATATGCTGTGGTTGAGGGATGTTGCCCCTCATATCTGTCTGAAGCACTGTTCTCCCAAATAGGAATCAGTCTGGGACACCATATCCAAACAATAACACCTTGTAAACGTATAAAAAGACAACCATGTTGCAGCTCTGCAGATGTCCAGTAAAGGAGCATATCTGATATTTGCACATGAAGTTGCCATCGTTCTCAGGTTGTGCGTAGTTATATGAGGCAGATCAGAAGCCCTATAGTTTGCCAAACTTTCTGCATAACAGTACTGAATGATATCTGAAATCCATTTGGACAGGGTCATCTTGGAAACAGGTCATGCAAATGAGGAAGTAGAATTCAGTGAAAAACAATTGAGGGGCAATTTTGGAAATTTCTTCTTTCTAGATAACGACTACTTCGGAAAATTGCATGCCATGAAATCGAGGGTGAAATTCTTACGTGGATTAAAAACTGGCTGGAGCATAGGAAAGAGAGTAGGGGTAAATGGACAATTCTCAGACTGGAAAAGCGTCACCAGCGGGGTGCCGCAGGGCTCGGTTCTTGGACTTGTGCTCTTCAACATCTTTATAAATGAACTGGACATTGGTACGACGAGTGAGGTGATTAAATTTGCAGACGATACGAAGTTATACAGAGTAGTGAAGACACAGGGGGATTGCAAAGATATGCAACGTGACATAATCAAGCTCGAGAAATGGGCATTGACATGGCAGATGAGGTTCAATGTGGATATGTGCAAAGTGATGCATGTCGGGAACAAAATTCTCATGCAAAAATACAGGATGTCTGGAGAGACCTCCCAGGAAAGAGACTTGGGAGTTCTGATCGACAAGTCAATGAAGCCATCTGCACAATGCGCTGTGGTGGCGAAAAGGGCAAACAGAATGCTAGGAATGATCAAGAAGGGGATCACGAACAGATCAGAGAAGGTTATCATGCCGCTGTACCGGGCCATGGTGCGCCCTCACATGGAGTACTGCGTAAAGCACTCGTCCCCATACATGAAGAAGGACACGGTACTACTCGAAAGAGTCCAGAGAAGAGCGACTAAAATGGTTAAAGGGATGGAGGAGTTGCCGTACAGTGAGAGATTGGAGAAGCTGGGCCTCTTCTCCCTTGAAAAGAGGAGACTGCGAGGGGACATGATCGAAACATTCAAAATACTGAAGGGAATAGACTTAGTAGAGAAAGACAGACTGTTCACCCTCTCCAAGGTAGGGAGAACGAGAGGGCACTCTCTAAAGTTGAAAGGGGATAGATTCCGTATAAACGTAAGGAAGTTCTTCTTCACCCAGAGAGTGATACAAAACTGGAACGCTCTTCCGGAGGCTGTTATAGGGGAAAACACCCTCTAGGGTTTCAAGACAAAGTTGGACAAGTTCATGCTAAACTGGTGAGACTGGACTCATTTGGAGCACTGGTAATGACTTTGGAGCTACCGCGTGAGCAGACTGTTGGGCAGGATGGACCATTGGTCTAACCCAGCAGCGGCAATTCTTATGTTCTTATGTTCTAAATGGATAAAGTCCTGGAGCAGTTAACAGATGTAGACATTTTTCTGCTGTCAAAGCATGCGGCGGTGTGCAGAAGGTGGGCAGAACAATAGACTGGTTCAGATGAAATCTGGACACCACTTTTGGTAGAAATTTAGGATGAGTTGTGAGAAGGATTTAACTTGCAGGATCTGGGTATATGGCAGATAGTACACCAGTGCTTGCAGTTCCCCAATACACCTGGCTGACGTACTTGCTATCAGAAAAATGGTCTTCCATGAGACATACTTGAAACTTTTTGTATCTAGTGGCTCAAATGGAGGCCGAGTGAGAGAGTTGAGAATGAAATTTAGATTCCACCCTGGGACCAGAGAGATGGGAGGATATATCCTTTATAGCCCCTTGAGAAAACGTTTAACAATGGGGTGCCGCATTAAGAGTTGAATCTTCAATAGGGGCATGAAACACTGAAAGAGCTGCCAAGTGTGTATGTACAGAGTTGAAAACAAGTCCCCACTTTTTTAAATGAACCAAGTACTGAAGAACTTGAGAACATGAAGAGTTAATCGGATCCAGGTTGTGTTTCGAACACCAGGTAACATATCTATTCCATTTGGATGCATAGGAACGCTTTGTTGAATCAACTCTGGATGACATAAAAATTTCCAAGATTTCTGAAGAGAATAGAAGAATCTAACGTGGCTGAAGCAGCCATGCTGCCTGATTCAGGGATTGGAGGTTGGGATGTAGGAGCCAACCTTTCTGCTGCATTATAAGATCCAGAATCCTTGGTAGCAGATAAGGAGGGTAACTAGCTCTGTTTAGTAGAATTAAAAACCAAGCTTGTTGTGGCCATGATTAGTATGAGATGAGCACTGTCGGCTATTGATTTCTGTAGTGTCTTTCCTATCAGAGGAATGGGAACATAAGAACATAAGAACATAAGCAGTGCCTCTGCCGGGTCAGACCACAGGTCCATCCTGCCCAGCAGTCCGCTCCCGCGGTGGCCAAAAACAGGTCAAGGCCTGTCTGAATCATCAGAAGGGCTCCCCTGTCACCTTGGTTTCCCATTTAAGTTCTGCCCTCCTATCGAAGTCCTAGCCCTCCGGTCTTGCACATGCACGACCAGGTTGGTTTACTCAGTACCCCACGATCCCTCTATCCCTCAGGAATCCATCCAATCCCTGCTTGAATCCCTGTACCGTACTCTGCCTGATCACTTCCTCCGGAAGCGCATTCCAAGTGTCCACTACCCTTTGGGTGAAAAAGAACTTCCTTGCATTTGTTTTGAACCTGTCTCCCTTCAGTTTCTCAGAATGCCCCCTCGTATTTGCTGTCCCCTTCAGTCTGAAGAATCTGTCCCTATCCACCCTCTCTATGCCCCTCATGATCTTGAAGGTCTCTATCATATCTCCCCTGAGTCTCCTTTTCTCCAGAGAGAAGAGCCCCAGCCTATCCAGCCTCTCGGCGTACGAGCAGTGTTCCAGCCCTTTTACCATTTTTGTTGCTCTCCTTTGGACTCTCTCAAGTACCGCCATGTCCTTCTTGAGGTGCGGTGACCAATACTGGACGCAGTATTCCAGATGCGGACGTACCATCGCTCGATACAATGGCATGATGACTTCCCGTGTTCTGGTTGTTATGCCCTTCTTTATGATGCCCAGAAAAACATACATCAGGCCCTCTGACCAAGAAATCTGAAAAGCTATTCTGGCTGGATCGAAATGCCTGGAACAAAATTTGATACATTTGGCATTCTGTGAGGATGCAAAGAGGTCTTATTAGTGGAGTCCCCCACATTAGAAAAAGATCTTGCATAATTGTGCTCTGTAGCAATCACTCGTGAAGGTTCAGCTACCTACTCAATTTGTCCACTGGTACATTCTGTTTTCCTGGGAGATAAATGGCTTGAATCGTGGAATTCAACAGCAGTACCAGATTCCAAAGGGCCATGGCTTCCTTGGACAGGAGAGGTGAGCCCATTATCACCTTGCTTGTTGATGTAAAACATTGCCACCTAATTGTCCTTGCAAACTAGATAAGCACGAAAAGTCTTATGCGCCAAATGATCACATGAAGTTCCAGGTAATTGATGCTGCGAGTCCTCAAAGATGGATGCCACAAGCCTTATGTGGACCACATGCCCTGGTAAGCTCTCCAGTCCTTCTTGGAATCCGTCATAAGCATGATGGTATGTTGCGGTGGACTTAAGAGAATGCCTACCAGTAAGTACTCCAAATGAGCCCACCACTTGAAGATCTAAACAAATTCTTGTCTACAGAGGTTGAGAATACCGGTCCCAGTGATCTTTTAAAAACCACAGAAGTGGTCTCATGTGCAGATGAGCAGACTGAAAGACTTGCATGGTCACTGACATGCGCCCCAGTAAGGATAAAATAGTTCTGGCTGAGACTACTCTGCCTGCCCAAAACTTGCTGACTAGATCTATGATGGTGAAAGCTCTGGGACACGACAGATAAACAGTCATTTCTTGAGTGTGTGTGCCTGCTCCAATGAATTGCAGAGATTGAGATGGTCAAAGCTGGGACTTGGGACAGTTCAGTTTTTTCCATCACCCAACAATTAGTGTCTGGGTTAATATCTGAAATGAGCCAATCATCCAAATATGGAAATATTTGAAGACCTTGTTGTCTCAGATGTGCTACAACAGGGATTGCACATTTTGTGAAGATTCTGGGAGCCAAGGAGATACCGAATGGCAACATCTTGTACTGATAAATGCCAATTATGAAAACTGAAGCAGCGATATCTCCTATGAGATGGATGAATTGAGATGTGAAGATAAGCATCCTGCAGATTTATAGAGACCAGCCAGGCATTCTTCTGAAGAAGCGGTATTATGAAGGAGATAGTTAGCATCCAAAACTTTTCCTTGACTTATGTAAGTATTGAGATCGCAAAGGTCTAAAATAGGCCACATGCCACCAGTCTTTTTGCGAATGAGGAAATACTTTGAATAAAACCCTCGGCCCCGCTGGTGTGATGGAACTGGTTTTATAAACATCAGTTTAATAGAAATAAGAACTTCTTCCTTATTTGAACTAGCGACCTTTTAAAGATATTTCTTAGGCCCTCAGCGTCACCACTCAGAACTCAAACTTATCACTGTTCTGAGCTTTACGTGGCAAATCGTCACTGGGTCTAATTTTTCATTTTAGCTTCCATCAAGAGCTTTAGATATTTAGAACATAAGAACATAAGCAATGCCTCTGCTGGGTCAGACCTGAGGTCCATCATGCCCAGCAGTCCGCTCACGCGGCGGCCCAACAGGTCCAGGACCTGTGCAGAAATCCTCTATTTATACCCCTCTATCCTCTTTTCCAGCAGGAAACCGTCCAATCCTTTCTTAAATCCCAGTACCGTACTCTGCCCTATTACATTCTCTGGAAGCGCATTCCAGGTGTCCACCACACGTTGGGTAAAGAAGAACTTCCTAGCATTTGTTTTGAATCTGTCCCCTTTCAACTTTTCCAGATGCCCTCTTGTTCTTTTATTTTTTGAAAGTGTGAAGAATCTGTCCCTCTCTACTCTCTCTATGCCCTTCATGATCTTATAAGTCTCTATCATATCCCCTCTAAGTCTCCTCTTCTCCAGGGAAAAGAGACCCAGTTTCTCCAATCTCTCAGCATATGGAAGGTTTTCCATCCCTTTTATCAGACGTGTCGCTCTCCTCTGAACCCTCTCGAGTATCGCCATATCCTTCTTAAGGTACGGCGACCAATATTGGACGCAGTATTCCAGATGCGGGCGCACCATCGCCCTATACAACGGCAGGATAACTTCTTTCGTCCTGGTTGTAATACCCTTCTTGATTATACCTAGCATTCTATTCGCTCTCTTAGCGGCCGCTGCGTACTGTGCCGTCGGCTTCATTGTCATGTCCACCATTACCCCTAAGTCCCTTTCCTGGGTACTCTCATTCAATAACATCCCTCCCATCGTATAGTTGTACCTCAGGTTTCTGCTTCCCACATGCAGTACTTTACATTTCTCAACGTTGAACTTCATCTGCCATCTCGTCGCCCATTCCCCTAGTTTATTCAGGTCCCTTTGCAATTCTTCGCAGTCCTCTTTAGTCCGAGCTCCACTGAATAGTTTGGTGTCGTCTGCAAATTTTATTATCTCACACGTCGTCCCTATTTCTAGATCATTTATGAATATATTAAATAGTAGTGGCCCGAGCACCGAGCCCTGCGGAACACCACTTGTGACCCTCTTCCAGTCCGAGTAGTGGCCCTTCACCCCTACCCTCTGTTTCCTACTCGCCAAACAGTTTCTGATCCATCTATGCACATCTCCGTCCACCCCATGGTTCTTCAGTTTCCGGAGTAGACGCTCGTGAGGCACCTTGTCAAAGGCTTTTTGGAAATCTAGGTATACGATGTCTATGGGGTCTCCTTTGTCCGTCCGTTTGTTGATTCCTTCGAAGAAGTGCAATAAGTTAGTTAAGCACGATCTCCCCCTGCAGAAACCATGTTGGCTTGGTATCAGAAGTTCATTTCTTTCCAAATGTTCATCGATGTTTTCTTTTATCAGCGCTTCTGCCATTTCCCCCGGAACCGAGGTCAGACTCACAGGTCTGTAGTTTCCCGGGTCACCTCTTGATCCCTTTTTGAAGATGGGCGTGACGTTGGCTATCTTCCAATCCTCTGGTATCACACCTGTTTTCAGGGATAGGTTGCAAACTTGCTGCAGTAGTTCTGCTATCTCCTCCTTTAATTCCTTCAGAACCCTTGGATGGATTCCGTCTGGACCCGGGGATTTGTCAGTTTTTAGTTTTTCTATCTGCCTGCGCACATCTTCAAGGCTCACTTCCATGGATGTTAATTTTTCTGCTTCATTTCCATTGAAGAATTGCTCAGGTTCCGGTAAGTTGGTTGTGTCTTCGTTCGTAAATACAGACGAAAAGAACATGTTAAGGTTTTCTGCGACTTCTTTCTCCTCCTTCACTACCCCCTTCCTGTCTCCATCATCCAGCGGTCCCACCTCCTCCCTAGCTGGCTGTTTCCCTTTAACATATCTGAAGAATGGTTTGAAATTTCGTGCCTCCCTGGCTAGCTTCTCTTCATACTCTCTTTTGGCTTTTCAATGCTTATAGTTTTCTATAACTTATTATTTAATTTAATTTCATTTCACTTAGCTTATATGTTGTTGTCTCTATTTAGAGATGTCTTATATGAAACAGGGTGACATAGCCGACATGTTTCGCGGGAACTGCTTTATCAAGGCACCACCCCTCTTACACTGTCGATCTCCTCTCTCTTGTTGTAGAGGAAGCAAATATGTCGCCTGCATGGCTTGTTGTATTTGAGGGCCAGCTGGAGGCATTGTATGGAAACGTATGCGATAACCCTGATGCACAATCTGAAGCACCTAGGTGTCTGATGTGATCTCCTGCCAAGCCCTGTGAAAAAAACTGTAAATATTGTGCTACAAGGAGGGAAGGCTGTGAAATTTTGTCAAAAAGATGTCTGCGATTTTTGCCCCACCAGCTACGATTGTTTCTATGGACACTTGTCCATGGCCGATCTTGGAGTCAACCGAAGCTTGGAATAGCAATTTGATCTCCGATTATAATTGTAGTTCTTAAAAGACGAATAAGACTTCTTGTTCGCATAATATCTTGAAGTATTAAGTCTTTCTTATAAGGAGGCTTAGAGTGCTGAATCCCTTCTTCCTCTAATGTGTCCAACGTGGTGCAATCTTGCTTGATGCCCTTGATGAGATCTTTCACCTTATCGTCAAAGAGGTGTTCACCACTACATGCCGCATCCACAACTTTTTCATGGACATCTAAACCCAGGAGATCACAGAGGACCTCAGCCACCCAAGTCTTCAGGTGGAGATAGCCACTGCTGCCCCCGTTATGGCCATGTCAAAGGAATCACTGGTTACTCTGATTAAATTTTTTGAGCATTCCTCAAGGTCTGCCAACACCTTCTCAAATGGGTCCTTTGATGTTGACAGCAAACCGTCCACCTGTTTTCCGAGTTCTTCCATAACTGAATATAAGTATTCAGTATAGAAAAACTGGTGCATGGCAATTCTCCCAAATAACATCGTATTTTGGTACATTCGCTTTCCCATCATATCCATTGACTTCATGTCATGCCCCTGTGGAGCATTTGAGAAATCCTAGTTACTATTAGCTTTTCTCATGGCTGATCTAACTACCAAGGAGTGATGAGGCAGTTGCGGCTTTCTAAAACGCATTACATCCTAAACTTTATATTTGTGATCAAGGATGCGTTTTGCTACTCTAGCTGAATGTGGAGCAGCCCAGATAGATTTTTGGGATATTCAGTACATTTAATGTACTGGTAAAGAGACTATTTCCTTTGGAATATTCAGATATTTCAAGACTTTGAGATCTTTTTCTCTAGGGTCTGGTTTGGACATGGCCGCCAATTGTAAGGTATGGGCCAATTTTGAACGAAATTGCGGGTACAAAGTATCCTCTGGTAGATGCACTTGGTCAGAAGTAGGGGGGGTCACCTGCGGAGGTACAACTGGAGTATGATGTACGGATTGAACTGGGGATCCTGGCAAATGTGAACGCGAAGACCGAGATGAGGATCCATAACAAGAATAACTTTGGCTTCCATAGAGGTTGTCACTGAAATTGACTAGGATCTCTTGCGCGACATAGACTTTGGAATATGTTGTAACAAAGGGGGTGAAGCCACCGTCGTAGATTGTGACTGTAAAAATTTGTGTAGGAGAGATAGCAAATCAGGTGGGACTGCAGCTGTCTGAGCTAAAACTAGTGGTTTTTCAACATCCTGCACACTTATTGGGTCCAGAGAGGCAAAAGGAAGAGGTAACCCACTGACCTGTGAACCCAGAGAAGACAAGGAGAACTGCAGATACCTCCTCTTCTTAGTCATCTTTCTGGGAGGGGCCTCCGCGTCCAACAGTTCCGATGGAAGGGGAGAGAACTCTTCTGCCCCGCTCTTGCGAGCAGTCATAATTTCCTTCATCTCGGTGTCAAGATCTAATTTCTGACGGCACCAAGGGTGAACTGCTTGCCTTCTGCACTCCCACTGCATGTAGACTCCAGCAACGTCAGTACCATCACAACTTCTGGTGCATTGGTCCATTCCAACATCAGATGTCCTGTTTTAGAGCGTTTTGGCTGTGCAGCTGAAAGACACTGGTCCACAGCCCCTAGCGTTTTAGCGGAGGGGAACGATGGAACCAGACCAGAATGCTTGGAAGAACTTTTCTTTTCAGGAACAGCTGAAACCTGTCGTAGATGTTCCTTCAATTTTAATTCCCTGATCTTCAGAGAATGTTTGTTCATGGGGGTCATCTTAAGTGTGCAGGTAGAACATTGTTTAAATCCTGGTTTGGGTTTTCCAGGCATTTAAAAAATTAGATCAGCAAAGTCAAATTCGGTGATAAATGTTTTTGTTAAAGAGAAAATCACAGAAACGGAAAAAACTGTTAAGAACGGGCTGACTAAATGACTAGCGCAAGCGCTCCGACTTTGAACACGGGAAAACAGAAACTAAAGGGGTACAGTATGGCATACAGTATATACAGTATGTGTTGGGTGTGAAGAAGGGCTGATGTATGCGTTGTAAAGTTTTCTAGAGCTTTCACAGCTTGGGGACTAGCGGGGTCGGCTCCGTCATGTGGTGACATCACCTACTGTGTGGCTGTCTAAGATCACCTGTCCATTGAGAATCAGAGCGCCCCTTTATGCTTTGCACCCGAGACAGACCGCCCTCACCTTTGGTACATTCCCCGATTCCTTCCCAGAACTCATGATAGTTGCCAAGCCATATCAGCAGAATACACAAACACCTCCTGATCTTTATAATCTACATTCATCCTGCAGTACACTATTATGAAAAACCATTACACCAGCACTGGGAAAAACCATTACACCAGCACTGGGAAGGGATGCCAATTGTAATATGCTGCCGCTAGGATACAAGACATAGGCAAGAGAATGGAATGGGCCATAGGGACCACGGCCCTATCACTATTTTATTCCACATAGCATCAACACCCCAAGGGAAGGGAAGGGGGCATAGGACCAGAATTTGTTTTGTTTGGCCCTCCCACTAAAAAGAATGAGGCAAGAAGTATTTTTCTATTTTAAAAAATTCCCACCTGAAAAGCAAGGTAGCCTATGTAGACTGGTTCTTCATTCTAAATAAAAGAAAAAGAAAAAAAAGCTGCTGCCCCAACAGGAAGCTTAGATACGAGACTGTTTATGTGATGGTGCAAAGCTGCCAAGAGACCCCAGTTTGTTATCAGGCCACATTCCAGTGTACTCCCCTGAGCAGTCAGAAAGCATTACACTACACTCCAGTAATATTACTATTATAATCAGATAGCAAATTATCATAGCAAAACAGGCAACACCTCTAGAAGTAAACATCCCCACACTTACAAAAGCTTCTTCTCATTAATAACGAATAGTTTCTAATTCAAGTTTTATTAAAACCTTGGCCAATTACCGGTACTTTGTTCAACAAAGAGGTGCATACTTGATACATAATGGCCTAACAGACTTTTTTTTTTTTTTTTTTTAAACAAAGCTACAACTCATGACATTTGTTTAAAATTCCAACTTTAAAGACTGTCTTTTTGATAACCCCCCCCCCCCCCAAAAAAAAAAAAAAAAATCAGGTTCACCACTCAGATCCCAAAAGGAGCTGAACAGGTGCCGCCCTAACCAATAATCAATAAAATCCTGTCATTACAAAAGGTTCCTCAACAGAACCTTTTCTTTTCAGGCAGCCACACTGAATACATGGCTTGCCAAAATTGCATTAGAAGCTTCCTCTTATCTTGATTTTAGAAAACAGATAAAAACTCAATTATTCAAAAGACTGGCAACCTAAAGTATCTTATTACTTATCATTTTTATCTCATTTTAAATTGTTTGCATCTTCCCACTATAAGCTTTTAACTTTGCCAAAATTTTAGATGATTTCAATTTTAAATATCTATTTGTACTGTATGTCTAATGATTGATTGATTGATGTGAACCGCCTAGAACTCCTGGGTAGGGCGGTATATAAAAAATAAACTATTATTATTATTATAATCCTTCTATCGCAAGGGAATGAAATAATTATCAGCGGAAGAAGAGATCTATTTCTGGGGTTCCATAAAGAGAGACTATCCAAAAGTGAACAAAGGCATGCAATCATATGGGGGGAGGGGGAAGCCATTAACCTATGATCAGTAAAATACTGCTATCACGTTGCAAGCATAAACAGCACCCCACCACCCCGCATGCCCAGCTCCTGACAGTGGGAGGAGCTAACCCAGGAGGCGTTCCCGGCCCAAAATAAATCCGTTCGACTACTCCTCCCTCCCCCCCCCCCCCCCCCCCTGCAGCGGCTTTCAGGAAGCGCGTACTAATAATTGCCCCGGGCCGGCTCACCCCAGCGCAGGAAGTCGGCGACGCTCTTGTCCCGGCGAAGCGGCGGGGAGCCGCTGCATTCCTGGTACAGGCAAAGCAGCACGTCCAGCAGGCTCTCCGTGCTGAGCCACTCCTCGTCGGCCGCTCTCCGCTGCATTAGCCGCTGCTCCAAGTCGCGCAGCCGTTCCTCGGCCGCCATGGCGAAGGGGATGCCAGACCCTGAAGTCTGCTGTTGTAGTTGGTGCCGGCTTCGGGGACGGCTCGCGCCGGGGTAACAAGCTACACCCGCTCGCGCTGCTCCTCCCCCGGGTTCGGGCCAGCGGGGAACTCGTAACGAAGGAGAATCACCTGGGAAGGAGCAACGCAGTGCTCCCGCCCCACCGTGACGTAAGCAGGGATTGCGACCAATCGGTACGTGTGGCCCCGCCCACAGTCTCACCAAGGACAGGTGAGGGCTGTGAGGCTGTGCTTAGAGTCACAGTAGGGATGTGTATATATAAATAGTCTTCCAGCTAAGATGCATACCCACATATTCTTGCTTTGTATATATGGATAATGTTGTTGATTGGCATTCATTACAGATGGGCACTCTTCTAAAAGGCACAGCACCTAACCTCATATATCTCATAAGGGGGTGTGGCCACGAGTGTGTTGGATGCAAAAATCACCCAGTCCTCTAACCTGGCAAAATGGGAATCCATCAGAACTTCAGCATTCTACTTTATTGCTTCAAAATTCTGGAAAATTTACACCTTCCTCTGCATCTTGAATCATCTTTTCCTAAATTCAAGTCTCTGTTGAAAGCCCACCTCTTTTGTCTAGCCTTTCATCTAGGCCAGCGCCTTGCAAACTTCTGGAAGCTGCGGCACACTAAACCCTGTGCCACGACTGGAGGACATCTGGAAATGTGTGGACATCGATGTGATGATGTTATGCACAATATAACACTAGAACCAAGACTTCTCAGAGTAAATGTCCAAAATAGAGGTTAGATGAAATTTAAATACAATAGGGTAAATGCATTTATACATACACTCAAATATGTGTAATCCAACCAAGAGCCGTGGCTCCTATAGCCAAACCCACCGTCCCATCACTGTGTATGACTATAATGCTGGTGATATTGGGGTGCTTCTTAAATAATGAAAGTATATTTCAGTGGCAGTAAAAGGAAAAACAATTCCTACTTAACTTAAAAGGGTGTTGGTAGGTCCCGACATGGACCATGTTTCGAGGGTCTTTTTCAAGGAACCCAAAGGAGGTGTTGGTAGTTTCAACTGCCAAGAAACTAATTGCTGAGTGATGTAGACGAGAAAAATTATACATAAGTTGAAAAAGTCACTTCTAATCCTAATGTTGTGCACAGGCATGATAATCACATCGATGCCCACGCATGCGCAAAGGCCCTCCAGACAGGACCTGAGCTGCCAGTAGAAGGGTGCTGCTTGAGGAGAGGCGCCAGCGAGGAGGAGAGGTGCCCTCGCCACGAGAGTCATTTCCTGTAGGCAGTCAGCTGTGCGGGTGCCTCTCCTCATTGGCATCTCGTAGAACACCCGGAACCTTGCCGCAGCACAGTTTGCGATACACTGCTGTAGACCAGAGGTAGGCAATTACAGTCCTTGAGAGCCACAGGTAGGTCAGGTTTTCAGGATATCCACAATGAATATACAGGGTGCCCACAAAAACACTCCTTGATTTTAAATGGTTACAAAATCAAAATTTATTGGAATATTCTTTCACCTTTTGAGGCTACAGTTGCATAAACTCAAAGTTTCATATGGTATCTATTGATTACATACACTCGTTACTCGGAAAACACCGATGTGATAATCGAGTTCGGACCAGATTCTCCGAAGCATATCCAGTGTGATCGCGTTTATAGCTTCAGTGATACGTTCCTGCAGATCATCCATAGTTGCGGGTAGTGGAGATACGTACACTCTGTCTTTCATATACCCCCAAAGGAAAAAGTCACAAACAGTAATGTCCCGATGATCTCGGATGCCACTTGAGGAACATCTGGTCATTTTGTCACGTTGCATTGTCTGAAGGTTGTAACTTCTGCACCAATTGCGGCTTATAAGGGTGAAAGTACAAGCGATTGTGTAAGATCTTGCTAACCGTGCTTTTTGGGACTTGTATTTGCTGTCATCTTTTAAACATATTCCAATAAGTTTTGATTTTGTAACCATTTAAAATCAAGGAGTGTTTTTGTGGGCACCCTGTATATGAGATGGATTTGCATGCACTGCCTCCTTGAGATGCAAATCTATCTCATGCATATTTATTGTGGATATCCTGAAAACCTGACCTGCCTGTGGCTCTCAAGGAACAGAATTGCCTAACCCTGGACAATATTTAAATTATTTCCTACCTGGCCCAGTGTGGACACAGACATTACAAGACATTATTAAATTTTGCTGTCTGAAAAGAATTCTTGTAGCTCTTTCCTTTCTGAGGCATTCCTTTCATATATGTTAAAGTTTAAAATATAAACCGCATTGACCCACTCATGCAAAAGGCAGTATATCAAGCTCAAATAAACAAACGGATTGTATAAGGAGCACTCCTGCTCAGCTTAGGGAATAGTGCGCACACCCTTTATAGAATAGCACTTACTACTGAATTTTTTGGCACCTGTGATAGAGTGGATGAACTTCTCCCTCTAGTGGACACTTCTCTACAAGGACACCTGGAAGAAATCAGAAACATGATGGCAGATAAAGGCCAACTGGCCCATCTAGACTGCCCATCCACAGTAACCATTTTCTCTTCCTCTCTCTAAGGGATCCCACATCTTTTTGAATTCAGACACAGTCTCAGTCTCTATCACTATCACTTTTTCTGGGAGACTGTTCCACACATCTACCACCCTTTCTGTAACAGAATTTCCTTAGATTACTCCTGAGCCTATCACCTATTAACTTCATCCTATGCCTTCTCATTCCAGAGATTCCTTTCAAATGAGACTTGACTCATGCACATTTACGCCATGTAGGTATTTAAACATCTCTATCATATCTCCCCCCCCCCCTGCCTTTTCTCTAAAGCAGTGTTTCTCAACACACAAAACGCGTACCTTTGGGGGTACACAGGGTGCCTGTTGGGGGTATGCGGCCTGGCTGCCACTGGGGATCCCTCCCTGCCTTCTGCTGAAGCCACCACTGAGGATCCCTCCCTGCCTTCGTCTGCCTGTCCACTGCACCACCCCCCAACCCTGAAGCTGACCCTGCCACCTCGCCAGAACTGACACGCTCCATCAGCAGCAACTCTGCACAGGGATGGGCCAGGGTGCATGCAGCGACTCACACGCTGGCTTGTGGGGCCATCCGTGTGCAGCGTGCAAGTCACTACATGCGCCCTGGCCTGTCCCTGCGCAGAGTTGCTGCTTGGGGGGGGAGGGATGGAGTGTGTCAGTTCCGGCACGGTGGCAGGGTCGAATTCAGGGGTGCAGCGGGAGGGCAGACAGGGAGGGATCCCTGGTGGTGACTTCAGCAGGGGGCAGGCAGGGAAGAATCCTCAGTGGCACCTGTGGCTTCTGTGAATGGGTTGGCTTTGGGGGAGGGGAGGGGCACAAACTCGACACAGAAGGAAGGGAAGCTCTGGAATGAGAAGGCATAGGATGAAGTTAATAGGTGATAGACTCAGGAGTAATCTAAGGAAATTCTGTTACAGAAAGGGTGGTAGATGTGTGGAACAGTCTCCCAGAAGAAGTGATAGTGGTAGAGACTGAGACTGTCTGAATTCAAAAAGATGTGGGATCCCTTAGAGAGAGGAAGAGATAATGGTAAATGGGGGCACTTACTTGGGACATAGGAGGGAGGGAATAGAAAGGGAGAATTGATGTAAGATGGTGCACATGGGGAAAGGAAAATTGGGCATAGAGAGAGAGGAGTGAGGTAGAGATGCATGGGGAATAGAAGGATGAGAGGGAGAAATGCTGGATATGGTGGTGGAGAGAGAACAGAAGGACAGATTGAAGGGGATTCAAGGGGGAGAAATGTTGGACATAGTGATGGAGGGAGAAATGTGGCATTGTCCTGGAGAGGAGTGATAGAAGGAGAAGTGGGTATGGGGCTGGTGGGCAGTGGTGAAAAATGTTGCACATGATCCAGGGGATGAGCGAGGGAGAAATATTGGATGTGGCAATAGAGGGGGGTGAGAGAGATGCCTGGATCTCTCAAGACAGATGGACAATGAGAGAGAGGGAGGGAGACATATTGCTAATAGGGTTGGAGAGAGGAAGAAAAGTTGGACTCGTGGAGGGATAGAGAAAGAGAGATGTTGGTTGGGGAAGGGAATGGGGTCTGGAGGAGAGGAAGCATGCAGGAGGCAGAAAGATAGATTGGAAATGCAACCAGAGACTCATGAAATCACCAGACAACAATGAACATAAGAAAATAAGCAGTGCCTCTGCTGGGTCAGACCAGAGGTCCATTATGCCCAGCAGTCTGCTCACGTGGCGGTCCATCAGGTCCAGGACCTGTATAGTAACTATCTATCCCCTTTTCCTTCAGGAAATTGTCTAATCCCTTCTTGAACCCCAATGGTAGAAAAAATAATTTTATTTTCAATTTAGTGATTAAAATGTGTCATTTTTCTGAATTTATATCTGTCTATATTTTGCTCTATTTTTCAACAGTTGTTACTGATTGCATATTTTACAATCATCTGCCTTGACCTCTTTGAACCCCCACCCAATATAAATGATAATTAACATTTTCTTTGCGTAAAGTGTGCTTTGTGTTTTTTAAATTTTGTGGTTACCATTAGGTATTAATAGGATTATATTGTATGTATATGAAAAATGGGGTTTGGGGCGGAGCTTGGGCGGGGATTCTCGGTTGTTATTTGTTAGGCTTAGGGGGTACTTGACTTGACGAAGTTGAGAAACACTGCTCTAAAGTATACGAGGGATGTTCAAAAAGTATCAGACCTTAATTTTTTTGCATAAACAAATAAACCTAGGGAGGCGTAGTTTGGTGCACGTATGTAGGCGGCCCTAATGCGCATGCTTGAATTTTTTCCCGCCTACAGAAGCTGTCAGTCACCGGCAGACTGCCGATGAGTGAGGAAGTGTAAGTGAGAACCGTCCAATTTTCGTTTTTGACAAAATGACAGAAAAAGTTGAACAAAGCTACTGCGTTAAATTTTGTGTTATGCTTAGCGATTCCCAAGTGGAATCAATCCGCAAGATTCAACAGGCCTTCGGGAATGAAGCAATGGGCACCACACAGATAAAGGAGTGATACAACCTTTTCAGAGATGGCTGCATATCAGTGGAGAGTGAAGCACGTTTTGATAGGCCCTCAAAGTCATGCTGACCATCTTCTTTGACTCCAGTGGTATGGTTCATCATGTGTACGCATCACACAGCACAACCATCACTAAGGGGTACTACCAAGAGGTTCTGCGTTACCTTCATAATGCTATGAGATGCAAATGGCCGGACCTGTGGGCAGTGGGCAACTGGCAGCTCCATCACAATAACACACCTGCCCATTCTTCACATTTGATACGGAATTTCCTGGCCAAATACAACCCACCTGTTATTCCTCAGGCTCCCTTCATTGTTTCCACCTGTTTTGCATTGCTCTTTTTCCTGAGGTGACTCCATTTCTTCAGAAAGTCTTCATAATCCTGGCTATTATGAAATACAACAAATGCTCTTCCAGACTCAGTGTAATTTTATAAAGTACATGCTGATTATATACATAAGTCATTAGACTAAATGCATATGTGTACGAGGGGTCGCTGAAAAGTTCTCAGCATAACCAACAAAGTTGGGGCAGTCTCCATCAAAGGCCCTGATTCTGTATAGGATGCCAGTCTCAGTGGTCGCCTAAGAAGGAGCTGAGAATCGCATACCGGCATACCCTCAGACTGCCAGAATGGGAAACCAAGGGAGGAGATTCTGCACAGGGATGGAGAGGAATGGGGGGAGAGGGCGAGGAGATGCTGCACAGGAATTTGAGGGGTGAGGAGGGGAAGAGAGATGGAAAAAATGCTGTTTAAGAAAAGATGGGAATAGGAGAGAAGAAAGAGGGAGGAAATAGTACACATGTATGGAGGGAAGGGGAAGGGCAGAGAGAGGGAGGAGATGGTACATGTGGATAGATGGGAAGACATGGAAAAGTAGATAGATTTGAGAAGCAGAAAAATTGAAGAAAGTTGAATAAGTTAATGCCAAAATGGATGTAGAGCAGAAAGTGAAAAAGAGAAAAACAGCAAATGGATAAGGCCCTAGAAACCCAGTTAAGAGAACAGATAGAAGGAAGTACAATTAGAGACAGATAAGATGAGTAGAAAATAAAATTCCAAGACACACTATTTGGAGGACCGAAGCCATGTATAAAAAGGACGTGACTAAATGAATACGTCTAAAATAATTCAAATTGTTTTGCATATCACTACTTTTTCTTTTATGCAAAACAATTTATTTAAATTCATTGTTTATATCGCTGTTCAACCACTGGTCCGCAGAAAATTTCTGCCGGTCCGCACAGGGCTGGCGAGATCGAGTCGGCGGTTAAATTTCCTGCCGACTGCGGTAGTGTTGGCAGAAGACTGCTGTTCTTCCCAGCCTCGGGCGATCAAGACAGGCTGCAGACGTCAGGGCCTTCCCTTTGAGTCTTACCTGTTCGGAAACAGGAAGTTGAAACAAAATAGGCGGGACTCAGAGAAGGAAGGTCGGCAGCCTGTCTTGATCACCGCCCCTGCCGAGTTACTGAAGATGGCCACGGGGAAGGTGCACTCCCCTAACACTATTCCTGTCATGTGTGACTGCAGTATTCTGTTAGCATGATATTCCTGTTAGCATTCTGTAATAATTTGGCTTGTTCAGTTTTCTTGATAGTAGAGGGGATATATGTGAAGGGGAGGGGAGACAGGAGTTTTGTTGGTCCTTGCTCTGTATATTTATACTAGGATTTCAAATTTTTCTGTAGTTGCCCCAACACTATGGAATGCCTTACCATCTCAACTCCGTCATTCATGAAAAACAAATTGATAAATTTAAGGTTAGCCTAAAGACTTTCCTATTTCAAGATGCTTTCAACTGCTCTTGAATTATTTCTCTTTTACTCAACCAACCGCTTCTATGAAGCGATCCTATCCCTAATGTTTTACCCTCTCCCTCCATTTTCTTTCAAACTCCTTTTTTTTTTCTCTTCCTCTTCTAATTATGTAACTTTACCCTTCCCCTTTATCATCACTTTCAAGTTTGTCCCGTCCATGTCCTTAATGTACACTTTCATTAAACTCCTCTTTTATAAGTATAATCTTTTATCTCTATTTTTAACATTTTATTGTAAACCGGCTAGATACCAGTTGATGGTCGGTATATTAAAAATTAATAAACTTGAAACTATACTTTAATAAAATATGTTCAATATAAAATCATAACTGAGGCTTGTGCAGATGGGATCAGATGGTTTGCGGGGACCGAGCTTGAGGAGAAGGGGCGGAAATGTGTTTTTTAAAATTTCAGTCTTAGTAGTTTGCCGGTCCACAAAATAATTCTTTTATTTCTGCCGGTCCACGGGTGTAAAAAGGTTGAAAAACACTGGTCTATATCACTAAATTATTTTAGAAGTACTGATTTGGTCACATCCTTTTTATACATGGCTTTGTTCCTTTTTTTAATGTTATACATATGGCATATTAATTTTTCTTTTGTTGTAAGACAAGCATTTTTGTATTCTTATTTTTTAATTTGTCTATTTTTTAAATCTTTCAGATAAGCCCATTATGTTTATCCTTTTTTAGACATGATACATTTCTATTTCTTATCTTCTTCAATATGTATGCATATGATTTATTTTCATATTGATTTCTATATTATGATTTTATTGTTTGCATACT
The DNA here is from genome assembly GCF_902459505.1 of Geotrypetes seraphini. Taxonomy (NCBI): domain Eukaryota; kingdom Metazoa; phylum Chordata; class Amphibia; order Gymnophiona; family Dermophiidae; genus Geotrypetes; species Geotrypetes seraphini. The sequence goes on along the minus strand of NC_047091.1, from coordinate 70,702,870 downwards.
AATATTTATACGTAGGCTTGTCAAATTTATTATTATTGTATGTATCCTGTACTATTGCTGTTTCATTTTAATTTGTCTGCTTATTTATATATGTTTTGAATATTAATGCATTTTATTACCATTTCAGTCCTTTTTGTCCCCTGAGGAAGGTGGCGGTGTCGCCAAAATGTGGATCCTTGTCGGGACTTTATTTGCATTGGAAGTGAAAGACTTTTTCAAGATTTTGAACATTTGTTGATATCTAATATAATAAAACCCTTACCTGCGCAGTTGAAACAGCGTGATCCTTGCCTCCGTGATTTGTGCCTCTGTGGCCGTGTTCCATTTGCGGCACATGGGCTGTTTGAGGCGCACAGTGCAAGTGGCGGTTTCAGCGGCAGTTTGTCTCCTGCAGGTGTTGCAAGACATTCGGCTGTCGGAAGAAGTGTTTCGCTGTTGAATGAGTCCTCCCTTGCTGGTAAGAATTACACGATATAAAGAAAGCAGAAAAATGCTGCTACTGCTGCACAGGGAAGTTGAGGGGGAGAGGGAAAAGGGGCTGTTTTGGGGGAAGGGGTGTGCTGGGGGGCAGACAGCAATCTTGGTTTGCTCGGGGGTGGGGGGGGGGGGAACAGAAGGGGCCACAGAGACAGGCAGGCAGGGGTCCAGGGAGAGAGACAGATAGGGTGCCAGGGAGAGACACAGACAGAAAGAATGACAAACAGACAGGGCCAGAGAGACAGACAAGTTGGGCTGTTTTTGTTACAAAGTTTTATATGGTTCAGCCCCTACTTATCTGGCTAATAGTTTTTCCATAGCTACGCACAAATGACGCAGAAAAATTCATGCTCTGTTCAATTTCCCTTCGGTAAAAGGTTGTAAAAGCAAGAAATTCCTAAATCACTCTTTAGCATCTCAGGTAGCTTCTCATTAAAAATAATTTTGATTACTGTTGCTCACAGCTGTTTCTTAAAGACATTTTAGAAAACAGCTAAAAACCTATCTTTTTTCCAAATACCTGACTAGCCGACTCATTCAAATATACAATTATGTTTATAATCTTTTGTAAACCGCATATAACTTTTTGGTAATACAATCTATAAGTATAAGGTTATGTTATATCAGTAAGAGGAGTTTGGATTGTATTCAGAAACAGATGGAAAGCCAGTGAAGCAACTTTAGGAGAGGGGTAATGTGAATATAGCAGCTCTCACAGAATGTGAGTCGTGCATCTGAATTCTGGACAGATTGCAGAGTAGAAGCCCTGAGAATAGTGAGTTGCAGTAATCTAAGCATGAGGTGATGAGGGCATGGGGGGAGAGAAAGAAGGATCTGCTGGCTGGAATAGGATAGATGGTACAGTTAGTGAAAGACAGGGAAATAAGAGGAAGGTAAATGAGAAGTGTAGTATGAAAGACAAAAGATAGAAAGCTATAGGTAGACAGTAAAAAGAGGAAAATTGAAGACTATAGAGTAAGAATGAATGAAGACAGGGAGAAAAATAAATTGAAGAACACAGGAAAAAAAACAATGTTAGAGATGGATGTAGTAGAGCAGGGGTGCCCAATATGTCGATCGCGATCGACCAGTAGCTCAGGAAGGCAACGTGAGTCGATCGCGAAGCCCATCCCGGGCTCGGTGATAGACTCGTGTTGCCGTTCTGATCTACCGGGCCGATCAGCCTTCCTCTCCAATGTTCTCCCTAGGGCCTATTAGCTGGGCGGTCCGCCCAGCTGTCATCTGCTGCTGCCGCTGAACATTTAAAAAAAAACCCACAAAAAAACCCAGCTTGGAGATTTCAGCCCGCAGCGAACTTATGCTCCGAGCTCTAACGTGTGCGTGCCGGCTTCCCTTCTCGTCCCTCCGAAACTGGAAGTTATGTCCGGGGGGGGGGAGAAGGGAAGCCGGCCCGCACATGTTGAGAGCCCTGAAGCAAGCGTTCGCTACGGGCTAAGGCGGGAGACAGGTTAGTGAGGCATTTGCTCTTCTTGCTGCCGGGTCCTGCCTACTTTCTGTTTCCGCGAAGGCAGGACCCGGCAGCATTTCCCCCAATAGGTTGATCGCGATCTTGGGCCGATCAGCCTTCCTCTCCTCGATGGCAGAATTGACGTCGGGGAGAGGAGTGCTGGTCAACCGAAGCAGGGAGAGCTTGGGGTGGCGTCGGCTTTCCAGCCTGTTATTGGTGGTGGTTTGGGGCCTGTTATTGGTGGCGGTTTGGGTCCTGGTCCCTAATGGCAGTGGCAGTGGCTTGGGGGAGGGTAGGGAGACAGAAGGAAAGAAGAGAAACAGAAAAAAAAGAAAGGGAGGCAGAGAGAAAGAAAGGGCAGGGAGAGAGGAAGGAAAAGTTGGGAGAGGGAATGAGGTCTGTAAGAAAGGAAGCATACAGGCTAAAAGAAGAGAAGAAAGATTGGATGCACAGTCAGAAGAAGAAAGTCAACCAGAGACTCATGAAATCACCAGACAAGGTAGGAAAAATGATTTTATTTTAAATTTAGTGATCAAAATGTGTCTGAATTTATATCTGCTGCCTATATTTTACACTAAGTTCACATAGAATTTTTCTTTTTTCAACCATCTTTATTTTCTCTTCTTTATTAATTTCCAGGTACTTTAGTTAGATTGTGAGCCTTCGGGACAGTAAGGGAATTTTTTTAAGTACCTTCTTACTTCTCATTTATAATCTTAATGTATATTTTCTTCAAACCGCTTAGAACCTAACGGATGTAGCGGTATATAAGAAATAAATTACTTTACTAAGGTCCCCTTTTACTAAACTGCAATAGAGGTTTTTAGCGCAGGGAGCCTATGAGCGTCGAGAGCAGCGCTGGGCATTCAGCGCAGCTCCCTGCGCTAAAAACTGCTATTGTGGTTTAGTAAAAAGGGAGGGGGGTGGGTATTTGTCTATTTTTGTACGGTTGTTACTGAGGTGACAGTGCATAGTCATCTGCTTTGACCTCTTTGAAAAAACCCCAGAATAGGAATGATAATTAACAATTCTATGCATACAGTGTGCTTTGTGTTTTTTTTAAATTTTATTGTTGGTAGATCATTTTGACTTGGTCATTTTAAAAGTAGCTCGCAAGCCCAAAAAGTGTGGGCACCCCTGTAGTAGAGGATATAAAGAAGACAGGAGAGAAAAATGACGAACACAAAACCCTGGTACAAGAGTTAAGACAGAGGAAAGCAGAGACTGAGACCAACATGCTTAGAAAAGTAGAAAAAGGATTGTTTTAAATTTTGAATACAAAAGTACAAAACGCAATCCTGGACTTGGTTATAAATGGCATTACTGGAAAGACAGCAGATGTAGAAGTTACAGCCCCGCTGGGGACAAGTGATCACAATATAATCAATTTTACCATTGGCATCGGAAAAGGGAAACCAATCAAGACTAAAGCCTCAACCTTTTAACTTCAAAAAAGGAAATTACGACAGCATGAGAGCCATGGTTAAAAAACGGCTCAAGAAGGGCAAATCAGAAATCCATTCAGTTGAACAAGCATGGTCTCTACTGAAAAACACCATCATTGAAGCACAGAATCTTTACATACCGAAGATATCCAAAGGAAGGCGGAAAAAGAACAAAGGAGAACCAGCTTGGTTATCCAAAGAGGTGAAGGTTGCAGTAAAGGAGAAGAGGAACTCGTTTAAAAAATGGAAAAGGGAAAAAACGATGGAGGCCTGGAACTGTCACAAAATCGACCAAAAAAAGTGTCATAAAGTGGTAATACAAGCCAAAAAAGACTATGAAGTAAAGATAGCGCAAGAAAACAAAAACTTTAAGCCCTTTTATAGATATATAAAAGGGAAGAAACCAGCAAGAGAAACAGTGGGCCCTCTCAACGACCAAGGAATGATAGGGTCAATCAAAGAAGACAAACAGGTTGCTGATAGGTTAAATTCATTCTTTGCCTCTGTCTTCACAAACGAGGACACTACAACAATGCCAGACACTGGGAGGGTATTCACCGGAGGCATAGAGGAGAGCCTAACAACAATAAATGTGGAATTGGACAAGATTTACTTTCAGATTGACAGACTAAAAAGTGATAAATTCCCTGGACGGACGGGATTCACCCTAGAGTTTTAAAGGAACTTAAGATAGAAATTGGGGAACTACTACAATCTTTAGCTAACATGTCAATTAGAACCGGGCAAGTACCAGATGACTGGAAGATTGCAAATGTCATCCCAATTTTCAAAAAAGGATCAAGAGGTGAACCAGGAAACTACAGACCGGTGAGTCTTACATCGGTTCCTGGGAAGATAATCGAAGCACTGATTAAAGACCGCATTGTACAACACTTGGATAAGCACAACCTAATGAAAGCTAGTCAACACGGCTTCAGGAAAGGGAGGTCATGTTTGACAAATTTACTTCAATTTTTTGAGAAGGTTAACAAGCAAATAGATAGTGGAGATCCAGTGGACATAATTTACTTGGACTTCCAAAAAGCGTTTGACAAGGTTCCGCACGCAAGGCTTATGAGTAAACTATTAAGTCATGGAATAGGAGGAGAAGTGCACGGATGGATCGGAAATTGGTTAGAGAACAGAACGCAGAGGGTAACCATAAATGGGAAATTCTCAGAATGGGAAAAGGTGACCAGCGGCGTGCCCCAGGGCTCGGTTCTTGGTCCCATTTTGTTCAATATTTTTATAAATGACCTGGAAGATGGAACATCTTGTAATATAATCAAGTTTGCGGATGATACAAAACTATGTCGGGCGGTTGGCTCTCAAAGGGACTGTGAGGAGCTTCAGAAAGATCTAAATCAGCTAGAAACGTGGGCAATAAAGTGGCAAATGAATTTTAACATAGACAAATGTAAGGTGATGCATCTGGGAAAGAAAAACAAAGAACATGAATACAAGATGTCGGGGGTGACATTAGCCAAATGCGAACAAGAAAGGGATTTGGGGGTGCTGATAGACAGAACCCTAAAGCCATCGGCTCAATGTGCGGCGGCGGCGAAGAAAGCAAATAGGATGTTAGGCATGATTAAGAAGGGGATCACGAGTAGGTCGGAAGATGTTATAATGCCACTTTACAGAACAATGATCAGACCACACTTAGAATACTGTGTCCAACACTGGTCTCCATACCTTAAGAAGGATAAAATTCTGTTGGAAAAGGTACAGAGGCGAGCCACGAAATTAGTCAAAGGCATGGAGAATTTAAGCTACATGGAACGCCTCGGAAAACTGGGACTGTTCACCCTCGAAAAGAGAAGACTGCGTGGGGATCTAATAGAGACTTTTAAAATATTAAAGGGATTTGATCAAATTGACCAGGAAGCAGCATTACTGACATTTTCAGATGTGACGCGGACAAGAGGTCATAGCCTAAAACTGAATGGCAGCAGGTTCAGGACAGATGTCAGGAAGTTCTGTTTCACACAGAGAGTGGTGGGCGCTTGGAATGCTCTCCCGGAGGAGGTGGTGGCAGAAAATACTGTGCTGGGTTTCAAACGCAAGTTGGATGCACACCTTCTTGCAGATCATATTGAGGGATACGGGAAATCTAGGTCTCCAAAAAGGAGCACCTAAATGGGCCTCCGCGTGTGCGGATCGCCGGACTAGATGGACCTCGGTCTGATCCGGTGAAGGCGTTTCTTATGTTCTTATGTTAACTCACAATTGACAGTCTGATATATCATAGGGAAGAGGGTAGGGGCAGTGCAAGAAAGGATGAGGTGCAATTTAGAGAATGACACAGGGAAAAAATTGTCCCTGTCTCTGCCCCGTCCCCGTTTCCCCGCAAACCATCTGATCCCATCCACATAAGCCTTGAATAGTTTTATATTGAACTTATTTTATTAAAGTATAAGGGAAACAATATTCTGTACAATTGTCATTTTATAAATCAAAGTTCTGGCTGCCGAACTAGAGAAAGATCTTCAGCTGGCAGGGCTTTGGTTATAAATGTTTATCAACACAACTAATATACTACTTTATCCTAAAGCAAAAAAAAGAAAAATATAATTTTTTTTCTACCTATTGTCTGGTTTCCGCTTTCATCTTCTCATCATTCAATTCTTTCCATCCATCCACTGTCTGCCTTCTCTCTGCCTCTTCCATATGCTCTGTTACTGTGCTTCTCCCTTCCATCTCTCCCTCAGCCCCCCCCCTCATTGGTCTGGCACCCATCTTCTTCCCTCCACTCCCCCATAGTATGGCATCTGTCTACTTCCCCTTCCATATTTCCTTCCCTTTTCTAGGTGGTTTTTAGCATCTCTCTCCTCCTTTTCTCCTCTCAGATCTGGTACGTCTCCCCAATCCAGTGTCTTTTTTTTTTTTCCTTTATCCCCTCCTTCCATCCAATTCCCTTCAGTGTCTGTTCCACTCTCTCCTACCCACTTTCCTTCAGCATCTTCTCCCCTCTCTCTCTTCCCCATTTCCCTTCAGCGTCTGTTCCTCTCACCCCCCCAGCACTATTCGCGAGGTCCAGCAGCAGCCCCCTCCCTCCCTTTCACTCGCCACAGTCTGAGCATCTCCCTCCTTTCCTGCACTGGCGCTTTTTTAAATTTTTCTCTCAACAAGCAGCCGGAGCAGTTTCTGAAGTCGCATGCAGCTACTGGAAATTTCTCCTTTGACGCAGCTTCTATTTCCGGTTGTCACAGCTAAGTCACCGTGTCATTTTCTAGTGCAATTATAGCTTGCTATGGCCCTGACTGCACATAGCAGGCCTAGGGGAGGGGTGAAGCTAGGGGTGGGCTGGGGTATGGCCATGTGTCCTCTTTTTTTGCCTCTTGCTTAATCACAGTGGATTTAGTCAGATGTGGCTGCTCAGTCTTTATTTGAGCCCAGTTCCTGTATGGCACCAGAATCTGTGCTTGAAATGAAGAGTTTCCCTCAATGTGTCTTCCTGGAGAGCCGGTAGCAATGCAATTGTGTGTGTACTTGCATCTGAATCACTATAATGGTGTTTTGTCTCCATGGCGTACTTCACTATAGACTTGCTTCTCTTAGGCAAGCTAGACTCTACTATACAATAATGTGTTTTCCCTGAACCTAGAACAGGAGAGGGAAAGAAGGAGCCAAGGGAAGGCAGGAGATCTAAGGGGCATCGGTGAGAGGTAGCTCCACCCACCCCATCATCCACTGCAGCTCCTCCTTAAAAGGGGAGGGGCCAACAGAGATCAGCCATTCAGCGCTTGCCTTAGCGAGAGTGCCTTTGCGAAGGGCCTTAAGAAGGGACAAAGAAGAAACACTAAGGAAGGACACCTACACAGGCAAGTACACAAGGGCAACAGGACAGACAAGCATTAGCTAAACAAACACAGCAGACAGAGGATACACACAACAGGGGTAGCAGGTTTAAAATCAAGAAAAGAACTTCACAGTAACACCGAGGACGCTACACCGATTCCTATACAAGGAGAATCCACTTCAGATGACAAACCAGCAAGCGGACAGCAATGGATGCAGCAGACATAAGCAGGATGTTGAGCTATCCAGTTTTCTGCACCGTTTGCCATATGTATGACTACCTCCCCTCTGGGAGGAGGTCTTCTGTATGCAGTCAATACAAGGAACTGGAAGGCTGAAGAAGCAAGTCAGACTCCTGGAGGGTAGAATACTAGAACTAGAAGCACTTCGAGCAGTGGAAGAGGAGAGGCAGAAAACTTCATGATAGAGGAAAACATTGAGGAAGAAGTCAGGGAGATAGAGAAGTTCATCGAACAGGCATACAGGGAGGCTGTGGAAAATCAACAACAGTGGAGCTGCCAAGATACACCTACAGTGAGCGAGGACCACCTGGAGGACAACCACAAGGAAGCTGAGTCTGGTGCAAGCCAATGGCAGGATGGGGGAAAGATGGAAATGCACAGAGGACACGGACCTAAGGCTGGAGAGATTGTCATATGTTCCGCCTCTTATTTCTGTCAAATGGGATGATCAGTGACACTCAGAAAAGCACACAGACAATATAAAAGCATAAACAATAACCCTTTATTATATATATATATAAATATGAATATAAGAATAAAAAAGCATCACCAGTCTCGACCAGCTTTCACAATTGGGAATCCCTGCAATTGATAGGTAGGTGGACACGGGAGACTATCCCTTTAGACGTCTTGGATTCTAATGTTAGGGGCAGGATTCCGTTCTTATATAAGATGAAAACTGCTGAGTTAAAACAGCTGGTCCTGCTATTACGATTCAGGCACACCCGGTCCTGGCTTTACTGTCCTTTTGATGTTATCAAGGAGGTGTTGCAGAGCCCGTTTTCCCATCTGGCTTTACTGTCCTTTTGATGTTATCAAGGAGGTGTTGCAGAAACCTTTGATGTTGTTTGGTTTTACTGTCCTTTTGCTGCTGTTTGGGCAACCCCCAGGTCAAAAAGGTCAAGATAGCAGATACTTGTTGTGGAAACCTTTGATGTTGTTTGGACAACATTCAGGTCAAGGAAGTGTGAAATCAGCTTCCCATCTGGTTTTTTACTGTCCTTTTGATGTTGTCTTGGCAACACCCTGATCAGATAAGCAGACTTGAGGAGACATATTACATAGTATGTTGAGTTTCAGTTACCCCCTGGCCATAGGCATAACATCATACACCAGGGACACGGACCTGCTGCTAGAGAGGCAAGAGAAGATAGAGAGGACAGCAATTGTCATGGGGGACTCCATCATCAGACAAGTCGACAGCCACATAGTGGGAGGAAGACAGGATCTGCTGGTGATCTGCCTACTGGGAGCTAAGGTAGAAGATATAGTAAGCCGCATCGACAGGATCATTGACAGTGTGGAAGAGGAAGATACGGCGGTGGTGATGCACATGGGAACAAACATGAGCAACAGGAACTACAGCAGGGAAGGACCAGTTCCAGATGCTAGGAGGGAAGCTGAAGACCAGAACACTGAGGGTGGTGTTCTCGGAGATCCTGGCGGTGCCCCGGGCCGACAAGAAGAGACAGATGGAGCTGCAAACAGTCAACACATGGATGAGGCGCTGGTGTGAGGAAGAAGGATTCCACTTCGTGTGCAACTGGAGGACGTTCTGGGGGAAGAGCAAACTATTCAGGAAAGATGATGGACTCCACCTCAGCAGAGACGGAATGAAGCTACTTGCAAGCAACATCAAGAGAGAAATTGAGAAGTTTTTAAACTAGGAAGAATGGGAAAGCCGACAGTCGATGGTTTGGGAACTGGTATACCCAGAGGATACCATACAGGAAGATCGTGGGGAAGACTCACCGGATCATAGGCAAGACAGAAATCCTGACAGATCGAAAGGGACACAAGAGGGAAGGAAATGCAAGAAAGTAACAGGCCGCAAACTCAAGTGTATACACACAAATGCAAGGAGCCTAAGGAAAAGATGGGGGAATTGGAAGCTATAGCACAAAAAGATAACCTTGACATAATCGGCATCACGGAAACATGGCGGAACAAGGAAAATGTCTGGAACACTGTGCTACCAGGATACAAAGTAGGTCAAAAAGGTGGGGGTATTGCCCTATACGTCAAAGAGGGAATTGAATCTACCAGAGAGAACACGCCAAAAACGCAAAATAAGGTAAGAGTCTCTATGGGTCAAAATTCCGGGAACAAATGGAAAAGGAAACAAAGATCGGCATCTACTTCCAATCCCCAGGGCAGTCCGAAGAAATTGATGGAGAAATGACGGACGAGATTAAACGCAACTGCAAGGGAGGCAACGCAGTTATCATGGGTGACTTCAATTATCCGGGGATAGACTGGAACCTAGCCACCTCTGGCTCCAGTAAGGAGACCAAGTTCCTGGATGTGGAGGCGATTGCTCCCTGGAACAACTTGTCAAGGAAAATATGAAAGGAAATGCAATTCTGGACTTAATTCTAAATGGACTACAAGGAACAGTGCAAGGTGTAGAAGGGACGTTGGGAAGCAGTGATCACAATATGATCTGTTTCAGCCTGGACACAAAACGATAGCCACGGCACTGAACTTCCGAAAAGGGAATTACGAAGGGATGAGACTCATGGTGGGGAAGATTAAGAGGATAAGCACTGTAAAAATGATAGAGCAAGCAAGGTCCCTTTTTAAGGACACAGTCACTGAGGCGCAAAATCTATATATACTGCATATCAACAAGGGATCCAAGAGGAAAAAGAACAAGGAACAGGCTTTGCTCATTGAAGCAGTGAAGGAAGCGATCAGAGACAAGAAGACTTTGTTTAAGGAATGGAAAAGGTCAAAAATGGACGAAAACTGGAAAAAGCACAAATAACATCAAAGCAGGTGCCTTAAGGCGGTAAGAGGATCCAAAAGAGACTATGAGGAAAAAATAGCCAGGGAGGCAAAGAACTTCAAGCCGTTCTTTCGAAATATTAAGGGGAAACAATCCACGAAGGAAGTGGTGGGGGCGCCGGATGACCATGGAATAAAGGGAGTGCTAAAGGAGGACGAAGCCATCGCCTACAAACTGAACACATTTTTTGCGTCTGTATTTACCGAAGAGGATATACACAACATACCGGAGCTGACAGGCTATATGCAGGAAACGAAGACGGGAGACTGATGGGGTTGATGGTCAGTCTAGAAGAGGTATACAAGCAGATTGATATGCTTAAAAACAATAAATCCCCGGGATTAGATGGCATCCATCCGAGGGTAATCAAGAAACTGAAAGGGGCTATAGCTGAACTGCTTCAACTAATAGCCAATCTGTCGATCAAATCGGGAAGGACTACGGAAGACTAGAAAGTGGCAATGTTACACCAATCTTCAAGAAAGGTTCGAGGGGAGATTCGGGAAACTACAGACCGGTAAGTCTGACCTCGGTACCAGGAAAGATGGTAGAGGCGCTGACAAAGGACTGCATCATTGATCACCTTGACGGACACAATCTAATGAGGACCAGCCAGCACGGCTTCAGCAAAAGAAGATCTTGCTTGACGAACTTGCTGCACTTCTTCGAGGGAATAAACAGGCAGATAGACAAGGGTGACCCAGTCAACATTGTATATCTGGATTTTCAGAAGGCGTACAACAAGGTTCCGCATGAACGATTACTTTGAAAAATTGTGAGCCATGGAATCAAGGGTGAAATACTCATGTGGATTAAAAACTGGGGGGGAGGGGGTAAATGGACAATACTCAGATTGGAAAAGCATCACGAGTGGAGTGCCGCAGGGTTTGTTGCTTGGGCCCGTGCTCTTTAACATATTTATAAATGACCTAGAAATTGGTATGCTTGAACATAAGAAGTTGCCTCTGCTGGGTCAGACCAGAGGTCCATCGCGCCCAGCAGTCCGCACCTGCGGCGGCCCATCAGGTCCATGACCTGTAAGGTGATCCTTGTCTAAACCCTTTAATCCCCCTTACTCTTTCTATAACCTATCTCTACCTCTATCTGAATCCCTCAATCCCCCTATCCTTCAGGAATTTATCCAATCCTTCTTTAAAACCCCGCAGTGTACTCTGTCCTATCACAACCTTCGGAAGCGCATTCCAGGTGTCCACCACCCTCTGAGTGAAAAAGAACTTCCTAGCATTGGTTCTAAACCTGTCCCCTTTCAGTTTCTCCGAGTGCCCCTTGTACTTGTGGTTCCCAATAATCTGAAGAATCTGTCCCTTTCTACCTTCTCTATGCCTTTCATGATCTTGAAAGTCTCTATCATGTCTCCTCTGAGTCTCCGCTTTTCCAGAGAGAAGAGCCCCAGCCTTTCTAACCTATCTATGTATGAAAGGTGATTAAATTTGCAGACGATACAAAGTTATTCAGAGTAGTAAACGCAGGAGGATTACGAAGATCTGTAATGTGACAAACACACTCGAGAAATGGGCTGCGATATTGCAAATGAGGTTTAACATGGATAAGTGTAAGGTGATGCATGTTGGTAAAAATCTTATACACGAATACAGGATGTCAGGTGCAGTACTTGGAGAGACCCCCCAGGAAAGAGACTTGGGAGTACTGGTCGACAAGTCATTGAAGCCAACCGCATAATGTGTGGTGATGGCGAAAAGGCTGAACAGAATTCTAGGAATGATTAAGAAGAGGAACAGTTCAGAGAAGGTTATCATGCCACTTTACCGGGCCATGGTACGCCCTCACCTGAAATACTGCGTCCAGCACTGGTCGCCGTACATGAAGGACACAGTACTATTCGAAAGGGTCCAGAGAAGAGCGACTAAAATGGTTGAAGGGGTTGGCGGAGTTGCCGTACAGTGAGAAATTATAGAAACTGGGCCTCTTCTCCCTTGAAAAGAGGAGACATGATCGATACATTCAAGATAATGAAGGGAATAGACTTAGTAGATAAAGACAGGTTGATCACCCTCTCCAAGGTAGAGAGAACGAGACAGCACTCTCTAAAGTTAAAAGGGGATAGATTTCGTACAAATGTAAGGACGTTCTTCTTCACCCAGAGAGTGGTAGAAAACTGGAACACTCTTCTGGAGGCTGTTATAGGAGAAACACCCTCCAGGGATTCAAGACAAAGTTAGACAAGTTCCTGCTGAACCAGAACGTACGCAGGTAAGGCTAGTCTCAGTTAGGGCACTGGTCTTTGACCTAAGGGCCGCCGCATGAGTGGAATGCTGGGCACGATGGACAAGTGGTTTGACCCAGCAGCGGCAATTCTTATGTTCTTATGGTAGCGCTATAGAAATAATAATAGTAAAGAGAGATGCCAGATTATGGGAAGGAGAGGAGAGATGCCAGACTGGGAAGGGGGGAAAGGAAGGAGAGAGATGTCATTGGACCACTTGGGGGGGGGGGAGAGAAGAGAGATGTCAGACCATGGAAATAGGGAGGGAAGGAGAGAGAGAGATAGTAGATTTTGAGAAGAAAAATGTAAATATTGAATGTTAAGTTAATGCCAAAGATGGATGCAAAGCCAAAAGTGAAGACAGAGAGAAAAACAATCAATGGATAAGAAGGCCCTGGAAACATAGTTAAAAGCACAGAAAAATAAAGTCACCAGACAACAAAGGTAGGGAAAATGATTTTATATATAGTGATTGAAATGTGTCAGTTTTGAGAATTTATATTTGCTGTGTATATTGTGTGTATATGAAAAATGAATGGAAAAAAAATACATTACAATTAGTAAAGGGGGTGGGATCTGGTGAACAGTTTAGGTGGGTCTAGGGTGGAGTTTGGGAAGTCCGTGGTTGGGGGTACTCAGTTGATATTTGTTAGACTTTCCTACTAGCATTTCAGGGCCTGTCTGGAGGGTCTCTGCACATGCGTGGATATCAGCGTGATGTTACACATGCGTGTAATGTCAACAGGGCGACATCCGCGCACTTCAGGGTGCTTTGAGCCGTGGTCACTACCTTTAGTGTGCCCTGGCTCGAAAAAGTTTGAGACACACTGCTTTAATTCCTCAGGTTAGAAGTCATATTTTAAACCAGTTGCAGTTGTCTTCAATGGTGGGTTCTTGGGTTTCCTCCCTGGGATGGTATATTTGTCTAGGTTGCCTGCTTCTTGTGATAAATGTGGGCTTTTTGTCTTCTCTTTGTGGGGTGGGAGAATGGGAGGGGAGGTATTGTGGAGCGTTATACTAGGATGGTTATCGAGCTTCTTGCACAGAACAAAGGTGGAATTGTCCCAATCAGAATGGTGCACAACAAAAAGTGTCTTTCAACTTATCTGATAAATCCAAATAATAATAATAACAGTTTATATACCACAATACCGTTAAGTTCTATGCGGTTTACAGAAGATTAGTGGAGTACAAGTTGAGTTGACGTACAAGTTGAGTTAACTTAAGGGATGTGGGAACAATGGGGAGAAAGGGCAAGAGAGGGGAAGGAGGGAAGTGGGTCAGCTGTCTAGGTATTTCAGGAATAGGTGAGTTTTGAGGCATTTCCTGAATACCTCATAAGTGGTGGGCAATAGGAGTTGTTCTAGGTCTTTACCCCAAAGAGCAGCCTGATGTGAGAGAAGATGCTCATGGTGTTTTTTTAGTTTGCATCCTCTAACCGGGGGAGAAACGAAGTGCGAGTGGGAGCTTCTCTTGTGTTTGTTGGCTGAGAAGGAGAATAGGTCAGTGATGTATTTAGGGGTTAGACCGTAGAAAACTTTAAAACAGAGGCAGGCGAACTTAAACTTTACACGAGCTTCCATCAGCAGCCCAGAGTCATTTTATGAATTTTGGATGAATAAAGGCATTTGGATTTATCAGATGAGTTAAAAGACACTTTTTGTTGTGCACCATTCCGATTGGGACAATTCCACCTTTGTTCTGCGCTTTTGAGGTTGTGGGTTTGTTTCCCCTGTCTTATCCTTGTATTGAGCTTCTTGGGCAGGGGGTTATTATTATTATTTATTCGATTCTATATGCCGTCCTACCCAGGAGTCATCCAGATCGGATTACAACAGTAGATTGTGTGTTTGAAGGTACAAGTACATTCTATACTCTCATACTGTAGAGTTGTAGCAATACAATCAGTGTTTTAGGATTACAGGTTATAAGGGTACAGACCCTCTGTTTAAAAGTTTTTTTGGGGGGGGATATATGGATAGTGGGATGTTTATATATTAGACAGATAATTGTTAGGTCTTTCAGTTCCCCTATTCGTCTTTATTAAGAATACTGAAAGATGTTGGGGTGGTCTCCAGGGGTTGTGTGTTTATCATCAGCTTTTTTTTTTTTTTTTTTTTATACATAGCCGGAAATGAGAAGAATCACTGCCTCAACCTGGAAATGCCTCTCCACTGCCCATGGAAGGGGCAAACAAAGAAGGGGGCAGGGAAAATGCAGCTGGCACCTGCGAGACACTGCTGAGCCTCTTATGGATGCCAAACAGCTTGCTCTCAAACCCTTGCAAAGTAGGGATGGCCCCAAACTCCAAAAATACTTGTGCAGACTGGCTAACAGGTATCAACCAGGGATTGGCCTATTAGCTGCAGACCAGAATCTGCTTCTTCTCCATGCAGGCAGAGCTGGAATCAAGGTGAAAGCTCCAAGAACTGAAAACACTGAATCAAATAAGAAGAGAGAATAGAACAGAACACTCCTTCCAGCTTGTGTGCAGAAGGGAAAAACTGCAGGTGGAGCTCTCAATGAGGTAGGAGGGCCACAGAGGAAATCTGGAGTGGATTCCTTCTGTATGTGGCTCATGGCCATGGGGAGATGGCCCGCTTATATAGAATGACACATCTATTGCTCTGGAACAACCAATTACTGCATTTAATTTGCATCAGTTAGAACTTGCATACACAACTTGTATCCCATATATGGTGATTCGATGTAGGATGGGCTGGGCTGGGCTGGGCAGGACAGGACATCAATGAGAACTCTATTAACTTGGAACATGAGGACGTTACTAGTCAGACTTTACAGTAGATATCCTGCAAACAACGGGATGGTTGGATAGGTTGGAGTGAGCTTCGATTGCAACTTCAGCAGTTGAAACATAGGACAATACCAGGTGGCCCAGAAATATCAAAGCAGAGACAAGTTAATTTAATCATGTATTTTTAAGGAAAATAACTAATTGGCAGACTGTATGGACCGTTCAGGTCTTTATCTGCCATCATTTACTATGTTACTATATAATTTGGAAATACAGTTCTTTTAAAATTCGATGTTGTACATTATTTTCTTTGTACCATGCTGTTTTGTACTTCCTGCCAATAAAATTGTTTCAAAGTAATTTAGGAATATTGGTCAGGTAAAGCCATTTTTCATCACAAAATTATGTGTGGCCTTTAGTAATCATAATAACTGAACTCAGTTTGCCTAGATCCGAAGTTTGGGCTCCTAATATACACTCAAGTTGACACACACAGGCTGAGATGCCATTGAAGAGCAAGTATTCATACCTGTGCCTTGTTTGATTGTAATTGGTATGTGTATAAATAATCAATATATTTTTTTAGCTCTTGAAAAACCCTTTTGCATTTCATCTAGGGCTGCATTGATTTTGCTGATTACAGAAGCATGGGGAAAGCAAAAGAACTGTCAGAGAATCTACAAGTAACAGTATTTCAAATTTATAAAATCAACCTTATAAAAAGATATCCAAAAGATAGATATACAGTATATTTATTACATACACACACATTTATACTTCATCCTATTGTGTCTCTTACTCTCCAAAGGCCCCTGCCAGGGATCAATTCTAAAACAGGAAAACATTTATTTAACCTTCAAAAGCTCAAAACATGACCAGGAAGGTCCATCTTCAGCCTTCTTCCTAACCATGATTATCCCAAAACTGCTACTTGGTTTGGATTAAACACACATAGCAGTGAGGAATGCTGAAAGACTGGAAAAAGACCCTTGTTAAATGATTTGATTGAAAAGAAAAAAAAAAAAAAGGGATAGGGGTGGCTGCAAACAGATTCATATTGTATTATTCATTATGCTTGGGGACGGAAAGTCAGCTTAATTTACAACAGCAATAGAAGATAAGATATTAGAAATCTTTTGGTGGACTGGTTTTACAGAAGGTTATGACAACAGTGTCTCCAAATTCCCCTGAACCCAAGGCACTGTTTCAAACAAATATAATTTAAGGGACTTAAGTGACAGCACAAGCAAATAAGAAAGATATGTTAGCCGGTGTTGCAAGTTTAATCATCATAAAACTGAGTAGTTATGTAGGAAAAATACCATAGCTTCTAAGTATTTTTAATTATACACCTCTCCTCCACTGCTTTTCTCAGGTATTTACAGTATAATCTGGTACCCTGTCATTTGGAAACAAACTCCACAAAACTGCAACCAGAGCTTGTGCTAAAGGTATCTCGTTTTAGTCTCATTTGGCCAAAGTTATATGGAAGACAATAACATTTCACCAGAGGCATAAAGTTATATTTCAGTATTTAACAAGTGTACATTTTTTTTGATCCAGTATGAACATAGCCAAATGGTAAATTTCACACTATTTCCTCACACATTTCAGCATTATGCAGAAAGATTTGTTTTACTAAAGATTTACAGACTACCCCCTCCCACTTTTTACAAAACCACAGAAGCAGTTTTTAGCACAGGCTGGCATGCTGAATGCTCTGCGCTGCTTCCAACGCTCATAGGAACTCGTGTCGGGAGCATTCAGCGCACCAGCCTGCGCTAAAAACCGCTTCCGTGGTTTTATAAAAGGTGGGGTAAGTTAGCAGATCAGCAGTTGTGTCAAAAGATGTTGACAAAATTAGTTGGGAGTCAAACCCTGCCTGGAATATTTGTCTATGTACCCGCAAAATAACTTTCCCCAGGGATGCAATACATTTTGCTTTTGCTAGGACCAGAACAAAATCATCATTAGTAAGACCCAGTTAAAGCAAACTTAAGACACGAAGGTAACACAGCATCTCTTTCCAAAGCTATTACTGACTTTCTAAAGTTGCTGGAAAACATTGCAACCCAATTTTCAGACCAATGGCTCAAATAAGATATATCAAGCATAGCTTACACTTGTGTACAAAGGTCTCCCTACACAATATATACTAACATTCTCAGCCTAGTTGCATGGATCCCAATTTTCTTTTTGTAATTTAACAAAGATTTATTTAAGCAGAAATTAAGCAGAAAATAAAAATCTGAATTAAAAGCAAATGGGACAGGGATAGGAAGGCAGCCATCTTATTTCTTGGAACTTCACCATTTTGCTTTATTACATGAGAGAGGATACAAGGGGAAAAGTGAAAGAATCCATGAATGACAGCTGTATAGGAACAAGTCAGGAGAGCCCATAGTGGAAACAATCCCCAATATGAATAGCACCACAGGAGAAAACCATAAAGAGGAATGTAAAAGGAAATGCTTCAGAAATAAGGAACAACATGCAACACAGGACAAGAGACAAATACTACAAGATGTCACAGTGCTCTTGTTTTCTGAAAGCTATGTCAATTCAGCCAAAAGTAGGCTTTTTAGCTATTGTGTCCAAAAGGAACATTTTGATTCTTTATTACCTAAAATCCATTGTGGAATCTGAACAAAAGGAATGCTAAATAAAGTTTCTTGGATATACTTTGTGTCACAATGGACTACAGGATATGTTATTTAAGATATGACAGTAGAAGTCATGTGCTTGATCTATGACCCTTAAAACAGGACTGTGTTTTTTTGGACACCATCTTTTGCTGTTTTTCTTAACCATATGATGCCTTCATTTATGTTTGGCAAAAGTAATAAGATGCCATGGCAAGACCTATCACTGAAAACAACTTTTTGATCTTTGGGAAACTCATGAAGAGGGCCCCTTTTCTTTCCCTCTTCTCCAAAGAGCCAACTATTCTATCAAGCATTGTGGATAGCCACTATGGAAGAGGAAGCAAATGAGCAAGCTATACCTGCTTAATTGTGGGCTCTCCCAATTTAATTAAATCTGCAGTTCCTGTAACATAACTAAACTATTAAATTCAAAAGTTCAATGTAAGCATCTTGTTGGCAGCAACATCTTACCAATTAGGTCTTTTGGGCTATAAAGATCAAAGTTCTCTTCCACCCAAATATACCTTTGCACTGCTCCTTACTTTTCATAGGCATGACTACTACTCCCATCTTAAATAAAGGATTACCCACCCAAGGTTTTGGTATCAACCAAATTCTAGTATACATGCTTTCATAGTCACAGTCACCCTGACTAAGCAGTACTAAACCCTGATTCTAGAATTTCCCAGCTTATTCATTTTCATTGATCCATGCTTATATCATAAAGGGGCTACATACTCCTGAAATGCAGTGCTGCTCTCCCACTGCACACAGGAGATCTTAATTTCCCAGACAACTTTCAAACTGACAACCAAATCTTAAAACAAAGAATAGTAGTTGATGTACCATAAAACTCGTTTACTGTCCAGCTATGATTCATGCCTCAAATTCCAAAATATTTCTTATTTTCATGCACTTTTCACCCCAGGCTCACAAAGGTATGTTTTATTAACCTCTTGGAAAGATTCCAACCTGTCACCCATGTCACAGTTCAGGTTTCGGAGTAGACAGACAGAGGGAATTGAGTCCATCATTTTAAGAGGATGCTTAAGTCAGGGAATAAGCTCCTCAGCTCTGGGTACAGGGAGGATAAAGACAGGGAAAGAGAGGAGGATTATATCTTCACCCCAAGCTACTCATGCCTTCGTTTGGAGGGAGGTATTAGATGGGGAGGCAGCTCTGTAGGTAACTCATGGCCTTCTAGTTTGACCTTAATCAAATGGTTAGCCAAGGCAAACTCATCATCATCCAGCAAGCCATCCCTGTCCACATCAGCCAGCTTCCAGATCTTCCCCAGCACCGTGTTGGGTAGTTTAGACTTCACCATCTCCTTTTTAGCACTGGCACCAGTGATCTTGCCATTGACTGGTGACAGAGTATAGAAGATCTCATCATAGGTAGGCTTGTCTTTGCCTACCACCCATTCTATATCATCAATGCCCTCACCAGCTCCTTCTCCATAGCCATGGCCAAAGGGCCCATTCATGGTGCCCTCAAAAGCTCCTCCTTTCACCACCTGGCTAGGCATTTGGGACTCCTCCTGTCGAACCAAGATCATAAGCCGGGCAATGTCGTTGGCCAACATGTCATCCACCAAGTCCAGCAGCTTGGGCTTCAGGGCCTGAAATTTGGCAAAGTCTTGCATCAATAGAAGTTCCTAAGGAGAGAGGTCAAAGGCTAGAATCAGTGGATTATGCTATAATTCATAACAAACCAAAATATAAGCAATGACAGACACCAAACCTACAAATGCTATTCATCACACAGAACCTGGGCACTTTATTTTCAAAATGTGCTATTCTGCCTAAATCTTCCTGCTACCACACCCTACTACTACTAATTGTATTATTTTATCCTGCATATACCACAATAGTTCAATGTGGCTTAAAATTATAAAATCAAACTTAAAATCCAGGCATTCCCAGAAAAAAATTATATTATTCAATATCACGATTTACGGTACATAGATGAAACTGCACGAAACAATGGCGCTTGGACAATGGCGCTTGGACGTCAGCTCGCTGGATTTCAACACTATTTTAAAGCGCTGTGAAGATATATATATATATATATATGTGTGTGTGTGTGTGGGGGAATCTCCCCACTTTACTTAGAAATGTTGGCACTCACATGGGGGTGTGGGGTAACCCCCCGCCCATTAGAGGAAACAGCCTTTTTCCCTGTTTTTTAGGGAAAAATTACTATTTCCTCTGTAATTGGGGGTGCAGCAACATTTCTAAGTAAAGTATGGGGGTTCCCCCACATGCCCCCCCTTGGAGCACTTTAAAATAGTGTTGAAATCCATTGCGCTGACATCCTGTGCACGATTGGGCGGGTTTGTGCTTTTGATTAGATACGTGATTTTACAAGTACCTAAAACTTCATATCTTTATCCTAAATACTTTTGCCCCATAGGCCTCTTGAGTCTATTATCTTTTGGGGCAATCTTTTATAGCCCTCCCATAAAGACCAGGAAATGCATGCTCATACATAAGTAGCCTTGGCATGCTGCTCAGAGCCAGAAAGAAGCTGTGGCAGTCTATTTGGCTGCTGGCGCTTGGTATCACCATCAGCAAAGGTAAAGAGGAGTTTAGGACAAAGGACAGCTCATCTCAAAGCTGGAAATTTACCATGCTGAGATATTTACCATGCTGTTATGCTAAGAGATTGAAAAACAATGAGAGGTTTTTCTTACAGGCTCCAGCCATGTCAAAATCCAGTTCTGGCA
Organism: Geotrypetes seraphini; assembly: GCF_902459505.1. NCBI lineage: Eukaryota > Metazoa > Chordata > Amphibia > Gymnophiona > Dermophiidae > Geotrypetes > Geotrypetes seraphini. The sequence continues at coordinate 70,682,276 of NC_047091.1, read as the reverse complement.
GGCGCACATTCCAAAAAAAACTGGCATTTTTTTCTACCTTTGTTGTGTGGTCATTTTATTTTTTTATATTGGTCCCAGCCTCTGGTGCCTGCTTTCCTCTTTCTTAACTGTTTTACCAGAGTCCCCTTGTCCATTTGACACTTTCTTTCTCGTCATGTCCACCATCTCTCATCTCTCTGCATCCCTATCTATCTGACCCAGAGGTCTGATGTAGTAGACCTGTTTGTGAAGCTAGGTGACCAGGATAAGTATGGATTTCTGCCAGGTACTTGTGACCTGGATTGGCCACTGTGGAAACAGAATACTGGGCTAGTTGGACCACTGATCTGATTTTCTTATGGGTGTGCTCATTATATAAAACATTCACTACTTGTCTAATCAAGATTCTTGAAAGGCTCTGCAGACTGCCCTGAGCTCTACTCTATTTTTTTATTTTTTAAATAAATCTTTATTGATTTTCATACCTTCAACAATGCAATACAACAAATGCAACATACAATGATAAATAAAAGCACATTTTAACATGCTCATAACCTTTTTTCCCCACCCACCTTTCCATCCACCCACCCAATAATCATTCAATAGAACATAAAAACATATTACTATAAAAACTTTACCCTATTTTAGATAATGATATCTTCCTACCCACTTCAAATATAAAAACTCAAGAATAAGATTGACATAAATATCCCTCCCCCACCCTACCCTGGATATGTAGCAAAATAAAGAAAAACCTGAATCACAGTAAACACTTACTTATTATCAACTATAATGAGGTAACATAAGACGTCATTGGGCCCCATATCAATTTTTATATATTACCATGCCCCACATTCTCAGCATTTACTCTTTCAAGTCTATAACTAGAGCAAAAACTTGCCCACCAGAATAAAAAATGTATACGATCACAGTTCTTCCAATTTCGAGTGATCATCTGGATGGCTATCACAGTCATTATAAGGAAAAGACGACCTCTATATTGATCTAAAGGGGGTTTAACATGTAATATTGTACCACAAATGACTGCCTCATAAGTTAAAGGAATTGATGATTCCAAAACGTTATTAATTTGATCCCCATATTGACCTCCAGAAGTTAAGTATCAAAGGACAATAGAACAACAGATGATCCAGTGTCCCAATGTCTAAATGACAGTGCCAGCATCTATTAGACTTGGAACTATCCAACTTATGTAACCTAACAGGGGTCCAAAAAGATCTTATGTAAACATTTTAAATTTGTTACAAATTATATAACAGACATAAAAGAATATCAATTACAGCCATCAGCATTAAAAAAAAAAGCTCAAACAATCTAAAGAAACTAAGACTCTACTCTATTTGTGTAAAGAGACTTGCTAGGATCCTTGAGTTCAGAGAACGAGTTGCGCACCCCAACAGAACAAGCTGGAATTGAAGTATAAACAAATATCTTCCCTAGATATCTGCAAAGTCCTGTCACCAGACTAACTTGTGTTGCTTTTGCTCAATACAAGGTCACATGTACTACTGGTAATTCCAATGGAATTTCAGTAGCCACTGAGTATGCCTCAGATGTGTTAGTCTGAATGACTGAAGAACGTGTACTGGTGTCAGAGATTGATTTTATCTTTGACATTCAATTCTGGAACAGGAAAGATTTGTTTGAGGCAAAAATATTATTTCATTAACTGCTTTGACTTATCATCTATGAATTATGGACTGGGAAGATAAATTCATTTTTTTAGTTATCTATGAAGAGTCTTAAATAAAGGGAAAATAGAATGGACTTGATTTTCCTGTCACCAACTAGTCATCCGGATACGGAAAATATCAATACAAGTATTTCACACTGCTGAAAATAGGCTGCTACTATTGCTAATTCCTGCAGCAGGTAACCCAAAAGGAAAAATACGGAATTAGTAACAAGGTTTGTAGAATGAAAATTCTCCATATGGGTAAATCAGAATGCAAGTGTATGCATCTTATTTCTTTGAATTGGATAATAGGCTTAAACAATGAATTTTGTATAAGGTGAAATCTCAAAAGAATGTAGCTTAAGGTGATGTTTTGGGTCACCCTAATTACCTTATACCCATACTATTCTCACAATTATTCTCAGCCCTCAGAGATGCCACCAGGGGATCAAGAAATCATATCCTCTGGCTTTATGCACCTAATCGTCATAGGGTTGGTACAATGCTTTAGCTATTATATCTTTTTAAGTATTTTCATAATTTTGTTATTTTTTTCTCTTTATATATATTACTCTTGTGATAATTTTAAAATAATAAATATTACTGAAGAGTATTAGTACTTAGCTTGTACGGAGTGGTTGCTGGTAAGGGATAAACAAGCCAACATGTTTCACCCGTAGAGGGGGTTTCCTCAGGGCTACTATCCCTTTTTTTATATTCGTTTTTCACGACGTGACCACCCGATCTTGAGAACTTAGATCGGGTGGTCACGTCGTGAAAAACGAATATAAAAAAAGGGATAGTAGCCCTGAGGAAACCCCCTCTACGGGTGAAACATGTTGGCTTGTTTATCCCTTACCAGCAACCACTCCGTACAAGCTAAGTACTAATACTCTTCAGTAATATTTATTATTTTAAAATTATCACAAGAGTAATATATATAAAGAGAAAAAAATAACAAAATTATGAAAATACTTAAAAAGATATACCGTATTTTCGCGGATATAACGCGCACCTGTGTAAAACGCGCACAGGGGTATAGCGCGCAGAAATCACGATGATATGTACCAAAACTTTTCTATACCGCGCTCAGGCATATAACGCGCATGATGCCCGACGCTCCTTTCGCCCGCCCTGACTTTCCGTGCGCTGTCCCGACTCTCCGTTCACCCCCCTGACTTCCGTGCACTGCCCTGACTTTCCGTGCGCTGTCCCGACTCTCCGTTCACCCCCCCTGACTTTCCGTGCACTGTCCCCCCTTGAAGTCCTGTCCCCCTTGAAGGTCTGTCCCCATTCTGAAAGCCTGATGCCCCCCCCCCCGACGTCCGATACATCCCCCCCCCCGGCAGGACCACTCGCACCCTCACCCCGAAGGACCGCCGACTCCCCAACAATATCGGGCCAGGAGGGAGCCCAAACCCTCCTGGCCACGGCGACCCCCTAACCCCACCCCGCACTACATTACGGGCAGGAGGGATCCCAGGCCCTCCTGCCCTCGACGCAAACCCCCTCCCCCCAACGACCGCCCCCCCCCCAAGAACCTCCGCCCGTCCCCCAGCCGACCCGCGACCCCCCTGGCCGACCCCCACGACCCCCCCCACCCCCCTTCCCCGTACCTTTGGAAGTTGGCCGGACAGACGGGAGCCAAACCCGCCTGTCCGGCAGGCAGCCAACGAAGAAATGAGGCCGGATTGGCCCATCCGTCCTAAAGCTCCGCCTACTGGTGGGGCCTAAGGCGCGTGGGCCAATCAGAATAGGCCCTGGAGCCTTAGGTCCCACCTGGGGGCGCGGCCTGAGGCACATGGGTCAAACCCGACCATGTGTCTCAGGCCGCGCCCCCAGGTGGGACCTAAGGCTCCAGGGCCTATTCTGATTGGCCCACGCGCCTTAGGCCCCACCAGTAGGCGGAGCTTTAGGACGGATGGGCCAATCCGGCCTCATTTCTTCGTTGGCTGCCTGCCGGACAGGCGGGTTTGGCTCCCGTCTGTCCGGCCAACTTCCAAAGGTACGGGGAAGGTGGGTGGGGGGTCGTGGGGGTCGGCCAGGGGGGTCGCGGGTCGGCTGGGGGGGCGGTCGGAGGTTCTTGGGGGCGGGCGGTCGTTGGAGGGAGGGGGGTTTGCGTCGAGGGCAGGAGGGCCTGGGATCCCTCCTGCCCGTAATGTAGTGCGGGGTGGGGTTAGGGGGTCGTCGTGGCCAGGAGGGTTTGGGCTCCCTTCTGGCCCAACTACACAAAGGTACGGGGAAGGCGGGTGGGGGTGTCGTGGGGGTCGGCCAGGGGGGTCGCGGGTCGGCTGGGGGACGGGCGGAGGTTCTTGGGGGGGGGCGGTCGTTGGGGGGAGGGGGTTTGCGTCGAGGGCAGGAGGGCCTGGGATCCCTCCTGCCCGTAATGTAGTGCGGGGTGGGGGTAGGGGGTCGCCGTGGCCAGGAGGGTTTGGGCTCCCTCCTGGCCCGATATTGTCGGGAAGTCGGCGGTCCTTCGGGGTGGGGGTGCGAGTGGTCCTGCCGGGGGGGGGGGGGATGTATCGGACGTCGGGGAGTCGGCCGGGCAAGAGGGCTTGGGCTCCCTCTTGCTCCGATCGTGGATGCGGGTGCGGGTGGGAGCGCGTGCGAGCGGTCGTTCGGGGTGGGGGTGCGAGCGGTCCTGCTGGGGGGGTGAATCGGGCGTCGGGCGGGGTGGGAACTATGTTTAAAAACTTTTCTATACCGCGCTCAGGCATATAACGCGCGAGGGGTATGCGCGGTACGTAAAATCACGTATAACGCGCGCGTTATATCCGCGAAAATACGGTAATAGCTAAAGCATTGTACCAACCCTATGACGATTAGGTGCATAAAGCCAGAGGATATGATTTCTTGATCCCCTGGTGGCATCTCTGAGGGCTGAGAATAATTGTGAGAATAGTATGGGTATAAGGTAATTAGGGTGACCCAAAACATCACCTTAAGCTACATTCTTTTCTTATTTCTTTGAAACACAGAAAATCATTCTGTTGAACATGCAGAATAGAATCAGTGAGAGCAATTTCTCTGTTTTCAGAAACTTGTTGGCCTCCTAATTTTGTTGGTGAATAAACTGGTAGTCTGAAGCAAAAGTTGAGATTTTTCATTGAGATTCACCTAAAGCAGTTTTATAATTCATTGAACAGTAAATTGGGTAACTTAAGTATTTTCCCTATCTGTCCCAGCAGGCTCACAATCTAACTTGGAGTGGATATTTCATTGACGCAGGCTGATGATACTTTTTAGACACAATGTAAGAACATAAATGTTACCATACTGAAATGAACCAAAAGCTCAGTATCCTGTTTTCAACAGTGGCCAATCCAGGTCACAAGTACCTGGCAAGATCCCAAAAGAGTAAAAAGCAAAAGTTACTTACCTGTAGCAAGTGGTCTTCATAAGAACATAAGAATTGCCGCTGCTGGGTCAGACCAGTGGTCCATCGTGCCCAGCAGTCCGCTCACATGGCGGCCCACAGGTCAAAGACCAGTGCTCTAAATGAGTCCAGTCTCACCAGCGCATGTTCCAGTTTAGCAGGAACTTGTCCAACTTTGACTTGAATCCCTGGAGGGTGTTTCCCCCTATAACAGACTCCGGAAGAGCGTTCCAGTTTTCTACCACTCTCTGGGTGAAGAACTTCCTTACGTTTGTACGGAATCTATCCCCTTTCAACTTTAGAGAGTGCCCTCTTGTTCTCCCTACCTTGGAGAGGGTGAACAGTCTGTCTTTATCTACTAAGTCTATTCCCTTCAGTATTTTGAACGTTTCGATCAAGTCCCCTCTCAGTCTCCTCTTTTCAAGGGAGAAGAGGCCCAGTTTCTCCAATCTCTTACTGTATGGCAACTCCTCCAGCCCCTTAACCAGTTTAGTCGATCTTCTCTGGACTCTTTCGAGTAGTACCGTGTCCTTCTTTGTGTACAGCGACCAGTGCTGGATGCAATACTCCAGGTGAGGTCGCACCATGGCCCGGTACAGAGGCATGATAACCCTCTCCGATCTGTTCGTGATCCCCTTCTTAATCATTCCTAGCATTCTGTTCGCCCTTTTTGCCGCCACCACACATTGTGCAGATGGCTTCATCAACTTGTCAATCAGAACTTCCAAGTCTCTTTCCTGGACATCCTGTATTCGTGCATGAGAATTTTGTTACCAACATGCATCACTTTACACTTATCTACATTGAACCTCATTTGCCATGTCGATGCCCATTTCTCAAACTTGATTATGTCACGTTGCAGATTTTCACAATCCCCCTGTGTCTTCACTACTCTGAATAACTTCCTATCGTCCACAAATTTAATCACCTCACTCGTCGTACCAATGTCCAGATCGTTTATAAAGATGTTGAAGAACACTGAGCCCTGTGGCACCCCACTGGTGCCTCGATTCCATGGCTTGCAATTTTCCGAAGTAGTTGTTCACGCTGAACTTTGTCAAACGCGTTCTGAAAATCCAGATATACAATGTCGACCAGGTCACCCTTGTCTATCTGCCTGTTTACTCTCTCGAAGAAGTGCAGCAAGTTCGTCAGACAAGATCTGCCTTTGCTGAAACCGTGCAGGCTGGTCCTCAGACTGTGTCCGTCAAGGTGATCAATGATGTGGTCCTTTATCAGCGCCTCTACCATCTTTCTGGAAATGTCTTCTGAAAGGTTCAAAGAGTAGCTATGTCATCAAGACTCGCACCTTCAGGGCGAAGGAGTGGTGGTTGGGATGAAAGAGCCCTTTGCTCTATTATGTTATGTTATTTATTTCTTATATACCGCTAAATCCGTTAAGTTCTAAGCGGTTTACAGAGAAATATACATTAAATGTACAATAAAGGATACAATAAAATAAGATGAATTAAATAAAGAATGGGTACTTTGAAATTCCCTTACTATCCCGAAGGCTCACAATCTAACTAAAGTACCAAGGGCAAACAAAATTAGCAAATAGTAGATAAGAAAATAAAGATAGCGGAAATGAGATATAAAGCATCCTAACAAGAATACATAGAACTCTCAATATCATACTGTTGAAAAACAAAATGTACATACCAAAATAATAAAGTAATAGAAAGAAACTAATTAAATAGAAAATAATTTTAAGAATTAATCAAATATAGAAATATAGGAAGGAAATAAACATTTGAAGTGAGGAGAAAAGAAAAGGTAAAGGACGGCATATGAATAGAATGGAATGAAAAAAACAGTTAAACAATAGAATTCTAAGAAAATTTTTAAATGAAAACTAAACAAAATAAATAAAAAGAAATAGATATAATATACATAATAGAACAAAAGTCAGGAAGGATTTGATTTTATTTCTCTCAGTCATCAATGTTATTGTCTCTAGAGCTTTAGCTGTTTCAGCTGGGCAACCGCCATCATCGAGCTTTGTACATTAGCCATGGGATTACTTTTTAAAGCAGAGTGAGAATTGGAAAAGGTTAACCTCCAAGGTTCTAGGATCATAGTCCCTTGGCCTTAGTGCAGCTTGAAAAAAATATTTTCCTGATGAGAAGAAATGGGGGAAGAAACCTCTCCGTCCCCCTCCCCCCAATGAAGAAAAAAAGGCAACTGGCCCTTTGAGTGAGAACACAGATTTTGGAGCAGAAGCAGGGAAATCTGTTCTGAGGAGATGCAGAGAGATCAACGGCATCTCTCATCACTGGAAAATCTAGCAAGCCACAGCTGTGCTGAGGGAGTATTCATGGGTTGAAGCACTCTGATTAATTTGTCCACCACAACATTTTGGTTGTCAACTATAGTAGGTAGACTGCTTTGAGGAACATTCCTCAAGTGGTCATCCAAGTCCACATGTGAACTGCCTCCTAACATAGGAGATAACTGTACCTTCCTGTTTGTTCAGGTAAATACATCACTATTTGTCTGTGCAAATAAGAACCACCTGAAAAGTTCTGATGGCATTCTAGATTGTTTTGAATTGGCTACTTAATAGAGAGATAAATTACTTAGTAATTTGTGACTAACAGGTACTATATATTATTTTTTTCACAGCTATAGATCATTTAAAGTTGAAACTTATTGTGATTATGTAAAATAAATTCTATAAATAATTGTGAAGTGCTCAGACCTGATAACCCATTTAGTAGTGATGTCACTACAATGAGGTTAACAAAGGGACCATCATCGCCTTCACTAGTCCCTTACCCTCCCTGAATGTTGAATGCTGAATCCAATCTAATGTTGGTACTTATCTGCGTTCAGGGGCAGTTCATGTTGGTGCTGTTAACTCTCAACGGTGACTAGTGCAAATTAAGGTGCTAGTGCTTCATTAAAATCTTGTTAGTTCTTTCTTAGAAAAACTCCCGTCCCCCCGACCCGGATTTCATCTCTTCGTCAGGGAGGGACACTGATATCGGCTCACTGTGATCAGAGTTGTTCAAAGTGGACTGAGCGAATGAAGCACTAGCACCTTAATTTGCACTAGTCACCGTTGAGAGTTAACAGCACCAACATGAACTGCCCCTGAACGCAGATAAGTACCAACATTAGATTGGATTCAGCATTCAACATTCAGGGAGGGTAAGGGACTAGTGAAGGCGATGATGGTCCCTTTGTTAACCTCATTGTAGTGACATCACTACTAAATGGGTTATCAGGTCTGAGCACTTCACAATTATTTATAGAATTTATTTTACATAATCACAATAAGTTTCAACTTTAAATGATCTATAGCTGTGAAAAAAATAATATATATATTCTAGATTGTTTGCAATTTGAGAAGATTGATTTGATTTGTTCTTTCCTGTTGGAACCAGGAACCCTGTGTGTGCAGGCCATCATGATGGGCTCCCCAACCTATTATGGAAGCATCCATGATTAGAATCTTCAGACCTAGAGGGGATTGAAAAAGGTCCTCGAGTAAGATTATGTAACATTCACCACTGCAGAGAGTGGTGGAGTGTCTGCATATAACTTGAACACAGTCTGTAAGGGCCCTTATGGTTTGAGACTACTGACAGGAGAGAGTCCACTGAGATATTCGGAAATGGAGTTGCGCTAGTGATATGACAGACAGTTGAAGCCATATGGCCTATGAGATACAACAGTTGAGCAGAAACCTGTTCAGAACTGGAAATCTGTCTGGACAGACTTAATATTATGTCCACTCTTTGCTGAAGTAGGAAAGCTTAGCCCTGTGTTGTGCTGAGGAGTCCAATGAATTCTAATTCTTGAACTGCTTGAAGATATGATATGGGGTAACTACAAATCCCAGAAGTTCTAGGAGATGGAGACAGAATAGATGTTAGCATCAACTGATGGAAAGCTGCTATGATTAACTAGCCATCGAGGTAGAGAAAGACATATGCCCCACCTGCACAGAGCTGCTACTGCTACTAGACACTTTGTGAAAACATGAGAAACTGAAGTCAAGTTGAATGGCAAGACTTTGTACTGGTAATGCAGAGTTCCATAAAGGGCCAGCTTAACCTATGGACCACGTGAGGCTCTGGCCCAGGATGCCACAACTAAAGGGTGCCAAACACCTAGGACTATAATATCACCAGCCCATAAGTTAAACTATCCTGCAGGCTTAAATACTTCCCTCTTCCTTTGATGCTGCTGCCTTGTCCTAGTAGGATGTGGCTCCATAGGCCAGCTGATGTAAGGAGGGAGGGCCAGCATCAGAGGAAGGAAGTGCAGCACTTTGTTCCTGATGCTACTGCTCGACACTGACGCTGACCTATGAAGCCGCATCCTGCCAGTACCGGGCAGTAGCATCAGAGGAGGGAGGAAGAACTGGTCAGTCTACAGGGCATGATCTAGGGCACCATAATCTCTTGAGCCAGCACTGGTTCTGAAGCAGAAGCATAAGAACTTCATGTGAGCTGGAATAATGGAAATGAGTGTAGGTCTCCCTGAGCAAAGCCAGTTGAGTTGAATCAAGGAAAGAAGGGATTTTAGGTAAATCATGCAAACTTTTTTTCTGGAGGAGGTATTTGAGTTTTCGCAAGTCATAAATTTCTCCAGAAAAGTCAGCGTTGTACCAGTTACAGGGTCTGTGGGAGAGCCTGCCAAATCCTCAGACATCTCAACGTCCTCACTGCAGCCCAAGATTGAATTTGGGGGACTCTCCAGATCTTGGGGAAGACCCTGTGGAGTAGACTCTTCAGTTTGTCCACCTTAGCTGGGCTGATACCTGTATTCCATTAGGAATTGAGGTTATATGGAAACATGACGGTAGATAAAGGCCAAATAGCCCATCTAGTCTGCCCATCCACAGAAACCATTATCTCTTTCTCTCTCTGGATATGTTGAAGCCTATCCAATCACCGACTGCGCAGTGTTTCTCTTGAGCGGCACAATGCTGCAGTACTCCTCCTGACCTTCCGGATGTTGCATAGATGCTCACAGATCAATGGGAGTATCTATTGGCAGAGTCTCTTAATCAGCATTTCACCTCACCACAGGTGGACTCTATGGTAGCACACATTATCAGGCATACGTCTCATGCTACAGGATGCACTAGCTTGCAGGATTGGTTTTGTGATGAAGACACCTTCTTTTGACTCCACAGCCTCTGGCCTGAGGGTGGCCACAGTGGTATCGTATGTCGCTAGGGCCTGTCACTCTACATTCTTTCATGAACATGATACTATGGTGCTGCAGGGACTTTCTTTTTGGTGTCTTGAGTGGCATATATTGGCTGATGCCCTGTATGATCTCTACAGAGAGATCAGCAGGCTTTCAGCGAATTCTACTTCTGCCCGCCAGATGTTGTGGATCTGACAGTGGTGCAGGGACACCTTGGTAAGGGTCTGGACGGTCTTATGGCCAATGTGCAGGACCGTAAGCCAAAGACTTTGCCGGGCAGTAGGCTCTAGTCTACTAGAGGACAGGGGCATTCTAGCCTTCGTTCCTCTAGGTACTATGGACTGCTCTCAGGAGCTAGCCTTGGGCCAGAGATCTTACCAGAACTCTACACGGTGGTTTGGTGGAGCAAGATGGCCCCAATTTTCAGGTACCTGCTCTTCTGCCTCTTCAAAGAAACAGTTATGATGCGGTGCCCTTGGTCATCCAACAAGCATTGGAGGGAGGTGGTTGGCCATCGCCATAGACCACTGGATCTTGGTCTTCCTACAGAACAGGTAGAAGCTTGAATTTCATTGGCCTTGGTCAGATCTTGGTTTTTCAGGACTTCCCAGAGAGAAGACCAGACAATGGAGGCATAGTCTGAGCCACTGCCTAAAGGTTGCTGGACTTGAAGCCATACAGCAAGACCTGAGTCCAATTTGGGCTTCAGCAGATATTCGATATACAGACATGTGAAAAAAGTAAGGACACCCCAAGAAATATTCAGTTCTTTCTTAAGAAATGTTCACTTATTGATGTCAAATCTTTTTTTATTTATCTTTGGAAAAGAAAGTGATGTAATTGCAGGTAAACAACAAAATTTTCCTTGATTTACTCATGAAACAAGATATCCACAAAAATGTGTATTCTAACTTAAAGTGGCTCAAATCACACACAGGTGTATCACATTAGGTGCACATGATTAGAACATTGTTACTCAGCATTTTGAAGGAGGTTTGCCCTACTTAAACCTCAGACATTTAGTTTGGTGTGCTCATGACTGCTGCAGTGAGGGAACAACCTTCAGAAAGAAGATTGTAGCAGCTTATAAGTGTTTTCAAGTTTTATTAAAAATTTGATACAATCACTTATCTTATTCTTTGTGACTCTGTACAACGCTGCGTGTGTCTGGTAGAGCTATAGAAATAATAGTAGTAGTAGTTATCTGGACTTCTAAGCGAGATATAAAAGTTAAAAAAAAAAAAAGGGACTAAAATAAACATCAATTAAAAAACACAAGACGAAAGGTGTATTAGTAGGAAAGACAATTGAAATAGGAGAGAACATTTAAGGAAAGAACAAGAGGTTCGGGGTTACTGAAAATTGTTGCCTATGAACGTTAAAGACAGAGTGTAAATGGGCAGATATGTTTTGAAAGCTTCTTTAAATAAATGACTAAGAGGGTCATCCGGGGATTGAAGCCAAGTCTCGATCAGGAACATGATGTCCAATTGTTCAGATGTGAGCCAGTTTTTCACCAGGTTAGATTTTTTTTTCTTATGGACTGGATATTTATGTAGGTACAGGGGACAGGGACAACCTTGTGTTGAGCTTCTGCAAGTGTAAGAGGGATATGTCTGAGCTGCCTGCTCTTGCTGCCCTTTTCAGAGTTGTGACTATTGCAAGGTTGCCTGTCTCTGATTGTACTTGGGATGGGGCAGAGATCTGATCAGGGCAGCGGATTACATTCTGGTGGTGAGGTGAGAGATAATATTGGGTGGTGTATCATACTGGGATAGGACAGATGTCGTCGCTCTTGGTGTCTCGGAGAAGGATGAAGAGAAAGCAGAGGCACTCTCCGCCACACCATTCTTGCTGATGGGGGATGGGATTGTAGAGGCAGAGCAGCTCATATGGTGTGCTGTGATCTAGCTAGGGACTATACTGATGGGCTTTGAGGTAGATTTACTCACAAATATATCTCCCGCCAGGATCAAGAAATACATGTTTTTTATCAACTTGCTGATTTTTATGAAATAAAATTACAAATTCCGGCTTTTTCCCCCTGGCCAGGAACTTCCAGAAGTCCCCAACCCAAGTTTGTCATTTAGGATGTTCCACCGAGGCAAGATGGGTTTCCTGTAACATTGCTACAGAGGCCTGCATTCTATGGAGAGCATGCACAATCTTTTTACATTTAACAGGAGACCCAATCCCACCCAAGTTCCAAGTCATAACTTTCAATTTAGGCATACCAAAAAAGCCTGGTCAGCTTAATTAACCCAGTTATACATCCAAGAACGTCGTCCCAGACTTTGGCATTCTGGAGCCAACGAACCCCTCCCGCCAAACTACTCATATGCACATACATGCCAAACACCCAGTAAAAATAAGAAAATCTCACACATGCTACCACGCACTACATCCACATATATCCAAAAAGAAACCAGTACCTTCCCTCCCCACCCCATATCCCCCCAAGATATCCCGAAAATAAAAGATCCCTAAAAACCCCATTATCAAACCCCACCATTAAATGAACTCACGCTCATATCACTTCACTTCTGCCCAAGGTGTATGTCCAGAGCCAATACAAATGCTCCCATCCAACTGGTAATTTCAGCTACTAAAGTTGCTAAAACAAAACATTAAGAGTGATATAACACAGAAAAAAAGAGAAAAAGCTGCTAAAAGTTGTTCAGCCAACCTATACCCACGGCTACCCACGGCTTCCTCAAAAGAAATCCAAGTGCATAATGGGCTTTCAGGTTAGCGATGAATTTGATGAGAGAGATTTGCAAAAACGTTGCACTTCTACAACCTGCTCGAAGAGAAGTGTCTGGCCTGCATGGGAAATATGCAGTTCAGCAGGATAAAGCAACGCAAAGTGATTTGACTGACCATGCAAATTGGAGCAAGAGAGAGACATCGTTGTTGCATTAGCGAAGAGTAATCTTGGAAACAGAGTTCAGTCTTATTCTGATAAGTCAGGGCTTTTCCAGAATGAATAGATTGGATTTTCAGAACTTGGAAGATTACCACTCATGGCTTGGTTGCATCCTCTCGAAGAGTCCCCAAACGATAGCCTCGTTCAACATGGAATGGATAGTAAAGAATCCTCGAGGGCCAATGTGGTGGGGATTCAAGATTCCAGAAAGTTCGTAAGATCCTCAAACTGTATTGATTCTGGTAGTCTCACCAATCACAAATTAATGCATCTAGATTGATTTTCCAGATCGTCTAATTTTTGTTCCTCCTGAACTGTCTTTTGAAGGGAAGCCATGTGGTTGATCCAATCTAACTCAGAAGTGCAGTTGAGGCCTGCATCACGTTCTAAGTTTAAGTTGTCAATCCACTCATGAGCCATTTCAGCTCTTCAAATCGTCATGTATCCTACACCAGATCCTATACGGAAGCTCAGCAATCCCTCTCATCCAATTATTCTCTGTTTGGTCAACATCAAAAAGAATCCTTAACAGAGTCCAACTAAACCTATATCCAAAAAATACCTCCACTACAAACGAATTTTCCATTCTATGCTAACCTATCTGGGTGTAAAAATCTGGAATGACCTACCAGATGCTATCAGGAAAGAGAGTTATAACACAAGTGCTTCCTCTAAGATGAACAAATATTTTCTCCTGTTTTCTCAAGCCAGATTTCTGTAAAGCTAGCATGTCCCACAAAGATTATACACTAGGAGTATGCTTGGCCTAGAGGGAAGTGGGGTTTTGAGTAGCATTGTGGAATTTGGGTCAGCTGATGGGTGGGGAGAGGATTCTGTTACAAATGTCAAGTTCAAGGCATTGTATATTATCCTTTCAGTTCTGCAAGTCCAGAAAACACTGGACAAAATGGGTTCAGTTCAAACACTTCCAGAACCATCAACCTTTTCAGAGTAAACATAATAGCTCAGGAGTGGGCAAACCATAGCCTATAAAACAAAACCAGCCCATGAGTACTATTGTTGGCCCTCTCATCCTTAATTTAACATTATTATCCTCTAGCACCATTGCTTTTCCCATCAATATCAAATCTTTGACCATATGAAGAGGAAGCTGAGAAAGACTATGTATGTATATATGTGTATGGTGGAAGTGGGGTGCTTGAAATGGATTCTGTGCTCTAACTGGTATTAGTTTTGTTGTTTATAGCAATAAGCCAGGAACCAGAGAAGCCAAGGTTCAGTTCATGCTTGTGCCACTGACACTCATTTCTCCCACTGCCTCAGGCATCCCATTAAGATTGCAAATTGTAAGAGAAGGGTTATCGTATATCGAGTAGTGCTATAAAAGTTATATTCTTAGGCTACATTAAAAAAACTTCTACAGATATACTATAAAGCCTAATTATTTGATGCAGGCTAGGAGTATAAAGTGTTTTCCTCATGCCACCCTGATTGGAGTTCTGAGGGCAGCTGTCCCTAGAACAGGTGAGAGCCACAAATGCGACTCTTGTGGTAAGATTACTCAATGTCGGCAGAATAGCCCTAATAAATAGCTCCAATAAGATTCACATTTGAGGTTAAATAAGACTACTATTCAAGCAGCAGAAGTAATGTGTTAACTTGCCTGATCTTTCAGGCTCTGTATGTGTGTCTTTGTAGCACATCCCATACCTGCATTTTCTTCAGGCTGGGGAAGTCCCCAGGAGAAATCTGATGCTCTCTTTCAATCTTCAAGTAAATCTCACCCAAGTTACTGATTAACTCCTTCTTCTTGTTATCCTTCCCAAACACATTAGGCATCTCCTTCTTTAGCGAGCTGATGATATAAGCGTGGACCTGTTGCAAACACAAAATAAGCAGAACTTATGACAAGGTAGTCTCACAGATCATTTCAAGGATAATAGACAAACAAAACTACCTCTAATATACTATTTGTTAAAAATGCATTTTTATTGGACAAGGTGGTATGTAATAGTTCAAATCCAGCTTAATTAGTTCTCATGCTATTTTCCATACACTGAAAACAGTCATATCTGTATGAAATCTAGTTGACATTACAAAAACATGAATTCAACTGGTCCATATAATAATAATAATTTTTATTCTTATATACCGCCAAAGCCATATAAGTTTGAGGCGGTTTACAGCAAGAGGCACTGGACAATCAGCGAAGAGGTTACAATCAAAGTCAGCAATACAATCTTACATAATAAAGAATGTGAAAGCTTTAAAGATCTTAGGGTTACTGGATTGAATAAGCAGTGCTGAGTAGATTCTTAGTTAACAAATCGATTGAACAGACTCGTTTTTAATAGTTTTCTAAAATTGAAGTAGGATGAAGAGAGCGCGAAAACGTTACTAAGCCAGTCGTTCCATTTGCCTGCCTGGAAGGCAAGAGTTCTGTCTAAGAATCTTTTGTAGTGGCAGGCTTTTTTTTGTCAGATAGGTAAACAGATGAATTCTTCGTGTGGGCCTAAGATAACTTGCCAGATTGAAGTGTGAAACCAGGTAGGTGGGGGCCAGACCAAATATTGATTTATAAAATAGACAAGCAAACTTAAACAGGATTCGCGCCTCTAGGGGCAGCCAATGGAGTCTTTGATGGTAAGGGCTTATGTGTTCCCATTTTTTCAGCCTAAAGATCAGACGAACTGCCGAATTTTGAATGACTCTAAGTCTTAGAATGTTTTTTTTTAAGGAATCCAAATAAATAATGTTGCAGTAATCGAGCAAGCTCAGGATGGAAGATTGAACCAGTAAGTGGAAGGATGGTGCATTCAAAGTATTTTTTGATGGTTCTGAGTTTCCATAGAACCGAGAAGCATTTTTTGACTAGTAAGTCTGTGTGAGCATTTAGAGTGAGGTGGCAGTCCAGGGTGACTCCCAGGATTTTAATGGAGTGTGTCAATAGGGAAGTTCTGACCATTCAAGGAGATCGAAGAGTCTTTGATTTTGTCGTTAGGGCTTGCCAGGAAAAATTTAGTTTCACAAAAATTTGCTTTCACAAATTGCTGCATATGACATGAAACAACTGTGTATGCATGTGTAAGACAAGTTTAAAATTTATTAAAAATTTGATACACCACCGTATCAATGAGTTGTACAATTTTAAAAAAATAGGGTAAAACAGATAGTATATCAAAACAATTAACAACAAACGTAACATCTGGACAATTTTTAAAAAGACTTACCAACCAGGTACAAAAGGGAAAAAGGAGAACTACAATGTAATTTTAGGAAAGAGAAGAGGTTAGGGAAAAAAACCAAAGGGACAGGGTGACAACGTGTAGGTCCAAAAGAAAAAGGACCAAGAAAAGTTTGAAAATCCTTATAAGGACAGTCAAACTTGAAAAGTGTCCTTAAAAAGGAACTTCTTAAGAGAAGACTTGAATTTCTCAAGTGTTGTCTCTCTTAATAGTTTGGGGATGAATTCCAAAGGTTGGGAGCAACCACGGAGAAAACAGTATTTCTCCTAGTGTTGATATGGCTCAGTGATAGAATAACTAGTAGATTTTGGTCAGAGGATCGAAGGGTGCGTGACGAAGTGTATGGAATCAAAAGTCTGTTGATAAATTCAGGTTGGGCTGATTTTCTAGTTTTATGTTCAAATATATTTTATTGAGCTCAACAGGAAGACAACAAAACAATGCTCATGAAGAAAAGTGAAGCTCAAGTTATAGCAAAGAACCTACAACACCATATCTTCCTAACCAACCCCCAAAACCATCCCCCCTCCCATCCCCCAGTCCTCCTTCCAGGTACAGTCCCAAAAGGGAATAATACAGTACAAAATACAATACAAGATATCAGCAATTAAGCAAGTGGCTATGAGCCAGGGGGGGTCTTAGTGGTCCAAAAAGGTTCCCAAGTACGCTGAAAAGAGCGCCCAGCAATAGAGGAAAAGTCCCGTACATCTCGACGCTCCCACATCAGGAGGGTAATCATCTGGCACCGCCAGAGGGAGTAATCCGGTGCCTCTCCGTCAAGCCATTTAAGTAAGATACATTTCAAGGCAATAAGAACTGTCCACTTGAGAAAAGATTTTCTAGTTTTAAAAGTCAACAGTAGTGTTTTATATGCAACTCAATGGTTGACAGGTAGCCAATGCGCTTTGATTAGGAGTTACATGGTCAAATTTCTTGGCCTTCTAAATGATTTTTACAGCAGTATTCTGAACTATCTGTAGGTGTCTTAGTTCTTTCTTGGTGATTCAATGGTATAAAGCATCATCATAGTAAAAAAAAACAAAAAAAAAACGAC
Organism: Geotrypetes seraphini; assembly: GCF_902459505.1. Taxonomy (NCBI): domain Eukaryota; kingdom Metazoa; phylum Chordata; class Amphibia; order Gymnophiona; family Dermophiidae; genus Geotrypetes; species Geotrypetes seraphini. The sequence goes on along the minus strand of NC_047091.1, from coordinate 70,664,873 downwards.
CAGAGAATGAAAGAGAGTGTTTAAAGCAGAGTGGTCGAGGAGTTTAGCTAAGGAGCGAATCATTCTTAGATGGTAGAAACATTTTCGGACAACTGTGCTTATGTGTTCATGAAAGGTAAGGTTGTCGTACTTGTATCAAAAGCTTTAAAACATCCAGTTCTCCACATTTCCTGAACTCGATTTCCTGAAAATGATGGGAAGTCTGTTGAGAATTGAAAGAGGACTCTTGGAGGGTTGTTTGTGGAGTTTTGTTGAAATGTAGGTAATAACCCTCCTGTATGACTTTCAAGATCCTGGTGTCCATTGTAATGAGAATCCAACATTGATAGTATAGTAAGAGATGACCCCCAATAGGCTAAGGAGAGGGTAGAGTGGAAAAAATTGTGGCTATGCCCTCTAGAAACATGACAAAAGGATTGCGTAGACTTTTGTTAAGTAGTTGGTTAAGCCTTCCGAGACCACCGATTCCTGGCTCTCTTTTGAGGTGGAGGACGAGGTAGCCAGATAGCGTCTCTTGTAAGATGTGTAGATTTGCTTTAAATGATAGGATCTGGAAGGCTGAGACTTGGAAGACTTAGACGAAGATAGAGTAGATATACTCTGCTGATGACAAGTACGCTTTTATGTAGTTTCCTCCACTTTTCTCACCAAAAAGCTCCTCGCCTGTACAAGGACTATTTGACTTAGACCTAAAAGTCCAAGATTGCCTAGCAAACTTGGAGCCATATTAGATGTCTCAAGGCTATAGCTGATGATATGGATGCGACACTGAACGCATCAACAACTGATCGTGCCATGAACTTTCTAGTTTGTAGCAGATTGTGAGTAGTTTCCTCAAAATCTGGAAGCTGATCAGGAGGAATGTATTGTTCAAAGTCAACAAGGCATTTTACTAGGTGTTTAAAATAAAATGTCATATACACTTCTCCCTCCAGATTCGCAGGAGATAGGGGCAGAGTTGGACCGCGAATGGTGAAATACCTAAAATATCTTCTGGTCTGGCTCTGACCCACCGCCGCCTCCCTCCCGCCTTCTCCCCGGCATCCCGGCCTTTTGGGGCAGGAGTGATCTTCCTACGCTCCTGCCCCGTGCAGATTGCCAATAGGAAATGGCTGCCGTGAGTTCCCTTAGTCTCTCGAGACTATGACGGGAACTCGCCACAGCCTTTTCCTATTGGCGATCTACACGGGGCAGGAGCGTAGGAAGACCACTCCTGCCCCAAAAGCCCGCTAGACCACCAGGTAAGGCCAGGACACTGGGGGGGGGGGGGAGGGAAGGCTAAACTATGGGTTTTTTTCTTTTTTTCCCCCTCCCCAAAAATTGCGAATATGTGAAATAGCGATTGCCAAAACCGCGAATGGGGAGGGTAAGTGTAGAAGTTATAATTGGGAACCCAGCCAGTAATCATAGCATTTTGAAGCAGGTAGCGCTCAAATCAAACCTGGCTAGTAATCGTAGCGTTTTGAAACCAGTAATGCTCAAATTTGTCTAAGGTGCGGCCCTCTCTTCCTGGTGAGACACTGGCTTACGTCCTTGAGCTAGATGTCTTTTTGAGTGTGGACTCAACCAATAGGGACTAGTGCTGTAGCTCAAAGCTTGGGCAACATTGAACTCTGTACAAGGAGTCAATTTTCCTAGGAGCCATGGGAAGCATAGCTTCCCTCAGTACATGATGAAATGGCAATTTGAGAAGGTCCTTGGGTACCTTATCAAAGTCTAAGGCATCGAGCAGCTCCGTCTCCATCTTGACTGGTAAAGCTTTGCCCATCTGCCATATGAATTTAGTGAAGGATAAGCTTTCAGGGTGTGATCTGCCCCTGGGAGGAGGAAGAGATGGATCAAATAGAACTCCAAAGGACTCTGGAGCAAATAACTCATGCTCAGAGTCAGTGACATCATGCATAGAGAGGTCCGAGTCCAATCACCCAACCCAGGAAGCAGGTGAAGGAACTCTGTGTTTATCACTTTGAGGAGTGTGGCAGCAGTGAGAGCACCAGGAAGAACTCCTTTTGAGTGCATCGATACCAATCTGATGAAGAGATCCAGTGCTGAGAGTGTGAGTGGATCTCGACTTAAATGAGATCCAGTATCATGGGACCTCAATGCTCTCTTAGATCTCGACTAACGATGAGTAGAGTGAGATCCAGTACCATAGGGCCTCAATGCACCATTTCTAAATTTATTTTATTTTAAAACTCTTATAGCCCGCATATCAAACATCTATGCGGGTAACAGCAGCAAATACAATTAAAACAAAACATAATACATAATAAAAAACAACAAACAGCCTACAACCCAAAACCTATGATTAAAGCAATTAGTGCCAAATAGCTACCACTTTATGCTCAGGCTGGGCTGGAACAGAGGGAGGCTATGCAAGCACTGGTGCCGATTGCGTTTGTAGCAGTGTGGCAATCTCCTATTGAAGTAGCTCCTTGAGTTAGTCCTGTATGGACAGCACAAGTACAGTTTGCTGAACAGCTGGTATCTCTGGTGCAGCAGGGTGTCGGTGACCTCGATGAAGAGGCATGCCTCAGTGGTGACAGCCTCCATCGATGAAGAGCGATGGTTGCAACACCACTTGGCATGCATCAAATGACTTAATACAGAGGACGCCTGTGATACTTGTTGCGAAGATGAAGACTGCCTCTTAGCAGGTTTACCCAATGCTGGTACTGAGTTCGACATCGAGAGAGGCATCAATGCCGGTACCACTGGTACCTTCGGTGCAGTCTTGTCCTTCGAAAACATGGACATAGACGGTTCCCCAAAAAGTTTCTCCTGCTAGTGACTTCACGCCTTAAAGGAACACTTTTGCAGCAGGTACAAGAGTCCACTTGATGTTCCAGCCTAAGACACTAAATGCACAACTTGTGCGGATCAGATATAAGAGATGGCCTGGTTATGAGTGCACTTCTTGAACCCATTGGAAGGTTTTGATATTGAAGGAAAAATCTCAGCGGCCAAGTCAAACAACTCAATTTTAACCACCACTACAAAAAACTCAACGTGTTTGGTTGCCCAGAGACTGAGACTGAGACTGAGGCCCCAACAGAGAAAAAAAACAAAGTTGAAAAAACTCAATGAAAAAGAAAAATTAATTAAAAATGTTGTACTTGTTTAGTAAATAAAAGAAATAAAAACGAAAGGCAAAATAACCAAAGAATTATACAGCAGGAAGGAAAACTTCTTTGCTCTACAGAAAAAGAACTGAGATACTGCGAAGTAGCATCAGGCAGGAATGCACTCGCACATGTGCGGTGCGGGCAGTCTCAAAGCTTTGTTAATGCTTAAAGTGACAGTACACTTTAGCACTGTCCATACCAGGCTCCGTGGATGACATCACCCACATGTGCGAATATGCTTTCTGCTTGTCCTGGGATAAACAATACACACCAACTTCTTTGGAAGCAGCTTATTATGCCCCATATTTGCAAGCCCCGTTGCACTTAATGGCTTAGGGAGTATTGTTTTGTTGAAACCTCTGCGAGATGCATGGGGCTTTTGATACAAAAATTGGGAGAAGACCCAAGAGTCATGAACCAATTATCTTTAAAAGGAAACCCAACCTTTGAACCCAAGATCGATAATCCTACTTTTTCAGATTGGGAAAAGGGCCTAATTTTAGTAGAACATCTTATGGATGATACAGGTAAGTTGAAGTCCTGGTGCCGGCTCTCATTTGGGGTGGGGGGGGGGGGGGGGAGGAGAGAGGACATTTGCACATTGTCAAATTAAACATAATATTGAATCCCTACCAAATGAAAATAATCCCTCTCTATCTGCTTTGCATAAGGCCCTATGTCACTTTGAGAAGAGTTAAGGACATGCAACATATAAAATTAGGTTGGGAAGGGGAGCTTAAATTGCTATTGGGCCATTGGGATATCTTGAAAACTAATTGGAGGAGTGACTGTGTGAGTGCCATATTCGTGTGCTCTATAGGACATATTTTTCCTAAGTGCAGCTGCATAATATAGGAGGTATTGAGTCTTCCCTGTGCCTTAAAGGTACACCAATTATGTGCAAAACAAATGCATACTGTGAAATCCGCGCCAAGTGAGTATAGGACATTTGCGTGTGTCCTGTGCGGAACTGTCTGCGCGTATTTGACTGCACACATTTGTCCTGCACGTAATTGACGGGACACCGCCTTAACGCCATAGAGAACTTAATACACTCTCCCATTCTTTCTGGGAATGCTGGTATACTTAGAAGTTTTGGTCCGCCATAAAATATTACTTGCAGAGAATCTTGGTGAGAACAATAGTGGGTGCAGCAGCACAAATGGTATGGAATATGATGGGAATGTTTAATGGGCTGCCCAAGGGGGTGTGGGGCGAGATGAGTCATAAGGTATGTCTCCTAGCACATAAATGGATGCTACAATTCTGTACTTCTCCAGAGCCACTGTCTTTCAACGAGTGGAGGAATCAACTCCACACATTAATCACTTGGAAGGCGCCAATGGTAGGACAACATTTTAAAAGATGGAAACCATTTTTACTCATTTGGAATGCTTATTTGACATCATTAAATTAAATGGTGTGTCTGAAAGGATACTGGGTCTGTTAGCAGGGATTGTTATTGCTGTTTATCTGGGGAAGGAGACTGACATTAATGTTCAAGGACATTAAGAATAGAGAATGACACGGTGGCGGGTAACCCGCCGGAACGGGGAATGAAAAATAACAGTCGCTGTGGGGACGGGGACAAGGCCATTCACCGCCCGTGGAGCGGTGAATGGTCTTGTCTCCGCAGTGAGGCATTTAGGATCGCGTGGTCCCCGCAGCCACCGCCCGCCCGTAGCGTTTAGTCAGCTCCCTCCCTCTACCTCACCTTAAATTCTGAGTTTGCCGGCTTCCATTTTCCTGAGCCACACGCGTTCAAAAAGCCGTGCAAGCGCGGCTGCGCGAGTCCATCAAGCTTCTCCTCTGACGCAACCGGAAACAGGAAGTTGCAGGAGAGGAGAAGCTTGATGGACTCGCGCAGCCGCGCGTGCGCATCTTTTTAAACGCGTGCGGCTTGGGGAAAAAGGAAGCTGGCAAACTCAGAATGTAAGGTGAGGTGGAGGGAGGGAGCTGGCTTAACGCTGCGATCGGGTAGGTGGGGGCTGCTAGACCGTGAGATCGCGTTTGTTCCCGGCTCATACTAGGAAGGAGGGAGTGAAAGGAAAAAAAATTCTGGCCCAAGGGGATGAAGAGGGAAAGAAAGAAACCCACAGCAGGAAAGAAAGGGGAAGACAGGCAGGTGAGCCAGATGCTGGAAGCAGGGGGGGGGGGGAGAAAGAGGGAAAGAAGCTAGATGGGGTTGAAAAGAAGAGACACGGTGGTATGGAAGAGGAAGATAGGGGAAATCTGGACAGAGGAAGGTAACAGAAAGAGGGGAAATTATGTGCATGGGGCATAGGGACAGATATAAAGGGGACATGCCATGGGGATGGTATATGAACCCAGGGAGGAGGGCAATGGCAGATACATAGGAGAGATATTAGAAATGGGGAAAATAGGAACACAGAAGCGAGATAGTTTGTGGGAATGGGACTGGGAGCTTGCAGGCTCCAGCAGCTTGCACAAATTACAAACGTGCCACGAAAATAAGAGGGAGGGAGGTAGATAGATAGGCCACGCGAGAGGAGCTGAAGGGTGGTAGAAAAGAACAGATTGTAAAGGAGGGAGGGAAGGGTGGTAGTGGAAAGGAATAGAACAGACATTGAAAGAGGGTAGAGAAGAACAGACCCTGAAGGGAAATGTGGAAGACAGAGTGGGGAGAAGATGCTGGAAGGGAAGAAGATGCTGGAAGGGAAGAAGACAGATGCCAGACTATGGGGGAGCGGATGGAAGAAGATGGGTGCTAGACCAATTGGGGGAGGGTGAAGGGAGAGGCACAGTAACAGCAAATGGAAGACGCAGAGAGAAGACACACAGTGGATGGAAGGAATTGAATGAGAAGATGTGGAAAGCAGAAACCAGACAACAAAGGTAGAAAAAAAATTATATTTATTTATTTATTTTTTGCTTTAGGATAAAGTAGTATATTAGTTGTGTTGATAAAAATGTATAAACAAAGCCCTGCCAGCTGAACATCTCTTTCTCTAGTTCAGCAGCAGGAACTTTGATTTATAAGAAAGGAATAAGCTAAATATTACAGTACTAAGGCTTATATGGATGCTGCGGGGACGGTGACGGGGCGGTGAATGGGATGGCAGTGGCGGTGACGGGGCGGTGAAAGGGATGGCGGTGACGGGGCGGTGAAAGGGAATGGCGGTGACGGAGCGGTGCAGAGGATGGTGGGCCGGGGACGGGGACAGATTTTTTCCCCCGTGTCATTCTCTAATTAAGAACCCAGAACTCTGAATTAAGTGTTTGCTGGAGGTATGAGGATGTCTTCTAACTTTCCTCTGACAGAATGTTGGGGTGGGGTTGAAGGGGGGGAGGTGGGAAATAGGGGCATAATAATGTTCAATGACTAGAGATAGCAATGTTACTTACCGTAACAGTTGTTATCCAGGGACAGCAGGCAGTTATTCTCACTAATGGGTGACGTGATCCAACGGAGCCCCGATGCGGATGCCTCAAGCATTTTTGTTTGAAGAAACTCGAAGTTTCGAGTTGCCCGCACCGCGCATGCGCGAGTGCTTTCCTGCCCAGACTGGGGCGCGTCTCCTCAGTTCAGATAGCTAGCAGAGAAGCCAACCAAGGAGAGGTGGGTGGGAAGTGAGAATAGCTGCCTGCTGTCCCTGGATAACAACTGTTACGGTAAGTAACATTGCTTTATCCCAGGACAAGCAGGCAGGTATTCTCACTAATGGGTGACCTCCAAGCTAACCACAATGGGATGGTGGGAGAGTTGGCAACTTAGGAGAATAAATTTTGTAACACTGTTTGGCCAAACTGTCCATCCCGTCTGGAGAAGGTATCCAGACAATAATGAGAAGTGAAGGTGTGAACCGAGGACCAAGTGGCAGCCTTACAAATCTCCTCAATTGGGGTCGATCTGAGGAAGGCTATGGAGGTTGCCATTGCTCTGACCTTATGGACTGTGACTTTACTGGGAAGGGGTAATCCAGCCTGGGCATAGCAGAAGGAGATACAAGCCGCCATCCAGTTGGAGATGGTACGCTTAGAGATGGGACGTCCCAACTTGTTCGGATCGAAGGAGATGAAAAGTTGAGAAGCAGTTCTGTGTGGCTTGGTGCATTCCAGGTAGAAAGCCAAGGCATGTTTACAGTCCAGAGTATGAAGAGCTGATTCTCCAGGATGAGAATGAGGCTTTGGAAAAAACACTGGAAGAACGATGGATTGATTTAGATGAAATTCCGAGACCACTTTGGGGAGGAATTTTGGATGAGTGCGAAGGACCACCTTGTCATGGTGGAACACTGTGAAAGGTGGATCCGCAACCAATGCTTGAAGCTCACTAACTTGGCGGGCCGAAGTGAGGCCAATGAGAAACACCACTTTCCAAGTGAGATACTTCAGATAAGCCTTGTGAAGAGGTTCAAATGGAGGTTTCATAGGCTGAGAAAGAACCACATTGAGGTCCCAAACCACTGGAGGCGGTTTGAGGGGAGGGTTGACATGGAAGAATCCTTTCATGAATCTGGAAACCACCAGATGAGCAGAGAGAGGTTTCCCTTGAAGAGGCTGATGGAAAGCAGCGATTGCACTAAGATGGACTCGTATCGATGTAGACTTGAGGCCAGAATGAGAAAGGTGCAAAAGGTAATCCAAAACTGAAGACAAGGAGGAGTGTTGTGGCTCATGATGATGAGAAAAACACCAAGCAGAAAATCTAGTCCACTTTTGGTGGTAGCATTGTCTAGTAGCGGGCTTCCTTGAAGCTTCCAGGACATCTCACAGGTTGGGAAAACTGGAGAGGGGTTACGTTGAGAGGAACCAAGCTGTCAGGTGTAGAGACTGCAGGTTGGGATGAAGTAGAGATCCCTGGTGCTGTATAAGCAGCGATGGAAACACTGGTAGAAGTAAAGGCTCCCTGCTGCTGAGTTGAAGTAGAAGGGAGTACCAAGGTTGTCTGGGCCACCGTGGAGCGATCAGGGTCATGGTGGCAAGGTCTGACTTGAGTTTGACTAGAGTCTTCTGGATGAGAGGAAATGGAGGAAACGCATATAGAAAGAGATTCGTCCAATCCAAGAGAAAAGCATCTGTCTCGAGGCGGTGGAGTGTAGATCCTGGAGCAGAACTGAGGCAGTTTGAAGTTGTGGGGGGCTGCAAAGAGGTCGATCTGAGGAGTTTCCCACTGAGAAAAGATGTGATGGAGGGGCGTTGAGTGGGGGAAAAAACTCGTGTGGTTGCAGTAGACAACTCAGGTTGTCCCCCAAGGCATTGTCCGCCCCCTGAATGTAGACAGCTTTGAGGAAGGTGTTGTGGCGAATCGCCCAGTCCCAAACCTTCAGAGCTTCCTGGCAGAGGGAGGCCGATCCCGTGCCCCCCTGCTTGTTGACATAATACATGGCGACTTGGTTGTCCGTGTGAATGAGGACCACCTTGTCCTGCAGCAGGTGCTGGAAAGCATTGAGGACACTGAAAATCGCTCTGAGTTCCAGGAGATTATGTGGTGCTGGCGGTCCATGCTGGTCCAATAACCCTGGGTGTGGAGGCCGTCCAGATGAGCCCCCCAAGCATAAGTGAACAAGTCGGTCATGAGGACTTTCTGGTGGGGGGGGCATTTGGAACAACAAACCTCTGGATATATTGGAGAATAGCATCCACCAGCGAAGAGACTGTTGCAGAGCAAGAGTGACCTGGATGTGTCGGGACAGAGGGTCCGATATCTGCGTTCACTGAGAAGCCAGGGACCACTGGGGAATCCTGAGGTGAAGTCTGGCAAAAGGAGTCACATGAACTGTAGAGGCCATGTGGCCCAGGAGGACCATCATGTGTCTTGCCGAGACGGGCGAGAGGACAACAAGTGGCAAAGATGGAGGAGAGCTTCCAGACGTCTAGAGCAGCTCCGATGAAGGGAAGAGTCTGGGAAGGTTGTAGATGGGATTTCAGGAAGTTTATCTCGAACCCCAGATGTTGTAGTAGCCAAATCATTTTCTGGGTCACGAGGATGACTCCCTGAAACGTAGAATCCTTGATGAGCCAGTCGTCCAGGTAGGGTAACACCTGGAGGCCGTGGTTCCTGAGCGCTGCGGCCACCACTACCAGGCACTTGGTGAAAACTCTGGGTGACGAGGCTAGGCCGAAGGGGAGCACTCGGTATTGAAGATGAAGATGTCCCACCCTGAATCTGAGGTATTGACGTGAGGCCGGATGAATGGGAATGTGGGTGTAGGCTTCCTTGAGATCTAGAGAGCATAAACAGTCGTTCTGCTCGAGGAGGGGATACAGGGTCAACATGCAAAACTTTTATTTGACCAGAAACTTGTTGAGGGCCCCGAGATCCAAATTGGGGCGCAGATCGCCCGTCTTCTTCGGCACAAGGAAGTACCGGGAGTAAAAATCCTTGTTCTGTTGGGCCAAAGGGACTGGCTCGACAGCCCCCCGCTGTAGTAGGGCCTGAGCTTCCTGAAGAAGAAGGATGGTCTGGGTCAAGTTGGAAGGATACTCTCTTAGAGGATGTTCCGGGGGAACTTGATGGAATTGCAGGGAGTATCCCTCCCTGACGATGGAGAGGACCCAGAGGTAGGAGGTAATAGTTGTCCATCGATGGTGAAAGTGATGGAGACGACCTCCAATCGGTGGTAAACTTGAAAACGGCAGAACGACAGAGGTCTTTGAGACAGTCAAAAGGGCTGAGGAGCCTTAGGAACAGCAGACGAATGTGGCTTCTGCTGTTGCTTTTGAGGATGTGGTCTTTTGACAGGCTGACGGATGGGCGGAGCCTGTTTAGGTGGGTAACGCCGCTGGAAGATTAACGGTGGGCGTGATGGACGAGGAGCAGGCTTGGGCTTCGGACGCAGGATGGATTGGAAGGACTTCTTGTGGTCCGAGAGCTTCTTGGTAGCCGCCTCGATGGATTCGTTGAAGAGGTCGATACCAGCGCATGGCACATTGGCAAGCCTGTCCTGGAGACTGGGATCCATGTCGATGGTCCTAAGCCACGCCAGCCGGCGCATAGCCACCGCACATGCAGTGGCTCAAGCCGAGAGCTTGAAGGCATCATAGGAGGACTGCATCAATTGAAGCCGGAGTTGGGACAACGAGGCCAGAACCTCCTGGTACTCAAACTATGCTTTGGGGTCCAGATAGGGCATGAACTTCTGGAGTACGGACAGGAAGAATTCAAAGTATGTGATGAAATGGAAGTTGTAATTCAGAACTCTGGAAGTCATCATGGAGTTCTGATAAATTCTCCTGCCAAATCGGTCCATGGTCTTACCCTCCCTACGGGTGGAACGGTGGCGTAGACCTGGGAGGGGTGAGATCGCTTCAGTGAAGACTCCACCAACAGGGATTGATGGGAGAGTTGGGAGCCATCGAACCCTTTGTGGTGCACCGTGCGGTACCTGGGATCCAATTTTCCCGGCACGGCAGGGATGGAGTAAGGTGTTTTGAGGCACCGCACGAAGGTTTGGTCCAGCAGCTTGTGTAATGGAAGCTTGAGGGATTCAGCCGGAGGTTGAGGAAGATGCATAGTCTCTAGGTATTCCTTTGAAAATTTAGACCCTGTGTCCAGGTGTATGTCCAAATCAGTTGCCATCTGCCGGAGGAACGAGGAGAAGAACAACTGATCAGCCAGTGCGAGGCTGCGAGAGGGGCTCGAGGACGTCGAGGCCTCTAGAACCAATGAGGACGGGGACCGTGGAGGTGATAACGATCCCAGGGTGTCCTCGAGTTCCGGCATCGGAGGAGGTGAAGTAGCCGGTGGTGAATACTCGAGGAAAGGCTGCTTCCGATTAGGTGAGGCGAGGCGTGCCTGGAAGAGTGCCTCGATGAATGCCTCGAACGATGGTGCGAGCTGTGCCTGGAAGTCAGCTTCGATGGACGAGGCGAGCGGATCTTCGCTGAGGCCCCCAGATAGTGGATGGGGCTGGAAGCGGTTGATCAAAGCAGTGGTTGTTGGCTGTGCTCGCCCTGAGGGACTCGTAGAGGCTCGAGTCCAAGTATAGGGTGGATCGGCTCCAATGGAGGCACTCGCAAAGACTTTGCTCCTTGCATCGAGTGGATCGGTTCCAGTGGAGGCACTCGCAAAGATTCTGCTCTTTGCATCGAGTGGATCGGTTCCAGTGGAGGCACTCGCAAAGATTCTGCTCCTTGCATCGAGTGGATCGGTTCCACTGGAGGCACTCGCAAAGATTCTGCTCCTTGCATCGAGTGGATCGGTTCCACTGGAGGCACTCGCAAAGATTCTGCTCCTTGCATCGAGTGGATCGGTTCCAGTGGAGGCATGGGCAAAGACTCTGCTCCTTGCGATGCATGCATTGATGCCAGACCAGACACTCGCAGACTCTGCTCCCTGTTGAGAGTGTGTGTATCGCTGAGGCACCGGAGGCGGCTCGACCTCGTGGGAGGCCTCTGCGTGCCCAGGCTGGATTCGGGAGAGAAGCTTGGGCCCTATGGTGGTGAAGAGCTCGATTAATTGCTTCTCTAACAAGGTCTAGAACGAGGCCGGCAAGGTTGGATCCGCATCTGCAATGGGACCGCCTGCACGGGCCTCGCATTCTTTGGGGGTAGTGTGAGTGCTTGGGCCTAAAAGCCTTGGGCACTTTTAGCACTACCGGTGGAATATGCTGCTGTGCTACCTGATCTGAAGAAACTGAGGAAGACTCGGCGCTGCAGAGGTGGAAGGCCGAGGAGCAGCGGATGAAGTCGAAGGTGAGGAGCCTTTCGATGAAGACTGCTCCTTCGAGGACTCGATGCTGAACAGCGACTCCCACAAGATGCAACGGAGCTTGAAAGCAAGTGCGGTGAGTGTGGAGCAAGGCCAGCCCGATGATAGAGATAGAGATTTGCCCCACGTTATTGAGGTGGGATAATGGGCCTATTTGGTGGCAATTATCACCACGTGGAGCATACCACCTGGTCAGCACTTTCCATTGCTGAAGGAGTCCAGTGCCATTGCATTGGCATTAGTCCAGGTTTTGCTACCAAAAGGAAGAGACTGTTTCTTTTTGCTAGTTTTATTTTATGAAAGAAGTTTCAAGTTTATTAGGATTTTATATACCGCCTATCAAGGTTATCTAAGCAGTTTTTACAATCAGGTACTCAAGCATTTTTCCCTCTCTGTCCTGGTGGGCTCACAATCTATCTAACATACCTGGGGCTATGGAGGATTAAGTGACTTGCCCTGGGTCACACGGAGCAGCGCGGGGTTTGAACCCACAACCCCAGGGTGCTGAGGCTGTAGATCCAACCACTGCGCCCCACACTGCGCCAACTTTCAAGCTGAGGCTCTCTGATAAATACAGAGCCCTTTTCTACTGGAGATTAAAGCTTTTCTTTTGGTGAGTTTGAAACTCAAGGTTTTGAGACTATGCTGTTTGAATAAGAATCCTGACAAAGTTTATTTTTCATTTAAGTTATGACTGGTATGTGAACAGACAAGTGAAGCAGCCCATTTTCTTGTATGGAACAAAATAAATCCAGTCCTGGTTTTTGCAAATTCTTACCTAGCTTGTTGGTGAATCCTTGCACTAAACTTTTATTTTTTTCCTTTCCTTGTGGCGCCCGCAGCGGCCCACAAGAGTATTTCCTTGTCCCAACAGTCCTGGACCCATTGTCCTGAGAGTGTTGGTGACACTTTGTTTTGAGGTTTAAGGGGGTAATAATGTAAAATGGTGCCCATGTAATATTTAGGGGGGGGGGTTATCTTCCCATATTGATTACCTAATATTTTCCTATATTGTGTGAAGGCTTTTCTTCCATTGTATTGAGGGCTAGATGGACTTGCCTTAGTTTGTTTTAAACTGTATTTTTTTCCTCCGTTATGTAATGTTTGCCTAATTATTCCATATCCTTACTATATGATGTAACACTGTAAAAAAGTATTTCAATAAAAAAAAAAGCTTAAGTCAAGATTCAATTCAAGTGCACAACATGAACACTGCAGTTAAGATCTTGTGCTAGAAGGAGAAATTAGGTTCTTAGCTGCTAATTTTCTTATAGTCCCTCCAGACTGGCACAAAAATGGATGGGTTTATGCTCCTCTGCCAGCAGGTGGAGACAGACATTTTTGAAGGTTCTTATTCTAATCAATATTCTCCTTCTGGGAGCGATGTTGGTGTTTATAGTTCAGTTAATAAGTTCTTAGTTGGTTGCTGCTTGGCTGAGCAGTCCCATCTACAATCAGTCTGACAAATAGCCAAGCAACAACTAAGAACTTATTAACTGTGAACTATAAACACCACCAACGTCACTCCCAGAAGAATATCAAGTAATTGTTCAGAATGGACAGGGAAAACACTGTTGGATATTGATTAGAATAAGAACTTTCCAAAACCATCCCCACAGCTCGCCAGCTAAGCTAGATGAACCAAACGCTGCTGCTCTTATTGAACTCCCCAACAACCCTGACAAAAGATACCGCAGAAAAAACCGTACTCTTCAAGAAGAGACACCAAATAAAAATGACAACGCAGGGTCTGTGCCGGTCTGGAAGGACAAAGAAAGAAAATTAGCAGGTAAGAACCTAATTTCTCCTTTAGTGTCCCTCCAGATTGAGCTTTGAGAAAATCCGGAACAGGATTCTTTTGAAGGGACACCGAAGCGATAGCCTCCTTGATCCAGCACATAATTGTAGCCTTGGAAGCACCATCCCTCTTATGAGGACCAGCTAAGAGCACAAAAAGATGATCCGACTGACGGGAATTCCTGAATCTGCCGATCACAAGCAAAAAGGATTCTATGAACATTCATCTGCGCAACCATCTCTGTGTCAAAGAGCCCTCCTGACTACCCAAGACTGGAAGACATTGGGCTGGTTGACATGAAGAGGTGAAACCACCTTCGGCAGAACCAAGGGAACCGGCGGTAGCAGGACCCGCTCCCTGGAAAACTCCAAAGAAGGGATGTCTACACAAAAAGGCCTGCAGTTCGGAAACACAACTCACTGACATAATGGCCACCAAGAACACCACCTTGAGCAAGATCCTTCAACGTGCAGGAGCTGAGAAGCTCAAAAGGAGGGCGAACCAACATGGAAAGAACCAGATTGAAATCCCAGGCTGGAACCGAAGGACGAACTGGCGGACAGAGAAATTTCTCCACTCTCAAAAAACAAATCACATCTGGAGAAGAAGCCAAACACTGATCATGCAACAGACCACGAAAAGACAAAGCTGAAATCTGGGAGTTCTGATGGACAAGTCGATGAAGACGTCTGCGCAATGCGTGGCAGCGGCAAAAAGGACAAACAGAATGCTAGGAATGATTAAGAAGGGGATCACGATCAAATCGGATAAGATTATCATGCCGCTGTACCGGGCCATGGTGTACCCTCACCTGGAGTACTGCGTCCAGCACTGGTCGCCATACATGAAGGATACAGTATTACTCAAAAGGGTCCAGAGAAGAGCAACTAAAATAATAATAATAATTTCTTTTGCCGTACAGTGAGAAACTGGGCCTCTTCTCCCTTGAAAAGGAGACAGAGGGGACATGATCGAAACATTCAAAATACTAAATTGAATAGACTTAGCAGATAAAGACAGATTGTTCACCCTCTCCAAGGTAGGGAGAACGAGAAGGCACTCTCTAAAGTTGAAAGGGGATAGATTCCGTACAAATATAAGGATATTCTTCTTCACCCAGAGTGTGGTAGAAAACTGGAATGCTCTTCCGGTGTCTGCTATAGGGGAAAACACCCTCCAGGACAAGTTGGACAAGCTCCTGCTAAACTGGAACGTACGCAGGTGAAGCTGGACTCATTTAGAGCACTGGTCTTTGACTTGGGGGTCGCCGCGTGAGCGGACTGCTGGGCAAGATGGACCACTGGTCTGACCCAGCAGCGGCAATTCTTATGTTCCTAAGTTTATGCTCTTATGACCAGGCAAGGCCCCGGTCCAGGCCAACCTGCAAGAACTCCAAGATGTGAGGCAAAGATGCACAAAAGGGGAACCATGTCACGCATGGAACACCAGTCTCCTCAAAGAGACGCCAAACTCGCACAGAAGCCCGAGAGGTTGAAAGTCTCTGAGAACCTAAGAGGGTGGAGATCACCTTCTCCGAATAACCTCTCTTACGCAGGCATTCCCTTTCAAGAGCCAAGCCATAAGACAAAAGGGACCCAGATTGAACATTGGAACGAGATCCTGAGTCAGAAGGTCTGGCAAGAGGAGCAGTGAAAGAGGATCTGCCACGAGAAGACAAACCAGATCTGGGTGCCACAGGCGCCTGGGCCAGTCTGGAGCCACCAGGATCACACAACCTGCATTCCAAGCAATGCTAAGAACTCTGCCCACCAGAGGCTATGGAGGAAAGACATACAGAAGGCTGTCCACTGGCCAAGACTGTACCAGAGCATCCAGATCCTCAGCCTGGTAATCCCTGCAGCAACTGAAGAACCTCGGCACTTTGGCGTCAACACTCGTGGCCATGAGGTTCATGACCAGCCAGCCCCAGGCCTGAAAAATCAACTCAAAGGTTTCCAGGCTGATACCATTCTCCAGGCTCCAGTACATGACTGAGGAAGTCTATCTGGACGTTGTCCACGCCTGCTATGTAGGAAGCCGAGATGTCCAGAAGATGAGCCTCTGCCCACTCTATGAGAAGAGATGTCTCCTGCGCTACCAGATGACTCTTGGTTCTCCCCAACAATTGACATAAGCCACCACAGTGGCATTGTCTGAGACAACCCGAACCGACGTGCCCATCAGCAACACCTGGAAAGCAAATAACACCAACCAAATGGCTCTGGTCTCCAGAACATTGGTCAACCAAGACACTTCATCTGGTGCCCAGGTGCATTGAGCTCCCCAACCAAGAAGACTGGCATCTGTAAGAAGCACTTTCCACTGGGGCTGATCAAACTCACCCCCTGAACCAGATTGGAAGACTGTAGCCACCAGTGCCCCCAAAGAGATACTGGAGAACCCAGATCTTGAAACTGTGAAGACCACCAGCAAAGGACAGCATACTGAAGGGGATGCATGTAAGCCCAAGCCCACCTGACCACTTCCAGGAAGGCTGCCATTGACCAAGACCTGCAGAAAATCCTGCGCCCGAGGGCAATGATAATATATCAGGAAGCGAATCTGGGCCTGCAATTTCAGCACCCGGGCCTTAGAAAGAAAAACTCCCCCCAAGCTGGTGTCGAGAACTCCGAGATACTCCAAAGTGCTGAGACAGAGTCAACGGGCTTTTGGACAGGTTGACCACTCAGTCCAACGACTGCAGGAACTCCACAACCCGAGTTGTAATTTGGGAGCTCTCCTGAAAGGACTTCTCTCAAAATCAACCAGTCATCCAGATCGGGATGAACTAGATGCCCTCCTTGCACAAGGCCACTGCCACAATAATCTTGGTGAAAGTCTGCAACACCATGGCTAAACCAAAAGGAAGCACAAACTGATAGTGCTTTCCCAAAATCACAAAGTGAAGGAATCGCTGATGGAAGGCCCGAATCAGAACATGCAGGTATGCCTCCGTCAGATCAAGAGAAGTCAGAAAATTCCTCAGGCTGAATGGCCAGAATGACGGATATCAGAGTTTCCATGTGAAAAGATGGATCCCAAAGCATCCTGTTGATCCCTTTCAAATCCAAGATGGGTCGAAACAGCACCACAAAGTAAATGGAGTACCTGCCTGTACGAAACTGAGGCGGCACTGGGACTACCACTTTGCAGTCTAGCAACTTTAGCAGCATCTGCCGAAAAGCCTGCTTCTTCCAAGCTGCCCAACAATGAGGCCGGGAAAGGCAAGGCAAGGCAAGGGCCGGGAAAAAACTCTAGAGCATACCGTCCCAAATCACCTCTGGGACTCACTGATCTGTTGTGATCTCAGTCCACCCCCAGTATAATTCCTGCAACCAGGCTCCCACTGAAACAAAGAGGGGGGGGGGAAAGACCTGCAACAAATCACTGGCCCACACGGGTGGAGGAAGCGCCACCGGTGGAATCATGACCCCCTAAGTACTGCATGCGCTGAAAGAAACGTCCTCTGGAAGGAAGATAGGCCACACCCCAGCCAGGGTGGTACCGACAAAAATCACACAAATGCCCATGAGCACCACCACCCTGCGACGCCTGGTGAGGACAGTCCTCTGGAAGCCATGACACCTTAGAGTCACTCAAGGCCTGAACAAGCTTTTATCCAACTCCTCTCCAAAACGGAAGGAGCTTCTAAAAGGAAAATTTACTGAGCTTAGCCTTCTAAGCCGCATCCACAGGGTATGTCAAGTGGCCACTCTGAGGGCCATGGACTTGGCAGATGCCTGCAAAAGATCAGACATGGCATTCAAGAGATAAGCACCAAACTCAGTCTTAGCCACCTCCTGATCCATCAAGGACCAGTCATCAGAGTCCTGGTCCAGGACATGCTCAAACCACCAGAAACAAGCCCGGGCTACCAAACCACCACAAATTGCCACCTGGAAAGCTAAGGAAGCCACATCAAAGATTTGCTTAAGAAGAAACTCCATCTTACGAACCTGGGAGTCTCAAGGCCAAGCCGCCTTTAACCGGCACCGTATGTCAATGCATGATAGCTGAGACCATCAACTTAAAGGTATCCCTATCCTCATCAGGAATGGGATAGAGCCTGGTCATGAACTACATCCCGAATATCCTGATGCATAGGAAAAGAATGGGAGGCTAATCGGAACCCCTGAAACAGGGGGTTCACCACACGCGGGGGGAGGGAGGAGAGGTTCCATTTGTTTCCTCCAAAGAAACCTGAAGAATAAGCTCCTGCAGCTCTTCCCGGTGAAAAATGCGCACCACCGACGCATCCTCACCAACCGGCTCCTCAGAAAAACAGATGCCTTCATCATCCCTCCCCCCCCACCGAGAGGATCTTGGGGATCCAACAAAGGATGAAAACATGTCTGCAAATAAAAAAAGTCCTCATCCCACAAAACCCATGGCCGCTTGGACGAAGATGGGAGGAGGATTGGGTAGGAGCAGACAATGAGTGGGCTGAATAGGCAGATGTGGAAGGCAAAAGTCCCTCCCCCCCAAAAAAAAAAACAAACTAGAGCCCTCTGGGGAAGAAAAAGGACCCCCCAGTAAGCTTTATACATGGCTAAAACAAATTCAGGAGCAAACCCCGCCACCCCCCACCCCTGGTGGCAAAGCAGCACTCACTGCAGAAGCAGGAGAAACATTAAAAACCTGTTCCTGTCTCTCTAAGACAGGAGGAAGGGTTACCTGAGGCCCCAGGCAAAATGTCGGAGCTTCCTGCCAAAACAGATGAAAAGCCCGCTGGAAAAAAAAATCTCCTCCCGAGGTCTATAGCAGCAAAGAGGTCTGAACAGACCCAGCCACTAAAGCAGGAGAGCCGGCTGCAACAGCTACAAGTATAAGGGAGTCTCCAGCACTATCGGCGGTAAGGGAAACCTTATTTCTCTGTCGGCGGCTGGAGAAAACCCTGTGTGGGCGGTAGGGGAAGCCCTTGTTTCCCCACTGCCAGCAGTTGACAAGAGGTACACGAGCAAAGGAGAACCCCTCTCACTGGCACCCAAAGCTGACAAGGATTTCCCTTCATGGCAGCCAGAGCACTTTGTGCACACGCCAGCCAAAACAATCGCACGTCTGGAGCACAATGAGCACTTTTTAAGCTTGTTAAATATGTTCATTGCGAAAACCGCCAGGAGGAAAACCAAAAGTGCCAGTTAGCAATAAAAACCAGACCAACATTGCCTCAGGATGTTAAAAATTTTTTTTTTTTTTTTTTTAAATTATATATACAACTTTAGTGAACAATTGAGCAGACCCCCAATGGCTCTCAAAGCTATATGCCTTACCTGAAATGTGGCAAGGCTTACAGCTGAGGCACCTCTAAGGTAAAAGATTTTGAGGAGATGGGGGAGGGACTCGACCAGTAGAGTGTGGCACCCCCGAGGCCGGATGAACATCTGAAAGGGTCTCCCCCCAAAGCTCAATCCAGCACCCACAAACAGGGATAAGGTGGCTACTAATCCAATCCAACAGGCTCTACACTAACCAAAGGAAAGACTTCATAGGCTTACCACCTACACCTGCTGGAAACTGAGAACAGACTGATTGTAGATGGGACTGCACAGCCCACATATACTACAGCCAAAAGTCAATGTCTCAGTCTCCACCTGCTGGCAGAAGAGACTAAACCCATCCATGCTGGTCTGGAAGGACGCTAAAGAAGGGTGAAATTTTCGAGGACAAATAATCTGTATATATTTTTGTTTAAAAAGCTTTTCTTTGACATTTACCAGGAATGCAGTCCATTGTACAGAAGTCAGTTAAGCTTATACTTCTTGTGACCCTGGCAAGCCACTTAATCCTTCAGTGCCCACCACTCTGAATGCCAGTTTTGAAATGCCAAAGCCACAAAAAGGCAATATATGAGTCTACAGTCCCTTTTCCCTTATACATTATTGCTGATCTCAGAACTTCCTATAATAAGCCTCCATTGGGACAGGTTCCCAACCCCTCACTCCAATCTGAGTTTTAGTCTATACATACCTTGGCTAGCCGTGCTCTCTTGATTAAGTCATTAAGCTTGCGAAGTGCAGCATTCCTGGGAAGTGACTGGATGTCACGGAACAGGTCCTGCTCCTCTGCCTCAAAGAGCTTGCGATTATCAGGAATGAGGAGGGGATGGGACCAGAAGGAACCAATGTAGACCCGCACCACTTCAGGAGTATTTATTATTTTGCCCAGGGACCACATCAAAGCCCCATAGACTCGCATGAGCTGCTGTGTCTCAATCTGATCTGCCTTGTTCAGTACTACCCTGATCTTGTCCTCATGATTCTTCAGTGCTTTGATCACCTCCGAGAACTCGTCTGAGATGTCCAGCTTGTGAGCATCAAAAAGCAGGATAATGCGGTCCACACGCTCTGCAAACCATTCCAGTACTGCTGCAAAGTCATAACCTAGAAGGGGGAAAGAAAGAAGTGAGTGAAGCATCAGTACCAGGAAAAAACCCCAAAACAAACCTCTAACAGGTGCTTACATTTTTAAAAAACCCTACTGGCACAAAGA
This sequence comes from Geotrypetes seraphini, assembly GCF_902459505.1. NCBI lineage: Eukaryota > Metazoa > Chordata > Amphibia > Gymnophiona > Dermophiidae > Geotrypetes > Geotrypetes seraphini. Next base: position 70,644,787 of record NC_047091.1, on the reverse strand, counting down.
TCATTTGAACTACCTAGTCAGCCCATTGGAAGATTAGGTTCTTACTTTTGATAATCTTCATTCTGTAAATCTATGGAAGAATCTGTACAGTAGGTGTTCAATCTGTACCCATGAACCGCCACACACACTGTTCTCTGCTCCTTCTACTTAGTAGAGAAACACAGAGCCCCCTATAGTTGAGTCCAAAAGCAACAAACATCACTGGAACAAAGCATGCAAAGGGGGCACAGGGAACTTCCCCACACACATATTATTCTGCTCTGCAAAATAATAGAACAATTAATAATAGGAAACGTGAAAAACAGGTATGAATATGGCAGCAATATGAACCAACCTGAGTGCAACGAGCATGAATTCACAAATGTAGTATGATTCTGCTGGTTGGAAAATAATTAGGCCTGAAAGGAAAAAACATTTGAGGCAGAAAAGGCAATACAGAAGATATAGGGTAGACCATATAGACTCCTCTGTGGATTTACAGAATAAAGATGATCAAATGTGAGAACCTAATCTTCCATTCTGTTATATTCACTCTGGAATCTGTATAGTAGGTGACATACCAAAGCAAAGGCAACATTTAGGGTAAGACAGAAGAGCCTGCCCGCAAAACTGAGGCTCCAAAAATGGCATAAGACCAAGCCACCATGTCTACTCTGTAGAACCTCATGATGGTAGGAAAGGAGGACCAAGTAGCCACTCTACAGATTTTGGCCAGAGGAACCATTCAAAACTCCGCCCATGAAGCTGTGACATCCCTGGTTAAATGAGCTTTGAGAGAAACTGGAGGCTGCTTACCACAGGTGATGTAAGTCGATGAAATGGCCAAGCGGATCCATCTGGCAATAGAGACTTTGAATGCTGGCCGACCCCACCTGGATTGACTAGTCAGGACAAGCATATGGTCAGAAAGTTGGAAGTCATTGGTCCTACGTAGTGAATTAAGACTTTCTGCACATCCAGTCTTCGCAATATATGATCCTTCCACTCCAATCCCGTTGGACGAAAAGTTGTGAGACAAACCTCTAGTTGATGTGGAAATGCGAAATCACTTTCAGAAGAAAGGAAGGAACTGTACAGAGGGAAACCCCGGCCTTCGTGATCCGGAGAAAGGGCCCTCTGTAAGAAAGCCTGTAGTTCAAATATATTCCTTGCAGAAACAATTGCCATCAGGAACACAGTCTTGATCGTAAGATCCAGGAGGGAGGCCATCCTTAAAGCAGTTCAAAAGGAGCTTCAACACAACAAGGCACTTCAACACATCGAGATTTCACATAGGAAAAGGCTGATTCACGTATGCCACTACCGTGGCGTTTGTCAGAAAACACCCTTACCGCTTTTTCTTCCAGGGTATTTTGAAGAGCTCTTAACATCAGCCATATGGCTCAAAGCTCTAGATGGTTGATTGACCAACCCTTTTGATAGGGCGTCCACTGGCCCTAGATGGAATGGTCTCCAATAATGAGCTCCTCGGCCGAAAAGATTGGCATTGGTCATGAGAGTAATCCACTCCATGATTTGAAGGGGGCATGCTCTCTCCCTGAATCTACCAATGCAGGCTGCTCTGGGCTATCTCCGTTCAAGGGAGTAGCATCTGAATGGACCGACGCTGAAGGGATCACCAAGACAGGAGACACTCTTCTAGAGTTTCAAGTTTATTAAAAATTTGATATACCGACTTATCAGTATTCAAGGCAGTTTTACAAAGTTAAAAATACAGGGGAAACATTAAAATGATTAATACATCAAAACCTACAACAGACAAATATGAAGCATTTAATAGAAACAATGACTGGCTGGTATGAGGGGAGAAGGGGAGGAACTACAACATTTGGACAGAAAAGAACAAAAATGGAAAAAATGAAAGGCAGGTAAAACAGAAAGACCAGCTTAACTGTAGCATAACTGTAAAATATCCTTAAAAGAACGATCAAAATTCAAAAACAACTTTGAACAGGAATTTTTTAGGCTAGATTTGAAAGTGTCTAAGGATGTAATCTCTCAAGTTATTGGGAGCCGAGTTCCAAAGTAGAGAATGACACGGTGGCTGGTGACCGTGGGTAACCCGCCAAAACGCCGCCGTCCGATCGCCACCTGAGCATCTATCTTCCTGCCCCTTACCTTCACAGCAGGCAATTTCTCTAAATTTGCTTTCTACAAGCAGCCGGAGCATTGAAATCACATCAGTTGCATCAGAGACGACCTTTCCTGCAGCCACACACAACTTCAATGTCCTGGCTGCTTGTAGGAAGCAAATTTAGAGAAATTGCCTGCTGTGAAGGTAAGGGGCAGAGAGGGAGGAAAGATGGGGTGGAGAGGAACAGACGCTGAAGGGAACTGGGGAAGGTGGGGTGGGGAGGAACAGACGCTGAAGGGAAATGAGGAAGAGAGAGATTCCACACTATGGGGGGAGCGGAGGGAAGAAGATGGGTGCCAGATCAATTGGGGGGTAGGGGGGATGGAAGGGAAAGGCACATTATCCCAGGACAAGCAGGCAGCATATTCTTGACTGATGGGTGATGGCACCGACGGAGCCCCGGTACGGACAATTTTAGAGTGATTGCACTCTAAAAACTTGGAAAGTTCTGGTAGGCCGCACCGCGCACGCGCGAGTGCCTTCCCGCCCGACAGAGGCGCGCGGTCCCCAGTTTCTTAGTTTCCGCGGAGCTAAGAAGACGCGTTTCTCTCAACGGCCGTTGTGAGAAAATCTTTTTGACTTCCCGCTCGCGTAAACTTTTAAAGGAAATATTGTTTCCTTCCTTTTTTCTTTATTTTCTTTCTTTAAAAAAAAACCAAAAAAAACATTTGTTTTTCTTTTCTTCTTTTTTCGGATTCGCCCCGGTGGGGCCTTTAGCCACCATCGAAGCCTCGGCCTTCGATTTGGCTGAAGCCGTTTTTACATTCATGCCCCCTCAACCCGGGTTTAAGAAGTGCCAGCGGTGTGCACGACTAATTTCATTCACTGACCCACATAATTGGTGTCTACAGTGTCTTGGTCCCGACCATCGAGCTTCTACCTGCACCCGCTGTGTGACTCTAAAAAAGCGAACTCTGAAAAATCATGAAATCCAACAGAGATTGCTTTTTGGTGCCGAGATGTCTGACTCTACGACACCGGCACCAACATCGGCTCCGGCACAGTCGGCACCCACCTCATCGACGCCACGCGATACCGCATCGGCGTCGACTGCTTCAGGTAAGCCGGCTAAGAAGCCTTCCCCGTTGGAGCGTCCTCCGGTCTCGGTGGCAGCGAGCCCAATCCTGCCGACTTCGAGGCGCCCACAGAAGCGCTCCGCCCCAATAGAGGTGAGCCCATCGACATCGGGTTCCTCATCCTCGGGGCGTAGAGCAGCACCGCAGGTACCACAGAAGAAAAAGGCGGTACCGGTGCCTTCACTCGAAGAACGTATAGCTGCTGTTCTGCAAGTACAGCTTAAGGAACAGTTGCAACACCTTCTTCCTTCACTCTTGGCACCGAGCCTTCCGGTCCCGGTCTGGTCTGAGCCACCGGTACCGACAGTGGAACGCCCTATTTTATTGGCTTCCACTTTGTCGGTACCAGTTCAATCTGCTTCCTCGGTCTCCATGCCAGTTCTTGCACCGGAGCCGAGAGCTCACCATCAGGCTGTACAGACTTCGGCTCCAGTGCATCCAGTAACATCTCCCGGTACCGAGTCGATCAGGTCAGGGAAATCGCTTCGCAAATCTCGTCACCTAGAACCCTCCACACCAGAATCTCGGGACCGGAGTTTTCAAGTTCGAGATCCTGATTTGTGGGGTGATTCAGAAGATCCTCTTCTTTCTGAAGGGGAATGCTCTTCTGGTGACGAGGACCCTTCTGCTTTGGGACCTTCCTCTAGACCAGATGTGTCCTCTTTTTCTTCTTTTTTGAAGGAGATGTGTGATTCTCTCTCCATCCCCTTGGAGGCTGAGTCAAAGAAATCCAAAGCTTTTCTAGATGCACTGGATTTTGACCAGCCTCCAAAGGAATACCTTAAGTTACCTCTCCATGACCAACCCACCAAAAACCCACAGTCCCGGTCCTGCAAAAATATGAGCTCCACCCTCCCTGCAGTTCGCTAGGAAAATCAACTGCTTTTACACCTAAGCAACAGCAGGACCAGCCACCACTACCAAGAGCCCTTTGCCCCGATCCAGCCAGGCATGTGAGCTCCTCCCTCTGCAGTCCATTGGAGAGATCAATCTACCTGCTTTTAAATATCAGCAACAGTGGGAAATCAACTGCTTTTTACACCTCAGCAGCAGTGGAACTATCCGCAACTACCAAGAGCCCACAGATTCAATCCAGCCAAGAGTTTGAGCTCCACCTCCCCCTGCAGTACACTAGGAAGATCAACTGTTTTTTACACCTAAGCAGCAACAGGACCAGCCACCACTACCGAGAGCCCTTTGCCCTGATCCAGCCAGACAAGTAAGCTCTTCCCCAGCATTCCGTTGGAAAAATCAATATGCTTGCTTTTAAATATCATCAGAAGTAGGAGATCAACTGCTTTTACACCCAAGCAGCACCAAGACCAGCCGCCACTATCGAGAGCCTTTGTCCCAATCCAGCCAGACGTGTGTGCTCTTCACCATACAATTTGTTGGAGAGATCAATCTGCCTGCTTTTAAATATCAGCAGCATTGGGAAAACAACTGCTTTTACACCTAAGCAGCAGCGGGTCCATCCGCAACCACCAAGAACCCACAGACCCGATCCTGCCAGGAGCGTGAACTCCTCCCCCTGCAGTCCATTGGAGAGATCAATCTGCCTGCTTTTAAATATCAGCAGCAGTGGAGATCAACTGCTTTTACATCTAAGCAGCAATGAGACCAGCCACAACCACCGAGAGCACTCAGACCCGATCCTACCAAGAGTGTGAACTCTTCCCCCCCTGCAATCCGCTAAGAAGATCGACTGTCGGTTCCGGGCGGCTTTCCCGCAGAGGAGAGAATCCTGCATTCACCGTGGACCTCATCTGGGGCAGCCTCCTTGGAGCGGCTGGGGCACGGGCAATGTGTCTGGGAGGGAATGCATGGATGGGAGAACATCGCAGGGGAGGAGACATAGGCATCCTGGGACTGTCGGCCAGAAGAAGCCCTTTCTGGATACGTCAATCGCTCCTCCTAAACTTACTTGCTCCACTTCATCACTGACGCTGACCTATTCTGCTTCTATTCCTTTCTTTCCTCTCTTCAACCTTCCAAAGTATTTAGATCAATGCTGTCTTTTTAAAATGTTTATTTTATTTTTATTTTTCCTCTAACTCTACTTTTCACTTCACTATTACCCTCCAGGTACTTTAGTTAGATTGTGAGCCTTCGGGACAGTAAGGGAATTTTCCAAGTACCTTTCTTATTTCTAATCTTAATGTATATTTTCTGTAAACCGCTTAGAACCTAACGGATGTAGCGGTATATAAGAAATAAATTACATTACATTACATCTTGAGAGAGACCTTTTATAAAAATTTAGAATCTCCTTTAACTGTACCTGGAGCTCCCCGTAAGTTGGACTCTTTGTATAAGGTCATTCCCATTCCTGGGTTTGATAAACCCCAATTACCTCATGAGTCCCTTTTAGTTGAGTCCACACTCAAAAAGTCTAAGGGGGCTAGTGTGTATGCTTCAGTCCCTCCTGGCAGAGAGGGTAAATCCATGGACAAATTTGGAAAACGGCTGTACCAGAATGCGATGTTGGCCAACCGGTCAGGAAATTACGCATTTCATTTCTCATTTTATTTAAAACAGCTTATACAAAATCTGACTGTTTTCGAAAAATATCTCCCCGACCGGAAGAAATCTGCTTTTCACCAAATTTGTTCCTCCCTTTTGCAGCTTCGTAAGTTCATGGTCAGATCAATTTATGACACTTTTGAACTGACCTCCAGAGCCACAGCTATGTCAGTAGCCATGCGACGGCTAGCCTGGCTTCGAGTTTCCGAACTCGATGTCAATCATCAGGACAGGCTAGCCAACGCACCTTGTTTGGGGGATGAGCTATTTGGAGATTCCATGGATTCCACTACTCAAAAGCTATCGGCTCATGAAACACGGTGGGACACTCTTCTTAAAACTAAGAAGGCAACTCCACCTACCAGGCCTTTTCGTCAACACTCGGCCTACCAACGAAGATTCGTGGCCCGTCCTCTGCCACAGAATACACAACAGCCTAGACGTCAGAGACAACAAAGACCAGCTGCTAGACAGGCTCAGCAACAGCAGCAGGTGAAACCTCCTCCTTCACAAAAACCTACTCAACCCTTTTGACTTGGTTCTCCAGAACATAGCCAGTCTCGTTCCTTCTACCCAACTTCCACAGCCTATAGGGGGACGCCTTACTTACTTCATCAGCCGTTGGGAATTCATCACGTCGGATCAGTGGGTCCTCAACATCATCCGACACGGCTACTCTCTCAACTTTCAGACACTTCCTGCCCAAAGTCTGCCAAGAGAGTCTGCTTTGAACACTCCTCAGGTTTCACTCCTTCTTCAGGAGGTTCAATCCCTCCTCCTTCTGAACGCCATAGAGGAAGTTCCTCTAGATCAAAAGGGGCAGGGATTCTACTCCTGTTATTTCCTAGTTCCCAAAAAAACAGGAGATCTCAGACCCATCCTAGATCTTCGCGATCTCAACAAATGCTTGGTCAAAGAGAAATTCAGAATGCTCTCTTTAGCCACTCTTTACCCTCTTCTCAATCAAGGCGACTGGCTATGTTCCCTCGATCTCAAAGAAGCATACACTCATATACCGGTCAACCCGACCTTCAGACAGTATCTCCGCTTCATGATCAATCATCGTCATTACCAATACAAGGTGCTGCCCTCTCCATTGGTGTTCACCAAATGTCTCATTGTGGTGGCTGCCTTTCTACGCTCTCACCACCTTCAAGTCTTTCCTTATCTGGACGATTGGTTAATCAAGGCCAATTCATCTCAAACAGTGCTCCTGGCCACCAACCAAACCATCCTGTTTCTACAGCTTCTGGGGTTCGAGATCAATCTACCCAAATCTCATCTCATCCCCACTCAGAGACTTCAATTCATTGGAGCGGTACTGGACACAGTCCTCATGAGAGCATTCCTGCCATCCAACCGTCTTCAAACTCTTCAATCTCTATGTCAACAGGTGCTTCCACAGCGTTCCATCTCTGCCAAGCAAATGATGATACTCTTGGGTCACATGGCATCCACAGTCCATGTCACACCCCTCGCACGTCTTCACCTGCACACTCCTCAATGGACCCTTGCTACCCAGTGGTCCCAAGCGACGGATCCTTGCTCACGACACATATCTGTCACATCATCTCTTCGTCAGTCTCTACAATGGTGGTTGATATCCTCAAATCTCTCCAGAGGTCTTCTGCTCCATCTACCTCCTCATCAACTAGTCATCACCACCGACGCCTCCCCTTATGCCTGGGGAGCTCATTTGAACGAGTTCCAAACTCAAGGCCTTTGGACAGCCCAGGAAAAGAAGCATCACATCAATTTCCTGGAACTCAGAGCAATGTTTTATGCCCTCAAGGCTTTCCAACATCTTCTCTTTCCTCAAGTTCTCCTGCTGTGCACAGACAATCAAGTTGCGATGTACTACATCAACAAGCAGGGTGGGACGGGCTCTCGCCTCTTGTGCCAGGAAGCCCAGAAGATCTGGACTTGGGCCATAAATCACCATCTGTTCCTGAAAGCTATCTACATTCAGGGAGAAAAGAATTCCTTAGCGGACAAGCTCAGCAGAATTCTCCAGCCTCACGAGTGGACACTCGATCCTTTCACTCTACAGTCCATCTTCGCTCAATGGGGCACTCCTCAGATAGACCTCTTTGCAGCTCCTCACAATCACCAGCTGCCCCTATTCTGCTCCAGACTCTACTCTCCTCACCGTCTGGCAGCGGATGCATTTCTCCTCAACTGGTCCAATCTGTTCCTGTACGCTTTCCCTCCTCTGCCTCTCATGTTGAGAACCTTGTTCAAGCTCAAGAGGGAACGAGCCACCATGATTCTGATTGCTCCGAGGTGGCCCAGGCAACATTGGTTCTCCCTTCTACTTCAACTCAGTTCCAGGGAACCTTTTCTTCTTCCACTGTTTCCTTCTCTGCTTACACAGCATCAGGAGACCCTTCTACATCCCAACCTCCAGTCTCTGCACCTGACAGCTTGGTATCTCTCGGGCTGACTTCTCATGATACTCTTTTGTCTCAGCCCGTTCGTTCCATTCTAGATGCCTCCAGGAAACCAGCCACTCTGCAATGTTACCATCAGAAGTGGACAAGATTTTCTTCCTGGTGTCTTCTTCACCATCTTGATCCCACTTCCCTGGCAGTGGAGACATTGTTGGATTATTTGCTTTCTTTGTCTGACTCTGGCCTTAACTCTTCTTCCATCAGAGTCCATCTCAGTGCCATTGCTGCCTTTCATGAGCCAGTTCATGGAAAACTTCTCTCAGCTCATCCCCTGGTGTCCAGGTTTATGCGGGGTCTTTTCAATGTGAAACCACCTCTTAAAGCCCCTCCTGTTATCTGGGATCTCAATGTGGTTCTTTCCGCCTTAATGAAGCCTCCTTTTGAACCTTTGGCTACCACTCCTTTCAAGTTTCTCACTTGGAAGGTACTTTTCCTTATTGCCCTTACCTCTGCCAGGAGGGTCAGTGAGCTACATGCACTAGTTGCAGATCCACCTTTCACGGTCTTTCATCATGACAAGGTGGTTCTGCGTACACATCCAAAGTTTCTCCCTAAGGTTGTTTCTGAATTCCATCTCAACCAATCCATTGTTCTGCCTGTCTTCTTTCCGAAACCTCATTCTCATTCTGGGGAACAGGCTCTACATACTTTGGATTGTAAGAGGGCTCTAGCTTACTATCTAGAGCGTACGAAACCCCACAGATCAGTTCCCCAACTCTTTCTGTCCTTTGATCCGAATAAATTGGGACGTCCTGTTTCTAAACGTACGTTGTCTAATTGGCTGGCAGCGTGCATTTCATTCTGTTATGCTCAGATCGGACTGACACTGGAAGGTTCTGTCACGGCCCATAGAGTCCGAGCGATGGCAGCATCTGTAGCTTTCCTCCGTTCCACTCCTATTGAGGAAATCTGCAAGGCTGCTACTTGGTCCTCAGTTCATACTTTTACATCTCATTATTGTCTGGATGCATTCTCCAGACGGGATGGACACTTTGGCCAATCTGTTTTGCAAAATTTGTTTTCCTAATGGCCAACCTTCCCTCCATCCCTCTTTTTGTTAGCTTGGAGGTCACCCATCAGTCAAGAATATGCTGCCTGCTTGTCCTGGGATAAAGCACAGTTACTTACCGTAACAGGTGTTATCCAGGGACAGCAGGCAAATATTCTTGCGTCCCTCCCACCTCCCCGGGTTGGCTTCTTAGCTGGCTTATCCTAACTGGGGACCGCGCGCCTCTGTCGGGCGGGAAGGCACTCGCACGTGCGCGGTGCGGCCTACCAGAACTTTCCAAGTTCTTAGAGTGCAATCACTCTAAAATTGTCCGTACCGGGGCTCCGTCGGTGCTGTCACCCATCAGTCAAGAATATCTGCCTGCTGTCCCTGGATAACACCTGTTACGGTAAGTAACTGTGCTATAACAGAGCATATGGAAGAGACAGAGAAGGCAGACAGTGGATGGAAGGAAATGAATGAGAATATGAGGAAAGCAGAAACCAGAGAACAAAGGTAGAAAAAAAATATATTTATTTATTTATTTTTTTGCTTTAGGATAAAGTAGTATATTAGTTGTGTTGATAAAGATGTATAAACAAAGCTCTGCCAACTTTCTCTAGGTTCAGCAGCCAGAACTTTGATTTATAAGGAAGGAATAAGCTAAATATTGCAGTACTGAGGCTTGTACAGATGCTGCAGGGTCAGTGGTCGCGGGGACGGGGACATTTTTTCCCCATGTTATTCTCTATTCCAATTTTATAAATTGTATTTCTCCTTTTACCTACTTGTTTCAGTTTGTATTAATAGAACATAATGATTAGTCTGTATAATAGTCTTATTTGTATTTGTCATCCCTGGCTTTTACAATTATGTAATACGCTTTGAAATATTGGATATTGCGTAAAATCAAAATTTAATAAACTTGAAACGATAATTCTCATGGTATTAATGTGTCTTAGTGAGGTTTATTGAGAGCAAGTTTTGGTTAGAAGATCGGAGAGAACGCTGAGAAGAATGTGGAATTAAGAATCTGTTAATAAATTCTGGCTGACCAGTGACTCTAGTTTCGAAGGTCCCAATAGCAGAATCTTGTATGTTATTCTGTTAACCCAATGGGCTTTAATCAGTAGAGGGGTGACAAGGTCAAACTTTCTTGCGCTGGATATGATTTTTATGGAAGTATTCCAGACAATTTGCAAGCTTCTGATTTCTTTCTTGGTGATTCCTTTGTATAGGGCGTTACTATAGTCCAGACATGAGATAACTAACGAATGAATAAGGGTGTTTAGCGAAGAAGAATCAAGCAACTTGGCGAGTGAACTTATACGTAAACAGTAGAAACATTTCTGAACCACGGAGCTGATTTGTTTGTGAAAAGATAATTTCCCGAAGACAACCTCCCAGTAACTTAAGAGACTGCATATGTACCCTGGTCCAGGGCACAACCTCCAGGGAGGTTGCCATAGACCCAAAGACCTGAAAGTAATGCCAAGCAGTGGAGTTTGGGAGCGCTAAAAAATCCATAATCTGTTTCTAGAGCCTCCATTTGCATGGTTCAGGAAGAAAACTGTTGTCTCCCAGTTTTGGCACAAGGAATGGAATGCTTGCACCCAAAGCATTCTGTGACATTTGGGCCCAGATACACACCCATATGCCATTTCTCTGTGGCAGTGCCAATAGGCCAGTCCAACACGAACTTCCAGATATTCCAATGTCTGAGATGGAGTGAGCTAACTTCTTGAAATTGACAATTCAGCCCAAGTGCTGCAGAAGAGACACCACTGTTTCCACTCCCTGCTCACACTCCAGCTGGGACGGAGCCCTGATTAGCTAGCCATCCAGGTAGTGATGAACTTGGACCCCCATTCTGTGGAGGTGCACAGCCACAGCCACTACCACCACCACTTTGGTGAAGGTGCTGGGAGGGGGGGGTTACCAGTACAAATGGGAGTGCTGCAAACTGGAAATGTTGCTGGAGAACATGAAATCAAGATACTTCCGGTGCCCCAGGAATATAGGGATTTGAAGATAAGCTTCTGTCAGATGCAGAGATACTAGAAATTCCCCCAGAGTCACTGCTGCAATGACCAATCTCACTGTCTCCATTCAAAAGCATAGAATCTTCATAAAAGCATTGACCCTATCTTGTGTCCCTCCCATATGATCTCCGGTATCCATTGGTTCAAGGAGTTTTGCTTCCATTCCTGGTGAAAACTCTTAACAACCAGCCTCTAATGTGAGGAGGCACGGCTGAAGTCCTGGCATCATTGGGACTTCTTGGAAGAGGGGCTGGTTGGTGCAAGAACCCGAAGCTTGTTGGCATCTGGGGTTCCTATAGCGTTGCCTGTATCCTTGGGAATATCTATGGGCAGATGTGCCCATAAATTCTGGCAAAAACCTGTGTGAGGGACAAAAAGTACTACAAGTCCCTCCAGGCGGACAGCAAGGTTTTCCATCTGTGAGAGACTTAGGATGGCGATCCTCCATGCTAGCCATGAGGTCATCCAGCCCCTTGCCAAACAACATTTTTCCCTTGAAGGGGAGTTTGCTCATTGTCGCCTTAGAGGCCAAATCTCCAGCCCAGTGGTGGATCCAGAGCATCACATGAGCCGACCCTGCATAAGCCAAGACCTTGCCTGTAACCCTTATGAACTTATACAAGGCATCTGCTACATAGCTGGGGGCAGGTGTCCTCCTCTGCCGATAGCTCCTAGTGTAATCTCGTGCGATATGCACGTGCCACAAACGAGGCAGCTACTGCAGCCTTAATGCCCAAAGAAGCCACCTCAAAAAGCTTCTTTAAGACCATATCCACCCTGTGATCCTGGGAATTTTAAGCATCGCTCCTCTTTCACTAGGGAGGGCTGTGCACTTGGTGACTTGAGCCACTGTCAAATCCACCTTGGGTTGTTCAAACAGCTGCTGAAATTCTAGCACCATAGGATAAAGCTTAGACATAGCTTTAGCCAATTTGAAAGAACTCTAGTATCTCCCACTGTTTTGTGACCAGAGCAGTGAGATCTGGACATGTAGGGGAGGGAGGGGGGAAAAAAAGAGATGTCCGAGCATGAAAGCGGCTCATGACTGTTCATTGAGACATGGAGGGCTGACCTACCAACTTCAGCTCTTTCATGGCGTCTGTAATGAAATGGTGAACTAAAGCAGAGAAACAGTCGGCATATGGAGGGGTCATCACCTGGATCAGAACTCCCCGAGGAACCTGCTTAACTTTTCCACAAAAGGAACGGCGTCATCCAGGATGGAAGTTGTGTTGGGTGACAAAAAGGGCATAGTGTTAGTGTGCCAACTAAGGTAGTCTGGGTCCTTAGAAACCGGGGCAGCAACCTCCGCCAAAGAAGGTACTGGTTCAGAAGCTTGTGGCATGCCCGCCAACTACACCGCATGAGCCATGTCCGTAAGATATACTCTCCACACAAGCTGGACTAATTCTGCTGAGAAACCACTCAACGGATTCCAGAAAAGGCCTGCAAGGAGTCACCGGACTCGGTGCGCTTGCATTTCACGCTGTTGCCAAAAACAAATAGTGGGTGGGATTTTCTGTCCAATTCCTGGATCCACATCCCCAGCCCTAGAGGACCTGGAAGAGGCAATGCCTGAAGCTCCCGCCCCCTCATGTATGCTGCGGCATGCAGTACACAGACACTCCTCTACTGGTAGGCCGGTGCAATCCATACATGATATCATTTGATTAGATGCTGAGGAGTCCATCCCTGATTTTTTGCAAAATTGAGAGGTTATGAGAAAGAAAAAAAAGAGATTGATAAAATCCAAGATGGCTGGCTGCCCCCCTCCCTCCCAACCCAGTAACATCATCCCAAAAATGGCCTGTGGAGACTATTTGAAAAAAACAAAACACTAAAATAGGGGTTTTGGAAGTGGGAGACCTGAACCTTACCCCCAGAAACTGCTATAAGACAATATTTTTAGACCCCTCCCCCCCAACACCCCAATTTTCCCCATAGAAAATAATGGGGCTATACTCGGTATCAGAACTGCCTACCTGTCTCTTTTTTTTCTCTCTGTCTCTGCAGCTGAAGTGAAGGGAAAGGAATTTATGCCTCAGATTTGCTCCAAACAGACCAATCTTCAGGATCTTTGGGCTGCCAGCAGGACAAACCTCGACCGAAACCTTCTCCCTCCACAGAACCTTGACAACTCAACTGGGGGCAGGAAAATGCAGCCTGTGGCACAATATCCAGAGGGCTCTTAGGGGGCACACAGCCTGTACTTATGCCTCCGACATTATCAGAGAACAAGCTTGCTCCCAGAGAACAGACCCCAAGCTCTGAGGTGGCAAACAGGCTGGCTCCACAGGTCCACCCAAAGCTTGCCCTGTGAAGCTACTTCCTTTTCCCAGGCAGAGAACCGCTAATAAGAAGGGTTCTCAAGGCACTGAAGCCACCATAAAGAACACATTTACGCAGGGAAAAATAAAATAAGCAGAGCAGCTAAAGAAAAACTGTAGGAGGCTCTGTGTTCCTCTGTTAAGTAGGAGGAGCAGAAAATGTGTGCAGCTTTCTACAAGACCCGGTTCATGGGTACAGATTGAACACCCACTGTACAAACTCCAGAGTGTATGTAACAGAATTGCATGTTCCTACTGTGCTGTCATTGATCCTACTGGACCAGTAGTCTCCCCTCCCTTTGGTCACTATCCTTATATATATATATATATATATATATATATATATATATATATATAGTCATTGAAAAAAATTAGGATACCCCATGAAATATTCAGTTCTTAAGAAATATTCACATGTCGATGTCACATCTTTTTTTTAACTATCTCTGGGGAAGAAAGTGATGTAACTGCAGTTAAACAAAAATGTTCCTCGATTTACTATGAAACAAAAGATATCCACAAATGTGTATTCTAACTGGGGAATAAATTAGGACACCCCCACATAAAGTGGCTCAAATCACATAGGTATCACATCAGGTGCACATGATTAAAACATTGTTACTCAGCATTTTGAAGGAGGGAAAATGCTTGAGTACCTGAATAAATTCATGTAAACCGTTCTGAGCTCCCCTGGAGAACGGTATAAAAAATTGAATTTAAAAAAAAAAAAAAAAATTACTTAAACCTCAGACATTTAGTTTGGTGTGCTCATGACTGCTGTGGTGAGAGTGAACAACATGGTGAGATCAAGAGAACTCTCTGAGGCCTTCAGAAAGAAGATTATAGCAGCTTATAAGTCTGGTAAGGGATTTTAAAAGATCTCGAAAGGATTTGATATTAGCAATTCCACGGTCTGGAAAATAGTGTTCAAGTGGAGGACTTTCCAAACAACTGCCAACATGCCCAGGTCTGGCTGTCCAAGCAAGTTAACTCCCAGAGCAGACTGCAAGATGATAAAAGAAGTCTCCAAAAATTCTAAAATATCATCACGGGACCTTGCTAATGTTAATGTGAAAATTGCATGCCTCTACAATCAAAAAGAGACTGCACAAATTTAACTTGCATGGGAGGAAACCTTTGCTCTCTAAGAGAAACATCAAGGCTAGACTGGTTTGCCAGAGAGGAACGTAGGCAAACACCAAGACTTCTGGAATACTGTTCTATGGACAGATGAGTCTAAAATTGAATTATTTGGACACCAGAAACGAGAACATGTTTGGCATACACCAAATACAGCATTCCAGGAAAAGAACCTCATACCAACTGTGAAGCATGGAGGTGGAAGTGTCATGGTTTGGGAAAAGCTTTGCTGCAGCAGTCCTAGCCACCTCACCCTCATAGAATCCACCATGAATTCTACCATGTTATCAGATGGTGTTTGAGGAACTTGTGAGACCATCTGTAAGAACATTAAAGCTGAAGCGGAACTTAACCCTGCAACATGACAATGGCACAAAACATACCAATAAATGCACCAAGGACTGGCTGAAAACTAAGAAATGGAGAGTCCTGGAGTAGCCGAGTTAAAGCCCTGATTCTTAATCCCATTGAGATGCTGTGGGGTGACTTGAAATGGACTGTATATGCTAGACAGGGGGAAACAAATTTGTCCCCGCGACCACCGTCCCTGTCACCACGACTACTGTCCCCGCAGCATCCATACGAGCCTCAGTACTGCAATATTTAGCTTATTCCTTCCTTATAAATCAAAGTTCTGGCTGCTGAACTAGAAAAAGATGTTCAGCTGGCAGGGCTTTGTTTCTAAATTTTTATCAACGCCTAATATACTACTTTATCCTAAAAGCAAAAAAAAAAAAAGGAATAGAAATTTTTTTTTCCTCCCTTTGTTGTCTGGTTTCTGCTTTCCTCATCTTCTTATTCAATTCCTTCCATCCACTGTGACTTCTCTTTGCGTCTTCCATTTGCTCTGTTACTGTGCCTCTCTCTTACATCTCTCCCTCCACCCCCCCCAATTGGTCTGACATCCATTTCCCTTCAGCGTCTTCTCCCCACTCTCTCTTCCCCGTTTCCTTTTAAGCGTCTGTTCCTCTCCACCCCTTTCAGCGTCTGTTCCATTCCTTTCCACCACCACTCTTCCCTCTCGCCACTCCCCTTCAGCACCCTCGCGCGGTCTGAGCATCTTCTTCCCTCCCTCTTACCTTCATGGCGCGTTAGTGTAATTTGTGCAAGCCGCTGGAGCCTGCCTGAAGTGCATCTGCGAGCGGAAGATTCTCCTCTGATGCAACTTCTGGTAGGTAGGAAGGAGGGAGGTGACCGCATGCATTTTTTCTCCCTTAATTGCGGAGACAAGGCCATTCACTGCGCCATGGGACAGTGGATGGTCTTGTCCCCGTACCAGCAGTGAGCACTTCCCCCCCCATTTCGGCGGGTTACCCATGGCTAGCCGCGAGTAACAGCCACCATGTCATTCTCTAGTTCTGGTACATGCAACAAACCCTCAAATATCTCACAGCTGAAATTCTGCATTGTGGAGTGAGCCAAACTTTTCTCAGATCGATGTCAGAGACTGGTAGATGACTGCAGTTATTTCAGCCAAAGGGGGTAACGCTAGCTATTAGGGTATAGGGTGTCCTAATTTATTCCTCAGTTAGAATACACACTTTTGTGGATATCTTGTTTCATGAATAAATCAAGGAAAAGTTTTGTTTACCTGCAATTGCATCACTTTCTTTTCCAGAGACAAATAAAAAAGATTTGACATCGATATGTGAACATTTCTTAAGAAAGAACTGAATATTTCATGGGGTGTCCTAATTGTTTCACATGACTGTATCTCTCTGCTGACCCAAATGTCCAACCTCGAAAGAAACATTTTCTTTCCATTTCATGCTTTGTCATTGAACTTTTTGTTCTATGGAAGATGACTCTTATTGAAATCTGCAAGATATTTAAAAGGCTTTTTTTCCACTAATTGCGCAAGACAAATTGCTCTACTTGAATGTAGAAGGTGGGCCAAAAGTAGATATACAGTATTTATTTATTTTTATTTTCAGGTGTCAGAAATAACATTTGTGTGAAGTTTTTGTATTGGTTACATCATTTCAATTTTACTTGATTATTGTTCAGTTGTGTATTATCTATTCAATACCTCTACAATAAAAGAGGTAATGAATAAATACTGTATACCTACTTTTGGCCTACCCTTTTCCCTATCCCCAGAGGGCTTACATACAAGTTTGTACCTAAGGCAATGGAAGTCAAAACAACTTGCTTAAGGTCATAAGGGGCAGTGGGGTTTTTGTGTTTTTATTTTTTCTAGAATATAAATAAGTTTACTTTTCAAATAAGGAAGCCCGGAAATCTACCTGAGCTTACTGTAACTTATGTCACAGATCTCAAAAGCATTCTCCATCCCAGTCATTGCCTAATTCTTTTGCTGCACTGGAGCATTATGATGATCTGAAAATAAGAGCCAAGAGCCAGTGATCAAGATAACTCAGTCTAAAAGACACTCCCAAACCACTGATAGCAGCAAGAATTTTCTGTTTTGAGCAGATTTAAGTGACATTAACTTAGGAAAACAGCCCATATACTAAGGATGAAAAAAGTATTCAAGTAGTTCAGAGAAAAGTGACAGTTTACAGCACTGGCTGCAGAAAACTATTCCTATTCAACAGGAAAATTATAGGATTTACTTTGTGCTGCATGTTTGCTTTTGGCTACTTATTGGAAATCTAAGACCATTCCTCCAGCTGTATAATGGTTGGCCAGGGTATGGCCAGATAGAGCATTTCAGGGCCAAGTGTAGTGGTTCTATTGCTAACTAGAGCAGGATTTGGGGATCCTTTATTAAAACATTTAAATAAGTTGGCATTGGGTTTGTACAAAGTGTAGTTTGATATTCTGCTTTATGGCTGCACTGAAGGAGATTGATGGCATTAACGCTTGGCCTGCATCAAAGGATTTGATGCTGGAGAGGCCTGCAATGCTTGATGGGAGAAGGATGCCTTCTTAGCGTGCTTGCTCAATGGAGGAACAGCTTCCAATGTCAATACTGCCGGTATCGATGGCTTAGATTTATCACCGGAATCCACGGTTAAGCTAAACAACTTTTCCTGCTGGATACGTCAAAGCTTTTAATGAGCGAGGGTTTCTGTAGAGTTGAACAACAAGCACAAGTGTTTACCTTATGCTCAGGCCCCAAACACTGTAAGCACCAACTGTGCGGGTCAGTGAGTGAAATAGGACACTGGCACCAACAGAACTTTTTGAAACCGCTCAAAGATAGACATGAATGGAAAAATTGCAGCCGAGAGGTCAAAAAATTCTATGATGAAACAGAGTGAGAGCTGCTGAAGTGGAAAAAAGGGTGCAAAATAAAACATTTTTTTGTCACAGACCAAAGAAGAGAATTAAACAAAATAAAATCCAAAGGGCAAACGTTAAGAAAAAAAAGTTGATGGAAAGCAATGCGTTTTGGACCAGAGTCCAAAAAAATAGCAATTCTTTGCTCCGTTGAAAACAAAGCACTGAGGTTCTGCAAGCCGATGTCGGGTGGAAAGGCACTTGCGCGGTGCTGCCAGTCTTGAAGCTTCGCAAAAGCTTAAAGTGATGCTGCACTTTTACCACTGTCCATACCAGACTCCCTGGATGACGTCACCCACATGTGAGAATATTCTGTCTGCTTGTCCTAGGACAGTGTTTCTCAACCTGCGGTATGCGGGCTGGCCGCCGCCCAGGATCTCTCCCTTCCTGCCCCCCGCTGAAGCTGCCGCCGATTCCTCCCTGTCATCTGATAAGCTACATCCACCCCCACCACACTCCATCCAATCATCCCACAACTCCAGGCAAGGAAGGGCCAAGCGCATGCAGTGATTGAATGCCGCCGACCTACAAGTCTTCCCCCCCCAACGTTAATTATGATGTCAGAGAGAAGGTTCTGGGTGAGCCAAGCAATGACAGGCTGGCCCGGAACCTGACATCAGAATTGACGTCTGGGGATGGGGGGAGGCTTGTGGGCTGGCAGCATGCAATCACTGCACACACTTGGCCCTTCCTTGCCTGGAGTTGTGGCGGCAGTGGGGGATGATTGGATGAATGTGTGTCGGGTGGCAGGGAGGAATTGGTGGCAGCTTCAGCCGGAGGCAGGCAGGCGTGGGTCGGCTTCAGGGTAAGTAGGGGATGGGACAAAAACTGAAAGGCAGCGAGGGTGAGGGGGTACGAACTCAGGACACATAAGGGAGGAAGGGAATAGAAAGTGACAATTGTTGGGCCCGAGTGTGAGTGAGAAGGAAAGAGATGGTGCACATGGGGAAAGGAAGAGAAAAATTGGGGGGTGGTAGAGGAGAGAAAGGTAGAGATGCATGGGGAATAGAAGGATAAGAGGGAGAAATGAAACATAGAAACATAGATGAAACATAGAAGATGAAACATAGAAGATGACGGCAGAAAAGGGCTACAGCCCATCAAGTCTGCCCACTCTGCTTACCCACCCCCTGTCTAAGCCCTAATGACCCAGTTTCCTTATCTTGACCCTCGCAGGGATCCCACATAGGTATCCCATTTATTCTTAAAGTCTGGCACGCTGCTTGCCTCGACCACCTGCACTGGAAGCTTGTTCCAATGATCAACCACTCTCTCTGTGAAAAAGTACTTTCTGGTGTCGCCATGAAATTTTCCTCCCCTGAGTTTGAGCGGGTGTCCTCTTGTGGCCGAGGTTCCCTTGAGAAAGAAAATATCGTCTTCCACTTCGACACGTCCCTTGAGGTACTTAAATGTTTCGATCATGTCTCCCCTCTCCCTACGTTCCTCGAGAGTGTAGAGCTACAATTTATTCATTCTCTCTTCATACGAGAGACCCTTGAGTCCCGAGATCATCCTGGTGGCCGTACGCTGAACCGATTCAATTCTGCGCACATCTTTACTGTAATGTGGCCTCCAGAACTGCACACAGTATTCCAGATGAGGTCTCACCATGGCCCTGTACAACGGCATAATGACTTCAGGCTTTCAGCTGACGAAACTTCTATTGATACAACCCAATATCTGCCTTGCCTTAGATGAAGCCTTCTCCACTTGATTGGCAGTTTTCATGTCTGCACTGATGATTACTCCCAAATCTCGTTCTGCTGAAGTCCTAGTTAAAGTTTCTCCGTTCAAGCAGTACGTCCTGCATGGATTTCCGCTTCTGAAGTGCATGACCTTATATTTCTTAGCATTGAAGCCTAGCTGCCATGTTGAGGACCAACTTTCTAATGTAAGCAGGTCCTACGCCATATAATTCTGTAAACCACATTCACTTACTATATTACATAGTTTGGTATCATCGGCGAATAGTGTTATTTTACCTTGAAGCCCTTGAGTCAGATCCCCTATGAATATGTTGAAAAGGAGTGGACCCAGGACCGAGCCCTGCGGTACTCCACTGGTCACCTCTGATGTTTTAGAGAGGGTACCATTAACCACCACCCTTTTGAAGTCTGCCACTCAGCCAATCCTTGACTCATGCAGTTAGTGTCTCTCCTAACCCCATCGATTCCATCTTGCTTAGCAGCCTGTGGTGCGGTACGCTGTCAAAAGCTTTACTGAAGTCCAGGTACACGACGTCCAAAGACTCTCCCAAGTCCGACTTTCTTGTTACCCAGTCAAAGAAGCTGATGAGATTGGATTGGCAGGACCTACCCTTGGTGAATCCATGCTGACTGGGATCCTGAAGATTCCCTTCATCCAAGATCTTGTCCAATTTGCTTTTAATTAGTGTTTCCATGAGTTTGCACACTATTGATGCGAGACTCACCGGTCTATAATTCGCAGCCTCTACCTTGCAACCTTTTTTATGCAGAGGAACGACGTTAGCTAATTTCCAGTCCAGGGGAACTTTCCCCCTACTTAGGGAGAGATTGAATAGCACAGCCAACGGTTCCGCCAGGACCTCGCTCAATTCTCTGAGCACTCTTGGGTGCAAATTGTCTGGTCCCATGGCTTTGTTTACCTTGAGTCTTGCCAGTTCTCTGTAAACTTCACCTGGTGTGAACTCAAAATTCTGAAACGGGTCTTCTGTGCTTTGTGTTGCCTTCAACTGCGGCCTGTGTCCTGGTGCCTCACAGGTGAAGACTGAGCAGAAGTATTCGTTCAGTAGTTCGGCTTTATCGGAATCTGCTTCCACGTAACATCCGTCCGGTCTTCTAAGGCATACTATCCCGCCCTGTGTTCTTTTTTCTATCACTAATATACCTGAAGAAGGATTTGCCCCCTTTTTAATGTCTCTTGCCAGAGTTTCTTCCACTCGCAGTTTGGCCTCCTTAACTGCCATTTTGACCGCTGCAGACCTGGTCCTATATGCTACCTTTGCCTCTCTTTTCTCTGTGCGCTTGTAGGAGAGAAATGCTTTTTTCTTCTCCTTAATGAGGTGCGAAATCTCCGCGGTGAACCATTGGGGTTTATTGTTTATTTACTGATTTTATGAAGCGGCTAGTTGCTTCATGTATGGTTGATTTCAGTGTTAACCATTTAGCTTCTACATCATCGGTCTCCGCTTGGTCCTGTAGCGTCCGATGGACGAAATCTCCCATGCGTGCGAAGTCAGTGCCCCGGAAATTGAGTACCTTTGTTTTCATGTTTGATCTAGGAAAGCCTTTCCTAAGATTGAACCATACTATGTTGTGGTCGCTGGAGGCTAGTGTATCTCCTACTGAAACTTCTGAGACGCTTTCCCCGTTGGTGAGTACCAGGTCGAGGATCGCCTGGCCTCTAGTGGGCTCCGTTACCATTTGCTTGAGACATGCTCCCCTCATGGAGATTAGGAGCCTCCTGCTGCCACTGGTCGTCACTGAAAATGAGTTCCAGTCTGCATCAGGCATATTGAAGTCCCCCAGCAGTACAGCTTCTCCTCGTAGAGTGATATTCTCTATGTCTTCAATTAATTCTGCATCCAATTCTTCCAGTTGTCTTGGGGGTCTGTATACCACACCTAGGTACAGGCATTTTTCTCTGCCTCTTGCCAGGTTTACCCAGAGGGAATCCCCGGTGTACTTGATATCTGTGATCTTGGTGGTTTTGATGTCCTCTTTAATGTATAGAGCTACCCCCCCCCCTCCTAACCTGCCCTCTCTGTCCTGACGAAGTAGATTGTAGCCCGGTATGGCCATATTCACTCGTGTGAGTCAGTGAACCAAGTTTCAGATATCGCCACCACGTCTAGGTCGGCATTCCTTATTTCAGCCTCCAGTTCTAGAATTTTGTTGCCTAAACTGTGTGCATTGACATACATGGCCCTCCATATCTTGTGTTTGCTAAGTCCCTGTGAGGAGTATCCTACCCGAGTCGGTGTGACTCCTAAAGAACTGTTTGCAATGTGTGTACTTACCTTGGACACGGAAGCGGAGATACAACTCACATCATCAGGGTAATTCCTTTCTGTACTAATATGTGAATGGGTACCCTCCCCCGACTTACCTAGTTTAAGCCCTGTGAAGCAAGCGGGCTAGTCGGTGTCCAAAGACGTTCTTACCCCTGCTGGTTAGATGGCGTCCATCTGGCCCCTGAAGTCCTTGTAGCGCTTCCCCGTGGTGTAGGAATCCGAAGTTCATATCCCGGCACCATCCCTGTAGCCACTCATTCGTCCTCAGGATACGTTCATCTCTGGCTCTTCCTTTGCCTCTGACTGGGAGGATCGATGAGAAAACCACCTGTGCTCCTGTCCGCTTCAGCCTCTCACCCAGTGCTCCAAAATCACTGGTGATGGTCTCCGATGTGTTCCTGACAGTATCGTTGGTTCCTATGTGGACAAGAAGCATAGGAAAGTGATCTTGGGGTGTGAGTAGTCTATCCAGACTGGCGGTGACATCTCGTATCCTGGCTCCTGGCAGACAGCAGACCTCCCTAGATTGCATATCTGGTCTGCAGATTGGTCCCTCGGTGCCCCTCAGCATGGAATCCCCGATGATTATTACTCTGCGTTTCTTTGGGGGGAGCCGGTCAGTTGTCCCTGGAGATGGAGCTGTGTGTTGGGCCTGCTCCTGTTCGGCTCTCGTTCCTCATCGGCAGTTTCTTCCTGAAGAATCTGGAATCTGTTTCGCAGGGTGAGTTGAGGAGTTGATGTATAGCTGCCCTGTTGGTAAGAAGAAGATGAAGAGATTGAAAAAGGGGGGGGGGGGGTCTCCTATGTTTGCCCGTGGAGGAGGTCACCAGCTGCCAGATGTCAGTGCCGCTAGCCATTTCCTGTATCTCAATTGTTGGTTTCGAAGCTGATGATTTGGGCGTCTCGAGGATGGACTTGTCAAGGGCCTGCTCGGTGATTTGGGACATCTCCTGGACGACTCCGTCGATGTAGGCCTCGTCCTCTCGGATGCTTTTCAGGCGTATGACCTCCTCCCTGCGGCTCCTTAGTTCCTGCATGAGATCGCCATCCAGCTACGCGGCCTCCTCCGTCTGTGTGGAAACTGTAGTGTAGCGCCGGGGGATGGTCTCAGTCTGCACAGAGACCTCTGTCCATCGTCCTGGGTTCTCCTCCTTCTGCATGCAGTCTGTGGTCGCTTCCTGGATCCCCATAGCAACTGGAATACTGGTCTTGATTGTGGAGAGGGAACAGAGGGATAGATTGAAGGGGATGCAAGGGGGAGGAATGTTGGGCATAGTGATGGAGGGAGAGATGTGGCATGGTGTTGAAGAGGGGTGACAGAAGGAGAAATGGGCATGCGGCTGGTGGGCAGTAGTGAAATATGCTGCACGTGATCCAGGGGATGAGAGAGGGAGAAATGTTGGATGTGGAAGTAGAAAGGGTAGCCCACACTCCCAATTCCAGGAAAGTCAGAACCTTATTCACTCTGCCATGATCATCAGATTACCAACTACCTCCATTCCATGTGTGTATGTCAACGTACGATCTATCAGGAACAAAGCCAACCTCATCAAGGGATCACTGAAGGCTGGAATCTTCCTACCTAAGATTCCGGTTGGCCCAGGTGCCTAAGGTCCCGCCCATGAGAGGGGCCTTACACACCTGGGCCAATCAGGCCTTAGGCCCTGCCCCGGTGCATCTCACAATGCACCGGGAAGGGGCAGGCCCGCCTCATTCAGATGGAGGTGGGCCTGCCAGACAGATGGAGGGAAGACTCTTCCATCCTGCATTCCTAAAAGGTTAGAGGGGGTCCGGGGGTGGTACAATCTACGGGGAGGGGGGGAGGTTGTTTCCGGCAGGATGGATTGAGCATCCATCCTGCCGTGATCTACGGGTGGCCAGCCACTAAACTTATAATAATAATAATAAACAACTTCTTTATTTTTTGCATACCGCAATACCAGAAGCAGTTCAGAGCAGTTTACCGAGGAAGAGTAGTCTGATATGCAATAAGTATATCAGAGAATAACAAGGCAGGGAGGAGTCAGAGAAATTTGTCAAAGATGTAGGTTTTGATTGATTTCCTGAAAGCTTGGTAGGAGGGTGTATTAGGAATGAGAGTGGATAGACATTTGTTCCATTTGCCAGCTTGGAATGACAGTGTTCTATCAAGGAATCTTTTGTAGATACAGCCCTCCAGGGAGGGGAAAGCAAACAGGTAGGTATTAAGTGTGCAGGAGGTGCCTGGAAATACAAAATGGTGCGACAAGTAGATCGGGGATGAGCCTGTTATGGTTTTGAAGCAAAGGCAGGCAAACTTTGAAGATGACCCTTACCTCCATTGTCAGCCAGTGAAGTTTTCTGTAGAACGGGCTTAAATGGTCTGATTTTTTGAGACCATAAATGAGGCGGACAGCAGTATTCTGTATGATTCTCAGACGTTTGATGGTTTTCTTAAAGGATCCCAAGTATATGATATTACAGTAGTCTGGGGGTATTGGTGGATAACACAATGAAGCCGGCGGGAAGGCACGCGCGCATGTGCGGTGCAGTACTCGAAAGTTCGAGATCTTCAAGCAAGTTTGCTTTCGAGGCTGTCCGCTGCGGGGCTCCGTCGGTGACATCACCCATGTGTGAGAATATGCTGCCTGCTTGTCCTGGGATAAAGAAGGGCTGGGCAATCAGCGAATAGTTACAATCAGTGAATACAGATACAAAGAATCAGCGAATACGGTTTACAACAGAGAAGGGCAGGTCAATCAGCGAGATGTTACAGTCAGCGAGTACAGATACAATAAATAAGCGAGTGCGGGGGAACGTGCTTGTACCATGCTTTCTTGAATTCAGATACAGTATTGCTCTTCATAAATGGAAAATAGCACAGAACTCAGGTTTCAGAAGTGTTCCCCATATCCCAAACGTGACTGCATGAAGATTTCTAAACAAAGAGTATTGGTACTTTCCAGAATTCTCAACTACCCATCTTGAGACCACATCTAAAAATACATAGCATACCTCTGCTGATCCGCTGCTTCTCACCAGATAGGATCCCTGGGGTATCAATGATGCTGATGCTCTCCAGAACTGGATTAGGTAGCTGGGCACACAAAAATCTGAGAAAGGAGAGACAAAAAGAGCAGTCAAGAGCTGCAGAATGTATTACCAAACCAAGGGCTAGATTCACTAAGGCCACGGATCCGATCCGATCCGTGGCTGATTCAAAGTGCCCTCATGCAAATGAGGGCGATCAGAATCACGTCCCCAATCGACTGCATGGATCACTCTCCAGCGAACCTGACACATGCGCAGACTATCGTCTTTGCCTATAGATGGTCTGCACATGTGCTAGCCCTCCGTGCCCAACAGAGCTGGAACATATATTTTTTTTTAATTTTAATACTGTGCGAGCCCGTGGTTTTAATCTGCTTTAAACCCTTGGGTTAAAACCATGGGCTCCCACAGCAGGGAAGGGCGAGTCGGGGCGGCAAGAGCAGGGCGGTGAGTCGGGGCAGAACAGCAGGGCGGCTTGTCGGGGCAGGACAGCAGGAGGATCCAGAAGAGAGCAGGAGATGCAGTTGGAAAGCACGTGAGCAACTGGTCCCCAGTAGTTGCTTCTTTTGTTGATCGGCCAGCCCAGTTGGTGTTCCAGATTTGTTTAGTGAACCGCTGCCTGCCTACATTTGCATGCGCGGATCGGATGTTAGTGAATCGGGTCAAGGAACAATTGGGTCGCAAAATGGTTGGGACACTTAGTGAATCTAGCCTCAAGTGAGGAAAGCATACAGAGCATTAATCATGAAACTCTTTCCAACCCCTTTGTGTACCTTGGACCTGGCGAGATGCACTGAAGTCAGGATAAAGTAGTCAATTTGGAAAGACTACTACATCTGTTGGTTTGGAAAGACTAAAAATGAAACCAAGTACGATAATGGTAATGAAGTCATTAGATTTCAAAAGATGGCAAATGGTGACCATCAGTTTAATCACAGTCCCATGACAAAAGGTATTTGCTCCTTAATACTAGCTGGTACTACATGCAGCAAACAGTAACAAACTATAATATATAAGCTCAGTCACCCCCAGGTATCATACAGTGCTGTATAGTTCAGTCACTAATTTCCCCTTAAGTTTACATAATATTTGAATCACTAAGCCAGACCTGTGGAGATACAGGTATGTGACAGCAATAGGAGGAGCTGCAACTGAATTATTTCCAGTCCCTCTGTTGATGCCATATGCTGAATGTAAAAGAGGAGCAAATGCAGTTTTGAAATGAAGCCTCTAATTATATTTCAGTGAATTGATTTGCCACAATACCAGCCACAGACATGATACAACAATCTTTGGAAGAATGATTTGTATCTTGTATGCAGCATAGTCACATTTATTTGTATAAATCTATCTAACCAATTCAATTAACCCAAACTTTAATGGGTTAGGGTGCTACTAAGTAGACTCATGATTCACATTGAAAATGATGAAATGGCTTGTGTGGCGAGTGTTTTCAATTAGTATAGGAAATCTTTATTCATCTCATTATACATAGAGGAGTTGGAGGTATCATAAATTAAGGAGTCAAAAGTATTGTGTACTGACTCTACAGCCATGGTGACTTTACCTAGTAATATATGGAAGGACAGAGAATTTGTAAAGATTAAGTAGACTTGGGGAAAAAGGAATTCTTAATATACATGCAATGGACTTAAGAACATAAGAATTGCCGCTGCTGGGTCAGACCAATGGTCCATCCTGCCCAGCAGTCCGCTCACGCGGTGGCCCCAGGTCATGACCAGTGCTCCAAATGAGTCCAGTCTCACCAGTTTAGCATGAACTTGTCCAACTTTGTCTTGAAACCCTGGAGGGTGTTTTCCCTTATAACAGCCTCCGTAAGAGCGTTCCAGTTTTCTACCACTCTCTGGGTGAAGAAGAATTTCCTTAC
The DNA here is from genome assembly GCF_902459505.1 of Geotrypetes seraphini. Lineage (NCBI taxonomy): Eukaryota > Metazoa > Chordata > Amphibia > Gymnophiona > Dermophiidae > Geotrypetes > Geotrypetes seraphini. The sequence goes on along the minus strand of NC_047091.1, from coordinate 70,617,949 downwards.
ATTTGTACGGAATCTATCCCCTTTCAACTTTATAGAGTGTCCTCTCATTCTCCCTACCTTGGAGAGGGTGACAGGAAAGAAGAAAAACAACAAAAAAAACCACCCCAACCTCAAGTAAGCAACTTTCCCTGCTGACCTAAAATTCTGAATGCACCCTCCCCTGATGATGTGAAGATACCATATATACTCGAATATAAGCCAGGATTTTTGGGCCAAAAAATTTGGGAGGGTCACGGTTTATATTCGGGCCAGCATCCAGCACACCCCCCCCCCCCAAACTTATTGCAGGCCTCTGACGGGCTGCCAGGCTCTGCACTCTGTCCCCCCACTACATCTTACCTCCTCTGCCGCTGGAAATCACTGGTGGTCCAGAGGTGTAGCAGGCAGGAGTGAGCTTTCCAGGCACCTGCCCCACTGCTAACCCGGTCAGTCGCCGCCATGAGTTCGGTCTTCAGTTGCTGAGTGGTACAGAATGGGAGTGCACATTGGCGCTGCTGCTCAGCGCCATTCAGGAAGTCGCTCAGCGCTGAGCAGCAGCACCAAAGTGCGCTCCCACTCGGTTCCACTCAGAGGCTGAAGACGGAACTTACAGAGGCAAACGACCAGGTTAGCAGTGGGGCAGGAGTGCAGAAAGCTCGCTCCTGCCCCTACACCTCTGGGCCACCAGGGATTCCAGCAGCAGAGGAGGTAAGATGGACAAGGCAGGGAAGGGGGCTGGGTGCAGAGCCTAGCAGGGCAGGACACTTGAATATTGAGCCATCTGACATTCGAGTCAACCATTTGTCCTCCCTTTGGGGGGGGTCTCAGTTTATATTCAGTTCAACTTATATTCAAATATATACAGTACCATGAAAGGTAAAACCTGTAAAAACTCATTTGGAAATATTTTGAAAAGTTCTTGCACTTATGGTTTAAACAAACATCAGGCTAAAACACAAACGGCAACAAAGAAATGCAAGGCTTGATTACTTTGGTTTGATTTATTTATTCTTGATTAACCGCTTTTTCCAACAAATAAATCAAGGCAGTAAACAAAATATAACTAAAAAGAAAAGAATCCCATAATATGTTTATGTTGAGTAATTTGAGGAAATACTTTTTTACGGAAAGGGTGGTAGATGCTTGGAACAATCTCCAGTCAGACAATGTCCTATTATGCCACATTTGCTATCATCTTGTATAAACACTTTAAAACAGGGGTGTCCAACCCGCAGCCTGGCAAGGTGTTTTGTACAACCTGGCTTGAAATTAGTGCTGCCCGATTCACCGATTCACTTTTGTGGATCGATTCGTTTCCTTTTAAAAAAAAAAAAAGACAAGTCTCCCTCCTTTCCTAAAGCAGCAGCCGTGGTGAACAGGCTGCTCTTGGCCTGCCAACTGCGGCCTTTCCTCTGCCACGTCACTGATGACATCACTGATGATGCTGCAGAGGGAAGCCCTAGTGAGCAGGTCAAGAACAGCTTGTTTACCGTTGCTCTTTTAGGAGGTTCAAAAGTTGCAGTCTCACTGGTTGGTGGGGGGGGGGAATTCCCTTTTTACCCACTGAATCTTGCCGTGCCAGCCGTGTCAGAATCCAATCTCGTTGCAGTCTCGTCATCCTTTCATCTCTTCCCTTCCCCTGTGCCACCATCTTTCCTTCCTCTCCTCCCCTGTCCTCCAAGGTTTGCTTCTTCAGGTCACAGTATTGGCAGCAATTCCCACATGCTGCCTGCCACCGCCTGCCACAGAGGGGTGACATCCAGGTTAGTGGCAGGAAGCATGCGAAAATCACTGCCAATACTGCGGCCCGAAGAAGCAAACCTTGGAGGATAGGGGAGTAGAGGAAGGAAAATTGGTGGAACAGGGGGAGGGGAGGGAGACATGACTGGTGAGGGGAGAGGATGAAATTGCAAATAATGGAGGGAAAGAAGGAAGAGCGGGTGCATGGTAATGCTGCTCGATGTGTATTTTTTTTAAAAAGTCGGTCTCTCCGATTCAGGGCCCAACCTCCCCGGGCCCGGCTATCATTGCGCTCACGAATCCTGCCATTCAAAAACATTTTTTTTTTTTTTTAAACCCTCTCACCGGCCTGACTCGGCACAGCCTGAAGTTGTGTTTGACTCCGGTAAAGAAAGTACAAAAGAAAAAAAAAACAGGCAATTTTTCAAACTCTCCCCAAAACACTAGCCTGTATTAGCAGCTGCACCGCTCTCTCCTTCCATAGCTTTAGCGAATCAATTCCCTTCTGCAGCCTCAGAGCCTCTGCTAGGCCATCCCGCCTCCAAGGAAGAAGGAAGTCGCATCATCAGAGGCGGGACGGCCTAGCAGAGGCTCTGAGGCTGCAGAAGGGAATTGATTCGCTAAAGCTACGGAAGAAGAGTGCCTGGTGATGAAGCAGAGCCTGAGGAAGGAAGACCAGAGGTGCCTGGGGTTAGGATGAGTGACAGATGATGACCACTCATCCTGATCACACGCAGTAAGAAACAGGATCTGACCACAGAAGTTATTTAGGCCCGAAATGTAAAAGCAGTATCGACATACACCAAGATACTTCATGGTGTTAACCAATTGAACAGTGAGAATGTAATAACGGAGAAACAGAAGGAGTGTTGTGGATACCAGTAACCCAGATTCCAATTGGTTTTGTGGATTCAAAATAAGGTTTATTTTCTGTAACTCAATTATCAATCATATTCAAACATGCTTGTAAAGAACTTAACTCAGGATTAGATGGATTCTGAGATGATACTAATAAAATATCGCCAATTATTTGATAAGTTTGTATCCTAATGCATTCTGTTGTCTTAAAATTTTATGCATTTCTCATGTTTTACTATCTGATGTATTTCCATTTTTAAATTGTATTCTTCGCTGTATGTTCAGTTTTACTTGTTGTGAACCGCCTAGAACCATTCCTGATCAGGTGGTATATAAAAAATAAATGATTATTTTACCTGAAATTCTTGAATCTAGAGTAATAATGGGCTTAGAAAAATATGAAATAGGAGGGGAGAAAGAACTGAACCCTGGGGAACCCCAAAGTGAACATAGGGATGATAAAGACGACAAGTGAGCAACTGTGAAAAACCTATCCTTCAAAAAGCATTGGAACCACTCCAGAAATACCCAGTGATAAAACGCGAAACTGAGAAATAATGACTAACTAGATCAAAAGCTGCAGAAAGGTTCAATGATATTAAAAGAACAGCATTACCTCAATCAATTTCTGTGGAATGAAGCTTCTACATCCATCTCAGTCTGGAGTTTGGAGTTTGGAGCATTACATGATTCAAAGTGCTGCTTTAATTGTTGAAAGACTAGTTTCTCAAGTACCTTGGATAAGAATGGAAGATTTGAATCATGTCAAAATTTAGATATTGTGTTATCCAGTGCATGGTTCTTAGTGATTAGGTGATGACAGCATTTTTCCATTCTCCAGGAACAAACCCTGAGGAAAAGCTATTAATGATCATTTGTCTAGCAAGATGTAATAGACCATGCTTTGGTATAGTTATCCCAATGAAGGGATTGGGTCTAAGTAACATATAGTTTTCTTTACAGACAAGTGTTTTATCAAAAATTGTTAATATAAGGTAAATTAAAGTACAGTATGTCCATTTAGAGGATGCACTACGAGGTGACCGATTTAAATCAAATGATGGAGATAATGGGAATGAAGGCCATAGAGATGATACTTTAAATATAAAATAGTCTGCAAAATCCTGTGCAGTAGGCGTTGGAAACAAAAACAACCACACATTTTTTTTTCTGATGGTATTAAGAAATTAGTAGGACGCTGACAAAAATGTATCGCAAAACCACATGATTATGTGGAAAAATGATTGTAATTTGCTTTCGAGATATTTAATAGTGTTTAAAAAATAATAATAAGTGCTGAAACTTTTTGAAGATCCCTTGTAGATTATTTGTTGCTGATTATAGTGATAAGTTCCAAATAACAGCTTGTGCTGTAAGTATAAGAGAGAAAATCTGTAGGGAAATTTGTAAATAAAGGCTGCAAAGACAAAAGATCACATGAATGAAAATCTGGGACAGTGATTATAGTAATAGTATGACAATTAACTTATAATTTAGGATGTGATACGGAACACTGAAGCAGCAAATGGTCAGATCAAGGTATACTCATTGTTGTTGGAGTAGTAACTGACCAGGGATCAGAAAACTGTGTAAAGACAAGGTCAATAGTATGTCCTGCTGTATGAGTTGGCAGAGAGACATGCTGGTATAGACCAAGTTCAGATGCCAAGTTACTAATCTGAAATCAAAGGTCGCTTAATATCTTCAGTGTGATTATTTAAGTCGCCCAGAATAACCAGATATGAATATCGAAGGACCATATCAGATAGAAATAAGAACAATTCCTGGCCTTGGATTGCTGGAGCAGGTGGAAATAACTTTAACAGAACATGCAAAGAAACAGTTGGAAGCCTGAGGAGCATAGCTTCTGTGAATGGGAGGGGGTCTGAAGTGTTACTTGAATAACCGATTTATGGGTCAGAGCTAAAAGAGCCAGGCCACCTCCTCTCGATCCACAAGACCTATGGGAAGAGAAAGCAGTGAAATCGTACGGGAGACATTGTGTAAGCAATGGTTTCTCACCCTCCCAAAGCCAAATTTCCATGAGAAAAAAAGAAGACAGAGATGGGGTATAATAAAGTTTGGACAGTCTTAGCCACACAAAGGGAACCCTCTGGCAACTCCCAGTGGTCCGCAACCAGCTTTGCGATATCTGAATTTGAGGGAAAATATGGTCGGAGTAACCGAGTCGCTCATAATTGAGCACTGCGACAAGGGAGCTGGAGGAATTTCCAGCTTCAATTCTTGCAGTGAGATACATATAATGACCAAGCGCAGAAGCTTTGAACTGCTGGGCACTATGGTGTCTTCTCCCTGGTCCAGGGCCACTACTGCTTCTTGACTGCTAGTCTCATGCAGAGAACCAGACAGTGCCAGAGAAATGCATCCTGGGACAATAACAGCATGGGTTCGGATTTTCCATCCTCCCAATCTACATTAGACTGAACATCATGGTCCAATTGTGTTCTTTTCTGGTTGGGGCGCATGCTGAGGGCAGAACCCCTGCACCACCGCCTCTATCATACTCAATGCAGACGCTGAGGACCCTCAGCAGTTCAAATAGGCATTCCACATAAGGTTCACAAAATCCTGGCTGAAGCCTTACACTGGGGTCTCAAGGACTTTGGCAGGAACCCCTGCCAGTCCTCCTGGGCTCCGCGGCAGCCATACATCTGCATTTAGCCAATGTACCTTTGGAGGGGCTCTGGAAAGGGTCTCTACCCTTGGGATCACATCTTCTGCGCCCAGCCCTGGAAAACTCAGAAGAGGCTGAGATTAAGGATCCCGCCCTTCTCCTGCATGATCTCAGCTGGCCATCCAGAGTAAACTTTGCATGATACAGGGGAAGGAAGACCTGAGGAGTTTTGAAGCAGATGAAGACTTTAGAAAAAAATTGTTTAAAATCCAAGATGACCACTTCCAGCAAACACACACCAAAAATGGCTCATGGGGACTCCCCTAAAGCACATAAAATGCAAGGGAAAGGTGTTTTAGAGGAGGGGGACCTTGGCACTGGCTGCAGAAACCTTCAAATTTCACTTTTGGAGAACTCCCCCCTCCTCCCAATTTTCCCCCCTTGGTTATAATAGACAATCACTATCCCATGTGCCTGCTTCAGCTTAGGAGTGTAGTTGGGACAATCAGAGAACTCTACCTCACAGGATGAACTTAATCCTTGGACTGAGTCTCAATCCCCAAAAAGCCTCGCATCACAAAAGGGGAAGAGGGCCACACAGCCAGCCCACTTTTAAGCCCAGCCAAACTGGGATGGAGCAAAATAGTCTAAACTTAAGCTCCTGCTAAATCAGGGGACAGCCCCCGAGCGGCACAAAATACAAAAGTAGGCTGGCTAGCTAGGTATCCCCAAGGGTTGAGCCTGCTAGCAACAGACTTTCACAATGTGAGTCTGCGTCTTTTCCCAAGCAGATGTCCCAACAAGTGGGAACCAAGCCTCCAACCGAGCACAAGATAAAATGCTTAAAAAAAAACCAACGCAGAGCAGAAACATTTCTGAGCAACTAGCATGCAGAAAAAAAAAACCTGAGGGGGCAGGAGCAGCTCATTGGGAAGGAGGTGGAGTTCAAAAATGATTGTCAGCATTCTGTAAGCAACTTTCAGGTTCAGATGCATAACCCTAGCATTCAGGATTACTAGACACATTGCACTAGAATGCAAAGTAGCCACGCCCAGGAACAGGGAATTCTTCCCCCAGTCTCTCTGGAACAGTCATACTCAGGTGTGCTCTTTGCCTGTTTCCTGACTCTGCATTTCTCCCAATCACCCTTTTCTTCTTAGTCCTCCCTGATAGAACACACCTGTATTTTTTTTCATTTCCTGATTTTCACTGTAAATGAACTCAGCTTTTCTTTTTTTTTTAATGATGTCTAGCACCTCATTTTTCTATGTTCTATATATTATGTTAGGTGCCATCGACTTGTGTTTGAGTCCTAGCAACTTGATGAGTTACAGATCTAAAAAGAAATCTGTTTTGTGCTAGTCCTATATACAGTATACATGCCTATCTGAATTAGGATTTTCTTCAACATTAAATGCACTGAAAACAAGTCACAAAAAAAAACCAAAAAACCCCCATCGAGCTGTTTCACACAACCACACTTAAATTTATTAAAACAAGGATATTAATAGCTTTCTAAAGTTTTATTACTTTTATTCATAGTTTAGTTAATATTTTTAAATTTTGTGCCCAAGTGCACAGGAAAAGTTTTGTTTTACGGTGTGCCAAAAACAAAAAAAGTTTGAGAACCAATATTTTAGAACATGTTACTGTCCAATATTAAACCAAGATCAACTTTATCATTTTAAAAAGCTCTCAGCACTTGGTTTGTCATAATATATCACTCTCGCTTCTTTCTTTTTTTTCCTCTTATTTTACTTTTTGCTTCTGAATTTTGTTATTGCAACCTGCACTGCAGGAATTTTTGCTATTTACAATACCGAATATCAATTCGTTGAAAAATAAATAGAATCGTATGCTTAGTCCTGCCATCAACCCCTTTATTACAGTAGCCCCCAAGCCTACAGAAGGCTAGTAAGCCAGGTAACAGAAGGATGAAGAATGTATGAAGGAAAGCTACAGAACACTGGGCATACCTGTTGAGGAAGGCATTGCCAAATGCATTGAGCTTGCGGAAAGGCTTCTTGGGATCCACCACGAGTGCGTTGCCTGGCACCACACCCTCCACATCCCCATGCATGACGGCGATGAAGGAGTCGGTGGTGGGCTCGGGGCCGATACGCATGCCGGGGAAGTCCTGCTCCATCAGGTGTCGGATGAAGGTGGTTTTCCCCGTAGAGTACTGGCCCACCAGCAGCACCATGGGCTTGTTGTCAAAGTCAGCATCTTCCAGCGCGGGCGAGTGGAACTCGTGGAAGCGGTAGTATTCCTCCAGAGGCAGCAGCTTGTGAACATAGAGCTTCCGCAGCCCCCCCGACACCGTCTGGAAGAGCTCGGGCTCCTTCTTGCGTCGGGCGTCGCTGCTCACCCAGCTGAACATGATGCCAACAGCCACCGAGGCTCCTCACCTTTTGCCCCCCCCCCCCCTCGTGAGCGCCTTCACTTTATTACCCACCTAATGGCCAATTTCAGCCCAATAGCCAAATCAATGACCCCCCCGGAACCACTCTATACTGTAACCAGTAGCCCGGGGATTTTCAGCATCGCCCCACCTCCATTCCTGTAGCTTCCTTCAACTAACCAAATACACCTCAGTTCAACCACACAAACAATTGCACCGGCGACCCCGAAATCAACACCTTCTCAAAGCCACCCAACCTTCCTCGTGCTCCTCTCACTCCACCTCGTTTTCAATTATCCCTACGAGCCCCTTTACTTGCCCTTTATCGTTACCCTGCCCCCACTTTATGGGATGGGGGGGGGATGCGGGAGAAATAACGGAACTAAGTAAAACAAAAAAACACCTAATTAGCAACGGTTTACGGAGGCGGGAAAGTTTAAAGGCTCCCGAGTCACTGAGCAACTACTCCACTACTGCCGCTCGCCGGCCCCTGACTGACCGATTCAAGCCCAGGCAGCTGTACGCACTGCAACGCTCTGCTCCCCAGGCGGAGCAAACACGCCGCCTTCTCTCCCCTCCCCCCCGGAAGCATTATTTACTACACACGCAACGACGTCATGCCGGCTGAGTTCTGATTGGTTGTATGAGGTTTTTTTAAGAGTACGCCCCTCAATGGGCATTGTGGCGCCTCTTCTTCTTCTTTTTTTTTTTTTATCAACAAAGTAGCTTTATTATATACTCAAAAGGACAATAAGATGTCAATGATGGTTTACTACTGGGCGTGAAGAATTCAGAAGTGCCGCTTTTCGGGGATTTTTTTTTTTAATCAAATGCTTTATTTAACACACAAAAAAACCGGCATGCTTTGAGAGGGTGGCTCTGATTGACTACTGTATATTAGTTTTGCAATACGCCCAACCTCCCCAAAGAATCTGAACTGTCCCTTTTTTTAAGGTCTTACACGATCGGTTTGCTTTGTGAATCTAGCCCTTAATTATGGGAACAAGAGAGGGATTGTAATTGGCTGTATCATGGAGCTACTGAATACTGCCCCCCACCTTGACTTCCTGCCTGGTATTTTCCCCTCAAAACTCACCTTTATTGAGGTCTTGAATTCAGAACTCGGGCTCTAAAGTGAACAGAACAAACCAATCGTGTATCAATCGGTTTGCGACCCAATTTTACTCCAGCCCGATTTGCTTACCTCTCTGCTGACCATCCTCCGATCCACGCATGCAAATGAGGGGGAACGATATGCAAAGCAGGCAGGGACACGATTCACTGACCAAAACTCTGCAACATCGACTGGGCTGGCCGATCACAAACAATCGACTGCTGAGGACCAGTTGCTCAAGCCCTTTCCGACTGCCCTGCCTTCTGCTGCCCTGCACTCTGCCCTACTTCTTTGCTATAAGCCCCGATCTCCTGCCTGCCCTGAATGAATTTCCTGCTCTTTCCTGCCTGCCCCGAATTCCTGCTCGCCCCAAATCTTCTGCTCTCTCCTGCCGCCCCAACTTTCCGCCCGAACTCGCCCAAAAATTTCCTGCCTGCTACCCCAACTCTCCCCGAATCTTCCTGTCGCCCCAACTCGCCACCCGAACTTGCCCCAAATCTCTCTTGCCCTTCCCGCAGTGCAAGCCCATGGAGTTTCAATCCACTTCATCAGGTCAGAACAACCTGAGGAACAGGTGGCGATATCAAAATATATGTAGCGATGAAAATGGTAAGAGGTTTGAACCTAAAGAAATATGAGAATAGACTGGAAGACCTAAATATGTATGCTCTTGAGGACAGGAGGGACAGGGGAGATATGATACAGATGTTTAAATACTTGAAAGATATTACTGTAAATATAGAACCAAATTTATTCCAGAGAAGAGAAAATGTTAAAACTGGAGGGCATAATTTGAGGTTGCAGGGAGGAAGACTCAGGAGCAATTTCGGGAAATTCTTTTTCACAGAGAGGGTGGTAGATGCCTGGAATGCCCCCCCCCCCCCCCCCCACACACACACACACACACCGAGGGAAGTGGTGGAGAGGAAAACGGTGATGGAATTCAAAAAAGCATGAGAATCTCTGATTAGAAAATGAGGAATGTAAATTAAAGAACTAAGGCCTAGATTCACTAAGCCCACTGATCTTACCCGATCCGTGGGTGATCTGAGGCAGGCCGACCAATTCACTATGGATCCATATTCAAATGGGAGCGATCGGAGGAACGCCCCCCACCGACCGCACAGATCACTTTCCAGTGATCCTGACACATGCACAGACCATCTCCTCTGTAGATTGTCTGCGCATGCTCACCTTGAAGATAGAGCTTGAAACTTTTTTCTAAAAATTGAGCTGGAAACTTTTGGGAGCCCAAGGTTTTAACCCGCGGGTTGAAAGTGGGGCTGCACCGCAGGTTAAACCCATGGAGTCGGGCGGGGGGGGGGGGGGGGAGAGCAGGAGAAGCAGAACTGGGGCAGAGCAGAAGATTGGAGCAGAGCAGAAGAAACACAATTGGGGCAGAGAGCAGGGGGTTTTAAACAAGTGACTGGTCCTCAGCAGTCGCTTGTTTTTTAATCGGGCAGCCCAGTTGGTGATCCTGAAATTGTTTTGTGAATCGCATCCTTCCTACTTTGCATGCTGCCCTTCCTACTTTGCATGCCGTTTCCCCTCATTTGCATGCGTGGATCGGAGGATGATCGGCACAGAGGTTGGTGAATCGGGTCAGAGGAAAATCGGGTTGGTGCACAGTCACAAACATGATCAGTGAGCTTAGTGAATCTAGCCTTAAGGCCAGTACTGGACAGACTTGCACGCTCTATGTCTCATATGTGATGATTTGGTGTAGGATGGGCTAGGGAGGGCATTAATGGTAACTCCACTAACTTGGAACATGAGGATGTTACTGGACAGGCTTTAAGATAGATATCCTGCAAACAGGATGGTTGGACAGGCTGTAGTGAGCTTGGATGGCAACTTCAGCATTTGGAACCTAAGACAATAATAGTCTATGATCCAGAAATATCAAAGAAGAGACAAGTTAATTTAATCATTAATTTTTAATGGATATAACTTATGGGCAGACTGGATGGACCATTCAAGTATTTATCTGCCATCATTTACTACGTGAATCCTAAAATTGCTGTACATTGATTATAATTTTTATTTGCATGATTAATCGCATAAAGTGCACCCTCACATTTCTTTCTGTATAGAGTAATGTATAGATAGATGTAAATTCTCAAAATTGACACATTCCATTTTAATTGTCCCATAGAAAGACGGTACAGTATATCAAATCCCATTACCCCAGGCGCCCCTACCCTCGCTGCGCAACTGAACGTGTTAAACGTGTTAAATGTGCAGCCCTAAAATGATTGCAAGTGACAGCAGATCATCCAGAATACCGTTATTAAATTAATCTTGGACATCACAAATTTGACCATGTAACTCCCTCGTTAAGTCTGCCCACTGACTCCCCATTACACAATGCATTACTTACAAGATTCTACTGCTCATCTTTAAGATCCACAATGCCAAAACCCGACTCTATCTCTATAGGTTCAGGTTTATTAGTACCTGATATACCGTCCATCGTAAATAAATATGGGCAGTGTGCATATATAATTATAGGGAGGTGATATCAGTAAAGAGGGTACGTAGAGAACAAAATGATAGGAAAAGAACAGGGGGAAGTAGGTGGAATTACAATAACTGGCAGGCAAGATAGGGGACAACGGACAGATAGGATGTATCAGTGCAAGACCTGCTAGCAAGGGTAATTTGTCGGGGGGGGGGGGGGTGGGAGGGCGCAAAATATCTGTGCCATAAAAAAATGTGAGAAAATAAAATACTTGGCAGAAGCCCTGACAACAGTGAAAGGAGGCTGCTTCCCCTGTCACTACTGTTAGGGCTCTGCACATGTCTCAATTGCTCACTGAGCAATTGAGTCGGTGGGTTTGCATGCAAATGATTTGCACCTCCGTGTAAATCATATGCATGCAAACTTAATAGTGAATCAATTGCTGTTGGAAAATCGGCCAGAGAATTGGCCAACAGCAATTGAATCGCTATTGTTAGTGAATCTAGCCCTAAGACTATCTATTCTAATTATAGACATCCCGAGCAGGAATGATATAAATTAACTCCTTATTGCCCCTCAAGATTCATCAGATCATCAGGCCAGATTAATGGATAGGCCCAGTAGGCACGTGCCTAGGGTCTGAAACTGTGAGGGGGGCCCGCTGAAGGAGGAAGACTCACCTTGCCATTTTTTAAAAACAGCAACGCCCCCCCCCCTGGCATCAACAGCAATGGCTCCCTCCCAGCATCAATGATAATAGCCCGCCCCCGGCATCGATGGAAATGGCCCCCTTCCGGCATCAACGGTAACAGCCCCCCCATCGACGGCAACGTGGCTGGCTCTGTTAAAGGAAGGTCCCATGATGATTGAGTCTACTGGTCCATCCCCCTCTGACGTCACTTACTTGCTCCGGAAGAAGTGACGTCGCAAGGGGCTGGACCAGCAGATGCATTCATCATGGGACCTTCCTGTAACAGTTGCCGTCGATGCCGGGGGCTATTACCGTTGATGCTGGGGGTGTAGGGGTATTTCCGTATTCACACTTGCAGGTTAGGCCTCTATGATGTCATCAAAGCCTGAACCATTGTCTCAACAAATCTTTCTGCTGAACAAGAGATTTTTCTAGCATGAATTGCAAGAAGAAAGAAGTACACAGCTTTGCTGTTTCTGCCTGATGCATTATGGGTATGTACCAGAATGTTATTCTACTCAAGGACATGCATCTGTGCCTTCATTATAGGACTGTGAATATGAGGGAAATGGGGTAATGATGTCCCTTCCTTTGATCTTGTAACCGCTCAGAAGACAGATCTTATCCTGGGAAAGTTCTATAACTTCATACAGAATCCACAGGATCATCCATTGTCTGAAGACGATCAGAAGGATGAAGAACTGAGGATACTCTACACCTCCAGAGAGAAATTCTCAATTCACCAGGACCTGCTCACTCGGACGAGTAAGCATGGTATTGTGCAGTGGGTTGTACCCCGTGCATATCGAGGAATCATGTTGCAACATGCTCATGATGAACCTTGTGCTGGACATAGAGGTGAAGAAGTTACCTCTGAGACACTGAAGCAAGTGGCCTACTGGCCTCATATGCAGCAAGATGTGCAGTTATATACGAGAGGTTGCTTGACTTGTTGTCAATTTCAACCCTCTACACCACTTCACCGAGCACCCTTGAGAAAGAAGGGTTTGGTCATGCCCTGGTCCGACATCCAGATTGATTGGATTGGCCCAGTGGTCCGTTCCTCCCGAGGTAATAAGTATATGTTGACTGTCACTTGTTTGTTTTCCAAGTGGATTGAGTGCTTGCCTGCACCCAATTGTACGGCAGAGACTACCGCTATCTTGTTACTGAATCATGTGTTCAGTAGGTGGGGTTTGCCCACCCAAGTGGACTCAGATCAAGGATCACATTTCACTGCGGATGTGATGCGACACATGTGGAAGATGCTCGGAGTGAAAAGTAAATTGCACATAGCTTACCACCCTCAATCATCGGGACAAGTGGAAAGAGCGAATCGTACCATCATCACAATCCTGAAGAAGTACGTGTCTATCTCTGGTAAGGATTGGGACATGAAGTACCTTTGGTACTGATGGCTATTCGTGCCATGCCTCACCGGTCTATGGGGGTGACGCCTTTTGAAATGATGACAGGTAGAGAAATGACATTACCGATTCATTTGTTGTATAGAACTAATGATGTAAATCTTTCTAGTGCTACTACTGCTCATGAGTATGTCACCCATTTACGTAAACATTTACAGGGTGCATTTTCCTTTGCCCAGAAAAATCTGGAAACTGCTGCTAAAGGTAGAAAAGCCTATTATGATCATAGGACTACCACAAAGGAATACCAAATTGGCGACAAGGTATTCTATTACAATTTTGGCAAAACCAAGACCAAAGAAAGTAAATTTTTGCCAAGCTGGCATGGTCCATTCCCTATAGTGGAAAAAGCTTCACCTGTGGCCTATCAAATTCGCACCAAGTCAAATTCTCCAGGTGCAGATGTCCTTAAATGGGTTCACATTAATCAACTGAGACCATGTCATCCCAGTAAATTTGCCCAGGATGAACCCATTGTTGTGATGAATGACATTAACCTAGCAACAGCCTAGGCTGTTCTCTCTCTTTTCTGTTTTTCAGATGGCGAAACGAGTTCTGCTGATGCTGTTCCTGGTTGTCCTGCTGATTGGAGTTGTTACCAAAGTGATCGATTCTGGCCCGCAGTCCCGTGTTGTCCTTCAAGATTCTCCTGGTTCCTTGTTCTTCCCGTTCCAGATCTTGCTCCAGACCATCTTCTTTCAATGTCTATCTTTCTATTTGGACTCTACTTCTACTGAGACGGAATTAGAAATCCTGGATGTTTTCCGTGGACATCCCATCAACTTTACCCTTGATGTTTTTGCACTCTATGAGTCCATCCGGATTCGACGTCTTATTCGTCATAAACCATCTCATCTGGACTTAAGAATGCATGATTACATTGCGGCTATGAAGGAGTGATTTTGCCAGCCGTATTTTTGATTTTGATCTATCTGTCTTAACTTTTGCTTTGGCATACCTTTTGTGCCTTGCTAAGGAGTTATGATTTTTGATTTTATCATATATTGCCATTAATCAGTGATTTTGTTATCATTTATTTGGCTGGGTTCATATATTTTGCCCTTGCCTTTATGATTATTATACATTGATTATTGATATCTTTGATTTATTACTAATTTATATGGTATTGCTTATGTTTATGCATTTCTATATCACCTTGGGTCTTGATGATCCTTTCCTACTTAGTTAGATTGAAGGTGAAATAGACTCCATTGCAGTTATTTCTCCTTCAAGGGGGGGGGACTGTAGGGGTATTTCCATATTCACACCTGCAGGTTAGGCCTCTATGATGTCATCAAAGCCTGAACCATTGTCTCAAGAAATCTTTCTGCTGAACAAGAGATTTTTCCAGCATGAATTGCAAGAAGAAAGAAGTACACAGCTTTGCTGTTTCTGCCTGATGCATTATGGGTATGTACCAGAATGTTATTCTACTCAAGGACATTCATCTGTGCCTTCATTATAGGACTGTGAATATGAGGGAAATTATCCTGTTCTTATCTGTCTAACGGCCCTGGGTCTTCCAGCCTATATGATACTTTCTACAGAAAGGCTATTCATCCAAGTTCTGTTTCTGGATTGGTCCGAGGAAGTCATCTGATGAGATTCAAGAAAGAAGGTGCTAATTAATTAGTTAGTCTGTGATGAGGTGCGGGGAAACTCACATCTTCCCACAGGTGTTCTATACGTAACCTTTTTCTTTTACTAATTAGACCTGTAAGTTACCTCGTGTGACTCTCTGCCTAAGAGAGAGAAATTCAGACTTTTTAAACAGCTCTGAATTCAGCACGGATAGGAACTTGTTTGCTGATGATTTATTGCCTTACCCAGGACTGACCAACACGTACCTTTAACAAAGGACTTCTTCCATCTACCACGGCTGACAAGAAAAGATTTCATTTCACCTAATTGTGCCGGAGAGGCTGATTGAGGGTGAGCATACAGAAATTACTGTCTTATTAGCTTGGGAATTAGATAAGGATCCAATTGTGATAGGACAAGGGTGGTAAAGCTCCATTGGTGATAATATAATCATTTGCTAATCAGGGATTATTATTATAAGGAATTGTTTAGTGTGTGTGTAACAAGTAGAATTACTTAATTGTCTAACAATTAGATTGTGATAATTATGTACTGAGTTTCATTTGTGTAATCAGATATTTTTAAATATTGCAGCTGGCTTGTGAATTATATTTTTCTATTTTCATAATAAAGATATTTCTCATTAGCCTGGGTTTTGTGTCGTATAAATAGACCAAGATATTTGAACTTGTGTTATGCCTATGGCCAGGGGGTAACTGAAACTCAACATACTACGTGATATGTCTCCTCAAGTCTGCTTATCTAACCTCATCTGCTTATCTGCTATCCTGACCTCCTTGACCTGGGGGTTGCCCAAACAACATCAAAAGGACAGTAAAACCAGATGGGAAGCTGGTTTCTGCAACAAGTATCTGCTATCCTGACCTCCTTGACCTGGGGGTTGCCCAAACAACATCAAAAGGACAGTAAAACCAGATGGGAAGCTGGTTTCTGCAACAAGTATCTGCTATCTTGACCTCCTTGACCTGGGTGTTGCCAAAACAAAGAACAAAAGACCAGGACCGGGTGTGCCTGAATCGTAATAAAAGACGCTGGTTACTGCAGGACCAGCTGTTTTTACTATGAACTCAGCAGCTTTTATAAAAGACGGGACTCTGCCCCTAACAGTAGAATCCAAGATGTCTAAAGGGACAGTCTCCCGTGTCTACCCACCTATCAATTGCAGGGATTCCCAATTGTGAAGGATGGTCGTTGCCTGGGATACAGTGAAGCTATTTAATTCTTATATATATATAATAAAGGGTTATTGTTTATGCTTTTATATTGTCTGTGTGCTTTTCTGAGTGTCACTGATCATCCCATCTAGCAGAAATACGTGGCGGAACATATTGGTACCAGAAGTGGGGTGATCAATGTGGTCAGAAAAGCTACCCAGAAAACAAGGGGTTGAGGAGCAGGCTCCCAATCCCTCCATTCCGGATTGGAATGACAGTATAGGTAAATTAATGGCCACTGAGTGGTCTGTAGAAGCAGGATTATGTGAATCCTGTACTTTTGGAAGTGGGGATCCACATGAATTATGTGCCTCCTTACAAAAGGTGAAAATCTCAAAAGGAGAAGAGCAAGAAGGAATTTCTAGACAAGGAAGGATGATTTTGTCAGACTGGAGGAATTTGCATGAAGCTAAACATGAATTACAATTGAAATTAGGAGAGCTGGAAAAGAAAAGGTGTAATCAACTGCATGCCATTAAAATGCTACAATGTCAGAACAAGTTGTTAATGGATAAGGTAGACACCTATCAAAATGTAACAGAAAAGGCAGCTGTGCGATGTGCACGATATAAATACAAGAAACGGAGGCGGAAAGTGAGTTACAGAAAAGTTAAAAATCTTAATTTATCATCTGCCGGATGATTGGAATCCAAACAAACGGGATGGGGATATTTGGGATTCAAATTCTAATAACAGTGAGGAGGATATATGTGTTGAAGGAGAACAGGCAGAAAGTTTAGAAGCAAAGCCTGTGAGGAGACAAAGATTACAGGGAAATCTGCAGACAGGAGAAAATCTGACTAGAAATAATGTTATGGAGGATGTTACTCCACAGGAAGTCATGGATATGATGGCACGCTTTACACAGCAGCCTGGGGAACCACTAATACAATGGGTAATTCGGGTGCAAGAGCTGGGCGCAGCAGGGATTATGTTGGATGCCACAGATGCCCCTAAAATTTGTAACCCCACTGTAGCCTAGACTAGGGCTCAACAGCACTCCCAGTGGTTACATCAAAATATAACACCAGCGTGTGACCCGAAATGGAGTCACCCTGCAGGACTGGACTTTAAACAGGAGCCATAAATCAAAGTCACCACCAAAGTAGTTCATAAGAGAATAATTCAATTTTATTCCTTCATAAAGGTAAGTAGTCCTTCAATACAGCTGCCAAAATTGTCAGAATGCTCCCAAACAGCAGCAAAACAAAAATACCAAAAGAAGCTAGCAAATAAAACAGCACAAAATAAAGTTCTTGGCGTGCTCTCAGCATTAACTTAGTCCCAGCTGCACCTGAGGATTCAGCTCTCAACTGAGCTAGTACTGACTGCTCCCAAGCAGGCAGTTTCAAAAAACACACAAATACAGTTCATGGCACTTGTTCCATAGCTCTAGTGCCCAAAGTTCCAATAAAGCCTCTGGCCAGTTCAGAGCACTGCCAGGAAAGGAGAGTGTCACAGGTTTTGCAAAGAAAGGCCTCAAGACAGGCTTTCAAAATTCCCTCCCAGGGTGTTAGCAAAACCTCTCCCACATAATTCACACTCCTAGCTTGCAAAACCAAAAATAGTCCCAAACAGTCAAGTGCAAAATCTGTTTTGCAGGTGGAGGCCCAGTCCACCTGCATGGCTTCAGGAAAATCAGGAGCACACTCTGAAAGACTTTCCTCACACTCCATGGGTTGTTCTTCCTCTGGAAACAGCAGCTCCTTAGCTTGTCCAGCTTCTAACAGCTCCATGGGAATAGGCTGGTTGCTCCTGCTTGGCCCAGGGGACTCCCTAGGGAGAAAAGGTTTAAACCTTCTCCCTAGCTGACCTGCTTGTCTGCTCTCAACTGCAGGTTTAAATACTTTGGGGCAACGCCCTACTCTAGGTGAGTCAGCAGTGTTCCAGGGGCCTCTTGGGCTCCCCCGGTGGCTGGTTGGGTAAATATCACCCAACTCCTCTTCAGTCAATTCAGGCTCCCTCTGGTGGTCACAGGATGAATTATCACTCTCAGGAACCATATGCCCCTTCCTGATTCCACCCCGGGATTTCATTTTTACTTTTTCCCCTGCCCTAACTGGGACCATGGCAGGGAGAATACCTGGCTGGTCACAATTTGTTCAAATTAGTCAAGAAGTAGCAGTACAAAATGCGTTGCGGGAGGATCCTTATCCTGCAAAATATGCCCAATGGTCTTTATTAGAGATAATTAGTAGGGGTGTCACGAGGCGATATCCACTTGAATCTGATTGGCCCTCAAATGATAAAATTTGGTATACATTAAAAGATGCGCAAATGAGAATTAAGGAGAAGGCTATGAAGGTAGCCTTAGTAATAGGTCACGCTGACACATATATGTCTTTACCTTTTACAGTGTCCATGAGAAATAAAATTATCAAGTATGCTGCACCGGCATACAAACAAGTAATGATAACTTTGTTGATCAATCAAATAGACAGGACTATTTTGGAAGCCTTAGAAGCGGTCCGACAGTTAGGAGATCGGGGGGACTGGGGACCTCAAAATACTTTTGATAAAAAGAGAAAAGGACAATCCAATTCAAACAGGGCTAATCGGGTGTCTCGGAGGAATATGTTTTTGGCATTAATAAAAGATGGTGTAAAGAGGGAAGAAATAGATGCGAAAGATACAGGGACGTTATGGGAAATGTACAAAAGTAGAGGACTGGGAAAGAAATCTATGTCTCAAGCACAAGTGAACAAAGGAGAGAGGGAGGATATTTTGGTGCCAACGGCTCCTCCTGAGGAAACTGCTTCCACTCTTTATCCTGATTTAAAAAAGGTGGAAGTGTTGGGAGGATCAATGATGTGAATGCCAAGCCTCAGTGTTTGCCTGGACCAAACTAGAACAGCGTCCGCATGTAGAGATAAATATTTATTGGAAATCTGGGGAGCAAAAGGTATAAGCTGTAGTGGACACTGGGGTGGAGGAATATAAATATCAGGATTGGGGGGAAAATTATACAAGCAGGAAGAAAAAAAAAAATTACAGATTTTAAAATTGGACAATTACCAATTTGGGAATATACTGTATTGATCAATGAGATTCCTTAAAATATAATAGGGCTAGATATCCTAAAAGGGTTAACATTACAGCTTTCCGATGGAATCTATAGTTTTGATAAATTGCCAGACATTCCTATGAGATCAGTAGTGGTGGGGAAATTATCCAAACCAATAGTAGTACCGATCTCCACTAAAATTGTAAACATGAAACAATGCATTTTTTACTATTCCTATAGTGGAGCAATGTCCAGAACAATTTGCATTCACTTGGCAAGGGAGGCAATATACATCTACCAGACTACCACAAAAATACTTACATAGTCCCACCTTCTATCACAAGATTATATCAGAATTATACCTTACATGCAGGAGTAGAACTATCACACTATATTGACTAAGTGGGCAAAAGGATGCCGAGAGGTGATAGAGAAAGTTAAACAGAAGATTGTAAACTTCCCTTCTCCCCAAAGAAAAAAAACAAAACAAACAAACTTGGGCCTTTTCGGATTCTGGAGGCAACATATTTCACATCTGGGATGACATATGGGGTAGGTTGGACAGTAAAAGAGTAGAAATATTGCTAAGTGACCTTTATAATGTATAAAGTTTTGTTAGATAGTATAAGGAAGTTGCACTCCAAGTGATTTTGCAAATGTGTCTTTTACCTCAAACACTAACATTGTGAACCACTGTACCTGCACGTAAACCTCTCTTGTATGTTTTACAGATTAAAACGTCCCTGCTTGCATTCTCTTATGATTGTGTGACAGAGCTTGGAAATGGAAGAAGATAGAAAGGAGACCAGCAAACTATAGAGCAATTAACTTAAGTTTCTATCTCTCTTTCTTTTAGAAGCTTAGCATCCAGACATGGTCATTAGAACCAATTTCACTGTGCCATATTTAAAATACTTCCAGCACTGTGACCTGATAGTGGGAATCCAATGGATACCAAATTTGTTTATGACTCTTTTGATTAAATAGTGTGCTTATTTACAGATTAAATTCAACCCTGAATTATTGCCGATGGAAGAAAGCATGCCGGAGCTCTGTGTTTGTCTGTTTCTGTTATGTGTTGTCTGTTTTAGCTTATGGGGTACCCCAATAAACATCGCACATTGGCCATTTCCAGAGTTTTTCCACCCCTTCTATTAGTCCAAATGGTACCATATCCCTTTTCAAAAAAGATTCCCCCACATACAAGAAAGTTTCTTATGAAAACCATGCTCACAATGATTTTATGCTATGGTTCATACAGCCCAATTATAATTTAGTTAGGGGTTATATTATAAGAGGATATCTGAAGAGAAAAAATTAGAAAGATTTATACCTGGTAAAATGGTGCTCATTGGTATTTGATATTTGCTAAATAAAATAAAAAAATGGTCTCTCTTTATTTAACTTACCAGGTATAAACAGTGCAGTGCACATCTCTGACATAAGTTATTTTGGTATTACCATCAGTACGTGTTTATGGTCTCTCTTAAGTGACATAATAATTATGTCCAGAACATAAAAAGGTGTATTTTCTGAATGTTCTACAGAATACTTTTAAGTGCATTAGTGTTGTTTCTCTTATCTCAAACAAATACTACCTTACACACAAGTATTGTGTCATATGTTATCACATTCTGTACATAAAGTGGTTTTTCTCCTTTTTCTTTTTCTTATCTTTTCTTTTATCACTAGGGGTGTTTATTGTAACTAAAGCATTGAAGCTAAACAGTCATGATGAAATATTTTCCTTGGAAAATCACGTACTGGGAAATGTTATTCCATATAGACTTTCATCCCTTTGTGATAGAATTGGTCAGCTCTGCTCTCTTATTCTTATGATTTGGCTAACATGCTGGGTTAAGAGAAAATTTCACCAGATCGAGAAGATGATGACACGCAACCAGACATACAGTGCCGTGCCATGACGCTATTATGTGGCACCGACTTGGGAATAGAAGTGAGCCTATATCCTGCCACTTCACATTAGGGCTGGTCTCTGGGGGTGGTGCACTTGACTCTTACGTGAGTGAAGGCATGTGAGTGGCATAGCAAGCCTATTGAAACTGGAGCATAGCCAGACCCAAACCAAAGCTGCTAAGAAAAACGGGATACCAGACAACTGCAGTGATCGATGGTGAATATGAAGCTACCCTAAATGTATGTAAGCCATGAGTAAGAGCACAAATATAATATTAATAAGATTTTTAATTTCCATGATTCCCTATACGTGATACTTTCAAGTAAAATGCCTAATTAGCAAGAAATATTAGGGAATGCAAGAATACCAGGTTTAGAACATAAGGAAATAATTTAACCTGATGTATAGTAAATACTATTGTTTCTGAAATACTGGCTGGCAAACAAGCATATTTTGACTCCAGAGTAGCAGATGTATTTAGATGGGAAGGTGAATGGGTGCCAAATACTGTACATAATCATGAACTAACACTACGATATGATCAGTTAATGTTACATGTCATCAATGATAACTGTGTTTTGTTTTTTTTAAAAACCACATCACATTCTGTACCCTTAGATAGAAAATGGTGTAATTTTGAAATGAAACAATGTGTCCTTTTACGGTGATGCCTTTGACATTGGGACCCCAATTAGAGTTTCCCACTTGTCATGGGCAACAAATAGATGAACAAAATAAAACAAACGTGTCATCTATGAACCTTGTTCTTTACAACATACCTACAATTTGTGCCAAATGACCATTCCACCGCAAGGTTATACCTTTATACAAGAAATATCACATAAATATGTTTGTGTTGCTAGCACTACTGTTGAACTTGTGATTCATGCTATTCAAGCTCCCTTTTCAGTATCAAATGTGAATATTAATTTTTATTTTGCTGAGGTACTTACTCCAATTATTTTATTGCCATCTATAAAGAAAGCCATGCAAAATATAGCAATTCTAAATAAAGCAAATCAACAATGTAACCTTACTTTGCTACGGCATAAAATAGATACTGAATTTTGAAACAGATGCTTTTACTAGAGGGAGTGCTATGGCACAAAAGGTGTTCCTTCATTCCTTACTCTACATTTCTTAATTGTGGGTTTACATATTGTGTATACAAACGGACACTCTCTCCCTTTATTCGGATGATTTCTTATTGGGAGGTGCAGACTTGAGGATCCAGGGGTGGACTGTTATGCCTATGGCCAGGGGGTAACTGAAACTCAATATACTACGTGATATGTCTCCTCAAGTCTGCTTATCTAACCTCGTCTGCTTATCTGCTATCCTGACCTCCTTGACCTGGGTGTTGCCCAAACAACATCAAAAGGACAGTAAAACCAGATGGGAAGCTGGTTTCTGCAACAAGTATGTAATGTAATGTAATTTATTTCTTATATCTGCTATCCTGACCTCCTTGACCTGGGGGTTGCCCAAACAACATCAAAAGGACAGCAAAACCAGATGGGAAGCTGGTTTCTGCAACAAGTATCTGCTATCTTGACCTCCTTGACCTGGGTGTTGCCAAAACAAAGAACAAAAGACCAGGACCAGGTGTGCCTGAATCGTAATAAAAGATGCTGGTTACTGCAGGACCAGCTGTTTTTACTATGAACTCAGCAGCTTTTATAAAAGACGGGACTCTGCCCCTAACAGTAGAATCCAAGACGTCTAAAGGGACAGTCTCCCGTGTCTACCCACCTATCAATTGCAGGGATTCCCAATTGTGAAGGATGGTCATTGCCTGGGATACGGTGAAGCTATTTAATTCTTATATATATATATATATAATAAAGGGTTATTGTTTATGCTTTTATATTGTCTGTGTGCTTTTCTGAGTGTCACTGATCATCCCATCTAGCAGAAATAAGTGGCGGAACAACTTGGATCAGAGTTTATGGTTTTCCCTAGACAAGCTTAACAGAGACGTAACGTGTTTATGAAACTGCTGAGTGTACCATAAATCTTCCTACAGGTGGCCCATTACCATTGATGCGGGGGAGGGCCGTTATCATTGATGCCGGGAGGCCCATTGCCATTGATGCCGCTAGCTATTCTATTTCTGCTTTCGGGATGCCTTTTGCAAAGGAGCTCAGAGGGCAGAGCCGGCAGCTGCAATGTTTGGAGGGGGAGAGAGAAAGGAGCATGGAGAGATGGAAGGGAGAGGCAGACAATTTCTGGAAGAGGCATAGAAAGAGAGCAGATGCCATATGGAAGAGACAGAGAGAGGGCAGACAGCGGATGGAAGGAAGAGAATGAGAAGATGAGAAAAGTAGAAACCAGACAACAAAGGTAGAAATAAATTTCTATTTGTTTTATTTATTTATTTTTACTTTAAAATAAGTTATTATTGTAGCTGTGTTGATAATCGTTTATTAATAGAAAATAGAAATAAGATGATACTGTTTATTGAACTAATTTTAATACATTTTTTTACTAATTCAGAGACCATAACTCCTTTCCTCAGGTCAGGACAGGGATACTGGATGGAACTGGGTTGGAGGGAAAGAAAGGGGGCTGATGCTGATGGAATTGGTGTACAGGGAAAGGGGAGAGAGACATAAAGGGTAAGGATACTGGATGCAATTGGGTTGGAGGGAAAGAAAGGGGGCAGATGCTGATGGAAGTGGGGGGGGGAGAGGAGAGAGTGAAATGCCAGACCATGGTGGTCCTCAGGTCAGGACAGGGATACTGTAACAGCAGTATAGTTTACTGATCTGAAGAAAGAGGTTTTAATCTCTGAAAACTAAGTGAGAAATGTATTAGTCCAATAAAATAAATAGCACTAAATTTTCTTCCCTCCATGCCCCATATGCAAAATATAAATTGGTGGGAGTCCCGCCCCAGGTGCAGCCTATAAGGGGGTACTCTGAAGATTTCTCCAAAGGCCAGTGCCGTAGTCAAGAACTTCTTCACGGCTGCAGCAGCAGCATTCACGATTCACTGTTCTTGTAGGTGTTGGGCCTTCCTCTCTGTCAGGTCCTGGGAGCCAGAAGAGAGGAAGGCACAACACTAGCAAGAGCAGCGAATTGTGAACATTGTGCTGGTGACTGGAGGGTGACAAAGAGAAAGAGGGAAGGAGGAGAGGGCTAGAGAAATGCTGCACCCGATTGGGGAGAGGGATGGAGGGAGAGAGGGAAAAGGAAGACCAGGGATGGAAGAGGAGATGAAAGAAAGATGCCAGATCATGGGGAAAGAAAGGAAGGAAGGAAAGGAGATGCCAGGCCATGGAGGGGGAGGAAGAGATGCCTGGGCATGGGGGGAGGGAAGGGAAGGCAACAGAGATGCCAGACCTGGGAGACAGGAGGAAAGGAGGGAAAGGACAGAGAGGAAATACCAGAGCATGGAGGGGGAGGGAGGAAGAGAAGAAGAGAGAGATGCCAGGGCATGGGGAGAGAAGGGAATGAGACTGAGATGCCAGCCCATCGGCAAGGAAGGGAGGGAGGGAAAGGAGCTGCCAAAGCATGGAGGGGCAGGGAGGGATGGAAGGGAAGGAAAGAAGAGGAGAGAGATGCCAGGGCATGGTGGGATAAAGAGAAGGAGACTGTTATGCCAGACCATTGACAAGGAAGGGAAGGAGGGAAAAGAAGGAAAGGATATACCAGAGCATGGAGGGAGAGGGAGAGATGGAAGGAGAAGAGAGGAGAGAGATCCTAGGGCATGGGGGAAGGGAAGCAGATGCCAGACTAAAGGGTGAGTTGTGGTGGGAAGGAGGGAAGAAAAGGAGGCGAAAGAGATGCCAAAGCATGAGGGAGGGAGTAAGGGCCAGAGAAAGAGGGTGAATGTTAGATGGAATGAAGAGTGAAGAGAAGATAAGGAAAGCAGAAACCAGAGATGACAAAAGGTAGAAATAAAGATTTATTTGTTGCTTTAAAATAAAGTAGTATTGTAGCTGTATTGATAAACATTTATAAATAGAAAATGTGTTCATGCCTCAGCCCCTCAGTATCTCTCCTCTCTTATCGCTCCCTATACACCTCCACGAGAACTCTGTTCCTCAGATAAGCTGCTTTTATCTGTACCCTGGCCTTCTCCTCCACTGCCAATTTCAGACTTTGTTCCTTTCATCTAGCTGCCCCATAAGCCTGGAATAAACTGCCTGAGATCATCTGTCATACCCCTTCCCTTACCTTGTTTAAAAGCAGACTAAAAACCCATCTTTTTGATATAGCCTTCAATCCATAACCCTACATCCCACTGCTCACCAACCTAGTATCCCCCCTAACTGTATCCCTCACCCTGGCATCCTGGTTGTCTGTCTTGTCTGTTATATTGTAAGTTCTTTTGAACAGGGACTGTCTCCTTCATGACTCTGTACAGCGCTGCTTAGCACTCTAGAAATAATTAATAGTAGTAGCAGTAGATCTGAAATCTGCTTCCAGAGCTTCTGTTTGCGTGGCTCAGGAAGAAAGATAAAGCCTTTTGTTATGTCGAAGCAGACTCCCAGATATTCCAGGCATTGGGTGGGCTCCAGATTACTTTTCTTGAAATTGACAATCCAGCCCAGATCTACAACTTGTCACACTGCCTGCTCACCCTCTGACCTTGATGGCGCTCTGTTCAGCCAATCGTTCAGGTATGGGTGCTCTTGTATACCCATCCTGTAGAGGTGAGCTGCGGCCACCACCAGTATCCTACCGGTTTAACTGGTTTAGCAACCGATTGTATTTGCTGACCCCGACCCAATGCGCAAAAAGGCTCACTGCATGTTTATCTGTGCGATCGCTCATTTTCTGATCCAGCCATGCAAATAAGGTCATTAATATTAATACACTATGCAAAGTAGCTGACCAACTGATGCTCTAACGTCAGTTCGCCATGCACAAAAAATAGTGATCATCTCTAGCAATCTGAAAAAAACCCCAACTGTGTTACCGATAGGTCTGCCTGGATTTTTTTCATTTTTTTCTGTGGGCACAGATTGTTTTATTTATTTATTTTTGTAGGAAGGGTAGCGGGGAAGAGGAGGGGAGAGGCCGGTTGATGGGGGGCATGGCGAGGGGGGGTTCAGTGTGGGGGGGGGAGTTGATTTGCAGCGACAGGAAGGAGTGGGCATCCCTCCTACCAATTATTGGGGATGAGGGTTTGGGGTATTTTTGTGTGGGGGGAGGGGGGTCAGCATTGGGGATATTTGCGGTGGAAGGAGGGTATAGGCATCCCTCCTGCTGAAATTTTTATATGGGGTTGTTTGTCGGAGGGGGGGAACCTCATTAGGGGGGCTTTTTCATTTTTTTTTAAAATGGGGCAGATATTGTGCATGTGTAATACAAGCATAACATCTGTGCCATTAAAAAAAGAGAATAAAGCCCCGAACAGCTGAGTAGCAGGAGGCTGCTTTGGGGCGTCCCCTGACATTCAGCTGTTTGGGCTTCCCCAAACTGGCTCTGCGCATGTGTCAGTCGCTCTCTCAGTCGCTCTCACAACTGATTGGACAGGATTCTGGCGAGCCTCCATGGAAATAATTTGCATAAAAACTTGTTGGAATATCAGTCTCTGTTCCAGAGTCAGTCATAAAATCAGCCAACAGTGGCTCACCTAGTCTTAATGACCGTGTTTTGTGCATCTAGCCCTTAGTGCTTACAAACGGGGAAAGTGTTTCTGATATTACAGTGGGTGATCATCTGGCATCCACTGATCACCACATGGTGTGGTTTCATATTAAGACAGGTGTAGAGAGGGCTCATTCAAAAGTAAAGGTAAAGGACTTCAAAAAAACTAACTGTGTTCAAATGGGGGAATTACATCAAGGAATTGTCTGGATGGGTACATCTGGAAGAAGTAGGAAAGCAGTGGGCAAAACTGAAAGGAGCTATTGTAAGGGCAACAAACCATTTTGTAAGGAAAGTAAGTAAAAGAAAGAGGAAAAGAAGACCACTTTGGTTCTCAATAGTAGTAGCTGAGAAGATAAGGAAAAATAGGTTAGCTTTTATAAACTACAAAAGATCACAGAAACAGGAAGAGAGGCTAAAATATCTGGAAAAATTAAGAGAAGCTTGTCGAGTAGTCAGGAAAGCAAAGATACAAATGGAAGAAAAAACTAGCAGACACAGAAAAATGGAGGGACAAGACATTTTTACATGAAATTAATTTTTATTGAACAAATAAAAGAGAAAACACAGCAAGCAAGGTACAAATTAGAGAATGACATGGGGAAAAAAATCTGTCCTCGTCACTGCACCGTCCCCGGCCCACCGTCCCCTTCACCGCCCCGTTACCGCCATTCCCTTCACCGCCCTGTCACCATCACTACCGTCCCATTCACCACCCCGTCCCCGTAGCATCCATACAAGCCTCAGTACTGCAATATTTAGCTTATTCATTCCTTATAAATCAAAGTTCTGGCTGCTGAACTGGAGAAAGAGATGTTCATCTGGCAGGGCTTTGTTTATACATTTTTATCAATACATCTAATATACTACTTTATCCTAAAGCAAAAAAAAGAAAAAGAAAATAAATATAATTTTTTTCTACCTTTGTTTGGTTTCTGCTTTCCTCATCTTCTCATTCAATTTCTTCCATCCACTGTCTATCTTATCTCTGCGCCTTCCGTTTGCTCTGTTACTGTGCCTACCACTTCACCCCCCCCAATTGGTCTGGCATCCATCTTCTTACCTCTGCTCCCCCATAGTCTGGCATCTCTGTCTTCTTTCCTTCCAGCGTCTTCTCCCCACTCTCTCTTCCCCATTCCCTTCAGCGTCTTCTCCCCATTCTGTCATCCCCATTTCCCTTCAGCGTCTTCTCCTCACTCTCTCTTCCCCATTTCCCAGCATCTTCTCTCTACTCTCTCTTCCCCGTTTCCAAGCGTCTTCTCCCCACTCTCTCTACCCCATTTCCCAGCATCTTCTCCCGACTTTCTCTTCACCATTTCCCAGCGTCTTCTCCCCACTTCCTCCACCCCACCTTCTCCACGTCCCTTCAGCTTCTGTTTTTCTCCACTCCACCTTTCTTCCCTTTCTCCCTCCCTGCCCCTTACCTTCACTGCAGGCAATTTCTAAATATGTTTCCTACCAGCAGCCGGAGCGTTGAAATTGCGTGTGGCTGCAGGAAGGGTCATCTCTGATGCAACTTCCGGTTACGTCAGAGATGACCTTTACGGCAGCCACATGTGATTTCAATGCTCCAGCTGCTGATGAAGAAGCACATTTAGAGAATTCCCTGCTGCGAAGGTAAGGCAGGGAGGGAGATGCGATCGGGCTCAGGCGGCAGCGATCAGGATGGAGGGAGGGAGGGAGATACTTGGGTGGCGATCGGGCTCAGGCGGTGGCTGCAATCAGGATGGAGGTAGGGAGATGCTTGGGTGGCGATCGGGTTTAGTCGGTGGTGGCTGCAACCAAGATGGAGGGAGGGAGGGAGATGCTTCGACGGCAGCGATTGGGCGGCGGCTATCAGAATGGAGGGAGGGAGCGTGTTCCCTCCCTTCACTGCGGAGCCAAGGCCATTCACTGCTCCATGGGGCGGTGAATGGTCTTCTCCCCATACCTGCGGCGACCACTTTCTTTCTCTCCCCCGTTTCGGCGTGTTACCCGTGGCTACCGGCGGCTAGCCGCAGGTAACAACCACTGTGTCATTCTCTAGTACAAATCTGTTCAAGAAATATACAAATCCCCCAACTCCCACCCCTCCATCCCACCCCCCACCCAGAATCCACAGTTCCACTGTCCCCGACATGACCATAGCAATGTAAACAGGTGTAAGAAGCAGTGACCACCCAAAAGCTATATTAGAGATAAAAGCACATGAACAGGAAACAAAACCAGCAATCAAAAATTAAGGAACAAACAATATAAAAGACCAGCAAAAAGGCAAAAGCACAACCCTCCTCCACTGGGGAGGCCCAGACAGAATTGACTAAAATACCTTGCAAACAGAGCCCTGTACTCTGATGAGCACTAAGAGATAGAAAGCAAGGCCTCCCCCCTCCCAGCACCCCCACCCAAAAAATAAAGGAAAACAAAGGAAAGAATAAGCCAAGAGTCAGACAAACACAACACTAGCAAAGAACAAACAAACATAAAATAAATGAAGCAAACCACAAAAAGGACAAAGGAGATCCAGAGCTGGGGAGAGGCAATCCAGAGGCCCCCCACCGCTCAAAACAGCTCAAAATCATAGAGTGTTAAGAATCAAACTACGAATTCTAGGAGACAAAGAATAGATATAACGGCCCCAAGTCGCAGAAAAAACTTGGACTAACGAAAGGAAGCACACACCTGACCCCTCTCAAGCAACATCAAAGTATGCAGCCTATTGTGCCATGTCCAATATGCAGGGGGAACAGCCGACACCCACTCTGTCAAAATAACCTTCTTAGCCACCAAGCCAGCCTTCCGCAGGAATAAACTGCCTACACCAGGCGGCAAACGAAAGGCCTCAAATTTATCTAAAAGAAACCCCACGGAGTAAAAGGGATCAAGCAGCCCAACAAATCCTCCAAATATCAGACCACCCACCTCCAAAAAGCCTTAACCACTGGACAACTCCAAAAAGCATGAAAGAAGGACTTGGGGGCGGCGTTACATTTCTCACATTGATCAGAGTCTGCCAAACCAGAACGGTACAATTGAACCCTTGTGAAATACGCCAGATGGAGCACCCAAAATTGACATTCCCGAAGTTCAGCAGAGTCAGAAATAGTCAGGATTTGCCTAATAAGACCTCCCACATTCAAGTCTGTCAGTAAGAGACCCAATTCCGGAGCCCAACGGGCACACAAAGAGTCCCAAGATCTAGGCGGGACCAGCAAACACAAAGCTTTATGCAGCGTCAAAACAGAAAGCCCCTCATCATCAAAACTGGCAAAGAAGTCGCAAAGCCAAGCACCTAAACCCATCTGCAGGCCCTCTGACCTACAAAGAATAAACATAATGGTCTAATTACAGATAGGCAAAAAAATCAGTGGCCTGAACCCCTTCCCGAGGTTGAAATACCGGCCAAGAGGGGAGAGTCCCGGCCTCGGTTAGTACGTGTGCCAAAACATTCAAACCTAATTGGGCCCAATGTCGAAAAAGAGCCAAAGAGTTACCTGGCAAGAACTGAAGATTCCCTTGCAGAGGCAATTGGTCAGACACCCCAGGCCACCGCCCCCAACAAGACATTTTTTAGATATACAGTAAAATCTCAGTTTGCGAATAACGCGGTTTGCGAGTGTTTTGCAAGTCGAGCAAAACACTCCTGCAAACTTTGACTCGCAAACCGAGCGTGACTTGATATGCGAGCTCTCACCCCACCCTTGAGAACTGGCTTTGCCCCCCCTGCCCGCAGGCCACCCCCAGACCCTTACCTTGAGTGGACACCTGCACGCAGCATGAACCCACAGGATGTGCCGTGCCGGTGCCAAAAGAGCCTGCTGCTGATCTCTTCTGGGCTGTTGCGGGGCCTTGAGCATCTGCGCATGCTCAAGGCCTTCTGGCTCCCACTCTCTCCGAGATTCTCATGAGATTCTTGGAGAGAGTGGGAGAATCTCGGAGAGAGTGGGAGCCAGAAGGCCTTGAGCATGCGCAGATGCTCAAGGCCCCGCAGCAACCCAGCAGAGATCAGCGGTAGGCGCAGCAGGTTCTTTCAGCACCAGCACATCCTGTGGGTTGGAGCTGCGTGCCTGTGTCCGCTCGAGATAAGGGTTGGGGGGGGGAGGCAAGGCGAAGCTGGTTCCCAGGCGTGGGGTGGGGTAGATGCGCACCAATGGCCTCGGAGGGGGAGGTCTTTTGGGATGTGGTGGGGTGGGATGGAAGAACGTAAGTGGTCTCGGGGGGGGTCTTTTGGGGATGTGGCATGAATCATCACAGTTTCCCTTTCTATGGGGGGAAACTCGCTTTGATATATGAGCACTTTGGTTTACGAGCATGCTTCTGGAACGAATTATGCTCGCAAACCAAGATTCCATTGTATTAGTAATAGAAAGAAGTGCTAAAGTGGCATTGTGAGACTCAAAGGTGAAGGGGAGAAATATGTAGAAGCTAATAAATCTGAATTGCTTTGTTCACAGCTGAAGCGCTGGGAGCAGGACTGCAGAAGACAAATGCAAATAGTGATAAGAGATGTGGTAGACCCTGATTGATTTTCAGAGAATTGTGTTCATGAGGAGCTAGTTAAACTGAAGGTAGACAAAGCAATGGCCAGATGGAGAACATCTGAGGATACTGAAGGAACTTAGGGAAGTTCTTGCAGTTCCGCTGGCTCAGTGGCGTAGTATCAAGTTTCAAGTTTATTAGATATCTTGATTAATCGCTTAATCAAACTTCTAAGCGATGTACACATTAAAATTTACATTTGTTAGGCAACAGTACAATACATACGAATATTTAAAAAGACTAAATTACACTCAGTTTAACATACTCTTAACATTAGGTAAGGAGGGGTGAAATACAATTCATTAAAGTAAAGAAGAGACATTCAGGGAAAATACACGAGGGTAGTAGTTAAAAAATATAATAAAGTAAAATGGAGTAGTAACCTAATAAAATTAGTTTGCAAAGGCATCTTTAAAAAGAAAAGTTTTTAAGTTACTTTTAAATTTTCCGAATTCCTTCTCCTCCCTTAAAAAAATAGGGAGGGCATTCCAAGTCTGAGGTGCAGTACATGAAAAAATAAATTGCCTTCTCGTATTTATACTTTTCAGTGAAGGAATAGACAATAAGTTTTGTTCGTTAGATCTTAAAATTCTCCTTGCAGAATATGGAATTAATAACTTAAATAAAAAAGCGGGGGTCATATTATATAAAGTTTTGAAGGTGATTATACAAAGTTTAAAGGTTATTCTGTGAATAACTGGAAGCCAGTGAGCATTTTTAAGAAGTGGTGTTACATGGTCGAATTTTCTGGATTTGGTTATTAATTTAATTGATGCATTTTGTATAATTTGAAGACGTTTTATTTCATGTAAAGCAATTCCTTTAAATAGAGAATTGCAATAGTCTATTTTAGACATCACCAAAGAGTGAATCAGAATGTTAAGTGACTTGGGACATAGAAATTTAGAAATAGAGCGAATTTTACGTAACCTGTAAAAGGTAGTTTTCATGATGTTACTAATATGGTCGTGAAAAGTAAGTTTATTATCGAAAATTACCCCTAAAATTTTAATATTTTTGACTGATTGTAGGGGAACGTTTTGAATAGCGACAGGAGTAACAAGAGGGAAACTGTCCTTCCATGGAAAAAGCATGACATTAGTTTTTTTGATATTAAGTGCCAATCTGTTTTCATCCAGCCAATGATAAATTTGGTCAAGTTTTCAATTAATAGCCAAAATTTCAAGTACATTATTATTATTTAGAGGTTGCAGTAGCTGAATGTCATCAGCATAGGCAAAGACATGAAAGCCTACAGATTGGCATAATGTCAATAGTGGTGCAAGAAAAATATTAAAAAGTAAGGGTGAAAGAATAGATCCTTGGGGAACCCCATGTGCAATGTGTGATGGTTTAGAGGAAGATTCATTGAAAAGAACTGTGGATGTGCAATCACTGAAATAGGATGTAAACCACGCAAGAACTTCATCTGTAACCCCAATAGATTGGAGTCTGCTAAGAAGAAGTTGATGATCAATCGTATCAAATGCTGCTGAAAGATCAATAGAAATTAACAGCACCGATTGATGATGATCTAAGAAATATTGAATAGAAGTTGTCATGCCAATCAGGGAGTGTTCTGTGCTATGGGGGAGGGGCAGGGAGGCAGTCTGCCCCGGGCACCGTCGTGGTAGGTGTGCCAGCTGCCGTGCACGTGCTTTCCATTCCCTCCCTCGTACCTACCTAGGGCTAGATAAACAAAGCTCCCACACCACGGTAAAAAATACCGTGGTAGAAGCAATTTTTCTTTTACCAGCAATGCACAGCACAATAGCATGCAAATTATATGCATACTATTCATGCAGAGAATCACGGGTAAAAAGGGAGGAGAAACTGTGCCTGGTGCTTGCGCCTCCTCTTGCCTTCCCTGTCAAGAAAAGCAGCCCCTGCTCTCCCTGCCTGTTGGTACAGTTGACAAGGGCAGGGGAATCCTCCATCATCTGAGCCAGCAGGACTCCCGAAAGCAGCTTTAGGGAAGTCCTGTCAGCTCAGATGATTGGGCAGGCAGGCAGGAGCTGCTTTTTTTAAATTTTTAATGGACACAGCTGTTGTGCTCACACAGCTGCGCCAATTAAAAAAAAAAATAAAAAATAAAAAAGATTTTGCGTGAGCCTAAAGCTGGGACCCCCCTAACACATCCCACCAAGCCCTCTGACACCCCAAACACCAAGCCCCCTGCCTTCCAATCCCCATGCTCCCTCCCACCACTCCATTACAAAATTCTGGTGGTCTAGTGGGCTGGGTGGGGGTAGAGTTCCCTACACCCTTCCCCCACCCAGTGCATCCCAGATTGCACCATGCAGGGCACTGCCATTTTGATGACATCATCCCAGAGGGAAGATGCTTGCTACTTGCTATCTACCAGGTAAGTCGGGGCTGTGGGGGGAGGGGGTGCTAGGCCTTAGCATTGGTAGCCTTGGTCACCAGGGGGCATCTTAGCAGTGGGGGGAGGCAATCTGGCCTGCCTCATGGAGGCTGTTTAGCTTGCTGGCCGGCAGGGGTATCAGGCCTGCTTCAGGGGGGGGGAGGTCCTACTAGACCACCAGGGCTTTGGCTATCAGTTGGGGGGGTTGTCCAATGTTTGGAGGGGGGATTTTGGATGAGGGCCATTTTTTTCTGCCATGGCATACTTTTTTTTTTTAATGTCAACTTTCTTGTCAAGTGTCTGAGCAAATCCGTGCTCAGGCACTGAAAGAAACATTAGCGCAGTATAGCGAGCAGCTAATTAATACCATGATTAATTTGCATGCGCATTATTCTGAACATGCCATGGTAATTTTGTGGCACAAGATTCATGGTAGAATTTGATTCTACAGCACTATGTCGGCCCAACAGAGAGAATAGGGACTGAAAACATCAGGATACTCCCCCTTTTATCAAGCTGTGTTAGTGGGTTTTTTTAAATCGCTGGCCGCTGCAGTAAAAGCTCCGATGCTCATAGAATTCCTATGCGCGTCCAAGCTTTACCACAGTGGCTGGCGATAAAAAAGGCGGGACAAAGAGAGCCTAGGAGCTGAAAATATCAGATGAAAAATGCAGAGTACACTGTAAAGGCAGAAAATACCAGGAAGACAAAAAATAATAATAATAATCAGAGTTTAGAGAATGAAAATAAAAGAGGAAATTCTGGCAAAGTGCAGAAGCTGGGAAAAGCCAGGGGATTCCCTAGCAAAATGCAAAGAGTGCAGGGGCAGAAAATATCTGGGGAAATCCCAAAATTCAGAAAGCAGAATAAAGAAAACACTGGACCTAAAAATACCGGGAGAAACTGTCAAAGGCAGAGAGCGTAGGAGTTATGAATACAGTACTGGAAGTGACATCCAGCAAAATGCAGAGAATGTAGGAGCACTGAGTGCCAAAGCCTCCTTCCCTCCTCCTGCCTGCTGACTGAAGGATGAGTTCATCTGAGAGACAGCCAAAAAGGACACACCTCACCCAGACTCTCATAGTACTGGTTTCTCAGCAGAATTCCTCCTCCCCTCAACTTTTTAGATATTCCCTAAAGAGGGGGTGGAGAGCCATTCCACCTCCCTAGACATATCTTACAAAAGAAATAACAGGCACATCGAGAGGATTTGGGGTTGGTTTGTTTTTTTTTTAAGAAAAACGAAAATGTGGCCATAATCACAGAAAACCCTTATGCGAAATAGCAGTTATCAGGATAAAGTTAATAGAGGAAGGAAGGAGAACAGGGAGTAGGATCTAAAAAGGGTGAATTGAAACCGATCGTTAGGCTAAGTGCGCAATCCACGCTTTTGTAACTCCTGGCCCAATATACAGGTATATGACGCAAAACAAGAGAATGATAAGTTTGGCAGGGAACCTGAGTGTCTCTCCACCCCTCACCCCTTCGGCAAAGACCTCTTCGGGCATAGATTGGGGAAAGCCCCTTTGTGAGACCCAGAGCAAAAGCAAGGAGCCCTCCCTATGCAAAGGAGAACCGCCAAATATTTGCAACGTGCCACAGTCTGACTCAGGCTTCCAGCCAGCTGTTCAGGAAAAAAAAATAGAGAGAGAGAGAGAGGTCAGGACTCCGCAAAGGATTTTGCCTAATATGGGAAGGTTAGGATAGCAGATCTCGGAGTCCCATCGCCAGAGGGAGCGGCTCATTCTTTTCACTAGATGAGTATAAATCATGTTCCATCCCTTTTGGGATCCTCCACACATAAGCAGGTCCACCGTCTTTAATTTTAACAGGGAATCAGAATCCTTCCCCTTACAGTACATCTCTATCCCCTCTCCTTTGGTTTTTTTTTTTTTTTTAATTTGCTCGTTTCCTTCTTTCTTTGGGCTTATTTGGATCCAGAGCTGGAATCTGGAGCCAGGAGCCATTTTACAACCATGCCCTGGCCTATTTGATATCACTCCCCTACCCCCCAAACTTATATACTGCGATCCTCTGCTAAGACACAGTGACATGTGCCAGCACTCCTTCCATCACCTTGTAATCATGAATCCTAAATCCACTCACCAAGTGTTGCCATTGCATACTGTTATATTGTACTTGTAGTGAAGCTCAGCACAGAGTTTCCAAGTGATCTAGTTCCACAAGGGAGACTTTTAAGCCAGATCTGAATTTCTGACAGCCCTTGTCCCTGGTGCATCCTGGAACCTGCAGCACTGGTTTCAATGGGTAGAATCAGACACTGGTTTCAATGGGTAGAATCAGGCAGTGCTAATGTAAAGTATGCTAATGTAATGTAATGTAAACATTAGCACTGGTTAAAAAAAAAAATCTCCCTCATGGAACTGGATCACTTGGCAGCTCTGTGCAGGGCTATTTGATACCTTAAAGAACTACAGAGGAGAATCTCTTTTTCTTGAATAGTTGTGCATCTTGGGGATTAATACCCTGGCTATTTAAATACTCAGTACAGTTGAACTTGGTGTTTTGTTGTTGTTGTTTTTTTGAAGAAAGGGAGAGGAATTCCAATGCTAACAACTCTTCTTCCTTAGGTGGGTTATGCAGGAATAACCAAACACATCTTAAGGGGCATTCTGGTTGGTCACAGATCAATAGATGCCAGAGCAAGTGATGGGACCTGGAACTGTTATGCCCAAGTACAGGAGTTCAAGCATCCTGTGGTTGAAATTCTCTGAGAACCCATGTGGTGCTGAAAGAAAACAAAATAATTGTTCCCAAAGGCGGCATTATCCACAAGCCTCCAGAGGAAGTATGGGAGTGTTAAAAAGAAAAACTGTGTGGAGTGGAGGATTATTGGCTTGAAGGAGGTAAGAATGGAGATGGAGGCTAACTGTTGGGAATGGCAGATGACTGAGATGGAAGAGAAGCTGTGGAAAGGATGGGAGGAGAGATACAGGCTTAAGAAAAGTAACAATGTGGGAAAATAAACTTTGTTTTAACTATAAAAGTAATTCTAAATGTTTCGCAGCAGCCAGAGCAACTGCATCACTGGAAGAAATCTCCCAGGCTATCTGTGTCATTGAAGCAGAATTCCCCCTTGCCCAGGATGCCACTGCCAGCCACTTTCACCACAATTTTGACTTTTATATTGACTTTTTAAAAAATATGAAGTAACCTCTTCTTCAAAGTATCGACGATCACACATAGGAATGCTATATTCTTTGTATTTTTCCTAGACAGCGTGTCCTGATGTTACCCCATCAGTTCTACTGCTCTCACTGCCTGTTTTCCATATTTTTATGATTTTAACCCTTGGTGCTTACTCCTCTCCCCCCCCCCCAAGCTGTGAACTTGGCAGTGTGCCTTGGCCCCCCCCCCTGTTTCCCTGTCTGATACTGAGAACAAAGCTGGAAAGGAACACTCAGCGCTCTTGTTAATAGCAGGAAGTGCTACCAGAACACTCAGGCCTTCTGCACAGTCCTGGCATTTCCTGGCTGTTAATGCTGAAATAATGTCTTTCCCTTCCTTTTAATTCTTGTAATCCTGGAAAAAGTGATGAGTTTGATTTTGTTTTGAGGTTTCATCTGCCATCTTAAGTGACTCTTGCTGTGGTCTTGCTGGTGGTTTACCAAGTCCTGGTCCTGGCAGTGATAGATTTCAGACAGAGGAGGAAGTGGTGGGTCTGCGGCTGCCCCTCAGCAGGACTCCAGCTGTTGAAAGGGAATCTAATGTTAAGAGCCAGTGGTCTCAAACTCAAACCCTTTGCAGGGCCACATTTTGGACTTGGCGGTACTTGGAGGGCCGCAGAAAAAAATAGTTAATGTCTTATTAAAGAAATGACAATTTTGCATGAGGTAAAACTCTTTATAGTTTATAATTCTTTCCTTTTAATAATAATATTGTAATTTATAGCTAAAGAGATATAATCAAGAAACTGTTTTATTTTACTTTTGTGATTATGATAAACATACCGAGGGCCTCAAAATAGTACCTGGCGGGTCGCATGTGGCCCCCGGGCCGTGAGTTTGAGACCACTGTTAAGAGCATTTGCTGTCCAAATGCAGCCTGGTTGTGCTGCAACTACTAATCATTTATTTAATTTTTTTACTCTTTATGTATTAATTAAGCAGAATCAACATACATATAAAATGTAATCAATACATTGTAAATGCAAAACAGAATCAAATATCTACATCAGCAACCAGCACAACAAGCAGGTCTGCCTTTCAATGTCCTTGCCAGACCGGATCTTGATATCCCTTCTGGTGAACTTTTATCCAAGGGAATATCAACCCACGACAAGAAAAGTGTCCATTCTACTGAAGTTTCATATACATTCCCCTCCCTCTATAGTTGCAGGGGTTAGGGCAGTGTCCCGCAAATTTTCTCGAACCGCGGCACACTAAAAGTAGTGGCCGTGGCTCGAGGCACCTGGAAGTACGTGGATATTGCCCTGATGACATCATGCGCATGCGTGACATCATCATGTCGATGTCGGCGTGTGTGTAAAGGCCCTCCAGGCGGGCCCTGAGATGCCAGTGGGAGGTGCCAGAAGGGAAGAGGGCCAGAGAGAAGGATAGGTGCTGGCGCCTATGATTGCCTAAAGGAAGTGCCTCTCAACACGAGAGGCACGTCCTGTAGGCAGTCCGGCACCTCTCCTCAGGAGGCACAAAGTTTGAGATACACTGGGTTAGGGGCCCAGCCCCATCGCAAATATCAAAAATTAATGAATAATTTCAGGGCAGACTCTGAACCACCCCCGCCTTCCTCTCACCTCATGGACCTCTCCACATCTTACTTTTAAAGCCTGGTGGTCTAGTGGTGAAGCAAAGCAGGAGTGATCTTCCATGCAGAGCCACAATCAAAAATGGCTGCCATGAGTTCCTACTGCAGTATCCGCTGTCTCACAACCACCGTCCACTCAATCCGTCCCCTACTCTGGCAGATGTATGCAAGAACATTAATACAAACCACCCAGTATTCAACACTATTTAGCAGGCCAGGAAATATTTTTTTCTTGTGACTTGTTTATATTGTAAAACACTTAATACCTGGTTGTCAATAGCTGCATATTAAATTAATCCAATCCTTCCTCTCCCTTAGAGATCCAATGTACTTTTCCCAAGCCTTCTTGAAATCAGATATATTTTTCTTCTCCATCAGGAGAAATTTTCACGCATTCACCACCCTTTCTGTGAAAAAGTATTTTTTTTTAGGTTACTTCTGAGTCTATTCCCTTTTACCTTCATCCTGTGCACCATGATTCTAGAGCTTCCTTTCAATTGAAAGAGACTTACCTCATACACATTTATGCCACGTAGGTATTCTCCTGCCTTTCCTCCAAAGTATACATATCTGTCCTCGTACACTTTTGTGACAAGAACTCTGACCATGTGGAAAACATGAAAAAGGATCTGCAAAAGTTAGAAGAATGGCCTAACGCAGTGTATCACAAACTGTGTGCTGCGGCATGCCAGTGTGCATCCTGAGATTTCAGGTGTGCCGTGGTACACTGGGGGAAGAGGAGAGATGCCGGCACCAGCTGACTGTCTACAGGACATGTCGCTTATAAAGAGAGGCACGTCCTGTAAGCAATCTCCCAATGCTGGTACCTCTTCTCTCTGCTGGCCCTTTTCTTCAGCTCTTCTCGCCGGCTCTTCTCTCCTTCTCTCTGCCAGCCCTTTTTTCCTCTTGGTGCAAGGCCCATTTGAAGGGCCTTTGTGCATGCGCTGCCATCATCATTCCAACGCCAGAGCACTTCCGGATGTCTTGAGCCGGGGATACTAGGTTTAGAGTGCCCCGGCTCGAAAAAGTGTGCGAGACACTGGCCTAACGTTTGGCAAATAAAATTCAATGCAAAGAAGTGCAGAGTGATTCATTTAGGAAGCAGAAATTCAAGGAAACCTTAAGTGCTGGGAAGTGAGAGGCTGATATGCAGGGAGAGGGACCTTGGGGATGATAGTGTCTGAGGACCCGAAGGCGATGAAAGAGTGTGACAAGGCAGTAGCTGTAGCCAGAAGGATGATGGGCTGTATAGAGAGAGATGTAACCAGCAGAAGAAAGGAGGTGTTAATGCCCCTATACAGGTCATTGTTGAAGCCACACTGAGGGGCAGATTCTATAAACAGCATCCCGATTGTAGGCAACAGTAGGCATCCTACTACTGTCTAACCAGCCAATCAGGACACACATTTTCTTAAAAAAAAAAATCCAGAAGCAGGCGTTTACACTCTAGCCATTTGTCACAGTTAAGGGAGACGCGCCAGGATACTTAAGTGCGCCCAAGTCTGGGCATGGGCGTGGTTTCACCTGGAAGTGGCCTTGGGCAAGCTAAAGTGGTCCTAGGCATCTCCCAAGACAGCTGGCCTACATTTCAAATAGATGCGGCCACTGAACTGATCACAGCAAGAAAATCCCCCTACTATGATCAGCTGAGCAGCTGCAGTAGGGAAATCCCCTGTGATGGCCGGCAGGAGAGATGCCCACTCCCTCTTGCCCCCGAACTTCCGAACTCTTCACGCAGAATGCACTGGGAAGGAGGACTAAGATTCCAGTTGGCCCAGGTGCCTAAGGCCCCTCCTATGGGAGAGGTCTTAGGCATCTGAGCCAATCTGAGCCTTAGGCCACTCCTTGATGCCCGGTGGCTGGAGGGTGTGAGCATCCCTTTGACTGGACTTTCTTCGTAGAGGTACATAGGGGTGGGAGGTAGGGGGAAGGTTGTCGAGGTAGACTTAGGTATGTTGGGGGTTTTTCAGCTTTAGGAAGGTGTTGGGGTTCCGGGGGAGTGGTGGTAGTTCCAGGGGGTGACAGGGGTTCTGAAGGGGGTGGCAGCAGGAGGGAGTGGACATCCCTTATGCCGTGGGTCTTCTTAGGGGTGGGTTAGGGGGTATGAGGGAGTGGGCATCCCTCCTGCCCCGCTATTGCAGGAGGAGTTCAGGGGTTTGTGGACAGGGTTTGTCTGATGTCAAGGGGGGTTCCCTGCAGTGGCCACTCAGGTGATTGAAGCAGGGGGATTTCCTTGCGATCAGCTGATGGCAAAGCAATTCTCTAACCAGCACCTGTGACATGGGCACCAGTTAGAGAATCGGGCTAGTTAGGCAGGGTTAGGCATCTGTCCGTTAGGGTAGACGCGATTCTGCATAGGACACCAGTGTGCGATTTTCAGCAGCTGCTGAGACCGGCGTCCTATACAAAATCTGCCCCTTAGAGTATTGTGTTTTGGAAACTGTATCTGGCAAAGATGACTTGAAACAGTCTATAGGAAGGTGATGAAAATGTTCAAGGGTTTATGTACAAGAGACTGGAAGACATGAATATGTATATTCTTGAGGAGAGGAGGGACAAGGGAAATATGAATCAGACATTTAAATACTTGAAAGGTATTAATATAAAACCATAAGCTGCGACTGTAGCCAGCTTCTTAGATCATAGAAGGTTAGCTATAATCCCCTGCAAATATCCTTTCTTCTTTAGGGCTGTACGCCATGCCGTAAGCCCAAAGCATTCTGGACTCTCCAGGACAATTGTACCCTGTGAAAGCAGCGCTGGGAGCAGTGGCAGTCAGAGGCACTTGTCCTGTTGTACCATGTGTGATGCGGCCAATCCACGAGAATCACCACCCTTTGGTGCACGAGAAAAAGTGATGGGTCACTGTTTTTCTAATAATTAAGACTAATATTGACTACAGGGGAATACATACAACAGTTCCTTTGTTAGCCACGGTGTCTATGCTGGTGGTTCGTGGCTCTACTTTGCAACTGAAGTCATGAGAAGCCTTATTGTTGGCCACTGACGCCATTAGATCAAACTTCAGCCTTCCCCAGCACTTTACAATTTTGTTGAAAGCATGCCGGGACAAAGACCACTCTCCTGGATTCAGAGCTTGGTGACTGAGATAGTCTTTACATTGTCCACTCCCGCTACATGCACCTCCGAAATGGCTTGTAGGTGAGATTCTGCCCAATATAATAACAGAGCCTCTTGGTGTCTCCCTGTGTGTTGACATATGTCAATGCTGTGGCATTGTCCGAGAAGATTCCGACTGCTTTGCCTTTCAGTATCTTTTTGAATGACTGCAGTGGTAAGCAAATGGCTCGCAGGTTCAATCTGTTGATGGATCATTTTTTCTGAAAAGGCAATCATTGGCCCTGAACCGGGCGACCGGGCGACCAGGCTGGCCTCAGTCTCACCCAGGAGGAAATGTGGAGAGGCAAGCCCTTGGACAATGTCTCTGCCTAAAGCTACCAATAAAAGCTTTGACGTGCTTTTGCCATCCAGGGCAACAGCAACCAGAACAAATCCATCTGCAGAGACCAAAGGTATAACAGCATATTCTGAAGAAGACATAAATGAGCTTTTAAGAACATAAGAAGTTGCCTCCGCTGGGGCAGACCAGAGGTCCATCCTGCCCAGCGGTCCGCTCCCGCGGCGGCCCATCAGGCCCACTGCCTGAACAGTGGTCTCTGACTAATTTTGTAATTTACCTCTAATCCTGTCCCTATAACCTTACCTCTACTCCTATCTGTACCCCTCAAGCCCTTTGTCCTCCAGGTACCTGTCCAGACCTTCTTTGAAGCCCTGTAGCGTACTTCTGCCTATCACATCCTCCGGCAGCGCGTTTCATGTATCCACCACCCTCTGGGTGAAAAAGAACTTCCTGGCGTTTGTTCTAAACCTTTCACCTTTCAATTTCTCCGAGTGCCCCCTTGTACCTGTGGTTCCCCTTAGTTTGAAAAATCTGTCCCTATCCACTTTTTCTATGCCCTTCATGATCTTGAAGGTTTTTATCATGTCTCCCCTGAGTCGTCGCTTTTCCAGGGAGAAAAGCCCCAGCTTTTTCAGTCTGTCAGTATATGAGAGGTCCCCCATACCTTTTATTAGGTTCCGGAATGTTTGCCCAAGGTACCACTTCTATAGTCACTACCATCAACCCCAGTACCTGCAGGTAGTGCCAAAATGTAGGAATTGGCATTGCTAGGAACTCTAAAATCTGGGCTCTTAGCTTTGGCTTCAGAAGGAAAACATGGTCTTCTGCCAAATTAAAGAGGATCCTCAAGTACTCCAGGGATTGACTCTTTTGGGAATTTATAATCTATCCCAGATCTTGCAGGAACTGGACAATCTGTGTCACTGTCTTGGGTCTGTTGGTCTTGGACAGAGCCCTGATTAACCAATCATCCAAGTATGGGTATATCTAAATTCCTGTCTTTTGCAGGTGCGCTCCTGCCACCACCAACGCCTTAGTAAAGGTGCGAGGTGCTGTTGGCAACCTGAATGGAAGTGCCAAGCATTGAATTTGCTTTTCCAGTACATGGAACCTGAGACAGCAAGCTTCTCTCCTCCCTAACAGCCCCCACCACACATGCCTGGTAGTCTAGTGGGCTATCCCCCACCAGCAGCAAGCTCTCCCCCAACAGCCCCTGACAGCCCTCCACTACACCGAGCCTAGTGGTCTAGTAGGCCGACCCCCCCCCCCACACTTTGACCCCCCCATACCTTTTTTAGAAGACTAGCAGGAGGGACACTCATTTCCTCCTGCTGGCAGGCCTGTCTCTTCAAATTGGCGGGTCTACCCCTTTACGGTGCATCATGGGATGCACTGAGGATTAGCCTAAGGCACTGATTGGCTCAGGCACCTAAGACTCTCCTATGGGAAG
This sequence comes from Geotrypetes seraphini, assembly GCF_902459505.1. NCBI lineage: Eukaryota > Metazoa > Chordata > Amphibia > Gymnophiona > Dermophiidae > Geotrypetes > Geotrypetes seraphini. The sequence goes on along the minus strand of NC_047091.1, from coordinate 70,574,766 downwards.
GACCTTAGGCGCCTGGGCCAATCAGAGTTAGGCCCCTCCCTCCTAGTGCATCCCAGTGTGCACTGGGGAGGGGCCTAAGGCCCTGATTTCATATCAGATATATATTTTTTTCATGGGATGATCAGCTTAGGGATAAAAGAATTGTGTTCTTTTGCACATTTAGTTAAAAATGCATGGCCCTAGCCTAAGAAGACACTGAGGAGTCAGATGGGGGGATGGCCCACTAGACCACCAGGCTTGTGTAGTGGAGGGGTTCTGGGGACAGTCAGGGAGGGGGGGGGAGAAAGCTTGCTGCTGGTGAATACCAGAGGGGAGTTTGAAATGGGGATGGTCCACTAGACCACCAGGTTTGTGTGGTGGGGGGGGACTGTCAGCGGGGGAGCGGGGGGGGGTTAATAGGTGCAGTTGTAGTGTGTGGCCATTAAAAAAAGCCTCTGGCAGGAGGGAGTGGGCATCCCTTCTGCCAATCTTTGAATGGGGTAGGGAGTCATCAGCGAGGGCGGGGCATTAGACCACCAGGCTTTTCTTTGGGCTACATTTATGAGGAATCGAGGCTGGTGACGGGTCTGAGAGCTGCTTTATTTTCCTGTCAGTGCCTGAGCCAGAAGTAAGGCTATGGCAGCTCAGACCCTTCCGCTAAATATCAACCCTGATTCCATGTAAATGGAGGGGTATTACCTTTGGAAAATCACCCAAGCAGCTCATTTTAATCTTCATGACCTTATTATACTACAGTTTTAATATTAATGACCTTGTTGTGCTACATTTGCATAGTGCAATCAGAGGCTGCCAGAAATCACGGAAAAGACCACGGTGAGTCATTTTGATAATAGGGCGGTAAAATACATGCATTTAATGATAGTTTAGCACCATCGTTAAATGCATGATAACTTTAGAGAATCTGGCCCTCAGGGCTAGATTCTCAAAACTTCACGGTAAAAACCGATGGGCCGCTGTCGCAGCCGTTATTGTAGCGATTTCAAAAAGGCGAGTCATTCTTAAAAAGCTGCGCATGCAAATGAGAGTAGTGGAGAGTAGCAAAGAAGTTTCACTAAATTTACATGAGATGAGTCGCTGGTGATAGCAATCATCACACGAGCAGAATATACCACAATGCTATATAGCTGCGCCCATGGATGGTATGGGTAAATATCAGGGGCAGTGTATCAATCATAGGCGTGCCAGAGCTATTGGATGAAGAAGAAGGGAAGGGAGGGGAAATGCAATATCGGCTTTCATCAAGCGCGCATAAGGCATCCCTTTTCTCCCCCCAAAACTACTATAATTCATGTAAATCTTGTAATTTATTTTTAGTGTCAAATTTAATCATGAACCACAGTCAGATACACATAAGATACTCCTATAATACACGTGTTCAAGAAGCGTGCTTTTGTTCACCACCCCTCCCCCCAAAAAGACTATAATTTATGTGAATCATGTAATTTTTATTTTGTTTCATTAGCCATAGTCAAAAACAGTCAAAGCCAGAGATGTGCTTTTCACAGTGCTGGCACAGTACCGGCACCCCCGGATCAATTGCTGATTTTTGCTCACCAAAAGCCGACGCTGCGCTTGGAGAATCACTCGGTGATGATGAAGAGTCGACCGGAGTGCTCATTTAAATATTGATGAGTTCATTTGCATGCAGAATCAGAGACTGCCAAGAAGCTGAGAAAAGACCATGGTAAGTCGTTTTGAGAATCCGCCACTAAAATACATGCACACTAAACTGGCTGGAACCAGTGTAGTAACTGCGTTAAAAGCAATATTAAGTTTTGAAAATCTAGGCCTCAGTGTCTGAAAATTCATCTAATCTGTAAGAGCTACCTTCAAGATTTCCAAAACCTCCCAGTTAGACTCGAAATCCTGGAAGTTAGCAAGGTGTACATTTGCAAAAATAAGTCAACACTGCCACCTAGTTGCTGTCTAAAGAACTTTCTCTTTCATTTAGCTACACTAGGGTAGTCCAGAAAAAAAAACAACTAAAATTAATTTGATTGTGTTTGATTAGAAAATAATTTTAAAAAATGTTAAAGCCCATCCTGGGGTCCCTCAAAGTCACTGATTATATACAGCTTCATTTTTCTTGAAATTTGCTTAATGCAGCAAACGTAAGTACTTTGGGTTTACCAGGGACAACCAGAAATGAGTTTTTGCCCTTATCTAAACCTAAAGTTTTTAATATGAAAACAATTTGGGAGGCTATTTCAAATCTCCAGTCTACCCTGGGAAACCAGATATAGCAACTCTCTCAAAATTGTACTGCGGCACTATCAGAAAATTTGGATTTGAAGAATAGAGTCTCGGTATTGGAAAATAAATCAAATGACTGTGACATCAGAATAAAATTATTGGAAGCGCAAGCACTAACTTGAGTTAAAGATAGTGAAAGTCTACATTTCAAACAAGAAATGGTGGAAAACTCCATTAGGAGAAGTAACTTGTGGATTATTAATTTTGCAAAATTATTTTCCATATTGGCAAAAGATATGTTTAAGCGTTACCTAAGTGAAGTTTTGAAAGTACCTGATTCCTCACATCCACCTCTCTCTAAAATATATTATTTACCTGTGAGATCTAGGTCTCAAAATCCCAATAAGCAGAATTTATCTGCAGATAGTTTGGATTTAACTGATTTCCTAGAGAGGTCGGAAACTGAGACTCAGGTACCAACTACACTATTCGTACAGTTTGCCATTGATTTAGATAGGGAATGGATGTTAAAAATATTCTTCAAATATAAAGATGTTCCCTTTTTGTCTAACATTATAAGAATGAACCCAGATGTTTCAGAGGAGATGGAAACAGTTTCTCATACTGAGACCTAAGTGGTTCAGTTGGGGGCGACCTTTGTTCTGAGGTATCCCTTTAAATGTGTAATGATATATAAAGAGAACAGATATGTTTTTTATGAACCTCGGCAGCTCTCTAAATTTATTACTTCTCAGAACATAAGAACATAAGAAGTGCTTCTGCTGGGTCAGACCAGAGGTCCATCATGCCCAGCAGTCCGCTTGCGCTGATAGTAAGTGATAATTAATTCTGATTCTCAGACCGTTTATAAGGAATGTTCCATGGCAGTTGCTCCGTTTGGTTTTCCTGGTCACATAAGTTGTTTGTAAATTTTCAGCAATTTCAGCATCGTCTCCATCTGATTGTGAACTAACTATATTGTGTAATCCAAAATTTTCCTTGATTTATGTGGATTTAATGATATTTCTGATTTCATGATATTTTTTCTTATGTTTTGATTTTGATTGTTAAAATTATAAAACTAATAAAGAAATAAAGTTTAAGAAATGGAACAAATTTCTTGGTATTATAGCTATAACTTTGATGTTTTTAAACTCAGCAATGATACATTGATAAGAAAACATTTCATGTCAAGTCTATTTTATTGAAAAAGAACAATAAATCAGTACAGAAATAATACTAGTGTCTCCAATATGCTTATATAACAACCACTTGTTATATAAGCATATTGAAGACACTAGTATTATTTCAGATTCCCTACAACCACAAAAGAATAGGAAAACATTCTCCTATCATCAAATAATTATAAAAACATAAGAACATAAGAATGGCTGCTGCTGGGTCAGACCAGTGCTCCATCATGCCCAGCAGTCCGCTCACGCAGCGGCCCTTAGGTCAAAGACCATTATCCTATTTGAGAATAGACTTACCCATGTATGTTCTAGTTCAGCAGGAACTTATCTAACCCTTTCTTTAATCTCTGAAGGGTGCTTTCCCCTATAACAGCCTCTGGAAGAGCGTTCCAGATTTCTACCACTCTCTGGGTGAAGAAGAACTTCCTTACATTTGTATGGAATCTATCTCCTTTTAACTTTAGAGAGTGCCTTCTTGTTCTTTTCACCTTGGAGAGAGTGAACAATGTTTCGATCATGTCCTCTCTCAGTCTTCTCTTTTCAAGGGAGAAGAGGCTCAGTTTCTCTAGCCTCTCATTGTACGGCAACTCCTCCAGTCCCTTAATCATTTTTGCCGCTCTTCTCTTGATCCTTTTTCAGGTACGGCGACCAGTGTTGGATGCAGTATTCCAGGTGGAGGCGCACCATAGCCCAGTACAACAGCATGACAACCTTCCCAGATCTGTTTGTGATCCCCTTCTTAATCATTCCTAGCATTCTGTTCGCCCTTTTCGCTGCCACTGCCGGCAATTGCGCGTATGGCTTCATTGACTTGTCTACAAGCACTCCCAAGTCTCGTTCTTGGGGGCTCTCTACGAGTACAGTACCGGATATCCTGTATTCGTGCATATGATTTTTGATACCGACATGCATCATCTTGCACTTATCCATGTTGAACCTCATTTGCCATTTCACGGCCCATTCTTCAAGTGTGTTTATGTCTCGTTGTAGGTCTTCGCAATCTTTCTGCGTCCTCAATACTCTGAATAACTTTGTATCGTCCGCAAATTTAATCACCTCACTTGTACCAATTTCCAGGTCGTTTATAAATATGTTGAAGAGCATGGGCCCTAGCACCAAACCCTTCGGCACTCCACTCGTGACGCTTTTCCTGTCCGAGTATTGTCCATTTATTCCCACTCTGTGTTTCCTATCTGCCAACCAGTTTTTAATCCACATGAGTATATCATCCTTGATTCCATGGCTCGCAATTTTTCGAAGTAGACGTTCATGCGGAACCTTGTCAAACACCTTCTGAAAATCTAGATATACGATGTCAACCGGGTCACCCTTGTCTATCTGCCTGTTTACGCCCTTGAAGAAGTGCAAAATATCTAGCAGTATTTTATTAAATGAACCCTAAATATCTGCACTTTATTGTGGAAAATAGCAGAAATGTAACATTCTTCGCTAATAGCTAAACACATACACTTTGATGTAGTCATCTACCAAACATTCAAGCATTCAATGTCTTCTTGAAATAGTCAGGATAAAGCCTGCAATGCTGTTCAACTCCTTACAACAAAGCCTCATGCTGCACTCAGTGCACTCGCAGGCTTTAACCCATTAGTGGCATCAATCGTTAATTGTTCTTTTGCCATAGATTTTGTCCCTGGTATGTTGAAGTGGGCAGCAGTTTGTCCATTGCTTAAGAGTTCATCTTTAGATGTAACAAAGGTGGAGCATTTTTGTCCTATCTCAAATCCCAAGGTTTTTTTTTTCCAAAAGTAATGAAGAAAGTTGTGTTACAACAACTGGAAGATTTTGTGACTGTTTTTAGATGATTTCCAATTTGGATTTTACAGAGAGACTTAGTACAGAGTAGTGCTACCCAATTTGCCGATTTGAATCGATTCACTTCAGTGAATGAATTAAAATTGATTCATTGTCCGATAAAATCTGAGTCACCAAGTCAGCGACCAACACTCCCCATCCACACCACCCCGGTGAGACCTGACATACTGCGGAGGACTTCTAAAGCAGCAGCGGTGGCAGTGCTCTGAACAGGTTGCTTTGTGGCCCTACCCTGCCGGGGCTTTCCCTCCTTTGCGTCACTGATGACATGATGTGGCAGAGGGAAGCCCTAGAGGAGCAGGCCATGAAGCAGCCCGTTCAGAGCGCTAACATCACTGATGCTTTAGGAGGCCTCAGAGATATGTCAGGTCTCATGGTGGAAGGATCGGTGGGGTGCTGCTGCACAGGGGGATGGGAAGGAGAGATGGAAAGCTGCCGCACAGGGGGAAGGGAGGAAAGCTGCTGTTAAGGGGGATTAGAGGGGAGGAAAGATGTTGTACATGGGGGGAGAGAGTAAGAATTGGGGTGGAGGAAAGGAAGGGAGAGATGAAACAAAGAGTTAGAGAGGGAGAAATCCTGCATATGGTGGAGGGGAGGGAGACATACATGGAGAAGAGAGAGGACGAAATGTTGGACATAGGGTGGAGGGCAGGGAGAGATGGTGCATAGGGAGAGAGAAAGAAATGTTGCACATGATAATGGAGGGAAGGAAAGGAGAGATGCTGCTTGGAGGGGACTAGAGAGGTTTGACCCAGGGCACAAGACAGGGTGGGGGGGGGAGAGAGAGATGGTAGATAGTGGGAAAGAAACAAATGGCAGTGGAAGGTAGAAAATTTTTTTTTTCTATTTTGCGATTACAATATGTCAAATTTTAAATGCGTATCCTGTCAGAGCTGGTGTTAGACAGCGAGCGTGAGTTAGAACCTAACAGAGAGGAAAAGTATTTTTTGGTTATTTTGTTTACACCACAACACTGCTGTGGGGTTGGAGAGGACAAAAGAGGGTGGGGTGGGTTGAAAGACCACAAAATAAACCCCCCAGGATGTTTGAAAAAAAATGCCTGATTGGGCGGGAAAATCGAATAAAAAAAATGTCACTGAATTGGGCAGCATTAGTACAGAGCTATTGTTATCTCTTTGTGATGAAATTCGCAAAGGGTTTGATGAGCGGAAGTGATTTTTACTAGTATCACTTGATGTAACAACTGTGTTTGACATCGTAAATTATAAGGTACTATTGAATCGCTTGCATTTGTTCAGTATCTCAATCTTCCTCATTAATCAGACCATTTGTGTTTGAAAAGGGACTGCAAAGTCAGTGTTTTTCCCTTTGCTGGCATGCCACAGGGGTCATTCCTGTCGATGATACTATTTAATTTGTACAGTATTTGGATCCCACTGGTTATTTATTGACTGGTTTGGGGGTGAATTATAAGCTATATGCCAATGACTTGCAGGCTTGTTTGTTTTTTTTAGTTCCCTGAGGATTGTATGTAGGGTTTTTGGTCACTGTCTGCCTAGATTTTGTGGATTGGATGGCATTGAATTGCTTGTGTTTAAATGTGGCAAAAACTAAAAATTGTCTCTTTCTGTGTCTGGAATGTCAAGAATGCCTTTGTTCTTTTTGTATGATGGAGTGCAGATCCTTATTCAATCTGAGGTCAAGAGTTTAGGGTATTATTGAATTCTTTATTGTTATTTCATTACCATATTGTGGCTATGGTAAAAACCAGTATTTTTTAACATTTGTTTGGTGTTGAGACTTTGAGATCTGGAGAAATATTTCTTTACACAACATGTAATTAAACTCTTGAATTTGTTGCCGGAGAATGTGGTAAAATCAGTTAGCTTAGCAGGGTTTTTAAAAGGTTTGGATAATTTCCTAAAAGAGAAGTCCATAGGCCATTATTGAGATGGCTTGGGAAAATCCATTGCTTATTCTTAGGATAAGCAGCATAAAATCTGTTTTGCTATTTGGGATCTACTGTAGCTGGATACTTGGGATCTGGGTTGGCCACTGTTGGAAACAGGATACTAGAATTGATGGACTTTCGGTCTGTCCCAGTCTTCTTAGGCTAAGGCCGTGCATTTCTAACTAAATGTGCAAAAGAAGAGAATTCTTTTATCCCTAAGCTGACCCTCCCATGAAAACAAACAAACAAAAAAGTTTCTGATATTAAATCAGCTCACAGAATTTCAGCACACACATTCACACAATATCTGAGCAACCACAGTTTTATCTGTATATCCAAGTATTTTTGATTCAGAAATAATGAAACTCCTCAGTTATGACCTCAGTCTCACAGTTTCCTCACATAGAGCCTGTTAATATAAGAATACTGACCAGACACAGCTCTGCACCATAGAACAGGGACCGTCTTCTATGTTTTGATGTACAGCACTGCGCATATCAAGTAGCGCTATAGAAATGATAAGTAGTAGTAGTAGAACGTCTTAGAATTATAAGACAAATCATTCTTAAGGCTTTAGACCTTCATTTACCTTTCAAAAAGTAGTTTCAGATTCTCCAAGCTTCACATAACTGTGTATACTGGTTAAGGTCTTAGCAGATTAGTAATCAGAAAAGAATGCAGGAATGCATTCCAGCAGAAAAACAGCTGAATACTAAATTACATACAAAACATTTGCTGTAAACACAAATAATATTAGGCAATCTAAGTTGAATCAGTGATCTTACACAGTGAAGGGATTAAAATTATCTATTTCCCAGTACTTAATACTTCCTTTTAGCAACAGGATTCACAAAAATCCAGTTTCAATTCTGAAACACACTAAAAGTTTTTATCACTTTTCCTTTGAAATATAACTTCAAATTTGATTTAGAAATCTCAATAAATGGGGGCGCTAGAGAGCACAATACAAGATAGCAGTATACATTCACTGCTCCGGCAAACTCTGCTTAAAATCAAAATTCATTGGCCATTTGAAATTGCTGTTAATTTTACCAACTACTGCTTCCTAAAGCTACAGGGAACATGATGGCAAGTGCCAAAGTGGGGAAAGGGCATAAACCTGAGCCTAATTCGCCGAAGAAAACAATGGATGATAAGGAAGAGGCAGATTCCATACAAACACTGATACTGGAAGTACGTGCCATGAGGGAGCCAATTCATGAAACCAAGGATGATACCATGGAAATTGAATCAGATATAGCCTTGATTAAGACTGATTTAGCACAATTAACAACGAGGATGGATGATTTGGAATTAAAACAAATGGGTGTACAGGCCTCCATTATGTGTCTGCAGAAACAGATCATACGCGTGGCTCAACTGGAGAAGGAGCTGGAAGACTCTAATCTGTGCTCCAGATGGAATAACTTGAGGTTTCTCGGTATACCGGAGGGTCGCGAGGGTGCTGATGTGGTCAAGTTTATGGAAGATTTCAACCCCAAGCTGCTGGATACAACCTTTAAATGAGAATTTGAACTGGACAGGGCTCATTGAGTTCCCTCTTTCAGACCAACTAATGGGAAGTATCCCAGACCTATGGTGATGCACTTCCTCCGTTATACTCAGCTGACTAAGGTGATGCAAAAAGAAAAGATTAAGTCTCCCCTCAAGTTTGATTTGCATAACATCTTGATAGTACCCGATTTGAGCTGCTGCTGTGGTATGTTCTTCTTGTTAGATTTATACCTCTCGCCTTTCCTGTAAAAGTTATTCTTCAGGGAACTCTCTGTGACAATATTTGTGTTGGTAGTTGCTTGATTACTTATTGCATACAGCGACATCTTTAATGTATTTTGCTGAGCATTTCTCTCCTGCCTGTTGGCACTCTATTTGATATTATTTTCCTTTTTTTTATAAATCTTTATTAATTTTTCAAATGTTAACAGTGCCATACAATGAATTTAAACATAAACACTACACAGAATGCACTTTAAATACACAAATAATTAAAAAACAATCATTTTCTCCCCCCTCCTCCCCATAATTAATAGATGTATATATTTAATTTCAATAATACAGATAATTAAATATCACAAACAATAATACATTCCTCTCCCCCCCCCCACCCACCCACCCTGGATGTGTAAGGAAGTCAAATTAAAGGAAAGGTACATGATAGTTACTGTGACTCAATAAATGCAGTCAATGGGCTCCACACCATTTTGAATACGTTTCTATATCCCAAACATTTTGCGTTCATTCTTTCATACTTGATGGGACTCTGTGAGCCCTCTCTATTTCCAGAGGCTTAGAAAACTGAAATAGAAGCACTTTTGGCAAGAAGCTCATTGTCCTTTGTTGTTTGCTGCACATTGTTTACTGCTGGTGAGTCACCATGCAATTAATGCACTCATATATTATACTCCGGTATTTGACTCTGCTTAATGCTTAGTGTTTCCTGCCACTTACTGGTATTCATGGCTGTTTTCTATGATATTGGGTGATGATTAACCATTGATTGCTGTTACTTCTTCCTTATGCACTGGCATTCCCATTGAATATAGTAGAAATGTATTAAGTCAACTCCATCTAACCCAAGCTGGGCCGGTTGCATTGTTACGTTCTTGGATACTCATCTTACAGCTGTTAGCTTTCCTCATATTCTCTTTGATCCTGTAGATAATTGCTTTATGTGAGCATTTGTTTAATTTCATTGCTATTAACATTTTTGGATTTCACCTACTGTGTTGCAATCAGAACAAACATTTGTTTTACATGAGTAGAGATGCCTAGTCTTAGATTAGATTTTCCTTACTAAACATACCAATCTTATCCCATGTTTCCTCTATCATTGGGCATTGTATGATGAACACTGGACCTTATGCTTCTCTTGTAACATCGGTTTGACCAATATTGATACTTTGTGTCTGGTTTCCACCATATACTGTACTTGATAGCATTTTCTCATGCTATTAAGTCAGTGGAAGTTATATTCTCAATGTTATGTAAAATATAAATCTTATTTCTACTGCACCATGATGTTTGTATGGGTATTTGTGTGGGTTACATCTCATAATCACCCACTCTCATATTATGCTTGTCAATGGGATTGCATCTATACATGATTATTTCTGTTTACTTTTCAGTGCATTGTATTATTCATTAGCCACACTGACAGCCATTCAAAGCATTATATCAGATAATCTGAACTTGTCTCTTTCATTTGATCTTTCTGTTGATCAGTATGTTCCCAGGCTAATCTCCAATGATATTGTAAATCGTTTATGGCATTTCCTGACAAGTACTCTGTCTCTATAATATCTTTCCTTCCTCACACTTTATAGATAGGGCGATGAATATGATTATGTTAACATTTATAATTGCTGGAAATGTGTCTGTGCTGAACTTATGCATTCTCCATCCATGGGGGTTTTCTGTTATTGGCCTCTTGTGGGTCTATGTAGACTTGTTGTATGTCTAGTTGTCATTTTTTCCTGCACTCAGTCTACTGTTGTACAGTGGCGTACCTAGGGTATGTGGCACCCGGGGCCCATCATTTTTTGACACACCCCCCATCCACCCCCCATGTAAAAAATATTTTTTGTAATAACCATGAAACTTTATAAATGATCAGAATAGAAACAGGGAGTGAAAATATTCTTTTATTGAACCTCATATATGTAACCATTATTCCAAACATAACATAACATAAATTATGTCTGAATTGTCATGACATGAGAAGTACATATGGAGTAGTTGCAGTTGATGCTTGGGACAGTTCTGATTGTGTTAGTTCGGTTTTATGTGTTTTTTTAATAGAAGGGTTTTTATTTCTTTTTTGAAGGTTTTGTAGTCTGTGGTCGAGGTCAATAGGTTGTAGATTGGAGGTCAAGTGTTGCAACTCGAATGGCTAGGAGGTTGTTGAACTGTTTTTTTCTTTTGACGTTTTTGGTTGGAGGGTGTGTGAATGGTGCGTGAGTTCTCCTATGTCTGTTTGAGGTGGATTTAATTATTTAGCTGAAGAAATTAGTTACCCTCCCCATTCTACACACATTAATTCTCTTCCATTTTTGTTCCCATTATAAAAAACACTGATAAGTTCCCAGAAAAAAAATACATTAAAATAAGAAGTGAAAACAAAGGCCCCTACAGATGAGAACATAACATAAGAATAGCCTAACTGGGTCAGACCAGTTGTCCATCATGCCCAGTAGCCCATTCTCATAGTAGCCAATCCAGGTCACTAGTACCTGGTCAAAACCCAAAGAGTAGCAACATTCCATGCTACCGATCCAGGCAAGCAGATACTTCCCCATGTCTTAAAAACAGACTATGGACTTTTCCTCCAGGAATTTGTCCAAATCTTTCTTAAAACCAGCTAAGCTATCTGCTTTTACCATAACTTCTGGCCACTTCATTTTTAAGCTTAGATCTTTCCTTCCAAACAGAGACCTTGCTAGATGTCAAATACAACACAAGGGAACTTCACACGGACTTAGCTGTGCAGGAAATGTGAATCTCCTCATACATCCACCTATAGTGCAAAAATGTGCAAAGGTCTGTTTTTTTCTTTCAATCACTACATAGCCTAATGCCACACAAGCAGCACTGTTACAAAAGGTCAATGCTAAGGTTAACAAAGTTTCCTTCCTTGGACCACAAGGAGATACTGACAAACCACTGGAAGAGATCCCAAAACAACTACCTAGGCACAATACCCAAAGACCCACTCAGTGTGTGAACCAGTTGAGTGGAGTGGACTAACTGGGGGGGTGGAAATGGGCCCGGAGTTTGCTCAGGAGAATTTCCCAGACCACCTCTTCCTCTCAACACATTGACACACTGCCACCACCACCACCACCACTAGGAACACCTCACCGGGTAGGCCAGCAATGCTTATAAACTTTATAAAACACATTATTATATTTTTTTATAAAGCATATATTTTAACTGAACTCTCTGACATCCTCAGCCTTTCCATTCACAAAAATAGAAGGAAGAAAAGTTCCCATTTCCTGCTGTCTCATGTCCCCAGCCTATACAATATTTTTCTTCTGCAGACCCTTCAAAAGTCTGACCAAATCCTCGTTACACTTGCATTATAAAGTACTGAGGATGCCATCTCTCCCCAATCCCAGGTCCTAAAGTCTGAGACAGTAGCGCAAACTGCCCGATTCAGGAAGAAAAATTTCGATTCAGCCTATTTCATTGGTTTTTCGATTCGATTTTCCTGCGCAGTTGGGTGATTTTTTTCAAAAATCCTGGTGGGTTTTATAGCTTTTTCACCCCCTTTGGCTTCTCCTAACCACACTGGCGCTGTGGGGTAAATAAAATAAAGAAACAAAAAGGACTTTTCCTCTCTCTGTTAAATCCTAGCTCACGTTTGCGGTCTAACACCAGCTCTGGCAGGATACACATTTCAAATCTGACATATTGTAATCACAAAACAGAAAATAAAATTAATTTTTCTACCTTTTGTTGTCTGGTTATTTTTCAAATCTTGTTGGTCCTAGGCTCTGGTTGTCTTTTGATAACTTGCTTGCCAGGGTCTCCTTCTTTCTTCATGCTAACCATCCATCTGCCATCTCTGTCCTCCCTTTCCATTTCCCTTCCCTCCCCAGGAAGTCTGGTATCTTTCCTTTTTTTCATCTCCCTCCACAGATCCACCTTTTCTTAACTACCCTTTCATCCAGCATCTCTCCCTCCTTCCCCACTACCCCAGGGCCCACCATCTCTCCCTTTCTTTTCCCAATTACCCTCCTATCCAGTATCTCTATCCCTCCTCCACACCATCCCTTGTGTCCAATTTCTCTACCTTTCTGTTCCTTCCCTCCCTAAATCCCATGGTCCATCATCTCTCTTCCTCTCCTCTATTGTCAGACCCATTATTTCTTCCCCCCCAAAGTCTGGCATATGCACGTCTCTTTGAACACCCCCTTCCCTCTGTGTACTTCTACACCAGGGTCCCCCCAAAGGCCTGTCCCCCCCCTGAAAGCCTGTCCCACCCCCTTGTAGGCCTGTCCCCCCCCTTAAAAGCCTTCCTGCCTGTCACCCCCTTGAAGGCCTGCCTGCCTGTCCCCCCAGAAAGCCTATCTCCCCCCACGAAGGCTTGTCGTCCCCCCTTTAAGGTCTGCATCTCCCCCTGAAGGCCTGTCCCCCCCTTGAAGGCCTGCACCCCCCCGAAGGCCTGCACCCCCTGAAGGCCTGCACCCCCTTGAAGGCCTGTCCCCCCCTTAAAGGCCTGCCTGCCTATCCCCCCCGAAAGCCTGTCTCCCCCCATGAAGGCTTGTCCCCTCCCCCCTTTAAGGCCTGCATCTCCCCCTGAAGGCCTGCTTGCCTGCCCCACCCTGAAGGACCGCTTGGCCCCCCCCCACCCGACGTCCGGTTCTTCCACTCTGGCCTCCCCGCACCATTAAGAATAGGGAAGCAGCCTGCAGCAAGATCGCGATGTCAGCGACCTTGAGCTGCTTGTGCTGTCCTCCGCCGCAGACCTGCCCCCTCCTCTGACATCAGTGGAGGGGGCGGGACCACGGCGGAGGACAGCACGAAGCAGCGCAAGATCACTGACATCGTGATCTTGCTGCAGGCTGCTTCTACTCTAAATGGTGCGGGGAGGCCAGAGGGGAAGAACCAGACGTCGGGGGGGGGGGGGGAACGGACGCTGGAGCACCCCGTCAGGGCTTGCACCTGGGGCAGACCACCCACCCCGCTCCCCCTTAGTACGCCACTGCTGTTGTATGTCTCCATTGGGCTCTTATTCTAGTGGTGGTGCTTACATTGTTCATTTCTAAACCACATTACAGATTTTCATACTCACAATGTTGAAAATAGTATCCTTAAATATCAAGGGTTTCAATAATCTTATAAAATGCAAAAAGATATTAGACTACATGTCTAAAAAGTCCCCTGACATAGTGTAGTTTTCAAGAAACCCATTTGAATGCTTTGGAGTCAGCCAAATTGAAAACTAAATGATCCTTACCTGTAATTGCCTCACCAGCCTTGCAAAAGAAGAATGGCAAAGCTGTTTTGATTAGATTGGGTGCTGACATCAAATTGTTTTCCCCTACTAATAATGCTGAGGGCCGTTGGATTAAAATCAATCTACTAGTTGGTCACACAACGCTCTCCCATGTTAACATTTATGCACCTAACCTAGACAAACCAGAGTTGTCCTTACTTGAAGATAATTCACAATCACATATTCTGGTGGGAGATTTCAATTTGGTGATTGATTCTGTTATTGATAGGAAATCCACGGTTCAACATAGACCATCCAACACTTGGTGGAGTTTAACCAATATGATTACGCAATTGAAGCTGGTAGATGTGTGGAGATTGATGCATAGGGAGGAACAGCAATACTCATTTTATTCTGCCCCTCATAACTCATATTCCAGACTTGATTACTTCCTAGTGAGCAATAACCTCATTAACAATGTTTCTCATACACTCATTAATGAAATCTCCATTTCAGATCATGCTTCCATTGAATTAACACAGACGGATCTATCAGTGACGCAGAAGGGCTCCACATGGAGGTTTAATAACGCACTAGTTCAGGACCCAATTTTTATTGAACACATAAGAAAAGCCATTCAGGAACATTTTTCATTTAACAAGGTAGAGGACACTGGTTGGCCAACTTTAAGGGATGCTTTTAAAGCTGGTATCGGGGGGGGGGGGGGGGAGGGGGGGTTTATCATCTCGTTCCAGGCTAAGAAAAAGAAATCAAAGATTTGGAAGGTCTACATCAATCTAATCCAGCAGACATGAACACCTTGCAGAAGCTCTGTCAAATAAGACTGGACTATAATCTATTGCTCAGTAAAAAAGCCGGCAATGCTATCTTTATGCAGCAAGCCAGTTATTACTGTGATAATATTAAATCTGGAAGTGCTCTTGCTAGATATATGAAAATCCAGGAAGAAAGACTAAATATACACATGATTGTAGATCCTGCTGGTAGCACAATTTCAGAATTAACTTAGATTTCGCAGTCCTTTCAAAAATTTTATAAGCAGTTATACACCTCGGAGTGCTCACTGCCGGATAGTGTGGACTTTCTGTCTGACAACCCGCATCCCAGTCTCAATGAGGAAGATAATACGTTGCTGTCCTTGCCTATATCATTGGAGGATATCCAACAGGCCTTGAAGGAAATGGCAAAAAGAAAGGCTCCCGGACCAGATGGATTCACTTCTGAATTTTATACGGTATTCCAAAATCTATTAATACCCCACCTTATGTTACTCTTTACCTACTTCATCCAGTCTGGGCAGATAAAGGGTACGTTTACGGAGGCCAGGATTATTGTCCTTCCCAAGCCTGGTAAGGATCCCTTAACTCATGGCAGTTGATACCTAAGCTAATTGAAATGGAACAAAATGGCTTTATGTTGGGATGACTATCAAGTGACAACTCTAGGATGTTTGCAAATGTGATTCAACATGCTACTCACACTGCTTCCCCACTCTTGGCTTTAGCGCTAGATGCCGAAAAAGCGTTTGACAGGGTCGAGTGGAATTACATCTTTGCCACACTATCTTGGTTTGCTACCTCTATTAATATAATCAAAGTACTCTATACTGCGCCCACTATTAATATTAGAATAAATGGTATTATGTCTCCGTCGTTTCATCCCACGAGAGGAACGAGGCAGGGGTGTCCTCTGCCATCACTCTTGTTCAACCTTGCACTGGAGCCTCTCCTTATTGCAATCCACAATAACTCTAACATCAAAGGGGTTCACTGCAGGAGCTCAGAAATTAAGTTTTCAGCCTATGCCGATGATGTGCTTATCTATACCACTCCTGATTCCGCAGATGGCCACTATTTCTGCTTATTCAAAAATATCAGGTTATAAGCTTATCGCAACCTAGACAGAATTGATGCCATTGAATAAATTCACCCACAGATCGGATGTCAGTGCCCACAACTTTCAATGGCCTGCAGATAAATTGAAATATTTAGGTATAAATTTTGGTAATACCATTGAATTAATGGTGAAGTATTGCTCTTCCCACATATTAAGCTTATCACTGACCAAGTCTCTAAATGGTCACCATTAAAGCTCTCCTGGTGGAACCGTCTTGAAACTATTAAGATGATTATTGTGCCTAGAATTATCTACACTTTAAGTATGCTGCCAATGTTACTTCCTCTTTCACTAAACAAGAAAATTGACACTGGTCTAATGCTCTTCCTGTGGAATAATAGCACCCCTAGGACTGCTCTCAAAAAACTGAAATGTGCAAATAAGAAAGGTGGAGTTAACTTCCCTGATTTCTATGACTATCACTGTGCGTTTCTGCTCCGCCAGGGTGCTCAATGGTTATTGTGTGATGGTCACAGGACTCTGATTGTACCTGGCTCAAATTTGAAATGGAATATAACTGCTTGTCCTCTTTACAGTATCTGTCCTTTATGGTGCCCTCTAAGACTATCGTCGGTAATGACCTCATGCTATTATCAATGAAAAAGGTTGTCAAAGAGCTTGAGAATCTATTGAATACTCCAAGGCTATCCACAATTCACTTACCGATCTGAAGGAATGACTCTATTAAGATCCAGAACTGTGTGATTGACTGGAAATCATGGCAAAAAGTTGGCATTTGGCAAATAAATCATTTGTTCAACATGGATGGTTGGACTACATTCGAATCACTTTGTGACTGTTTTGGTTTGCCGTCACATTGCCATTATCAGTGGTTGCAACTCAGGCACGCTGTGCAAGCATTCTTACACTCCAATCCCATACTGAACAAAACTCTCGATTTCATGGCTCTATGTGCTTTAATATCTTTCAAGAAAAAAGAGGCATCTTAGTGGTATAAAGTTCTTCGACTGAAAAGGGCCCAGAGGTCACATGCGGTCGAGTCTCAGTAGAATGAAGAGCTGCAGCTTGACATCTCTGAAGATGCATGGGAAACACTATGGTCTCGTACCTCTAAAATATGTAAATCGGCATCATTTCTACAGACTTCCTACTTCTTATTGCATAGAGCCTACTGGACACCTAGTCAGTTGGCGAAGCTAACTCTGAAAGCGGATGGTAATTGCTGGTCCTGTAAACACTCAACATGCACGTTGCATCACATGATCTTTGAATGTCCTCTTATACATGATTATTGGGCGTGAATATGGACAGACATTTGTGCCCTTCTACAGATAAACAACCCTCTGATGTATGCAGTTCTCATCACTGGAGGTGTTGAAGCCCAGATTCCTCTCACTGAAGAGAACAATAACCTATTGCACATATTGATCCTCATTGCAATTAAAATTGTTCTCTCCAACTGGAAGAACTTAGCCGCAGCTGAATTCAATGCCCGGTGGAATACGGTCTGTCTGGTGGCCAAATACGAACGCATTGCTGCAGAGAGGTTGAGGTCAGTGAAAAAATTTGAAACGCTCTGGGCTCCTCTTTTGGTATACTCTGCTACGCCTCACCAATCTTTGGGTTGACTCCTCGGTCCTTACAAATGGGTTGATTGAAAAATTATTTTCAACGTCAATATCATATTTTTGCACTGTTGTGATGTCCCTGTACCGAGTCCTATTTTTGCACTGAGTCCTTTCCTTTTTGTTTGACATCCAGATAATGCTTTTTATTTTTTTACTGATCATATACTGTGTTTTTGACTATTCATTTGATTTGATTATTATTATATTATATTATATTTTATTTATTTATTATTTTCTTCCTTCTGGTATTGTATTGAATGTGCCGTGGTGTGCTATTTTCCAAAACGTACACTGTGTATATGTATTTGCTGTTTGCACCATATGTTTTGTTTGGTGCGGTTTTGAAAATTTAATAAAACATTTTTGAACTAAAAAAAAAAAGAAATCTCAATAAATCATGAGAACCAGCAGATAAGCTTTTGACCCACAACTCACACAAACTCAATTGTATCCTCCTTCACAGCCTGCTCATTACATACCTCAGCTCAACAGCCCATAAGCAGGTTTAATTTGCAGCATCTTTCATAAAATCAAACATTTATAGGAAATATTATTTTAAAAAATATTCACTCCTTCCATACAAACTCAAACCCCAGAGCTAACATCATTACTTCTACCCACACACAAACTCTAGAGCTCACACAAAATTTCACTCAACCACACACCATTTCTTCAACAATTCCTTGTACTGCCTTAAATTATCTGCTCTCCAGCTCACAATAAGAGTCCTGGGGCTCTTAATGAGAGAGCTGCTATTAAGTGCAGCTTCCCCTAAGCTTCTTGACTCTGTTTTTTTTATCTCTCTGCAGCATCCAGGCTCAATGCATTGGTCCAAACTCTGAGCAACTTTCAGCATTTTCCTCCTGCCTCTCACCTGTAAGTGCTTTAAATTTACTATTATTATTTATTTATTCCTGTTACAATTAGTTCCACACAATGAGATTGGGAGGTATGAGGTGAAGAGAGTAGTCAGGCCTGGAAAGTTTCTTAGAGATAGGAAATGAAGGGAGAGTTAGGGCCAAGAAGAAACTGGGATGAAGGAGATAAGGGTAGTACTCAGGACTGGGAAGAGACAGGGAAGAAGGAGCTAAAATGAAAGTAGTAGGAAGTGAGAGGAGTGGTCAGAGCTGGGAAGAGACTGGGAGGAAGGTGAAGTTGGTTGTCAGGTCAAGGCCAGAAGGAAACTGGGAAGTAGAAGGAGAAAGGGCTGGTTAAATCATTAGACAGACTGATGGTTGCAGTTAAAGTGAAACAATAGGTCTAAACAGCTAAATAAATATAACATACCAATATTGAGTATTTCTATAACAGGAATGTTGGAAAAGTTTCAAAAGGAAATACCTTTTTATAGAAAGGGTATTGGAGATAATAAAGAAAAAGACCATGTCTGAATTCAAGAAAGCAAGGCTCAAGTATGTGGGATCTCTTAGGGCTCTGTTCTTGAATGCAAGGCCTACTAGCCAACGGTGGCCCTCAGGGACTTCTTGAATGGTCCACACAGTCCTTATCAGGACCAGTGATGGAGGGTGGGGGGAGGGGGCAAACAGGGCAGCTGTCCTGGGTCCCATAGCTCCAGGAGCCTCCATGGGCTGGGATGTCCTTCCCTTCTAACCACCTGGTTCTGAAGCCTCCCTTACCTGTAAAAATGAAAGGAGGCAGAAATTCTCTAGCACTGCCGGCAGTCTCCTTGGCACTGTTCCTTTACTGCAGTCCAACACAACTTCCTGTTTCTGCTTGGGCAGACCATGGCAGAGGAACAGCTCCAAGAATAAGAACATAAGAATTGCTAGATTGAGACAGACCAAAGGTCCATCAAGCACACTATCTTGTTTCCAACCCAGGTCTCAAGTCCCTAGAAAGATCCCAAGTAGTAAAACAGATTTTATGCTGCTTATCCTAGAAATAAGCAGTGGATTTTCCCAAGCCATCTCAATAATGGCCTATGGACTTCTCCTTTAGAAAATGATCCACATCTTTTTTAAACCCTGCTAAGCTAACCGGGTTTTCACCACATTCTCTGGCAACAAATTCCAGAGTTTAATTGCAGGTTGTGTGAAGAAATATTTTCTCTGTTTTGTTTTCAATCTGTTACTTAGTAGCTTCATCGCATGCCCCCTAGTCCCAGTATTTTTAGAAAGAATAAACAAGCGATTCACATCTACCCTTCATACCCCAGTCAGTATAGATCTCTATCATATCACCCCTGAGCTGTTTCTTCTCCAAATTGGAGCCCTAGTCGCTTTAGCCTTTCCTCATAGGGAAGTTATCCCATCCCTTTATCATTTTTGTCACCCTTCTCTATACCTTTATTAATTCTGCTATATCATTATTTGAGATACAGCAACCAGAATTGCACACAGTATTTGAGGTGCGGCTGTACCATAGACCAATATAAGGGCATTATAACATTTTAATCCTTATTTTCCATTCCTTTCCCTATAATTCCTAACACTCTATTTGCTTTCTTAACCACTGCCGCACATTTATTTATTTATTTATCAATTTATTTAGCCCATCCTCCCAAAAGAGCCCAGAACGTGTTACGGGAGTACATACACAGTATAGTCAAGACAAATATGGACAAGACGTATATGGAAAGCTAGTGGTCCAATGACCGAGGTATGGTAAATAGAGAACATCTGAGATACAGTAAGTAACTATATATGCTATAGTAGAAATAAACATCCGAGGTACATTAATGAACTATACATGCTTTGGTGAGGTACTTAGCGTTATGGCCTTATTCATGAGTTTATCTGCGATCAGTTAGGCTTCGACTTTTCATGGAGCTGGATTTGTGAAGAGGAAGGTTTTCATGGCCTTCCTAAAGTTTCATAGGTCATCCATCTCTCTGATAGATGGGAGGATGTGGTTCAACAGTTTGGGTATGAAATGCGAGTAGGCATGCCTTTGGGCTGTTTCTGTTTTGAGGGCGGTCCAGGGGGTAGGGACAGTCATCTTTCTTTCTGGGATCTTAACGGTTGGCTTGGGTTATAGATTTGTAGCTTGGGAATCATATAGCCTGGTACCAATTTCTTTATAGTATGTACTGATGGTCTTCAGCTGGAGGAGATAGTAAAAGGAGGTTGACACTATTTGGGAGACGTGGTCTGTCAGTGATAGATTTGAGTCCAGTAGTACTCCCAGGCTGCAGATGCTATCTTTGGCTGTGAGGGTATTATTTCTCCAAGAGAGGCGGGGACGAGGGTATGCGCAATTTTCTTTGTGAACCCAGAGGAGCTCTGTTTTTGAAGCATTTAGCTGTAGTTTGTTTATGCGCATCCAGTCCTTTATTTCAGATAAACAGCACTGTAGTTTTTTGATTTGTTCAGTTTGATTTGAGCCCAGATTTGATTTGAGCCCAGGGGGAAGTAGAGGTGGCCATCACTGTGCAAATGAAATTGAATGAGTCCAAAACAAGACTTCTTTGGCTCGGTCCAAAACTAGATCACCTACCCACCTCCATCCCACTATCCTCTGGCTCCTCTCTGCAGCTTGAGTTCTCGAGCAAGGTCTTGGGCATCATCATTGATTCCACATTGTCCTTCAATGACCACCTCCAATCCTTGGTAAAAAAATGCTTTTTCAGCCTTCACATGCTGAGGAAAGTTAGATCCTGCTTCCATCAAAAATATTTTACCCTCCTTGTCCAATCCATCATCCTCTCCAGATTGGACTATTGCAACTCTATCTAATCAGCATTCATTTCTTACAAACATTCAGAGACAAGAGAGGCTAAATTGGAATACATGGCCAAAGCTGCAGCGGTGAAAGCGGCAGTCAGAGAGGCCAAGCATCAAGCTGAGGTAAACCTAGCAAGGAACATTAAGAAGGGCGACAAATCCTTCTTCAGGTATATTAGTGACAGAAAAAGAAACACTGATGGGATAGTGCGCCTTAGGAAATCAGATGGGAAATATGTAGAATCAGATTCAGACAAAGCCGAACTACTAAATGAATATTTTTGCTCTGTTTTCACATGTGAGGCACCGGGGTCAGGTCCACAGTCGCAGGTAAAGCAAAGTTCAGAAGATCCGTTTCGGGATTTAGAGTTTACTTCCGGAGACGTCTACGACGAATTATCAAGACTCAAGGTGAACAAAGCAATGGGGCCGGACAATCTACATCCCAGGGTGCTCAGAGAGCTCAGGGACGTCCTAGCGGAGCCGTTATCAATACTCTTCAATCTGTCCCTGAGCACGGGAATAGTGCCCTTGGACTGGAAAACAGCTAACGTCGTTCCTCTGCACAAAAAGGGTTGTAGGACAGAGGCTACGAATTACAGACCGGTAAGTCTCACATCGGTAGTGAGTAAACTCATGGAAACACTCATCAAACGCAAATTAGACATGATACTAGACGAGGAGGAACTACGCGATCCCCACCAACATGGATTCACCAAGGGTAGGTCCTGTCAATCCAATCTCATTAGTTTCTTTGACTGGGTAACAAGGAAACTAGATATGGGAGAATCCCTGGACGTCGTGTACTTGGACTTCAGCAAAGCCTTTGATAGCGTCCCCCACCGCAGGCTATTGGGCAAGATGAAATCAATGGGATTAGGTGAAACATTTACAGCATGGGTCCACGATTGGCTGAGTGGAAGAACTCAGAGGGTGGTGGTTAATGGTACCATCTCTAAAACGACGGAAGTGACCAGTGGGGTGCCGCAGGGCTCGGTCTTGGGCCCGATCCTTTTCAACATATTCGTAAGAGACATGACTCAGGGGCTTCAAGGTAAAATAGCATTATTCGCCGATGATGCCAAACTATGTAACATTGTGGGTAACGGCAGTCTGTCCGACAGCATGACGCAAGACCTGGTTTTATTGGAACATTGGTCCTCGACCTGGCAGCTTAGCTTCAACGCTAACAAATGCAAGGTCATGCACCTGGGCAACAATAATCCGTGCAGAACGTACACATTAAATGGTAAAACCTTAGCAAGGACTACAGCAGAACGGGATTTGGGGGTGATCATCAGTGAAGACATGAAAACGGCCAATCAAGTGGAGAAGGCCTCATCCAGGGCTAGGCAAATGTTGGGTTGTATCCGGAGAAGCTTTGTTAGTCGGAAGCCCGACGTCCTAATGCCCTTGTACAGAACCATGGTGAGGCCTCATCTGGAGTACTGCGTACAATTCTGGAGGCCACATTACCGTAAAGATGTACTGAGAGTCGAGTCGGTACAGCGGATGGCCACCAGGATGGTCTCGGGGCTTAAAGATCTATCATACGAAGAAAGACTGAACGAATTGCAGCTATACTCTCTCGAAGAACGCAGGGAGAGAGGAGACATGATTGAGACGTTTAAGTATGTCACTGGTCGTATCGAGGGAGAAGATGATATTTTCCTTCTTAAAGGACCCTCCGCCACAAGAGGACACCCGCTGAAAATAAAGGGCGGGAAGTTTCATGGCGACACCAGGAAATACTTCTTCACCGAAAGAGTGGTTGACAGCTGGAACAAGCTCCCAGTGCAGGTGATCGAGGCCAGCAGCATGTCGGATTTTAAGAACAGATGGGATGCTCATGTCGGATCTCTAGGAGGGAAAGGTCATCAGAGAGTGATTAAATAGGGGGGGTGGGTCAGCGGTGTGGGCAGACTCGATGGGCCTCGGCCTTTTTCTGCCGTCACTTTCTATGTTTCTATGTTTCTATCTACTTAAGCCTAACAAAGAAAAACCTCCACAGACTCCAACGGATTCAGAATGCCGCGGCCATGCTCATCTTCGCTAAAAGTAAATTTGACCATGTCTCCCCGCTCCTGGCCAAGCTCCACTGGCTTCCAATAATCGCCAGGGTCCACTATAAATGCGCCTGCTTAACTTTCAAAATCCTATATGGTATCCTCCCTCCCTTTATCCCTCTTTCTTGGAATTCCTCAAACCCTAATACCACCAGATCCTCCCACAAATTAAAACTATCCTTCCCCTCGCTAAAAGGCATTTCCCACACAGAAAAGCTAGGGACCTCCCTCCACTTCAAAATCACTGAGCTCTGGAACAACCTTACCGCCCCTGTTCGGAACTTGAGCTCTCTCCAAGTTTTCCGCAAACATCTGAAAACCTGGCTTTTCTCAAAAAATGTAAGTCTCCCTCCAACTTAGGAATCAAGGAAACTCTTATATCTTGGCATCCCAAGTCCTCTAAATTTTCTTCACACTTCTACCTCTAACCCTCTGTTGTAGTTCCTTCCTATTTCTCCTACTGTAAACCGCGTCGAGCTCTACGAACGTGGAGATGATGCGGTATACAAACCTAAGGATTAGATTAGGATTTGGATGTGGTGCTTTTCTGCAATGTCAATTACGGGTCTGTTATATACTGTATGTTGAAAAGTAGCAGAGAGAGTAAGGCACCCTGTAGTACTCCAGGTGTCAAATATACTAGGTACGCCTCTACAGTCACCTGATCTACTGGCGTGTGTGTATGGTGCCGGGGGAGGGGGAAACTGGCGGTTCAGTTTGTGCCGGGGGAGGGGGAAGGGCCGCTTTTTTGTCTTCACAAATATGGTAATCTTATCCATGTAGGAAGGTATTTGTTGGCTTTCCTTCAGCTCTTTTGGACTCAAAATGGCCACAACTTAAAAATCAGTAAAGACCACTGTCTTAGGGAGAGGAGGAGATAGTGGATGCTGTGGATGGATAGACCGGATGGGCTATTCTAAATAGCCGTTAACTACAGTCTAATTTGTAATTATGCATTTTTACAGGATAGGGTTGGGAACTGTGGGTTGTGGTAGCCATGACTATTAATATCAAGATCTCAGAGAGGGGCAAAGCGACATGAAAGTTAATTGAGGGGGGGGGTTATAGGATGATATTTCACCTACATGTTCAAACCCACGCTGCTCCTTATGACCCTGGGCAAGTCATTTAATTCCTCCATTGCCTCAGGTAAATTAGATAGATTGTGAACCTTCCAGGACAGACAGGGAGAAATGCTCAATTACCTGAAAACTTAGTCAAATAACTAATTATTTTCTTACTGATTATGTTCATTGTTTATAGTCTTTTGTAAACCGCGTTGAACTTACAGTTACGCGGTTAATAAGCACAATGTTATGTTATAAATCCATGTAAACCAGTGGTCTCAAACTCAAACCCTTTGAGAGGCCACATTTTGGATTTGTAGGTACTTGGAGAGCCAGAGAAAAAATAATTAATGTCTTATTACAGAAATGACAATTTTGTATGAGGTAAAACTCTTTGTAGTCTATAAATCTTTCCTTTAAGCTAAGTCTTAGTAATAATATTGTAATTTATAGCTAAAGGGACATATGATCAAGAAACTGTTTTATTTTATTTATGTGATTATGATAAACATACTGAGGGCCTCAAAATAGTACCTGGCAGGCCGCATGTGGCCCCCGGGCCGCGAGTTTGAGACCACTGATGTAAACCATTCTGAGCTCCCCTAGGAGAATGGTATAGAAAATTGAATAAATAATAAATACCCTTACATCAGCCCTGGAGTGGTTGGTAGGGAGATTGTGAAGGCAGAATGGGAAGGATGACTTTATTGTTGCCAAATTTATTAATTTGTTCTGGTTTCTGTAGCAAATTTGTTTAGACAATCATACACTAGGACTACAAAAGTGTTATTTGAGTTTATTGCAGTTACTAAGGGCTCCTTTTACAAAGGTGCACTAGCGTTTTTAGCGCACGCTCCGGATTAGTGAACGATAACTGAAAAACTACCACTGGCTCAAGAGAAGGCGGTAGCGGCTAGTGCGCACGGCATTTTAGCAAGCGCTATCCCGCGCGTTAAGGCCCTAACGCACCTTTGTAAAAAGAGCCCTAAAATTATCAAAAATAAAAAAACAATCCCAAAGTAGAGCAAGACTGTGATGAGATGATAACTCTATCTCAATAAACGAATGTCCCACAGACTGATATATAATCCAAAATGCTTATCATTAAATATACTTAGTTGAATTTAAAGAAATTATTTTTGTGCTCATAGATCAATTGTACTCTGGCATAATTTTAGTCACCCTTATCACTCTATGGCCCTCATAAGGAGATGTGCATCTAGTTTACCTTTAAATCCTAGAATGGTGGATTCCGCAATAACCTCCTCTGGGAGAGCATTCCAGGTGTCCACCACTCGCTGCGTGAAACAGAACTTCCTGATATTTGTCCTGGACCTGTCCTCCCTCAGCTTCAGTCTATGCCCTCTTGACCATGTCACATTGGACATTGTAAACAACTGTTTTTCCTGCTCTAAATTGTCGATTCCTTTCAGAATTTTGAAAGTATCGATCAGATCACCTCGCAGTCTCCTCTTTCCAAGGGAGAACAACCCCAGTCTCTTAAGTTGTTCCTCTTAATCCAGTTTCTCCATACCTTTCACTAGCTTCGTTGCTTGACTCTGCACCCTCTCCAGCAGTTTTATATCCTTCTTTAGGTTGGGAGACCAATGTTGGACACAGTATTCCAAGTGTGGTCTGACCATCGCTCTATTATTACTGTCTCCGATCTACTCATGATTCCCTTCTTTATCATGCCTAGCATTCTATTTGCTTTCTTTGCTGCCGCCGCACATTGCGCTAACGGTTTCAGGGTCCTATCTATCAGTACACCCAGGTCCTTTTCTTGTTCGATCTTTCCCAGAGTTGTACCTGACATTCTCCAGTTCAATAATTTTTATTAAGTATTTTAAAGGATACAAGAATCATTTAAAGTACATAGAAACAAAATAAAGCTTTCTGTATATAAAATATATAAATCTATGTTTAACTGTATAGGAGCAAAGGCTCCAATTATTAAAAATGTATGTAAGGGATATATAAGATAAAGATGAGAGAGAGCAGTAAAGAAAAAGGAAAGAAAAATGAAAGAGAGAAGAGAGGAGAAGAAAAGGATGACAGGAGTGTCTAAGAAGATGAGCGTACATAGGAATCTAAGAATGACCATGGAGATTTATTGTATTTCAAGTTCATGCAGGTTCGGAATGTAACTCTCTTCTCATATGCATAGGATTCAAATCTATGATATATACTCAGAGAGTTCCACCAAAAGGTATAATCTTGTTAAAGAATTGCCTTGCTAAGCTGCATGCTCCAAAGTTCTTCGTCTGTATCACAACGTGGTAACCCCCTCTCTCCTCCATCTTGAATCGCCGCCGCATAGCGGCGGCCCGCTGGACACGCCCACCTACCAGCTGCCCTCTCTCCTCCATCTTGAATCGCCGCCGCATAGCGGCGGCCCGCTGGACACACCCACCTACCAGCTGGTACATGACTACAAATATCTCCTCACTTGCGGCGCACGCACATTTTATTAGGATAGTGTATAATAATATAATCACTTACGTTTGCTCTTGTTAAAGAATTGCCTTGCTAAGCTGCATGCTCCAAAGTTCTTCGTCTGTATCACAACGTGGTAACCGTAAGTCACTACTCAATACTAGAGTTATGTTAGTCTGACAGTTTTTTTTTTCTGTTCTTTGTTTCTTTTTTTTACTGTATAATTTTTATAATAATTTTAAAACTTTGCCGTTCCTGTTATATGTTAAGTTGGATTTTTGTCTGTGTTCTGTCTATTTCAGCATTTGATCTATAGGTTTTATTGTTTTTCCTTTTGCATGACTACAAATATCTCCTCACTTGCGGCGCACGCCACAAAGGAGCGCGAACAAGGAGCAGGTCCTGCTCCTTGTTGCGCTCCTTTGTGCGATACTTTGTATCCAAAGACTGAAGTCACTATTGTACTTCACTATCATTTTCATACTTTATCACGTCTTATCGATAGTAGTCGCTTTTTCTTGTTCTATAGTCAAAATCCTTTTTAAAGTTTTAGTTTTTTTAACTTTATTTTATTGTTTAACAATCTCAAACATTTTAATGGAACCCAATATATCTTCTATCCCAACCCACTGGGGCCGCAGACCTTCCCCAGTAATACCTACAACAAACCTCAACCCGACCCTTATCTCATTAAATAACAAGCAGACCTCGAGAAACTTAGCTACTAACCCATGCAATTCGCTCAACATAGCTATGATCAACGTTCGCTCTTTGCGCACCAAACATCACGTGATCAAAGATTTAATTACAGAACTTTCATTAGACATTCTCTGTATCACAGAAACTTGGCTCGCCGAGGGAGACGAGGCTTATCTCTCCTATTCTAGTCCTCCAGGCTACAGTTTCATATTTAATCACCGAGTCGGAAAGAAAGGAGGTGGTCTAGCAATAATTTTTAAATCAATTCTATCTTTAGTAATAGAAACTCCTCCAACTAATAACAATAATTTAATAGAATCTCTTCAAGTTAGAACTAATTCAAAGCCTAAAATAGATCTCCTCCTACTATATATCCCTCCCCCAATTAATCAAACTGCGGTAACGCACCTCTTATCCATAATCTCTGACTTCTCCACCTCCTCACAAATTCCTCTCCTCTTAGGAGACTTCAATGTTCACTTTGATGAGGTCTCTAGTCCAATCACAACTGATTTATTAACACACATAGACGATCTCAATCTAATATTATTAAATTCCGAGCCAACTCATTCTCACGGTCATACTTTAGACGCAATTATTGTTCCCAAAAAACTAAGTTCAAATTTTTCTCAACCCATTCCCCTTCCAGTCCCCTGGTCCGATCACTATCTAATTCAAACAACATTATCATTGTCATTTCCCAAGGTCGTTTATCCAGCCCCCAAAATTATCACCACAAGAGATTTTCAACATATAGATCACTCCTTGTTCCTTCGGCATTTACAATTGATTTAGAAAAATTTAGCTCTGAAACTTCAACCGAACAAACTAATACGTGGAACAAGGCATGCAAATCATTACTAGATACATTAGCACCAATAGTAACTATGAAAATTTCCTCAAAAAAACAAAGAAACCCTTGGTTCAACGCATCTTTAGGTCTTTTAAAACAACAAACACGATCAGCCGAACGAAAGTGGCGATCAAAACCCACCCCGGAAAACTTAGATAATTACAAAAAAATATCACAATATTACCAGCAATCAATTAACAAAACTAAGAAACAATTCTATCATACAAAAATCTCTAGTACCAAAAACCCATCATTCTTGTTTAAAGTTCTCAAGCAATTAACTACCTTTAAAATCAAAAAACCAATTTTAGACAAAGTAGCACCAACAGCTCAAACTTTAGCAAGTTATTTTCAAGAAAAAATCGTTCTGATTCGATCCAAAATCGCTAATAACTTACCTAGTATCATTAATCTATTCAGCCCTCCAGAAAATGAGGTTATTACATCCACGAATCAAACACTTCGTGCTACTCTATCTAATTTTATCCCTCCATCATTAAAAGCCATCGAAAATAACTTACATCATATGAATACTAAAGGCTCTATCCTAGATCCTATCCCTCCATTTTTCCTGAAACGACACTTTACAGTTTTCGGATCATATATCCTTCAAATAATCCACACTTGTTTATCTACAGCCAATGTTCCACCAGACTGGAAACACTCAATTATAAACCCAATCATCAAAGACCCAAAAAATAATCTTGATAAATGTTCTAACTATCGACCAATAGCAAATCTTCCATTCCTATGTAAATTAACTGAAAAAACTGTCTTTCAACAACTGACGGACTTCGTTGACAAAACACATGTACTCCACCCCAACCAAACTGGTTTCCGTACCAACCATTCTACAGAGTACTCATTACTTGGTCTCACTACATCCATAAATTATTATTTAGATCACCATAAATCCGTTCTCCTAATCTCCTTGGATCTTGCTGCAGCTTTCGATACCATCGACCATTATCTTTTATTACAACGTCTTGAATCCATAGGCGTAGTCGATCATGCCCTTGAATGGTTCCGCTCCTATTTCTCCGATAGATCCTACACAGTACAGTTCAACACAACAAAATCAAATCCTTACCACTCTAACTTTGGAATCCCACAAGATTCTATTTTATCGCCTTTATTATTTAATATTTACTTGGCTCCTCTTCTGACTCTTTGTCAATCAATAGGGTTTACAGTATACGCTTATGCCGACGACCTACAAATTCTACACCCCATTGACCCAACCAATCATTCTGAGATTCAGGCAATTAATCAAAAATTAAGTAAAATTCACGACTGGCTAAACATCAATAAATTATCACTGAGCATCTCAAAAACTAATACCCTCCTTTTCCCAGGAAAAGAGGGAGCTCAACTAATTTCCCCAATCATTATTGATAACATTCCACTATCATCAGTCACTACTATAAAAATTTTAGGTGTTCTCATAGACAATAAATTAACATTTCAACCTCAAATAAGCGCCTTAGTTAAAAATTGTTTTTATAAACTGAGAATGATCCGGTCATTAGCCCCCCTTCTCGACATTAGTTCTCTCAATATTCTGATACATTCACTCGTTATATCGAAATTAGATTACTGTAACTCGCTTTTAAAAGGAATATATCATAAAGACTTAAAACGTTTGCAGTTGATTCAAAATACTGCTATTAAGATAATTTCAGGAGCAAAGAAGTATGATCATGTAACCCCTCTCCTTCAAAATGCCCATTGGTTGCCAGTCTCACAAAGAGTAACATATAAAATTGCCCTTTTAACATTCGGAACTCTGCAGTCAAATGCCCCAGCCTTCATAGACAGATTACTGATTCCATACGACCCACCAAGATCCTTAAGGTCCATATCTCAATTTAACCTCAACATTCCTTCCCTAAAAAATATTGGCACACGCCGTACCTCAATTTTTTCAGTTACAGCCCCTACAATCTGGAACACTCTTCCACTATATTTAAAAACGGAAAAAAACTTAAAAAAATTTAAAAGCAACTTAAAATGTTTCCTTTTTAATGAAGCTTTTAACTGAAAAAAAAAGAGGCACATTTTAGAGATTAAATAATTAATATTTGTTTTTAATTTATACCCTTCCCCCTAATTCCTTTCGTGTTTACCTTAAATGTTTCTTATTTTTATTTTATCAATTGTATTTCTTACCCCCTTTACCAATCGTGTCTATTGCATGCCTGTCTATAATTACCTAATACGTCAGTCATGTTGATCTTAAAAAGTTTGTATTAAATGTTTTATTTACTTTTCTGTAAAGTTATTTTTATTCTGTACAACGCTTTGAAGAAACGAAAAAGCGTTTAATCAAAAATTGAATAAACTATAAACTATAATAGCGAAGGTGATTTCCAATTTTTTAGAATGTGCATGAGAGCAGTCACCAACATGGTATCAATGAGTTTAGGTGGACAATTTGATTGTGTGAAACATGGGTGTTGAGAGCGAAGGATTACAATGTCTATAGAGATTTCTTCTGAGCAGTTAGTAATAGATTGTATGGTGTTCCAGACGTAGGTCCAAAAAGAGCGGACTAGAGTACAATGAAATAACATATGATCAAGAGTTCCTTCCTCTTTCAAACAGTTCCAGCAAACAGAGTCTTGCTTTAAGTTAGCTTTCCACATGCGAAGTGGGGTCCATATTGCCTGCCACATAAGAAAGTACATTGATTGTGATACTCTAGAAGATAAAAGCGGGCGATTTGTTGATGACCAGAAAAGCTCCCAATCAATGTCAGAAAGCGGAGTGGTAAGTATAGCGTCCCAGTGCTTCATAGAGTGAGGTGAAAAAGTGAAGGAGTGATCTCTTAAAATACTGTAGAAGGATGATATCGCCTTGCCTTTTAATAGAGACAGAGAAGACCAGTTGTAAATAGTATTTTTGGAAGTCATATAGTCAAATCGTATATGCAAAGAAGGCAACACTCTAGTGAGAGAACGCCATTGTGAATAAGTAGAAGGAGGCAGCGAGTATGTAAAGCACAGTATATCGAATGGAATTAACGAGTTGAGGGTAGACAATTGATGGACAAACCATATACCTGCCCGCTGCCACCTTTTCCATGATAGAGATTTGTCGTGATTTTGAATTTTGGGATTGTTCCAAAGGGACATGAGTGGACTAACATTAACTGAGATTTCAGTCAATGCATCTATAAGATAAAGAGCATGCTGCGTTGCACCCAATAAAGAGTATCTCTTTAAGTGCCTTGGTATTGACACCGTTAGTAAGCATGAGATGTGTAAAGGCGTACATAAAAAACATTCCATTTCAAACCAGGCAGGAAGATCTTGAGTGGGAAGATTTTGAGTGGAGGAGTTAGTGAGCCAGTAAGCTCCATATTTGGCTAATGAAGCAATATAATAGTGATAGAAATCAGGAAAGTTAAGACCACCGTTGATCTTAGAGGCTTTCAGTTTGGCGAGAGCAATTCGAGGTTTTTTCTTGTTCCAAATGAATTCAGATATTTTCATATTTAGCCAATGAAATAATGATTTCTGGCATAACAGAGGGAGCATAGAAAGGATATAATTAATTTGAGGGGCCAGAGTCATTTTGATGGATGCAATTCTACCCCACCAGGATAAAAAAAGTGGAGTCCATCGAGATGTAGTGTTTAGAACTAGATTTTTGACTTTAGATATATTAAGATCTTGAGCATGAACCGAATCTTTATGTATTAAAATCCCCAAGTATTTCACAGCTTCATGTGACCATGAGAAAGGAAAATGAGCCAAATCTGATGGAAGTATATTATCATTTAGAGGGAAGATCTCTGATTTCTCCCAATTAACAGAGTATCCGGAAAGGAGGGAGTATTGAGTGATAATATGAATAAGATTGGGAAAGGAGAGTAAAGGGTCCCTCAGAAAAAGTAAAACATCATCAGCATAAGCTGCTAATTTGAAATCTCGATCAGAGGAGGGAATACCTTTAATTGAGGGACTTTGTCGTATAGCTGAAAGGAGTGGCTCCAACACTAAATTAAATAGCAATGGTGAGAGAGGACAGCCTTGTCGAGTACCTCTATGGAGGGGAAATTTATTGGATAAAGAATTGTTAATCCTAATACGAGCTGTGGGTTGATGATATAGCGTTTTTATCCAGTTTGTAAAAAATGGGCCAAAATTATACCACTTCAGGACACGGAAAAGGAAAGGCCACTCCACTTGGTCAAAGGCTTTTTCAGCATCAATAGCTAGGCCTATTACAGGGTCTGACATTGTTTTAGCATGAGCGTTAATATAGTGAAATAGGCGCAGGTTGTCTCCTATATATCTTTGTTTAATGAACCCTGTTTGATCTTTATGTATAAGCAATGGGATTATTTTGGTAAGTCTTAATGCAAGTAATTTTGCCATTATCTTGTAGTCTAAATTGAGGAGAGAGATGGGGCGAAAGTTTTTAACTAAAGTGTCATCTCTGTCAGGTTTAGGGATTACTACAATGGTGGCCTCGGTGAAATTGAATTGCTTGTCCGGAGTGGAGTGGAGGAAGTCATAATATTTAAGGAGATGAGGAGCTAGTAGGGTGCGAAATTGCTTAAAGAATTCGTTCGTGAAGCCGTCTGGGCCAGGGGCTTTCCCAGCAGGTAAGGAAGATATGGCAGTTTCAATTTCTAATATAGTTATTGGAGAATCAAGTTCCAATTTAACAGATTCTGGAATGGTCGGATGAGTTAAGGAGGTAAGAAATGAGTCTATATCTGCTTCAGGAGTGGTAGATTCGGATTGGTATAAAGAAGTATAGAATTTTTCAAATTGAGAGGAAATTAGAGATCTGGTTTTGACTAATTGACCTGATGGATTCTGAATAGCCGTTATATGTAGTCTTTTAGATTTATTTTTAAGGTATCTGGCCAAAGGACGACCCATTATATTATCTCCCATGTAATGACCAGAGTTAGAGATAAAAATATCACGCCTAGCTATATATGAAACTAAAGTATTATATTCATATTTAAGATTTTGAATACGTTGGAAAGTATTTGGGTCATGTATGTGATTAGACATATGTTGTAATTCTAAGGTTTTGATGGAGTTTTCTAAATCTTTTTCCTTTCTCATGGACTGTTTCTTTTTCCAAGAGGCAATTTTAATCAATTCACCTCTAAGGGTTACTTTGTATGCTTCCCAGACAATGGAAGGGCAAATTTCAGGATCTTTATAATTATTTTCAAAAAACTCCGCAGTGAAAGAATTGATTTTTTCAATAATTTCCTCGTCTAGCAGTAAGGCGTTGTTTAGCCGCCATGAGGGGGATTCCTTATGTGGGACTGAGATGGATATATATAAAGAGATGGCAGCATGATCCGTGAGAGAGATTGGATGTATAATGGTATTGGTGAGATCTTGAATAAGAGAAGGGGATAAGAGAAAATAATCAATTCTCGAGTATGTATTATGTGGAGGTGAAAAATGTGTGTATTCTCTACCTTTCGGGTAAAGCAAGCGCCAAGGATCCACAAGAGAAAAGGCGTCCTTTAAAGCATGAAGAGCTGTGAAAGACTTGGATTTGGAGGGTTTACAAGAAGAAGATCTGTCAATATATAGATCTTGAATTTGATTAAAGTCCCCTCCCAATATCAGAGAACAAGTATCAAATTCAACTATCGCCAGCTGAACCTCTTTGAAAAAGTCTGGGTGGTCTTTGACCGGGCCGTATATATTAAGAAAAATAAAATTAGTTGAGTGTATCGCAGCATGTACTAGACACCATCTTCCTTCAGTGTCTATTTTAAAATTGTGGATAACGGGAAATAGTTTATCATTGAGAAATATTGACACACCATTTTTCTTTTGATGAGTTGCAGGGGAATATAAGTGAGTTGAAAATCCCTTTAGTTGAAATTTCGAGGCAGCAGCGGGTAGGAGGTGGGTTTCCTGCAAATAAATTATATCAGGATGTTTATTGGATACATAATTAGCTATCTTTTTCCTTTTAATGGGATGGTTAAGACCATTCACATTAAAGGAAAAAACATGTAAATCAGCCATAATATATGATATATATTGTTGAATCATAGATTATATCTCCTCTGTCCAGAAAAAATAACTGATATAATTGTAAGCTCGGGCAGACACTCCTGTCTAAGAAGAAGAGAGATAAAAAAAAGTGTGAAAGTAAAAGGAAAGAAATCAATAATATCAGCATAGTATATGGTCAGAAAAAGAATGGACCACACTATTCTACATATTTTAAAACATTTTAAATGTGATCCTGTGACCACGGAATAATAACACATATGGAACAACTAGTAAATTCCACACCTATTCAATAACAGAAAATTTGAGATTAGTGTGCTTAATTTAGCAGAATATATGACATAGTATATACAATTCATTACGAATTATAAGAAGATGAATAGACAAAATAGACAGTGAATTTGGAACTATCCAAGCAGGATGTCATATCTCTATATTGATCAATCTAAGGTAGGTTTAAAAGATGCAAAAATAAGAGGAGTTAAACCGTTGGATCCATCGCCAGGGCGCTGCCAGCTACTGTCACAGGTATAGAATCTATAAATTGTTGAGCAGCTATTGTGTCTGTGAAGGTGTGTGATTTCCCATCATGCCAAATGCGTAGGGATGCAGGATATATAAGTGCAAATCGCACTCCTCGATGATGAAGTATGGAGCATAGTGGTGCCATCGCCTTACGAAGGGAGGATACATGTAAAGAGTAGTCATTGAATAGTAGTAATTTTTGTCCTTTATATTCAAGCCGGCCAGATATCCGAAAAGCTTGCATGATAAGCTCCTTTTCTTTCCAGTTGATGTATCTAGCAATTGTTGTTCGCGGGTGGTTGTTATCACTTGTACGTTGGCCCAAACGGTGTGCCCGTTCGCATAAAAAACCAGTCGTTGGGGTCACCAGGCCAAGTTGCTTTGGTAGCCAAACTTGGAAGAAGTGATAGAGGTCTTGGTCTGCTTGGAGCTCAGGTAGCCCCACTACTCGTATATTATTACGACGCTGACGGTTCTCCTGAGCATCTAAACGTTCTGTCAGTGCTGTCACCTGGGTCTGTAAACTAGTCACACTCTCCCGTTCATGTAGTACTGCGTCCTCATTTTCAGATATCCTCTGTTCTACTGCTGTAATACGGCCAGCCTGTGTTTCAAAGCGGTCATTAATGCAGTCAACTGCTGATTGTAATTTATGAAGTTTATCTTCCAAGGATTTAGTGACCATTTTTGAAATTTCCTGTGCCCATTCACTCCAGTGTATCGAGGTTGGAGTGGGAATTGGTGACGCCGCCATTTTGAGCATGGAGCAGTCAATTTTGTGTTTCGGCGTTTTCGCCGATTTTACTGGCATGACGGGTTGTTGCGCACTAAAAGAGGGCTCACTTACCAACAACCGTCGACAGGGACCCCAGTTGTGGCGATCTGATTTGTTTTGTTTATTAGGCAGACGAGTTCAATAACTCCGAGATATTCGATTTCAGATACAAATTAAAGTTCCTTGCATCAAGTTCTCTCCGATTGTATAAAAATATATAAGATATAAAAGCACGGTTTAATTTAAAACTAGGTGCGGGTGTAAGGAGCCGTTACACCATATGTGTAATCACCGCGGCAATCAGGCCACGCCCCATTTTTTTTTTTTTTTCCCTTCCCTTTCCTTTCCTTCTTTCTTCCCTTTCTTCTTCCCCCTCGGCGGCCCACAGTGGGCTGAGAAAGGAAAAAAAAAAGTATCACTCTAATGAGCTGAGGAGAGCAAGGCTCCTAAATGAGCAGTGCAGGGTAAATCTCTCTTGCTTGAGGGGTGGAGGAAGGAGGGACTGTGTCGAAAGTGGCTGTTGGGGGCAAACCGCCGATCTCGGGCTCCTCCGGTGCAGTGAAGGGGGACGCCTCGATCTTCCTTCCCCTTCACTGTGCTGGTTTTTGACGAGGGGTCTTGACATTCTATACTCGTGTTCCTTGTTCTTTCTGCCTAAACTAGTGGTTATCTTCAGTGTTCGCTGTAGTGTCCCAAATCCTTATGTATGAAATATAAATCATTAAAGTGCACTTATCTTATAAAAAAAGTGTTCAGACCCCACCTTTTACAAAACCATAGCGTGGTTTTTAGTGCCAGCCGCAGAATTCCTATGAATGTCAGAGCTGTTATGGCCAAGGCTGGTGCTAAAAATCACGCTATGGTTTTATAAAAGGGGTTTTTAATGAAATAAGCATTTTGGATTATATATCACTAGTCTTTAAGCCCGTTACATTAATGGGTGCTAGAATAGATGTGTCCGTCTGTCTTTCTTTCTGTCTCTCTCTCCTTGGCTGCTTTCTGTCTGTCTGTCTTTCTTTTTGTCTCTCTCTCCTTGGCCGTTCTGTCTGTGTCTCTCCCTGGCCCCCCTGTCGGTCTTTCTTTCTCGCTCCTTGGCCACTGTCTGTGTCTGTCTGTCTGCCTCTCTGGCCCCCTGTCTGTTTGTCATTCTTTCTATCTGTGTCTCTCCCTGGCCCCTTGTCTGTCTGTCTTTCTTTCTGTCTGTCTCTCTCCTTGGCCCCCTGCCTATCTCTCTTTGGCCTTCCGAGCAAACCAAGATTGCTGCCTGCCCCCCAGCACACCCCTCCTGCCAAAGCAGCTCCTTTTCCCTCTCCCTCTCCACTTTTTTCTGTCTGTCTCTCTCCCTGGCCCCCTGCCTATCTCTCTCTGGCCCCCCGAGCAAACCAAGATTGCTGCCTGCCCCCCAGCACACCCCTCCCCCCAAAGCAGCCCCTTTTCCCTCTCCCCCTCCACTTCCCTGTGCAGCAGTAGCAGCCGGACGCCTTGCAGCACCTCGAACACCCTTTTGCCGTTGCTCTCACTGCCGCTGCACGCCGCAAATGGAACACGGCATGGAAGCACAAATCAGCGCGGCAGGGATCACGCTGTGTCAACTGCGCATGCACGGGTTAGGGTTTTATTATAGAGGATTCATCATTTGTTTATTGAGATAAGAGTTTCAAGTTTCAATTTTAATAAAGATTTGATTGATTGCTTAATCAGAATTCTAAGCAATGTACATATTACTAAAATTACAAAATTTAGGGAACAATACAACAAATGACAAAACTAAGTTTTGCAAGACTAATGAGTAACGCTACAGACCCATGAAACACAAAAAGATGAAGGGGAAGGAAATACAAATTGCTAGTAAATAAGACGTTCAAGGGAAAAACAAAAGGGAAGGAAAAATCAGTATACTTCAAATAAGCTATACAGTGAAGTTAAAATCTGGCCACAAGACTGGCTTACTAATTATTAAATGCATCCTTAAAAAGAAAGCTTTTTAATTTGCTCTTAAATTTATCCAAGTTGCGTTCTCATTTATCATTTAACCTCAGATGTTGTTTAGTATTAATTTGCTTCCCTGTGGGTTAAAAAAAAAAAAAGTGTGATAGGATGATAACAAGAATGGTAAACTGAAAGAGATAACATTGTGATGAAGATCTGGCCCTGCCTGTGTTCTTGTGTGTGTGCAGTGCATTATATGGATTGCAGTTCAGCAGGTAACTGCAGGGCAGGCCCATGTGACCCACTCCTTCCAATCAAGTGCTGCCTTCAGCAATCAGAAACAGCTGCTGCCACTTCATCTCTCAATACATGCAGAACAGTGTCTCTTCCATTTTCAGATTCATATTGATGGATTGGCTAGGCCCTGATTAATTGTGGCATTCTTTTTAAAAGCTTCACTCTCCTATCAAGCCTTTAATGCAGTGGTCTCTAACCTTTTTCGTGTAAAGGGCCACAATGTGAATATGAGAAAGCTCTGAGGGCCAACAAAAGATTTCAGGCTTACACATTTGAGCATATAATAATTAAATGGATGGATTATGCCACTGAGTTGGGTACTGACTCCTGGCAACACACAGTGAGGATCCGCCCTGTGATGTTTCACTAAGGTTATCATATTTTTTTCCGGGAAACCCTGGACACATGACCCCGCCTCAATCTGCCTTCAACCCCACCCTGTTCTGCCCCATCCATGCTGCCTCCATTCCACCCAAGCCCCCAAAGTCTCCTTTCTTCTTCCGGATGAGCTCCAGCCACGTCTGGAGGGCCTGGAGCATGCGCAGATGTGTGTAACATCATCCGGGCATGCTCAGAGGCCCTTCAGATGCGGCCGGAGCTCATTGGAGTTTTCCAAAACCCAGACAAATGCTGGGTTTTGGAGTGTGCGTCTGGGAGCCCGGTCAGTCCTCTAAAAAGAGGACATGTCTGGGTTTTCCTGGATGTCTGGTAATCCTATGTTTCATGGCAGAGTACAGGAGTGGTTTGCCATTGCCTTCTCCTGTGCAGTGTGTGGCTGCTGCCCAACATGGGGCCCCTCGACCTTCAGCACCTGGTATTCCTAAATGGTCTCCTATCCAGGTACTAGCCAAGCCTGATGCTGCTTAGCTTCCAATAGCTACCAGGGCAGCCAGGCCATAGGTAACGGTTAAATACATCATTGAAAATTTTGTTTTCCTTAGGCATTCTTCTGTGTTTTAGCAAAACTTTGGCATAGTTTCCACAATTGAACACAAGTGTTTCATAGTTTCTCTAGATTTGTCATACCACTATGTACATGTACATCTAATTATGATTCCTAAAAAATGGCTCTGAGAGACGGCATGGCAATCCTAAACAGAAAGCTCTTTTGGAGGAAATTGTTTATTGGCGGCCAAGCTTTTTGTTTAGGATTGCCACACGTTGGAGTCATTTTTTAGGTTTCATAAGATTGATTTCTAATTAACTTGGCAAAATAGTAGACTTCCATCATTCTACTATATAGACTCCTGAGGCAGGCCCATTTGGGGCCTAAACATGATCGTGTCGAGTCTTGGTAAATAATAAAGGACATTGAGCACCAGAGTCTACTTCACAGTTTGATTTCTACTTTCTGATGTCATCACATCGACATTTGCGCATGCACAAAGGCCCTCCAGACAGGGTCTTGAGCCGCCAGTGGTGGGATGCTGCAAGAGGAGAAGTGCTGGCCAGGAGGAGAGGTGCTGGCGCCAGCTGACTGCCTACAGAACATGTCGCTCACCGCGAGAGACAAGTCCTGTAGGCAGTCAGCCAGCGCTAGCACCTCTCCTCCTCGTCGGCGTCTTGAGTCACACCTGGAATCTCACCGCAGCACAGTTTGCGATATACTGCTCTATCTTATCTGTTTATATGTTCCGCTTCTGCGGACCGTTAAGATATTTTCATATATATTGTGTTGATATTGCAAGTGGTACACTATGATAAACTATGTACTGTTATTTAAATATGTTATTGTTGTAATTGTTTATTGCCTATGTTTAGATTATACTTGTTGTATTCTGCCTTGGGTGAATTTATTCAAAAAGGCAGTAGATAAATCTTAATAAATAAATAACATTAATACAAAATTTTTTAAATGATTTTCAAAACTGAAATCCCACAGAGGTTAATAAAAGATGGCATACAAACTCTGACCCTCCCACCTTCTTGTTTGTCTTTATCTGTGTGCCAGTCCATATCATTTGGTGGCAGAAATACTCTCTGAGGTATCCAATCCCCTCCCATAATTGGTCACAAGTATACTCCCCTGCTTAGCTTTGCAATGGTGTGTAGCAGTGTCCGGAGCTGTGGCCTACAGGACTGACAGACAGAGAGCAAAGCAGAACTGGCTGTCAATCCATAGGTCATTGCCCTGAACAACCTGGGGAAGAAGTGTCATTGACCTCACAATACCGGCCATTCCCCTTTTTGT
The DNA here is from genome assembly GCF_902459505.1 of Geotrypetes seraphini. Lineage (NCBI taxonomy): Eukaryota > Metazoa > Chordata > Amphibia > Gymnophiona > Dermophiidae > Geotrypetes > Geotrypetes seraphini. The sequence continues at coordinate 70,534,642 of NC_047091.1, read as the reverse complement.
CAGGCCTGAGACAAAACTAAAGTGACTCACTCACAAATGTGACGTGCAGGCAAGCGGAAGAAGGGCCAGTTTGGGTTCAGAGACTCAGGTCACAAACACTCAGCTCCCTACTAAAGTCTTTCCAGGAATGGTCAAGAACGGAGCTCAGTCTCAGTAATTATCGGGGGGGGGGGGGGAAAAGGGGGGGTAGCAGGGAAGAATTATGTCAGATGAGAACTAGAAAATTCATTTTAGGCCAAGCCTATATTCAGTTCTCCTCATCAGTCATCCCCATGCAAGACCTCCCTCTAATTCTGTCCTATCCCATTCTCCCAGGATCCTCCTACTGCAGAACCTCTCTCCTAATTCTGACCCATTACAAAATCTCTTTCCTAATTCTGTCTCATCCCAGTCTCCCAAAGATCTTTCCACTGGAAGACCTCTCTGCTAATTCTAATCCATCACAAGACTTATTTCCTAATTCTGTCCTAAGGGTCTTTCCACTGCAAGACCTCTCTCCAAATTTTGTCTCATTTGACTCTTATCAGGGTTCCTTTCCACCATAATATATCTGTCCTTAATCCCTTCTATCTGGCTGTCATCAGGGAGGGAATCTTCTTCTCCTACCAGCCCTCCTTTGTTACTCCTTCCAGTTCAGTTCTCATTAGTAAAGTTGTCTTGCACCAGAGGGTCTTTGAAGTGGTCACAAAATGCATAGGATTTAGAGAAGCCCTATAGAAATGCACCTGAGCAGGAGGAAAAGCTAAGGTAAACTGGATCCCATTTCTTTCCTCTGCCAGCCCCCTACCAAATCCAGGGCAAGCTTCTAGGGCCATTCATGTGTCTGGCTGCTAGACTATGCTAGCAGCAGCAGCCAGGGAGTACAGCCAGCATTTCATTACCACAGCAAGCCCAAATGCACGCAGTGACAAATGCGTGCATGAAGGGAGGGGAATTTTTGGAGACAGGAGTGTGTTATAAGTGTTCAGAGCGGTGGTCAGAACGCGATTTGTAAGAGTAGTGGGGGGGGGGGTTTCCCCCTTCTCAGTGAAAGCACGAGTGTGTGTGGGGTTCCTCCCCACACTCCACTCAGAGCACGAGTTGTAAGTGTAGTGAGGGTTCCCCCCATACCCTCTCTCAATGAGAGCACAAGTATAGTGGGGGGGTTTCCCCACACCCCCCTCAGAGCGCAAACGGTAAGGCAGAGGGCGGCGTGCCTTTGTCCTGCACATATGTCGGGGCGGAATTGTCGGCGCACCAGTATCCTGCGTGCACTTGACGGGTCACGCCCATACCCCCCCTCCGAGCGCAAATGGTAAGGCAGAGGGCGGCGTGCATTTGTCTTACATGCAAATGTCGGGGCAGAATTGTTGGCGTGGCAATGTCCTGAGTGCATTTGACGGGTCACCATTTAAAATAGCTATCTGCTTTCTGTTATGAATACTTTCCCATTTGGTTTTCCCATTTAGTTTTCATCAGAGACCTTTCAATATAGGGTCTCTTTCCTATTTCCAAATCCTGAAAGACTTTATGCCTTCTCATGCTGACAGTAGGTGACATTGAAAGAGTGATCCCAGGCTCCCCCAAGCCCAAGCCAAGAATGGAACCTGGACTTATCCCTGAGAAGTGCAAAGCATCAACCTCTGGCATAAACTGCTACATATATATGAACGTCCTACTACTACTAATCATTTCTATAGCGCTACTAGACATGCACAACACTGTACATCAAAAGGCAGAAGAGACAGTCCTTGCTCAAAAGAGCTTACAATCTAGTCAAGACAGACAAACTGGACAAGAAAGTGCGTCAATGCACAGTGCTCAGGTGGGGGAATTACAAAGGGAATGATAGGACAGATATTGGTGCTTAGAAGGCGGGTTGGAATTTGGAATTGAAAGCATCTTCAAAGAAGTGGGCTTTGAGTATGGATTTGAATACTGCCAGAGACGGAGAGAGACTTATCCAATTAGCACAGTGCCCGAGGGGGGGAGGGGAGGGGGGAGAGATACTGAGGAGCTATTGAGGAAATATACTTGTAAGTAAGAGGAGTCTGAGCTGTATGCGGAAACAGATAGGGAGCCTATGAAGTGACTTGAGGAGAGGGGTAATGTGGGCATAGTGACATTGACAGAATATGAGGCATGCAGCAGTTCTGAACAGATTGAAGGGGAGAGAGATGGTTTAGCAGAAGGCCAGTGAGAAGCAGGTTGCAGTAGTCTAGGTGAGAGGTGATGAGGGTCTTGGCAGTGTGCTCAGGAAGGAAGGATCTGATTTTAGTGATATTGTAGAGAAAGAAATGACAGGTTGTAGCAGCCTGTTGGATATGTAAAGTGAAGGAGAGAGATGAGTCAAAGATTAACCCAAGGTTGCGAGTCAACAAGACAGGAAGGGTGAGAGTGTTGTTCACAGAAATGGAGAATGGGGGGAAAAGGAGAGACAGGTATACGTGGAAAGATAAGGAGCTCAGTCTTGGACATGTTTAATTTTAGATGGCAGCAAGCCATCCCGGTAGCAATGTCAGACAAGCAGGTTGAAACCCGGGACTGAATGTCTTTTGTCATTGCAGTTCAGAACTTGTTTTCTCACAGTGCTTTCTGACACTGGGCCTAACATTCAGATTCCTCCATAGATCCCCTGCTGGAGATTCTGACTCCCAGGTGTATTGGGCCTTCGCTCATTCTGTGCTGTCTGGGATGTACATAGGTGCCCATGGATAATAACAGCATCTCCACTGGAAACCCAGAACATTCCACATGGAGTTGCTGTTACACACAATAGACACTAAGATAAGGTGTGGAGGGAGGAGGGATGGATATCACAGCATTCAGGCTGGTGACAACTGCGGTCTGCTGCAGACTTGACAGAAGCAGAATCCTGAGAAAAGATGAAAAGAAAAAGATTAATAGACCCACTCTGGCACTACTTTATTTCTTCTTTATTGCATGGATATTCTAGTTTCTCTCTTATACATCCCATGTTCAATGTAGTGCACATAGCAGGACAATTACAAATATCAGTGCATTTTTTTTGGTTCCCTGTTCTTTTGACCTTCCAGATGAATTGGAAGTGACTTTTACTGGGCTGTGGTGCAATAATCAGTAAAGGGTCATAGATTTGAAATATCACCTTTCAATGGTACAGCCACAGGAAATGTAATACAGAAATCAGAACTTCAAGGTTCTGCATGCAATTGGGGGAAACCCAGGACTGGATCAACCCTGTCAGGTGAATCTGGATTCAGGTGGCAACTCTAGTGTGTAGGGGTGGTGTGAGAAGTTTGGGATATCTATGTAGATGTGTTTTATGGTGCATTTGTGTATGTGGAGAGGCTGTATATGCAGATTGAGACTGATATGGACTAGCCACTATCGGAGACAGGCTACTGGACTCAGTGTACCTTGATCTGGCTCAGCGTGGCTTTTCTTAGGAATGTGTGGGGCACATGATGGGGGCATAGATTGGGTGGGGGCTGTGTGTCTTTGGTGGTAGATTGGTGGTATGTATGTATGTGGATGATGATTACTCAGGTTGGAGTGGAGGAGTAACCCAGCAGATAAAGGAGCAATCTAGGAACCAGGGAAGCCTTCAAAGCCACTGTCTCCTTGGGGTTCATAGACAAAATTGTGCGAGACAACGGCACGCAGACAACTGAGAGCAGACAACTGAGCGCAAGGTTGACGGTGCGCCGAAGAAAAGCACTATTTTAAAGGGTTCTGACGGGGGTGTTGGTGGGGAACCCCCCTATTTTACTTAACAGACATCGCGCTGGCATTGTGGGGGGTTTGGGGGGTTGTAACCCCCCTCATTATACTTGAAACCAAACTTTTGCCTGTTTTTTAGGGAAAAAGTTCAGTTTTAAGTATAATGAGAGGGGTTACAACCCCCCAAACCCCCCACAACGCCAGCGCAATGTCTGTTAAGTAAAGTGGGGGGGGGGGTTCCCCCAACACCCCCGTCGGAGCCCTTTAAAATAGTGCTTTTCTTCGGCGCACCGTCAACCTTGCACTCAGTTGTCTGTGCTCAGTTGTCGGCACGCCGTTGTCTCGCGCGATTTAGTCCCGTCACAATCCTTGGGCAAACCACTTCGTCCTCCATTACCTCAGGTATAGGGTTATCATATGGCTCCAGAAAAAGGAGCACTGATTGAGACCTCCAGGTTTTACTTCCATCAATGGAAGTAAAACCCAGAGGTCTCAATCTGTCCTCCTTACTTCCATTGCTTTCAGTCAAAGTAAAACCTGAATCTCTCAATCCATCCTCTTTTTCTGGAGCCATATGGTAACCCTACTCAAGTACAAATGTAGGGGTTGACATTTAAAGGCACTTATTTGGGTTGGAGCAGCTTATGCCCTGCTAAGTGCTGGCAAGAGGGATATTCAGTGGTAGTAACCAGATAGTGCTGCTAAATGTTTCCTCTGACTGCCACTTAGTGTTGGGATTAGAGAATGACACGGTGACAAAATTCATCACCGTTCCTGTCCCTGCGGATAACCGCAAGAAATAAACCCAAGTCATTTTCTAGTGTCTATTTCATCCTCTGTCTTTCTACACCAGCATTATTCAAAGCAAAGCTTGTGGGTCAGTGGTTGTGGCCATTCATACTCTGATTCTTCCCTCTTTCCTTAAAGAATGACATGAAGATGGTTTCCCGCGGTTATCCGCGGAGACGGGAACGGTGATGAATTTTGTCACCGTGCCATTCTCTAGTTGGGATGCTCTAAGGGTGGAGTTGGATGTTTCCTGGTTAGCAAGGGACAGTACCAGTGATCAGCACTGACTCCAGAAATTCAGCAACAGCCACTATCCAGGTACTGTTGCGGAATTTCTCAATATATTTACCCACTGTGGGTTTGATACCAGGGGCATGATTCGAAATCCCTGAGGCTGGGAAACCTTCCGTTAACTAATATTAGACATCCATGTGTTCCTTTCCTCTTCCTCATCTTTTGATTTCAAACCCTCCTCATCCCCTTCAAAATCTGCACCTCTTCACACACCACCCCTGCACCCCATAAGCACAGCAATGCCTCACAAGACAAAGTATGGTATGTTTCTTTCAGATATTTTTTCCCAATGTCCAGATCATTCGCTGAACAAAATACTTTCAGTCAAGCAAACTCCTCCCTATCCCCTTCCAAATGAAGTAGTATATGAACATCTAGGCTGGGTAAAAATAGGAGGAAGGGAGAAAGAGTTGCATATAGGGTTAAAAAAATAAATCATAAAGCAAACACAAATTTAGCCTTCTTTTCAGAGTCAGACAGCACTGCTGGATATCTCCTAAAGTCAATTAGATTTCAATTGTTTTTTTTTTTGGGGGGGAAGGGAGGGACAGAGAGATCAATGTTTAGAGGAAGTTCTGGATTTCTCCTGGAGTCGTTGGATATGTTAGAGGTGGGCAGAGGGATCAGTGGGTTTCCGGATTTCTCCTGGAGTTATTATTGAATGTGTTTGGGGGGGGGGGGGGCAGAGGGATCAGTGGCTCTGATTTTATAGAAAACATGTATGGTTACCAGATTTCTTCTTAAAAAAAGGACACATGGTCCTGCCTGTTCTGCCACCAGTAATGCCCCATTCCTCCCCCAGCCACATCCCCAGCCTGGCCTCCACACAAAGCTCATCTCTTCTTCCCCGAGTCTGGAGGGCCTCCGAACATGCGACGTGATGATGCCACATGACACTGCATTGCATCCATATATGCTCGGAATAGTTATGCTCTGGAACGCGTTGCCAGAGGATATGGTAAGAGCGGATAGTGTAGCTGGTTTTAAGAAAGGTTTGGACAAATTCCTGGAGGAAAAGTCCATTGTTATTGAGGAAGACATTGGGGAAGCCACTGCTTGCCCTGTTATCGGTAGCATGGAATAGTGCTACACCTTGGGTTTTGGCCAGGTACTAATGACCTGGATTGGCTACTGTGAGAATGGGCTACTGGGCTTGATGGACCATTGGTCTGACCCAGTGAGGCTATTCTTATGTTCTGTTCTTATCCAGATGCGGCGCCTTACAAAACCTGGACAAACTGCTAGGTTTTGGAAAGTCTGCTGGACACCTGGACAGTCCTCTAAAACGAGGACATGTCTAGGTTTTCCCGTACATCAGGTAACCCTAATAATGTGCAATATATTTTAAAATAAATAAAATAAGGATGTGCTTGGATTTCAGGTGCTGAATTGGGAAAATGGAAGAGACAGTTCGCTCTGGCATCCCCCTGCTTCTTTCTTCCTACCCCTTGATCACCACTTGAAAGCAACTAGAAATCAGGTCTTGAGATTACAGGAACTTCATCTTGACACCTCTTGTGCTTTTGGCCATTACCCTAGGTATGATATAGATTGTGAGCCCTCTGGAAAAAAGAATATGCCCATTGTATCTGAATACATAGGAAGCAGAACGCTGCTTGGTTGGGGGGGGGGGGGGGACATGGAACCAGGAGCTCTGCCTTAGCCCCACGGAATCCTATGGTGTGGCCTCTCCCCCACCTCCCGACTCCCCACCCACCTCTTCTCCCGGTGCTGTACTTTTAAATCTTCAGGCAGCCCCTGTGCAGCATCAGCGAGCAGGCCTGCCCCCGGAAGTAGAATGAAGTGCTCCAGGGCTGGCTAGCTCACTGATGCTGCGTGGCAGCTGCCGGAAGATTTAAAATTAGAATACCAGGAAGCAGGTGGGAGGGAGGGCACCAATTGAGAGACCACCAATCTTTGGCGAGGCCAAGGCCCCTGTGTCCTCCTCCATTCTGACGCCCATGCCTGAATATACTCACCTTGAACTACTGCTGGAAAGATGTGAGCCAATACTAGATAAATACAAATAAAGAATCCTCAGAGGAAAATTCTATAAACTTAGGCTTGGTAGGCACCTACCGGTGCCTAAGTTAATTGGGAAATGCCATTTGAAACAGAAAGCAATGTCAAATTTTAAGCGCTTACCAGCGCCTAATTAAAAGATGTTGGAATCGCACCTCTGGAGGAGCTTACCAGCGCCTAATGCTACTATAGACATGGCTAACGCTGGAAGTGGCATTAGGTGCTGTAGAGCGCCTACGTAGGCACTATTCACGGCAGAGATAGGTGCCGGAAATGTCAGCCTTGAAAACCCTGGCCGTCGTTTCTGGCTCCTATATTTCACGGAGGTGCGATTCTCTAAATGGCGCCACTGCGTGACTGACACATGATCGGTAGACGCTTTTTATGCGGCTACCGATATTGGCACTGTTTAGAAAATCTGGGACTTCCTGTGTAACCAAATTAAGATCTGTCTCTGTCTCCTTCCCTCTAACACATACCCTGAGGACAGAGCAATCTTCACCCTGCTCCCGTCCTCCTCCTCCTCGGTTTAAAGCTGGAAATAGGGCAGCTTAATAAATCCATTATAGGCCCCCTTATCATAAGTGGGCTATCATAACTGGAACGTGAACTGAAGTTTGAGAAAGTCAACAGGCAAACATCTCTGTCAGGAAGGCTCCATAAGAACTCAACATCCTAAACCATGTGAAAAGCAGAGGAGGGGAAGAAATTAAAAAAAGAGGGGGCATTTATGGGGCCATAATCCTGATAAGGAAAATTTAGAAGCTGCTCTCGGTTGCCCACAGTGTGACACCTCCTCCCTCCAATACTGCTCGAGAACCAAACATCTCACTGCACCCATTTGGATCCCAAGAAGACTGCCCAGCGCCTGCCTCTCCTCATAAGGACATAAAAATAGCCATACTGGGTCAGGCCAGGTCACAAGTACATGGCAGAAACCCAAATACTGTAGTATCAGCATTCTCCAGTCTCAGGAACAGCAGTGGCTTCCCCCATGCCTATTCTAAGTAGCAATGGACTTTTCCTCCAGGAACTTGTCCAACCTTTTTTTTTTTTTTTTTTAAACCCAGATATGCTAACAGCTGTTACCACAATGACAATAAAAACCCACTTTCATAGGTGCCAACATTTCAGAATGATTGAGGGTGCTAGACACAATTCAAATTAGCTCTCACTAGACACAGTGAAGGAACTTACTCAATATTAGCGTGCTCAGCATCCAATGACACCCATAGAGCTGTCTCCTATGCCCATATTCAGAAGGGTGTGGCTAATAACCAGGGAAACAGAAATCCTGCTCAAAGAATCTTTGCTGGACAAAGTCCACTAGGCTCGGGCAGAGAGAAAGAGGTGTGTCATGCCTTGTGTGAGATGGGGAGGGATGGCTGGTAGAGAAACTTAAGGACCAGGTGAAATCTGTATCAGAAGTAAGAGAGAAGCTTGAACTAGATTTAAAAAAAAAGAAAGAAAATTCAGTATAGTGTTGAAAAGAACAAAAACGATCCACATTTCCCTTTTTAAATTCTGATTATTTTTGAGACGTCTGAAAAATGCTTATACAGTATATTGGTTCAATCTGTCTGAGGCAGATTATGGGGAATTTGCCCTATGTGCTGAATTTCACCAGAATCTTGGCAGTGGCCTTTGTTAAATACACAAAGTACTACGAAAACCTTTCCTTCCCTGTGTAAAAAAAACCCAACTGAACAGTGCTACAAAATTCCAGATATGATTTTCACTAACTTATGTCATTCTTGAGGTGGCTATCGGTGCTTACAAAGTGTTTGCCTGCTATAAATGCAAGTATATCAAAGATTCTTCACAAGATCCTCCTGCAGGCATTATACCGATTCATGTAAAGCACGCTTACAGAACAACTGAGAAGTATCTTCATCAGAATCCCAGGCAGTTGTAACATTTATAACTTAAAACTATAAAAAAAATACAAGAAGGATGGTGATGAATAGTAGAGACTCATCGGAGTCTTGAGCTGGTCACCCATGCCTAAATCCAGCAAGCCAATAATACACAGCAGCCTACACTGCCCCTCCTGCCCACTTCCAGTCCAGTTCTCAGCAGGGATCTCCCCTCTATACGGCTTTCATCAGGCTTTCGTCAGGGATGGAGCTATTTTGAAGAGGGTTAACCCTTTAATTGGCAGATGGTGAAAACGGCTGCTTTACGTAACGATGTTGAACGAGAGCACCAGTGCTAAGTATCAGTCATTTGGAGATGCAGATCTTCCATAAGAGCCACCGAAAACATATGTTGCTTCTGAGCAACAATGCCAAATAAAGGGTTAAATAGAATAAAACCTGGTAGGCAGTGCAGGACTTTGATAAGGCCTGTACAATCTTAAGACCTAGCTACCAATCCCACCTCTCCCACCAAATCACACTGTGTGATCTTTTTAACATGTGTAAACATGAGTTCAAATTCCACCACTGCCTTCAGATCTGGGACACCAATTATCGTTATGAAGGAAGGAGTGGCCTAGGAGTTAGCGCTACAGCCTCAGCACCCTGAGGTTGTTGGTTCAAATCCCGCGCTGCTCCTTGTGACCCTAGGCAAGTCACTCAATCTTTCATTGTCCCGGGTGTGTTAGATAGATTGTGAGTAGAGAATGACTCAGTGACAAAATTCATCACCATTCCCGTCCCCATAGGAAACCATCTCCATATCATTCTTTAAGGAAAGTGGGAAGGATCAGAGTATGAATGGGCACAACCACTAAAGAATGAATGACACGGGATTGTTTCCCACAGCTATCAGCAGGGATGGTGATGAATTCTATCACCATGTCATTCTCCAATTGTGAGCCCACCAGAACAGATAGGGAAAGTACTAGAGTACTATAAATACCTAAAATAAATAGAAATGATGGGACCTCAAAAAAGTTTTTCAATTTCTGTGCTCAACCATCCTTTCTTTCTCTTTCTCTGTGCCACCCTAGATCCCCCCCCCCCCCCTTCAGCTTTGCTGTCTTGGGTGTAAATGCACAAATCTAATCTTTTCAAGGATGTTCAGATGTGCTTAGTCAGACTGTTTTATTCAGCAGCCTGTCAAAATGCTCTAGTTCTAGGCTCTTCTCCTGTATCCTTTCACACCAAACTTCCTTCTTTCCTCCTACTTTTTTATTTCCTTTAAAGTACTTTCCCCCATCTCTTCCCTCATAATTTACAATTTCTCATATAGGACAGATGAGTTTGGAACACACTCATCTCATAGCAAAATCACCAGACAGACGAGTCACCCCTTCCTAACTGTAATTTCTCTTTTGCACCAATAAGAATTAAAGTCAATCCCCCGCCCCCTCACCATGGTGACTAAAAAAGCAAAAAAAACAAAAAACAACAACCAACCACCTACCGTCTAAAGACATATTATCCCCCAACACAGCAGAAATGTTCAGTGTTTTCCTGATCACTGCCAGCATTATACCCGGAAGTTCAATGTCAGGCCGTGTCCAGCGTGCAATCTTCAGCACTTAACAATCTATGGTGAACTATATGAAGATAGGACTGATTTTTATCTGGTCCTATTTATGCTTAACTGGTCAAGTGCTGATTCCACACTTGGATCATCCCCAAAATAGCCAGCTTTGAGTTGGATGCCAACTGGATATTTTCAGTGGCGCTAACCAGTTAAATGTTGCTGAATATGACTGGTTAGCCCAGAAAATGTGATTTAACTAGCCAGGAGACATTTCTGGACAGTTAAATCGCTTTGCACATCAACTTGTTAATTTACCAGTTTCCATTTGAGACCTCCCCTTTCAGACAAAGATTTGGCTTCTAAAATAATGATCTGATTCCTGTTTTTTGAATGAAATTGTGTGTTTCAAACAGCAATTCCTCCATGTAACTCAAAGATTATAAAATACAGGTTAATAATTACTCTGGCAAAATGTAGCGTGCAGGGAGGGGCTGAAAATAGCAGAGGAGACTTCGGCAATAGCCCAGCTCTGGGTTCTAACCCATCCCTTCTTCCAGGCAACTGCCTAGGTGCTCTTCCTTTCTTGTGCCCTTCCCTGCACGTCCAGGACATGCATACCACCTGCACAGATTCATTTGGGAGGGGAGAGAGAGAGGATAGGGAGCTTTAATCAATAAAAAACACACACACCAACCTACGGAGCTGCTAAATCTTTCGCTTTTGAAGTGGCTTTTCTCTCACCTGCATTGAGCATTTGTGCTGCTGCTTTTCCCATGGCTTATGGGCAGCCTTCCCTCTCCTCTCCTTGCCACCATTCCAGAGGGCTGAGCTGAGAAGGAGTGTGGAAGAGGACTTGGGGCATCTGACCAGCTGGCTATCTTTTGACCGAGACGCACACAGACAGGCCAAGCCCATAAGCCAAGGAGTTAATCATTAGCCCTGCTGTAAATATTTGATCCCTAGCCCAAGATGCAAAGTACAGGCCCTAGCAGCACTGTATCAAGGGCTGAGGGCAGTGCAGCCACACAGAGCACAAATATGGAGAGGCACAAAAACTGCTCCCAGCCCATCATCTCCTCTCATTGGAGGTGGCAGTGAGGATGAATCACACAGGGTGCAACTACACCTTGGTACAGTCATGGACTCTGGTAACTAAAGGAGCCCCCAATGGGTGTCACAGGAGCCCCACTTCCCCAAACTCACACCCATTACACCTACTCTTGTCTCTTTGCATCTTTGCACTCATACATCTAATTTTTCACAGTTTCCTCTTATCTACATCTTTGTCACTTTTTATTCCCTCCATTCTGGCTTTTTCTTACTTTCATTTTTCCTTTCTCTTTCAGATTTTCTTCTCTGTCTTCCTTCATCTTTCTCCCTTTGCTCTTTTTAAAAAAAATCTTCCTTCAGTCTGGGGTGTGAGTCTTCCATTAGCCCCTGGAAGCTGGACCCCCAAATAGCCCTTTCACTGTCTAAAGGGCCTTTCTGTCCTTTATAAGAGAAGAGGAACTGAGGGATACAATTATTCAGACTGCAAAATGCACTGGTCACCATAGCTTCCCTTTCCTTGTCATTCTCTCCCCTCCCCCTCATGGTCTTTCTTCAACTGTTTGCGCTGTATTTATTCTTTGGGTATCTCAGGGTGCTGCTGAGGTCTCAATTCATGCTATATTCACATATTGGGAGACATTTAAGATGATGAGCTTTGATATCCTATGACTCAATTGTAGGACCCTTCAGGAATAATCAAGTTTGAAATTTCAAACAAAAATATAATATAAGTATTGGAGATTCTTGGGCATATTTTGCACACAGCTCTGTCCCCAAATACACAAGAGTCCAGGTCGTACAGAGGCCACTTGTGCATTTGGGGGACAAAGCTGTGACCTTTTGCACAGGTGAGCGGCCTTGGTGAGGCAGCCAAAGGGTGACTCATTCTGTTCCCCAGGGCCATAAACATCTTAAAATGATATACTGAGAGGGAGTGGCCACAGCAAACTCTGAGTAAAATAGAGACAGACAGCTAAAGATCTTGATAAAAGCTCCTCATGGTTCAATGTCCAGAGATAACCAAGAGTGACAGGTTATAAGGAAGAGAGATGCCAAAGAAAATATAAAAATCAGTGACCTGAAACAATAAAATCTCTTCCACCATCACTACCACCACCACTACCCCCCCTTTGAGAAGCTGGGAGGAATACAGAGATTGTGTTATTATATGCGATTGCCCCCATTTTAAATCTTATTCCCAGGCCTCCTCTCTGTTTTGTAGGCATATTTCATTAAAGTGTCAAAGGTGTGCCCGAATGACTGCAACTGTGCTTGTACACAACATGGAAATAAGAACCCAGGATCATCATGGAAGGAACACCTGGTCAACTAGCACCCCAGGTAGTCCACGGTTGAGGCTGGTCATACAAGTAGCTGAGGATGCTCACAAATAACTGCCCTGGTCGCCCTCTGATGAGAAGGCAGCACTCCAGCAATCACTTAGGACAGGGGTGTCAAAGTCCCTCCTTGAGAGCCGCAATCCAGTTGGGTTTTCGGGATTTCCCCAATGAATATGGATGAGATCTATTAGCATACAATGAAAGCAGTCATGCAAATAGATCTCATGCATGTTCATTAGGGAAATCCTGAAAACCCGACTGGATTGCGGCCCTCAAGGAGGGACTTTGAAACCCCTGACGTGGGAGGTCCAGATAATTCTGTACTCTACCCCGCCCCTGGATTTGGCACTCCAGGTGGCCACTCACTTCATTCTACTTTTCTGACCGTATGAACTCCTGCCACGATAAAATAAGGAAATAAGCTGGCTTACATTGGATCAAACCTCAGTCTTGCAAATTAGGAGACTATCAGTGAGTTAGGAAGAATCAAGTGAAGATAGGGCGAGGAAAGCAAAATAAGTAAGAGGAACAATATGCAAAGCCACATAAAATAGACAGCCTAATTGTATCCTTAATTTCATAAGTAACCAGTGGTTTTGGAAAAAGAGAGACGTGAAGTGATTGAATGTCTTATATTGCACAGAACCTAAACTAAACTAAAACCTGAGTTTATAGACTCAGTTTACAGTAAATAAAATAGAAAAGAAAAATAGAGGGAAGAAAATTTAACAATTTAGAAAATAACCAAGTTTTTAGATATTTACGAAAGGCATGAAGAGAGCCTAGTTCTCTCAACCACAGAGGAATATTGTTCCATAATTCAGTTATTTTGAAAGATAAAGACTTCCCCAAACCTGAATTGCAGTGTTTTACACTGACTGAAGGCGCTTCAGGAGGGTGTTAGAGATAGCATAGTTTGGGGTTGCAATAGTCAAGACATGAAGGGACATGCAAACAGAGAAGGGAAAGCTGGGCAGGAATGTCAAGAAATTAGCAAACTGAATAAAACAGGAGAAGTGCCCAGGAACAGCACTACATATGTGACACTTTTGATTCATAGGAGAAAAGCTGGGCTCAACGAATATGCCAAGATACTTAAAAGAGTGGACTTGTGTAACTGGTTTGCTGAATAGCACTGGAACAAGAGAAGCATGCTTTTGTAACTTAAACTGTCCTTTTAAGGGCGACAGATTCAAGGAAGTTTTTTACCTTCAGTTTCCCCCCCCCCCCCCTTTGTTATTCTTCCCCTTGCGTGTTCTCTTTCTCTCTATCAAATGTAGTTCTAACTCTTCTTCCCTTTTGTTCCCGTTTGTCAACATCTTTAAAAATTGTCTTTACCTCTGGTCTGTTTCTGTTTAAAATGTATTTTATTTGGCACATTGCTTTGGCGTTTTTGTACACCGCCTAGAAGAACATATGAACATAAGAATTGCTGCTGTTGGGTCAGACGTGCCCAGCAGTCCGCTCACGCGGCGGCCCTTAGGTCAAAGACCAGTGCCCTAACTGAGACTAGCCCTACCTGCTTAAGTTCCGGTTCAGCAGGAACTTGTCTTGAATCCCTGGAGGGTGTTTTCCCCTAAAACAGACTCCGGAAGAGCGTTCCAGTTTTCTACCACTCTCTGGGTGAAGAAGAACTTCCTTATGTTTGTACGGAATCTATCCCATTTCAACTTTAGAGAGTGCCCACTCGTTCTCCCTACCTTGGAGAGGGTGAACAATCTGTTCTTATCTACTAGGTCTATTCCCTTCAGTACCTTGAATGTTTCGATCATGTCCCCTCTCAATCTCCTCTTGATTTGGCGGTATAAGAAATGTTAAATAAATTTGAAACTTTTGGCAGGGTTCAGGATAAGACGGTGATAAAGAAGCCAATTGAAGCAGGATTAAAATTGTCCCAGAAGCCGATGCACAAAAGCTTGCAGCAGAGTTGCACGCAGATCTCTGAGCATTTTTGTCTTCTACTGTGAGTGAAATACTCAAAGCGAGGCTCAAAGCAAAATACATACCGATTTTATGCATGGAAAACTTATAGCTAATGGTGGGAGGGGGAGGAAATGTGCCTGACATATGAGCACAGAGGTTTTGTGGTAAGCTTAGCTCTTGCTAACACACGTGGAATCTTCTCATTTTTAGGTGCAGAACAGGTGTGGATGTGGACGTTTACCTTCAGTTTTGTTCAGACACACGGCACATGTTTTGCTACTCGCTATCTATCTTTAAAACTTGCTGGAGCCCCCTTCTGCTTGTAAACGAAGACAAAACCAGCGGTCAGTTTGAAAAATTGACAAGAAATCTCCTCAAAACTTTCTACGCTATCTCTGATGTAGCAAAAAGCTTTCAGCACATCTACCTGTGCATTATGAAGGAATACTTAACGTCCATTTTAATACTTTTCAATACAATTTGCAGCCATTTTTATCACACATATTAATACCTGTGCTCTAGCCCTCAGACCACTCGGCGCACATCCCCAATGTTAACAGCATGCTTATTCTTGTGGTAGCTTTGAGTATCAGGGCCTGAGGCTGGGATACTAAGGATCAAACTACTACTAATCCTTATATAGCACTGAAAGGCGTATGCAGCACTGTACATTTTGACATTTATAGACGGTCCCTTCTCGGAAGAACTTACAATCTAGCTTGGACAGACAGCCATGACATATAGGGTTGGGGATGCAGAAACCAAGGTGGAGAGTGTGAACAGTGGAGAGTGTGAACAGTCTGTCTTTATCTACTAAGTCTATTCCCTTCAGTATTTTGAATGTTTCGATCATGTCTCCTCTCAGTCTCCTCTTTTCGAGGGCTTATTCTCCCTTGAAAAGAGGAGACTGAGAGGAGACATGATCGAAACATTCAAAATACTGAAGGGAATAGACTTGGTAGATAAAGACAGACTGTTCCTACTCTCCAAGGTGAAAAGAACGAGAGGGCACTCTCTAAAGTTGAAAGGGGATAGATTCCGTACAAACGTAAAGAAGTTCTTCTTCACCCAGAGAGTGGTGGAGAGCTGGAATGCTCTTCCGGAGTCTGTTGTAGGGAAAAACACCCTCCAGGGTTTCAAGACTAAGCTGGACAAGTTCCTGCTAAACTGGGATGTACACAGGTGAGGCTGGACTCATTTTAGAGCACTGATCTTTGACCTGGGGGCCGCCGAATGAGCGGACTGCTGGGCATGATGGATCACTGGTCTGACCCAGCAGTGGCAATTCTTGTTCTTATGAGTTAGGAGTCGAAAGCACTCTCGAAGAGGTAGGCTTTCAACTGGGCCTTGAACACTGCCAGAGACGGAGCCTGCCGTAGGGATTCGGGCAGCTTGTTCCAAGCATATGGCAAAGCAAGATAGAAGGGATGGAGTCTGGAGTTGAAGAGAAGGGCACAGATAGGAGGGGAGCTCATGGTGGGGAGGGGGAAAAAGGGGGGGTTAAGTGAAGAGAGATAGTGAGGGGCAGCTGAATGAGTGCATTTGTAGGTCAGTAAGAGGAGTTTGAATTGTATTTGGAAACAGATAGGAAGCCGATGAAGTGACTTTAGGAGAGAGGTAATGTGAGTATAGCGGCTCTCCCAGAATATGAGTCATGCAGCTGAAGTCTGGATGGATTGGAGGAGTACGAGATGGCTAAGCGGAAAGCCTGAGAGTAGGGAGTTGCAGTAGTCTAAGCATGAGGTGATGAGGGTGTGGATAAGTGTTTTGGTAGTGTGCTCAGAAAGGAAGGGTCGGATTTTGGTAATATTATAGAGGAAGAAGCGGCAGGTTTTAGCGATATGTTGTATGGTGAAGGAGAGAGAGGAGTGGGAGAGGAACAAGAAATAAAATATCATCAGTATGTAAAAGCTGGATATGCCTTGGTCTTGTATTATAATTGCCAAAGGAATAAGAAAGATATTGAAAGAATAATGGAGCAAAGACTGAACCATGTGGGATCCCATCATTTTTTTTTTTAAATTCCACCCCCACCCCCTTTTATGAAGCCGCGTTAGGCTTTTTTATCAACAGCCGTGGTGATAAAAACTCTGATGCTCATAGAATTGGAGGTAATATCGTCGCGGCCAATGATAAAAAAGCCTGAAGCAGCTTCATAAAAGGGGGGGGGGGGTTATTAGGTATTTATATACTGCCTATCGAGGTTATGTAAGTGGTTTACAATCTGTTACTCAAGCATTTTTCCCTGTCTGTCCTGGTGGGCTCACAATCTACCTAATGCACCTGGGGCAACAGAAGATTGAGTGGCTTGCCCAGGCACACAAGGAGCAGCATGGGATTTGAACCCACAACCTCAGGGTGCTGAGGCTATATCTCTAACCACTAGGCCACTCCTGAATAGAGCATGGTGAAAGAATGGCTGATCCAAAACAAGGTAGCCCAGCTGGGGATGCAAGTCTAGTGAGCGGCAAGCTGTGATCCACCAAGTCAAAATCAGACAGCAGGTCAAGGGAAATGATAAGGGCAGATCTGCCAATGTCAAGAAGGCTGGTTAGGGCGGTCTCCATGCTGTGGTCAGGATGAAAGATGGATTGGTGAGGTGTAATGGGATTTTTATGTGGGCTGTATTCAGAAATCTGTAAGATGCATACATAAGTGGCAGATCTGTCCATGCCTATGTGAATGCCCCCTTGCTTTTATGCACCATGCCCTTACAGAATAGCACTTAGTTACTTGTCTGCCACTCACTTGTGCATGTGTATACTTATCCGTGAAAGCGCTGGTTATTCTGGGTGACTTTAATATCCATGTTGATGATCCTAATTACCCCAGATCTGCTTGCTTTTTCTCAGATCTCCAACTTGTGCAACATGTCATGGCTCTCACCCCCCACTCCGCAGGCCACATTGTGGACTTGGTGCTTACCCATTCTCTATCTTCCACTTCTTTTACCACCCTTAACTCCACACCGGTGTCGGTCCAACCCACTGTCTTTAATCCAGCAATTTTCCTTCATCTTTCTTCCACCACCTGTTCGGGACTCTGGACATGGCACCTTCATTTCGTAGATCATAAAATACTTCCCCATCTTGAATCACTATTTCCCACTGATTTCCAAACCTTACCATTAGACACTCAACTACAGTGCTGGGACTCTTTACTTCCTAGTACCTTGGACTCTGTGGCTCCACTTCATTTCTGTAAATCCTTAGTATCAGCAAGGTTTAGAACTCTTGAAACTTCAGGTACAACAAGCTGAACATACTTGGAAAAAGCTGAAACCTATCAGATTTTTCATACTAATCTATAATTCGATATCAATGATATTTCTCTGATCTGATTAAAAAAAAATCCTCAAACTCAGTTAAACAGTTATTTCATACCTTTTTCTGGTTTTATTAGGACTTCTTCTGTAACCCCTCAGGGATCTCAAAGTCCCTCCTTGAGGGCCGCAATCAAGTCGGGTTTTCAGGATTTCCCCAATGAATATGCATTAAAAGCAGTGCATGCACATAGATCTCATGCATATTCTTTGGGGAAATCCTGAAAACCTAACTGAATTGCGGCCCTCAAGGAGGGGACTTTGGGACCCCTGCCTTATACTGTATCTCCTTTGTCAGATGTTCTAGACCTGTGGTTTCCAACCTTGTCCTGGAGGACCACCAGGCCAATCGGGTTTTCAGGCTAGCCCTAATGAATATGCATGAGAGAGATTTGCATATAATGGAAGTGACAGGCTTGCAAATCTGCTCCATGCATATTCATTAGGGCTAGCCTGAAAACCCGATTGGTCTGCTGGTCCTCCAGAACAGGGTTGGGAACCACTGTTCTAGACCAATATTTCTATTCTAAGGTCCAATTGCTGGAGAATGCCTTTGATTCCACCCCTATGGATTCTATACTATCCTGTTTCCCTCTCTCTGGCTTACATAGCTCTACTTGGACATCATTTAATATTCCCTTCAAAGTTCTCTTGCTATTCTCTAGCTCTCTTGAGCCCTTCCCATCCACTTGGATGAAACTGCTCTCCTTTGCTTAATGCCATTTATACGCACACATCACATTGTATCGAATAGCCTTTCTAAAGGCACAGTATCATCTTCATGGAAACCTAACTGTTGTTCACCCAATACTGAAGGAGGCCTCCTTAGATCCTTCCACTTTGACAAACTGTCACCCTGTTTCCAATCTACAGTTTCTTTCAAAATTCACAGAGTTATCAACGAGATATTTTATGATACCACTTGAAAGACAATTTTTTTCGGTTACCGCACCTTCACTTTGGAACGCCCTACCCCCTAGACATTTGATTAGAATCCTCCTTAGAAAAATTCCAATCTAAAATTAACACGTTTTTCTTTAAAGACACCTTCAACACCTGAAGTTAGATTCCTCCTTCAGAGATTGATAAACGCATCAGAGGGTGGGAGAGGGGCACCACCATCCTGGGCGCCGGTCACCCTCACTACGCTACTACACAAGACTGTAGCGGAGAGATTAAATTAATGTTTTGCTTCCATCTTGTTTTATGGGACTTCTTAGTTTTTTGATTATGCATTCAAAAGGCATTCAACAAAGTACTGACGAAATTAGAAAGTCTTGGGATAGGAGGTAATGCCCTATTGTGGATTAAGAACTGGTTAAAATATAGAAAACAGAGAGTAGGGTTAACACAGTGGTCTGGGCAGACTTGTACGGTCTGCGTCTGTGTATGGCCGTTTGGAGGAGGATGGGCAGGGGAGGGCTTCAATGGCTGGGAGGGTGTAGATGGGCTGGAGTAAGTCTTAACAGTGATTTCGGCAGTTGGAACCCAAGCACAGTACTGGGTAAAGCTTTGGATTCTCGCCCAGAAATAGCTAAGAAGAAAAAAAAAAAAAATTTAAATTGAATCAGGTTGGGCAGACTGGATGGACCATTCGGGTCTTTATCTGCCGTCATTTACTATGTTACTATGAAACTCGTGGCTCAGGGGCCACATGCGGCCCACCAGATACTCTTTTGAGGCTCTCGGTATGTTTATCATAATCACAAAAGTAAAATAAAACAGTTTCTTGATCATATGTCTCTTTAGCTATAAACTACAATATTATTAATAAGACTTAGTCAAAAGGAAAGATTTATAAACTATAAAGAGTTTTACCTCATGCAAAATTGTCATTTCTTTAATAAGACATTAACTATTTTTTCTGAGGCCCTCCAAGTACCTACAAATCCAAAATGTGGCCCTGCAAAGGGTTTGGGTTTGAGACCACTGGGATAAATGGTCAATATTTTCAATGGAGAAGGCTAAATGGTGGGGTTCCCGAGGGTTCTGTGCTGGTACAGCTGCTTTTTTTTTTTTTTTTAAACGTATGTTTATTAACAGTGAAAAAATACACCGCCCGACTGGGCACAACAGTAATCATCAAAAAGGCAAAGGTCGTGCTATTACATAGGAAAAGCAGGAACAATAGCATTACTACCCCACAGTGTCCCCCACACGTGTATAGTATACAGAAATATAATAAAAACAATGATAGCAACGGGGGCAGACGCATTTAAGTACGACTGCACGGTGAAGCCGCCCATCAGGAACAGTGATCTTCCACCTCTTTTTTCTTTTGTACCATTTTGACAACCCCCAGACACTACACAGAACTCAGAATACCAATCGCACACTACAACATCCGTCCCATACAAACCGTTCACTCAGATCCCCAAGCATCTCCCTCCCTCCCCCCCCCCCCCGTCCCTGAGGCACCAGAGTGTAATAGGAAAGAAAATGTAAAAAATGTAAAAAACAGGTAGAATGCGCAGCATGGGACTAGTCAAGGATGCCTAGAAGGGAATCTGAGCTAAGAAGACCCCCGCTCCCCCTCCCGGGCGCACGACGGCACCAGGTCCCGCAGTCTCTCCCATAAGCCGGCGTAGTGCTGCTTAAGCACGCTCGGTGTTCTAGCATAGGATCGAATTTCAAACTGAGCCACCTCCCGGAGTCGACTCCTCCATTGTTGTATCGGAGGTGCCTCCTCAGACATCCAATAAGTCAATATCAATTTCTTCACTACTAGAATAGCGTTATAAAAGAATCTGCATTGGGGAGTGGTGAAACCCTGATCCTGGAGGGAGTTCTGCAGACCCAGGAGTATGAACCCATAGTCCCATTCTACAGTACGTTGCACTGCTTGTTCCAACAAAGGGAGGGCCTCCCGCCACACACTCAGCCGAGGGCACTCCAAAAAGGAATGAATATAGGTACCGGCGCCGCTCTTGCACTTCTTACAGAAACCGCTCTCCCAGATTCCCATGCGTGCCCCCCTCTGCGC
The DNA here is from genome assembly GCF_902459505.1 of Geotrypetes seraphini. Taxonomy (NCBI): domain Eukaryota; kingdom Metazoa; phylum Chordata; class Amphibia; order Gymnophiona; family Dermophiidae; genus Geotrypetes; species Geotrypetes seraphini. Next base: position 70,513,803 of record NC_047091.1, on the reverse strand, counting down.
CGTGAAATAAGCCCGATGAAGGATCTTATACTGGAGTTCTTGGAAATCTGCAGATTTAGTGTAGGAGTATAGTGTAGCAAAGCAGGCCGCGAATTGCGATTCAGAAATATCCTGCCCCAAATCCCGCGCCCAGGAAGAGCGCACTGGGGTAAGTACCGATATAGCAAGAGAGGACTTAAGAATGCGGTACCAGTGCGCAAGGGAGTTTGTTGCAGGCTGGGTGGCCGAAAAAAGGATATCCAGAGGCCCCTTGTCCCAGGCTCCAGCAACTCCTCTACGTTCCGTCTCCCAGTAGTGACGTACTTGAAAGTAAGAGAACAAATAGCATGAAGGGAGGCCCCACACGTCCCGTATCTGCTGAAAGGATGGGAACCCGGTAGGAGACAAATCAAGTAGGTGTGCCATCATCAGACATCCCTGGGCCGCCCAGTGCTGAAATACAGATCTACCCCTGCCCGGTGGAAACCTGGGGTTACCCCCTAAACGCATGAAAGGAGATATGTCCGGGGGCAGTTGCTGTCTACGCCTCCACCAACGCCACACCAGCCTTAGTGGGCGCAGAAAACGGAAACAAGCGACGTATCGCCTCCCAGGATCTTCTTGTCGATGTATTAGATTCAGAAACTGGAAAGGGGCACTCCAGCTCGCCATCCATCCCTGGGGGGAATAGCGTGGGCACTCTGTGTAGCCCTCGTGGATCCATCGGAGAAGAGAAGCAACGTTATAAAGCCGGATGTCCGGGACATTGAGTCCCCCCAAAGATTTATCCAAGATGAGTTTGGACATCGCTATTCGAGGAGTGCGGGACCTCCATATGAAACGGGAAATAGTAGATTTGAAAACAAGTTCGTCCCTTCTGGTGAGCCAAAGCGGCATGGTCTGTAAAGGATACAAGAGTTTTGGTACCAGAACCATTTTTACCAAGGCCACCCGACCCAAAACCCCCAGCGGTAGTTCCTGCCACGCCTGGCACAGTTTTGCAATAGCCTCGAGTGGTCGGCGAATATTAGCGTTGTACAGCGTAGGTAGATCAGTGCTAAGGTATATTCCAAGGTATCTCATCGGTTTAGTCGTGGGTGCAATGGGTAACACCGCATGCCAGGGCTCCACCCGACCCCCGGCCAGCAACAATAATTCCGATTTACTGCAATTTACTTGTAATCCCGACAGTGTACCAAAAGCACGGATCACCTCCAGAGCTCTGGGCAAATGCAAGGAGACCTGATCCACATAAAGTAAGATGTCATCAGCAAACAAGCTGATTTTACATTCCTGGCCCCGTACCGTAATTCCCTGAATGGTCTCATCCTGCCGAATTTTTGCCGCGAGGGGTTCGATAGCCAAAAGAAAGAGGAGCGGGGAAAGAGGGCACCCCTGTCTCGTACCTCTCTGTAATCCGAAGTCCTCTGTTAAACCCCCATTTATCAGTAAGCGCGCCCTGGGGTTCTGGTATAAAGCTGATGCCCAGGCCAGAAAGTCGCCCTGAAATCCACCCCGGCGCAGGACCCAGAAAAGATACTCCCAAGAAATGCTATCGAATGCTTTCTCCATGTCCAGGCCCGCCACCGCCTCTTGGCCGCCACTTCCTACCCTATCATGGATCGCCCCCAAGACCTTCATCAGATTCATAGAGGCATAGCGGCCCGGCACAAACCCAACCTGGTCTGAGTGTATAAGATCGGGGAGAATACCATTCAGACGCCTCGCCAGAGTCGCCGCCAGAAGCTTGATATCCTGATCCAGGAGGGAAATCGGGCGGAATGACCCCACCAGATCTGGGTCCTTACCCGGTTTAGGGAGCAGGACTATGTGCGCCATGTTATCCGGAAAGGATCCCCCCGTCCTCGCCACCTCATTGTACATTGCGCTCAGGGGCTGCGCCACCAAATCCTCGAGGATGCGGTAGTATTCGGGACCGAACCCATCCGGGCCCGGCGCCTTGGCCAGTTTAAGAGACCGAATGGTGATACGGAGTTCAGCCTCGGTTATAGGCAGACTCAAGGATGCGGCCCGATCCTCCTCCAGGCTCGGCAGTGATAGACCCCTGAAAAAGTCCCTAAGAGCAGTCTCATCCAGTGGACGTTTACCGTATAGGGTCTCATAATACCTAACAAATTGTTCAGCAATTTGACTCTCCCCTTCATGCCGAGTGCCCCCAGCATCGCGGATTGCTGTAATAAGTTGACGTTTCTTATATGGTCTCACTAGGTTTGCCAGAAGTTTCCCTGTCTTGCCCCCCCATCTATGCAAGTTATACCGTTGAAACGCAAGGGTCTGCTCCGCTCGTTGGCGAAGTAAGGTCTCAATGCGATCTCGTATTGTCTTGTATTCCTGTCTCTCCTTGTCTGAGAGGGAAGAAATATGGGCCCTGCGAAAGCCGTGCAATTGTCTTGTGAGGGACAAGAGCTCCGCTCCCCGGGCCTTGCGTTTAGCCGCAGTATATGCGATCACGTGCCCCCTCAAGACTGCCTTGGATGCATACCAGTAGGATATCGGTCCAACGTCAGGGGTGTCATTAGTGGCCTGGTAGTCTGCCCACCGTGCCCTAAGAAACGTCCGGAATTCCTGGTCGTGGTACAGGTACAATGCCATTTTCCAAGAGGAGACCTTACTGCCAGCCGCGAGGGTCAAAGTAAGATCCACAGTAGCATGGTCCGAAATCGGGGAATCCACTATCTCCGACTTAGCGGCCCTAGGGAATAACCTTTGATCTAGTAAAATATAATCCAGGCGAGCGTACACTTTATGGACATGGGAATAAAAGGTAAAATCCGAATCATATGGGTGCAATGCCCGCCAGACGTCCACCAGGCCTAAATGCTGTGTTAGGAAGCCCACCCCCTTGTTGTCATGATCCCTCAAACTTCCCCTGGGAGGTTTGCAGTCCACCCCCGGGTCTGCAGTGATATTCATATCCCCCCCCAGGACCACCTGGTATTCCGGGTAAGCCGATATTAGAGAGAGAACTGTGGAGAAGAATTTATGACAGTAAGAGTTGGGGGCATACAAATTACAGAGTAACAGTTTTAAACCCCAGAGTTCCCCCAACACAAGTGCATATCTCCCCTCCCGATCGGTCAATTGTTTATGCAAGACAAAGGGCAACCTCTTGTGGAACAAAATTGCTACCCCTCGGCGTCGTCCCCCAGAGGTGGAGGAGTAAACATCCCCGACCCAATTTCTCCGCAATTTAGAGTGTTCAATCTGAGTGAGGTGGGTCTCTTGCAGGAAAGCCACATCCACGTTCAGTTTACGCAGGCTAGTAAGAATACGAGATCTCTTTACTGGGGACCTGATGCCATCGACATTAAAGGTGACAACTCTTAGATCAGCCATAACAGTGAGAGAATAGCTTTGTGCTGCACAGTAACCCTGAGGGAAACATCCCTCCAAGAGTGAGAGAGGTCATCCATTCTCCACCAGCCAAACAGGAACTGGCCCTGTGCAGAGGAAGCAGATAGGCCCAGACGAAGCCTCCCAGCTAAGCTTCGCTGCCCTCGGTATCGGTGTGCCCCCTAGTCCCATCCCCCGTATCCCCATACATCCCCCCCATACACTCATCCCAGACTCAACCACACACTCCCACTCACACCCCTCCCCGCATTCCTCCAGCAACCCACCTCCCCCCACCCTAGCCCCCCATGCTGAGCCCTCCCCACCAGCATACATGCCCAAATATGTATCCCCCAACCTGCCCGGATCCCTCCCCCCCCCCCACCGAAAAGTCCCCAGTTATACATTCCCTGCTGTTAAGAATAAAACATAAGTCTAAATACAAACAGTGAACAATGGCAAGATAATACCAACACGTCCATATGAACCCTTCAGAGCAACCGCGTGCTGTTTCAAAGGAGACCCCATCCAGCTGCAAGAACCAGCACTGAAAAGTCAAGTAGAGTCTTCCCTGATGGGGTATAGCCGGTGGGAGTGCAAAGGGCCGCAGGAAAACTCAGGCAGCGAGGCCCCACACTTCCATGCGCGGGTCATCGAGATTGCTCCATCCACCCGGTCCCAGAAGCCGGTTCCCCGCAGAAAGCACTAGCCCTCCTACTGTAGCAGCTGCTAGGGTCTCGCGGTCCCATGAAGCATATATAGGCTGTTCAAGCAGGCGTCCATTCCACCTGCTAGGCTCAGAAGGTCTCCAGCTCGACGCCATGAAGGAAACCAGCTTTAGATGCAGGTGAATCGCAAGGCAGCAGCAGCCAGACAGGATAGCATTAGACGGGTATATTCGCCAGGAACGCCTTGGCCTCCTCCCCGCTGCTGAAAGTGAGAGTCCGACCCTCATGCCAGACTCGAAGTTTCGCTGGATAAACCAGCGCGAATTTAATACCTCTGTTGTGTAAATCAGTGCATGAGGGCGCCATGAGCTTGCGTTGGGCTGCCACCCGCACGGAATAATCATTGAATATGAGCACTCGGGCTCCCTTGTAATCCAGGGCCCCCGCCTTTCGGAAAGCCCGGAGAATGAGTTCTTTTTCCCTCCAGTTAGAGAAGCGGGCAATGGCAGTTCTCGCCCTTCCCCCCTCCGTGGGCCGAGTTCCAATACGGTGCGCCCGTTCGCATGCAAAGGTCTCCGTGCCCCCGGTCAGGTTCAGGGTCTCAGGGAGCCAGGTGCTGAATACCGTGTAGAGTTCCTGCTCGCTCACTGTCTCCGGGAGCCCGACCAGCCGCAGGTTATTCCGACGGCTTCTATTCTCCTGCTCCTCCAAGGCCTCCAGTAACTCCCGGGACGTTTTTTTCAGGTCTTCCACCTGGGTAGTCAGCGTCGCGCACGTGTCCTCCTGGTCGGACACGCGCTGCTCAACCTCCGTCAGGCGCCGGCTATGGGAGTCAAACTTTTCATGCATTTCATCCACCGCCGACTGGATTTTATTCAGTTTGTCCTCCAGCGCCGCCGTGACCGACCGCGTGATGTCGGTAATCCAGTCACCAGCGGGGATGGTAAATGTGGCCTGCTCCGCCGCCATCTTGGAGGGGGTGAGAGAGGGCTTATCCCGGGTGCCTTTTGCTTGTTTAACGGGCATACCCCGTGCCGCCGCGATCGCTCCGGGTGGTCAGTAAAAGAGGAGAGTTTTATTCCCTATCTCGCCTGCCTGTATCCGCAGTGGGGACGCAAAAGAGTCGGTAGTATCGCCGGTTTAGTGGGTGGGAGGCAGGAGCTCTCCGTTCGTGCGACCACTCAGGCAGGTTGCATCACGTGACCCGGTACAGCTGCTTTTTAACATTATCAAAGATCTAGAGATGGGAATAACTAGCGAAATAATTAACTTTGCTGATAACACAACATTGTTCAAAGTTGATATAAAAATGCAAAGGTATGGGGGGGATGGGTATAGGTTATGGACATATGTTTAATAGTACTTAAGTGCTTTTCAAGAATGTTGCTGTGTTAAGTTCCTGTGACACTTGTTGTAATTTGTTCATAAAATCAATAAACAAATTTGAAAAGAAACAAAGGACTCCTTTTACGAAGCCGCATTAGCTGTTTAACATGCGTAATAGCGCACGCTAATTTGCCGGCTGCGCTAGCCGCTACCGCCTCCTCTTGAGCAGGCGGTAGTTTTTCGGCTAGCGCGGGGGTTAGCGCACGCTAAGAATGTGCGTGCGATAAAGCCGCTAACGCGGCTTCGTAAAAGGAGCCCAAAGTTGTGAAATCACAAGAGGATCGTGGAAAATTGCAAGAGGACCTCGCGAGAGTGGGAGACTGGGCATCAACATGGCAGATGACATTTAATGTGAGCAAGTGCAAAGTGATGTATGTAAGAAAGAGGAACCCAAATTATAGCTACATGACGCAGGGTTCAACGTAAAGAGTCACCATCCAGGAAAAGGATCTAGGTGTCATTCAGTGGCATAGTAAGGAGGGGGTAGGGGGCAATCCACCCCGGGCGCTATGTTGGTGGGGGCATCAGCACCCATCATCCTCTCCACCCCCCCCCGCCTCTTCCTACTCCTTCCCTTGCCACATGTATGCCCCCTTCCCCTGTACCTCTAGTTGTTCACCATCGTGAGCAATAACTTCAACGTACTCCTCAGGACCGCATCGTCTCTCCCACTGATGTCACTTCCAGGTGCCACGCATAGGAAATGATGTCAGAGGGAGAGTCAACGGGATCGCGAGGAGCACGTTGAAGTTCTTGCTGCTCACGGCAGTGAACAATGTAGCAGTATGAGAGAAGGGATGGGGGCGCACACATGGCAGGGGGATCAGGGAAAGAGCAGGGGGGGGGCAGAGGAGGAGTGCCACTTCCCCAGGCGCCACTCACCCTTGCTATGCCACTGGTGTCATTGTTGAGGATATGTTGAAACCCTCAGCTTAAAATGCGGTGGCAGCTAAGGAAGCAAATAGAATGTTAGGAATTATCAGGAAAAGAATGGAAAACAAAGATGAGAATGTTATAATGCCCTTGTATTGCTCAATGGTGCGGCTGCAACTCGAATTCTGTGTGTAGTTCTGGTTGCTGCATCTCAAAAAAGATATAGTGGAATTAGGAAAGATACATAGAAGGGTGGCAAAAACGATAGAAGGGATGAGACAACTTCCCTATAAGGAAAAGCTACAACAGCTAGGGCTTTTCAGCTTGGAGAAGAGATGGCTCAGTGGAGATATGATAGAAGTCTACAAAATACTGAGTGGAGTGGAATGGGTAGATGAGAATTGCTTGTTTATTCTTTCCAAAAATTCTAGGAGTGGGGGGCAATGCAATGAAGCTACTAAGTAGTAGATTTAAAACAAATCAGAGAAAATCTTTCTTCTCTCAACAAGTAATTAAACTCTGGAATTCATTGACAGAGAGTGTGGTGAAATCAGTTAGCTTAGCGAGGTTTAAAAAAGACTTTGATAATTTCCTAAAAGAGAAGTCCATAGGCCATTATTAAAATGGCTTGGGGAAATCCGCTGCTTATTCCTAGGATAAGCAGCATAAAATCTGTTTTACTCTTTGGGAATTTGCCAGGTACTTGTGACCTGGGCTGCCAACTGTTGGAAACAAGGTACTAGGTTTGATAGACCTTTGGTCTGTCCCAGCATAGCAACTCTTCTGTTATTATGTTCTTATGTCTTCTCCCACCCGGCAACCACAATCTCCCCCTGAGTGGCCTCCCTGTCCTGTAGCAGCGGGAAATGCCTTCATAAATCATCATTCCTTGCGGCTGCTAATATCGCAGCAGCAGGAGATGACATTTTATGAGACACTTCTCCTCTGGCCACCAATCAGCTGTGCCAGGGGCAGAGCAATGAGTGGGGCTGAATGAAGCGATTGGCAGTAGGGTGGGCTGGGGGCGGACCCAAAATCTCCTGCTATGTTGGTAGGCCTCCTTAGCTGCTCTAATGCATGCCTTTGAGTTCACTGATTTCCTGCTCCACATGTGATCTTTGTGGTTTTCATTCTTAGGGCAGGAAACACATGCAGTGGAGCAACTGATTGCTGACTGAGCTTCCAATGTTTGTGTATGCAGGTGGTGGAGCAGCTCATAGGTAGGGTTTCCATTAGAGAATGACACGGTGACAAAATTCATCACCGTTCCCGTCCCCGTGGATAACCGCGGGAAACCATCTTCATGTCATTCTTTAAGGAGAAAGGGAAGAATCAGAGTATGATTGGTCACAACCACTGACCCACAAGCTTTGCTTTGAAGAATGCTGGTGTAGAAGGACCGAGGTTGAAATAGACACTAGAAAATGACATGGGATTATTTCCCGCGGTTATCCGCGGGGACGGGAACGGTGATGAATTTTGTCACCGTGTCATTCTCTAGTTACCATATTTGAGAAGACAAAAAAAGAGGACACATGACCCTGCCCACACATCACCCACAGCCCCACCCATTTTCTTGATCCCCCTTCCCATCTTATGTACTCTTTTAGTGTTTTTCTCTCTCACTCCCTTCCTCCAACCCTCCTCCCCCATAGGGTACTTCTCTCTCTCTCTTCTTCTAACCCCCCTTGCTTGTGTGTGTGTTTTTCTTTCTTTCTCCTTCCAACCCCCAAACCTCTCCTCTGTTGGTGCCTCTCTCTCCTTCTAACCTCCTCTCCAGCTGTTTCTGTCTCTTCCCTCCCATCTAGCACTACCCTACTCCATGCTCTTTTCTCCTGCCCTCTTTCCATAAGCTTCTCCAGCCATTCCTCCCTCCCCCCCATGGTGTTTCTCCAGTCCCCTACCCTCCCTCCTCCGATGCTGCTTCCCCTCATGATCTCTCTATCTCCCAACTCCTTCTCCTACCTCCTTCCTGGCCGGTGGCTTTAATTTAATCTTCGGGCAGCCGGCAGCAGCAGCAATGAGGTGAGCCTGCTACCACCAGCCTGCCCCAGAAGCGACTTGCAGAGAGGAGGCTTCTGAAGCAGGCTGGTGGCAGCAAGATCACCTTATTGCTGCAGTGCTGCTGGCTGCTTGAAGGTTAAATTACAGCTGGCCAGGCCTGGGGATGAGGTAGGTAGGGGAGTCAAGAGAACCAGCTAAACCCAGACAGACTACCCCATTTAAAAAAAACTGTCCAGGCACTCAGACAGTCCTCCAAAAAGAGGACATGTCTGGGTTTTTCCGGACATCTGGTAACCCCACTCATAGGGCCTTTCTGGATGTGGAACTACTATTGCAGTGGTCTCAAACTCAAACCCTTTGCAGGGCCACATTTTGGATTTGTAAGTACTTGGAGGGCCGCAGAAAAAATAGTTAATGTCTTATTTAAAAAAATGACAATTTTGCATGCGGTAAAACTCTTTATAGTTTATAAATCTTTCCTTTAGCCCTCCAAGTACCCTATTTTTTTTCTGCGACCCTCACAAAGTTTAACATTGTTCCTTTTTCAAAACTGACACATTTCAATCACTATATTGAAAATAAAATCATTTTGTTGTTTGGTGACTTTATTTTTCTGTGCTTTTAACTATGTTTCCAGGGCCTTCTTGTCCTTTGACTATTTTTCTCTCCATCTTCACTTTCTGCCTTGCATCCATCTTTGGCATTAACTTAACATTCAATTTTTTTGCTCTCTATTCAAAATCTACTTTTCCATGTCTTACCTTCCCTTCCTCTCTCTCTCCTTCACTTCCTATTTCCATGGTCTGACATCTCTCTCCTTCCTTTTTCAAGTTTCAAGTTTATTAAATTTTTTGTTATGTACACAATATCAAAAACTTCAAATCGTATAACATTTTAAAAATGGGGGGGAGGGGGGGTAGAACAAAACTCTTTAACATAATTACAATCAAATTCTATCCATTCTAATACATAACTGGTACGGAAGGTGAAAGGGATGAACTACAATCTTTAAAGAGAGAAAAAAACATTTAGCAGGGAACACATTTGGTAGGTAACACAAAAAGAAGAAAAAAGAAAGGAAAGAAAAAAAGAAAAGAGAAAAGCCCAGCACAAGCAAAAGGAAGGATCGCCGATGCACCGCCCAGCCCAGCACAAAAGAGAGAGGATTTTTGGGCACCGGCACCGGCATGTCCTGTGCGTTGGTGCTGGTGCTGGTGCCCAATTGGGGTAAGGGATATCATTTTGGTGCTCGGGGGAGCATGTAAGATCGGGGGGGGGGGGACGAATCGAGCGGGGGGGGGGGGGGATGCCGGATCGCAGGGGGTGGCACTCGTAAATCGAGTCAAACTCGCTTTCCGAGGTGCCGATTTTGCGAATGTTTTGCTCGTCTTGCAAAACACTCGCAAACCGGTGCACTCGTAAACCGAGGTTTGACTGTATATAGAATATGTTACTCAACAGACAACAAATTTTACCCCAGGGGAGCAAGGTATCCTCTTTAGGGATATGGGGGAAGAAAATGTGAACTTGGGTTATGAAAGCTTGCATTTTAAGGAAAAAGTGTATTCAACATTGAACACAGTCTACTTCCCTATCTTATTGGCTTGGCATAATAGGCAACAATACATGATTTACTGTTTATTTAATTTTCTATATCATTCTCAGGGGAGCTTAGAATGGTTTACATTAGTTTATTCAGGTACTTAATTAATTTTCTGTCTGTCCAGCCTGGGGCAATGGGGGGATTAAGTGACTTGCCCAGGGTCACAAGGAGTAGCATAGGTTTGAACCTACAACCTCAGGATGCTGAGGCTGTAGCTTTAACTACTGCGCCACACTTCTAATGGAACTTTGTGAGGCTTGCCTTACCTTTAAACAACAGTGACAGTTTTATTCTATATGGGGGGGGGGGGGGCGCAATCTCTAGCATCAAGTTCCAGGAGTCATATATTAAATCAGTCAGGTGACTTTCCTTCATATATCACACAATGTAATGTTTTTGGATCTACCTTTGTTTGTGGACTATTGTCCTTGTAAGCTCTTAGTTCCTTTTATCCATTAAGGTAGGGTAGGGGTGGGTAAGGGAATTAAATGGATATTGGAAGTGAATGGTTGGTGAATTAAGGGAATTATAAGAGTTACAAACTCCCTAGCTTGTTTGTGGATTCATCTTTCTTGGATGGGGTTCAGCTATTCTCTCCAGGTAGAGGTAGAGACTTGAGAGTTACATATGTGATAAGGAAGGGATTAGATTAAGAGGTTCTGAAGTATGGGGGGGTCGATTTAACAATGGAAATGGTCCCTTTCTGAGTACTGATCCCTGAGGGACTCCACTACTCACCTTTCCTTCCTTCGAGCGACTTCCATTAACCACCACCCTCTGGCGTCTGTTCGACAGCCAGTTTCTGACCCAGTTCACCACTTTGGGTCCTAACTTCAGCCCTTCAAGTTTGTTCAACAGCCTCCTATGAGGAACTGTATCAAAGGCTTTGCTGAAATCCAAGTAAATTACATCTAGCATATGTCCTCGATCCAGCTCTCTGGTCACCCAATCAAAAAAATTCAATCAGGTTCGTTTGGCACGATTTACCTTTTGTAAAGCCATGTTGCCTCGGATCCTGTAACCCATTACCGTATTTTCACGCAGATAACGCGCACCCGTGTATAACGCGCACACGGGTATAACGCGCAGAAACCACGATTTTATGTATAAAACCTTTTGTATACCGCGCTCACGGGTATAACGCGCATGCAGCCCGACTGTCCTTTCGCCCGCCCCGACTCTCCTCTGGCCACCCCGACTCTCCTTTCGCCCGCCCCGACTCTCCTCTGGCCACCCCGACTCTCCTTTCGCCCTCCCCGACTCTCCTCTGGCCACCCCGACTCTCCTTTCGCCCGCCCCGACTCTCCTCTGGCCACCCCGACTCTCCTTTCGCCCTCCCCGACTCTCCGTGCGCTGTCCCCCTTGAAGGTCTGTCCCCCCTTGAAGGTCTGTCCCCATCCTGAAAGCCTGATGCCCCCCCCAACGTCCGATACATCCACCCCCCCCGTCAGGACCACTCGCACCCCCACCCCGAAGGACCGCCGACTCCCCGACAATATCGGGCCAGAAGGGAGCCCAAACCCTCCTGGCCACGGCGACCCCCTACCCCCACCCCACACTACATTACGGGCAGGAGGGATCCCAGGCCCTCCTGCCCTCGACGCAAACCCCCCTCCCTCCAACGACCGCCCCCCCCAAGAACCTCCGACCGCCCCCCCAGCTGACCCGCGACCCCCCTGGCCGACCCCCACGACACCCCCACCCCCCTTCCCCGTACCTTTGGTAGTTGGCCGGACAGACGGGAGCCAAACCCGCCTGTCCGGCAGGCAGCCAACAACGGAATGAGGCCGGATTGGCCCATCCGTCCCAAAGCTCCGCCTACTGGTGGGGCCTAAGGCGCGTGGGCCAATCAGAATAGGCCCTGGAGCCTTAGGTCCCACCTGGGGGCGTGGCCTGAGGCACATGGGCCCAACCCGACCATGTGTCTCAGGCCGCGCCCCCAGGTGGGACCTAAGGCTCCAGGGCCTATTCTGATTGGCCCACACGCCTTAGGCCCCACCAGTAGGCGGAGCTTTGGGACGGATGGGCCAATCCGGCCTCATTCCGTCGTTGGCTGCCTGCCGGACAGGCGGGTTTGGCTCCCGTCTGTCCGGCCAACTACCAAAGGTACGGGGAAGGGGGGTGGGGGTGTCGTGGGGGTCGGCTGGGGGGGCGGTCGGAGGTTCTTGGGGAGGGCGGTCGTTGGAGGGAGGGGGGTTTGCGTCGAGGGCAGGAGGGCCTGGGATCCCTCCTGCCCGTAATGTAGTGCGGGGTGGGGGTAGGGGGTCGCCGTGGCCAGGAGGGTTTGGGCTCCCTCCTGGCCCGATATTGTCGGGGAGTTGGGGAGTCGGCCGGGCAAGAGGGCTTGGGCTCCCTCTTGCTCCGATCGTGGATGTGGGTGCGGGTGGGAGCGCGTGCGAGCGGTCGTTCGGGGTGGGGGTGCGAGCGGTCCTGCTGGGGGGGGGGGTGAATCGGGCGTCGGGCGGGGTGGGAACTATGTAGAAAAACTTTTGTATACCGCGCTCACGCGTATAACGCGCGAGGGATATGCGCGGTAGGTAAAAACGCGTATAACGCGCGCGTTATATGCGTGAAAATACGGTAGATTCAAGGAAGTACACTATCCTTTCTTTCAGCAAAACTTCCATTATTTTTCCAACAACTGAAGTGAGGCTCACCGGCCTGTAGTTTCCTGCTTCATCCCTGTGACCACTTTTATGAATAGGGACCACATCCGCTCTCCTCCAATCCCCAGGAATCACTCCCGTCTCCAGAGATTTGTTGAACAAGTCTTTAATAGGACTCGCCAGAACCTCTCTGAGCTCCCTTAGTATCCTGGGATGGATCCCGTCTGGTCCCATCGCTTTGTCCACCTTCAGTTTTTCAAGTTGCTCATAAACACCCTCCTCCCTGAACGGCGCAGAATCTACTCCATTTTCTAGTGTAACTTTGCTAGACAATCTCGGTCCTTCTCCAGGATTTTCTTCTGTGAACCCAGAACAGAAGTATTTGTTTAGCACATTTGCTTTCTCCTCATCACTTTCCACATATTGGTTCCCAGCATCTTTTAGCCTAGCAATTCCATTTTTCATCTTCCTCCTTTCACTAATATATCTGAAAAAATTTTTGTCTTTGTGTCAATCCCTATGGCTGAACTCCAAGATACAAATAGGCGGTTCTAAAATTACCTGGAAAGATTGGATGCAAGCAGGCATAAGAACATTAGAGGATGTTTTTTTAAATGGGGGATTGCTTGAATTTTCACGGTTGCAATAATCTTTTGGTATTTCTAAATTTCAATTTTATAAATGGTTGCAACTGAAGCAGGCTATTCAGAAGGGATTCCCTGAGTGGCGTAATTTGAAAAATTATTACAGCTTGAAATTCCTCTGTTTTCAGACAGACATCCTAGGACATCAAGCCGCTAAGTGGTATAAATTAATATCTGAACTTATGAATAAGAAACCCAAAAACGCTCTTAGAGACATTTGAAGCATTGAGATTAAGCAGTATATTTCTACATCTCGAAGGCAGCCATATTCTAAATATTGTGTAGACAATGAAAATATGTGACTGCTTTTATGGAGACAAAGATAACATGACCACTTGTAGATTCAAGAGCAATGTTAGGAAATTCTACTTTATGGAGAGGGTGGTGGATGCCTGGAATGCACTTCCGAGAGAGGTGGTGGAGAGGAAAATGGTGACTGAGTTCAAAGAAGCATGGGATGAACACAGAGGATCTAGAATCAGAAAATAATAGTAAATATTGAACTAAGGCCAGTACTGGGCAGACTTGCACAGTCTGTGTCTGTATATGGCTGTTTGGGGGAGGATGGGCTGGAGAGGGCTTCAATGGCTGGGAAGGTTTAGATGGTATGGAGTAGGTTTTAACAGATATTTCAGCAGTTGGAACCCAAGCACAGTACCGGGTAGAGCTTTGGATTCTTGCCCAGAAATAGCTAAGAAGAAAAAATTTAAAAAATTTAAATTGAATCAGGTTGGGCAGACTGGATGTTCCATTTGGGTCTTTATCTGCCATTATCTACTATGTTACTATGGTGCAGGGAATAGAGGAATTAAGAGGGGAGAAGGGGATTGGAAAATTGAAAAGGTGAACCGTTGTTGTTTTTAACTGTATCTATGTAAATTTTTTCTTGCTTTTGGTTCAATATATTGTTTAAACATAAACTGGTCCTTTTACCAAGGCGTGCTAGCCATTTTAGTATGTGCTAAATATTAGCGCACGGTAAAATGGCTAGTGCAGAGGATCCTCAGTGTTATGGGGTCAGAGATAAAGCCTGGGTTAAACACAGAGCATTCTCAGCAGTGGGGGAGGAGAGGTAGACCCTGAGGTAAAAGCTACCCCTCCCCCCAAAAAAAAGTATCGTACACTTGGAATGAAACCATGCATGCAGGATACGTCTTAAAATACTCCTATCACATTTTAAACAAAGTTAACTTTAGCTGACAGGCAAATTATGCAAATGTTGGTGAGTTATGCTGGTAAAAAAATTCACTTGAAAGCGCTGGCTGTTTGTGATATCACACATTTCTATCTTATCACTGAGATGGAAGGTTGGCATGGGACATCCTGATCCTGCACTCTCACATTCTGCTTACTTTGGTAATTAAGATGGATAAGATGGAAGGGTGGGGGACAGAGGGCTTCCCACTCCTACCATGTTATGAGAAAAGGAGTGAGCTAAATAAAAAAAAAAATACATATCATAACTGCCCATTATCACAAGTACAAAGTGGTATTGACTTTCTTGCACAAGATGCAAGTATCTGGTAATCCCCTTCTGGCAGCTTGCGCTATGCTTTTAGAGCTATGAGTATGATACCATCCATCCACTCCACCCCGAGCCTTTTTTATATGACAGTTTGTCCTTGCACTTCCCAAGCAATTCCCAAATGAGTCCATTTCTAAATGTAAAGTGTTTTACATAGCTGAAATGGCTCTTCCAAAGTTGTGTGCGCGCTTACATGTTTATGAGAACGTAGGCCAAAGAGAGCACGCGCACATTTGCACAGGCATTCCTGGGGCAGAGCTCCAAGGTGAAGTGCGCATGTTTTAATGTAAGTGTGGACTGCGTACCCCCACAGAATACACTCAGAAATCAGCACCGCTGGGAATTATTGAAGGAGCCTGTTGAGATAGACCCTAAAGCAGTGGCGTAGCGAGGATGGGAGGCGCCTGGTGCAGTGGCGCCCCCCCCCCACCGTGCCCTCCTCTCTGCCCACTGCTCCTTCTGCATGAACCCCCATTCCTTCCGCATTCCTATGCCACACTTGCGCCCTCTTTAAATCTGCGCCAGCGTGAACATCTTCTCCAACCTGTGGCTCATGCTAGCATTAGCTTTCCCTCTGATGTCACTTCTTAGCCAACTCGATTACTGCAATATTGTTCACCTTGCTGGAGCCCAAATAATCAGTTTGGGCAGTTAGATTGATTTATGATCTGAAGAAGTATAATCATAAGAACATAAGAACATAATCATGTTACCTTTTTCTATCATCAATTGCATTGGTTGCTGGCTGAGGCGCGGATCAAGGGCTCTTTTTACTAAGGTGCACTAGTGTTATTAGCGCACTCAGGAAATTACCGCGTGCTACGCGGCTAGAGCTAACACCAGCTCAATGCTGGCGTTAAGGTCTAGCATGCGCGGAAATTGTAGCACGCGCTATTCTGCGCGTTAAAGCCCTAACGCAGCTTAGTAAAGGCGCCCTAAGTTTAAGTTTGGATGTATTTGCTTTGAGGCATTAACTGGTCTCATCCCAGAATATCTTACGGAATCTTTTACCATCACGAATTCCACACATTCTAGGAAATCTCATGCGCTATTCTCTTTTCCATCTGCAAAGGGTTGTAAATTTAAAAAATTCCAGGAGCGTCTGTTGTCTTTTCAAAAGGCTTTAACGGGCTAAGGCCCTGAATAAAGTATTCACATCTTCCAACTCCTACCAACAGTTTCGACGGGCTTTAAAAACGCATCTTTTGGAAGTTAGATCTTTCTTGCAGTATTCACCTGCATTCTTAGCGGTATTTGCAGAATAAAAGTGAGTTTTATGTTATACATTTAGAGTAGGGGTGTCCAACCTTTTGGCTTCCCTGGGCCGCATTGGCCAAAAAAAACACTAACACTAGCTGATGAGCCAAAAAGAGGTTGAGCAGGTCCAAATTTGCAATCACTAATATAGAAGATGTACGTATCTAATAATAAACCTTCATTAAAGGGACACTGTGGAGAGGAACCCAAAAAAAGCAGTAATACTTTCCCTGACTGAGTGATCCTCCACGTGCACCGCTGACAGTGGGAGCAGCCACAGGCTTCTGCATATCCACTCTGATAAGCAGGGATGCGCGCTCCTGGTTCTCCCATTCACTTCTATTACAGCTACAGTGAGCCTCTTCAGAGGTGAGCCTCATCAGAGCGGGGATGCTGAATCAGTTGTCAGCAGCGCACATGGAAGATCGTTCAGTCAGGGTAAATATTACTATTTTTTTGGGCCTCCCACTCTGAGCTTAGGCTCCCTCAAAATGAACATCTCCCCTGCTGTAGCTAATAGGGATCCCCAAACCTCACCTAATGACACGTTTTGCCTAACTTTCTCAAGGTCGGGGGAACTGGACATTACAGCATAGCTTCACCTAATGATAGCCACCTCCTCCCCCTCCAACTTCCCAAGTTCTGCAGCTGGCAGCAGCAATATTGCAGAGATGCTGCCTTCCCTCCTCCCTGCCCCCCCTTTGGCTTTCATGCATGCATGAAAGCAGGCACAGCTTGAAGATATTGCCATTGGCTGCAAAGCTTGGAGATTTTGAGTTGCCAGACTGGAGGAAGATGTCTTCAGTTGGCAGGGCTTGGGAATCCCCACTAGCTCAAGTATTTATAAATTGCACTCAGGCAGGAAGAAACTTTGGTGCCCATCCACTAATTTTGGGCTCCAGTCCCTCCCCCAAATCAGCTATATATGACTAAGCCGCTGAATACAAAAATAATTGTGATGCACATATCCCAAAGCTAACATATTCCAGTTAATAAATTCAAAATAAAACCATTTTTTCTACCGTGTTGTCTGGATGTTTTGTTTTTCCATCATCTTGGTCCCGGTTTCTCTTTCTGGTTTTTCTCTATCTTCAACTAATTCTCTTTCCAGTGTCTGCTATCCATTTTTTTTCTCCTCTTCTCTCGTTCCATTTCCTTCTTATGCCTGTCTCCAACGTATTGATTTTTCCCTTTCAGCTTTCTTAACTTTTTCTTTTCTGCCTCTGTCTACTCAAATCTTGCCTTCTCTCTCACCCTTCTTCTTTTTAAAAGTTCAGCTATCTCTCAATTCTCCATCTTCTCTGTCTCTAGCTCTCCCATTTTTCATCTCACTCCTTTCCCAGTCTCCTATTCCCTTCTATCTACTCCCCATTACCACATTTCTACCATTGTACTCACTGCTCTCTCACTCATCTTGTCATCTACATTTTGACCTCATCCACATGGCTCACCACTTTCAGAATCCCCCTCCCTCTCTCCACTGGTGAGGCTATAACGCCGTCCCTTTCTTTCCATCCCCTAGCATCATCTTATCCAGCTCTCTTCCCTCCTGCCCTCCCATGGTTCCATCTCTCCTCCTCTATCTCCATGGTCCAACATTTTGCTCCCTCTCTTTTCTGTTTTTCTTCTTCCCACCCCCCTTGATGCTGAACAATGAAATGGAGGGAAAAAAGAGAGAGATGCTGCATCTCTCTGCCTTCCATCCACAGGCCTAACATTTCTCCCTCCCTCCCATCCCCAGATCCAACTTCTCTCCCTTTCTCTTCCCAACTGCCCCCATCCCATCTCTCCCCCTGCCTGCCTGCCTCCCTACTCCAGGTCCACCATTTCTTTCTTTCTCTTCCCAACAGATTTCCCTTCAAGTATCTATTTCCCTCTTCCTCCACACTACCTCAGGCCTAACTTCTCTCCCTTCAGACCATTGCCTACCATCTCTCTCTGTCCTCTGTTTCTGGTCCCATAAGCACTCCCCCCACGCCCAATCTGGCAGTTCTTTTAATACCCTCCCACCCCTTAAAAAAAATCATCTCTGAACAAATACCCCTTGCTTTAATCATCTTATCCTAAACTCTTTTCTTTCTAAACAGCATCTGTCCTCTGTCTTCCATGCAGCATCAGCCCCTTCCATCCACTGTCTTCCCTTTCTCTCTCTGCCCCTTCCATTTCTCTGTCTGCTCTCTCCCCGTTCCATATGATATCTTCCCTCTTTCTAAGCTCCTTCCATAAACTGTCTATCCTGTCCTTCTCCATCCTTCCCTCTCTCTCTCTCCAATTGAGTGCAGCAGCAGCATTTCTCTTCCCCCCTTCCCTGTGAAGAAGCAGCATTTCTCCCCCCCATCCCCACACCCATCAGCAGCGCAGCATTCACCTCTTATGGCCAAGTGAAGCATTTGCTTAATACCGCTGATCACTTACCTGTTCTCCAGCAGGGTCATGCAGAGCACTGGTTTGTTGGCCTTGTCTATGGAGCAGCGCTGTAGGTTCCACGTGGCCACGAGCAACAAGGGTCGGCACTTGTGCACGCTGGGGAAGGGCTCGATGGGCGCACGTGTCACCTGCAGCTGCCTCAGCCCGGCTCACCCCCGGCAGGGTCATCAGCTCCTCCTCAGTGGCCGCATTGATGTTCAGTCACTATGGGCTCCCCATGATCTGGCTGAAGTTACAGGCGGCACTGAACTTGCGGCTCTTGGTATATGAGGGAGGGGGGGGGGGGTGGTGCTGAAAAGTTCTCAGCCCAACCAAGAAGAGAATGACATGGATATGGTTCAATCAATGATCTGAAACAATGTCAAAACATAGCATTTTGTTTCTGCAAATTGGCACTTAACAAAATAAGGTAACATTCTTTTCAGCTACAGTGGCAAAATAATGTTCAGAATTTAGGAAGTTGGTTGGTTGGGCTGAGGAACCAACATCCCCTCGTAAATGCTGGTGCCCAAGTTGGGCCTGCTTACTCAGTATTCTATAACTACACACGTAATTTTTCAGAATGCACCTGACATACCTTTTCCCCTCCCTTGGTCATGACCCCTTTTTGGATATACGCTATGGGAGTTGGGCACCCTGGGCCAGATTCTATAAACAGTGCCTCCAGGTACCTCTAGTTGTAGGCGCCACTCTATGGGGTTGTCAATCAACTGCTAGGCGCAGTTTGTAGAATCTCGCTTAGTGGCGCCTAAGTGCTAGGCACCATTGAGATAGGTGCTGGTACCTTAGGCCAGGTTTTACTGGGCATAATTTACCAGTGCTTAACTCAGGTACCTATTGACGCCTATGTCAACTACACCCATTCTTTGCCCATAACCATGCCTACTTTTCAGATAGGCATCAATAGGTGTTGGAGGCCCCCCCCCCTCAACTTAGACATTGCTAAGTAGCCAAAGAGTTCCATGTGGAACTCTTAAATGATAATTTAATTTTTTTTTTTTTGATTGGCTGAAAACTGGCAGGATCCATTATCACACCAATTAAGCCCATTAAAAAAAATGCTGGGCACAGATTCCAAAGTTAGGCCTCACTAGGCGTCCTTGATTAGGGCATCTAGCAGTGCCTATTGTAGGGAAGGGGTAAAACGCGGACCTCACGGACCTGATGGACTTCGCGGATCTAAAACCACACGTCCTTAAAAATCTGAGGTCCATGTCCGTGCCACTTGTAGCTTCTGTCTCTGACAGATCTCGATGAGATTTTAGCGCTGATGGATCCGTCTCAGCATAGGGAGGGAAAAGTATTAAGATCCGTCAGCGATAAAATCTCATCGAGGTCTGTCAGAGACAGAGACTAGTGTTGGAGCTGCAGAGCAGAAGCCTTCTTATGTATAGGTTTTTGGAAAGACAAAGAGAGCGGGGACATAGGTTTGGGACGTGCGTTATGGAAAAGAAGTCTCTAAACGTTGCTGGGTGCTGCCGGGGTTTAGTCCGAGGATCGTAAGCATGAGGCAGAGCCTCGGCTGCTTTCCTTCCTCTGAATTGCTCGATGTACCCCTCTGCTCTGCCTTTCTTGGAGAAGGGGTAAAACGCGGGCCTCAGTCTCTGACAGACCTCGATGAGATTGTAGCGCTGACGGATCCTAATACTTTTCCTTCCCTATGCTGAGACGGATCCGTCAGCGCTAAAATCTCATCGAGGTCTGTCGGAGACAGAAACTAAAAGTGGCACGGACACGGACCTCAGATTTTTAAGGATGTGCGGTTTTAGATCCGCGAGATCCATCAGGTCCGTGAGGTCTGCGTTTTACCCCTTCCCCCTAATGTAGGTGTCCTATATAGAATCCATCCCCCTGCCTTATAGAATAGGACATAGCCAGATACATGCACAGATTTTAATGAGTGTCAATTAACATTAGTAATTGGTTGTTAGCACCCAATTATTGATGGGTAAAAGCTTGTTAACCAATTAATTTGCACGCACACTCGGCAGCACACCTAAAGTTAGGTGCCAAATATAGAATCCAGGGGTTAATGCTGGAAAAGTGGCCTAATGCAGGATGCACGACAGCTTTCTGCATTAGTATTGCCATCTGTGCGTGCTAAGTGTGCAGTTCCAAGTTTATTAAAATTTGGTATCCCGTAATACGGTTATAACCATTTAAGTGGGATAGTGTTTTTAAAACATCACAAGAAAGGGGGGACCAAGGGAAGAACTACAATTTAAATAGAAAAGGTAGGGAAGGAAAACAAATAAGGACCAACTGTGTCTTCTTGAATTTTTCTTTCTATTGATTAAATAATCTAGTTTTAATTATAAGCATCATTAAATATAAAAGTCTTAAAATCTGTCTTAAATTTGTCAAGAGATGATTGTAACCTAATAAACATAGGAAGTAAATTCCATAATGAAGGCTGTCTTTGTTGGGGAGGGGAGGGGGGGGTTTGGGGACCCACGTTTGTCATAGGGGAGGGGTATGATGGCTGTGTTAGTACTGTTGCAGCTGCCGTTGGGGATGGCGTGAGGAAATTGACGTTTTTCCCTAAAAAAATGGAAAAACGCCTCTTCCCTCTATAATGGGGGGTTCCCACCCCCCAACACCCCCACCCAATGGCAGCGCAAACAGTACTAACTTAACTGCGGGGGTTCCCTCCCCAAGCCCCCACTCAGAGCACTTTAAAATTAAGCGTAAGTCTGGCACGCTGATGTCCTGCGTGCGATTGTCTGCTCCGTATTGTCGGCACTCGACTGTCCTGCGCGTTTTCAACTATGAACTGTGGTCAGAAGGGGGAGCCAGCACAACTTTTTTTTTTAACGGGGACAGAAAGTGTGCATGGGTAACAAGCACATCTGTGTCCATAAAAAAAAAAAAAAATTATTTCCTGCCCCTGTCCCGAACAATTGAGTGGCAGGAGGTTGCTTTGGGGCTTCTCCTGCCTCAACTAGTCTGGCTTCCCCTGCTGGCTCTGCACATATGTGAGAGTCACTCTCACAGCAATTCATCAGCGGGATCAGATGGGGATTACGACAAACCTCCACTCAAATCATTTGCATGCAAACTTGCTTGAGCATCAGTCATTCTTTTGGAATCAGCCAAAAATCGGATCACAGAGGACCCACACCGTCTTACCAACCCCGTTTAGTACATCTAGGCCAAAGATAGGACTGTATTTTATGAAGTCTAACTTAGGTAGTTAAGTGCCGACTCCATCCCTGGACCGCCCACAAAATCACTGGCTACGACTTTAGTAATAATAATAATAATAAATTTTCTTGTATACCGCCCTACCAGCAGTTCTAGATGATTCACAACTGAAAAAACTGAAACATTTGAGCAGAACATATCATTTCGAAAATACACTACTTCGTACAACAGTGTTAGCTAAAATACAATTTCAATGCATTGCTATCAATAAAGAACATAGGTTAAAAATTTAAAAAGTTAAAAAACGCCATCGTAAATATTAAAAAATCAGCATTCTTATTTATCAAATAAGTAAGTTTTTAATAATTTCCTAAATGTAAAGTAAGAGTAGGCTTGAGCAATCAACGGGCCCATCCAGGAGTTCATCTTCCCTGCCCGATACTCCAATGTCCTGCCCAAAAAAGTCTTGTAACAGCAGGCCCTTGGAGTAGGGAAGATAAACATACCTGAATTTCTAGTACATTTTATTGAATAAAACAATTTTAAGTACGATACTAGATAGGAGGGTAATAATCCAAAAAGTGCCTTATAACAAATACACCCAAACTTAAAACACTCTGGCCTCAAATGGCAGTCAGTGCAGTCTAGCATAAAAAAAACTAACATGATCATATTTTTTAAGACCAAAAATCAAGCAGACCACAGCATTCTGAACTAATCGGAGTCTTGATAAAGTCTTTTACGGTAACCCTAAATAAACAATATTACAATAATCCAAGGTAGATAATACAGTAGACTGGACCAGCAACCGAAAGGACTCCATATCAAAAAACTTCTTAATGGTCCTCAATTTCCACAATATTGCATAGCTTTTTTAAATTAACAAGTCTATATGCTTCCTAAATGTTAAGCTACGATCGAAAGTTATTCCCAAAATTTTCAAATTTGGCACTATCTCAAAACTTTGACCCTTCAATTGAATAATTGTCTCCTGAATTTTTTCGTTAGGGCTAGCTAAAAAAATCTTGGTTTTTTCTGAATTAAGCTTCAACCTAACCTGTAACATCCACAATTCTATCTTTTCCAAAATATTAGAAATTCGAGTAGTTAATTCATTCGAAATGGCCTTACAAGGTAATAATATGGTAATGTCAACTGCATATATATATATAAAACATTACATTTAAACTTTGAAGTAAATATGCCAAGGAAACTAAATATATGTTAGGTTCCAACATTTTTTATTGATGCAAATTACAAATACAACGCCAAGGCACCCCAAGGGTGCACAGTACCAACAATGAGGCATCATATACAATAATATAATAAACATATACAGAAGAAGAGGAACAACAACCAAACTCCCCCCTTCCTACTCTACATAGGGTGAGCGAGACTAATGAGGGCGGAAAGAGTGTGCGGGTCGCCAGACAGGATGGACCTAGGGTCTGATCCGGTGAAGGCATTTCTTATGTTCTTATGAAAGGCACTCCAAGGCCCTGGACTCTTATGAGCCCCGAAGATGCCACACCACCCCCTCCCCCCACCTAACCCCACTTATATCCATTACTAAGTGTCAGAACCTCTCAACATCCCCCACCTCCCTTCCCCAATCCCCCCTCCCCCCCAGTGGTACTCTCCACCCCACCCCACCCCACCAGTGCTCACCATTGCTCTCTCAGCCCTACATACTGAATTAAATATATTTTAAATAACGTAGGAGATAAAGGAGTAACCTGAGGAACTCCACATGATATGCAGTGGATAACCCTGCACAAGTCATTTAACTTGCTCAGTTAAATTGCTTTGAATATCAACTAATCACTACAATCCCTTCTCCTCTCTTAGAGATCCTCTGTGTCTGTCCCACATTTTCTTGATTCAAATAGTCCTCATTTCCAACACCCCTCCGGGAAAGTTGTTCTATGCAGGGGTGGACTGACCATTGGGACAATAGGGGAGCACCTCAGGGCCCACAGCAATAGGGAGCCCGCTCTCTCCTAGGCTTCATCTAGTTTAATCATTTTTGACAGGTGGTTAGGGACCTTTGACTCTTAGGGCTCCTTATACTAAGCTGCTTTAGGGCTTTAATGCGCGGAATAGCACGCGCTACAATGCCCCGCGTGCTAGATGCTAATGCCAGCATCGAGCTGGCGTTAATTCTAGCCGCGTAGCACAAGGTTAGCGCGCGTCAAAAACACTAGCGCACCTTAGTGAAAGGAGCCCTTAGTGCCTGGGGACCTGGTCACTATCGGTCTGCCCCTGGTTCTATGCGTCCACCACTCTTTCTGTAAATAAATATTTCCTTATATTAATCCATTCTCCTTCATTCTTCAGTCTGCACCTCCAGTTAATTTGAACTGATAAACGGAGAGATTTCAGCTGGGCAGAGTCCACAAGGCCACGATGCCCGTACAAGCAACAGCTAAAGGAATTCCTCCCCCTCCCCCCATTATTTCACTGCACAGTTTTGTGTTGTTTTTTTTTATGACACATATTTGTTATCAGCTCTTCCCAGCAGGGACATAAACAGCAGAGATTATCGTGCAATAAAACATTTTATTAATAAGGACAGTGTGTCAACACAGTTACCCACAGTACTCTGGCTGCTAACTCCCCCTCTCCTTTCTCCCCTTGCGGGGTCTGTGTGTACTGATTGTGCCTCCCCCGTTTCCCATTTACAAGGAGGGGTGGGTTATCTCAAGGAAAATATCATTACCAAATCCTAAAGATGTGCTCCCAGTGTAGTGACCCCCTCTCCGCTCCAGCCCCAGGCCATCACTGCTATAGAAGCTTATAGAATCAAAATGCAGCAAATATTCAGTGTCAGGCCCTATCTGGGCACCCGCACTGAATATCCATGGTTTTGGTTGCACCCAGAAGTTATGTGGGTTTAGCCCATATTCAGTGTCACATCCATATAACTAATCAGGCAAAGGAACAGTGTCACATCCACATAACTAATTAGGCTATTTAAGTTGTCCTATTTACCTGATTATACTGAAGATTGTCTGGCCTTGCATAATTCCCTGCCCCATAGGCGTCGGAATGGGGGAGGCCATAGGGCCATGGCTTTCCCCAAAACTGGCAGTCAGAAGAGTTATTAATGGCTGTACTCTCCCACCTACCTCCTTCCACTTGCCGTAATTTTAAATCTTTGGGCAGCCACTGTGCAGCGTCAGCGAGCAGGCCTGCCCCGGAACCCTTCATTCTGCAGTGTCCTACCTATGCGAGAATAGGAAGTCGCTGCAGAAAGAACACTTCTGGGGCAGGCCCGCTCGTCGATGCTGCATGGCAACTGCCCAAAGATTTAAAATTACAGCAGCCAGGAGGATTTATATTCTCTTGACAGGATTGATCCAAGCATGGGTTTACCCCATTGCATTGTAGTTCCGATTCCTCTATTGCATTCCCTAAGAAAAGCAAGACTACAAGTCCCTGCATGCAATGGTGTAACCCTAGGATTGGATTGATCCTGTTGAGAAAATCTGGTTTCAGTTAGCAACCTTAGCCCTAGGTGATCTCAAGTATCCCCTTGCTGAAATTATCCCGAGTCTCCCTCTGCTTGGTACAGCCTGCATTGTCTCAAAACAGGGGTGGGCAACCTTGGTCCTCGAGGGCCGCAACCCACTTGAGTTTTCACGATTCCAGAATCTGTGCATGCAATTAGATCTCATATATATTCATTGGGGAAATCCTGAAAACCCAACTAAGATGCAGCCCTCAAGGACCATGTCCTAAAATGATTCCAAACACCCCCTATTGGTTACAGTACCCTGGATTAGAGAATGACATAAGGAAAAATTATCCTCATCCCCGCCCTGTCCCCATCCCCACCCTGTCCCATCCCTATGGAATCTGTCTGATCCCATCCACACAAGTCTTGAATAGCTATTTTATACTGAAATCATTTTATTAAAGTATAAAAAGGAACAATATGCTGTTCAACTGTCATTTTATAAATCACAAATACAGAAAAAGGATCAACAAAACCCATCTCTCCTCCACTATTAAGAAAACTGAATGCTACATAGAAAATTCATCCTAACAGAATACCTCAGTAAAACATACAGAGCACCAATGCCAAATCCTCTATAATAAAACCCTAAGCACGCATGCGCACTTACAACGCCGTGATCCCTGACTCCGTGATGTGTGCTTCCATGTCAGACATGTGCAGTAGAAGGAGCCAGTGGTGGTATGCTGGCTCCTTCTGCGCATGCGGAGACACCTTAACCACGGAGGCAGCGACCATGGCGGTGACTCCCCCACTCCTGACTTCACTCTATCTAACACAGGTCCCCCCAGGTCTGGCTGCAGCCTGTGATCTGGCCGGCTCCTTTACTGAAGGTATTCTTCAGTCCATTGCCGTGGCGGCGGCTCCTCTCACGAGCTGCACCTGCGCGGAAGCGTCATGTCAGAGAGAAGGCTTCCGATACAGGCGCGGATCGTGAGGAAGAGAAATGCTGCTATCCTTCTGCACAGGGAAGGAGGGAAATGCTGCTGCTGCATAGGGAAGTGGGGGGGGGATACTGATGCTGCACAGGGAAGGGGAGGGAATGCTGATGCTGCACAGGGAAGTGGGTGGGATTGCTGATGCTGCACAGGGAAGGGGGAAATGCTGCTGCTGCTCAGGGAAGGGGGGAATGCTGATGCTGCTGCACAGGGAAGGGGGGAAATGCTGCTGCTGTACAGGGAAGGGGGAAATAATGCTGCTTCACAGAGAAGTGTGGGGGGGGGAATGCTGCTGCTGCACAGGGAAGGGGGAATGCTGCTGCTGCACAGGGAAGGGGGTAAATGCTACTGCTGCTCAGGGAAGGGGGGAATGCTGCTGCAGCTGCAAAGGGAAGTGGAGGGGGGGGAGAGGTAAAGGGGGCCAGGCAGCAATCTTGGTTTGCTTTGGGGGCAGAAGGGGGCCATTGAGAGATACAGAAAGACAGGCAGGCAGTGCACCAGAACGAAAGAAATACACACAGAAAGACAGCGGGCAAGGAGAGAGACAGAAAGAAAGACAGACAGGGGGCCAGAGAGAGAGACAAACAGACAGACAAAGGGGGCCAGGGAGAGAGACAGATAGAAAGAAAGACAGATAGCTGA
The DNA here is from genome assembly GCF_902459505.1 of Geotrypetes seraphini. NCBI lineage: Eukaryota > Metazoa > Chordata > Amphibia > Gymnophiona > Dermophiidae > Geotrypetes > Geotrypetes seraphini. The sequence continues at coordinate 70,487,236 of NC_047091.1, read as the reverse complement.
AGGGAGAGAGATAGAAAGATAGACAGCAGAAGGGAGAGAGACAAACAGAAAGTAAGAAAGAGACAGGGGCAGGGAGAGACACATAAAGAAAGAAAGAGACAGGGGCAGGGAGAGACACAGAAAGAAAGACAGACAGACATATATTCTAGCACCCGTTAATGTAACGGGCTTAAACACTAGTACATAATAATTGACCAAAAATTATAAACATAAATTAAACCAAAATCTCAAGAAGCCACACCTTTCATATAGTACAACACCAAAGAAATAAAAAGATTCAATTCCTCCTATACTGTGCAAAATATAAAGATCACCCATACCAGGGATGGTGTTAGATCAACTGCCCTCTGGCTGGAGAAAGCCCTAAGCCAGCTGGAAGCTGAAGATGGCACAGGCAAGTAGAGGGCTTTGGGGTCCCCTTCCAAATTTCTGCCTTGGGCCCTAACCATGTCTAACACCAGCACCGGCAGGATAAACATTTCAGTTCTTATATATTCTAATCACAAAATAGAAAATAAAATTATTTTTCTACCTTTTGTTGTCTGGTCATTATTCAAATCATGTTGGTCCCAGGCTCTGGTTTCTGTTTGTCTTCTGATAACTCACTTGCCAGGGTCTTTTGCCCATTTGACGTTTTCTTCTTTCTCTGTGCTTAGCATCCATCTTCCATCTTTGTCCTCCCCTTCCATTTCCCTTCCCTCCCCCGGAGGTCTGGCATCTTTCCTTTTTTTCATCTCCATCCCCGCAGTCCAACATTTCTCTAATGACCACTCCCCCATCATCTTCCAGTGACCCCCCCCCCCCTGCGTTCCTCTCCTCCATGAGATCTAATAAGGCAGTACTCCTGTGCTCTTCGGGCCACTGGCAGCATGAGTGAAGCTTTCCCTCTGCTACTGCTTCGCGCCTAAGCAGGGCCAGGAAGCAGTAGCAGAGGGAAAGCTTCCAGCCGCGGAAGGCATGTTTACTTCGCTCACACTGCCGGCAGCCCGAAGAATGAAAGAGCGGCTGCAGTGATGGATCCCACCATCCCCAGATCCACCATCTCTCCTTTTACCAACTACTCTTTCATCCAGTATCTCTCCTCCTTCCCCACCACCCCACGGTCTATCATCTCTCCCTTTTTCTTCTCAACTGCCCTCCTATCCAGTATATCTATCCTCCCTCCCTGCACACCACCCCTTGGGTCCAACTTCTCTCCCTTTCTTTTCCCTCCCTCCATCCCATTGTCCACCATTTCTCTTCCTCGCCTCTGTTTTCAGACCCATTATTTCTTCCCCTTCACCTCCCCCCCTCAGTCTAGCATTTGGACTCCCCCCCTCTCTGCGTCCCTCTATGTACTTCTAATAGCTACACCAGGGGGCCCCCCAGAGGCTGGCATGCTTCTCCCTTCTCTCCACCATCATCCAGCGTCCCCCTGGTCTCCCGGTCTCACTTTAAAAACTAATTACATCTTGTGGAGGATTGCTGGTGCATTTTCCCTCTGCTGCAGTCTGACTCAGACCAAAACAGGACATTAGGTCAGAGGAGGGGCACAACTGCAGCAGAGGTAAAGTGCACCAGTGCTCCTCAACAGGTCGCAATTCGTTTTTAAAGTGAGAACAGGAGGCGAATTGGGCAGCACTAGCTTGCAGGTCCGGCAGGTCCAGACAGCTTTCCTCCCTCCCTGTCACTGGCACAAACCTTGCAGAGTGAGCCATTGAACACAGGCTTGCTCAACGATGCTTGTGGCCTTTCCTCTGCCGGGCTCCTCCTTATGGTGCAACTTCCTTTCTTTGCGAAAAAAAAAGAAATTACGTCGTAAGGAGGAGCCTGGCAGAGAGAAGGCCAGCAGCCCTGTGGCTCACTCTGCAAGGTGTGTGCCAGTGGCAGGGAGGGAAGGAAGCTGCTGGAGCCACTGGACCCATGAGTGAGAGAGATGGGCTGGAGCCACTGGACCAATGAGCAGGGGGTGGGTGGGCTGGAGCCGCAAGACCCGTGAGCGAAGGGAGGCTGGGCTGGAGCCGCTGGACCCATGAGGGGAGGGCCTTGAGCTGCCAGACCCATGATGGTGAGATATTGGGGAGCTGTGGTGGGTGGGGTTCCCCGTGAGACCACAGCTTTTTACTGGTCCACGGAGTGGTGAAAAGGTTTGTCCTCAAGCTGGCGGTGAACAGATATAAATTTTTAACTGTTCCTGCTATTTTACTGTGGTCACCCGTGGTTAGCCGCAGGAAAGGGTCACCATGTCATTCTCTACCCTGGATCACTTTGCTGGACAATACTTTGCCTCTTCCGTTGTGGTGCTTGCACATGCATTTCAAATGTATTCACAGCGTTGCCACTACAGTGGAAGAGGCAGGGTGACATGGGTAGACCTCCACTGTAAAGGGAGGAAGTGGCTCTTTAGCTGCAGAACATGGGAATTCCTATCTTGTTGTATCCCATGTGTCCTGCACTCTGCCTGTGACAGAGAGAGCATCAGAAAAGTTGGTTGGGCCAGGCCCCAAAAGGCCCATCCCTTTCTGACCTTCCTATGTCCTTTTAGCTCAGTATAATTTAGTTTATTGCACTCGATATACTGCCTTTAGAGCAATAAAACAAGGCATTTTCCATAATAAGCATAAAAGATAGAGAGAGAAAACAAACAGATTCAAAGTTACACAGTTTAAGAGTCAAGCAAGTGCCCTAGTAGGAGAAAACCAATAGTTACAAACATGGAGGAGCCACACAATTAGCTCTAGAGCAGGGGTGTCCAACCTTTTGGCTTCCCTGGGCCGCATTGGCCGAAAAAAATGTTTCTGGGGCCGCGCAAACGCTGCAGCAAGACAGAGGAGGGAGCCGGCAAGATGGTAAACACCTGGGGGCAGCAGAGGAAAACACTGCATCGCCCTCGACCGGGGCCGCACAAAATACTTCACGGGGCCGCATGCGGCCCTTGGGCCGCAGGTTGGACACCCCTGCTCTAGAGAGTGAGAGGGCTAAATCCACAGGGAACTTAAAGATAAAACCGGAGCTGCTACATACTACTATCCCAAACTTCCTGAAGAACATAAGAATTTCCTTATTAGGTCAAACTGAAGGTCCATCAAGCCCAATATCCTGCTTTCAAGAGAGGCCAATCTAGGTCATAAGTACCTGACAGAATCCCAAAGAGTAGCAAGATTCCATGCTACTGATCCTAAGAAGAATAAAGAATAGCTTTCCCCATGTTTACCTTAATAGCAGCTTATGGACTTTTCTCCAGAAACTTTACCAAACCTTTTTATACATCCATAGCCTTACTGGGTTAGAGCAATGGTCCATCTAGCCCAGTATCCTGCTTTCAGGAGAGGTCAACCTAGGCCAGGGATGTCAAAGTCCTTCCTTGTTCAAACACTCAACCAGAGTTCATGGATAGACTCTTGATTACTTACAGTCCTTCTAAATCGCTTCGTTCAATGTCACAAAATATCCTTGTCGTACCATCACTAAAATCAATCAACACATTGAGATCTAATAAATTCACTGTCACTGCACCGTCCCTTTGGAATTCGCTGCCTAATCATTTACGCATCAAATCCATATTAAATCAATTTAAATCAAAATAAAAAACATTCTTGTTCCAGGATACTTTTGGACAATAACTGTCCTTTTAAGGACGAAAACAAAGCTTTATAGCTTTTCACCCTCGCCTATTGTTTTTCCCTTTTACTGTGCTCTTTTCCCTTAAAGATTGTAGTTCTAGCCCTTTTTTCCCATTTGTGTGAAGTAAGTTCATATGTTTTGTTATGTGTTTTATTAACCTACCCTGGTCTTGTTTAAGCACTTCTAATTTTAATTTTTTTATGGAATTTTTTTGCATTGTACACCGCCTAGAAATTTGATTAAGTGGTATAAATTTTTTTTAATAAACTTGAAACTCGAGGGCCACAATCCAGTCGGATTTTCAGGATTTCCCCAATGAATATGCTAACCTCTTTAGCCTTTCCTTATATGAGCAGAATTCCATCCCCTTTATCATTCTGGTCACTGTTCTTTGAATCTTTTCTAACTGCACTATATCCTCTTTTAGATATGATGTCTAGAACTGCATGCAGTACTCAAGGTGAGGTTGCACTATGGAATGATACAGAGGCATTATATTTTTCACCTTATTTTCTATCCCTTTCCTAATAATTCCTAGCAGCATGTTTGTTTTTTTGCTCACCGCCATACACTGGGCAGAACATTTCAACGTATTGTCTACAATCTAATCTAATCTTTGGTTTATATACCGGGTCATCTCCCAGTGGAGCTCGACTCGGTTCACATATAATTAAAGACTAGAGTACATAGCAGAAAACATAGGAGAAGGAAGAACTAATTAAAAACTAAAGTACATAAGAAAAGCATAAGAAAAATAACTACACTTCCCCCTCCCCATTTGCGGTTTCCCTACTCGCGATTTCACATAATCGTGTTTTTTTGGGGAGGAGGAGGAAACCCCCCCCCCCCATATTTTTGTCTTCCCCTTGGCATCCCGGCCTTACCTGGTGGTCTAGCTGGTTTTCGGGGCAGGAGCGACCTTTCTACGCTCCTGCCCCATGCAGATAGCCATTAGGAAATGGCTGTGGGGAATTCCCGTAGTCATGATGAAGGAAATGGATCAAGATAATATGTTGTCAATTTCATCTATGATAATACCTTATTAATTGAGTCTATTGTCTGGATTTGAAAAGAGGACAATTTGGAGAAACTTGTTTCAGCCTGCAGAAAGGTATTAGAGATATCTACAGGGGAAATGCCTAATAATTGAGAGTTTTAAACAATGATTACATATCAATTTATCAATTTTGTTGATGAAGTAATCAGCTAGTGCTTCAGGAGTAGGTATCAAGTTGTCTACTATTGAATACAGATCTCTAGAGGGGTTAGAGGAGTTTAGAAGGTGACAAACAAAATAAGTTCATTTAGCCTTCCTAAGGAGGCAACTGTATTATTGACGTCTACGTGTGTCACAAAGCTATTTAATTAATAATGAACGGTGTTTTCTCCAAGCTCTTTCTGCCTGGCAAATCTGATGTTTAAGGAGTCTAAGGCCTTTGTTATACCAAGGTTGGTTATTTGGATATTTTGGGATGTTAGAGAGGTAGAGTCAGCACTTGGCCAGTTAAATGACAATATTCAGCATTTAACTGGCCAGAAAGACTGCGTAAATAGAACCGCATAAGTCAGTCCTATCTTTATGCAGTAACCTATAGATGGTTAAGTGTTGAATGCTGGACTTAATCAGCTATGTGTTAACAGGCTCTGGAAAAACAGATATTCAATGCTAGATCCCAGATAGGGCCCAACATTGAATATCCAGGAATGCTGCTGGCTAATATTGACCCCAAAATATGTAGCTTGCTACAGCTTGGTGACCCTGCTTCAGTGCTTGTATGGACAGTGTTTTATGTACAAGTGTCCCCTGAAGAAGGCGTTATTTTGCAGTGCCAAAACAGGGATCCTTGTTGGGACTAATGTTTGTTCATCTCAATAAAGACTTATATTGGTTGATTCAGACATCCACTTTGTCTTCTTTTAGTTTGTGTTAATAAATAGTGCACATTCTTCTGAGAGTACACACTTTTCCCAAAGAGTGTGCACGATTTGCAAAGAAGACACATACTTTTGGAAAGAATGCACACTCTTTCCCAATAATGCATGCATTAGCAAACAAAAACAAACAAAATGAACATTCCCATAAACTACATAGGAAATGACACAACATGAATATTTTTGAGTTGCATATTCCTAGTAGTCACAGAGGCATCCATAAGGGCTCATTGCAATAGTCCACTGTGTACAGTACTGAAGCATATAAAAGAGTCTGTAGATCTTTCTCCTTGAAGGTAGATGTAATGGCAAAGAGGGCGACCTACATTCAGATGGCTGGACACGTTGAAAACAACAATGGGGATGACGCTGGAGGACCTTTCCAGACTAGCACAAAACCAATTTCTTTTTAGATCTACAATTCATCAAGTCGCTATGTCTCAAGCATGAGTCGATGACACCATATAACAACAATGGAAAAATAAACAAATTATTTCCTCATGCTTAAAGATTTGGGAGCATCTAAACTTATATGACTGTTAATGATATCCCCAAGTTTTCACTTACATTTTACCATCCATGGCATGATTCAACAGTAAAATAAATAAATAAATAAATAAATAAATTCTTGAACTTTGATTTTTGTGGATTCAGTTTGAATCTCTTTTCTTGAAGTCAATATGCAACTGCAGCTAAATAGGCACTGTCAGTAAGATCAGGGGGCCCAGGATCAGTGAAAGCCACAAGCTGAATGTTGTCAGCATTCAAATAATAGCTAATATTGAAATTCTGAATTATGTTTGTGTATTACTATTTAAAAAGGCTTACCAAATACCTTCAGTCACTTTCCGCACTGGACAGAATGCCAGGAAATCAAAATAGTATACATATTAAGTTTTATTACATATATACAATATTTCTAGCCATAATCTTACATATATACAATATTTCTAGCCATAATCATTAATTAAGTACAGAGTTTGAATTAATACGTTACCGGTTATTATATCATTATTCTGTCGAAGGACCACGTTCAGGAGGCTTACTCACAAAATGTCATCACACAGCTTAAATGTCCCTTCTTGTCAGTAGTGGAAATGTCCCTCTCTGCTTTTCTTTCTAGGGGAAACAGTATTTATCCCCCTATCCTTGTGGATTGAGTTAAGTGAATGCCGGGAGGATGTTTACCAATCAATATACTCCTAGCCTGCCTCGTGAACTAATTTCCCATCCCAATGTCGGGAGGATGTTTATCAATTAGTATGTGTTTGCCTCATGAGCTAATTTCCCATCCCCTTCCTTGTGGATTGTGCTAACAGAATGCTTGTGGATTGAGTTAACTGAATGCTTGTGGAATGTTATGTATTAGCCTGCCTGAGCTGACAATGACTTGCTCAATAGGTGCTGAAAAGTCCTTGCTCGTTCTCATAATACTTGTGTTTCCCTGTAACAGCTATCATGGATCCTAGGCAGTGTCATTCAATATTAATAATTCTTTCATAACATCCGTTTCACATACGTGTCACATTCGGTCCTTATTGAGTGATACTGCCATAGGATACCATCGTGGTCCGAGTTGGTTTACAGCATAGTCCATAAACCACATAACAATTCCACAAGGACAGAACAAGTACTATTATGGTTAGTATAATTACTAATCTAGTGATGCTTTTGTTCAAATTCCTTATGGACTGATTTATCCCAGTATTATAGCTTTTAACTTTCCCAACTTTAAATCCCAATTTGGAACGGAAAAGTTGTTCTCCCAGAATACATTTGTTCTAAATCCTATATCAGGTGTTCAAACATAAGTTTGATTCTGCCAAAGAAGTGTTGACATATTGTGTAAGCATCCTGCAAAGGGTACTATCATTTTTGGTAATTATTGGCTCATTAGTCACCACACATATTACGCGTGGTGCTATTTCAATAATATAGTCCATTCACACACATCATATATTATTGATTGTAATTTACAAATTCGCCCTTGCAATGTGGAGTCACAAAATGTTAAAAATTAAATTTAGGTGCCCAGAAAAATTGCTTCTGAGGTTCCCCTAGTATGAGGGGTAACACTACATATTTACACATGAGTATCATTACATTGTATTAAACACGGTCCTCTATATCTGCTCATTTCTAGTGTGTTCATTGCTTTTAATCTGTCTCTTGTTGTCACATTTGCAATGATACATCTGGAGTTAGCGCTGCAAGTGAAGTTATCTTGCTTCCGATTCATTGAAGAATGCTTCCATCTCCATGACGTAACGACCCCTTCTTTAATTGTAATACGTCGCCCGGGGGCAGCGCCTCTTACCCCATACCATATTCCAAGGATTCCAAGGCACACGCATATCTGTAAGTTTCAGAAAACATTATTACTCTCTCAAATAACATTTTTCCTGAGGCATTTTTCCACTCCCGGTTTCATTACAAGGAGTGCCTTATCTTTCCCGATTGCAATCACCTCCACTGGTTCCGGAGGTCCTTTAGGATTGCTAATCCAGATTTTGGCTATGGACAGTTTCCCAATCGTCAAATTGGGGGTTACATTATCCCTCCACTGCCCATATTTGTCATCTGTAGTTAGTTTTTTAAGGGCCTCTTTCAAAAGTCCATTCATCTTCAATTAATCCCGCTGCCTGGGGATAATAGGGCATGTGATATACCCATTCAATATTATTTTCCTTAGCATATTCTTTTATCTGCCCTCCCATAAAATGTGATCCATTATCAGTTTGTATTTGTAAGGGCATACCATAATACTGAATAATCATGTCTAAAGTCCTTAGAGTGCTCCATTGTGACGCAGAAGCACAAGGGAATGCTAATAATAATCTACAGCAGTACACATATATTTACATTTATGACTTTCGGGTAACGGTCCTATGAAACCCATTTGCCAAATCTAGGCTGGCAAATCGCCCCGTGCCCCATTACCTTATGTGGTACTTCCCGTTCTTGATATGTTGACACACCGGACATTTTCCGATCACATGTTTGATCACATCTATCGTCAAAGGAATCTCTCATTCCTGAGCCCACCTGTAAGTAGCTTTTTCTCCAAGATGTCCACTTTTCTGATGTGTCCAAATGGCTGTACCTTCCAACCATTCTTCCACCTTAGGAATTTCATTAGTAGTTATTACAGAAATGGTAGCTGCAGCATCTGCTTGGGAATTAAACAATCGTTCCATTGAATCAACAGGCATATGTGCATCTACATGAAATACTGACACTATTGTCTCCTGTACAATTTTTTCTATGTCTTGCCACAATTCTTTACCCCACAGTTAACCAATTATGGGACTTCCACCCCATTAACCATGTAGCAAGACCATTAGCGACCGACCAGGAGTCAGTAAAAAGATATTCCATTCCCCATTTCACTGGGGATTCATGAGCATATACTGGCTTTATGATTTCCAGCTCTTCGTTAGGAATATTAGCTATTTTTTCGTGCAAAGTAGCTACCCCATGCTCACCTATTTTAGCTCTTTGAGAAATGTACCATTTCCATGTAATAATACTTTGTTCCTGAGCATATCCTACTCTATTTGACTTGGGATCAGACATTACCCATTGCATAATTGGAATTTGTGGCCACAATAGTAATCTGTTCGGTCTCAGCCAACGCCCAATAACATGCTAAAAGTTGTTTTTCGAAGGGAATATATATATGTAATTCCACTTCCCCCTCTCTCATGGGCCACAAATCTACAGTGGTCTGTATGGCTTGTTTAGCATTTTCAAAAGCAACCTGCTGTTCTTCTCCCCACATAAACTCATATTTTTTACTAGTTACCTTGTATATTCTTTGGAGTGGGAAAATCTAATATTTTTCGTTTTGCTTTCTCTGTGATTTCCCTAATATCCTCTATTCCACTGAATTCCTAAAAATTTTACCGACGTTGCCGGTCCTTGTATTTTTGTTGGATTTATTCAATTAATAAATCCAACTGCCCTTTCTTAGTTTGTATGTCAATATGTCAAACTCATGTAATTTACTATCTTGCTCTATCTGTACCTCAAGCTGAATTTAGAGTCTGACTTCTTTCCCTTATCCTGCATCTCCAAAATTGAGTCCACAGGTTTTTATTTTGTTTCGGTACGTTCCCCAAACAAACCTGAAACCTACTTACAGGAATATACATTAACATTTTATAACATTTCCAATATTCTTTTATCGTTCTTAAAAACTTATTTCGGACTGCTGAAAAGTCCGCGGCTAGCCTGCTAACAGTGCTGAAGAAAAAAAAATTCAGACTATATCAGGCAAACAGTTCCTTAATTACCTCCATTGTTCTTAACAGCATAGATCTACCTTGCAGAAACTCTTTCAAACTTAAATAAACTTTCTTTGTTTCCTGAACAGCAAAACAACTTTCAATTAACTTCAAGTACCTTATATTGGCTGATCGGAACTCTAAATAACATAAGGCTGGTAAAGTTTTATCCATAAACCCTTTGGTTCCTTGCTTACATTATTAATTTCATTACAAATTCCTACATTTAAATCCATAATTTGTTAATATTTAAGCATATTTTAAATATCGATCCCTGTTTTTGCAACATTCGTAGAATTGCAGACAGACCCCATGCTGTCTCTCTCCTTTTTTTTTTTCTCTTTCCTCCCACTTCCCCCTCCCCTCTGCCTGGGGAAACAAAGTAGAAATTCAAAAAAGCCCGCCGTCAAGCTCACATGATAGCATCGAAGGAGGAAAAAGGTGGGGGTGAAAATCCCTCCCTTTGCAGTTCGCTCTTTCAAACAAAGGAACTTTTACTCCAACATCTTATATTTTGTGGCAGCAAGGCATTTTTTCTAAACTACATCACCCGATTCATCGGGGCATTTTTCTAAAGCTTGTACAAGATCAAGTGGTTCTGCCCCTCCCAGAACCCAGAGCCACCACATCACCCGATCTATTGGGGCATTTTTCTAAAGCCTGTACAAGATCAAGTGGTTCTGCCCCTCCCAGAACCCAGAGCAACTACATCACCTGATTTATCGGGGCAACTACCTCACCCAATTTATCGGGGCATTTTTCTAAACTTGTACAAGATCAATTGGTTCTGCACTTCCCAGAACCTTTTCCCATGACTCTGCTAATCCATGATTATTGGCTAGTTCTTGTGCTATTAAATTATACGGTGCCTCGGTCCAGCTGGGCACCTCTGTAGGTTCTTTTGAGGATTTCTCTCTCTTCCTGAACATTCCTGTATCACAAGAGCGCTCAGGTTTTCTTTAGAGAAATCCTGCCGACTACGCCAATTAATGTATTACTATTTAAAAAGGCTTACCAAATACCTTCAGTCACTTTCCGCACTGGACAGAATGCCAGGAAATCAAAATAGTATACATATTAAGTTTTATTACATATATACAATATTTCTAGCCATAATCTTACATATATACAATATTTCTAGCCATAATCATTAATTAAGTACAGAGTTTGAATTAATACGTTACCGGTTATTATATCATTATACTGTCGAAGGACCACGTTCAGGAGGCTTACTCACAAAATGTCATCACACAGCTTAAATGTCCCTTCTTGTCAGTAGTGGAAATGTCCCTCTCTGCTTTTCTTTCTAGGGGAAACAGTATTTATCCCCCTATCCTTGTGGATTGAGTTAAGTGAATGCCGGGAGGATGTTTACCAATCAATATACTCCTAGCCTGCCTCGTGAACTAATTTCCCATCCCAATGTCGGGAGGATGTTTATCAATTAGTATGTGTTTGCCTCATGAGCTAATTTCCCATCCCCTTCCTTGTGGATTGTGCTAACAGAATGCTTGTGGATTGAGTTAACTGAATGCTTGTGGAATGTTATGTATTAGCCTGCCTGAGCTGACAATGACTTGCTCAATAGGTGCTGAAAAGTCCTTGCTCGTTCTCATAATACTTGTGTTTCCCTGTAACAGCTATCATGGATCCTAGGCAGTGTCATTCAATATTAATAATTCTTTCATAACATCCGTTTCACATACGTGTCACAGTTTGCTAGAGATGCCAAGAGCAGATTGAAAAGAGTGGAAGAGAGGATTGAAGAACCTTGGGGAACACCACATGATAATAGGAATGTGTTTGATAATGTAGATTTCCATTCTACCTTGAATGAATGCTGAGACAGGAACGAGTTGAACATGTCTGTGGATGTCTACCTCTTAACTGCAATACAGAGAAGTGCAAGGTCAACCAAGTCAAACGTTGAAGAGGTATCCAGGAGAATGAGGACAACAGTTTTATCTGGATTCCAATTGATATTATTATCATTAAGCAGATCTATTACTACCGTTTTGGGATTAGTGATGCTCCTGAAAGGCATTTTTCTGTACAGTTCAAGTTTGTAGTAAGACTGCTTTTGCAGCAACCTTTGAGACGAAAGGTTAGAAATGAGTTTACAGTTGGCAATTAGAGGCAAGTCTAGCTCAAAGTCCTTGAATAAGGGATGAAATCTGTTTTCCTTCCAGCTGATAGGATCTGAGGCCTGCTACAAGCTGTTATTCATGAGGATACCAGTGTAATAGGTCAGACTTAGCGACTGATTTGATTTTATTCATTTACCTTATATACCGCCCAACACACAAGGTTTAAGAGCACCTTACAATCAAACTAATTGCTAGCTTACAATTAAGTTTTACAATAATTAAAACATCAAAACAGCCCTATGACACTAACAGGAGATAACTAATTTGATAATTAAAACACTGTTAAAACTTGATTTAGTAATCCGTAGTATGAAATGCTTTGGGAAACACTGAGTGACGTAGTGATTAGGTTAATCAGATTGCTCTAATACGATCAAGAAGCTACAGTGCAAACCAGGTATGGAGATACAGAATGGTTCAAGATCAAAAAGGGTACATGACAAGGATGCATCCTCTCTCCTTTTCTTTTCAACCTCTATGCAGAAGTATTCATTAAAAAAGCGAGTGTTGGGGTGAAAATATGTGGAAGAACCATCAGCAGTCTGAGATATGCATATGATACTACCCTGCTGTTAGAGAGTGAGAAGGACCTCAAGAAGTTGATCCTGAAGCTGAAAGAAGAAAGCAAGAAGATGGGACTTTGCCTGAACATCAAGAAGACCAAAATCATGACTACCTCCAACAAGAAAGTCTACATAAAGATCAACAATGAAGAAATAGAAGTGTTTGACAGCTTCATTTTCCTTGGGTCCCTCATTGATCATAGTGGTGGTTTGACAGCAAAGATCAAGCGTCAACTAGCACTGGGGCATACAGTCATGGAGAGTATGGACCAAATATGGAAATGCAAAGACATCTCAGTCACCAAAGACTGATCACTGCTATTGTGTTCCCAATCATGACATATGGCTGTGAGATATGGACTCTCATGAAAGCAGATAGAAGAAAAATCGATGCCTTCAAGCTGTGACAGCAAGGATCACCAACAAAGATGTTCTTGATCATATAAACCCAGAGTTGTCCCTGGAAGGCAAGATTACCAGACAGAAATTGACCTATTTTGGACATACGAGGGTGAATTCACTAGAAAAGGAGGTGCTACTCAGAATGGTCAGTGGTAAAAGGAAGCAGGGGAGACCAAAGGCCCGTTGTCTTGATACCATCAAGAATGACACGGGAATGAACATCAAGCAATTAAAAGAAGCTGTGGACAACAGGGAAGCATGGTGAGGACTGGCCTAAGAGTATCCAAGAGTCAGACATGACTAAATGAACAGTAGTAGTATTATGAAATGCTAAAGAAAATAACCATGTTTTCAACACCTTGCAAAATGCAAGATATCGTAATAAATCATAGATTGTTGTAGGTAAGGTATTCCAAAGTGAAGGGCCTGCATATGAAAAGGCTCTTTTTCTAGTAGATGTCAGATGTATTAATTGTAGAGAGGGAAGCATAAACAAGCTATGTTGAGATGAGTGAAGTACTCTATGATTATGTAATTCTTTCAGTTTTGTCCTAAGATATCCTGGATGATGTAAATGCAATGCTTTAAATGCAAGGTAAAGCAATCTAAATGAAATCCGCTCAGTGATAGGAAGTCAATGTAGATCTTTGAGAACTGGGGTTATATAATTTGTTTTCTAGACATTGTTTTGGACCAACTGAAGTATTTTAAGACCAATGTACAGCACATTGAAATAGTCCAGTCTACTGATAACACATGTAAAAGTTAGTTTCACCAAATTTTCCTTTGTAAAAAGGGATCACAATTGTCGAATAGATTGAAGTTGAAAGTAGCAAGATTTGACTACTATAGTACATTGAGTTGCTTATCGAATTTCAATTCCGAGTCACAATAAACTCCTAATATGATAATTTCAGACTTCATAGGAATTGGTTGACCACTTGTTTTTTTTTAATATATTTGAAGGGGGGGGGGGAATTGGGACTTGTATACTGCCTTTCTGTAGTTATACAACCACACTCAAAGCAGTTTACATACAGGTACTTCAAGCATTTTCCCTATCTGTCCCTGAGGGCTCAAAATCTGTTTAATGTACCTCCTGTCGGGGAAGATTGCCAGAGGGTTCGGGGAATTGCGGCAGGAGGGATTGGGTATCCCTTCTGCCAGAGAAGATTGCCGGAGGGTTCAGAAGTGTAAGCAGGAGAGACTGGGCATCTCTCCTGCCAACGATCATTCAGGGGGGTCGTGATGGCTTCAGGCAGGAAGGACTGGGCATCCCTCCTACTGCGATCATTACGGGGGTGGGGGGATGGGTTGCCACCACATCTACTGCCATATCCAACATTTATCCATCTCTCATCCCCCGGATCATGTGCAGCATTTTTCACCACTGCCCATCAGCCCCATGCCCCATTTCTCCTTCTATCACCCATCTCCAGCACAATGTCACATTTCTCCCTCCATCATTATGTCCAACATTCATCCCCCTTGCATCCCCTTCAATCTGCCTGCTCTACCACCATTGAATAAACAACAACAGAAAAAATTAGTCTTTGATAATTCTACTGGAGAATCAGAATATTCTAGTGATGGGGGTAGTGAAAGTGCTACCATTAATAAGGACGTTGCAAAGTCTTTTTTAGGAGCACTGGACCAAGGCAAAAATCGAGGGAGCAAACGAGGCCAGAGTGCGAGTGTGAGAGGAACAGGAGGTCTGATAACATGGAACAATCAGCAATTATAAACTTAACCACACGAAGATTGACCACTGCTCAGCGAGATATTTTACAACTTGGATTAAGTTTTATTCCAATGTCATTTTATGATTCCTTTCGGATTAGAGCAGCGTTTTAAAAATCCATTTGGAAACTACAATTGAAAGTGTATTTCAAAAACAACCCCCCCCCATGTGAACATCTCCAGTGATCCATTCTGCTATTATTACCTTTCAAGAATTGGTGTCAGGGGATCTTGAGAAGGATGAAGAGGATGTTTCCACCAGATGTACCCTGAGTAATTTGACTAAGGAGCAACGAGAGGCACTGAAGGAGCTTATTGAGCGGAAAGATATCTTAATTTTAAAAGCTGATAAAGGTGGAGCTATAGTTCTACAGTCAAGGGAGCAATATAATAGAGAAGCCCATAGACAACTATCAGACCAGTGAGCTTATCAAAAACTAGAGAGAGATCCGAAACTTCAATTGCAGGCGGAGATAAAGCTATTAGTTGAACCAGCATTGAAATGTGGTATGCTTCCTAAAAAAGAAACGGTTTTTCTATTAGAAAAATATCCATAAACCCCAAAGATTTATTTTGTACCTAAGGTACATAAAAATGTCTGAGAACCTCCGGGAAGACCTATTGTTTCCACTAAACAATCAGTATGGGAACTTCTTTCTCAGTTTCTAGATTATTTTCTCCAACCACTAAGTCTAAGATCTCTTCTTTTATTAAAGACTCCTCCCATTTTATCACCATCTTACAAGAACTGGAGATATCGGATGAACCCATCATATTTGCTAGCCTAGATGTAACTTCTCTGTATACCATGATACCTCAGCAGGCGGCATTGGATATTATAAAATATCATCTTGATAACAGAGAAGGTGAAACACGAATTAAAACCAAATTCTTGGTTAACTTGGGAGAAATGGTGATTCGATCGAATTATTTTTGGTTCTCAGGAACATACTATGTACAGACAAAGGGAGTGACCATGGGAGCAACTTTGGCTCCCTTGGTGGCAACACTCTATCTGGCAAGAATGGAAGAGACTTTGATATATGTGTTAGAAAACTTCAAGAAAGTGCTGATTTGGAAACGCTTTCTAGATGATATCTTTTTTATATGGAAAGATACCAAAGAATCCTTGAAGGCTTTTGTGCAGGAGCTAAATACTCTGGATCCTCAAATAAAATTCACCCTTACATATAATGATTATACATTACATTTCATGGACCTTACCATTCAAGAACATGATTGTTTAAAACAACTTTATATCGAAAACCTGTTGAGAGAAATATGTTGCTTCAATTTCATAATATATAAAAATGTATAGGAGAAATAATTTTTGATAATAAATTCACCAACGTTATATAATACCAAATAAAGTGAATTCAATAATGTATGATCTAATCAAAATTAATAAAAATAAACAATAAAATATTATTGAGAGTGCTCAGTGTGATATCTTATTCAAAACCAGCAGGTTTGTAGAATGAAGATGTATGGCTTCTACATCATTGCACTCACCTGCCTACCAACCTTATTAACACCTGTCGAAACTGGACTGACCTGATCAACTAGTAATAGCAAAACAATGATTAAAAAAATATAAAGTACTTAGCTGGATTTTGATGATACCGATTTTCAAATAAGAGGCATAAAGTCCAGGATCAATTGACATGTCCTCACAAGATGGAAAAGGAAATCCACATGCTCTTAGGTGTAGCAGGTGCTGACAATCTCGTACTGAGTTACTTCATGGTTGTATGGCTGGTTTTGAAGCAATAGCAAAATATAAGTGAATCGCCAAAGACAAGAAAAACTGCTGAACTTAAAACAAAATAATCAATTGTCCAAAACTCCTCAACGTGAAGTGAATAAAAATCCAATATTTCCTCAACACCGATCATGTTTCACCATGGGTTGCTTCATCAGGAGGAAAAAGTATGAACCTCGGACCTCCCAACAGAGGGAACATGCCGCCAAAGGATCTCCACATGTTCCCTCTGTTGGGAGGTCCGAGGTTCATACTTTTTCCTCCTGATGAAGCAACCCATGGTGAAACACGATCGGTGTTGAGGAAATATTGGATTTTTATTCACTTCACGTTGAGGAGTTTTGGACAATTGGTTATTTTGTTTTAAGTTCAGCAGTTTTTCTTGTCTTTGGCGATTCACTTATATTTTGCTATTGCTTCAAAACCAGCCATACAACCATGAAGTAACTCAGTACGAGATTGTCAGCACCTGCTACACCTAAGAGCATGTGGATTTCCTTTTCCATCTTGTGAGGACATGTCAATTGATCCTGGACTTTATGCCTCTTATTTGAAAATCGGTATCATCAAAATCCAGCTAAGTACTTTATATTTTTTCAATCATTGTTTTGCTATTACTAGTTGATCAGGTCAGTCCACACTTATTACCCCTATTACTATAAGAAATATTCCTCTACAGATAGTTAATAAAACGAAAATATTAGGAGTAATTGTTGATTCTAAATTAAATTTTCATGACCATATAAGTCATATTGTCAAAACTTCATTCTATAGATTACGACAAATTAGATCCATCTCAAAATTTCTGAATGCTCAATCTTTAAACATTCTTATCCACTCATTAGTCATATCAAAAATAGATTATTGTAATTCTCTTTTTAAAGGTATTGCATTAAATGAAATTAAACGTTTACAAATTATACAGAATGTCTCTATAAAACTTATTACAAAATCTAAAAAATTTGATCATGTTACTCCCCTTCTTGAAAAGGCACATTGGCTCCCTGTCATCCATAGAATAACTTATAAAATCTGTCTGCTTACATTTAAAACACTTCTGTATAAGACACCTGCTTTTATACATAAACTTTTAATACCTTACCTTCCAACTAGAACATTGAGATCTATTGATCAAAATTTACTAACAGTACCTTCACTGAAACTGATTAATACCAGACGGCAATTTATATTTTCCGTAACAGCCCCTCAAACCTGGAATGCTCTTCCTATTTTTATACGGAACGATCAAGATTTGGTAAAATTTAAATCACTATTAAAAACATTTCTTTTTAATGATGCTTTTAATTCCTGATTTTTAATTATTGTCTCTCCTAATGTGTTTTCCTATGTTTAATCTTTTATATAACGAATGTATTTCATACCCCTATTTTTACCCAATGTTGTATAACAAGTTTTAACCTTTGTAAGCATTGTAATTCCTAAAGTTTGTTTTGTTGGTCTGTTTGTTCTCTTTTAACTAAATTTGATTTGTACATCGCTTTGAATTAGAGAAAGCGATTAATCAAGAATAAATAAAAAACTTGAAACTTGAAACTTTCGACAGGTGTTAATAAGGTTGGTAGGCAGGTGAGTGCAATGATGTAGAAGCCATACATCTTCATTCTACAAACCTGCTGGTTTTGAATAAGATATCACACTGAGCACTCTCAATAATATTTTATTGTTTATTTT
The DNA here is from genome assembly GCF_902459505.1 of Geotrypetes seraphini. Lineage (NCBI taxonomy): Eukaryota > Metazoa > Chordata > Amphibia > Gymnophiona > Dermophiidae > Geotrypetes > Geotrypetes seraphini. The sequence continues at coordinate 70,469,109 of NC_047091.1, read as the reverse complement.
TATTAATTTTGATTAGATCATACATTACTGAATTCACTTTATTTGGGCTTCAATTTCATAGCCATCACCCCTATAGGTTAAAATTCAACCTGCCAGTGGAACCGTTCTTGAGATTGAGAAGGATTTGTATGGATGAGGATGGATTTTTGAACCAATCAAGACTTTTGGAGATGCGCATTTGTCAGATGGGGTACCCTAGAAAGTCTATTTGAAAAGCTTTTGGGACTTATTGTTAGTTCAAAAAACACAGCCCCAAGTAGAACAACCCTCTTGAGATGATGATAGACTGGCCTGTGTGATACCATTCTATGACAAATCTAATAATTCAGTATGAAGAAACGCTGGCATGTGTTACAGATTATTCCTGACCTGTTTGTAGAATTTCCAATCAAAGCATATAGTAGAGGCAATAATTTGGGTGAACAACTAGCAAGATATAGATATGATGGTGATATGGAACGACAAGAGCAGGATATAGACAAAACACATGTTAAATGTAGTAACTGCCAGTAGTGTGATGCCACAATAGAAGGAGATGAATGGCAGCCTCGGGTCAAGATATTATACTTCGCTCAAAAACTAGGACATCCTGTAAATCTTACAATGTGATATATAGCATTATATGTCCCTGTAGATTAATATATATATATAGGAAGAACAAAATGACAAATTCATATCAGGTTGAATGAACATAAATCCTGTATTATGAATAATATGACTGAGGCGCCTCTTGTACAACATTGGCAAACAAAAAAACATGGAGTAGAAGATATTCAATGGCGGGTGATAGATCATATAAAAGAAGGGTTGGAAGGAGGTGATTATGAACTTTTGTGAGCAAAGCTGGATTTTTAGGTTAAATACAGTTGACCCATGGGGTTTAAACCAGGAACTAGAATGGATGTCTCTTGTTTGATTCCTGATTCGCTACCAATGCCTTTGATGTCACAGAGTGGGAGGTTTAAATAATGGATAAAAAACGCCGCAGCCATCTTTGTCTAAAAGCTATTATTGATCAGAATGGTGTGGAGTTAAAACAGAAGGGGTAATTATTTAACAAATAAATGATATTTGGTTGAATGACTGACCCTAGGAAAGCAATATAAGTATATGAATGTTTTTACTGAATTGAATTCATAGTAAATTATATACCTTTTTATTGTAGGGGACTTTTTCTTGATACAGCCTTTGGGCGAAACATGTCGGAATGACAGGTCCCTTCCCGATATCAATGACAAAGTAAAATTAACAACAATGAAAGATAAGTTTAAAGTTTTTTTTACTTTTAAGATATTAACACAAATCACTAAGAGCACTTTAAAAACGGGCCTAATGAGGAGGTCAGTGCCAAAATAGTATTTTAGCCATTGAAAACACTTGGCTAATACTGACACTTCTGAAGACCTTAAAATTAAAAAATTGAATGAAGAAATTTTTGAAATACTGGTTATCATGAGATGTGTGTATATATATACACACACACACACACACACACTGAAATATGGATGAGGAGCAGTTGTCAAAGACATTTATATAGGTGAAGGGCTGTCTGAAAATGACTCTCTTGATGCACTGTCTTTTCTTCTCCCCATTGCCCACCAACCCAACCAGCTGATTAACCATTCCCCTTAACTGTATCCATGACATCCTGTTTGTCTGCCTTGGCTGTTTAGATTGAAAGCTCTTTCGAGCAGGGACTATTATCTTTGTAAAACAGTACAACGCTGTGTATGTCTGGTAGCGCTATAGAAAGAATTAATAGTAGTAGTAGAGACATTCTCTGGGAGGCCACAAGAAGAGTAATTCTCTAACAGGGCATCTACAATGGTGCCTATTTTAAAAATAGGTTGCTATTGTTCCTTAAAAAAACTAGTACAAGTGGCAGAAAATGTGCACAGGTCTAGGCACGACCATGTACAGCAGCCCATGTTAAGGTGTTTGCAGGAACATGCGTACATTTCGCCAAGCAAGGCTAGTCAACGCTAACAGAAAACCATGTAGAACACACAGGGCAGGATTAATTCATCGAGGGCCCTTAGGCACCCAAGTACACTGGGCCCCCTACCCTGCCCCACCCCACCATGCGCCCAGGCGTAAACAGGAAGCTGCATCAGAAGGAAGCTTTGGGCAAGCAGCACCGCTTGCAAAATTACAGTTCCCATTGCCTTTCTTACCCGCGTTGCTTGCTTGTCTTACTTTCCGTCGATGGGAGGGCCACGTTGCTGATCGGGGGGGGGGGGGGGCGTATTGCCAATCGATGCTGGAGGGGCCCATCGCTGTTTGGAAAAAACAATGTTGATGCCCTCCTTCATCGGGCCCCCCTGACCATTTCAGGCCCTAGGCCCGTGTCTACTTGGCCTATTGGTTAATCCTGCCCTGAGAACACAGATACACCCTCACCCAGTATGGAATAAGTAACCGCAAACTAAAATAGAAATATATAGATAAAGGTTAAACTGAACCGCCAAGAAGCCAAATTGCGCACAGGGCTCTTTTTACTAAGGTGCGCTTGCGTTTTTAGCGCAGGATATTACCGCGCACTACGCGGCTAGAACTAATGCCAGCTCAATGCTGGCGTTAAGGTCTAGCGCACGTGGCAATTCAGCGCGCGCTATTCCGCATGTTAATGCCCTAACGCAGCTTAGTAAAAGGAGTCCACAGTGAAACACCACAGAAACAATGACACATAGCCCTCTAATACTCTGCAAACTATAAATATAGCAGATGTAAATTTGAAGAAACTGGCAAACAATCACCACTTTACAAATTAACAAATAGAAATAAAACAAAAATTGAAAATAAGAATATACCATTTTATTTGACTAATCCATTTTTCAATTAAGTTTCAGAGGCCATAGCCTCCTTCAGGTCAATATAGTATACAACTGTTACATTAAACTGTCCTGACCTGAGAAAGGGGGTTTTGGTCTCTTAAAGTTAGTAAAAGATGTATTAAAATTAGTCCAATAAGTTTTATCAATACTTTTTTATTCTAAAGCAACAAAAAATATTTTTCTACCTTTTGTCATTTTTTTTTAATCATCTTGTCTTCACTCTCTTCTTTCTAGCCAGCATCTCTCTCTCTGTCTTCCATGCAGCATCAGCCCCTTCCATCCACAGTCCGCCCTCTCCCCGTTCCATATGGTATCTTCCCTCTTTCTATGTTCCTTCCATAAACTGTCTATCCTGTGCCTCTTCTCTCCTTTATACATGATTCATTTCAGCTTCACCCCTTCTCCATTTTTCTGTCTCCACCCCCTCTCCTATGCTGTGGCATTTCTCTCTTCTCCTTTCCTTCCTTCCTTCCCATTCCACCCATGGTCTGGCATCTCTATCTTCTTCTCTTCCCTCCCCCCATGCCCTGGCATCTTTCTCCCTACATGCTCTGGCACCTCCTCTTCCTCCGGGTCTGGTATTTGACTCCTTAGTTTCCCTTCCCTCCCCCCATGCCCTGGCATCTCTCTCCTCTCCTCTGCTTCCATCTCTCCCTCCCTCTCCATGGTCTGATATCTCCTTTTCTTTCCTTCCCTCCCATGGACTTGGCATCTCTCGTTCCTCTCCCTTTTCCTTCTCCCTCCTTCCTCTCTCTCCCCAATTGGGTGCAGCAGCAGCATTTCTTCTCAGCCCCTTCCCTGTGCAGCAGCAGCATTTCTCCCCTCCTATACAGCAGCAGCATTTCTCTTCCCCCTTCCCTTCCCCTCCCCCTTCAGCAGCATTTCTCCCCCTCCCCCTTCCCTGTGCAGCAACATTCCCCCCTCTCCTATACAGCAGCAGCATTTCTCCCCTCCTGCCTTCCCTGTACAGCAGCAGAAGCAGCATTTCTCCTCCTTCCCTGTGCAGCAATAGCAGCAGCAGCAGCAGAAGCATTTCTCCCCTTCCCCTTCCTTGTGCTGCAGCAGCATTTCTCCTCCCTCCCCCTTTCCTATGCAGCAGGAGCATTTCTTTTGTGCCTCTCTCTGGTGCGTGTTTCATTTCTGGCTGGCTACCTTGTTGCCTGTTCAAAGCTGCGGGCATTGGCTCCTCGCACGATTTGCAACCTCTTCGGGGAATGCTTTGAACAGGCAGCAAGAGAGCCAGCCAGAAACGAAGCATGTGCCGGAGGGAGGCGCATAAGAAAGGAAGGGAGAAAGCCGTGTTGGGACTCACGAGGAAGCACAAGCTGGGCTGTAGGTTGGACACTTGATTTAAAGGTTTGCTGCCGCTGGTTAATAAAAGCAGCAGTGGCAGAATAGGGAGGGTGGTTCCGGCGGTGGGTCCCCCTGCCCATTTCAGGCCCTAGGTACATGCCTACTGGGCCTACCCTTTAATCCGACCCTGGGCATTGGGAGTGTCAGTATTAATCTCAACGAGCCTGAAAACTATGAATTGGACACCAATATCTGTCGTTTTCAATTATTTTTACGTCACCCCCTTCCCACAAGAATGTCTTTCTCTATGGGGCTGAACTTGGACTTTAACGGCATTGGGAGTGTCAGTATTCATCTCAGCGAGCCAGAAAACTATGGGTTAATGAGTAAAATCGGTCGTTTTTGATAATTTTTACGTCACCCCCTTCCCACCCCCACAGTATTTTTCCCCAGATAGTAAGTCATACGTATACCAAGTTTTGGTTGAAATCTCTCCATGCATTTCAGAGTTATACTGAAACATACACACACACAGATACATCTGATTTTATAAATACTGTATAGATCTTTGCAGCTGTACATGTACATGCAGGCATGTGTCTCCATTTAATATGTCAAAAACCAAAACTGATTGGGAGATTTTCCACTCACAATACTGAATTCCCCAAATACATCACCATATAGTTGGAATTCTAAATTTAATTATCAACAAACTATCTTAAAAAATAAAAAATATTTAAAAAAATGTGTAAGAAAATGTTTCTCCGTTTAGTATAAACCAAACCCAGAGACAGTGTAAAGCGAGTTTCCAACTTACTACGGAGAAAAGACCTCAGCGTTTCCCAAGAATACATCCGGGAAACTTCTATGGCAAGTACATAGTTGCCATAGGGAAGCACATCCTTGGTCTAAGAAAAACTCCGTTTACAGTTAAATAAGCAACATTTCAAAAAATTAATTGCTTAAAATTTTCTTCTAAAAATAGGAAACCAGCACTTATCTTAGTAAATATATCAGCACTGGGAGATCAGTTTCAACTGCAGAGATTTTTCCAATACCAGAGGACATAAAGTTATTACTAAGATAAGTGCTGGTTTCCTATTTTTAGAAGAAAATTTTAAGCAATTAATTTTTGAAATGTTGCTTATTTAACTGTAAACAGAGTTTTTCTTAGACCAAGGATGTGCTTCCCTATGGCAACTATGTACTTGCCATAGAAGTTTCCCGGGTGTATTCTTGGGAAACACTGAGATCTTTTCTCCGTAGTAAGTTGGAAACTCACTTTACACTGTCTCTGGGTTTGGTTTATTATAGGAATACATTTTGGTGGTTACATAGTAATTTTTAGATATTCTGCTTGTATCAATTTGTTTTTCTCCATTTAGTATGCTAATTCATATTTGGGCTTTACCAGTGCTTGAAGGAGACTATCAACAAAGATGTGGAATAAGAAAAAAGTAAAGAATAATGATCAAATTCACAACTTACTCTTTCATCATTGAGCTGCAACTCTTGTCACTTCCTGAAGCTGCATTTTTCTTCTATTTGTGCCAAATTAAGGCTCCAATATAATTAATTTTGAGATTAACCAGTCTGTGTCACTATAACACGCCTTAGGAGGCCTTGCCCTATCAGGCCTGCCTGGAACATCTTGGCCCCTGTGGAGCTGAGGCGGGCATCCCCTGGCTCTTATCTGAGGGTGCCTGCTACCCCCTGATTAACAGAGGAACAGAAAGACACCGAATACAGCTGCCACTCCTATCAAGAGCACACAGACATCCATTTTCCAACAGCCTCATGCTTCTGCTTGGGAGAAGAGCTGCTGTGACTTTAGCATCACTCCATTCCTGGGTGGCTTGAAAGCTGACATCACACACAGTGTCAAGTGACAGAACCAGGGATTAACTTGAGGCAATGGGAAATGAAGAGGTCAGGAAAGGAGATTTGAACTCATTTCCCAGAATTCACAGTGCAATGCTGTCAGCTAAAGATCAGCTCTCCTCCTGGTGTAGTGTTCCTTCATGTCTCTTAGACTGCAGTACCATCCTACAGTGTGTCACGGATGGGAGCGGCCTGTCTTATATCCTACTGGTCAATATTAAGAAGCTCTTATGGAGGCAGTAGCAACCTATATACATGTTTGTTTGCTTTTTTAAATCTAGGCTTTAAAAAAAGGTACGGTTAGGAAGCCAAAATGTCTGTCTTATCAGTGATAGCAACTAGACCGATAACTTGGTGCCACACAAATTGCAGATATAACTTTATCCCTTTAAAGTTACAAGTGAATTTTCAGTGTTGCCACTTGGATGGATAATGCCGCTGAAAACCTGTCCAACTTTAAACGGGTGGAGGGACATAATCAAAGCAAATGTTTAAGTCCGATTTGGACGTAGGGTTCTAGTCACCCAAAGTTGGCAGCGGCAAAATGTCCATTCTCGAAAAGTCCGTCCAAAATAATTTTAGGGGGAAAATCGTCTATCTATATGTCCAAGCGTTTGATCGTCCAGACTGCCATTATGTCTATCTTTATACCACATTCTTGACCAAAATTTTGTCCAACTCCCAAACGCCCAGAACAAGACCTTTTCGATGTGGGAGGGGCCAACACTGTGATGGACTGGCCACCTAGACATGGTAGCAGAGCAGTGGGGCACCTTACAGGGTACTGCTGTGAACTTCAGAAAAAGGGTGCCACATAAACATCTTACCACAACTCCCTCATGGGTCATGGTGAGCCCCTCCCAAATCCACTATACCCACCTGTCTACAACCCCAATAGCCCTTATGGCTATAGATGCCAACTATATGGCAGTACAGTAGGGTTTTGGGGGGGGGGGGCTCACATTTTCCACCATTGATGTAGTGATTAGAATTGCTTATGGACCTGGGTCCTCCTATGATTCACTAGCCCACCCACCAGACTACTTATGCCACTTCTGTGCAGCACTACTAGGCTTTCCTATAGCAGGCGCTGATGTTCCGGAGGCAGGTACCGTGTTTCCCCGAAAATAAGACAGGGTCTTATATTCATTTGGGGCCCAAAAAAAGCACTTGGTCTTATTTTCGGTGTATGCACATGATCATCTCTCCCTTCCTCTCCTTCACCCCAATTCTTCCTCTTTCCTTTCTCTCCCCCCACATGTGCAGCATCTTTCCTCCCCTCCCTCCCATCCCCCTGTTCAGCAGAAGTTTGCCCAGCTTATATCTTCCCTCCCTCCCATCCCATGTGCAGCAGAACCCTTGAGCACCCCCTGCCCCCACTCTGCAGCCATCCTTTCCTTCTCTCCCCGCCAACCGCAAGCGAGCCCTACCTTCAACCGAAGCAGTGTTCGGCTGACAGCACTCTAAATAGGCTGCTTCGGCCTTGTATGTCACAGAATTCAATCTGCTGCGTTATTGATGCAGCCTGTTTAGAGTGCTGCCGGCCCTACGCTGCTTTGGTTGAAGGTAGGGCTCACTCGCGGTCAACGGGGAGGGACGGATGGAGGGTCAGCAGGGGTTCGGCTGCACGATGTGGGTAGGGGGGGCAGTGGCGGCGGGGGGGGGGGGCCTGGGTTGAAGAGTTGCTGGCGAATCCCAGGACTAGGGCTTATTCTTGGGGTAGGGCTTATATTAAGACCTACCCCGAAAATGATGTTAAATCTTATTTTCAGGGTAGGTCTTATCAGGGAAACACGGTATGTATGTTTTTATTCTGAACTTTGTGGTGGTCAGTGAACACGGGGTGTGTGTATGGGGGTCTTTACTTTGTCCCTGGTCACTTTGGATACCTTTTGGCCACTTATATGTGTCTTTAAATCGTCTAACTCACAATGTATAAGTTCCGTCTAAGTAGTCTCATTAAACCTTCGATTATCCCTGCAGGACAACTAAGTCTAGGTCAACCCAAATCCCACCTTAACCACTCCTCCAAAATTGCCTCTTTCAGCTCTGGGCACACAGCGGGATTTAGAGGCCTAAAAAGTCCCTGGATACTTCTAAAAAGCCGTTTTGAATATTGGCACTTGGATGATCTGTCTTTTAGATTGTCCAAGTGCTGACTTGGGCAGATTTTTAGACGTATTTCAGTTTCAATTATGAGCCCCTAATAATATTTCATTGTCCGTCATCACAAAACAATTGTTTCAAAACTTTAGCTGCTAACTTCATTTAAAATTATTTGTAACCATGAAGCATATTTTAGCTAACCTCTTCACCTCTGGTAAATGATTATTTGAATTTTATCTCATAGATTTAACTTTTTCAGAATTTCCATCCGTCATTATTTCATTATCATTACTCAAAGTACTCATCTTATTCTTGTCAGAATGAGAACTTCCGACATGATATCGTGTTTTGCCACCGCAGCCAAACTCCCCCATAAAAGGGGAGGAGCCAACCGTGCGGAGACCACTGCGAGTTGATACAGAAGGCAGCCGAAGAGAGTCGGGAGGCAGCTGGGCAGAGGTCGGTGCTCGGACCGCTGCTATTCAATATACTTATAAATGATATAGGACGAAGTACGAAATAATAAAATTTGCAGATGACATCAAACTATTTAGTGGTGTTCGGACTAAAGAGGACTGCAAAGAATTACAAAGGGACCTGAACAAACTAGGAGAGTGGGCGACGAGATGGCAGATGAAGTTCAATGTAGAGAGATGTAAAGTACTGCATGTAGGAAGCAGAAACCCGAGGTACAGATATACAATGGGAGGGATGTTATTGAGTGAGAGTACTCAAGAAAGGGACTTGGGGGTAATTGTGGACAAAACAATGAAGCCGACGGCACAGTGTGCAGTGGCCGCTAAGACAGCGAACAGAATGCTAGGTATAATCAAGAAGGGTATTACAACCAGAACGAAAGAAGTTATCCTGCCGTTGTATCAGGCGATAGTGCATCCGCATCTGGAGTACTGCATCCAATACTGGTCGCCGTACCTTAAAAAGGATATGGCGATACTCAAGAGGGTTCAGAGGAAAGCGACATGTTTGATAAAGGGTATGGAGAACCTTTCATACACTGAGAGACTGGAGAAACTGGGGCTCTTTTCCCTGGAGAAGAGGAGAATTAGAGGGGATATGATAGAGACTTACAAGATCATGAAGGGCATAGAGAAAGTAGAGAGGGACAGATTCTTCAAACTTTCAAAAACTACAAGAACGAGAGGGCATTTGGAAAAGTTGAAAGGGGACAGATTCAGAACCAATGCTAGGAAGTTTTTCTTCACCCAACGGGTGTTGGACACCTGGAATGTGCTTCCAGAGGGCGTGATATGACAGAGTACGGTATTAGGGTTTAAGAAGGGATTGGACAATTTTCTGAAGGAAAATGGGATAGAGGGGTATAGATAGAGGACTACTACACAGGTCCTGGACCTGTTGGGACGCCGCGCGAGCGGACTGCTGGGCACGATGGACCTCTGGTCTGACCCAGCAGAGGCACTTCTTATGTTCTTATGAATGTTCCCTGTAATACCAAAAGTTAAAGATTTAACAAGAATTAAGATGAGTACTTTGAGTAATGATAATGAAGTATTGACAGATGGAAATTCTGAAAAAGTTAAATCTATGAGATAAAATTCAAATAACCATTAATCAGAGGTGAAGAGGTTGACTAAAACATGCCTAATGGTTACAAATACTGTTACCTGAGGTTAGCCGCTGAAGTCCTTAGGTTTTGAAACAATTATTTTGTGGCTAGGGATTGTATGAAATTTGAGTATTTGATATTCCTCATCAATCAGAGAAAGAAAAATAGTTGCTAGAGTCTGTTTTATGCCTATTTAATAAAGGCCACACAGGCACCTACATAATTTAATAATCTAGGCCAGTGGTCCCCAATCCTATCCTGGAGGACCACCAGGCCAATCAGGTTTTCAGGCTAGCCCTAATGAATATGCATGAGAGAGATTTGCATGTAATGGAAGTGTAGACATGCAAATCTGCTCCATGCATATTCATTAGGGCTAGCCTGAAAACCCGATTGGCCTGGTGGTCCTCCAGGACAGGGTTGGGAACAACTGATCTAGGCTGGTAGATACAACCCCTATGGGATGCAAATGCCCATGCACTTTTACAACTGTTCCATAAAAAGGTTTAAATTTATGTTTCTACTTTCTGCATGCACCCATGTATTTTATACAATTTGTATTCTGCTGACATTTATCTAATTTTTGTTGAGTATTGTACTGTGCTTTGCTAGTATGCATATTTCTGATCCTGTTATCATATCATTGCTATTGATAGGATTTAATGTGCTTATCTCCAAGTTTACCTTATCGATTATATTTTATGCTGACAGATAATCAATCATTTTACTATTGCTATACTCTTAGTACGGTATAAGTTGTTTTATCAAGCTGTAACTGTTACACACAGCCTTGGGTGAATTTCAGCATAAAGGCAATTAATAAATTCCAGACCCAATATTCAAAATGACTTAAACAACCAGGAAAGGCTCCTAGCCATTTAAATTGTCTGTCCAGGGGTAACTGGATATTTTCAGTTACACTTTGCTGGATAGTGCTGCTAAAAATGCCCCGTTACAGGGGAATTTTCGATAGTGCGTCTAAGTTCGACTTTGGACATATCTCACAAGACATCCAAATATCGGGTTGGGGAAGCATCCATTTTCTAAATCGTTAGACATCCAGTTTTTTGGGTTGTTTTTGTTTTTTTTTTTCAAAATGACCTGTTTGGACGTCTTGGCCCCTAAAGACGTCTAATTTCTTTGGCCATTTTCAAATACCAAAACTTCTATGTTCAAAACATCCTAATCTGGACAATTTGGATGTGAGACGGGCCAGTATAGTATTGGATTGGACACATAGACTTCCCAACAGAGCAGTGGGGCACCTTAGAGGACACTGCTGTGAACTTCACATAAAGGATGTCAGATATATGTCTCACCATAATCCTGTTACAATTTATGGTGAGCCCCCCCCAAAAAAACCCCTACAATACCCATCTGTCTACCACCCTAATAGCCCTTATGGCTGTAGGGGCACCTATATTGCAGTAGGCTTTGGGTGGGTTTTGATGGGCTCATACTTAATACCATAGATGTTGTGGTTCGAGTGCCTTTTGGGCCTGGGCCTCCTCTCTATGGTTCACTAGCCCACCCACCAGGTAACTCTACACACCATATGCTCTACACTTAATTGCCCCCTCCTCAAAGAATCCCCCCTCCCCCCTCTTTTTCATCCTGCCCCACCCCCACCCCCCGATCCACCTTATCCTACTCCCCAATTTCATCTACTCCGTTGCCTGCATCCCTGTTCAATTTAACACCTAACTCTATGCAATTTTGTTCAATTATTACTTAACTGCATATAACTATGTTTAATTAATGTGAACCGCATGTAACTATGTTTAATTAATTGTAAATCTGTTCAACTAATTCTTAACTGCATGTAATCCATGTTTAACTAATGTGAACCGCCTAGAACTCACTGGGTATGGCGGTATACAAGAATAAAGTTATTATTATTACTAGGCTTCCCCATACCAGATGCTGCTGTTCTAGAGCCAGGTATGGACCTTTATGTTCTCATTTTTGTGTAGTGGAAGGGCGTCAGGGAGCACTAGGTAAGGTGTGGGGTTCTCTTACCTTGATGCAATAGTCATCTGGTCGGTTTGGGCACCTAGATGCTTCTGAAACAGGTCTAGCTCCGAATGTTTAAGTTCCGTCCAGGATAGCTTGCAAAACGTTCAATTGCCATATATTGCACTTAACCAGCTATGTTTTTGCTGGCTCCATATACCCAGAAATTGAATGTCAGAGCCTGGACATGAACTAGCATTGAATTTCCGGGCACAGCACTCATGGTTGTTTGGCAAAATATTGATTGCTGCTTGCTGAATACTGTTCCCCCTCCTCCCAAATAAATAAAGTATATACAGTATATAAGCATGAGAAGGCTGACTATCTCTGGTGTATTGTTCTCCTATCTGCTCCACTCTGTACAGGAGCACCTCATGCAGTGCGAAGCTGAGGCACTGCCACTCCCAATCAACTGACATCAGATTACCGAGTTTGAAAAGAATTTTCTCCAGGAGGTACAGTAAATAGTCAATCATGCAACAGCAGTTTCATTTTACGTGCTAATTTTAAACAGCTTTATCTACATGGAGAACCTATTTCACATGCAGAGAAGGGCTTTTATAACATAGCATCGTTGTAAGCTCTTAAGAAATATGCGCTTGGAAAGCACATACTATTCTTGGGTGACCTGTGCTTAGGGCATTCCTTAGATGCAGTTTGGGTGGAGGCTGCTAAAGACAGTCTCCAGCCCTCACATTCTGCAGTTTCAGATCCTGTGTAGTATGCAGTGAGTCAGTCTTAAACTAATACGTACAGGAAATATAGAAGAAAAAGTTAATGAAGGGGTGGGGGGTGGGAGGAGCTACCTTGTCACCAGGACAGGGAGGAAAAGAGAGGTGATGAAATCATTGTGAAGAGCAGACATCAGTAGGGATGAATGGCCATATGATAGAAGAAAACAGAAGGGTAAGATCAACGTAAGCTACTGTATAAGTGGGGAGGGGAAGAGTTCAGTAAATACTTAGAAGGCAACAAGAGAAAATGTGGCGGATGAGGGGGGTATAATCCTGGTGGTAATTATCAATGGCTACTGGATTGAACTGTGCATGAGCCTTCCTGTAGGAGAAGTTGTGTTTCCATCCCTTATTTAGTTTATTTGTGAGTTTGGTGGGCCCTCCTACCCAGCCCAGAGAGCAGGGGCTTATAGGCTGGACTAATTCCAGTTCTCCATGGACAAGCGGGATGACAGCAGCCATGTATGAGTGACATCACAGCTGACAGCATCAATAGGCCCTTGTCAAATAGCTCAGAAGACCCTCAAATAAGGTCCTCTGAGCATGTGTAGTAGTTCCCGCCTTGCGCTATCCATCTGAATTCCATCAGTTACTTTTTAACCGCCACAGCAGTTGGTAGGTATAGAGTCCTTGTCTCTTTCATCTTTTTGGTCAAAACTCAGTTCAGCTTTGGAACTCTTCTTTTCCTTACACAATGAAAGCCAAGCTTCAAGAAATATTTTTCCTGTGACACACCAAACTATTATTTCTATTTCTACTACTACTATCCACATGGGTCATCTTTAAGCTTGCTTGCCTTTGCTTCAAAACCGTAACAGGTTCATCCCCAATCTATCTGTCTCACCATTTTGAATTTCCAGGCACAACCTGTACACGTAGTGCTTACTTGTTCGCCTTTCCATCCTTGAAGAGATGGAAAGGCGAACAAGAGATTCCTTGATCGAACACTATCATTCCAAGCAGGCAAATGGAACAAATGTTTAGCCAACTTTGGGCTCCTTTTATCAAGCCATGCTAGCGGTTTAACGCCGGCCGCGCTAGCCGCTACCGCCGCCTCTTGAGCAGGCGGTAGTTTTTGGCCAGCGCAGGGGGTTAGCGCGTGATGAAACGTCGCGCGCGTTAACCCCGCTAGCGTGGCTTGATAAAAGGAGCCCTTTAATTCAAATGCACTTTCTTACCAAACTTTCAGGAAGTCAATCAAGACTACTCTCTTTGACAAATTTCTCTGACTTCACGTCCGCCTTGATGTATTCTTAAAACACTCCCAGAAAACTCAATGAATCTTAACATGCTAATGTAATTTTGAAAGTTTTTTGTATTAATGCTGTCTGTATACAGTCTCTTCCTCTGTAAACCGCTCTGAACTATTTGTGGTATTGCGGTATATAAAAATAAAGTTATTATTATTAATAATAATCAATTTATATACCACAGGCCCGTAAAGTTCTATGCGGTTTACAAAAATTAAAAAATTACAATTAAGAGAAAAAGGTAGATAAGATTAGAAAAGTTAGATAACCAAATAATTAAAATAATGCTATAATGATCTAGATGGTTCATTACAAAGGGGTCCTTTTATCAAGCCGCGCTAACGGGGTTAGCGTGTCGGACATTTCATCACGTGCTAACCCCCGTGGCAGCCTAAAATCCTAACGCTTCATTAATGGAGACGTTAGGTACTAGCGTGGCAGGTGGTTTAACGCGCGGTATTCCGCACATTAAACCACTACCGCGCCTTGATAAAAGGACCCCAAAGTCTTTACCAGTTAACTGCCTTTTATGAAGGTGTGCTTCAGGTTTTACCACACGCACCTGATTAGCGCACTGCCGCCTCAAAAGGAGGCGGTAGTGGCTAGCGCACACGGCATTTTAGCGCGTGCTATTCCGCACGTTAAGGCCCTAGCCTTAAAAGGAGCCTTAAGTGTTTCACGAACAAATATGTCTTTAAATGTCTCCTAAATTCCACATAGGAATCAGAAAGCATAATCAGATGTTCCAAATCCTTATCCCATAACGCTGCTTGATATGAAAAAAGATATTGATGATGTTTTTTAAATTTACAGCCTCTAACAGGCGGAAAAACAAAATTCAGATGCAAATTTCTCTTATGTCTATTGGTTACAAAAGAGAAGAGCTCAATTATATATTTGGGAGATAAACCAGAGCCTTAAAGCAGAAGCAAACAAACTTAAACTTCACCCGCGCCTCCATTGGCAACCAATGCAGTACTCAATAGGAGGCAGGGCAGGATTAACCAATAGGCCAAGTAGGCACGTGCCTAGGGCCCGACATGGTAGGGGGGCCGGATGAAGGAGGGCATCAACATTGTTTTTTCCAAACAGTGATGGACCCCTCCAGCATCAATCGGCAACGCGGCCCCCCCATCGACGGAAAGTAAGACTAGCAAGCAACGCGGGTAAGAAAGGCAACGGGAACTGTAATTGTGCAAGCGGTGCTGCTTGCCCAAAGCTTCCCTCTGATGCAGCTTCCTGTTTCCGCCTGGGCGCATGGTGGGGTGGGGCGGGGCAGGGGGCCCAGTGTACTTGTGTGCCTAGGGGCCCTTGATGAATTAATAAAAACTATACTCTTCAAGAAATCCCTTAATAAAGCTTAATACCATGAATATCCCTTCTTACCTTCCCTTCCCCAACCCCTGATCCTTCTTATCCCTCTCTTGGAAACGATCTCTGATCTAACTTTGTAACCCTTCTTCCATAACTCTTTTTGTAATCCGGTTTGAACCGAAAGGTAATGGCGGAATAGAAATCTGTAATGTAATGTAATGTAATTAGTCCTGCCCTGATAGGAGGGTGTTATGCGATCATATTTCTTCAACTTAAAAATCAGCCTGACTGCCGCATTTTGAACCATGCGCAATCGCTGCATATTCCTCTGGGATATTGCCAAATAGGCAATATTACAGTAATCGAGCTGACTAAGGGCTCCTTTTACAAAGCCGTGCTAGGGCCTTAACGTGAGGAATAGTGTGCGCTAAATTGCCGCGTGCGCTAGCCGCTACCACCTCCTTTTGAGCAGACGGTAGATTTTCAGCTAGCGTGTGCTAAAACCGCAAGCACGGCTTCATAACAGAAGCCCTAAGTATAAGGGATGGCACAAAAATTCTAAATGGTGAAACATCAAAATATGTCCTAATGGACCGAAGCTTCCAGAGAGTAAAGAAACCTTTTCTAACCAAAGAATCCACCTGGTTCTTCATATTAATTATTTCTATAGCACTACCAGACGCATGCAGCGCTGTACAGAGTCACAAATAATTAAGGGTGACGGGACTAAATCGCGCGAGACAACGGCGCGCCGACAACTGAGCGCAGACAACTGAGCACAAGGTTGACGGCGCGCCGAAGAAAAGCACTATTTTAAAGAGCTCCGACGGGGGATGTGGGGGGGGGAACCCCCCCCCACTTTACTTAACAGACATTGTGCTGGCGTTGTGGGGGGTTTGGGGGGTTGTAACCCCCCACATTATACTTAAAACTGAACTTTTTCCCTAAAAAACAGGCAAAAAGTTTGGTTTCAAGTATATTGAGGGGGGTTACAACCCCCCAAACCCCCCACAACGCCAGCGTGATGTCTGTTAAGTAAAATAGGGGGGTTCCCCACCAACACCCCCTGTCGGAACCCTTTAAAATAGTGCTTTTCTTCGGCGCGCCGTCAACCTTGCGCTCAGTTGTCTGCGCTCAGTTGTCTGCGCGCCGTTGTCTCGCGCGATTTTGTCTATGAACCATAATTAAGTCCCTGCTTTTATAGAGTTCACAATCAAGACAAACAGGACAACAATGTTTAAATTGCCTTCTACTACAACACACCATCAGCACTCAGAGCAAAATTCAACTTCCATCTTCAAGACAGTGTCTACCTATACCAAGGGTAGCTCTTCTCTCAAAATGATCCTTCTGAACTTCCTCCTCAGTGAGCTATCACCTGACCAACTCTGCTTTGTCCCCAAGACAAAAGCTTAAAAAAAATCCCTTATTATAAGAGCGCTCAGTCTTCCGCCATCTCCACATCCATCTCCTCCTCATCAGTTTTTCGCTTTTTAAAAGGGAGTTTAATCCCTCATAAAATCTCACTCCATTGAGCCAGTTCCTCCAATTCAGAGGTTTAGCCTTCTATGCAAGGCCCTCAAAGAATTAAATCCTTACATTCTCAAGGTAAAATTCAAAATATACTCCTCTTTTCCACAATTTTTTTTTTTTACTTCTCTGGCAAAATGACTGGCAAAGATATGGCACTCAATGAAGTTAAAATAGTAAAACTTTGAAAACCAATAAGAGGTGGATTTTATAGGCGCGTTTGCACATTTTACTTGATATACTGCTGATACTGGTGAATAGTTTACAGCAGAAATTCCTCTGCTTTCGGGTGCTTTCTCGAAATTCTTTGTACGAAGTCCTTTCTTTCTGAATTTCATCTGCACCAAGTATCTTCACAACATGAATGGTACTACTTCCCATACATTTCCCATGTCAATATATCTCAGTATTTCCACATCTCAAAGACTAGCTCATCTCTACTCCCTCCTCTTAACAAGTCTGAGTATCCTTACAGCCTGCAATTCATCTCATGCACTTCCTCAGCGTTCTCATAAATTTCAAGCTCAGTTCTTAACCTTCTTGGTCTCTGGAATTTATCGCACCACACCTGTTCATCACTCCATGTACAACATTTCTGCCTCTTCAAAGAGCACAGTAAAATTTGTCACTTCTTCAAGACTCAAGCTCCATGCTGCAAACTACTGCAAAACATTTCCTTCCTCTGCTAATTAAAATGATACCATCTGTCCACACCATGCCATTACTTTGTCTGAGCACAAATTCACCACAATGCAAAATGTGTTTATCATAGAATCATCATGTTTATGTTTATTAAAATCTTTATATACTGCATATACAGCCAAAAAAGGATCAAAGCGGTTTGCAATATAATTCAATCAGAAATATCTGATGAAGCATCGTCAAATTGTAGAAGACACGTGTCATACACTTCAATGGATACACATAATCAACTTTCTCAAAGGCAAATATTTTTACACACCTCAACTTCACACTGCAATTACCACTGAAGCCTCTCAGAATGGCTAGGCAACCCCTATGTTTTACCTATATATCCAGGTGGCATGGCTGACATTAGAACATATAGTCCATTTAAATCACCTAGAGATAGTAGCACTCTACAATGGGCTTCAAACATTTGCAGTCCAACTCGACAATCTTACTGTTCAAATCCAAGTGGACAATCAGATCACTACATCAACAATCAATGAAAAAAGAAAATTCAAATCTAGCAATTCATACAGTCACATATCTTTGTAGCAGTTATTCACCTCCCTGGAAACCAGAATCTCATATCAGACACTCTGTTGACATCTTTACCAACATTAATGCCATCGCATACATTTTAAGATTTTATTGCTGACCTACAAGTGTGTTCATTTGGCTGCCCCTCAATATCTCTCTTCGCTTCTCTCTCCTTATACACCTCCCACAGAACTCCGTTCCTCAGGTAAACTGCTCTTAGCGTTACCCTTCTCCTCTACTGCCAATTCCAGACTTCGTTCCTTTCATCTAGCTGCCCCCTATGCCTGGAATAAATGACCCGAGTTTGTCCATCAATCCCCTTCTCTTCCCGCGTCTAAAAGCACACTAAAAACCCACCTTTTTGATATAGCTTTCAATCCTTAACCCTACTCCTCTGCCCTCCAATCCAGCCCACTGATTAACCGTTCCCCTTAACTGTATCAATGACATCCTGTTTGTCTTTGGGAAGCAGAGCTGAGCTTCTGATGTCATAATGGCTCTTCCACCAATAAGAGCCAATCTCATCAGTGATGTCACAATGGCTTGATTGTCCTATACCTCCTCTGCCCTCCCACCCAGCCCGTTGATTAACTGTTCCTCTTAACTGTATCCATGACATCCTGTTTGTCTGTCTTGCCTGTTTAGATTGTAAGCTCTTTGTAGCGCTGCGTGTGTCTGGTAGCGCTACAGAAATAATTAATAGTAGTAGTAATGGTGAAAGGTTCTGCTCTCACTGTCCCGTCACCTTCAAGATAGCTGAAGCATTCCTTCTCTCCTGGTAGTCTACTGTACACTTTTTCACCAATAACAACAATTCCAAATAAATACATAATTAAATAAAACTTGCCAAGACAGAGTTCTTCTTATATTAGTAGCTCCATACTGGCTGTATCAAACCTAGTTCTCCTTACTCCAACAACCTCCACCTCGTCTGCCTGGCACATCATCTCCACAATCAAAATACAGGGACCACATCTCCTCCTAGCCTTCTCTTGTTAGTCCTTAATCTGTGGACACAGAATGAAAACTCCATTCTATTCTTTAAATCTAAACACTGGAGGTTAAGTCTATTCTCTAAAAAAAATAAAAAATAAAAAGTTACATTCTACAGAAAAGAGTTAAATTTTCAATTTGGTATCCTACTCATCGCCATTTTACCTGTTCCAACATCAGCAATGCTGTAGTATTTCCTATAATGATGGACCCGACACGGGCTGTGTTTTGGCACCTCCGCCTGCATCAGGGGTCAGAAAGTCTTGTAGTTCAGTATAAATTGAATTACACAGCAAAACGCATGCTTGTAGCTTAACTGTTAGAGGGAGGGTGTTTCTTTTCCACCAGTCATTATGACTTCATTATTTTGATCTTTTATACGGAATTACAAGACTTTCTGACCCCCTGATGCAGGTAGAGATGCCAAAATATGGCCCGCGTTGGGTCCATCATTAAAATAGAATGCCTGGAACTTGCTGGCCCTTTGTGCTTTTTTGTGTTCCTTTGCGGTTTGTACTCTGAATCTCTTTTCTTGTCTATGTAGTATTTCACATGCCTTTCATACTCTGGCTTTCCAAAACCTCCATCTCATCTCACCTAACTGCTATCAGCTCATTCAGTGAATATTAAGACCATAAGAATCGCTGCTGCTGGGTCAGACCAGTGGTCCATCATGCTCAGCAGTCCACTCACGCGGCGGCCCTCTGGTCAAAGACCAGCACTCGGCGCTAGCCCTACCAGCGTACGCTCTTGTTCAGCAGGAACTTGTCTAACTTTGTCTTGAATCCCTGGAAGGTGTTTTCCCCTATGACAGACTCCGGAAGAGCGTTCCAGTTTTCTACCACTCTCTGGGTGAAGAAGAACTTCCTTACGTTCGTACGGAATCTATCCCCTTTCAACTTTAGAGAGTGCCCTCTCGTTCTCCCTACCTTGGAGAGAGTGAACAGCCTGTCCTTATCTACTAAGTCTTTCCCCTTCAGTACCTTGAATGTTCTCCTCTCATCCCTATATTGCAATATCCTGTTATATCAAGTTTTCAGAGATCTTTTAAATATCAAATGGCCTCTCTGAAAGCCACTTCTAAGTGGGGGCCTCAACCCTGTACTAAAGCCTCTCACTAGTTTCCTTCTAAAGATTTTGAAACATCAGACTTAAAACTCCTTACATGGAAGATCTTATACTTACTTGATTGCTATATCATCGACCTGATGAATTAGCGAATTACAAACTGTAACTGTATTTTACCACCTTACCTACAATTCCTTCCTGATCTAGTCCTTTCATGTTCACATCCTAATTCTTCCCATGCTTTACTAGAACATTCTCCTATACATTCTTTACAATGTAGGGCAACTCTCTCTTTTTGTACCTAAAAAGGACAGCAGAATCCAAATTATCCTTGCTGCCTTTTTCTCTCAATTAATCCAAGTAATCCAGCTCTACTTCTTTCAAAGAGAACCCCAAATTGTATACCTTCTTGTCAGTTCTATTTAAAATCTCCCTTAAAGGACTGCTCATACATTTTCAACAATGCCTACCACAGTTTATTTTATATTCTGTCTATATTACAAACATTTCACAAGCAGGAACACATTTCTCTCATATGTTGACTAAACATTACTAAATATGCCAGACTTCTTATGCTAATCAATCATTTCTAATGCTATACTAAATCCGATTAACCTTGAAAAACTTCAGCTCACCTTCTCCTCCCTCTGTTATTAAGCTGCATGTTGGTTTTTTTTTCTATACCTCATTCATGCAACCCTCAGCTTGGGAATCTCCATATGTGTGGCTGTCCTCATGTTTCTTGTCCATGGAGAAAGAGATATTGCACACCTGTTAACAGGTATTCTCCGTGGCCAACAGAATGCAACAGCCACACAATCTTACCCTACCCTAAGTTGAAGTCAGTTTTGTATTATAACTGACAAAATTCAGATGGGTAGAACAAAGCGGGAGCTACTGTACGTTTGTAGGACTTTATTTAAAGGTCTTCTGAGCTATTTGAGAAGGGCCAACTGATGCCGTCAGCTGTGGCATCACCCATACAAGTGGCTTTTGTATCCTGCTGTCCACAGAGAACATCTGTTACCGGTGTGCAACATCACTGTCATTATCTGAGATTAAACTAAACTAAACTTTAAGTTTATATACCGCATCATCTCCACGGGAGTGGAGCTCGACACGGTTTACAAAGCTAAAAATATAAGCAGAGAGAGGAGAAAGATTTACAAGGGGATATATACAGAGGGGATGAAACAGAAGAAGAGTTGTTATGTGTTAGAGAAAAGCCAGGTCTTCAGTTGTTTTCGGAATAGTTGGAGGGAGCCCAGGTTCCGCAGCGGGATAGTGAGATCGTTCCAAAGGCTCGTGATTTTGGAGAGGAGGGATCTTCCCAGTTTTCCTGCGTGGAGGATGCCGTGTAGAGAGGGGAAGGATAGTTTATGTCTGTGGGCTGATCTGGTGGTAGCAGGCGTCAGGGCGAGGAAGGATAGGGGGATTAGGGGCGGAAGGATGCCGTGAATGATCTTGAAAGCCAGGCAGGAGCATTTGAAATGAATTCTGGAAAGTACTGGGAGCCAGTGAAGATTGGTAAGTAGAGGGGAGACGTGATCAAATTTGCGTTTAGCAAACATCAGTTTGGCTGCAGTATTCTGGATAAGTTGGAGTCTGCGAAGACTTTTTTTTGTTAGGCATAAATAAATAGCATTACCTAAGAACATAAGAATAGCCTTATTGGGTCAGACCAAATGGTCCATCTAACCCAGTATCCCGTCTTCACAGAGGCCAATCAAAGTCACAAGTACCTGACAAAAACCAATAGTAGCAGCATTCTATGGCACCAATCCAGGGCAAGCAGTGGCTTCCCCCATGTCTGTCTTTACAGCAGACTAAGGACTTTTCCTCCAGGAACTTGTCCAAACCTTTTTTAAAACCAGCTACATTAACCGCTCTTACCACATCCTCAATAATGCGTTCCAGAGCTTAACTATTAGAGAACAGTGAAAATTTATTCCCTCCTATTGGTTTTAAAAGTTTTACTCTGTAACTTGAGTGCCCCCTAGTCTTGGTATATCTTGATGCAGTAAAAAAATCGATCTACTTGAACCCGTTCTACACCACTCAGGATTTTGTAACTTCAATCATATCTCCCCTCAGCCGTCTCTTCCTGTGTTCCTTAAACTTTGTCTTCTGTGTTTTCGGCACGCTGCAACCCCATTTCCTGTGCCTGTACTTCCCTGCTCTAGGTCTGACTATATTCCAGCTGCCATATATCTTTGGCATATCCCTGCTCCTGCCTCTGGATTTTACAGTACTTCATGTTCTAGGTCAGGGGTAGGCAACTCCGGTCCTCGAGGGCCGGAATCCAGTCGGGTTTTCAGGATTTCCCTAATGAATATGCATTGAAAGCAGTGCGTGCAAATAGATCTCATGCATATTCATTGGGGAAATCCTGAAAACCCGACTGGATTCTGGACCGTCGAGGACCGGAGTCGCCCACCCCTGTTCTAGGCTGACTTATGGATTCCTAACCTAAGAAATGTTAGCAGATAAAGCCCTGTATGGTCCATCCAGTCTGTCCAACAAGGTGGCCAGAGTTGTATCTGGCACTCTATATACATTCCAAGTTTCAAAGTTTATAATTTGATATACTGACCATCAACATGTATCTGGTCAGTTTACAATGCTAAAAATTTAAGCAATAAAATATAAAATTAAAATAGGGCAAAATGAGGACATTTCTTCATGATTAAACACTGGCATAATCTCTATCTCTCCCTGCCATAGTAGTCTGCTCAGCATGGGTCCCACTTCCCAAATACTGGATTGCCACTGAAACTCGCTCCAGCCCAGATCCTGATCTACGAGGGACCACTGAAAAATTCTCAGCCCAACCAACAAAGTTAGGGCAGTCTCCATAGAGTCTCCTTGAGGGCCGAATCCAGTCGGGTTTTCAGGATTTCCCCAATGAATATGCATGAGATCTATTTGCACACACTGCTTTCAATGCATATTCATTGGGGAAATCCTGAAACCTGACTGGATTCGGCCCTCAAGGAGGGACTTTGGGGACCCCTGCCATAGAGGGTTATATACTTAGTCCAGCGATTTTCCACTTTTTTTCGTTCCATATTTTTCCAACAGAATGAAAAAAATGGAGAATCACTGGACTAAGTGTATAGCTCTTAATGGAGACCTCCCCAACTTTGTTGGTTGGGCTGAGAACTTTTCAGCGGCCCCTCATATCTTTGCCATTTACAAGACCCAGACCATAGAAGTCTGCCGGCATTGGTCTTACTTCCCAGCCTCCGGAGCAGCTGTCAAAGCTCACTCCAGCTATGAAGTCATTTAAGTTTTGTTTTAATTGGATTCCATCCTTTCTCTGTATAGGAATCCTCTGTGTTTATCTCACCTATTCTTGAATTCCATCATTGTTGTTTGTCTTCACAGCCTTCCCCCAAGAGTGCATTCAGGTATCCACAACCTTTTCTGTCAAAAAGTACTTCCTAATGTTATTCCTGAGTTTACCACTCTGCACCCTCTAGTTCTATCGCTTCCTGAGCCAAAAAAAAAAAAAAAAAGACACTTTAAAATGTATTAATATGCAAACTATTTAAAATGCCTGCATCATATCTCCCATCCCTCTTTCTTCTAGGCTATACATAGTCAGGCCTTCAAGTCTCTTCTTATGACACAAACCCCATATCATTTTTGTCATCTTCCTATGAACTGCTCCAAGTCTTATGTCCTTAACAGAATGCTCCACATGGGGCCTCACCAACTTGCACTGAGGCATTAATACCTCCTTTCTTCTACTGGATATGCCTTTCTCTGCAGCTTAGCATTTTTCTGGCTATGGCCTCTGCCTTGTCACATTGATTTGTTGCCTTAAGATCCTCTGACAGTGCTCTTTTGGGGTTCTATATCCCACGAGACTCAATTAACAGCTAGCCACAGATGTCCTGAGTTGGCCTAATAAAAAGATCTCACTTTCATCTTACTTAGTTGTCAAATCCTCACGTTCTTGGCACCGATTCTCCCATTGAATATTTACACTGTGGCACTTCCTTTTTAACCTTAATACATTATGGCCTCTATTTACCAATACCTAAGTGCCCCGTAGCAGGTTTATTGTGCAAACTATATTTTTGCTTTGCATGTGTCAGTGTGGTGCCTGCAATGTGGGGGGAGCGTAGATAACACTCACAGCAGCAGCATCTCTCATTTGCTTAAATGTATAATAGCTAATTAGCTGGAGCTTTAAAAATTTACTAATAGCCCACAAACAAACTATGGGCCTTATAACTTTTTTTAAAAAAAAACTGAGCTCCCAGTTTGTGATCTATTTTCAGTCACACTTAGGGAGTCTAGTGGTCGATATTCAAAGTGAATTGACCAGGCAGGAGAGGTTCCTGGCCAGTTCAATAACTTGTGTGTGGGGCTATCTGCTGATATTTAGTGGCACTTAGTCAGTTAGGCCCATATTCTCTATACCAGTGTTCTTCAACCACCGGTCCATGCACCAGTGCCGGTCCACAGAAATTTCCTGCCGGTCCACAGGGCCAGCATGTGCATCAGGCCCAAAACAGTGTTCTTCAACTGCCGGTCCACGGTGCGATCGATGTGGCGTTATCTTCGAGCCAGCTCCCTCTTCCTAACTGATTCAGTGTACAAAGCCACGGACAGTGGCTCCTACAGGCATCCTGCACCTGAACCGGAAGCCTTCTCTCTGACATTGCAACGTCAGAGAGAAGGCTTCCAGATGAGGCACGGGACGTGCAAGGTGCAATTAGTACTATTATGGGGGCGGGGTCTGGGGTGGAGATTGGGTAGAGATGGGCGAGGTCTGGCCCACGACTTATCCCAGTGTTCTTCAACCGCCAATCCACAGAATAATTATTTTATTTCTGCCGGTCCATAGGTGTAAAAAGGTTGAAAAACACTGCTCTATACGGTGCTGGTATTGGCGGCATGTCAGTCGCACGGCGGTGCAGTACAGAGAACTGCACCTCCAGGAAAGATAGGCCCTGGAAATGTAGGCCAAGGTTTCCCAAGCCTACATAGGCGCTTTAGGCCACCTAACACCACTTCTGGCATTAGCCACGCCCACGGTGGCATTAGGCGGCTTAAAGCACCTACAGAGGTGCAATTCCAGCGCCACTTTTTTAGGTGTTGGTAGGCACCTTGAAACTCAGTTAAAAACATCATTTAAACAGCGGTGTTTTACTGAGCTTGGGCGCCTAAAAATCACTGGCGTTTAGAGAATCCGGGCCTAAGGGCTAAAGCAATAGCCAGCTATTTTGTGGATGGTTCAGGGGAGGAGTTGGCAATTTTGTAACTAAGTGCCAGTATTCAGCATTTAACTGCATAAAAGTCCTATCTTTATCCAGCTTTATTCGGTTGGTTAAGGGCTGAATGTTGCACTTAACTAGATAAGGAATAGCTGTCCCACAAACCTGGATATTCAATGCTAGCGCCAGGACATGGCCCGACATTAAATACCTGGACATAATGCTGCAGGCAGCCAAAAAAACAAACAAAAATGGTTATAACCACCAGCTGACTAATGGCTTCTTTTACGAACGCAC
Source organism: Geotrypetes seraphini (assembly GCF_902459505.1). Classification (NCBI taxonomy): domain Eukaryota; kingdom Metazoa; phylum Chordata; class Amphibia; order Gymnophiona; family Dermophiidae; genus Geotrypetes; species Geotrypetes seraphini. Next base: position 70,443,759 of record NC_047091.1, on the reverse strand, counting down.
AGCGCGGGTTTTAGCGCCGGCAGTGGCAGGAACTGCTCCGAAGCTCATAGGAATTCTATTGAGCGTCGGAGCAGTTAACACCGCTACTGGCACTAAAACCCACGCTATGCGTTAGGAAAAGAGGGGGTAAGTTTTTAGATGAAATTTCATCAGGAATAACCTAATGTTAGTGCAGTGGGCTGAGAACCTAGGAACTGGGTTCTGTCTCCTTCTGACTCTGATACAAAACTACATTGTAAGTCCACTAACAGAGAAAGAATCTGCACATATTGTAAGATACATAAACAGCTTAACATAGTAAATGATGGCACATAAAGACCTGAATGGTCCATCCAGTCTGCCCATAAGTTATACCCATTAAAAAAATACATGATTAAATTAACTTGTCTCTTCTTTGAAATTTCTGGACCACAGACTGTAAAGTCCACCTGCTATTGCCCTAGGTTCCAAATGCTCATTCCAGTCTATCCCGTTGTTTGCAGAATATCTACTGTAAAGTCTGGCCAGTAACATCCTCATGTTCCAAGTTAGTGGAGTTCCTATTGATGCCCTCCCCAGCCCATCCTACACCGAATCACCATACATGGGACACAGACAAGTCTATCCAATACCGGCCTTAGTTCTTTCATTTACATCCTTCGTTTTCTAATTAGAGAGCCTCTATTTTTATCCCCCGCTTTTTTGAACTTCATCACCGTTTTCCTCGGGAGGGCATTCCAGGCATCTACCACCCTCTCCGTGAAGAAGAATTTCCTAACATTGCTCCAAAGTCTTCTTCCCTGTAATCTCAAATTATGCCCTCTAGTTTTACCATTTTTTCTTCTCTGGAAAAGATTTGGTTCTATATTACTACCTTTGAAGTATTTAAATGTATGTATCATTTCTCCCCTGTCCCTACTCTCCTCCAGAGTACACATATTTAGGTCTTCCAGTCTCTTCTCATTCTTCTTTTTGTTCAAACCCCTTACCATTTTTGTTGCCAATGACCTATACAGGGGCATCAACACCTCCCTTCTTCTGCTGGTTACTACTCTTTCTATACAGCCTAAATGTACCACAGAAAGGCTGTATATCAAATCCATGACCTTTATGCTTATAAATGCATTTATTTGCCTAGATTTATGAGCCTAATGCAGAAAATCACTGTTAACTTTTCCCTGTTCTAAATCTGACTCAGTTGCTACTCATTTTTTCTGCTCCTAAAATTAGGCATTCAGTGAAATTCTGAGTATAAATTTAGGCCCTGGGAGAGGCCTAAGATGGGTCCATGTTTGTTTTTCATTCCCTCTGTGAGAAATTCCCTAACCCCTGTTTGTCTGTCTTAATTAGATTGTCTCTTACATGTTTAATGTGCAGCACTGCGTATATCTAGCAGCGCTATCGAAATTGTAAGTCCAATTTAGGAGCACAAATCTTTTGAATATAAGTCAAAACATAAGAAAATGGCCGAGAGACCTGTATTGAACTGCTGGCTACAAAATAAAGCCTTCTGGCAAGTGCTGCCCAGGCTTCCAGCTGAGGCTTGCAGAAGGAAGGAGGGACAGAAAAGAAAGATCTGTTGAACCTCTGAGGTTCACTTTATTGTCCATTTCTCAATTTGTGCCTGAAAGCTGGAAATAGGGTGGCACTAAATAAGATCATTTTATACTTGTCTTTAGCTCGTGGGTTTTTGCTCAAGTCATTGCGCCTGGTAGCTTTCTCCAATAGCAGCAGAGTCCATCTGTGTCTCTCAGCACTCATCCCCACAGTGCCAAATGGTTCTTAAAAGTGCCTTAAAAGACCTTCGGGGGTCGGAGGGCAGACTGAGCTACTCCTAGGCACAGGCACAATTTGCATCTTTGAGTGACACACTGCAGCGTGCCACAGGGGCAAACTGTGGAAGAGCTCAGTCGGTCCCCAATGATCCAGAGCTCACATACTCCAGCATTTACACGTTTTCTTTGAACCACTGAATCCCTGCACCAAGAATTAATCCACGACCAGAAACAGCCATTCCTCCAAACAAGTCCACATTTTTTTGTGCTTCACAGTGAAGCAATTATTTGACACTTTCCAAGGACTGACCAGTTGTATCTGTTCTCTCTTCCTCCACCACAGAAAATCCAACAACCCCTGAAAAAGCACACAGAAAAAAAATGCTAAAATACAATTAGTACACATCCTTGGAGGATGGAAAGTTTCTATCCTGCTGCAGTTTGTATCTTATACGAACTGTGTCCTGCTTATGGACACAGGAAAAAGCTAAAGGATCCACTCATGGGACTCTCATGGACCACTGGCAGCCCCTGCCTGCCTCTCCTCCATCCCCCAGTAACGGGCATACACACGCTGGAACATAGCATGACAAGAAATGCGAGCCCGCAGATGAGAGCATATAAGGAAAGAGCCTGCCATTTTGCGGTGGAGAGCATAGGTCTCCTCGGGCGGTGGGGTCAGACGGTGCTTCAGCATGATGGGTAGGATGCTGTGGATGCGCTGGGTGGTAGTCTGGCAACCAAAGTCAAACAGCGCCTCAGAGGCGAAGGCCTCGCCCAGAATCATCACAGCTTCCACATGGGCTTTTTTCATCAGCTGGGAGGAAAAAAAAAAGGGGACAATTACTGCAGAAAGAACTAGGCACACTAAGCTCAGAATGTGTTTGCTTCCTACAGCAATGCAGATGACAGGTTAAACTCGACCTTCCCTTTGGCTGAGCTGGTGGGTGAAGAAGCAGAGTCAACGAAAGCTTACCTGAGTTTCATAGCCTGTGAGAAAATGGAGTTTGATGGAGCGCTCCAGTACAGCATCATGGTCACTGTCTGCAGCTGCTTTAATAACCTAAAGGGTGGAAAAGGAGACTTATTCACCATTCCCTCTAGTGCCTCCTGCTGAATGAGGCTGGGGTTACAGAACTGTGTGGCTCCTTTACAGAGATTGATTTTTAAGAAGCTATAAACCTCTTCTTCCCAAGTCATGGTCCCTATACCGCTCTCTATTGCCCACAGGGAAAAATTGGAACTGCAAAAATGTATGCTCTCCCCCACCCATATCCACCACCTCCGCACCATCCTCTATAGTTCCTCCTACTGTAAGCTCTTTCCCAAGAAGTCACTGCTGCAGAACTGCAAATTCCCATACATTGACCACTTCTGTACCATCCTCTAAAGCAGTGGTTCCCAACTCTGTCCTGGAGGATCACCAGGCCAATCGGGTTTTCAGGATAGCCCTAATGAATATGCATGGAGCGGATTTGCATGCCTGCCACTTCCATTATATGCAAATCTCTCTCATGCATATTCATTAGGGCTAGCCTGAAAACCCGATTGGCCTGGTGGTCCTCCAGGACAGGGTTGGGAACCACTGCTCTACAGCAGTGGTTCCCAACCCTGTCCTGAAGGACCTCCAGCCAGTCAGGTTTTGAGGATAACCCTAATGAATATGCATGGAGCAGATTTGCATGCCTGTCACATCCATTATATGCAAATCTATCTCATGCATATTTATTAGGGCTATCCCAAAAACCCAACTGGCTAGTGGTCCTCCAGGACAGGGTTGAGAACCACTGCTCTACAGTGCTTCCTATTTGGAGAGGCTGGGACTACACAACTGTGAGCTCTACCACATCCAGTGTTCCTGCCATCTTCTACAGTGCCACCTTCTGAGAGAAGCTGGAACTGCAGGATCCTTAAGCTCCAGCCACATGCAGTCATCCTATGTTCTTACCTCAATATACTCATCTGTAAATTCCTTGTCAAAACTTCGGGTAGCACCAAAATCCAACAGTCCCACCTGGTGGATAAAGAGAGAAAAAGCATGTTTTACTCATTCTGGCACCACATTTTGGGGGATGCCTGAAAATGAAGAAATCTATCTATATATTGCTGAAAGCACAAGATGGGTGTGGAGTAGATACCGGAGACCTGGCTGATCTCAGATTCTTACAAGCTTTACTGGACACAAAAATATACCTCTCCAGAGAAGAAAGTTATATTGCCCATGTCTTACTCCTTTCAGCAATGGGCCTAGGACCTCCTAACACCCCTCTCTGTGCAGCTTTCTTCCTTCCCTTTCCTCTAGGACTTTGCCCTGTACAACTTTCTCTCCATCACTATAAGCCCTCCAGTGTCACGGAAATACCTACTAATACCCAAATGGAACATGCCTTGAGCTATCACTGAAAAAAGTTTGAGCTAAATCCAAAATCCATTTATTTTCTCTCCAACGCAAATATGCAGCCTCCTCTTCCCTAAAACACCTGTTCTGTGCAGCCTCCTCTTTACTCTTCGCACCACTCCTCCCTGTGCCAATTCTTCTCTCCTTACAACTCTGCAGCCTTTTCTTTCTTTGTACCTATTCCCTAACACCTGTCGTCTTGTCCTGGTTCTTGTCTTTGACTTCTGCCTTCTGTATGCCCTCTCTGCCATTCCCTCCCTTTCCCCTTGATGCCTCTCCCAAGCTGTTCACAGAGTTTGGTTTTGTGATCTCTAGAGAGCATCATATGGTTCGCTTCAGTTCAGAAGAACTGACTAGCGTAGGAAAGGCAGAAGAAATGCTAATCACTGAGGAGAGGAAGAGGGGGTAAAAATGCATGGTTGGCAGTAGAGAAGAGAACAATCCAAACTATGGGGAGTTGGGATGAGAGAAGCGCTTGATATATGAGAATCAAAGGGACTAGGACCAGCCAGTTTTCTAGTCACTCCACCTTGATGTAGCACTTCAAAGGCCCCTATGTGCCCAGCAAAGTGCCTTCACATTTATTACCCTCACTTGCCCCTCTCAAACCCCTAAGCAGTTCCTGTATCTCTTGTTTTATTGCCCCTACTTTTTTCCTTGCATATCCCTCTCTTTCCCCTCTGCTCTGACATCATTTCCTGAATCCAATCAGTCCCATCCTTGGACCATGACCCCACCACCTTTGGACACCATCAGCTCAAGCTGCAGCCTTTCTACTTGTAGCTATCATCTCCCACCTAGAAGGAATTGTAAAATTAATAAGATTGATTTCATCAATTCATCGAGTGAATCATCAATGGATGAGCCTATGTCAGAGAAAACAAGTAATATGCATCAAGGGGAGCCTTCAATGGCATCTAGCCTGTCAGAATCTTTTTTGAGATTGCCAGCAAAAAAACTAGCTGATACACTGGACTCAGCAGCGCCACAACAAAAGAGCAACAAAAACAGGGCATGGAACTGTTAACAACGGTATATAATTTATCTTCTAAACCAGAGGTAGGCAATTACGGTCCTCGAGAGCCGGAGCCAGGTCAGGTTTTCAAGACATCCACAATGAATATGTATGAGATGGATTTGCATTCACTGCCTCCTTGAGATGCAAATCTATCTCATGCATATTTATTGTGGATATCCTTGTGCATGTCAAAGCAGCTCCCGATTGGTGAGGCCCGACATTAGTGCAGGAAGAGGCAGTCGGAGCATACCGCGAGTGATTTCCTTCACTCGCCAGTGCTACAGCTGCTCTCTCCTGCCTCTCTGGCTGCCCTCTCCTGTCTCCCCTGCTATAAACCGTATTCGCGGTGGTTCCTGGAACAGAACCCCTGCGAATATCGGGGAGTACTGTATAATCTTTTCCTCCATAGATTTGAGTAGGTCAAAGTGGGGAGGAATTAATAGCATAATTCCCTAAATTTTATATATCCCCCACCTCCAGGCACTTTCTCCTGGCTCTGCATCCCTCTCCTACCTTCCCACTCTGTGGGTCATAGAAGAAGTTAGACCAGTTTGGATCAGTCTGCATGTAGCGGTATTCAAACAGCTCCCTCAGGCAAAGGTCCAGAATGTTGTAGCAGATCTATAATAAAAATGAAATAGTGAATAAACATTAGCACATGAGAGTGACAGGGAGTGGCTGTCACAAGCTGTGTGAGGGCCTAGCTTACCATATCTCTCATTTCTAGCTTACCATATCTCTAGTTTCCTGGTCTAGCCCCTCTGCCTTATCAAGAGGGAAGCCAGGCACAAGCTCAGTAGTGAGGACCCTCTGGCTGCTTAGATCATCAATCACAGAAGGAACGAAGAAAAAGGGGTCACCTTGCATCATCTTTCTGGAGGGAATGATTAAAGATAAGGGGCCAAGAATGAGTGTACAAGAGCAGATGAGGATCAAGTATATGATATGCCCAAATATTAACATTTTTCACATACCTTATTCAACTTTACATATAATTTACCTTCAATCTATTCACCTTTTTATTTTATTTATTTATTTCAATTTTCTGTACAATTCTCCCAAGGGAGCTCAGAACAGTTTACATGAATTTATTCAGGTACTCAAGTATTTTTCCCCTGTCCCAGTGGGCTCATAATCTATCTAATGTACCTGGAGCAATGGGTCTTTTAATTATGCCAATGCTTTTGTCTTAATCATTGTGTCTTTCCATATGTCTCAACTACACTTGTTCTACTGTGCTGCCTATGAAGATATTTCATTTTGTACTGAATTAATACCGTGTTTCCCCGAAAATAAGACACTGTCTTATATTAATTTTGGGCCTAAAAAAGGCACTAGGTCTTATTTTCGGGGTACCGGTAGGTGTTATTTTTTTCATGTACAATGATCATCTCTCCCTTCCTCTCCTTCACCCAATTCTTCCTCTTTCCTTTCTCTCCCCCATGTTGGCCACATCTTTCCTCCCCTCACCCATCCCCTTGTGCAGTATCTTTCCATCCCTCCCTCCCTCTCATCCCCCTGTGCAGCAGAACCCTTGCAGCTTCTATCCCACCCTCCCTCCCCTTGTGCAGAAGAACCCTTGCAGCTTCTATCCCTCCCATCACTTGTGCAGCAGAACCCTTGAAGCTTCTATCCCTCCCTTCCTCCCATCCCCCCGTGAAGCATCTTTCTATCCCTCCCATCCCCTCCCGCCGCCCCCCCCCCCCCCCCACACACCCTGCTGAACCTTTCATCTCTCCCTCCCATCCAAACCCCAACCGCAAGACTGAAATACCTGGTAACAAATGGAAGCGTCGGCAGCACAGGCTGCATTGCAGCCTTTTCACGCCCGGACCTTCCTCTGCTGCATCACTGATAATGTCATCATCAATGCGGCACACAGAATGTCCAGGCATGAGAAGGCTGCGATGCAGCCTGTGCTGCCATTTGTTACCAGGTATTTCGGTCTTGCGGTCGGGGTTCGGATGGGAGGGAGAGATGGAAGGGTCAGCAGGGATTGGTGGGGGGAAGCGTTGCTGCTGGTGACTAGGGCTTATTTTCAGGGGTAGGGCTTATATTAAGATCTACCCCAAAAATTATGCTAGGGCTTATTTTCAGGGTAGGTCTTATTTTGGGAGAAACATGGTATTATATCATATTTCTGTTACACTAATGTTCTACCGTGCTATGAGTGTCGCAGCAACGTTGGCGCTTTTAGCGTCCCAGGCCGTGGTAGAAACCTCTACTGCGGCTTAGTAAAAGAAGGTCCTAATGTCTATATTATTATTATTACTATAATTCAGGCCCCCTTTTATCAAGCTATGTTAGGGTTGGTTTTTTTTATTATCACCAGCTGCTGCGGTAAAAGCTCCCACACTCATAGAATTACTGTCAGCATCGGAACTTTTATCGCAGCAGCTGGCGATAAAAAAAACTAACACGGTTTGATAAAAGGGGGCCTTAATTGCCTATCTCCAAATTTACCTCACTGTTATAACTGTTTTATGCTGACATTTAGTAATTTTACTATTGTTTGACATAAACAGCTTGTATTGTATTAATAGTGCATCTGTTGTAGACCGCCTTGGGTGAATCTCTTCATACAGGTGGTTAATAAATAAATTAACTACTCGACACCTGATTAAAAAATAATTTTTGATTGAAATATCCCTGCTATTTTGCTCCTGTGTTTACCACCACCGAACTAGCAGAAGGTTATGAGGTAACATAGTAGATGACAGCAGATAAAAACACGAATGGTCCATCCAGTCTGCCCAACCTGATTCAATTTTAATTTTTTCTTCTTAGCTTTTTCTGGGCAAGAATCCAAAGCTCTACCTGGTACTGTGCTTGGGTTCCAACTGCTGAAGTCTCCGTCAAAGCTCACTCCAGCCCATCAACACCCTCCCAGCCATTGTAGCCCTCCCCAGCCCATCCTCCACCAAACAGCCATATACAGACACAGACCGTGCAAGTCTGCCGAGTACTGGCCTTAGTTCTTCAATATTTACTATTATTTTCTGATTCTAGATCCTCTGTGTTCAGATGCTAAAGCATTTGAGCAAGCTATAGCCCCTACCTTCTCCTACCTCCCCATCAGCTGAAGACTTACTGAAACTCCTTGGTACAGACAGCCTCGCGCCTGTAGTCACATTCCAGAGTCAGTTCTCGGCTCAAAACGTCGATTGCATGCTCTGGGAAAAGCCCTGTCAGAAAACAAGAGGGGATAAAAACCCAAAAGCCCAACACCAGACACCGCTCAGAGGGAAGGGCTAGGGATACAGGAGATGTAATAGAGGCATTTAAAAATATCTCCAAGATGGTCAAACAGAGGTCAAAATGTACCACATCAAAAACATGAAGGAGGCAAGTGAAGTGTAGAAAATAACAACAGTAACTTAACATGTGCTATCACCAGTTTTTTCAGTGAAAATTAAAAAGGCAATTTCCTTTTTATTTTTAATACATTGTCGGAGATAAGCTTGAAAGGTCTGTGGTTGCTGTTTTTGGATAAATTTACAGAATTGTCATATGGCTTATTTTTATATACCCATGGAAGTCAGTGGATTTTAAGCAGCAATACCATTTTTATAAATGATATTGTTGAAGGGTTGTCGGGTAAGATTTGCCTCTTTGCAGATGATACCAAAATCTGCAATAGAGTAGACACGCCAGATGGTGTGAATAACATGAAGTAAGACCTGGCGAAGCTTGAAGAATGGTCTGAAATTTGGCACCTAAAATTTAATGCAAGGTCACACATTTGGGCTGCAAAAACCCGAGGGAAAGGTACAGTTTAGGGGGGTGAAGAACTTATGTGCACAATGGAAGAGCAGGACTTGGGTGTGATTGTGATGACCTTAAGGTGGCTAAACAGGTTGAAAAGGTGATGGCGAAAGCTAGAAGGATGCTAGGTTGCATAGGGAGAGGTATGGCCAGTAGGAAAAATGAGGCATTGATGCCCCTTTATAAGACTTTGATGAGACCTCATTTAGAATATTGTGTACAATTCTGGAGGCCGCACCTTCAAAAAGATATAAAAAAGATGAAGGCAGTCCAGAGGAAGGCTGAGAGGCTGGAGAAGCTGGGGCTCTTTTCCCTGGAAAAGCAGAGACTTAGAGGGGATATGATAGAAACTTATAAGATCATGAAGGGTGTAGTGAAGGTAGAGAGGGCCAGATTCTTCAGACTGACGGGGGCAACAAAAACTAGAGGGCACTCAAAAAAATTGAAGGGAGATAGGTTCAGAACAAATGCTAGGAAGTTCTTCTTCACACAGAGGGTGGTGGACAGCTGGAATGCGCTTCCAGAGGAGGTGGTAGAGCAGAGTACGACTTTGGGGTTCAAAAGGGGATTGGACGAGTTCCTGAAGGAAAAGAGGATCCAGGGGTACAATTAGAGGGTTACTATACAGTAGAAAAGGCTGTAAAATAATAGAGTAGTAGAGTAATAGATCACTACAGGTCACTAACCTGGGGGGCTGCCGCGGGAGCGGACTGCTGAGCATGATGGACCTATGGTCTGACTCGGCAGAGGCAATGCTTAGGTGCTTATGTACTAAAATGATGTGTGGTCTTCATGATAAGGCATATGGGGACAGATTTAAAGATCTCAATATGAATACTTTGGAGGAAAGGCGGGAAAGAGGAGATATGATAGAGATGTTTAAATACCTACGTAATATAAATGTGCATGAGTTGAGTCTCTTTCATTTGAAAGGAAACTCTGCAATGATAGGGCATAGGATGAAGCTAAGAAGTGAGAGGCGCTGGAGTAATCTGAGGAAATACTTTTTACAGAAAGGGTAGGAGATGCTTGGAACAGTCTTCCAGAAGAGGTGGTAGAGACAGAGACTGTGTCTGAATTCAAGAAGGCCTGGGATAGGCACGTGGGATCTCTCGGAGAGAGAAAGAGACAATGGTTACTGCGGATGGGCAGACTAGATGGGCCATTTGGCCTTTACCTGCCGTCATGTTTCTATGTTTAGGTCATTAATTAATTGGGATGTTCTTTTGACCATATACTTACATATTTTATTACATATGTCAGTTTATTAATCAATTGGTAGGTTCATTTTATTATTTTCTATTGTTTTTTACATACCATGTTCTGATTATGTATGTATGTATGTATTTATTGCAAATGGATTTATCTTTCTTTGATGTCCTTTTTCTCGAATGTTTTTATTCCTGGTTTATGTTGTAATACATTGTTTTTATTTTATTTTTTTTATATTCTTAGTGATCTCATGGTTTTTTATTTCTCTTTTATGGTTTAGCATATGTCCCTCAATTTTAAATATTTATTTATTTTTATTTTAAAAAAATGTCTATTCCATTTAACCTTACCCCCCCCCCTTTACAAAATCGTAGCATGGCTTTTAGCATCGGCCGTGGCGGTAACAGCTCCAATGCTCATAGGAATTCTATGAGCGTCAAAGCTGTTACCACCGCAGTAGGCACTAAAAACAGCGCTATGGTTTTGTAAAGGGGTGGGAGAGGGGTTTAATGCCTAAGCAGATTACAATAAAACATACATAACTTGTCATATCAATAAAACATCAGTACATCACAAACAATAAAATTGCTACTGAACTGTTAGCTGCCAGACTCTCTCTCTCTCTCTCTATATATATATATATATATATACAGTCAAACCTCAGTTTGCGAGTGTTTTGCAAGACGAGCAAAGCACTCGAGCAAATCGTGCCTTGCAAACTGAGCGTTGACTCGATTTGCGAGCCTCTACCCCCTGACATAGCCCCCCCTTGACAACTGGCATCGCCCACCTGCCCAAACCCAAACCCTTACCGCGATCTGGGACCAGTAAGCAGCACCAACCCAAAGGACGTGCCGGTGCCGGAAGATCCTGCCTCTTGCCGTTGATCTCTGCTGGGCTGAGCCTTAAGCATCTGCGCATGCTCAAGGCCCATCCCAGCAGAGATCAGCGGCAAGAGGCAGGATCTTCCGGCACATCCTTTAGGTTGGTGCTGCGTGCTGGTGCCAGATCGCGGTAAGGGTTTGAGCGATGCCGGTTCTCAGGGGTGGGGTGGAAGCGTGCCAGTGGCCTCGGGGGTGGGGAGTTCTTTTTGGGATGTGATGGGGTGGGGTGGGGTGGAAGCGAGCAGCACCGGTGGCCTCGTGGGGCGCGGGGGGGGGGGGGGGGTCTGTGGAACGAATCAAGCAAATTTCCCTTACTTTCTATGGGGAAACTCGCTTTGATATACGAGCACTTTGGTTTACGAGCATGGTTCTGTAACGAATTATGCTTGCAAATCAAGGTTCCACTGTATGTACCGTATTTTCACGCAAATAACGCGCACCCGTATAAAACGCGCACACGGGTATAGCGCGCAGAAATCACGATGATATGTACAAAAACTTTGGTATACCGCGCTCACGGGTATACCGCGCATGCTGCCCGACGCTCCTTTCGCCCGCCCTGACTTTCCGACTCTCCGTTCACCCCCCCTGACTTCCGTGCACTGTCCCCCCTTGAAGGTCTGTCCCCATCCTGAAAGCCTGATGCCCCCCCCCCGACGTCCGATACATCCCTCCCCCCGAAGGACCGCCGACTCCCCAACAATATCGGGCGGAGCTTTAGGATGGATGGGCCAATCCGGCCTCATTCCTTCGTTGGCTGCCTGCCGGACAGGCGGGTTTGGCTCCCGTCTGTCCGGCCAACTACCAAAGGTACGGGGAAGGGGGGTGGGGGGGTCGTGGGGGTCGCCAGGGGGATCGCGGGTCGGCTGGGGGGCGGTCGGAGGTTCTTGGGGGGGGCGGTCGTTGGGGGGAGGGGGGTTTGCGTCGAGGGCAGGAGGGCCTGGGATCCCTCCTGCCCGTAATGTAGTGCGGGGTGGGGTTAGGGGGTCGCCGTGGCCAGGAGGGTTTGGGCTCCCTTCTGGCCCGATATTGTCGGGAAGTCGGCGGTCCTTCGGGGTGGGGGTGCGAGTGGTCCTGCCGGGGGGGGGGGGGATGTATCGGACGTCGGGGAGTCGGCCGGGCAAGAGGGCTTGGGCTCCCTCTTGCTCCGATCGTGGATGCGGGTGCGGGTGGGAGCGCGTGCGAGCGGTCGTTCGGGGTGGGGGTGCGAGCGGTCCTGCTGGGGGGGGTGAATCGGGCGTCGGGCGGGGTGGGAACTATGTTTTAAAACTTTTGTATACCGCGCTCACGCATATAACGCGCGAGGGGTATGCGCGGTAGGTAAAAACGCGTATAACGCGCGCGTTATATGCGTGAAAATACGGTATATATATATATCTATTATTTCTGATTAAATATATGATCTTAAACTTTTTATATGGTCTTAAACTTTCAATATGTCATATATAGATATATTTTTTAGTATTTATTCTTTGCATATGTTTATTTTAGATAATGTAAGTTCCACTGAGGAAGGCTCTTTCGAGTCAAAATACAGACCATGTCAGGTCAAGTTGAATTATATTAACAAAGCCTATTTGTTTTTCTTCATGAACTTTCCCCTGGTTATCATTTTAAGCTGCTGAGACGCGCAGGCAAACATGTCTGGGCACCTGCACTGAATATCTGGATCAGCCTGGAAGTTATTTGAGTAATGGTCCATATTTTGTGTTGGCACCTGCACAGATAAGTGGGTAAAAACAGGTCCGCATGAAAGGCTATCCTGTCTGCCTACTTAGCTAGATAGGCACCAGCACTGAATAAAGCCAGTGCCTGCATAACAGGCAGCTCTTCCCTCACTCCAACCATTGACTACCACAACACTAACCACACAATGCTGAGGCATTCAGAGGGGCTATTCAGCAGCACTGTGCAGTTAAGTGCCACAGAATGTCCAGGAATACCCATGAGTGGGGTTTAAATGAACAGAAGCCTCTCCTGATCTCTTAAACCCTGCTGAATATTGACCCCCATTGATTTAATTTAAGGCTGTATTTCGATTAAAATGTTTGATCATAATTAATCACACAATTAAAGGCATTTTATCAATTCATTTATTTCCCACGGTAGCTCCTTGCGACTCTATTGCTCCAGATACAAAATAAGCATCTTATAATATAAAACCCTAAGCCGCGCATGTGCACTTCCACTTGCATGTTCCGTATGTCTGTGGCCTGAAGAAGTGCACATGCACGACTACAACACACTCGCGGCCCTGTGGGGCAGTGGCAGCAACCGAGTGGTGGAGAGCAGCCCCGCTCCGCCCATTGACCCTCCACAAACCTCCCGGCTCCAGCGGCGTAGGCAGCACTTTAAACACGCTGCTTCGCACCCTTCTACTGCCGATTTCCTCTGCCGCGTCTCTGATGACATCATCGGAGACAGACGCGGCAGAGGAAATCTGCAGTAGAAGGCCACAAAGCAGCGTGTTTAAAGTGCTGCCTACGCGGCTGGAGCCCGGAGGTTTGTCGGCGGTGGGAGGGTCAGGAGCAGGCCAGAACAGCAGAACAATGGCAGTAAAAGAAGGGGGAGGGGCCGAACGGAGCAGGTAAGAGAAGAACAGATCACGGTAAGAGAAGGGAAAGGGGGGTGGGGGAAAATGCTGCTACTGCTATACAGGGACTTGGAGGGGAAGGGAAATATCGCTGCTGCTTCTGCACAGAAAAGGGGGAGGGGGATAGGAGGGAAGTGGGATGGAAATGCTGCTGCATAGGGAAATGGGGAAAAATGACAGACAGACAGCGGGAGGGAGGGAGACAGAAAGAAAGAAAGACACAGGGGCAGGGAGAGGGACAGAAAGACAGACAGAGAAAGGGGGCTAAGAAGTCAGTGGGAGGGAGACAGACAGACATATATTCTAGCACCCGTTAATGTAACGGGTTTAATGACTACATAATAAAACCCTAAGCGGCGCATGCGCACTCCTACCTGCATGTTCCGTATGTCCGTGGCCGGAAGGAGTGCGCTTGCGCGCCTACAACTGCCCCACACTCGCGTAGGGAGAAGATACAGAAACAAAGAAAGACTGACAGACAGCCAGGGAGAGAGACAGTAAGACAGGGGGCCAGGAAAGAGACAAAGACACACAGGGGGACAGAGACAGAAAGAAAGGGGGCCAGGGAGAGAGATAAAAAACATAAAGTAAGAAAGAAAGAAACGCCTCAGCGACCAATTGTGCTAAAAGTCTACACATCTATTCTAGCACCCGTTAATGTAACGGGCTTAAATACTAGTCTGAATATAATATGTAAACCACTTTCACTGTAACCATAGAAAGGTGCTATATCAAATCCCATCCCCCTCCCTTTCCCTAAAGGACTGATAACCCTACCTTCCCTAAAGAACTGATAATCCAACATCTCTCCCTTTCTCTTCCTTCCCTCCCTTTCCTCTTCCCCCAGGTCCATTATCTCTCTTTCTCTCCCTCCCCTCCACTCCCATGAGTAGTGATGCAAACTTGGTGAGCATTGCCAAGCTCTTCTCATGGCTGCTGGAGCTCACTGCTTCAGCTATAGCTTCCACTGGTGGCCTCTCCATTTCTGCTCACAGGTCTGTTGCTCACTCCCCTCCCCCCACCTCGGGATCAGTATCTGCCCCTCAATCCCCTCTCAGCCCTCCTCCACGGTCTTCTGTTGGCCCACATCAGCAACAGCACTGTACATACACTGCCTGTGGCCTGCTCCAAAGCTTTCCCTCTGGCCCATCCTGGCTCCTCTGACATCACTTCCTGTTTCTGCATGATGGGTCAGAGGGAAAGCTTTGAAGCAGGCCACTGGCATTGTATGTGCATCGCTGCTGCTGCCATGGACCAACAGAAGATCATCTCTAAAGCAGATTGGAGTTGGGGGGAAGGGAGTGATGTTGAGTTGCAGGTTAGGGGATAGATGCTGGATCGCACTGAGGACAGGGATTATGAGTAGAAGAGAGTAGAAGAGATATTTAGAGGAGATTAGAAGAGACAAGAGATGCTGCCACATGATTTTCTTTAATTGTAATTAATAATGCATTGATTGCAGTTAACTGTGATTAATTTGAAGCCCTAATTTTGTATTTTATTGTATAAAATTATTTATTTTAGATGTATTACTTATTTCTAATTGCCTGTGGACCTTTGTTGCTGTTTTCCACACCTCACTTATCCTTCTAAAATACCTCCATGGTACAAATGCACAGGAGATGGGTCTCAATGAAAAACAAGCTCTGGAATGAGGGGGGCAGATTCAGGAATAATATAAGGATATAGTTCTTTACAGTAAGATATAGTGGAAGGCAGGTGAGAAGAGGACAATATTTGAATTCAAGACAGCAAGGGACAAGCTCAGAGCATATCTGAGGGAGAAGGGATTGTAGGACTATCTGGTCTGTTAGAGAATGGAAAAAAAGGGATAACAGAATGTGAAAATCTTTTTAAGTGTACCGAGGAATGTGAATGCATCAGAAAACTGGAGGAGTATTTTGGTACAGACTCTTATACTAAGCCAGCTTGATTACTGCAATATTGCCTATTTGGCAATTTCCCAGAAGAATATGCAACGACTCCAAATAGTACAAAATGCGGTGGTCAGGCTGATTTTTAGGTTGAAGAAATACGATCACGTAACACCCTCCCATCGAGTACTGCATTGGCTGCCAATGGAGGCACGGGTGAAGTTTAAGGGCTCCTTTAATGAAGGCGCGTTAGGTCCATAACGCGCGGAATAGCGCACGCTAAAATGCCGCGAGCGCTAGCCGCTACCACCTCCTCTTGAGCAGGCGGTAGTTTTTTGGCTAGCGCACACTAATCCGGTGCGTGCGCTAAAAACGCTAGCTCCCCTTCGTAAAAGGAGCCCTAAGTTTGGTTGCTTCTGTTTTAAGGCTTTGTTTGGTTTAGCTCCTAAATATATATAATTGAGCTTTTCTCTTTTGCAACTAACAGACATAAGAGAAACTCACATCAGAATTTTGTTTTTTCCCCTGTTAGAGGATGTAAACTTAAAAAACTTCATCAAAATCTTTTTTCATATCAAGCAGCGTTATGGGGTAAGGATTTAGAACAATTGCTTTTCCTTACTGACACTTATGGGGAATTTAAGAGACATCTAAAAATATATGTTTTCAAAGTATTTAGGTAGCTAACTCGTAAAAATTTTAATGCACTATTTTGATCATTTTAGTGTCTCTAATTATTGGGTTTTAACTTTTTTTAGTTCTATTCAACTTCTTTTATTGGTTTTTGTTTTTAAACTACTGTAAACCGCATAGAACTTTACGGCCTTGCGGTATATAAATTGATTATTATTATTATTATTATTATTATTAAGTAAATCTTACCAAGCAGGTGAGATAATTCAGAATGTGCTGCTTATAGTAGCTTCTAGAGAACCCTCTGTAATCCTGTAACTGAGTAAAAAAAAACCCCAAGCATCTGGAAATGTCACCTTTCTCTTGTGTACAGACTCAAGCCGAATGAATGAGTATTCATTGTCCATGAGAAAAATGATCAGGTGTTACACTGCAGAGATGGAACCAAAAAGCCTTCTATGTACAATTATGGGCTGTACTTATGATAATCACAGCTTGGAAGCGGTATATATGAAACTGTTAACAATGTGTAAGGCGGATAGAAAATCTGTATTTTCCTGTTCCCAGCACTGACTAATGAAACCTTCCTGTAATACTTTTCCTCTACCTGGAAGTGAGATATCTCTGATAGGTCTCTCTTTTTTATTCTACAATGTTCTATTATTTAGTTGTCTTCCCCAGCATTATTAGCTCTGAGATTTCCAGAAATGATGCAGCCCTGACAAGGGGTACTAAAAGAGAAAAAAAACAGATGACCTACCTTCTGGTAAAGCATTGCTCAGGTTCAAGACTGCCATCAGGTTCCTGACATCACTATCAATGCTCTGGGCTATACCCGGGTACTGCAGTCAGAGAGAGGGAAACGTAAAACACAACCCATACATTGTTGGCTAGTTCCAATTCACTCCCATTAGGAGGTAGAGCAATGAAGGCCTAGAACAGTTTACCTGGATCTTCATGGCTACATCTCGACCATCCTTCAGCCTCGCAAGGTGCACCTGTCCAATGGAGGCTGCTGCAAAGGGCCGCTCCTCAAAAAATTCCAGCTGTTCCTGCCAGCCGGGGCCCAGCTCTGAGTTCAGCACTTTCTGCAAGAGGGAAGGGGGGGAGGGGAAAGGAAAGATATTTTTGGAAGAAAATTACAGTATAATGTAAGACAATTCCTCTTCCTGGCTCTTACTTTTAAAGGTGGGGAATGATCTGCTATTGGGTTTTGCCTATCTCCTAACAAACTCTGCAAAAGTAAGCAGTTGCAACCTGCTCCTGAACCGCTATTGAGAGCGATATCTTGTGATGTGATAGAGGGGGAGGTTCTGATATAAAAGAAGGCAGAGGGTGACTGGTGGGATGGATTTCAGCCCTCTCTCACCCCTCTGTTGTACTTACAATCATTTGCTTAGTAGGCATGAAGTCAGCCCCCTGCCGGACACGCTCAAATATCTTCTGCAGGGTGGGGTTCACAAAGGCATCATCTGAGAGAGAGAGACAAAAAAGGCTTCATCTGGTTACCTATTCTTGTAACTATTTATTGTACTGTTGGTTGGATGACTTTTTAGGTAGCTTTCTTATGCTGTATGGATGAATGTGAAAATGTTCAACAAAAGAGGCAACCGAGATGTCTAAACCACCAAAACAGTTACATTTATTGTAATCAAGTCCATAAATTAGAGTATGTCCAGTGAAAACCAGATATGGTTACTTGATTGGGAAACCAATTTTTTGATGAAGTCCCGACTAGGATCCCAGTTTCGGCTATGCCTTTCTCAGGGAACTAGAAGGTAACTTGAGTAGAGTTTGGTCTCCAATTCGTAAATCTGAACATAGAATGCGGAAGCGCAGGGATCGGAAGTGGAGTTGTACAGTTTTTGAGTTCTTCATTTCATATTGTCCAGATTTACTGGACATACTCTAATTTATGAACTTGATCACAATATATGCAACTGTTTTGGTGGTTTAGACTAGAGAATGATATAGTGACAGTTACCCGCCGAAAAGGGGATGAAAAAAATCCTGGTCACCGCAGGTACAGGGACAAGGCCATTCAGTGCCCCATGGAGCGGTGAATGGCCTTGTCCCCGCCGTTAATTGAGGGAACGTTGCAAAAGCCGATCGCGCAGTCTGAGCATCTCCCTTCCTCCCTTGCCTTTGCTGGTGATTTTTCTCTTAACAAGCAGCCGGAGCATTTTCTGAAGTTGCATGCGGCTGGCTGGCTGCCTGAAATTTCTCCTCAGACACAACCAGAAACAGAAAGTTGCGTCAGAGCAGATAAGAAGTTTCAAGCAGCCAGCCGCACGCGACTTCAGAAAATGCTCTGGCTGCTTGTTAAGAGAAAAATCGCCAGCGAAGGTAAGGGTAAGGGTGAGGGAGGGAGGGGGATGCTGTTGGGGACAGAGTTTCCCATAGAGCTTGGGGGGAAAAAAGGACACCAAAGCAAAATTGGCTGAGGAGTAGGGCCTCCCAGGGCCATCCATTCTTTCTCTGATGCAGCAGTGGCAGGCTTGAGTGCCTCACTTGCCGATTCTGGGCTCAGAGCTGGGTTCTCAGACTCTGACTCAACTGGGATAGCGCACTTGGGTCCATGGGGAGGGGAAGGGAAGGGAGGGGGGACGGGGCAGGAGTAGTAGGAGGGAGAGGAAGAGAGATGAACTGCCAGACCCAATTCAGCACTGAAGTCTGTCATGTAACATACAGCTTTCCAGGCTTTGGAGATGAAGACAGCAGTGTTCCCTCACAGTAGGAAGGAGGGAGTGAAAGGGAAAGAGATGCTGGGCCAAGGGGATGAAGTAAGAAAAAGACAAATATTGAACCCACAGCAGGAAAGAGAAAGGGGAGAAGGACAGGCAGGTGAGCCAGATGCTGGAAGCAGGGGGAGAAAGAGGGAAAGAAGCTAGATGGAGTTGGAGAGGAGAGAGACACATTGGTGTGGAAAAGGAAGAGAGGTGAAATCTGGACACAAGAAAGTAACAAACAGAGGGGAAATTATGTGCATGGGGGTACAGGGACAGAGACATAAAGGGGAGATACATGGGGATGGTATATGGATACCGTGGAGGGGGGAGGGGGGCAATGCCTGACACAGGAGGGAATATACAGATACAGAGGGGAGATATTAGAAATGAGGAAAATAGGAACACAGAAGGGAGATAGTTTGTGCGGATGGGATCAGTTGGTTTGCGGGGACAGGACGGGGACCGAGCTCATGGGGACGGGGACAAAATTTTTCCCCGTGTCATTCTCTAGTTTAGACATCTCGCTTGCCTCTTTTGTTGTACATTTTCACTTTTTCGCGAGGCAAATTTGTTTCTTCTTTTTTTCTCCTTTTCGTATGGATGAATGTGTATGTTTTTCTTAACTTGTAAACTGCCTTGATAGTCTAATTGATCAATTAAGATATAATAAATGTTATGCATAAATTCTTTCTTTCTACTGATGCTCAGAATGCTGGCAGCTCAAAATTAACCTCCATCCTTCCTCTGGCTGACCCTTCTGCCTCCTGCTTTGGATTGTCCCTACTGCCCTCACCCTTACAGTTATCTGCATATCCCCCCTTCAATTCTCACCTTGGATACTCAGCATCTGACCGAGTTTCAGGGCTGCTCCCCGAACTTTGCACAGCGTCCTCACAATCCTCTCTGCATTTGCTTCGGATAGGAGAGCACCAGAGGTCAAAAAACGTGACCCTACAGGAAAACACTGAAGTTAATCTAGGCCATAGAGATTTACTTAGCTCATTAAGGTTCCAGTCTGAGGCTTTGTGAATATAAGAGCAGCCATACTGGGTCAGACCAATGGTCTGACTCAGTATCCTGTTTCCAACAGTGGCTAATTCAGATCACAAGTACCTGGCAGAAACCTAGATAGTAGCAACATTCCATGCTACTGATCCAAGGGCAAGCAGTGGCAACTCCCCCCCCCCCCTCATTGTCTATCTGTCTATCTCAATAGAAGAGTATGGACATTTTCTCCAGGAACTAGTCCAAACCTATTTTAAACCCAGACACACCAACCGCTGTTAACACATCCTCAATGAGTTCCAGAGCTTAACTAATCTGAGTGAAAAAATATTTCCTCCTATATGTTTTAAAAGTATTACCATGTAATTTCATTGGGTGTCCCTTGGTCATTGCATTTTTTGAGAGTGAAAAATCAATTTACTTTTACCCATTCTATACTACTCAGGATTCCACAGACCTCAATCATATCCTCCTCTAGCCATCTTTTCTCCATGGTGAAAAGCTCTAACCTCTTCAGTCCCTCCTCATATGAAAGGAGTACCATCTCCTTTATCATGTTGGTCACTCTTCCCTGAACCCTTTCCAACTCTGCTATATTCCCTTTGAGATATGGCAACCAGAACCGAACACAATACTCAAAGTGAAGTAGCACCATGGAGCAATACAGAATATTATAATACTAGTTTTTTAGCCCGTTACATTAACAGGTGCTAGAATAGATGTGTAGACTTAGGCATTTCTTTATTTCTCTTTCTTGCTGTATGTCTGTCTTTCTTTCTCTCTGTCTCTCTCCCTAGCCCCGTCTTTCTTTCTTTCTGTCTCTCTCCCTGCCCCCAGTCTGTCTGTCTGTCTCTCTCCCTGCCTCCTGCCTGTCTGTCTGTCTTTCTGTCTCTCTCCCTGGCCCCCTGTCTGTCTGTCTTTCTGTCTCTCTCCCTGCCTGCTGTCTGTCTTTCCCCCCTGTCCAGCAACACCCCTTCCCTGCTCCCCCTGTCCAGCAGTAGCCCTTCTCCCTTCCTTTTACTTCCACCCTGTCCAGCAGTACCCCTTCCCTGCTCCCCCCCATCCAGCAGTAGCCCTTCTCTCTTCCTTTTATCTCCCCTCTGTCCAGCAGCACCCCTTCCCTGCTCCCTGTCCAGCTGTAGCCCTTCTCCCTTACTTTTACCTCCACCCTGTCCAGCAGCACCCCTTCCCTGCTCCCCCTGTCCAGCAGTAGCCCTTCTCCCTTCCTTTTACCTACCCCCTGTACAGAAGCACCCCTTCCCTATTCCCCCTGTCCAGCAGTAGCCCTTCTCCCTTACTTTTACCTCCCCCCTTCCCTGCTCCCCCTGTCCAGCATCCGCTAGCCTGGGAAGCCTCAGGGCTTTTGCTAGGCCAGCCCACCTCGCATTATTGAAGTGGGCCGGCCTAGCAAATGCCCCGTGGCTGCTTGATAAAACCACGGCTACTGCCGCTGTTGGTCCGGAGGTGAGAAGAGGCATCCCGGCAGCAGCAGCGTAGTCAGAAGGCAGGAAGTCAGCCAGCGTTGGAGATCATGGCAGAAGGCAAGAAATCAGCTGAGGCAGGCACTGCGCATGCATGGCACAGAGGCACGGAGCACGGACAAATGGAGTTTGAAGTGCACATGCACGCTAAAGGTTTTATTATAGCGGATTCTTGGTCTTATTTACCATTCATTTCCTAATAATTTCTAGCATCTTGTTAACCTCTTCAAATCACATTGGGCAGGGAGGAAGTCCACGGATGCCACGCGATGGGTATGACACAATGCCCATGTCCCACTTCTGTGTATGCCCTCCTTGCAAAAATGTGCTATGTAAGTTATGTGGGTATTTGCAGAACTAAGCTTGTCAGATTTTCCAATTAGAAAATCTGAATTCCCTAGCCCCACCCCCTAGGCCCGCCCAGTTCTGCCCATTCCCATCCTGTAACATCCTAATCCCACCCTAGCCCCGCCCCCACTGCCTGCTCAAGTACACAAGTATATGCTAGTATTCTTAACATTTATGCATTTAACCAATGCTACCACTTAACTTATAGAACTACCTCCAATATCTGCTGTGGTTCTTTTTATAAAGGCCCCTTCCTTTTGTCTGTGCCTTACAATCTTGTCCTATCAAACCACTTGGGTCTCATCTGTCTGCCCCACCTTTTCTTTTATTTTGTGACGATCTTCCCCTTGGGTGCTACTGTTGTAAACTACTTTGGTGTTTATGACAAATGCCAGTATACCTAATAAATAAAACCAACTTAGGACACGGAAGAATGAACCCTTGGACTCAATATGGCAGTCAAACTCTCAGTGGATCTTAATGCTGCTGTGAGTGAAGCAATAACAGGAACCTTGCCCATAGAGCAGAACACAAAGTTTTTTTTAAGAATGCTGGTCACACGGGTAAACAGGCTGAACTGCGAGTCACTCCAGCACATTTTTACTTAGAGGGAGGCGGAAGAAGAAAAACAAGTCAGGTTGAGCATTCTTTGTCCCTGGCAGCGTTACCATGGCGATTGGCCTAGTCACAACTGACAAGAGACTCTGCTGACTCTGAAATTGCCCTAGACCACAGAGAAGAAAGCAAAGCAACCAAAATGAGGACAGCCAACTTTAAACATAAAAGGCTTTTTAAGGGAAACACTTCTGGGAAATGTGAGTGCAGTGGTGATAGGACAAGTCTCTAAACCTGTACTGAAACTAAAATGTATCAAGCTGTTATAGTTTATTGTCTCTTTTTTTGCAAGATGGTGAAAGACCTGGATATATTTTTTAATTCCTCCTTTTAATATAAGGAGAAATTAGGGTTTGGCCTTCCAAAGTCAAGATGGCTCTTCAAAGCAAAGGAACTTTAAAGGGAACACCCAATTGCTGTTTTCAGACAGTACACTAACCTATTTATCTCCACTTCATGCTCATTTCCAGAAACCTATTATAAATTACCCAGATAATAAAAAAAAAAACTGGCAGCAGAACTGGTCAACCTAATACTATCCACCCACTACCAGAGCATGCCACTTACCTTCTGTATTCCCATCAGGTCGTAATGACTTTTTTGCAGCCTCTACCAGCGCTCCGATCCCAATGCCCACTGCCAGTCCTGCAAAACAAGAACCAACATGGTCAATCACTAAAACGTTCTTAATACTGACATACTGTGTGTGGTAGGCAGAAGGGATGAAGGAGAAGAAGGGGAAGCAGAGAAAGTCAGGAACAGAGCAAAAGAAAACAAATGGTGATGGGAGCAGCAGGTCTCAGGCATGCCATTCTTTCTCACTATGGTTGAAAGTGAAAGGGGTACAGGAACAACAGGAAAAAGCAAATTTAGGTGTGAGGTGGGGCAGGTAGATAACCCCGTCATAAAATGTTCCCCCTTGCCCTTCCCTTACCTCCAAAATTTGCCAGTCTCCCCAGGCGTGTTGCTGGAACCTTCTGCTCCCGAGCTTTATCACTCAGCTATAAAGACACAAAGTAAAGTTGTCAGGATTAGGATTGAATTAGGATTGGTGGAGGGACAGCACTGCTACTCCAGTGCTGATAATGCAGGGTAGTACAAGAGCAGATGCTCTCTTTTTAGACCAGAGTGTCGCAAACTTTTCAAGCTGTGGCACACTAATCTCATGGCAGCGGCTGGAGGGCACCTGGAAATGTGCGGACGCACGTGATGTCATCATGTCAATGTCTTCGCATGAGCTGATGTCCTCCAGCCGTGGCCCTGAGCCTCCTATTACTGCCGGTGGGGGGTGCTGGGGAGGGGGGAGCTGCAGAAAGAGAGGTGAGGAGAAGTAGCAAAGGTGCCGACAAGGAGAGGCACCGGCTGACTGACTACAAGACGTGCCTCTCGTCGCGAGAGACACGTCCTGTAAGCAGTCAGCCGGCACCTCTCCTCCTTGCCAGCATCTCACGGCACATCTGGAATTTGCCAAGTCACACAGTTTGCGACACACTTTTAGACTTTCTGTTGCAAGGAAGCACTGAAGGAACTACCACACTGCTGGTGGTGCTTTCCTCCTAGGGATGGCACTGAACAGCAATGCTAGAGGAGGCACTAAATTGCTGGAAGTGTGGTTCTTCCAGTGCCAACCCTGTATAAGATGAGAGTAGCTGCACTTCTGCCATAATAACGATCATACCATTTGCCGGTATGGACGAATAGGCCCCAGTTTGGATTCTCTGGCTTTCCGTAAATCCTCTGCAGTCAGCCCTTCAGTAGCCGCTGTGTTCTGATGAAAAAATCGTGCTGTGGGCACTGGACATGGCACTCGAGTGACTCCTTTCATAAACCGCATTTCTGTAGCTCTTTGTGTCCCAGTACGCCACAGTACAGAGGGGGAAACCAAGGTGGGTGTCTCTTGTCTCAGTCCAGAAGACCTGAAAGCACTCAGGGGGCTGTCCAGACTGGCAAAGGGTGAGGCTGAATTCCAGATACAGCCTCCCAGAAGCTGAACTTGTGTGTTGCCGATGTCCTGTGGACCAAGACAGAGAAAAAAGGAAACCCAAGGTTCCTAGAAGTCATACAACATGTAGGAAGACTACTCGTAACTAGAAAACCTTCTTTCTTACCTCTGCTTGGCCATTAGTCCTCCACCTTTGCACGCTGGAATTTGGAAAACCGCCACTCAACAGAGAGGGCGGGGAATCAGCCAGGGTTCTGCCCACCAATGGAAAACCCCTCTTCAAGATGGAGGCCATGTCTACAGGAAGACAATGTCAAAAGGGTCAGAATAAGGCAGTAAAGACCATAACTGACCCCTTACCCTGCTGTATGACCATGAAATAGTCTTGGTGCTCGGATTTATAATAATAAGTTTTCAGTAAGATTGCCAACAGCAGTCTCACACAGCCTTGCAACCTGCACAAAGCTTGCCAATTTTCAAACACAAGCTACTCATGCACATTTTAATCAAAGTTAAAATGTATGTGCTCATTTAGCTGAAAGAAAATGAAGTTGTAAAATTAGGCGCGTTAGTGGCAGGTATCTAAGTGCACAGCCTGTATATCTACCATATGCCCCCTGGAATGTTTCTTATACATGGGCCCATCTGTGCGCTATGAAAAGTAAGCAAGTTATTACAGGGGGTTGAAAATCTATCTAGTTGCATTTTGTTGACTAATGCAGGTCAGCTCTCTGTTACCTGCTTAACAGGCAGCTATCCGCCAGATAGATGCACTATTGTTTTTTTCCCCCCCAAATGTCTTTAATACATCAGACCCTACATCTTTGAACACCTACTCCTTATATTAACATTTCTCCTATAGTCCAAAAATTAGTGTTGTTCAAAGTACTTAAGTAAAAGTAAAAATGCATATATATTTTAATACTTTAAAAGAACAGTGAAAAACACATAAAAACATTTACTTAGGTTGAGGGGTGGTAGATTCAAGAGCAATGTTAGGAAATTCTACTTTACGGAGAGGGTGGTGGATGCCTGGAATGCGCTCCCGAGAGAGGTGATGGAGAGTAAAACTGTGACTGAGTTCAAAAAAGCGTGGGATGAACACAGAGGATCTAGAATCAGAAAATAATAGTAAATATTCAACTAAGGCCAGTACTGGGCAGACTTGCATGGTCAGTGTCTGTATATGGCCGTTTGGTGGAGGATGGGCTGGGGAGGGCTTCAATGGCTGGGAGGGTGTAGATGGGCTGGAGTAAGTCTTAACAGAGATTTCGGCAGTTGGAACCCAAGCACAGTACCGGGTAAAGCTTTGGATTCTTGCCCAGAAATAGCTAAGAAGAAAAAATTAAAAAATTTAAATTGAATCAGGTTGGGCAGACTGGATGGACCATTCGGGTCTTTATCTGCCGTCATCTACTATGTTACTATGTAAAAATGTTATCACCTAATATATTACTTTTTGAGCAAAAAGTAAAAGTACAACTACAATGAATGCAACTATTAATGTTTTTATCCCAACAACTTTATTGCCCTGCAGTTCAATCCACTTTCCTTGTAGTAAAACTAAATTTTTGAAAATGACTGTTCATTTATCAAGTGTGATTGTAGCGTAGTGATTAAACCTGCAGCCTCAGCATCCTGAGGTGTGCTGCTCCTTCTGACCCTGGGCAAGTTGCTTGATCCTCCACTGCCCCTGGTACATTGAATAGACTGTGATGGAAAATGCTTGAATACCTGATTTGTAACCCCTTCTGAGCTCCTTTGGGAGGAAGGGCTAACAGAAATCAAATATATCAATCCAGCATAGTTAAAAAGGTGTTCAGCCACTACCCTAGCACAAAGTGGATTTTTCAGTCTGATAAAGAAAAATAAGTTCCTTCAAATTAGGTAAGGCTGCACTATTACTGATGTCTTCTGACTTGGTCTGCAGGTATTGATCAAGGGAATTTCTGTCTGAAACACTAGACTTCCATAAAGAAAAGCATACTTTATCATCATTATTGTCATTATCATTTGAATCAGAAGTACAGGCAGTCCCCAGGTCAAGAACGAGTTCCGTTTTTTAAACTGTT
This sequence comes from Geotrypetes seraphini, assembly GCF_902459505.1. Taxonomy (NCBI): domain Eukaryota; kingdom Metazoa; phylum Chordata; class Amphibia; order Gymnophiona; family Dermophiidae; genus Geotrypetes; species Geotrypetes seraphini. The sequence goes on along the minus strand of NC_047091.1, from coordinate 70,417,436 downwards.
CTTAAGCTGAATTATGTATATAACTCGGATCTTGTACAGTACAAAGTTTACATAAGAACATAAGAATAGCCTTACTGGGTCAGACCAAAGGTCCATTAAGCCCAGTAGCCCGTTCTCACGGTGGCCAATCCAAGTCCCTAGAACCTGGCCAAAACCCAAGGAATAGCAATATTCCATGCTACCGATCCAGGGCAAGCAATGGCTTCCCCCATGTCTTTCTCAATAACAGACTATGGATTTTTCCTCCAGAAAATTGTCCAAACCTTTCTTAAAACCAGCTATGCTATCCTCTCTTACCACAACCTCTGGCAGTGCGTTCCAGAGCTTAACTATTCTCTGAGTGAAAAAATATTTCCTCCTATTGGTTTTAAAAGTATTTCCCTGTAACTTCATCGAGTGTCCCCTAGTCTTTGCAATTTTTGATGGAGTGAAAAATCGATCCACTTGTACCCATTCTATTTCAATCATATCTCCCTCAGCAGGCACTTTTCCAAGCTGAAGAACCCTATCCTTTTTAGTCTTTCCTCATACAAGAGAAATTCCATCCCCTTTATCATTTTGGTCGCTCTTCTTTGAACCTTTTCTAGCGTCACTATATCTTTCTTGAGATAAGGAGAGCAGAATTGAACGCAATACTCCAGATGAGGTTGCACCATGGAGCGATACAGGGGCATTATGACATTCTTAGTGTTTTTAACCATTCCTTTTTTAATAATTCCCAGCATCCTGTTTGCTTTTTTGGCTGCTGCCTCACATTGGGCAGAAAGTTTCATTGTATTGTGTACGATGCCACCCAGATCCTTTTCTTGGGCGCTAACTCCCCCCCCCCCCCCCAAGGTGGACCCTAGCATCCGGTAACTGTGATTCGGGTTATTCTTCCTAATGTGCATCACTTTGCATTTGTCCACATTAAATTTCATCTGCCACTTGGACACCCAGTCTTCCAACTTCCTAAGGTCTCCCTGCAATTTTTCACAATCCGCATGTGTTTTAACAACTTTGAACAGTTTAGTGTCATTTGCAAATTTAATCACCTCACTCGTCGTTCCAATTTTCAAATGATTTATAAATAAGTTAAATAGCACCGGTCCCAGTATAGAAGCCTTCCTTCTGACATGAGGGAAGGCTTCCGGGTCAGCCGCGAGCCTTGTGCTGAAACCAGCGGCCCAGCTTCGTGAAGAGAAGTGTCGCTGGGAGGAGAGAGGTAAACACCCATGGGAGGCATGAAGGATCAGGCTGCTGGGTCATCTGTGAGCCACGGCTTTACAAAGAGAATTACGATGGGAAGAAGGAGCCAGCCATAGGAGGTAAACACCTGCAGGAGGCACGAATTTGTGACACAGAATGGAGGGAAAGACAATGAGGGATGTTTTGGGACAGGGAATGGAGGAGGAAGGTCGCATATGGACAGGAAGGGAGGAAGAAGGGGTGTGTTGACATAGGAAGGGAGAGGCTGGACCCCAGTTCGGAAGTACGAGTTCGACATAAGTCAGGCATTCTTAAACTGGGGACTGCCTGTTGTGCTAATTCATCACTTGCATTTATCCCCTTTACCCTAGCTTTATCTTCATTATCATCATTATGCTGTCTAATTAGAAAGCTTTCAGAAAGTTGGATTCCTTATCAGTTCTAACAGTTTTTCATCTAATGGCAAGCTCTGAATATCTTCGAGAACTGATGCAAGAACATCAAATGGGTACGAATCCTTCAATCTTAAGAAAAGACAAGCAGACTTCCCCTCTAAAGACTCTACCAATCCAGTGGATAGTCACCCCAATATAAAATTTTCCATGGGATGACTAGTAGTCTGTTGTGATAAAGACATATCACAATTCAGAAAGAATTGCTACCAGTTTCAGCTTCATCTCCCCTTCAAGCTGACCCAACTCATCACTGTTGTACAGGGCAGGATTAACCAATAGGCCAAATAGGCACGTGCCTAGGGCCCAAAATGGTCAGGGGGGCCCGATGAAGGAAAGCATCAACATTGTTTTTTTCCAATGACGATGGGCCCCTCCAGCATCGATCGGCAACACGGGCCCCCCCCCCATCGACGGAAAGTATGACAAACAAGCAACGCGGGTAAGAAAGGCAACGGGAACTGTAATTGTGCAAGCAGTGCTGCTTGCCCAAAGCTTCCCTCTGACGCAGCTTCCTGTTTCCACATGGGCGCATGGTGGGGCGGGGCGGGGCAAGGGGCCCATTGTAGTTGTGTGCCTAGGGACCCTCGATGAATTTATCCTGCCCTGCTGTTGTATATGGCTGGAGACCAGTAAACACACGCAACTCCACTGTTGTTATAGGTTATATTCACTGAACAGCAAAATTTAAGATGAGATGATCTACTGTTTGCATGACAAAGTTTGTAATAGCAAAATTCAGTTCCCGGTTTTGCTGTTTCATTTGGTTTACTGAGGAATCATCATTTACATCTTGCCTCTGTTTTTATTTTTTAATTGCAAGCATCAGATGTAACTAAGTAAAAGTAGCGAAAATTGGCAAAATTATAACTTCAGTAAAAGTAACAAATGTTATACTGTACTTCCTTACAAAAACATTTACTTGGTTGTGTGGTATTTGCTGCATTGTAGTGCATTTACTTAGTTACTATACAACACTGTCCCCAATATTCATGCAGAGAAGTCAGTTCCTCTCTTTTTCCCTCTGATCCCCTATGAATGGGTCAATTCATGTAGCCAAGGTATCTAACGCAGATGGGTTTAAAAGAGGTTTGCACAAATTCCTAGGGGAAGTTCATAATTTCTAGCCAAGAAGATTCTGGAATGGTACTGCTCATCTTTGAAAAGGAGCTACAGGAAATAGATTTATTCTTTGGGATCCTCCAGAAACTTCTAATGACCTAGGCTGGCCACGTCTTGGAGCCAGAATGCAGGGCTTGACAGATATACCTTTGCTCGTATAATTTGCCCCCCCCCCTCCCTCCCCTCCCAGGGACAAGGGACAATCTCCCTTCTAACCCCCAGACACAAATTTCAGCGTACAGGGGTAGAGTCTCCCTGTAATCCTCATCGTTGTGCAAAAGGGAAGCAGATCCTCTCCGATAATTTCAGTCTCTACTGCCCTTCATCCCTGTGCATAGAAACAGCAGACCCTCTCCGTGCAATACTGTAAATCCTAATCCCTATAACTCCCAGATTGTCGTTTTATTAATCATCAATTCTGGTGCATAATGACAATTCCCTAAAACCCCCCAGATCTTCGCCCGGCCTATAATCCCCAATCCCTACGCATAGGGACATATAATCTCCCTATAGCCTCCAGATCCCAGTGCACTGGAGACAGACCCAACCTCCCGCAGCATCTCCCACTTCCCCTCACCTTGCTGCACCAAAACACACTGCTCGGACTGGGGCTCAGTCCCCCGGGTCTTGTCTCTATGGTCGGGGATCCACCCCTTTTTGTTCTTCCCTGCCGCAGTTCGTGTTTACCATTTCTCCAGACTCGCCCGTACAGTGACGTCATAGACAGGACCAGCCAATCTTAGTGAAGAGTCAGAGGTAGAGCGCATTGCACTCGGTGCACGTAGGGCATGTAGGATGCAGCAGGCGCAGAAGAGAGGCGGGGACGGGAAAAGTAGAATGCCTGGAGCCCAGTGCATTAGGAGACCGCGCAATCGCGCACATTGTGTACGCGCACTGCATACAGCATTGTAAGATGCATGTATTCTGCATGCGTGGTATTTGCTGCATTGTAGTGCATATATACACACATTTCTATATACTTGTCAGGTGTAGGGCTGTAGGATTATATAGCATTGGGGCACACTGAATATATATATATATATATATATATTCAGTGTATATATATATATATATATTTTTTTTTTTTAATTTTTTTTTTTTCAGTGTATGAACACCTTCTTTCACATCAAGCAGCATTGTGTGGTAAAGACCTAGATCAGGGGTGTCCAATGTCGGTCCTCGAGGGCCGCAATCCAGTCGGGTTTTCAGGATTTCCCCAATGAATACGCATGAGATCTATGTGCATGCACTGCTTTCAATGCATATTCATTGGGGAAATCCTGAAAACCCGACTGGATTGCGGCCCTCGAGGACCGACATTGGACACCCCTGACCTAGATCAACTGCTTTCGCCCACTACTTATGAAGAATTCAGAAAACGTCTAAAAACTCAACTGTTCCTAAAGTATATAGACAACTGACCCACTCATCTTCTTTCTCCTCCATAGTGATTCCTCTGTCCTATTAATCTCTTTCTCCTCAACAACGCATTTCCAGTCCTATTAACTCTCCTCTTCCCCCCTCTTAAATTCAATCAATTTATACTTCGCTTAATCTATTGTAAACCGCATAGAACTTAACGGTATTGCGGTATATAAACTGTTATTATTATTATTATTATTTTATATATATATATATATATTCAGTGTGCCCCAATGCTATATAATCCTACAGCCCTACACCTGACAAGCATATAGAAATGTGTGTATATATGCACTACAATGCAGCAAATACCACGCATGCAGAATACATGCATCTTACAATGTTGTATGCAGTGCTCGTAAACAATGTGCGCGATTGCGCGGTCTCCTAATACACTGGGCTACAGGCATTCTGCTTTTCCCATCCCCGCCTCTCTTCTGCGCCTGCTGCATCCTACATACCGTATGTGCACCGAGTGCAATGTATATATATTCAGTGCACCGAGTGCAATATATATATATATCTTCAGTGTGCCCCAATGCTATGTGCTTAGCGTCAATTCTGTAATGGACACCTTAGTGCTAAGATGTTGCTATAAAATATTAGGCTGATAGAGTAGAAGTGTTCATCCTCCAACAGGGACTGGATTTAGGGTGGGATAAGGATAATTGGAGATCAACAGGAGCATGATCAGATAGAATAATTGGAAAGATCCTAGCAGAGGTAACCTGAGGCTTGAGTGATTTGGATATCAGAAAGAGGTCAATTCTGGAGTAGGATTTGTGTGGTGCGGAGAAAAATGTGAAAGAGCTATCAACAGGATGAAGGATTCTCCAGGGGTCACACAGACCATTATCTTTGATTATGGAATGAAATTCAGATAACATCATTGGAGAACAATATACCGTGGATGATAGCCTGTCTTTAGTGGCCTCCAAGGGTAAATTAAAATCCCCACCAATAATAAGCGAATATTCAGAATATTCCAAAATAATTTCCCTTAAAGAGGACATGAAGGAGAGGGTACCCACATTTGGAGCGTATACATTCATAATAGCCAATTTGAAAGAGCCCAATTGGACGGTAACAATAACCCAAAGACCATCCATATCAGCAGACTGGCCAAGAAGCTGGGGATCCAAGCCTTTCTTGAATAGTATGGAAACACCTCTCTTCTTCTGGATCGCAGGGTAAAAGACATGAGAGTCATAACCAGGAGACTTTAGGATCTAACATTCATTGAAATTAAGATGAGTTTCTTGCAAAAGAAGGATGTCAAAAGTTTTGAGTTTAAGGTAGTCAAATATTTTTTACACTTAAGCAGGTGATTTAGACCACTGACATTCCAAGAAACCATGTTAAGTGAAACCATACAAGGTCCATATAGAAATCAATAATAGCACACCATGGGTTGGAAGCATTGTAAACCGGAAGTCGTCATCAGGAAATTTAATCACCTCACTTGTTATTCCCATCCTAGATCATTTATAAAAAATGTTAAAAAGCAACGGTCTCAGTCTTGCTTCTGATATACCTAAAAAAGTTCTTATTATATGTTTTTGCTCCCAAGGCAATCTCCTTTTCAAAGAGAAAACCATATGTAAATAATAATATATTTTTTCAATCACATCAAATATAAATATTTGCACATAAAAACATATTTACAACTGCCAAAGAATAATACTGTCACAAAACAGTGTTCACTATCAATTTGTTGTTTATATTTACAAAACAAAAGAACGATCAAACAAATCTGCAGTGAAGAATCGAATGACGAAAACAAGGAAAAAAACTGCAGATGCGATGTACAAGGTACAAAATATTTATTGGCGAAAATACAATATAGCAATCCAAAAAAAGGTTCTCATATATGAAGACCCAGGACCTGACACGGTCCATGTTTCGGAAAACACTCCTTCCTCAGGGGTCTCGGAAGTTATGGTACATAAATGTAGAGAACCTTATTGGAAAACAGATAACACGGGTAATCCATGAACGGCAGACAACATAGTGCTCTTGTCCAGCTGCAACTCTGTTGACTTGCAGAAAACGAAAGTGAAAGAACACTGCGGGAAACTTCTTCAAACTGGCAGCAGCAATTCATACACTTGTTGCAGCTGGACAGGAGCACTATGTTTTCTGCCGTTTACGATCCATGTTATCTGTTTTTCAATAAGGTTTTGATTTTGATTTTATTGCTAATATACCATTATACCGTGAGGTTCAAAGCGGTTTACAATGAAGATAGATTAAAGATACATTAAAATAAAATAAATAAAAATGGTACTTTGAATTTCCCTAGCTGTCCCGAAGGCTCACAATCTTGCTAAAGTACCTGAGAAAACAATTAATAAAAATAAAGAAAATGAAATAAAGTAAATTCCAGTCAGACAATAGGATCTGATGTTAGAAGTTCATAAAGACGATATGCCAAAGAACGAAAGCTGGTATGCTCCTTGAGCCCTGACGTATGCAGCCAAGCCAACACACAATATTTCAGCCATGAGGTTTCCCAGGAAGTAGTAATGAGTGCCAAAATACAGTTTCTCTACATTTATGTACCATAACATCCTGGACCCCTGAGGAAGGAGTGTTTTTCGAAACATGGATCGTGTCAGGTCCTGTGTCTTCATATATGAGAATCTTTTTTTGGATTGCTATATTGTATTTTCTCCAATAAAGATTTTGTACCTTACATAGTAACATAGTAGATGACGGCAGATAAAGACCCGAATGGTCCATCTAGTCTGTCCAACCTGATTCAATTTATATTTTTTCTAATTTTTTCTTCTTAGCTATTTCTGGGCAAGAATCCAGAGCTCTACCCGGTACTGTGCTTGGGTTCCTACTGCCGAAATCTCCGCTAAAACCTACTCCAGCCCATCTACACCCTCCCAGACACAGACCGTGAAAGTCTGCCCAGTACTGGCCTTAGTTCAATTTTTAATATTATTTTCTGATTCTACATCGCATCTGCAGTTTTTTATTTTCATTGTTTATATTTACACCATACACCAAGGGGCTGATTCTTGAACCATGTGTCCTGATTTTAGGTAGCCATAGGCATCCTACAAGTGTCTGACAGCCAATTGGGATGCACGTTCTTAGAAAAAATGATGCCGAGGAAGGATGCCTATGAGGAAGGCATCTGTGGCGTGTCTTTGGAGACGTGCAGGTATACTTAAGCACGCCCAAGGTAGGGCAAGGGTGTGGTTTTGCCCTGAAGTGGCCTTGGGCAGGCTTAAACGTTGGTATGTGTCTCCATAGATGGGAGACAGACACCTTAAATGTAGGCCTGCAAAATGCTGCCCTACATTTAAGGCAGGGATCTCAAAGTCGCTCCTTGAGGGCCGCAATCCAGTCGGGTTTTCAGGATTTCCCCAATGAATATGCATTGAAAGCAGTGCATGTACATAGATCTCATGCATATTCATTGGGGAAATCCTGAAAACCCGACTGGATTGCGGCTCTCAAGGAGGGACTTTGAGACCCCTGATTTATGGCATCTGTCCAGGAGTGCAGACCTGATTCTGAATAGGACGCCGCTACGTAGTTGACACAAGATCTGATAAGGGAGGAAGAAAGAGAGAGAGAGTCCTGTACAGGTATACAGGTGAAGATTTTAAGTCCTCTATAAAACTGGAGGTGAAGGCAAAACCCCCTGAAAATTCCCCAGAATAATAGGCCAACACTACTAAAGGCCTAAGATGGCTGAGAATGCTCTGACTAAAGCTGTCAGCCTTTGCACAATCTATGCTTGCTGAAATAAGCAAGCCAAGCGAAAACTTATTCTTTTACATGGCAACTGGTACCATATCTGCTGTAGTTCCATAAGAACAGGGAAGTGAGCATAAGAAGGATGAGGACATGTCTTGACCAAGAATATAAGAATACATCATTTGCGAGATATATCCTGGAATGGGCGGATTCTTACTGGACCTTTTGCTCAAAATTGATGATTTGATATTAAAATGACATTTTAGTAAACAGGGCGTGCGTACAGTATGACACAGCATGACACAAGATAATGTTAACCAATTAATAAATTGATAAACGTTTGTAAGTAACCAATCAGAATGCAAAATGTAACATGCACCGTGGGCTAGGGCTATCAGAAGCATTTGGCTATGAGGAGGACAGACATCCAGGTATGCTCAAGTGCTTGAGGCATACTATCTGTCAGCTCCATATGCTGTAAAGATTTGCTCTTGTAACCTGTTATTGATTGTTAATAAAATATATATTGATTATACCGGCATATTGGGTTTCCATGAAGTTAGTTATTGAAGGCCATAAACAGGTGGCTTTTCAGATCGGCAGTCGCTAATACCGGTGTCCTATACAAAATCAGACCCCAAATGCCTAACATGTTTCAGTGTGATGCCTGCTTTAAGGGTTCATGGAAACTAGGTGCTACAATGACATCAGGGCATCTGATACCATGTATCAGAAAGGGCAAAATGACCCTTGTAGTAAGCAGCTTCTCAAGTAGAGAATGACACGGTGAAAAAATTGGTCCCCGTCACCGCCCCGTCCCCGTCCCCGTCTCACCATCCCCGTCACCGCCCCGTCCCCGTCTCACCATCCCCGTCACCGCCCCGTCCCCGTCTCACCATCCTCTTCACCGCCCCGTCACCGCCACTGCCACCCCATTCACCGCCCCGTCACCGCCACTGCAATCCCATTAACTTTTCTTTATTTACGTATAAAGGAAACATTCTTTAAAACTTTAAAACTTTAAAACTTAGTTAAATATTAGTTAATAACTATACAAAAACAAAACACGCAGAGAAAAAATTAATTAATATAAATTCTCAAAACTGACACATTTTGATCACTAAATTTAAAATAGTTATTTTTCATACAGTTTTTCAATCACTAATCTTCCACCACCCCTGGGGCTAGCAATGAAAAAACAAACACGACATGTACTTTAAATGCTTACAATGTTAGCCTATATAGTAAGTAGACGCGGCCGCTGTACCTAATCGCGGCAAAGATCTCCCTGCCGTGATTAGCATAGTGACCGCGGCTACGGCTGCAAGTCTCCCCTCCCCCCAGCGATCACGGCAGGAGGGCACCCAACCCCTCCTGTAGACCCCCCCAACGGCCCTCCCGACAATCGCAGCAGAAGGGTACCCAACCCCTCCTGCCGGTCCTCCCAATGGCCTCCCCTAAGATCGCCGGCAGGAGGGTACCCAACCCCTCCTGCTGGACCCCCCCCAACGAACCCTCCCACCCCGGAACCCCCTTAGTCTTACTTTCCAAGTTGGACCGGACGGCTCCTCACACGTATGGCCAGCAGGCTTGCCTCCGTCCAAATGAGGCGGGCCCGCCCCTACCCTGCCCAACCCACAGGATCCTAGGGCCTGATTGGTCTAGGCACCTAAAGCCACTCCCGCTATAGGAGGGGCCTTAGGTGCTTGGGCCAATCAGGCCCTAGGATCCTGTGGGTTAGTCAGGGGAGGGGAGGGGCGGGCCCGCCTCATTTGGACGGAGGCAGGCCTGCTGGTCAGACGAGCGAGGAGCTGTTCGGTCCAACTTGGAAAGTAAGACTAAGGGGGTTCCGGGGTGGGAGGGTTCGTTGGGGGGGGGTCCAGCAGGAGGGGTTGGGTACCCTCCTGCCGGCGATCTTAGGGGAGGCCATTGGGAGGACCGGCAGGAGGGGTTGGGTACCCTTCTGCTGCGATTGTCGGGAGGGCCGTTGGGGGGGTCTACAGGAGGGGTTGGGTGCCCTCCTGCCGTGATCGCTGGGGGGAGGGGAGACTTGCAGCCGTAGTAGCGGTTCCTAGAAGGGGGTACATTGGCCCGCGGGGACAAACCTGTTCACCGTTTCCGCGGTCGGTGAATGGCCTTGTCCCCGTCACCGCAGCGACTGCTAGTTTTCTTCCCCGTTTTCGGCGGTGACCCGCGGCTTAAATGCGGTGGCCGCGGGTAAACCGTCACCGTGTCATTCTCTATTCTCAAGTACAATGCAATAAGATTTCCAGACAATCTCGGTACTATTGTTAAAGTTTCTAGATGAAATTAATAATTGCTTCATGGAATATGTAAGAGGGGGACCTGCAAGAGGAGAAATTATTATGGATTAGGACTTTGTGCAACAGGTAATGATACTGGAGCCACTTGACAAAAGTGATCATAACATGATCAAATGTGACTTAATAACTGGAGTGAGGGTACTAAGGAAATCTATTGCAGTAGCATTTAACTTTCAAAGATGTACTATGAGAAAATGAGAAACATAGTTAAAAATTAAATAATATGAACAACGTCACAGCTTAAGAGTTTACATAAGGTGATGTAGGTAGTTTCGATGAAACATGGCCATGCTTTTATGCTTCTTTATAAAGGGTTTGTCGGTTGGTTTTAAGGCTTGATTTTATGATTATGTCATTCTTCTGTTAGTTTGTGGATGTTGTTTGCTGTAGCACTTATGGTTTCTTGAATAAACATCTGTTTTCACAATCATCTGTGTATCTCACTCAACCATGGTAATCTATTCACTGCTTTGTTTGCTTTTGTCTTTCTGTGGGCAGTGTTAGCATTTCTTCATTCTACACCATCCCTAAGATGTAGAGCCATGCTGCCACTAATTTGGTCTGCCCTATCGCTTTGATACTGTTTGTCCCACTGGTTATCCTCCTTCCACCACCTGATATGGAAATGTCTTCATTTAGTAGCATACATTCTGCGCTTCGTGGGAGAAAATGACATCCCCGCTGCGTCAGGGATATGGCTCTCTAGCAACGCTTCTCTGGACTAACTGCACCGGCACCAGCAGTGGCATGAAGTTAGTCCAGAGAAGCGTTGCTAGAGCGCCATATCCCTGACGCAGCAGGGATGTCATTTTCTCCTGAGAAACGCAGGCCACATCGCATAAATTGAAAGTATTAAGCGACGGCCTCGGTTTCAAAAAGAGCACTTTAACGGCTCCTTTTACGAAGGTGCGCTAGCGTTTTTAGCGCACGCATCAGATTAGCATGCGCTAGCTGAAAAACTACCGCCTGCTCAAGAGGAGGTGGTAGTGGCTAGCACGTGGCATTTTAGCGTGCACTATTCCGCATGTTAAGGCCGTAACGCACCTTCGTAAAAGGAGCCCTAAGTCTTGAGAAGCTTTGAAGTAACTTATAGCACATAAGCGCTTTCAGAAAGCACTTTGAAGCACCAGTGCACTTTAAAATTTTTAGCACATCTGTTTCTGTCCGTTTTGAGTGTTGAAAGGAACTGTGATCTTCTAATGAAAAAATTCCCAACTATTGAATTATAAAGGCTTTTTAGATTTTCATATTTAATTAATTTAATTTAATAGGTGAATGAAAATTGTTTACAGATTAAGTAAAGATTAGGTAAGGAGATATATCAATTTAAGGAATAAATAATAAATTATGGTTTTAGTTATGGTAGGGAGGAAGGGTTCAAGCCGTTGATGTAACTAGCAGTAAAAGAAAAGAACTTTCTTTCTCTTGGAAGAAATCCCAGAATGGGAAAATTACTCCACAATCTGAGGCTTGTTCCTGTTTAATCAATTAATAATTAGAGAAAATCACCTGCAGGGTCATTTTGACTTCTATTAATGGTTCTTTACTTTATATTTAATACATTCTAATTCACACATCTTATTTTTACTTTTGGCCATTTCCATACAGACCGTTAAAAATATGCCGCCCACTCTAGGGTCCATAAATTTTTGGCAAGACATCAGAATAACAATTGGACAACTCTTTCCTGTAATTCCTACACCTTCACTGTCAATTATTATTGTTCTCTCAGCACTCATGGCCATGCAACTACTTCCTTTCAACAGGAGATTACTAGACATTTTAATTTCTATGACTCTGCAACAAATTCTGGGCAATTGGATGAGTTCTGGAGAACTCGCTGCCATTTTGTGGTGGAACCAGTGACGTAGTAAAGGGGGGGGACGCCACCGGACACCATCATGGTGTGGGCGCTGGTACCCCACCTCCTCTCTGCCCCTTGCCTCTTCCTCCTCCTCCCCCCTGCCCTGCGTGCACCCCCTTTCCTTCCCTGTACCTCTAGTTGTTCACTGCCATGAGCAACAATTTCAACGTGCTCCTCATGACCACCTTGGCTCTTCCAGGTGTTGCACGTAGGAAGTGACATCAGAAGGAGAGCCAATGCGGTCACAAGGAGCACATTGAAGTTGTTGCACAGGGGAAAGGAATGGGAGGGGGGGGGTGCGTGTGGCAGGGAGGGGTTTGGGACAATGGCTGGGGAGAGGCACCACCGCCTCGGGTGCCTCTCACCCTCGCTACACCACTGGGTAGAACAGTTTTGTTGCATTATAAATATGAAAGATCAGCTGCTGTAAAGCTGAGGAAAAGATACATCTAACTCCAAACTACCTCTGCTTCAGCAAGCAGGTGAAAGCCTGGCTCTTCACCCAAGTCCTTAATATGCGGGGTTACTGACTATACCAGGGATCTCAAAGTCTCTCCTTGAGGGCCGCAATCCAGTCAGGTTTTCCCCAATGAATATGCATTGAAAGCAGTGCATGCACATAGATCTCCTGCATATTCATTGGGGAAATCCTGAAAACCCGACTGGATTGCGGCCCTCAAGGAAGGACTTTGAGACCCCTGGACTATACACTCATTCTGTACCAGGACTAATTTGCTACACACACTGTAACTAAGGGCTAGGTTCACTAAACCTTCCGATCCCATAATTTGCAATCGTTCCCCGACCCCCAACCCCAATGCTCTTCTGGAGTCTGTCATAGGGGAAAACACCCTCCAGGGATTCAAGACAAAGTTAGACAAGTTCCTGCTGAACCAGAATGTACGTAGGTAGGGCTAGTCTCAGTTAGGGCACTGGTCTTTGACCAGAGGTCCGCCGTGTGAGCGGACTGCTGGGCACGATGGACCACTGGTCTGACCCAGCAGTGGCAATTCTTATGTTCACTAAACCACTGCTCGATCAATCTCCGATCCGATCCAACCCAAGCAAATTAGTAAAACCCCATGCAAAATAGCCAGTCGATGGATTCACTAATAATTCCTTGGCTATTTTGAATCGGGTTTTACTTGCCTTTTTTTTTTTCTTTTTTTTTTTTAAATGGCACAGATATTTTTTGTGTATTACACAAGCAAAATATCTACCCATTAAAGAAAAAAAGAAAAATTCCATTGCTGCTGATGGCCCCCTGAAAAACACAGCCCCCTCCAACATAAATGCGGTGGCAGCCCTTCCCCACACAAATGTGGTGGTGGCCCTCCCCCCAAAAAAGGCAGAAGGAATGCCCACTCCCTCCTGCCCTCAACCTCCCTCTCTCCTTCCCATACCTTTCTGTTGGGAGCAGGAGGGATGTCTCCTGCTCCTTTGGCTCTTGGAGCACACTGCGGGCCTTAGGCCCCTGCCCCAGTGCATCATGTGATGCATGTGGAGGGGCCTAAGTCCTGATTGGCTCATGTGCCTCAGGCTCCTCCCTTGGGAGGAGCCCAAGGTGCCTGAGCCAATCAGTGACTTCCTAAGGTAGGAGCCTAAGGAAGTCCCTGATTGGCCATTGTTTCATGGTAGTCCTATTATTAAGTGTCAGTTTATTTTGAGTTTACCTCATTTATTGTATTTATCTTTGTATTTGGTCTTTTTACTACTGTTATACTATTAACAAAATTGTAGTGGTATTGGTCAATGGAGATCACTCTGAGGAAAGGGATGTTACCAGTGGTTTGCCTCAAGGTTCTGTTCTTGGGCCTGTTTATTTTAACATTTTTATAAGCGATATTGCTGAAGGGCACTCAGGTAAGATTTGCCTCTTTGCGGATGATACCAAAATCTGGAATAGAGTAGACACCCCAGATGGTATGAATGACATGAAGAAAGACCTAGTGAAGCTTGAAGAATGGTCTGAAATTTGGCAGCTAAAATTTAATGTTAAGAAATTCAAGTTCATGCATTTATGCTGCAAAAACCCGAAAGAACGGTACAGTTTAGGGGGTGAAGTACTTTTGTGCATGGACTTAGTTGTGATCAGTGGCATACCTAGGGTATGTGGCACCCGGGGCCCATCATTTTTTGAAACCCCCCCCCCCCCCCCATGGAAAAAAATATTTTTTGTAATGACCATGAAACGTAATAAATGGTCAGAATAGAACAGGCAGTGAAAATTTTCTTATATTCCAAACATAACATAACATAAATTATGTCTGAATTGTCATGACATCAGAAGTACATATGGAGTAGTTGCAGGTGATGCTTGGGACAGTTCTGATTGAGTTAGTTCGGTTTTATGTGTTTTTTGAATAGAAGGGTTTTTATTTCTTTTTGAAGGTTTTGCAGTCTGTGGTTGATGTCAATTGGTTGTAGAGTTGGGGGTCGAGTGTTGCAGCTCGAATGGCTAGGAGGTTGTCGAACAGTTTTTTTCTTTTGACGTTTTTGGTTGGAGGGTGTGTGAATGGTGCGTGAGTTCTCCTATGTCTGTTTGAAGTGGATTGAATTATTTAGCTGAAGAAATTAGTTACCCCCTCATCCCACACACATTAATTCTCTTCCATTATAAAAAAAACATTGATAAGTTCCCAGACACTAATACCTGGTCAAAACCCAAAGAGTAGCAACATTCCATGCTACCGATCCAGGGCAAGCAGACACTTCCCCCATGTCTTAATAACAGATTATGGACTATTCCTCCAGAAATTTGTCCAAATCTTTCTTAAAACCAGCTACACTATCTGCTTTTGCCATAACTTCTGGCCACTTCATTTTTAAGTTTAGATCTTTCCTTTCAAACAGAGACCTTGCTAGATGTCAAATACAGCACAAGGTAACTTCACATGGACTTAGCTGTGCAGGAAATGTGAATCTCCTCATACACCCACCATATAGTGCAAAAATGTGCAAAGATCTGTTTATTTCTTTCGCTCACTACATAGCCTATTGCCACACAAGCAGTGCTGTACAAACATATTCTGTAGGTCAATGCTAAGGATAACAAAGTTTCCTTCCTTGGACCAGAAGGAGATACTGATAAACCACTGGAAGAGATTCCAAAATAACACCCAAAGACCCACTCAGTGTGTGAACCAGTTGAGTGGAGTGGACTAACTGGGGGGTGGAAATGGGCCCGGAGTTTGCTCAGCAGAATTTCCCAGACCACCTCTTCCTCTCAACACATTGACACGCTGCCACCACCACCGCTAGGAACACCTCACTGGGTAGGCCAGCTATGCTATAAACTTTATAAAACACATTATTATATTTTCTTATAAAGCACATATTTTAACTGAACTCTCTGACATCCTCAGCCTGACATCAGAGGAGGGGCGGGACCGCGGCGCAGGAAGCAGCGCCCAAGCAGCTCAGGGATTGCTGACGTCGCGATCCTGCTGCGGGCTGCTTCATAGGTGTGCTGGAAGGTCAGTGGGGCGAGCGGTCCTTCGGGCGTGGGGGGGACTGAGCGGCAAGGCCGGGAACACCCCCTCAGGGCTGGCACCCGGGGTGGACCTCCCCCCCCCCGCCCCTCCCTTGGTACGCCACTGGTTGTGATTGTATGTAATGATCTTAAGGTGGCCAAACAGGTTGAAAAGGTAATAGCAAAAGCTAAAAGGATGCTAGGGTACATAGGAAGAGGTATGGCCAGTAGGAAAAAGGAGGTATTGAAAACCTTGTATAAGACTCTGGTGAGACCTCATTTAGAATATTGTGTACAATTTTGGAGACCACATTTTAAAAAAGATATTAAAAAAGATGGAGTCGGTCCAGAGGAAGGCAACTAAAATGGTTTGTGATTTTCATCATAAGGCATATAAAGGACAGACTTAAAGATCGCAATATGTATACTTTAGAGGAAAGGTGGGAGGAAGGAGATATGATAGAGATGTTTAAATACCTACGTGGTGTAAATGCACGAGTCGCGTCTCTTTCAAATGAAAAGAAGCTCTGGAATGAGGGCATAGGATGACGTTAAGAGGTGATAGGTTCTGGAGTAATCAAAGGAAATACTTTTTTACGGAAAGGGTGGTAGATGCGTGGAAGAAGTGGTGGAGACAGAGAGTGTTCTGAATTCAAAAAGGCATAGGATCGGCACGTGGGATCTCTCAGAGAGAGAAAGAGATAATGCTTACTCCGGATGGACAGACTAGATGAGCAATTTGGCCTTTATCTGCCATCATGTTCCTATGTAAGTTTTATGTTGAATTGAATCTGCCGTACACTACCTTGGTTGAAGCTCTTCGTAAAGGCGGTTAATAAATCCCAATAAAAATGGCAGCTGATTGACAGCTTCTTAGCAACATCTTCTCCCTGTTCTTTGATTTGTATTTGCAAATTGGCATAGATAGATTCATAGTGACCTGAGTATCATTTTTTAAAAGTGTTTTTCCTACTGTAAATATCAGGCATGTTTGCTTGTCTTATGCAATAATTTCTGGTTCCTGCTTAGTTTCTCTCTTTCAGAATATTTGCTTTTTTTTCTTTGTTTTCTTATGGCATTTCTACAAAACCAATAAAGATAAGGAATGAAAAAAACAATATCCGTCTGTTATTCAAGGTGATATAACTGGGCAGAAGCTCCTGTCTGCTTCTGTTCACTCAAGTGCTGATATTTGGTTAGTGCCGGAGCAGTCTGAGGTGGGAAGAATAAAGGCTATTCCTAACTTTAATTGTGGAGGTAACTGGACACTGGTCTGAATATTGATTGGTGTCTTTAAACTCTAGGTAGCACCAAAGGGGTTTCAGGTGCCTTCTATTCTAATCCTTCTCCCTCCCCAATGCAATTGCTAGGCCCAACCTGAGTTCTCACCCTCCCAACCCTATAGGCCCCCTTGGCCATACATTGAATCCCCCTAATTGTCCAGGGGCTCCTGCCTATTATGGAACCGGCCCCAGAACAGCTGCTGTGCACCCTATTGGCAGTCTCATGGGGAGGGACAGCAGGGGACAGCAAGGACGGCACACAGGGCCTCACGTTCTTATTGGCTTAACTGAGTCAGTTTTGCAACTGGGAGCTGACCAAATGTTAAAGCTTCTTTTTCCTATCTCCTTCTCTCTCTCTCTCCCCTCCCCTTTGGTAATTGTGCTGCTTAGCACTAAGAGCTAGATGCACTAAAGTCAACGATGCTGAAATGATTGTCGCTAAACCAGTTTTGACTGGTGCAGCGACGATCGGATTTGCTGACCTGATGCAGAAAATGGCTTACCTTTTGGTTTTCTACAGGATTGTTCAATCTCTGATCCAGCTATTCAAATATGGTCATTAATATTGAAATGCCATGTAAACTAGCAGAACAATTGATGCTCTAACATGGTTTCCCGATGCAGAAAAAAAAGGGATCACTGTTAGTGATCTGAAAAAAGCAACTGATCAAGACCAGTCGTTTACCTGTCCTACCGATACAAATTAATATATTTATAACGTGCCATACTTTTTTTTTTTTAATGGGCACAGATACTGTATATGTGTTATACATGTACAATATTGGCTCAATTTAAAAAAAAAAAAAAAAAGCCGAGCCGCCTTCCCACATGATGAGCCCCCCCCATCCAATGACAACCGTGGGTCCCCGAGCCCGTCAACAGAGAGACAGGAGGGATTCCCATTCCCTCCTGCCTCCGTGAAAAATGCCCATGCCAGCCAAAATTGGCAAGAGGGATGCCTACTCCCTACTGCCACCGGATGCTCCCCCCTGCACCGGGCACCCTCGAACCATCTCTTCCCCTCCTCCTTCCCCCCCCCAAAAAGCTAGGAGGGATGTCCACTCCCTCCTGCCACTGGATGCTCTCCCGACCTCTCTATACCTTTGTTTGAAGTTGAGAGCAGGAGGGAGGTTCGGTCCCTCCAGCTCCGAGGCCCACCAGTCAAGCTAATCAGAGCCATAGGCTCTTCCCTTTGTATCCCAGGATACAGAGGGAGGATCCTAAGGCTTTGATTGGCTCAGACGCCTTGGAAAGGGCCTTAGGTGTCTGAACCAATCAGGGCCTTAGGTCCCACCCCATGTATCACATGATGCACCAGGGAGGGGAAGGCCTGCCATTTTGGTTTGGTGGGCCTCAGAGCTGGAGGGACTCAGCCTCCCTCCTGTTCTCAACTTTGGACAAAGGTACAGGTAGGAGAAGGAGGGGTCAGGGGAGCATCCAATGGCAGGAGGGAGTGGGCATACCTCCTGCCATTTTCGCTGCTGCTGGTTGCTGAGGCAGGAGGGATCCCTCCTATGTCTTGTAGGGGTGACCATCATCATCAGGGGGGTTTGGGGAACCATGGTTGTCATTGAGGTGGGGATTGCGATGGCTGTGGTTAGGAGGGGATTGCTGGCACAACTTTTGTATTTTAATGGGGACAGATATTACGTGTGGGTAACACGCACAACATCTATGTTCATTAAAAAACAAAAAAATGTTTCCTGCCCTGAACAGCTGAGGTTGCTTCAGGGCTTTCTATGCCTCTCAGCTGTTCGGGCTTCCCCTGCCGGCTCTGGACATATGTGAGAGTCGCTCTCACAGTGATCCATTGGATCCATCGGGTGAGATGGGGATTACAGCGAACCTCTGAGCAAATCATTTGCATTCAAACTTGTTTGTGCATTAATAGCTCTTTTGGAATCAGCCAAAAATCAGATTACAGTGGACCCACGCAGTATTACAGACCCTGTTTAGTGCATCTAGCTCTAAGACTCTATACTCTTCTCTAGAGTTACCATATTTGTAACCTAAAAAAGAGGACACATGACCCTAGCCCTGCTCCACCCGAAGTGCCCTGCCCCTCTTCTGCCTCCCACTAGTCTTGCCCCTACCCTGCCCCCCCCCCCCACCGCAGCCTCTCTCTATCTCTCTCCAACCCCTACCCAAGTCTCCTCTGTATCCCCACAAACCTCCTCGGTGCTGTAACTTCAAATTTTGGGCAGTTGACAATTGGTAGTGTTAGCAACATGATCCTGCTGCCGTCAGCCTGCCACAGAAGCCTTCACTCTGCAGCTTCCTGCCTATATGGGAACAGGAAGTCACTGCAGAGTGAAGGCTTCTGGGACAGGCCAACAGCAGCAGGATCATGTTGCTAACACTGCCAACTGTTGGCTGCCTTTACTTTGGAGATTGTGGCGCTGGAAGTGATACGTGGGGATGGGAATAGGCTGATATGAGAGCCATTTTTATTTCTGGGGTAGGGGCTGGACTGAAGTTAGCGAGTCCAAAACCCAGATAAACTCCCTCCAGTCCAAGAAACCATCCGTACATCTGGACAGTTCTCTAAAAGTTTCAAGTTTCAAATTTATTAACTTTTAATATACCGACCATCAACTGGTATCTAGCCGGTTTACAGTAAAATGTTAAAAATAGGGATAAAAGATTATATTTATAAAAGGAGTTAATAAAAATGTACATTAAGGACATGAACTGGACAAACTTGAAAGTGATGGTAAAAGGGGAAGGGAGGGGTAAAGATACATAATTAGGAGAAGAAGAGAAAAAGAAAAAAAAAAAATGAAATGAAGATTGAAAGAAAGATGGAGGGAAAAGATAAAACATTTAGGGTGGGATCGCTTCATAGAAGTGGTTGGTTGAGTAGGAAGGAAATGCTTTAAGAGCAGATGAAAGCATCTCGAAATAAGAAAGTCTTTAGGCTTATCTTGAATCTATCAAGTTGTTTTTCATGGCGGAGTTGATGTGGAGTTGTGCATTCCACAATGTTGGGGCAACTACTGAAAAATTTGTTTTTCTAGTGTAGAAAAAATCCTTTATAGAGGGAATTGAAAGGAAATTCTGGTCAGCTGATCTAAGTGTACGTGTTGGGGATTGTGGAATGAGAAGCCTTTCAAGGTAGGAAGGACAAGTCCTGGTAAATCTGGATGTTTGGTAACCCTACTCTTCCCACTGCACTGCTGACCAGCTCTCACATCTCGTTCCTATCACTTCCCTTTATCCTTTGATTTTACACTTCTTAGAAGGATAGCACCATTATATTGCCTTTTCAGCTTTAGCTCCTCACATGTATTATGTCGGAAGGCCCTGAAATAATGCCAACCTTTCCAAATTGAAGCTTCAGTCAATGTCAGTCACAGTCATATTAGCAAAGCAGAGGTGACTGGAAGGATCATTCATTGATTCAAGTCACTCTGGCACCAGGAAGTAGTCTGCTACCCCACACAGAGGGTCTCTCAGATAGTGTGGAGAAGAAGATGGGGGGGGGGGGGAGGGTAGAAGAGATTGAAGAAAACTGTGCAACAGACCTCACTGATGATTCTCTCCATGGGTAGGCCTGAATTTGCAGAGTGAAACCTACATGTGCCAGTTTCAAGGTGTTTAGCACAGCATGTCCTGCCAGTGAGTTAAGTGGAAATATTCTCTTTAGACTCACTTGATCTTGTTTCTCCATCCAGTCTGGAAGTAGTCTTGTGTGCTGGAAAACAAGTATGTATCCCTCATGGCTCATTTTGTAGTACCAATAAATGCCCTACTAGGCACAAGGCGGGAGAGGGGGGGGGGGGGAACACATGGACTGGGTCTAGATTCTGGATTTTTTGTTTTCTAAGGGGGTAAATTTTGGCTTTCAGAATCTCTATCCTGCACCTTCCCATGTTTTGGTTATCTACATGTACTTCTACATCCTCTTCTAGAGTTTTCTATACTCCTGCCTAGGTGAGGCTCACTGTCTGCTACCTTTGTACAAGACAGGCAAGTTATGTTTATTTTAAATTTGATATACTGCCTTTCAAATAAAATCAAAGTGGTTCACAATTAAAATAACTTTGGGAACAATTTGAACAGAACTACGTCAACAGGACAGGTATAGAAGAGGTAGGAAACCAAACAGACTCATAAGCATAAGAAAACAAAAGAAGGAAGTATAATAGCAAAAACATAATGACCTACTAGTCAGGCCAACTCCCATCCACCTCAGGGAATGCGTGGGTAAAAAGAAGGGTCTTTACTAGGGTTCTAAATTTAGAGTAGGGTTGTTTGAAAGGAATCTCTGAGGGCAATGAATTCCAAACGGATGGGGCAATAGAAAAAAATGGAGAGTGGCAAGTTAATTGTGATCTCAAATAATAAATAGATGGAGGCATAAAATGAAGAGCATAATGAGCAGGATGAAATATAAGAACAAGGGAGGAGGAAGCACTCTTGTTCAAAAGCATACGAGCTAGTGTATGAGGGGGAGCTGAAAAGTTCTCAGCCCAACCAAGAAGATGAATGACATGGATATCCAATCCAATCCAATCCTTAATCTTATATACCGAGTCATTCCCCTGAGAGACTCGAACCGGTTAAGAAAAAAGTTAACTCAAGGAAAACAGTAATAGGGCAGGAAATATTCAACTAATGCAACATTCAGTTATCAACTAAAAATTTCTTAAACAGATACATCATTTTTCAATTATCAGCTAAGAATTTCTTAAACAGATACATTTTCAGAGGTTTTCTAAAGCATGTTAACGAAGAAGGAATTCTAATATCTGAAGGGAGATCATTCCAGATTTTCACCATAGTAAATGCCATAGAATGTGAGAACCTACCTAAAGTTTGAATCCCTCTAATAGAAGGGAATTGAAAGAAAGAAAAAATAATGGGGGAAAAAATCCCATATAAACTCTTAAATATAACATTGGCACATTTAAACTGAACCCTCCAATACATCGGGAGCCAATGCAGTGCCCTCAACAATGGAGTAACATGATCGTATTTATTTTTACCAAAAATCAATTTGGCAGCCATGTTCTGAATACACTGTAATCTCTTCAAAGTTACACTTACTTAAGCTGATGTAAAGAGAATTGGCATAGTCCAGATAAGCTAATATAATAGCCTGGACCAATATAGCAAAGTGGTGTTGATGAAAAAAACAACGAACCCTCCTTAACATCCATAAACTAAAAAAAAACATTTTTTAGATATGTTATTAATTTGGTTAGTCAAAGAAAGGGTGGAATCCAAGACAAACCCAAGGATTCTAGATGAGAATTCAATCTTCAAGGGATCACCTGAATTTAATCTTATAAAAGGGGGCAGGTTATGTGTACTAGGACCAAACCATAAAAGTTTGGTTTTGGTGGCATTTAATTTCATACGCACATAGGAAGCCCAATCTTGAAGTCTTGAAATACAGAATTGATATCTGCTGTTAGATTCGACAATAATGGATCAACAGCAAGTAAGATGAAAATATTGTCAGCATACATAAAAATTGATTCTGAGGTAGATAAATTCAAATATTTCAATGTCATCATATATATATTAAATAATATGGGTGATAGTGGGGATCCTTGAGGTACTCCGCAATCAGGAGACCAAGACGGAGAGATTTTACCCTCAGCATGTACTTGATACGATTGTAGTTTCAAGAAGTCACTGAACCAATTCAAAACTCTCTGATCTAAGCCAATATTAATCAAGAGTTGTATAAGAACATAAGAGTTGCCATACTAGGATAGGCTAAAGGTCCATCAAACCCAGTATCCTGTTTCCAACAATGGCTACCCCAGCTCATAAGTACTTGGCAAAATCCCAAGGAGTAAACAGATTTTATGCTGCTTATCCTAGAAATAAGCAGTGGATTTTCCCAAGTCCATCTTAATAATGGCTTGTGGACTTTTGTTTCAGGAAATTATCCAAACCTTTTTCAAACTCTGCTGGTCTAACTGCAATGAATTCCAGAACTTAATTACACATTGTATGAAGAAATAGTATTTTATCTGGTTTGTTTTAAATTTACTTCTTAGTTGTTTCATTATATGCCCCCTAGTCCTGGAAAGACTAGGAAAGAGTAAACAAGCAATTCATGTCTACCTGTTCCACTCCACTCAGTATTGTATACACCTTTTGTCAGTTGAGCTTTACATTGATAACTGTTGGCATGTTCTGTTGGCCTAACAATATCAGCAAAGGCCAATGGGAGATTATATCAAACAGATCTGATCTTGGGGGATGTCAGTGCAGAAAAACCATTCAGCCTTAGAATGCCCTAAATTACTTCTAAATTATCAGTGCTTAAAGTTAACAAAGAACCCTGAGAGAAGGCTGGGTGGTTCTACAGTTTCAATAGAAATGATAAGGTCTGCTGCTTAAGATAAAGAACAGCCCCAGCTGCATGTTCTAAGACAGATAATTAATGTCCATTAAGAGTCATTGTCACAGAGAGATACTGGAAAATAATAGAAACTCAAGTGTATGAGGGCTAGGCCTTGCCCCTGATTTTGCTCTCTTCACACCTCATAAACCCCCACCCATGAAGACAAAGTAGCAGCATTCAGATAAAACCTCTTGCCTGCTTTGTTCAGGTCCCTTCCTTCCTTCTTTCTTTCTATCTCCAGCTTCTAAAAACACACACAAATTCCTGCTTTTCTCTATCTTCCCTCACTTTCTAGCTCTGGATTCTGGCTTATTTCCCTCTCTCAGCATCACACCTATTCAGAAGCACACATTCATGCAGGTAAACTGTCCTTTCTCTCTCATTTACACATAGAAGCAGCCTCTAAATTGAACTGTATATTCTGTACATGTAAAAGCCTATTTCTATCCCTATAATATAATATTTTTCTGTACATTTCATAACCAAGCATATTTTGCATGTATCTTTCTTATAAGCATTGCATCTCTGTTATATTAAGTCTATTTTTACACAATATATTTTATGCAATCACTCTTGGCTGTCATTGTCATTAATTACACTTCCTGAGGGTACTCTGAGGGTACTGAACCCAGGGCCTAGGGTGCATTGGATGGGGGGCACATCCTTACATTGTGGGAGCTCATCTGCTGCACCCCTTTGCAAAACTTTACACCTTTATCATATCTCCCTGAGCTGTCTCTTCTCCAGGTTGAACAGCTCTAGCTGCTTTAGTCTTTTCTCCTAGGGAAGTTGCCCCATATCTTTTATCATTTTTGTCACCCTTCTCTGTACATCAGGGATGTCCAACCTGCGGCCCCATGAAGTATTTTGTGCAACCCCGGTTGAGGGTCATGCAGTGTTTTCCTCTGCTGCCCCCGGGTGCTTACCATCTTGCCAGCTCCCTCCTCTGTCTTGCTGCAGCGTTTGCGCGTATGTGCGGCCCCAGAAACTTTTTTCTGCCAATGCGGCCCAGAGAAGCCAAAAGGTTGGACACCCCTGCTGTACATATTCTAATTCTGCTATATCTTTTTTTAGATATGGCGACCAGAATTTCACACACTATTTGAGGTGCGGCTGCACCATGGAGTGATACAAATGCATTAAAAAATTATATTTGTTTTCCATTCCTTTCCTGATAATTTATAACATTCTATTTACTTTCTTAGCCACCGCCGCACACTGAGCTGAGGGTTTCAATGTATCCTCAACGATGACACCTAGATCTTTCTCCTGGGCAGTGACTCCTAACATGAAACCCTGCATTACTTATTATAGTTGGGGATCCTCTTTCCACATGCATCACTTTGCACTTGCTCACATTAAACATCATCTGCCATTTTGATGCCCAGTCTCGCAAGGTCCTCTTGCAATTTAATAACCTTGAACAACTTTGTGTCATCAGCAAATTTAATTATCTCACTTGTTATTCTCATCTCTAGATCATTGATAAATATGTTAAAAAGCATCGATCCCAGCACAGACACCTATTTACCCTTCTTCATTGAGAATTTTGACCATTTAACCCTACTTTCTGTTTTCAGTCTTTTAACCAGTTCTTAATCCATAATAGGACATCATCTTGTATTTCATGACTTTGTAGTTTCCTCAGAAGTCTTTGATGAGGAAATTTGTCAAATGCCAGAATTCTGCACAAAAAATCAAAATACTGTGCACAAAATTAGCAAATTCTGCAAGTTTATTTGTCAAAATGTAAGCAATATTTTTCCAGGATTTTCCTAGGATTACTAGATTCTGGGAAAACCCGGATATGTCCTCTTTTTAGGGATTTCCAAAACCCAGCAGTTTGTCTAGGTTATCAAAGTCCCTGAGCTCAGGGCTACGTCTGGAGGTCCTCTGTGCATGTGCAGACGTCAACACAATGATGTCATACACACGCATGCATGCACGTGATACCATTGCGTTAACATCCGCAAAGGCCCTCCAAATGTGGCCCTGAGCTCGGGGAAGGAGAAAGGAGACCAGAGATTCATGTGGTGGTGGGGCTTGGGCAGTACAGGTCGGAGCTAGAGGTGGAGCAGGGCTGGGGTGGAACAGGGCAGGGCCAGGTGCCCTCTTCTTTAAAGAGGAAATCTGGCAACCCTACCTTTGCAGCCCTGGGTGAATGTTATGCACTAAAGGAAGGAAAAAAAGGGTGCGTACATTCCCTTTGACTGCTTTGGAGAGAAGTTTTAAAATGATCAGTGCTATATACTACAGCCTGGGTGGGTGAAGGGCATCCTCTATATCTGGGGCTGCACAGGATGGCAGTTTGTTGTACGACAATAGGTCAATGTTCTTCATTGCAAGGCCCACGATCCAGTTGTGGCCTGCGAGATCTAGGCAGCTCATGCACTTATCTGGAGTCCACTCCCCCTGGCGAGATACAGTGCTTGCTCACCGTTCTCGTTCCCAGGAGCACTGCTCTAACTCTTCAGATCGTCGACAGTGTGAGTGAAGTAAACACGTTGCCTTCAGTGACACGGAAGCTTTTCCTCTGCTACTGCTTCCTGTCCCCTTATAGGCAGGAAACAGTAGCAGAGAGAAAGGTTCCGGGTCGCTGAAGGCAGTTTGTTTACTTCACTTATGCTGCTGGTGGTCTGAAGAGTTATAACAGTATCACTGGGAAGAACGGTGAGCAAACACCAAATCCCACTGATGGGGGGGGATGTGAGAAATAGCATGTGGAGGGTAAGAGAGATGCTGGATTGTAGAGATGGGGAGAAAAGGGAATGAAAGATGCCAAACCTCCAGGAGAAGAAAGGGAAGGGGTAGATAGAGATGCTAGACCACTGGAGAGGGGGAAGGGAAGGAGAGAGATATCAGACTATTGGATGGGGAAGGAGGGGGGAAGAATAGAGAGTTGTCAGACCAGGGAAAGAAAGAAGGAGGGATGGATGCCAGACTAAGGCAGGGGGAGGGAAGGGAAAGACAGAGAGATGTCAGACCACAAAGGGGGAAGAAGGAAAGGAAGGAGGGGAGAGACATGCCAGACTGGAAAGGAGAGAATAAAGATCCCAGACCATGGAAGGGGGAAATGGGAAGACAGATGTCAGACCATAGGAGAGGGAAAGAGGGAGGAGATGGCACACAGGGATGAAGGGGAGAGAGAGGGAGGACATGGTGCACAGGAATGGTAAGGGTGGGGAAGGGAAGAGAGATGGAAGAAATGCTGTTTATGGATAGATGGAAATAGGAGAGAAGAAAGAGGGAGAAGATGGCACACATGAATGGTGGGGAAGGGCAGAGAGTGGGATGAGATAGTGTGTATGAATAGAAGGGAAGGGAAGACATGGAAAAGTAGATAGAGGAGGAAGTAGAAAGATGGAAGAAAGTAGAATGTTGAAAGTTAATGCCAAAGATCAAGTGTGTAGACCAAAGGACTCAGGCACTGCACACTGCAAATAAAACCAATATAAAAAGCTCATCTTTCCGTCTTCCTGATGTAGCGTAGCGAAACACAGACTGTGTTGGAGCCGTGAACTGACCTTTTCAGATAAGTGGTCTACTGTTAAACAACTTTTGTAGAGCCATAACATTTGCCACTCCAGTAGAAGCGAGAATCCTTGCTCCATGCAATGTGCTATGATTAAAATTCAAGCATCTTTCCAGTGACATTGTACCGCTGCTGTGGCGTCTTGCTGAAGAGTTTATGAGCACATGTAAATATTTAAAAGCCTTTAAATGTAATATGATCATATTATTTGAGAAACTTTCCCAGTATTGATGAGAGGGGGTCTTTTCTGCTTTGTTCTATTTTGAAAGTATTGCCCCCTCAAGTGGACTGTAATTTTAAATCCCCGGTCTGTTTGGATGAAAGATGGATGTAGGGCAGAAAGCGAATGAGAGTAAACCAGAAAATGGATAAGAAGGCGAAGGCCCTGGAAACAGTTAAGAGCACAGACAGAAGGAATTTTAACCAGAGATTGAGAAAAGATGAATGGAAAAATTAAATCACCAGACAACAAAGATAGGAAAACAGATTTTAATTTTCAGTTTAGTGATTGAAATGTGTCTATGTTCAGAATTTACATTTGCTGTCTATATTTTGCACTGTTCAGGAAGAAATGCATTTGTTTCTATTTCTCTGGAGTTCTACTGCATCTTAGGATTTCGTTTGTGTATATTAGGACTTTTAGTTTGTGGTCCTGTATTTACATAGGGTTTATCTGTGTTATGCACGTGTGACTAAGGCCAGGTGTTTTGTGCATCGGGTTGGTAAAAGCGATTGTCGCTAAATCTGTGAAAACAGGTTTAGTGGCGATCGCTGACTTTAGTGCATCTAGCCCAAAGTGCGAGGTTTTGAAAACCCATCCAAATGCCTGGACAGTCCTCTAAAAAGAGTTGTCTGGGTAAATCCAGACGTCCAGGAAATGGTTGAAAAAAAAAAAAAGTGTTTTCAACCATTTCCTGGAGGTATCTCTTGCTACCTAGGTTTCCAGAATTGCCACATTGGATAAGCATGAGACAGATTTGCATATAATGGATCTGTGCTATATGCAGATTTATCTCATGCATGCTCATTGAGGTGATCCAGAAATCTCAACTGGCTAGGTGTGTCTCCAAGAGAGGGTTGAGAAGCACTGCTCTAGGGTGTCTAATGCTCTTGCAGCAGCCTTGTCTGTGCAAGCCATTTCTCTATGCATTCTTGGTCAATCCAAAATAATTTTTACTACTATCAATATTACAGTCAACCAGAAGAGGGCACTAAGAGTCCGCTTTGGAATTCTTGTGCCATTTGACTTTGTCCTTCCCTCCTCTAGTTCCCGGGACTGCATTCACACAGAGGGGAGGTGTTTAAAACCCTGACTGAGCACAGCCTAGTTGTCTGAAGAAGCAGAGCCCTTGATGAGACTGCTGCGTTTTCTTCAAGGTAAGACACCTCTCAGCAAGATGACTCCCTCTAGCTTTTTTCTATTTTCCTTAGCCCTCAGGAAACCTCAGATAATATGATGAAACACTTCCTCCAGTGCATCGGAGCAGGAAGGAAAATCATCCTATCGCCAGTGCGCCCAGGAAGTTACAGGCACATTGGGCTGACTTGTTACCCTTAGTAGGATGGCTCTGCTGGAGGGAAGGAAGAGGTTAGGGAGCTGGGGGCATGCCAGGCAAGATTCTTATAAACACCAGTGCTCTTATGTCCTCTTTTGATTTGCTTTGAAAGTCTCTTTTCCTTTAATATATGCTTGTTATCCTTCTTTAAAACATGTCCATTTCAACAGGCTTTTCTTCAGCTCTATTTGTGCTTCATGTATGTCGCTGAAATGCCTACATGAGAATCTGATGGAGGTCCACTCTTCAGCTGTCTGTGCTGTATCTCTGCTTCGCTTATATCAGTAAAAAGCCTGTACTGTACAAGGCTCCAACAAAGATCTGTTCTGCAGCTGTTCATGCTGTGTTCACGCTTTATGTGTATGTATTAGCGTGACCCTTAGGGCTCTGATGCAGATCTGCTCTTCTGCTGTCCATGTTCATGCTTTATGTATAGTACATTAGTTTGATGTCTACACAGGACTCAAATGAAGGACCTCTCTTCAGCAGAGATGGATTAGGGGTATTCTGGGGCCCTGAACAGTATCCTAGCTTGCAAGACCTCTACTCCTAGTAGCCTTAATCTGACTCTCAATGGATCCCCTCTTCCTCACAGCTTGGATCTTGGGCAGTTGTCCTATCAGCTCTCCCCTCTTCAGCTCTTTGTGCTGTCTTCATGCTCTCCATATATATCAGTGCAATGCCTACATGAGGAGAGAGAGCTCGAATGATGAGCAGCACACCTTGATTTATTCATAAAAGTGGGAGCAGTGCATAATGAACACAGAGGTCTTTGGGAAGGAGCACAGCATAGCGGACTGAAGCAATTTGCAAGGATACTTACCCAAGTAAACAGGCAAAACACCCTCCTCAAATGCAGCTATATGTTATATACAGGTATCATGAAGTGTGTGCTTTTCAGCTGTATTAAAAAGAAGTGGTTTCACGCAGGTGTAAGGAGCACAGATGCTTTTTTAACATCCCTCACACCTGCCAGTCATCAAAGAAAGCCAAGGTGAGATAATTTACCTTTGAAAATTGCCTCAATAAATTTTGTAAAAATATATTTTAACCAACAATTGAATTAGTAAAATAAGCTCCCCTTGCCCCCACAAAATGCTATTTGAAATACTTAAGAAAGACAAGACATAAAATGGTTTCGGGTTTGAGTTGATATCTTTTTGTTCAGAAATAAGCTTCTATTTCTTGTGAACTGTTCGAGTATGATTGATGGATTCATCCTACTTAAACACAATTACGAGGGGGTGCTGAGAAGTTCTCAGCCCATCAAGAAGAGAATGCCATGAATGTTTCAACCAATGATCTGAAACAATGTCAAAACATAGAATTTTGTTTCGGCAAATTGGCACTTAATGAAATAAGATAATACTCTTTTCAGCTTTCAGTGGCAAAATAATACTCAGAATTTAGGAAGTTGGTTGGTTGAGTTGAGAACTTTTCAGCACCCCCTCATGTAGAAAGAGGCATTTCGGAACCCTAATGTGATGGAAGAGGCCTCTTAAAACAGTGGTAGAAACTATATCACCAAGACCCTCCTCACCAATAAGGAGAGAAAGAAAGACATAGACGAACTGTCTAGGAGAGAGAGAGAAAGGCAGGCAGGGGCAATAACAGGGCCAGCCCAATCATTAGGCAAGACTAGGCAAGCACCTAGGGCAGCAACTACAGTCAAACAGTAGGTCCTGACAGCCACACAAATTCAAAGAATCATCAGAACAAACTTTTAACCTCCATTTTTATAGGATTTTATGTGATGATTGTGATAGTAACATAGTAGATGACGGCAGATAAAGACCCGAATGGTCCATCCAGTCTGCCCAACCTGATTCAATTTAAATTTTTTATTTTTTTTTTTTTCTTCTTAGCTATTTCTGGGCAAGAATCCAAAGCTTTACCCGGTACTATGCTTGGGTTCCACTTGCCGAAATCTCTGTTAAGACTTACTCCAGCCCATCTACACCCTCCCAGCCATTGAAGCCCTCCCCTGCCCATCCTCCACCAAACGGCCATACACAGACACAGACCGTGCAAGTCTGCCCAGTAACTGGCCTAGTTCAATATTTAATATTATTTTCTGATTCTAAATCTTCTGTGTTCATCCCACGCTTCTTTGAACTCAGTCACAGTTTTACTCTCCACCACCTCTCTCGGGAGCGCATTCCAGGCATCCACCACCCTCTCCGTAAAGTAGAATTTCCTAACATTGCCCCTGAATCTACCACCCCTCAACTTCAAATTATGTCCTCTGGTTTTACCATTTTCCTTTCTCTGGAAAAGATTTTGTTCTACGTTAATACCCTTTAAGTATTTGAACGTCTGAATCATATCTCCCCTGTCTCTCCTTTCCTCTAGGGTATACATATTCAGGGCTTCCAGTCTCTCCTCATACGTCTTCTGGCGCAAGCCTCCTATCATTTTCGTCGCCCTCCTCTGGACCGCCTCAAGTCTTCTTACGTCTTTCGCCAGATACGGTCTCCAAAACTGAACACAATACTCCAAGTGATTGTTGAATTTAATTATCAAAACCCAGGGGGAGGGGGCTGCAGGCTAGGGGCCTGAAAGATCAACTAAGGCGGGTATAAGGCTGAAGGTTGCCTAAGGGTGCCTACCTTTGAATTGGCTCTGGCTATAAACGGAGACATATGAACTTCTCTCTCTCTGTGCTTGTTTCCTTGGTGCTCTGATCTCCTTTCATGGCTTTCATAAGAACATAAGAACATAAGCAGTGCCTCCGCCGGGTCAGACCATAGGTCCATCCTGCCCAGCAGTCCGCTCCCGCGGTGGCCCAAACAGGTCACGACCTGTCCAAATCACCAGAAGGGGCCCCCCATGCCACCCTGGTTTCCCATTGAGTGCTATCTTCCCATCAAAGTCCTAGCCCTCCGGTCTTGCACATGCACGACCTGGTCGGGTTTCTATACTTATTTTCTGGTTAGCTTTCTCAGTATCCCACGATCCCTTTATCCCTCAGGAATCCGTCCAGTCTCTGTTTGAATCCTTGTACCGTACTCTGCCCAATCACGTCCTCCGGTAGCGCATTCCAAGTGTCCACGACCCTTTGGGTGAAAAAAAACTTCCTTGCATTCGTTTGAACCTATCTCCCTTTAGTTTCTCCGAATGCCCCCTCGTACCTGTTGTCCCCTTCAGCCTGAAGAATCTGTCCCTATCCACCCTCTCTATGCCCCTCATGATCTTGAAGGTCTCTATCATATCACCCCTGAGCCTCCTTTTTTCCAGAGAGAAGAGCCCCAGCCTATCCAACCTCTCGGCATATGGGCAGTGTTCCAGCCCTCTTACCAGTTTCGTTGCTCTCCTTTGGACTCTCTCGAGTACCGCCATGTCCTTCTTGAGGTACGGCGACCAATATTGAACGCAATATTCCAGATGCGGACGCACCATCGCTCGATACAGTGGCATGATGACTTCCCTCGTCCTGGTTGTTATGCCCCTTTTTATGATGCCCAGCATCCTGTTGGCTTTTTTTGAGGCCGCTGCGCACTGTGCAGATGGCTTCAGTGATGCATCCACCAGCACTCCCAAGTCTCTCTCAAGACTGCTTTCTCCCAACAATGCCCCCCCCAATTTGTAGTTGAACAACGGGTTCTTTTTCCCTATATGCATGACCTTGCATTTTTCCACGTTAAAGCGCATTTGCCATTTGTTCGCCCAGTCTTCCAGCTTGTCTAGGTCCCTTTCAATACAAACCTTACACGAGTGCCTCACCAACTTTTAGCGAAGTGATATTCAAGGGAAGTTATATATCCACTGCTGACTGGTGAATGTAGAACTTCCCTATGTGAATTTTCAGCCCTTACACAAATAGTATTGGGCCATAAACCCGCCTGATACTATCCATATGGTTTAGAGCAGTGGTCTCAAACTCAAACCCTTTGCAGGGCCACATTTTGGACTTTTGGGTACTCGGAAGGCCGCAGAAAAAATAGTTAATGTCTTATTAAAGGAAAGATTTATAAACTAATGCTAAATTGTCATTTCTTTAATAAGGCATTATTTTTTTATGCGGCCCTCCAAGTACCCTATTTTTACTGTGGCCCTGACAGATAAAGTTTAACAACTTTCCTTTCTCAAAAACTGACACATTTCAATCACTATATTGAAAATAAAATAATTTTACCTACCTTTATTGTCTGGTGACTTTATTTTTTTGTGCTTTTAACTATGTTTCCAGGGCCTTCTTGTGCATTGACTGTTTTTCTCTCCGTCTTCACTTTTTGCCTTGCATCCATCTTTGGCATTAACTTAACATTCGATTTTTCATTTTTTTCTGCTTTCTTCTCAAAATCTACTTTTCCATCTCTTACCTTCCCTATTTCCTTCCCTCCCTATTTCCATGATCTGACATCTCTCTACTTCCCTCCTTCCCCCCGCCCCCCAGTGTAACATTTCTATTTCCCTTTCTGCCCCCTGCAGTCCATCTCCCTTCCCTTCCTACTTTCTGGATCCCCTCCCAGTCCAACATTTCTCCCTCCTTTCTACCAGTCCAACATTTTTTTCCTGCTGCATGCTTCTTCTCTGGTTCTCCTTCCCTCCCCCAACCAACATGTCTCTCTTTCTCTATGAGTCCAACTTTTCACTCTCTGCCCTCTCCCCCTTCCCCAGTGTAATATTTCTCCTTCCCTCCTTTCTGTCCTCCCCATCTGTCTCACCTTCTCCATGAGTCCAACACTTTCTGCCTCCTGCACGCTTTTTCTGTCCTTGCCTCTTCTCTCGAGTGTCATCCTTCCTTCCCATCCCCAACCCTACATGCTCTCTTCCCATGCACCTTCTCACCCTCCCCTCCAGTGTGTAGCACCTTTCCTTTCCTTCCCTTTTGCTAGATCCAGCAGCACCTCTTCTCCCTTCCTTTTACCTCCCACCCTGTCCAGCAGTACCCCTTCCCTCCTCCCTCCTGCCCAGCAGTACCCTTTCTCCCTTCTGTGCTCCCCTTGTCCAGCAGTACCCCTTCTCCCTTCCCTCCCTCAGTGTTCTACACCAGGGGCCTCCCCCGAAGGCCTGCATGTTCCCTCCTTCTTTGCAGCATCCTTCAGCTTCCCCCCTGGCCTCCCAGTATGAGTTTCAGCTAATTACCACAGCTTGCAGAGAGGATCGCCAGTGCTGTAGCAATCCTTGCAGGCTGCCATTAGCCTCCGCAGCTCATTCTCTCTGCTGCAGTCCTGACCCTCCTCTGACATCAGGGACAGGATTGCAGCAGAGGGAACATGCTGCTGAGGACGACTGCAGCCTGCAAGGATCGCTACAGCACCGGCGATCCTCTCTGCAGGCTGCCATAATTATCTGAAGGTAAGAGCGGGAGGCCAGGGGGGAAGCCAGAGGACCCTGCAAAGAGCGGGCAGCACTAATACAGACTGCGGGATGCAAAATAGTACCTGGCGGGCCGCATTCGGCCCATGGGCTGCGAGTTTGAGACCGCTGATTTAGAGGCAAAGGGAGGGCAAGGAGGGGGCAGGCTTTCAAGTTATCCAGATTTCAGCAATATTCAGCAACTAGTTATTTATTTACTTATTCAAAACAATAATCAAAATCTGAATAGCAGGTCTAAACAAAACCTGAAGCAATAGCATGCTGACTGCATTAAAAATTAATTGCTGAAATTAAACTTGGCATGGTCACTGCCATCATTGAATATTAACCCCATGTTATGAAGTTATGTTTCTCTTTCCGATGCTATAACCTCATAGGTCTCCCACTGAATCGTCCATTCAGCTTCCTGACCTCTCTGCCTTTTTTCCTCCAGAGTCTTTTTTCTGAAATCTAAAATAAAAGGTCACATTCTACTCAAACACTTTTTCTGCATCTAACGCTACACATATCACTTTCTTCTTCCTTTGATGGATATTCTTTATTAATTTAAGGCTCTGTATATGTGGAGGGCCATTTTTGAAAAGGACGTGTAAGTCCAATTTGGACATTTCCTGCTAAACGTCCAAAGTCGGAGGTACAGAAATGTTCATTTTCAAAAGCCAAATCGCTAGATCAGGGGTAGGGAACTCTGGTCCTCGAGAGCCGTATTCCAGTCTGTTTTTCAGGATTTCCCCAATGAATATGCATGAGATCTATTTGCATGCACTGCTTTCAATGCATATTCATTGGGGAAATCCTGAAAACCCGACTGGAATACGGCTCTTGAGGACCAGAGTTCCCTACCCCTGCGCTAAATGTATCCCCCCCCCCAATTTTTATTTTTTTTTTAGATTGTCTACTTGGACATCTAGGCCACCAGGATGACCAAATTTATACTCCACTTTCGATCAAAGAAAAGTCCAAGTTGAAAATGTTCAAATCCAAACTATTTGGACCTGGGAGGGGTCATCATTGTGATGGACTGACCACACAGATATGTCAACACAGCAGTGGGAAACCTTAGAGCAGTGGTTCCCAACCCTGTCCTGGAGGACCACCAGACCAATCGGGTTTTCAGGCTAGCCCTAATGAATATGCATGGAGCAGATTTGCATGCTTGTCACTTCCATTATATGCAAATCTCTCTCATGCATATTCATTAGGGCTAGCCTGAAAACCCGATTGGCCTGGTGGTCCTCCAGGACAGGGTTGGGAACCACTGCCTTAGAGGGCGCTGCTGTGAACTTAACATAAAGAGTGTCAGAAGTACATCTCATCATTTACCTCTTATAATTTATGCTGAGCTCTCCCAAACTCCCCCAATACCTACTAGACCATCTATCACACCAATAGCTCACATGGCTGCAGGTGGCACCTATATGGCAGCAGAGTAGGGTTTTGGTGGGTTTTAGTGGGCTCACACTTTCCACCATAAATGTAAGATTAGATTGGCTTATGGCCCTGGATCCTCCTTTCTATAGTTCACTAACCTATCCACCAAGTTACTTGAGACACCTATTGATGTCTTAAGTAACCTGGCTTTCAGATTGTGGGGGATGGGGTGGGAGGGGGGTTAGTGAGCAGAGAGGGAGTGTGAAGGGAGAAATACCTTAATGTATCCAGTGGTCATCTGGTCAGTTTGGATAACTTTGTGGCAGTTAGATGCTTCTAAAACAGGTCAAGCTCCAAACATCTAAGTTTCATCCATGGGGTTGATAATCGAAACAGAAATATGTCTAAAAACCCACCCAAATCAGCACTTGGACGACCTACAAGACAGGTCATCCAAGTGCCGATAATCAAAACGGGTTTTTAGGCAAATCCACAGACTTTTTAGGCCTCTGAATCCCACTGTGCACCCAGAGCTGAAAGGGGCATTTTTGAAGGAGTGGTTAGGGCGGGATGTGGGCCAACCTAGACTTATTTGTACTGCAGGGATAATCGAAAGTTTTACAAGGTTGTCTAGACCAGTGGTCTCAAACTCAAACCATTTGCAGGGCCATGTTTTGGATTTATAGGTACTTGGAGGGCCTCAGAAAAAAATAGTTAATGTCTTATTAAAGAAATGACAATTTTGCATGAGGTAAAACTCTTTATAGTTTATAAATCTTTCCTTTTGGCTAAGTCTTCATAATAATATTGTAATTTATAGCTAAAGAGACATAGGATTAAGAAACTGTTTTATTTTACTTTTGTGATTATGATAAACATTCCGAGGGCCTCAAAATAGTACCTGGTGGGCCACATGTGGCCCCTGGGTCGCGGGTTTGAGACCACTGGTCTAGACAGAACTTATACGTTGTGACTTAGGTGATCTAAAAATAGGTCTAGGTGCCTAGAAGGTATCCAAAGTAACCAGATAACCACTGCAGACACAAAGTACAGGCCCCCACACACTCCCCCAGTGATCCCTGATCCACACCCACATAAAAATTGAAATAAAAACATACATACCTGCCTCCAGAACATCAGCACCTTGCATAGAAAAGCCTAGTAGAGCTGTACAGAGGTAGTAGCTTAAGTAGTCTGGGGGGTGGGCTAGTGAACCATAGAGAGGAGGACCCAGGCCCATAAGCCACTCTAACCATTGCATTCATGATAGAAAATGTGAATCCACCCAAAAAACTCAAACCCTACTATATTGCCATATAGGTGGCACCTTCAGCCATAAGGGCTATTGGGGTTATAGACAAGTGAGTATAGTAGGTTTTGGGGGGGCTCATCATGACCTGCAAGGGAGTTGTGGTAAAATGTTTATGTGGCAACCTTTTTGTACTATTCACAGCAGTGCCTTGTAAGGTGCCCCACTACTCTGTTGCCATGTCAGGGTGGCCAGTCCATCACTCTGCTAGCCCTTCCCATGTGCAAAAGGTCTGGTTCTAGGCATTTGGGACTTGGACGATTTTTTGGACGAGAATGTAGTATACAGACAGACGTACTAGAGGTCTGGACGATCAAACGGCTGGACGTAGAAGTAGATGATTTTCGATAAAAAAAACCCCCCAACAACTTTGGACATATTTTTCAAGAATGGTTTTTGGACGTTGCCAACTTTGGTCAACTAGCGCCCTAGGCCCAAAACGGACTTAGATGTTTGTTTTGATTATGCCCCTCCACGTGTGTATGAGTTTCAAGAGCTGGTGAGTAATCAGTTCGTTAGGGTTGTGTTTTTACTTCATTATTTTATGTTATTTTTAGTTTGATTGTTTTGATATATATGTGAATTATGCATTTGCATATGTTTATTTGTTACCCTCCTAGAGTTTCAGATAGCATGGACTACAAGACTTTGTAAATAAATGTCAGTCTTCTCTGGCTCACTAACAACTGCATTCACTCTGCAGTTCCTCATGACCTCGCCTCTCTTATCTAACCTCCCATCCCTCCTCAGGAACCCTGCTCTTTGAGTGAACTGCTCTTGGCTGTTTGCTTCACTGTACGCCTGGAATAGGTTTCCTGAGCTGGTGCGCCGTGCTGCTTCTTTTCATGTCCAGATCTCTCCTTTTGGAGGTTGCTTGTGATAGATCCTAAACCTTTGCTCTTCTTGATCATAGCTTGGTTGGTTTTAACTCTGTTATTTTATAAATATATTTCTTGAAACCTCTCTGTGTCTTGATGAGATTGTAAGTTCTTATGGTTTCTGTAAAAGTTAATTCATATACTGTTTAGTACAATTTTTGGCTTTAAAGAATATGCAGTCTAAATGACAGGTGGTTTAGCAAAGGGGACGTTTCCTTGAAAAAGCCTGATGGCGAAACATGTCGGATGAAATCTCTGCTGACATAAAGCTAAGTTCTTTAAAATAGTTTTGGTAAAATGTAATACATTAAAAAGAGATCAAAGATATTTATAACACTACATGATATATAAAAAAAAATATTTTAAAGACCGATGAAGACACAAAAAGAAACGCCTTTTTTTTACAAGTTTGGGATTCGTATATTCAGTCTTTGGCATTTAGGGCTAGAAGCTTAGGCCTCAATTCTATTTGATTTGGATTCTGGGGGAAGGCCATGATAGGGGGTCTCCAGGACTGGACTGTAGGTATGATTGGTTGTGGATGATTGTGTGAATGGGTGTGTAATTTTTTTTTCTCTCTTTTCTTGTTGCCTAGTTGTCTTTGAGTGTTCCTATTGGATGTACAGGTCCCGGGGGGGGGGGGGGGGGGGGGGGTGCTCTCCTGCTTATTTAATACTTTTTCTACCAACTGCTCTGTTTATGACCTTGTTTTTTTGGGGGGAGTGATTTTTGGCCTGGGAAGGGGTTGTTTTATTTTGGGGGGCTTGGGGGGGTTGTTCATTTGATTGTGTACTACCGTGGCTTTGCTCTTTCGTTTCAATAAAAAAAGATCTTACATATAGACCGATGAAGAAGGTGTAGTGCGCCAAACTCGGTGACACGTTTGGTTCCTGGGTTGCACTGCCGAGGTCTGATTTACAAAAAAGTATTGCTATTGCATTTCATAGATTGGACAGCTCACTGTGCTTTTGAGAATACATTATTATTAGTCCAACTATTAAGATTTTTGTTCTAATTTTGAGCCATTGGTTTTGAGCATTGATTCAGTAAAAGTTATGCCTATTTGGTAGTGCTATTAAGATGATTGGTGCTGAGGGAAACCAGAGAAGTGACAGGGACAATAAGTAGACAGGAACTGAGGGAAGAGAGAGGGGTATGTGGGGTAAAGCAGCTCAGAACAAGAGGAAGTATAAGAACTGCTGAAGAGGGAAAGAGAAACAAAAGGCACACTTTGACATTTTCTGGTTTCTTCTTTTGCAGGTTTATTTCTAAACATTCCATCCCTAGAGGGTATCAAACAAGCTCCAAACTCATGCTCAGCCACCCCTAATGCACATTTATGGTGACATATGGTATTTTGTTTTTGCAAAAATACAACACTTTCTCCTATTACATCTCCCAGCTGGCTCAAGTTACATGTGGGGATTTGAGTATGGGAAGAACGGCCAGTTAATTTTCCACAACTGGTCACGTAGATGTCGTTTTCAGTGGCCATTTGAAGGACACCTTTATTGTTCTCAACAAAATATTTTTAAAAACTGGAGAAGCTGTAAAGCTTTTATCACCAGCCACAAAGACTGTGCCTTACTTTGAGGGAAATGGAAGAACTGGACTTAAGAGAAAGAACTGAGACTGGAAGCACCGTCAAGTCAACTCAACAGGGATTTGACTTAGAGGAGCCCAGCAGATCCTCTCCACATGGCACCAGTCATGAGACTAACGTGGAAGCCACATATCTGCCAAGTACGTTGGCAACAGCAGATCCTGAAGCTTGTGCCCCGAGCCTGAAAATTCCTGCAAAGCATCATAGGCCAGATCAAGAATTCCTGGGTCAGCATCACCAAATGAGGGGGGAACCTACAAATCAAATTGAGATGATTTTTAAAGACCTACCCAAGAAGAAGCTATTCCGATCTTCTGACCGTTCGGTCTCCAGCACCTCAACGTGCTCCTCCTTGACCTATTCCTCTCAAGAGTCTGATGAGGTCTTCAGTGATGAAGAGGAGAGAGTCCATAGCAGAAGAAAGGTCCTTCGAAAGGTGAGACAGGACCACTGTGGAGGTGAGGTCTGTTGCCACAGCAGCATCTTGAAGGTCATGCACTTATGGTCATATGTGGCCTATAGCTTCAATGGATTTGTAAGCAGTGTGGGGCCTTCACATACACCTGTAGCAGCAAGGGGTGCTGCTGGGGTGTGGCTATAGTGGTGGGGAGTGTGGGAAGC
The DNA here is from genome assembly GCF_902459505.1 of Geotrypetes seraphini. Classification (NCBI taxonomy): domain Eukaryota; kingdom Metazoa; phylum Chordata; class Amphibia; order Gymnophiona; family Dermophiidae; genus Geotrypetes; species Geotrypetes seraphini. The sequence goes on along the minus strand of NC_047091.1, from coordinate 70,378,036 downwards.
ACACATAAGGCTAAAATAATGGGGAACATTATGGAAAGTGTGGGATTCTCACATCAGGCTGGGCTGTAATATTAGGGAGCACTTCAGAGACTGTAGAATCCTCTCACAGGGCTGTAACATGGAGAACGCTGCAGGAACTGTGGGATCCTCAAATACAGGTACACTACTGCAGAGCACTGAAGGAAATATGAGACCCTCACATAGGGCTGTAACACTAGGGAGCACTGCACAGACTGTGGGACCCTCACATAGGGAAGTAACAATGGGGGGAGAGGCACTGAAGGGAGCTGTGGGATCTTCACACAGGACTGTAGTACTGGGGGAGGGCACTACATGGACTTTCAAATAGGGTTACAGTACTGGGGAGAACTGCTGAAGGAAAAGAGTGTAAAATGTTTCATGTTGAGTCAACCAGTATGTAAAGGTTCCTCTCTCTTTACCTCACCTCTAGCTGCAGTATATATCTGTGGTGAGCTGTGGGAACCCTCTCCCTTGCTCACTGCTGCTGCTGCCAACAGGATTTCCCTACAGAGTGTGACATCATGGGTAGTCGCAGTCATGCAAAAGGCCTGGGCAACCTATTGGCAGCTTGCCAGGAAGTCACATGTCTCTCCAACAAGGGAGACCTGTTTTTCACATGTCTGTAATAATACCTCCAGTATTCTCCGCTGTCACTCCTATATGATCTCAAACCGGCTCCCACTTACCCTCTCTTTATTCCCTCTGCATCTTTTTCTCTCATACCCCAGACCTCCTCCCTCCCAACCCCAAAACGAAACTGGCTCAAAACTTGGCTGTTGATACAGTTACTGCACGGATTAAACAGATGGCAAAGTTCAGGCTTTGTTTTGCCTCTAAATAATGTCATAAAAAATTAGGACTCTCTGTATCCCTGCACCCATCTCCTAAGCCTTTCAGTCCTACAGGTGACAATTTCTGTTTTCCTGGACAACAGGCTTTGTAGCCCTGCCTCATCCTCTGATCTCTCTAGCCCTAGAGGCCACAGGCCCTGTATCCCTGCATTCATCCCCTGAGTCATCCAGCCCTAGAGGTGACAAGCTCTTTATCCCTGCACCAGCCCTGCCTCATCCTCTGATCTCTCTAGCCCTAGAGGTGACAAGCTCTTTATCCCTGCATTCATCCCCTGAGTCATCCAGTCCTAGAGGTGACAAGCTCTTTATCCCTGCACCCATCCACTGAACTCTTGAGTCCTAGAGGTTACAGGCTGTGTAGCCTTGTGTTCATCCACTGAGCCCTCTAGTTCTAGAGGCCGCAGGATTTATATCCTTAAAAGACAGGCTCTGAATCTCTGTTGCTATCCCCTTAGCTTTCCAGTCCTAGAGGTGACAGGCTCTGTATCCCCATAGCCATCCCCTGAGCCCTCCAGTCCTAGAGATAACAGGCTCTGTATTCTTGTGCACATTCCCTGAGCCTTCCAGTTCTAGAGGTGATAGATTTTGTATTCCTGTTCCCGCCCCCGAACCCTGCAGTTTTAGAAGTGACAGGCTCTATATCGCTCAACCTCTGCCCTGAACCCTCCATTTCTAGAGTTCTGTATCCTTGCACCCTGATTTCAGGTTCTGTATCCCCTGAGCCTTGCAGTCTTAATGGTTGTATATCCCTATGCCTGTACAGGTCCTCTATTTAGAGAAAAAGGAAAATATTTAGGTTGGGTCTGTAGATTATAAGAGAGAGAGATCGAGATCTTGGTTTATGAAAATAGATCTGGGGCAAGATTATTCCTGTCACAGATCAGCTCTCCTGCAGTCAGTACAACTTCCCCCCCCCCCCCCCCCCACACACACACATAGGGAGGAAGGATTCAAGGCTCCTCTGAACAACTACGTACTCATTGGAGAAAGTGCTCCAGATAAGATGGAAAATATTTCAATAATGTAAACAGGCAAGACTTTTAGAAAGAGAGGAAGAAGGATCGGCCTGCGACCCTGAGAGGAAGCAGGCAGGGCAGGGTGTGCATGCAGACACACACACACACACACACGCACAGTTCTGAGTTCCTCTCCCTGTGGGCCTGTATTAGCCTGACCTGGCAGGTCTGGGGTCTCTTCGCTTGAAATGGAAACTTGGCTGCCCAAATGAACTGCAGAAATGCCGTGTAACAGCATAGATAAAAGGGGGTGTGGAAGCTTGCCAAATCTTAATCTCTCTCCTTCTCCTTCCCACGCTCTCAAGTACTCCTACTCCTCTTATACACCCATTACTCTGTTCCCCATACTCTCTCAAGCTTTCTTTTTATTTATATATATATATATATATATATCTTTATTAAATTTTCCAACTACAATTGTGCATACAAATAATTCATGTACATATAATATTATAAGAAAAGCACAATAAACTTACATATAGTAATAAGCAATTATTTTCCCCCACCCTCCCATCTAATAATCAAGAAAGTAAATACCCCCCATTCCCCAAAACAATTCCAGTACAAACCCCTCCCTCCCACCCTGGATGTGTATGTTTAAAGGTCAGTAAAATAAAGTCAGTTATCATTCCTTACAAAATTTAGCCAACGGCTCCCAAACATCCATAAATTTCCTGTATCTTCCTGCTGTATAGCCATCAGACGTTCCATTGTAAAAGTATAACAAAGGGATTCCCACCAGAAAGTGTAATTTAACCTATCCCAGTTCTTCCAATCAGTGGCGTACCTAGGGTATGTGGCACCCGGGGCCCATCATTTTTTGACACCCCCCCATGTAAAAAAATATTTTTTGTAATGACCATGAAACAGAATAAATGGTCAGAATAGAAAAAGGCAGTGAAAATTTTCTTATATTCCAAACATAACATAACATAAATTATGTCTGAATTGTCATGACATCAGAAGTACATATGGAGTAGTTGCAGGTGATGCTTGGGACAGTTCTGATTGTGTTAGTTCGGTTTTATGTGTTTTTTGAATAGAAGGGTTTTTATTTCTTTTTGAAGGTTTTGCAGTCTGTGGTCGATGTCAATTGGTTGTAGAGTTGGGGGTCGAGTGTTGCAGCTCGAATGGCTAGGAGGTTGAGTTTTTTTCTTTTGACGTTTTTGGTTGGAGGGTGTGTGAATGGTGCGTGAGTTCTCCTATGTCTGTTTGAAGTGGATTGAATTATTTAGCTGAAGAAATTAGTTACCCCCTCATCCCACACACATTAATTCTCTTCCATTTTTGTTCCCATTATAAAAAACAATGATAAGTTCCCAGAAAAAAAATACATTAAAATAAGAAGTGAAAACAAAGGCCCCTACAGATGAGAACATAACATAAGAATAGCCTAACTGGGTCAGACCAATGGTCCATCATGCTCAGTAGCCCATTCTCATGGTAGCCAATCCAGGACACTAATACCTGGTCAAAACCCAAAGAGTAGCAACATTCCATGCTACCGATCCAGGGCAAGCAGACACTTCCCCCATGTCTTAATAACAGATTATGGACTTTTCCTCCAGGAATTTGTCCAAATCTTTCTTAAAACCAGCTACACTATCTGCTTTTACCATAACTTCTGGCCACTTCATTTTTAAGTTTAGATCTTTCCTTTCAAACAGAGACCTTGCTAGATGTCAAATACAGCACAAGGTAACTTCACATGGACTTAGCTGTGCAGGAAATGTGAATCTCCTCATACACCCACCATATAGTGCAAAAATGTGCAACGGTCTGTTTTTTTCTTTCGATCACTACATAGCCTAATGCCACACAAGCAGCGCTGTTACAAACATATTTTGTAGGTCAATGCTAAGGATAACAAAGTTTCCTTCCTTGGACCAGAAGGAGATAAACCACTGGAAGAGATCCCAAAACAACACCCAAAGACCCACTCAGTGTGTGAACCAGTTGAGTGGAGTGGACTAACTAGGGGGTGGAAATGGGCCCGGAGTTTGCTCAGCAGAATTTCCCAGACCACCTCTTCCTCTCAACACATTGACACGCTGCCACCATCACCACTAGGAACACCTCACTGGGTAGGCCAGCTATGCTATAAACTTTATAAAACACATTATTATATTTTCTTATAAAGCACATATTTTAACTGAACTCTCTGACATCCTCAGCCTTTCCATTCACAAAAATAGAAGGAAGAAAAGTTCCCATTTCCTGCTGTCTCATGTCCCCGGCCTATATAATATTTTTTTTTCTGCAGACCCTTCAAAAGTCTGACCAAATCCTCGTTTCACTTGCATTATAAAGTACTGAGGATGCCATCTCTCCCCAATCCCAGGTCCTAAAGTCTAAGACAGTAGCGCAAACTAATGCTACCAGATACAGGAAAAAATTTTTTGATTCGATTCAGCCCTATTGAATTGGTTTTTCAATTCGATTTTCCTGCCCAGTTGGGTGATTTTTTTCAAAACTCCTGGTGGGTTTTATAGCTTTTTCACCCCCTTTGGCTTCTCCTAACCACACTGGCGCTGTGGTGTAAATAAAATAAAGAAACAAAAAGGACTTTTCCTCTCTCTGTTAAATCCTAGCTCACGTTTGCAGTCCAACACCAGCTCTGGCAGGATACACATTTCAAATCTGACATATTATAATCACAAAACAGAAAATAAAATTAATTTTTCTACCTTTTGTTGTCTGGTTATATTTCAAATCTTGTTGGTCCAAGGCTCTGGTTTTCTTCTGATAACTTGCTTGCCAGTGTCTCCTTCTTTCTGCATGCTAACCATCCATCTGCCAACTCTGTCCTCCCTTTCCATTTCCCTTCCCTTCCCAGGAAGTCTGGTATCTTTCCTTTTTTTCATCTCCCTCCACAGATCCACCTTTTCTTAAATACCCTTTCATCCAGCATCTCTCCCTCCTTCCCCACCACCCCAGAGTCCACCATCTCTCCCTTTCTTTTCCTAATTACCCTCCTATCCAGTATCTCTATCCCTCCTCCACACCATCCCTTGTGTCCAATTTCTCTCCCTTTCTGTTCCTTCCCTCCCTAAATCCCATGGTCCATCATCTCTCTCCCTCTCCTCTATTTTCAGACCCATTATTTCTTCCCCCCCAAAAAAATTTGTCACATGCACGTCTCTTTGAATACCCCCTTCCCTCCGTGTACTTCTAAATCATGGTCCCCCCAAAGGCCTGTCCCCCCTTAATAGGTTGCCTGTCCACCCTTGAAGGCCTGCACCCCACCTTGAAGGCCTGTCCAATCCCCTTGTAGGCCTGTCCCCCCCTTGAAGGCCTGCCTGCCTGTCCCCCCCTTGAAGGTCTGCACCCCCCCGAAGGCCTGCACCCCCCCCGAAGGCCCTTGTCCCCCACTTGAAGGCCTGTCCCACCCCCTTGTAGCTTTCTCCCCCCCCTTGTAGGCCTGTCCCCCTTGAAGGCCTGCCTGCCTGCCTTTCCCCCCCTTGAAGGCTCTTGTCCCCCCCTTGAAGGCCCTGCACCCCCTTGAAGGCCTGCACCCCCCCCGGAAGGCCTGCACTTCCCTTGAAGATCTGCACCCCCACCGAAGGCCTGTCCATCCCCTTGAAGGCCTGTCCCACCCCCTTGTAGGCCTGTCCCCCCCCTTTGTAGGCCTGTCCCCCCTTGAAGGCCCTGCCTGCCTGCGTTCCCCCCCTTGAAGGCCTGTCTCCCCTTGAAGGCCCTGCACCCCCCCTTGAAGGCCTGCACCCCCCCTTGAAGGCCTGCACTCCCTTGAAGGTCTGCACCCCCCCCGAAGGCCTGTCCCCCCCTTGAAGGCCTGTCCCACCCCCTTGTAGGCCTGTCCCCCCCTTGTAGGCCTGTCCCCCCCCTTGAAGGCCTGCCTGCCTGTCCCCCCTTGAAGGCCTGTCCCCCCCCCTTGAAGGTCTGCACCCCCCCCCGAAGGCCTGTCCCCCCCTTGAAGGCCTGTCCCACCCCCTTGTAGGCCTGTCCCCCCCCTTGTAGGCCTGTCCCCCCCTTGAAGGCCTGCCTGCCTTTCCCCCTTGAAGGCCTGTCCCCCCCCCCTTGAAGGCCTGCACCCCCCTTGAAGGTCTGCACCCCCCCAAAGGCCTACACCCCCCCCGAAGGCCTGCACCCCCCCTGAAGGCCTGCCTGCCCCCCCTTGAAGGCCTGCACCCCTTGAAGGTCTGCACCCCCCCCCGAAGGCCTGTCCCCCCTTGAAGGCCTGCCTGCCTGCCTGTCACCCCCTCCCCTTGAAAGCCTGTCTGCCTGCCCGGCCGCCCCACCCTGAAGGCCTGATGCCCCGACCCACCCCGAAGGACCGCTCACCCCCCTGGCCTCCCCGCACCACCTATGAAGCAGCCGCAGCAGGATCGCGAAGTCAGCGTCAGCGATCCCTGCGCTGCTTCCTGCGCCACGGTCCCGCCCCTCCTCTGACATCAGAGGAGGGGCGGGATCGTGGCGCAGGAAGCAGCACAGGGATAGTTGACGCTGACTTCGCGATCCTGCTGTGGGCTGCTTCACAGGTGGTCCAGGAAGGTCAGTGGGGCGAGCGGTCCTTCGGGGGTGGGGGGGGGACTGAACGGCAAGGCTGGGAGCACCCCCTTAGGGCTGGCACCCGGGGCGCACCGCCCCCCCCCCCTGCCCCCCCTTGGTACGCCACTGCTTCCAATTCTTCAAAATAAGTTGTATGGCAACCCCTGTCAATACAAAGAGAAGTTTGTTATTCCTAGCAGATATTTGACTTTTAGCTCTCATTAACGTACCAAATAGGATGGTATCGTACATCAATGCCACTGAATTTTCCAATATATTGTTCACTTGATCCCAGATCAAGCTTTCAAATACACATTAGCCCTCTCAAACAGTTATTACTCTTTCCTCTACTCTCCCTCACACTTTCAAATATTTGTCCTCTTGTCATACACACAATACTCCTTTCACTCTCTCATAATTTCAAATACTCATGCTCCTCTGCTACATACATTATGTGTACTCCTCCACCTCTCTCATGCTCCTACATACTTATTGGATTGGATTTATTAATTTGATATACTGTTTAGTACATTCAAGTTTTAAAGTGATTTACAATTAAAAAAAATAAACCTCACAGTATACAAATCTACTTTTCTCATATTACTTTTTCCTCCACACCATTCATATTCTCTAATAATTCTTGCCCAAGCTCTCTCATGCTCCCACATACTCCTTTTCCTCTCATAGAAATATTCCTCCTTTTCTCAGTCTTTCTCATACTCTCAAATAATACTTCTCTGATATAGAGGGTTACCATATGGCTCCAGAAAAAGGAGAACGGACTGAGATATCTGGGTTTTGCTTCCATTGAAAGCAATAGAAGTAAAACCAGGATAGACAGGAAAAATGCTCGAGTACCTGAATAAATTAATGTAAACCATTCTGAGCTCCCCTGGGAAAATGGTATAGAAAATTGAATGAATAAATAAATATCTCAATCCATCCTCCTTTTTCTGGAGCCATTTGGTAACCCTACTTATACAAACATTTCTTCTTCCCCTACTCTTTCATGCCCCCTCATCCACTTATTATTCCTTATCCCACTTGCTCTCATACTCTAAAATACTTTTATCACTCTTATTTCTTCTGCTTTCATACTCCTATGCAAATTATGTTTCTATCATATGGTATCAGATACTCTGACCCTTTCATGCTCATGGATACCTTATTTCTTCTTTCACTCTATCTCATGTCCCAGATGCTTCTCCAAATCTAGTTGTGCCCTCTATTTGAACCAGCTCCAGCAAACACAAAATGAGGGATTCTCCCTCTCCTGGTTTTCTTGACACGATACAGGGGTAGTTTATGCCATTCAAATACAAGGGGTTGCTGAAAGGTTCTCAACCCAACCAACCAACTTCCTAAATTCTGAGCATGATTTTACCACTGTAGCTGAAAAGTGCCCATTTGCAGAATCGAAATTCTGTATTTTGACATTGTTTAAATATCATTGATTGAACCATATCCACGTCATTCTCTTCTTGGTTGGGCTAAGAACGTTTCAGCATCCCCTCATACTCCTATCTCTTATCTTCCTATCTCTTCTCCCACCCCTTTCATAAACACATTACTCCTTCCCCCTCCTTTTTCTTTTACTCTTAAATGCTGTTTTCCCCACTCAAATTCTATCCTGTCACTTGCATAAGAACATAAGAATTGCCACTGCTGGGTCAGACCAGTGGTCCATCGTGCCCAGCAGTCTGCTCACGTGGCAGCCCTCTGGTCAAAGACCAGTGCCCTAACTGAGACTAGCTCTACCTATGTACGTTCTGGTTCAGCAGGAACTAGTCTAACTTTGTCTTGAATCCCTGGAGGGTGTTTTCCCCTATGACAGACTCCAGAAGAGCGTTCAGGTTTTCTACCACTCTCTGGGTGAAGAAGAACTTCCTTACGTTCGTACGTAATCTATCCCCTTTCAACTTTAGAGAGTGCCCTCTTGTTCTCCCTACCTTGGAGAGGGTGAACAACCTCTCCTATCTACTAAGTCTATTCCCTTCAGTACCTTGAATGTTTCGATCATGTCCCCTCTCAATCTCTTCTGTTCGAGGGAGAAGAGGCCCAGTTTCTCTAATCTTTCGCTGTATGGCAACTCTTCCAGCCCCTTTTGCTTTTGAATCCAACTTTACTCTCACACTCCTGAAATACCCTGTCTTCACTGTCTCATACTCTCAGGGTCTTCTTATTCCCTCCTACTTATGCTCCATGTTATTTTTGTCTCTTCTCCTCCTTATGTTTAGATTTCTCTGGCAACAGGGGACAGGGGCTGTGCATAAAGACGCACATCCCGATATTCAGCACTATTTAATCAGAAATGGCTGCTGATCGGTTAAATAGCGTTTTTGCGGCTAACCATGAATATTCAGCGGGGGATAACCATTATCTCCTGCTGAATATTTGCAGTTAGTGCCTACCGCTAAACCAACTTTATCATGCAGCATATCCAATTAACTAGAGTGAAAGTTCAGTGCCACACTGGATAAGATTAGTAGTTAAATCAGACTACATATATAGCAATACTATCTTTAACCACTATAAATTAACTGGTCAGCCACTGAATATTGGCTTAACTGGTTAAGGGGCTCGTTTTCAAAAGACAAACGCATCCAAAAAAATGACATAAAATGGCACTTGGATGTTTTATTTGCCAAAACATCCAAATCGTCATTTTCGAGACCTATTTTCTAGATGGTTTTCTATGCAGTTTGTCAATAGATTTGTCTAAATTCTAAGGGGACGTGTTAGCAGTGTGTTTGTGTGGGATTAGAGTGGGCTTCTGATCTGTAGGTTTTGCAGCGATCATCATTTTCCAAAACATCCAGGGCACAATTTGGCCATTTGGGGCTAGAACTGTTATAATAGAGAATAAGTGCCAATAAGGTTCCCAAACTGATCACATGACCACTGGAGGGATGAATGCATGACCCCTCACACACTCCTTCAGTGGTCACTGACCATCTCCCACCCCCCAAAGATTTGATTGAAACAGTATGACAACTGCAGATGTTATGGCCAGTCCTATTAGAGCAGTAAGCAGGTATCTGGAGTAGCCTGGTGGTGAGTGCAGTGGACTGCAGAGACGGAGACCCAGGCCCATATCCCACCCTAACTAGTACACTTGTGGCGTAAAGTGTGTACCCACCAAACCCCCTACTGTACTGACATATAGGTGACACCTGCAGGCATAAGGGCTATTGGGGTGATATATAGTGAGGTACAGTAGGTTTTGGGTGAGTTTTGGAGGGCTTTACCATACAGTGTAAGGGGGTTATGGTGAGATGTGTACCTGGGACCCCTTTATGTGAAGTTCACCGCAGTGCTCCCTAGGGTGCCCCTACTGCTCTGCTGGATGTCTATGTGGCCTGTCTACTAAATGCTGGCCCCTCCTATATCCTAATGGCTTGTTTTGTGTGTTTTTTTCATTTGTTTTTTTTTGTTTTTTGAAATGGTGAAAAAAGATAAGATGCACTAAAGGTGAACACGCATGGAAAGGTCATTTTTGGGGAAAACCCCCCCCCCCCCAAACAATAGGCATTTTACAGTTTCGAAAATGGCCATTTTCTCTACCTGATATTTGGACGCACTTCCGAAAACGTCTAAACTCAGACCTCATATTGAAAATGCCCTGCATGTATTTTACCGGTAGTCCCTGTAGATGGTTCTGCGCATGCGTTTCTATGTCCGTTTTTGCTGGGATGTTGTTGGTTTTTTTTTTTACTGGCCCCGACTCTCCTGCTCTCCCAGGGAAGGGTGATCCCCCCTGGCAGCAGCCTCTTCTCCTTCACCGACACAAGTTCACTACCCCGGTGAGTCCCTGCCTTGAAGAGCCACAGCTAGCAGGGGACTTTTAAAAGCTGGCAATTATTTTTATATTATACTAAGGATAAAACACTTCACTTGTATTTCTGAACTTTTATTTCTATAATTTCAAGAGGCCTAACATGGCAGGAATTTTCCTCCTAGCCGTTGTAGTTATCAGAAGAAACTTTTCCTTCTTGTATATTTGGTTAGCATGTTACCTGTCATCTTATTTCATCATGAAACCTGAAGCCGTAGAGAATGTTTAAGGAAGATCATATGCTAACTAAAAGTAAATCTAAAACCCCTGCCAGTAAGCAGGCCATACAGAGAGAACTTTCAGAAATGAACACATTCTGGAGAGAGAAAAATTATTCAAAGCACAAAGGTTTGATTCGGAGCACAAGATTAATTGCCTATTTCTTCTTTCTAGAAATCCTGCTCTCTGCAGCCCTTCCTCGCAGTGCAGCCCCGCTTTACAACCACGGGCTCGCACTGCGGGGAAGGGCAGCAGAGAGCAGGAGAGTCGGGGCGGCAAGAGCAGGGCTCGGCTGGAAGGGGCAGAGAGCAGAGCAGAGCAGCAGAGATGGGCTGCAGGGCTGGGATTTCAGGCCGAAGACAGTTGGAAAGTATGCTTGCGACTGGTCCCCATCAGTCGCTTCTTGTGTTAATCAGCCAGCCCAGTCGGTTTCCAAGATTTCTTTAGTGAATCGCGTCCCTGCCTACTTTGCATACTGTTCCCCTCATTTGCATGCATGGATTGGAATCGGATTTGGCATAGAGGTAAATGATTCGGGCCGGAGTAAAATCGAGGGTCGCAAAGAGGTTGCCAACCAATTGGTACACGATCAGTTTGCTTAGTGAATCTAGCCCTTAGTCAATCAAAAATGGGGCAGACTGGAAGTATGGTTGGGGCAAGACGAGGTTTAGCAGGCTTCAAAGAACTTTGGAGACACCAGGAGGGAGGGAGCCGTGAATCGAATGAACCACATGGTTTTTTCACAATTTAGGGTTACTGCGAGAGAGAGGGACCAAGTGGGTTGTAGGGCAGATGCTTTTAAGACATTTGGAAATATCAGAAGAGAGCCTGCAGGTTGGCTTGTCACACATCATGGACATGTAGAAACGCAAAAACATTAAATGATAAAGACCATACAGCCCGTTCAATCTGCCCATCTACATCAGTTGCTGAGCTCCTTCAATCCCTTCCTCTGCCGTAGTAGATCCTGTGAACGTATGCCTTGCTTTCTTGAATTCAGATACAAATCATTGTTTCCACCGCTTCCACTGGGAGGCCATTCCACTCATCTACCATCCTTTCTGGAAAGAAGTATTTCCTTAGATTACTCCTCATTTTATCTTGATTCCCCTTCGTCTTATGCCCCCTCATTCCATTCAATTGAAAGAGAGTCGCCTTTTGTGTATTTATACCTTGGCAGTATTTAAAATGTTTCTAGCATATGTCCCCCCCTTGTCTTTTTTCTAAAGTACAGTAGTACATATATTTAGATCTTTAAGTCTGTCCCTATATGCTTTATAACAATGACCACTGACCATTTTAGTAGCTGCCTGCTGGGTTGGGTGGGATCAGGGCTATAGTGAAGTATGTGTAGGGTTGCCAGATTTCCTCTATTAAGAAAGAGGACAACTGGTCCTGCTCTGTTCCGCCCCCAACCCTGCCTCACCACGTTCTGCCCCTCCCCTCCCCAAGATTAGGACCATATCTGGAGGGTGTCTGTGCATACATGGATGTTGACGCAATGATGTCACGCGCATGGATGTATATGACATCATCCCATGCACAGATGCCTTCCAGACACTGCCCTGAGGTTGGGGACTTACAAAACCCGGACAAACTGTGGGTTTTGGAAATCCATTTGGACATGTCCAGGTTTTCCCAGACATCTGGTAACCCTAGGTATGTGTGGCCAGTGGCAGCTGCAAAGGCCTTTTAGTGGCAAAAAAAATGAAATTGCTACTGAAAGGTAGCTGGAAAGCAATGACCACAAACTCTTGCAACCTAAGCAACAAAAATCTTGATCCTCAAGCCCTGATATTAGAGGCGGATATTATTGCTATCATAGAGTTATGGTTCAATGATTCCATGGATGGGATGCAAACATACCGGGCTATAATCTTTTTAAGAAGGACAGAGATGGGTCGAAAAGGTGGAGGAGTAGCTCTCTATGTAATGACCAATATCCAAGCGACTGAAATGCAGGGGGCCTGAGGAAAGGAAAAAGTGACAAGGATTGCTTTGAAAAGAGAAGATGGAACTTCTAGCTACGTGGGAGTTGTCTACAGACCTCCGACTCAATTGCAGCAAATTGATAAAGATCTTGTTGCAGATATCCAAAAGTTGGGAAAGAAGGAGAGGTGCTGTTGCTAGGTGATTTAAACCTGCCAAATGCCGATTGGAAAGTTCCATCTGCGGAATCAGAATGAAGAAGAGAGATAATGGATGCTCTTCAAAAGCTCTGCTCAGACAAATGGTAATAGGCAAATAGTAAAAGAGGAGAGTGTGGCACAGTGGTTTAAGCTACAGCCTCAGTACCCTGAAATCGTGGGTTCAAACCCATGCTGCTCCTTGTGACCCTGGGCAAGTCAATTAATCCGCCCATTGCCCCAGGTACATTAGAGAGATTGTGAGCTTGCTGGGACAGAGAGGGAAAAATGCTTGAGTACCTGAATAAATTCATGTAAACCGTTCTGAGCTCCCTTGGAAGAACGGTATAGAAAATGGAATAAATAGAACTGATGAGGGGAAAATGTGATACTGAATCTGGTGCTCACAAATGGGGAAAGTGTCTCTAGTGTCTGAATGGGTGCCCACCTGAGTGGTAACTATCATCAAACAGTTTGGTTTGATATAACAGCTAAAATAGAGGGTGGCCACAAAACTCAAAGTCCTGGATTTCTAACATGTGTACTTTTAGTAAATGGAGGAATACCTGAAGAAAGAGCTGTAGGGTAGAAGGACATAAGAGAATTGGAAAAAACAGTGGTCCAGGTTGAAAGGTGCAATTAAAAATGGCTACCGACCTTTATGTGAGGAAAATACATAAAATAAAAAGGAAACCAGATATGGTTCTCCAAACTAGTTATGGAGAAAATAAAGGCAAAAACCTCAAGAAGAGGAAGCACAGATGAAACTGAAAGAAGCCAAGAGAAAGATACATCTGGCGAAGGTGAAGGCACATGCAGAAGAGCAAAAGGCTAGAAATGTGAAAAATGGAGACAAACTGTCTCTTTTATCCAAACTGCGCTAGGAGTTTTTTAGCGCAGAGAGCCATGCTGAATAGCCCGCGCTGCTACCAACGCTCATAGGAACTCTTGTGAGTGTTGGGAGCAGCGCGGACCATTCAGCGCGGTTCTCTGCCTCTATAGAACTGCTAGTGCAGTTTGATAGAAGAGGCCCCAAATTTTTTGCCAGGTATTATTAGCAAAAGAAGGAAGATGAAAAATGGAATTGTGAACTAAAAGAAACTATGATCTGTTATGTGGAGAGCGATGAGGCATCTGGAAGTGATATCGGTACAAGAGACAATGCGGTTGCGAGGAGCACGTTGAAGTTGTTGCTCTGCAGCGGTTGAACAGCTAGAGGTATGGGGCGAGGGCAGTGGCGTACCTAGCATATGTGACATCCAGGGCCCATCATTTTTTTGGCACCCCCCCCCCACCAATCTGTACGGAAAAATATGAATTTTTTAGTAACAAGCCACACGTCACACATGATGTACCTAGGAAAAGGCAGCATCTTACATACTGCAGTGAGCAGCACAACAGCAATACACCCATTGTAAAACTAAAGAAGCCAGACTAGTACAGATCAATCCTATACCGTCCAATCCCTAACATGAAAACCATGTCTTTCGAACACACAGAGCACAGAAAACACCTTCGACTAGTATGAATATGTCATCACAAACTATCCCTACCCCCTTTTACAAAACTGTAGTGTGGGTTTTAGCTACGGGGGTAACAGCTCTGACGCTCATAGAATTCTGAGCATCAGAGCTGCTGTCACCACAGCTGGCGCTAAAAATCGCTCCACAGTTTTGTAAAAGGGGGGATATAAATTGAAATACACTAGACAAGGTTAAATTGAACCAGCAAGAAGCTGGACTCTGCATACAATGCAACACCACAGAAACAGTGTACACATGTCTCCTAAAGCAATAAATAAATAGAAATTTTTTTGTTCTACCGTTGTCCTTCTCTGGTTTCTGCTTTCCTCATCTTCTTGTTACTCTCTTCCTTCCATCCACTGTCTGCCATCTCTCTGCCCCTATATGGCATCTTCTCTCCTTCTATGCCCCTTCCAGAACTGTATGCCTCCCCCTTCCATCTCTCCTTTCACCCCCATTGGTCTGGCATCTCTCTCCTCTCCTTCCCTCTCCCACACCTCTCTTCTGCAATCCCTTTCTTCCTTCATTTTTCCTTTTCAATTTATTTTCTGCATCCATCTAGATTACGTTTCTTACTACCTTCTCATCAATTTCCTTTTTTACTGTCTACCTACAACTCGCCACCTTTTTCCCTCACCCCCTCCAGTATTTCCCCTAACTCAATCCTTTTCCCCCATCATGTGCCCTCCTTTTATTTATCCCCTCCTTCCTTCATGTGCCCTCTTTCTTTACCCCTTCCATCTATTTAACAGATTTACAACCTAATACCTCTATGCCCTACCATGGCCCTATAGCCCTACCCATGGCCCCTTTTATCTCACCATGTCCTGCACCCCATTAATACTGCATCTACATCTGCTGATTGTACCCTCTCTGTTTTTACCTAAATGCCCATATCCACTGTCTGTACCCCCTTTGTTATACCTACATTCTTAGATTTAACCTTATGCAGATTGTCTTGACCTTCTTTTACTGTACTTTTTTACTCTGATTGTACCCTTTCTCTGATTGCTCCATCTTTCGCTGATTGTACCATTTTCGCTGATTGTACCATTTTTCCCTGATTGCTCCATCTTTCGCCGATTGTATCATTTTTGCTGATTGTACCATTTTCCCTGATTGCTCCATTTTTCTCTGATTGTACCATTTTCTCCGGTACCTAATTTTCTCTGATTGTACCAATGTAACATTTTGCTGATTTTTCAGTCCTTTCTTCATTGTAAACCGCCTCGAACTACTATGGCTTTGGCGGTATATAAGAAATAAATTATTAAAAATTATTATTAGTAGTACCTTCTCCTCTCTCTGTCCACTTCCCATCGTCTGCTCCCCTCTTTCTCTCCTCCCATTTTCTTCCTGCATTTTCTCCCTTATCTCTCCCATCTGCACTTCCATCCAGCATAGGCTCCCCCTCTACCCGCCCCACTACCATCCAATGTCTGCCTTTTCTCTCTCCATCCACCCCTCTTCAATCAGCATCTTCCCCCTTTCTTTCCCTCCAATCCAATTCCATCCAGTATCCTTCCCCCTTATGTCTCTCTCCCCTTTCCCTGTACATCAATTCCAACAGCACCACCCTTCCACACCACCCTGCCCCCTTTCTCTCCCTGCACCACTCTTTCATTCCAGCAGTCCTGCTCCTTTCTCGCGATGACTGTAGCTGCAGCTGCCGGTCCATCCCACTCCGACGTACTAGCTCTGGAGCAGAGTCGGCAGTCACGTGCTGGAAGGTCCCGTGATGACTCCAGGCTGGAAGAAGTAAGTTACGTCAGAGGGGGTTGATCCGGCAGACGCAGGGAGTTGCATCAAGGACCCACGATGACTGCGTCTGTCGGGTCCACCTCCTCCGACATAAGTTACTTCTTACGGAGAAAAGCCGGCATACGAGTCATCAGGGGACCCTTCCTGCACCTCAGCGCAGCTGCCGATTCTGCTCTAGAGCAGTGTTTTTCAACTTTTTACACCCGTGGACCGGCAAAATAAAGAATTATTTTGTGGACCGGCAAACTAAGACTGAAATTTTTTAAAAAAGCATTTTCCGCCCCGTCTCCGCAAGCTTAGTCCCCGCAAACCATCTGATCCCATCCGCACAAGTTCAGTTATGATTTTATATTGAACATAATTTTATTAAAGTATAAATAAGAAACAATATTCTGTACAATTGTCATTTTATAACTATAAATATATAGAGAAAGGACCAAACAAAACCCCTGTCTCCCCTCCCTTCACATATATCCCCTTCTACTATCAAGAAAACTGAACAAGCCAAATTATTATAGAATGCTACACAGAAATATCATGCTAAACAGAATACTGCAGTCATACATGACAGGGAATAGTGTTAGGGGAATGCCAAAATAGAAACCAAAATGATTTTTTTTCTACCTTTTGTTGTCTCTGGTTTCTGCTTTCATCTTCTTTTCACTCTTTTCCTTCCAGGGTCTGCCCTGTCTCTTCAATCCAGCATTTGTTCGTTCCATCCACTGTCTGCCCCTTCCAGAAACTGTCTGTCTCCCCCTGCCATCTCTCCTCTAGACCCCCCCCCCCCCTTTGGTCTGGCATCTATCATCTTCCTTCTTTTTTTAAGTTCAAGAAATTTTATTGAGTTTGGTATATTAAGTACAATAAATGTTAACAAGGTAAGAAACATGCATGCTGCACCAATACAATGAGTCACAAGAAATTATCTACATAATGTGATACAGCAGGCAGACCCATGCCTATCTAGAAAGAGGGGAGTAGCAGCACAACACGCAGCCAAAAGTACATGTAATATCCAAAGCACAGAGAGACACCGGAGCCATACACTCATGCAAACATTGGGAATGAGCCATTCAGCTCATATCATCTTCCCTCTGTTCTCTCATGATCAGGCATCTTTCTCCTTTCATCTCTCTTTCCCTCCCCCCTGTGGTTTTTAGCATCTCTCTCTTCTCATTTCCTCCACGCAGATCTGATATCTCTGTCTCCTTCCCCGTTCTCTGGCATCTCTCTCTCCTCTCTCTCTCTTCCCTTTTCTTCTCTGGTCTTCCTTCTTTATTTTCTGCCTCCGTCTAAATTAAATTCTTTCTTACTATGCAGTCCTCAGTTTCCCTCTTTTTACTTTGGTTACCCACAGCATGTCACCCCTTTCCTTCACCTCTCCACTATCTCACTAACTCTGTCTTCTACCCCATTCAGCATATGTCCTTTTTCTTTATTCCTCCTTCCATCCAGTATGTGTTCTCTTTCTCCACTTCCATTCAGCATTTGTTCTCCCTTCTCCCCACTTCCATCATCTGCCCTCTTTTCTCTCCCCACTTCCATCATCTGCCCCTTATCCCCACTTCCATCATCTGCCATCTTCTCTGTCCCCTTTCTCTCCACTTCCATCATCTGCCCCTTCTCTCTCTTTCCCCCACTTCCATCATCTGCTCTCTTCTCTCTCCCCACTTCCATCATCCTGCCCCTCTTCTCTCTCCCCCTTCTCTCCACTTCCATCATCTACCCCTTCTCTCTCTTCCCCCCACACTTCCATCATCTGCCCTCTTCTCTCTCTCCACTCCCATCATCTGCCCCCTTCTCTCAATCTCTCCATCCATCACAGGCCCATCTTTCTCCCTTCCTTACCTTTCCGATTTTGGCAACAAGATCGGCAACGCCCCCCCCCCCGTGGGCCTTCTTCTACCCCTGGCATCAACAGAACTTCAGATTGGCAACAGGTGCTCAGTCAAATGTTTCCCTCTGACTGAACTGTCTGGGCGGAAACAGGAAGCTGAGTCAGAGGACGGAGCACCTGTTGCCGATCTGAAGTTCTGTTGAAGTCGGGAGAAGGAGGCCTAACTTGAGTGCTGTCGCGGGGAGGGGGGGGCGCCGATGCCGCTGAGTGCTGTCGTGGAGGGGGAGCCGATGCCACTGAGTGCCGTAACACTGAGTGCTGTCGCCGTTGCAGCCCAGGAATTTTCCAGACCTGGCCGGCTGTGCACCCCCCCTAAGGCAGCACCCAGGGCGGACTGTTGCCCCCCGCCTTCCCCTTGGTACGCCACTGTTGGAGGGGAAGGGGGCTTGTGCGTGGCGAGGGGAGGAGTGGGAAGAGGTGGGGCAAGGAGGAGGAGGGGTGCTGGTGCTCCTACCAACATGGCACCTGGAATGGACTGCCCCCCCCTTACTATACCACTGGTCTACCTGAGTCAGTATGTCACACCCCTTCCCTTCTTCAAAAGTAGACTGAAAAGCCACCTTTTTGAGATTGCCTTCAACTCATAACCCTACTCCCCAACTCTCTGAATTTAGGTTGGGCCAGAGGTAGGCAATTCCAGTCCTCGAGAGCCAGGTCAGGTTTTCAGGATATCCACAATAAATATGCATGACATAGATTTGAATCTCAAGGAGACAGTGCATGCAAATCCATCTCATACATATTCATGGTGGAGATCCTGAAAACCTGACCTGGCTCTGGCTCTCGAGGACTAGAATCGCCTACCCCTGGGTTGGGCAGACTGGATGGACCATTTGGGTATTTTTCTGCCGTCATCTACTATGTTATTATTACCCCAGCCATCAGTTTAACTATCCTCCACTAACTGTAACCCCTAGCCTAGCATCCTATTTGTCTTGATTGATTAGATTGTAAGCTCATTTGAACAGGGGTTGTCTCCGTGATGCTGTACAGCGCTGCATACATCTAGCAGCACTCTATAGTAGTACAGTATAATCTTGTTATAATGGACTCACTTATAACGGAATATCGTCTATAGCGGACGAGGTCCGCTGGTCCCGGCCGTGTGCCTTTACAAACATGCAGAAAAGCACCGCATATAGCAGACTCGCATGTAACAGAATTTCGCACATAACGAACAAACAATTTGGTCCCCAGATCCGCTTTTAGCTGTAGTTTTCTTCAGCTATAACAGACATGCAGGCTCCACCTAGAAGGCGCATGGTGTGCCGGTAATACAGTATCAAAATGCAGCCCAGAAGAAAATGACTGATTATTTTTCTTTCCAGTACAGTACGACATAATGCTTTAGAACATCTTTTAGTGTTCTGGTTTTGCTGAGTTTTGTTCTTGATGTTGCTGATATGGTTGTACAGCAGTGGTCTCAAACTCAAACCTTTTGCAGGGCCACATTTTGGATTTGTAGGTACTTGGAGGGCCTCAGAAAAAAATAGTTAATGTCTCATTAAAGAAATGACAATTTTGCACGGGTAAAACTCTTTATAGTTTATAAATCTTTCCTTTTGGCTAAGTCTTAATAATAATATTGTAATTTATAGCTAAAAGGACATATGATCAAAAAACTGTTTTATTTTACTTTTGTGATTATAATAAATATACCGAGGGCCTCAAAATAGTACCTGGCGGGCCGCATGTGGCCCCCGGGCAACGTGTTTGAGACCACTGTTGTTCAGTGACTGTTGTTCATTGATTGAAAGTTATTTCAAGTTGACCTAAATAAAGTTTTTTAAAAATGCAACTCTGGATATAATAGACTGTTTTGCCAGGTCCCTTGAAGTCCGTCATAACAAGATTATACTGTAGTAGCAAAATTTTGCAGACTGTTTTTACATGGTGACTCTGTTGTATAACATCTATACCAAATTTCAGGCGACACTATAGGTGTACATACGCGGGATTGTTCAATAATTTTTATCTACCTCAGTAGTAAAGAAAAGAGTTTTTTCAACATTTTTCATTTTATTTTTCAATCTAGTCCATACACTTCATCCACTTTTCCTGCTATGACTCTGACCCTTTTGAAAAGAATTCTTCTGTTTGACCTTCAAACCAGGACGTCACAGCTTCCTTGACGTCTTTGTCACTTGAAAACTGCTGTCCACAGACAGATTTCTTCAAAACTTTAGAGCAGGAAATAATCTGAGGGAGCCAGGTTAGGACCGTAGAGTGGATGGTTCAGTTGTTGAAAGCCATATTCTCAGATGGCAGCCTGTTATTTTTGTGACATGTGCACCGGTGCATGTGAAGGGGTGTCATGAAGAAGCAGAATGCCTGCTGTGAGTTTTCCTCATCTTTTCTCCTTGATTGACCTCTGGATCTTGTCCATGGCCCTTCTTTGAGGACAGTGCGCTCAGTGAGGGCATACCCCCCTGCGTAACCACCAGCATTGCCACAGCTGGTGTAGGGAGACCCTGACAAATCAAATAGGCTTTCCACAACAGACTCACCAAATTAGGGGTAAACACCCTGAACAGGATGTCCTAAGGACTTCTGCAGGGACTCACCTTTCTCCTAGTGGGCTCCGAGGAGTCCACGCATCTGCACTTTGTCATGTCACTATCCAAGGGCTCTGGGAGGGATTGTAGAGCCTTCAGGACCTCCACAGGGCCAAACAGCCTGCACGTAAACACCAGAATAATTAAGAGTGAACCTCACTACTAGAGGGACAGTTCCCGTGTGCCACAGTGGTTAATACAGTCTGGCTAAACAGGTTCCCTGTCAAGGGTTGCCCTGTTAGCTACAGTCTGTGTCTTCTCCTTGGGAGAGCTGCCCCAAGGTTGCTGGCAGTGGCTTAGTAAGAGGGTTGGGTGGGGTGGGTGGTGCGCTCCAGGCACCATCTTGGTAGGGGCGCCAGCTCCCGTCCTCCTCTCCACACCCTGCTCTTTCCCCGCCTCCCCCCCCCCCCACTTCCTGAGGAACCATCTAATTACAGACTAATAGCTAACATCCCTTTCCTAGCAAAATTGACGGAAAAAGTAGTTTTTAATCAAATTTCGGAATTTGTTGAAAAAACCAATGTTCTACACCCAAATCAAACCGGTTTTAGACATCACCACAGTACAGAACATTCATTAATTGGTATGACCACTTCCATACAATATTTCCTGGATCACCACCAATCGGTTTTACTAATTTCAATTGATCTTTCTGCAGCCTTTGATACGGTTGATCACCAACTTCTACTTAATAGACTTCAATCTATCGGAATTACAGACCAAGTTCTTTCATGGTTTGGATCATACTTCACAGACCGAACTTCTAGTGTTCTTTTTAATGACTCAATGTCAAAAACCTCACAAACTACATATGGTGTTCCTCAAGGATCTATTCTTTCTCCTCTGTTATTCAATATTTTTCTTGCACCGTTAATGACCTTATGCCAATCTATAGGTTTCCACGAATTTGCCTACGCTGATGATATTCAGCTGTTACACCCATTGGATGCTAATAACTTTTCAGATATTTTAAAGATTAATGAAAAACTCGATCAAGTATATCACTGGCTGGATACCAACAGATTGGCACTTAATATTAACAAAACTAATGTGATGCTTTTTCCATGGAAGGATAGTTCTAAACTTGTTTCTTCTATTTTTAGAAAAAAAAGTCCCCCTACAATCTGTTAACAATACAAAAATCTTAGGGGTGATCTTTGACCATAAACTGACCTTCCATGGCCACATTAGTAATGTTGTTAAAACTACCTTTTACAGGCTGCGTCAAATTCGTTCACTCTCACAATTCCTATGTCCAAAATCTCTCAATATTCTCATTCATTCTTTGGTGATCTCTAAACTTGATTATTGTAATGCCCTTTTTAAGGGCATTTCTCTGAATGAAATAAAACGTTTACAAATTATTCAAAATGCCTCCATTAAACTTATAACTAAAACTAGGAAATTCGACCATGTAACTCCTCTTCTTAGGAAAGCACATTGGCTCCCTATATCTCACCGGATAACATATAAATTATGCTTACTTACTTTTAAATCCCTATTTTATAAAACTCCAGCTTTCATTTATAAATTATTAATCCCGTATATTCCAAATAGAACACTGAGATCCAATGAACAAAATCTTTTGACAATCCCTTCTCTTAGGGTTATTAATACAAGACGGCAATTCATTTTTTCAGTCACCGCACCTCAAATTTGGAATTCTCTCCCCATTTACTTAAGGGAAGAACGTAATCTGGAGAAATTTAAGAGTAATTTAAAAACTTTTCTTTTTAGGGATGCTTTTGATAATTAGTTAACAGTCCGCTGATTAAAATTTTTATTCTATTGTTTTAATATTATGATTTATGTTTTCCCTGCCTTTCGTTTTTTACCCTGATTGTCTTACTTTTCTTTAAGGAATTTGTATTTCTTTCTCCGTTTTCCTTATGTTCACTGTTTGTTAAGTATGTCTTTTAGTCCGTTTGTATGTAAAATATTGTTAAAGTATTGTATTGTTTCCCAAATACTGTAATTTTTTTTAAATGTTCATCGCTTAGAAATATGATTAAGCAATTAATCAAAAATTTTAATAAACTTGAAACATATATACCCTTCCTTTCTCTTGTATCTCTTTAACGTTCCCAGTGTGAGCAGCAACGACTCTTTTCTGACATCACTTCCTGGACCCGTGCCTAGGAAGTGACATCAGAGGATGAGTGAACGCTGGCGTGAGCAGCAGGTTGAGGTTGCTGTTCATGCTGGGAATGTTAAAGAGGTACGGGGGAAAGGAAGGGGCACATGGCAAGAGGGGGCAAGGAAGGAGCGGATGTAGGTGGAGGGGTGGAGAAGAGGGTGCCTCTAACCCTTGCTATGCCACTGGTTACTGGGGATCTCTTGAGCACCGAAAAGCTTTCAAATCTGGATAAAACCCCAAAGATATTAAAATACACTCAGAGCAAATCAGAAAGACATCTTCCAACTCTCGTGTAGCAGAAAAAACTGAGGACCTGCAGCACAGCCCAGTGAGGAAGGAGGCAGAGCCGAAAAAGTTAAATGATGTCTTCTACACAACTCGCGGCTAGAGGAGAATACCCTTTGGTCAAAACTCATACGCCTTTTGTAACATTATGAAAACCTTTTCAACAAAGAGGACAATGGATGCCTGAAATGTGCTCATGAGGAACATGGTGGGGGTAAAAAGACAGTGACCAAAATAAAATAAATTAAAAAAAAGTGTGTAAAACGCAGAGGATCCCTATAGAGAAAGAAGATGAGATCAAAGCAAAATTTAACTAAATATGCATGAGGCAGATTTGCATACAATAGAGGTGACAGGCCTGAAAATCTGACTCATATATATTCAATAGGGATATCTTGAAAAACGGACTGGCTGGGGGTCCCTCAGGACAGGTTTAAGAACCACTGCCTTAGAGTGTGTATTAACTTCTACTATATACCATAAGAGACTTCACTCCCAGCATTTAATAAAACTTGTATCCATAAGAGACATTTTCATGTTGTGTATTAGCTTCTATTGTACACAGTGAGAAACATTCCTTTGCCTTTCAACTGTGCTCAACTTCTTAAATGGAAATTTTGTGGGATAAAGGCAGAAAACTGAAAATCCTAAAAAGGGTGTGTGTATTGGGGGGGGGGGGGCGTTGAAACTAGCAGCAGTGCTCTCTGGGGTCATTCAGGCATTTCTATTTGTTAAGAATTAAAATCGTCTTTGAACTTTAGCTGCTAGAGACCTGAGAGGGTGCAGTCAGCAGTTGCCTCAGGCCTTCTCAGTGAGGATTTTCCATCTGTCAGCAAGCCGCAAACCCTGCCAGAATTAGCATGTTTTGAGTTAAACCTCACTCCCTCCTCCCCTCTGGGGGGGGGCGTCTCTAAATGGGTTAGTTTTGTGCACACCATGACAGTAGTGAACCTCGCTCTTAAGCCAGGTCACCAGAGCCCAAAGGGTCTCCAGCTGTGTTGTGTGTTTCACATGTGGGGAGTGAAGGACAGACACAGGACAGGCTTAACTATTCGGCAAACTAGAAGCAGCAAAATACAGTTACAGTTAAAGCAAAACAAATGTAAAGAACCATCAGTACATACTTTTTGTCACAGGTGGGAAATGTTCAAATAGTAATATCAATTTTAGAACATAATCTGCTGTGGGAGGAACCTTAATCACCTAAATAAAGTGGAGAAAAAGACCTCAGTAAATTCTCTTCGCACTGCTGTTATGGGCGCAAGCTCATTTCAAACAGCAAGCTACTATTCATTCATAGGTCAAAAATATCTCCACTCACTTAATCATATCAAATTATCATGATTAGTGGCTTGCTGTTTGAAATGAACTTGGGTAGGGTTACCATATGGCTCCAGAAAAAGGAGGACGGATTAAGACAGGGGTGTCAAAGTCCCTCCTCGAGGGCCGCAGTCCAGTTGGATTTTCAGGATTTCCCCAATGAATATGAATGAGATCTATTAGCATACAATGAAATCAGTGCATGCAAATAGATCTCATGCATATTCATTGGGGAAATCTTGAAAACCCGACTGGATTGCGGCCCTCAAGGAGGGACTTTGACACCTCTGGATTAAGACATTTGGGCTTTACTTCTATTGAAAGCAATGGAAGTAAAACCCGCATGTCTCAGTCCGGAGCCATATGGTAACCCTAACTGCTTGGGCCCATAACAGCAGTGTGAAGAGTATTTACTGAGGTCTTTTTCTCCACTTTATTTAGGTAATTAAGATCAAGGTTCCTCCCAAAGCAGAAGAGAGTATGTTCTAAGATTGATATTAGTGTTTGACTATTACTCTGTCCTATAATACTTTGTGAAATGTTCAAATAGCCCATTTATGCAGATAAAAAGCCATTACCCACACTGTGTAAAAGTAAATATGGAGGAAGGGTCTAATGCTTAGAGCAGCAGGGAACTGGGAAGCTAGGGTTCAAATCCCATTACTGCTTCTTGTGACCTAGACAAACCACTAAGGGGCCCTTCTACTAAACTAGTAACTTTGGCATTTACTGCATGAGTAACACAAAAATTACTGTGTGGTAAGTACAGTTGTGCAGTAAATGGAGGGGATGTGGCCACAATTTGCCCTGCATTTACTGTACACGGCAGATGGTTACTGCAAACGTGTTGTGCTATATGCAGAGCCTGATAATGCTGGGGGCTCCTGTGCTATCACTGCCTCTAAAATGCTGCAGGCCAATAACCGAAATAAATCAGAAATACCAGACTACGACAGGACTCCTAACCCTCACTCAGTATTCCCCTCCGGTCAACCCCTCTCCACAGACCCCATGTCCTGACACAATAAGCACCCTCCCTAAGCCAGAACCCCAAATCTCCAATACCCAGCCCCCCCCCCCCCGTCCCCGGGTTACCATATTTTTCTGGGCGAAATCCAGGACGCCCAGCCATGCCCCATTCCACCCCAAGCCTCACCCTCCAAAGCCTCATCTCATTATTCCTGACCTCTGGGCCGTGTCTGGGGGGTCTCCAAGCATGCGCAGACACATGTGATATCATCTGTCCATTCTCAGAGGCCCTCCACATACAGCCAGAGCTTTCCAAAACCTAGACAACTGCTGGGTTTTGGAACATCCATCTGGACACCCAGACAGTCCTCTAAAAAGAGGACCAGGTAAATGAAGCACCTTGACACTCCCATTGAAATCTGAGGTCCTTCAAGCCCCCAGTGACAGTCCTCCCAGACCCCCTAGTCCAATTCCATCCCGTGTAAAGGAAGTCCACCCCACCATTCAGAAACCCTACCAACTGCCATAGAAACCTGCCCCCTTCTTTCCCTTCCATGTCCAACTGGGGGGATGGGGGAGGGTGTCTACAGAGTTATTAGGTGATACTGGGCGGCAGTGGTCCCTCTAAGCCGTTTCCTGGTTGGCACCTCCTCTAAAATGTGCCTGACCCCCAGCAGGTGGCAGTGGAGAGGAACTGCTGCCATCCTAGATGATCTGATAACTCTGTGGACTCTTCAGGGCATGGAGGAGTGGAAAGGATAGGGAAGCAGGAGCCAGGATTCCTTGGCAAGGGCGGGATTGGATGGGGGGGGGGGGGCTTTGGAAGACTGCTGCTGGAGGCTCAGAAGGCCCTGAATTTATAAGGAGGGCTTTGGAGTGCTTGAGTAGGGAAGGGACGGGGCTCTGGGGGGAAGGTGGTTATTGTATTGAGATGGGGTCAGGTAGGGGGGGATGCTGACTGAAGGGGTATTGGGAGAGGGATACCAAGTGTAGGGGATTCGGGAGCACCACTGCATTAAATGTAGTAGCTGTGCTACCAGATTGCTAGTAATGCAACTGCACTTACCGCCTCCTCATGAAGTGGTGTTAAGTTTAGCTGCACTTTTCAGCATTTCTGATAGCTAGCACATGGAAACAACATGTGCAAGCATTCACTAGGGTAACCAGACATCCAGGAAAATCCAGACGTGTCCTCTTTTCAGAGGACTGTCTGGGTGCCTGGATGGACTATCCAAAATCCAGTAGTTTGTCCAGGTTTTGGAAAACCCTGACCTTTGGCTGCTTCTGGAGGGCCTTTGAGCATGCGCGGATGACGTCACACACATCCGCGCGTGCTTGGAGGCCCTCCAGACATGGCCTGGAGGTCGGAGAAGAAAGACGCGGCTGTGTGGGGGTGGTGCTGGGGGCCGGGGGTGTAACAGGGCGGGGCTGGAGGCCGAACAAGGTGGGGCTGGGGGCAGAATAAGGCAGGGCCATGTGTATGGGTTTCTACAGCTGAAAATCTGGTAACCCTAGCTCTCACAGCTAGTCACTCCTCCTCCTGTCCATATCCCACCCAGATCCCAGCCTCTCCTGCTTTTGAGCAGCTAAAACGGGAATTGTACCACAACAGCTGTCTTTATAACGCAGGAGAGAATAACACAGGCCTGTGCTATTGTCTACTGTACAGTAAACCCTGCAGATTAAAACAATGGCCCATAAGCTTTCTGTTGCCTCAGGTACAAACTCATATTGTGAGCACTCCAGGGAGAATGAAATATTTACTCTATCTGAATGCAACTCACCTTGAGCTAATTCTGATAAAGGTGTAAACTAAACCTTTCTCCCTATACATGTATATCCATGCCCAATTTTATGAGCCTTTTTTATACAAAGAAAAGGCTTTATAAAAGTATCCCTATATTTAAAAAATACTAAAATTTAGTATTACAAGTATGGTGATAGAACATGACGGCAGAAAAGGGCCATCTAGTCTGCCCACACTAATGGCCCACCCCCTAACTACCTCCATGAAGAGATCCCACATGCCAATCCCATCTTTTTTTAAAATCTGGCACGCTGCTGGCCTCAATTACCTGTTGTAGAAGATTATTCCAGCGATCAACCACCCTTTTGGTGAAGAAATATTTTCTGGTGTCGCCATGAAATTTCCCACCCCTGGTTTTCAACAGATGCCCTCTTGTTGCCGTGGGTCCTTTAAGGAAAAAGAGATCCTCTTCTACCTCGATACGGCCTGTGACATATTTGAACGTCTCGATCATATCACCCCTCTCTCTGCGTTCCTCGAGTGAGTACAGCTGCAACTTACCCAGTCGTTCCTCATATGGGAGATCCTTGAGACCTGAGACCATCCTGTTGGCCATTCGCTGAACCGACTCAACTCTCCCATCTTTTTGATAATGCGGCCTCCAGAATTGTGCACAGTATTCCAGATGGGATCTCACCATGGATCTGTACAACAGCATTATGACCTCGGGCTTATGGCTGAACATAAAGGATCTCTAATTAGAAAATGATGGATGTAAATTAAAGAACTAAGGCCGGTACTGGACAGACTTGCATGGTCTGTGTCCCACATGTGGTGATTTGGTGTAGGATGGGCTGGGGAGGGCATCAGTGGGAACTCCGCTAACTTGGAACATGAGGATGTTACTGGTCAGACTTTATGGAAGATGGTTGGATAGGTTGGAGAGAGCTCGGACGGCAACTTCAGCATTTGGAACCTAGGACAATACCAGGTGGACTTTAAAGTCTATTTTCCAGAAATATCAAAGAAGAGACAAGTTAATTTAATCATTAATTTTTAATGGATATAACTTATGGGCAGAGTGGATGGACCATTCAGGTCTTTATCTGCCATCGTTTACTATGGTGTCCCAATTATACATATCAACATGTATAATTCAACAGGATCATTCTGAGAAGGCTGATGCCGGAAAAAGCATAATGGTTGAGTTTAATTATCTAACTTTGGGGGGGGGGGGGGGGCAGAGTGCCTAGGAGTCAGAAATATAACAAAGCTGAATGTTTTAGGGTTCTAAAACCCTCGCACCAGGCCTAGGACAGGGAGCTCAATGACACAAGGACAGGATTTGTCCCCATCCTCACAGTTAACCGCAGGAAACTATCCCCGTGTCATTCATAAAGAAGAGAGGGAAGAATCAGAGTATAAATGGACACAACCACTGCCCCTCAAGCCTTGCATTGAAGAATGCTGGTGTAGAAGGACTGAGGTTGAGGGACAAATTCTATACCCATGTCATTCTCTAAATTGCAGCAAGGGGTGGGGAACATTGTGGGAATATGTCTGTTGTGGCTTGGGGTGGGTGGTAGGGTGTGTAACATCCATGGACTGGAGGCTGCAGATGAGCTATGGGACACACCCTGAGACCCACATTAATATTCTCATTCATATTATAATACATGCTAAGAGTGAAGGGGCTGAAAACACTGGAGGAGACCGAGACCATTAAAATTTAGAAAATACAGTGCTGAAGATACCAGAGGAGACTCAGTCAAAATATAGAGAGCCCAAGAGCCAGAAATACCTGCAAAATGCAAGGAGCGCTCAGTGCAGAAGCTAAAAATACTAGAGGGAGATTCTGTGAGAATGCAGAGGCATCTTGAGCTGTTCAAGTTCCATTTCCAGGGCCACTGATAAAATAAACTTTCCTCCCACACACATCCTCCCGCCTCTCTTCTCCGAGGTAGTCAAATGGTGAGGCTGTGGTTTCGGCAGAACAAGGGTGTTTGTAGGTCTCCGATGACAGAGCAAGTTTTGTTTTGCGATCACCCTGTTTCTGTTTAATATAAATGTCGATATAACACATAAAGAGCAGATTCAAAGCAAAATATAAGGGGTGCGGACAAGAAGGTCAGCTAAACTATGAGGGGCCGTTGAAAAGTTCTCAGCCCAATCAAGAGGAGAATGATGTGGAGCCATGAAACTTACAAGTGATTCCACATTTTTTCAATAACTGTCCTTTTAAGGACTAAAACAAGCGTTATAGCTTTTTACACCTACCTATTGTTTTTTTTCCCCCCTTTTACTGTGCTCTTTTCCTCAAAGATTGTAGTTCTTGCCCTTCTTTCCTAACTCTGTGAAGTTACTACATATGTTTTGTTATGTGTTTTATGAACCTATCCTGGTTTTGTTTAGTATTTTTCATTTGTTTTTATGAAACTTTTTTACTCTGTACACCGCCTAGAAATTTGATTAAGCGGTATGAAATTTTTTTTAAAAACTTGAAACTTGACACTTTTCATTTCAATGATATGAAATTAAACAAAAAGTGTGAAATCACTTGTAAGTTTCATGGCTCCACATCATTCTCTTCTTGATTGGGCTGAGAACTTTTCAACGGCCCCTCGTAAGAGAGGAAGTTTTAAGAAAAGCGTTGACATTCAGATACTTGAAGGGTATTAACGTAGAACAAAATATTTTCCAGAGAAAGAAAAATGGTAAAACCAGATGACATAATTTGAGGTTGAGGGGTGGTAGATTCAAGAGCAATGTTAGGAAATTCTACTTTACGGAGAGGGTGGTGGATGCCTGGAATGTGCTCCCGAGAAAGCTGGTGGAGAGGAAAATGGTGACGGAGTTCAAAAAAGCGTGGGATGAACACAGAGGATCTAGAATCAGAAAATAATATTAAATATTGAACTAGGCCAGTACTGGGCAGACTTGCATGGTCTGTGTCTGTATATGGCCATTTGGTTGAGGATGGGCTGGGGAGGGCTTCAATGGCTGGGAAGGTGTAGGTGGGTTGGAATGAGCTTTGACGGAGACTTTAGTAGTTGAAACCTAAGCACAGTACTGGGTAGAGCTTTGGATTTTTGCCCAGAAATAGCTAAGAAGAAAACATTTTTTTAAAAATGTAAATTGAATCAGGTTGGGCAGATTGGATGGGCCATTCGGGTCTTTATCTGTCGTCATCTACTATGTTACTATGTTATATTTCTTGTACACACGTGGGGGCTCTTTTACTAAAAACGCAGTAAGTCCATTTTTTAAAGCACTCCTACAATAGGGCCTTTTTCTCTTTGCAGGCCCCATACTAATTTTTCCATTAGTGTGCGAGATTTGCAAAAAAAAAAAATAAAAAATTTAATATGGGTGTGTTTCCTGCCTCCTATTTAGGAGGTACCAAATGCTCCTATGTTAACTCTTAATTCACCAGTTAGCATAAGTTAATCTGAACCTGTTAACACAGACACACCTATTCTCCAGCCCCATTCCAAAAATATTTTTAAAAATTGATTAATACGCATTTACCTCCCCCCCTTTTCACAAAACCGCTGCGTGCTTTTTAGCGCTGGCCGCAATAGTAGCAGCTCCGATGCGCATAGTATTCCTATGAATGTCGGAGCTGTTACTGCCACAGCTGGGCTAAAAACAGCACTATGGTTTTGTGGGGGTTTGAGATTCAGTCAGTCTTCTTCTGTCCAACTGACAGCCCAAAGAGTCAACATTGGAGGAACAGTCCAGTTGAGGCAGGGGTTTCTCCTGCCATATCCATCTACTTTAAGAGCTGAGGGAGGCTGCAGCACAGTAAATAAGGCTGTTATAACCTATGAGGAAAATTGGGGGTGGGGGTGTAGCCTTTAAAAGCTGTTTCTTTCAGGTTTCTGCCCCTTAAATCCATTTTTTCCTGTTTTTTGTTTTAGTTAAGGTGTTCAGGAGTAGAGGTCTGCATGGGAACAGGGATTGTGGGACTCCCGCGGGTATCCCCCCCAGGTCTACGGGACTCCTGCGGGGATCCTCCCCAGACTCACGGGACTCCCACAGGGATGGAACCAGGGTTCCTGAGGCCTGGAAAGAGAATTAGTAGAAGATAGACAAAAACAGAAACTGGGACCAAGATGATGGAAAACCAAAATGTTCCACCAGCAAGAGAGATGTTCATTTTGAGGGGGGAAAGCTCAAAGTGGGAGGCCCAGCCCCCTCTCATGGTTATTTTTTTCATTATTATTTTATTTATCATTTTTCAAATACATATTAAGTATCCACTTGTACAGAAAGCTAAAGATAAAGCAAATAATCAACTCAAGATAATACCATTACAATTGAAACAGTTAACTAGGATAAATTAAAGTGAATTATGATTCATAATAAAGAATGCTTTGCTTAAATTCAGCTCAAGTCCTCAAATTCGAGATCCAAGAAATAGCAATAGCGAGTTTCAATCTAATTAGAAGCATAAAACAAAAGGAAAACAATGGACTGGTTAACTAAACTTGGATAATCCTTAATCCTAAACAGTACTCATATTCTTATTCTTCCCCTCTTCCAGGCGTATTGACAAGAAAGTTGTCAGCTGACAAGGTTCAAAGAAAACATATTTTCTGAAACGATAATGTATCACACATTTACATGGATGACGAAGAAAAAATATCACCCCCCCCCCCCCCCCCAGAGCTATAACTCCTGGTTTTAAAAATAAAAATTATCGCCCACGCTTTTGTGTATCTAAACTAAACTAAACCTTGGGTTTATATACCGCACCATCTCCACGAATGCGGAGCTCGGCACGGTTTACAGGAAGAAGGATGAGAGAGGAACTACAGTGGAGAGATTAAAGAGTTAGGTGTAAAGGGGGAAGGTGAGAGGCGTGCTAAATCTGGAAACATTAAGATTTTAAACCCAAGGAATTCTTTTTGCTTATTTTTGAAGAAAAGCCTAGGCAACCAGTTTTTATCTGGCGCAAGGGCTACAGAAAGAAGAAGCATGGCACCTGTAGCCACTTCCCTTTCAGAAAGTTCCAGTATTGTGGTTATATTAAGTGGCTGCTGATCATTTTCTTATATAACTCCATTTTGTTTGAAAGGCAAGTAATAAACTTGAGTCAAAGGTGGCAATGTTTCCTCAGGAATGTCCAATATTTCTTTCATATACCGCGTCACCATTTCCCTAGGTGTTACCGTCATAACCCTGGGAAAATTGATCAGCCTAAGACTATTATTGCGGGAAAAGTTCTCCAAAGATTATAACTTTCTTCTTAGGTTTGTATTTTCCTTAATCAATGTCTCAGAAATTTGTTTAGTTAGTTTCATTTCTTGCTGAAGAGTTATAATAGATTTTTTTGAATCGTCAGTTTCAGCCCTTAAATTCTTAATGTCTTTTTGCTGCCCTCTCATGGTTATGCCATCAATTGTGTATAGTACAAAATGAAGTACTTGCTGAGTTTGTTGTGGGGTTTCCAGTTCAGTTTTGGCACATTTTTCTTATGCAACCATTGTCCTGAAAAGTGCCTCTCTCAATTCTGCTTTAAATGATTTTTATGCTGTATTGTTTGATTCTTTACTCATTGCTGCATTAAAAACCACTTGTGGATCTTGGAAGGACTTCTCACAAGTTAACTATGCCAGATGGTGGAACCAGATTTGTTTGCTCTACAGATATGAGCTATATGTTGCCAAAAAATCCAACTCTTTTTATTTTTTTTAATAAGAAATGGTCGATCCAACGGTCACATGACCTAATATCTATTCTAATTCTTTCCGGTGATGTATGCATCTCTTATTTATGTTCACTGTTATTTATTTATATTGTATTTTATCGTTGGTTTAAATAAAGTACAACTTAAAAAAAACACAAAACTGTCAGAAGTAATTGCTGCTTTTTATTGGGACAGGTAACTTTTATGGGGGGGGCGGCGGGCGGGACAGATGGGATTCCCTATGGGGACGGGCAGGGACAGAGGGGATTTCTTGTGGGGATGGGCGGGGACAGAGGAGATTATGGTGGGGACAGGTGGGAACGGGTGGGATACTGGTGGGAACAGGCAAGATTTCTGTCACCGCACAACTCTATTCTGGAGCAAAAGCTGCTGCGGTGGCCATCTTAAGATTTCCCAATTTTTTTTTTTTAAAGTTCTCCAGAATCTTCAAATCACCTAATTTTACCTCAAAACTGGCAGGGATCAAGTCCTCAGGCTCCTTTACCCTTAGTTCATACCAGATTTGTGCTGGATGGGTGCCCAAAGACACCCTTGTGCCACGTGCCACACAGCACGTGAATGGAAGGGTGAGAGTGGCTGGCTTAGCTTCCCCTTTGCTCTCTATGGCTGAGGGTGGGTCAGGGGGTCTATTGGCTGGTAGTAAATCTCTTCTAGAGGACTGGAATGATGGTTTACCTAAGTGCAGGAGGGTGGAGGCTGCGGAACCTAAGAGATGCAAACTGGAGTCATCTAAAGGAGATTCTTTTAAAAAAAGGGTTCCAGAGGTGATCCAGGAAATTATAGACTGGTGAGCCCAACGTTGATGCCGGGCAAAATGGTAAAGACTATTGTAAAGAACAAAATGACAGAAAATATATGTAAGCATGGATTAATGAGAGAAAGCCAACATGGATTTAGTCAAGAGAAATCTTGCCTCACCAATCTACTATATTTCTTTGAAGGGGAGAATGAACATGTGAATAAAAGTGAACCGGTGGATATTGTGTATTTGTATTTTCAAAACGCATTTGACAAAGTACCTCATGAAAGACTTCTGAGGAAATTAGAAAGTCATGGAATAGAAGGTAATGTCCTTTTATGGATTGAGAACTGGTTGAAAGACAGAAAACAGAGAGTGGGTTTAGATGGTCAATATTCTCAATGGAAGAGGGTAAATAGTGAGGTACCCAAGGGGTCTGTGCTGGAGCCGCTGCTTTTTAACATATTTATCAGTGGTCTAGAGATGGGAATAACTAGTGAGATAATTAAATTTTCTGATGACACAAAGTTGTGTCACAAAGGTTTGTGAAAAATTGCAAGAGGAGGACCTTATGAGACTGGAAGACTGGCCGTCAAAACGGCAGATGACGTTTAATGTGAGCAAGTTCAAAGTGATGCACGTAGGAAAGAGGAACCCTAACTATAGCTATGTGATGCCGGGTTCTGTGTTAGGAGTAGTG
The DNA here is from genome assembly GCF_902459505.1 of Geotrypetes seraphini. NCBI lineage: Eukaryota > Metazoa > Chordata > Amphibia > Gymnophiona > Dermophiidae > Geotrypetes > Geotrypetes seraphini. The sequence goes on along the minus strand of NC_047091.1, from coordinate 70,344,113 downwards.
AATGACATGGGGACAAATTTTTCCCAGTCCCCACGGGAACTCAATTTTCCCATCCCATTCCCATGAGTTTTGTCGCTGTCCCTGCTCCATTCCTGTAAGCTCTGCCCAGGAAAAGGATCTAGATGTCTTTGTTTAGGACACGATACCCTCAGCTCAATGTGCGGTGGCTGCAATTAAGTTGCAGGGACTTGCGCTGGCAGAGGGCAAACTTTTGCCCCAGCTCCTATTAGCAGGAGTGGATTATGCGGCTGATGCTCTCTACGACATCATCAGAGTCACGAACAAAGTCTCAGCTTATTCTATCTCAGCCCGCAGAATGCTCTGGATCAGACAATGGACGGGAGATTCCATTTCCAAGCCTACCCTCGGCAGATTTCCTTCCAAGGGACAAATATTCGGAAAGGGGCTGGACAGTGGCGTAGCAAAGGAGGTTGGCACCCAGGACAGTGGTGCCCAGCATAAACATGCCATGCGCCCCTTCCACTCTTCCCTACCGCTTGAGCGCCCCCGCCCCCCTCTTGAAATGTTTTCTGGCATGAGCATCTTCTGCCTTCTGCTTGCACCAGCCTCAGCTCCCTTCTGATGTCACGTCCTGGTCCCGTAACCAGGAAGTGATGTCAGTGGGAAGTCGAGGCCAGTGCAAGCAGTAAGTGGAAGATACTTCTTGCGCTGGTGATCATTTAAAGAGGTACGGGGGGGGGGGGGACGACACAGAGAGTAGAAGAGGTGCTGGCACCGGCACCTCCCTTGAAGACGGTGCCCAAGGCAGACCACTCCCCCACCCCCCCTTACTATGCCACTGGGGCTGGATGATCTCATGGTCAGTCTGGCAGATTGTCGGCTGAAATCTCTACCTGACAGCAGACCGTGAACCTCAAGAGGCTCCAAGCAGTGTAATTTACACAGCTTTGGGTACTTTCAGCAATGCACAGGAGGAACCTCCTCTCAAAGATCCTACCAGGGATCAAGACAGAGATTCTCAGGACCCAGGTAGAACCAAGCCTCCAGTTCTTGTCCCGCTTCAGCCTCTAAGAAAGCACAAGGACGCCAGGTCTGGAGCCGTTCCTCTGAAGAAAGGGGGACTGTTCTCGGAGTAATCGGAGACCTGGGCGCAGATCTCATCAGACCGTTGGAGATCATTCGGAGTGGTTACAAACTCAAATTCATCCAGCCCTTAACAGACTGGTTTGTTGACTCCCCGGTGGGGTAACCAGAGAAAGCAAGCAAGGGCTCAGCTAAGGTTCAGAGGTTATTAGGTATACTGGCCATAGAGACCATGCTGCCCAATCCCTGGAATACCTGGGAGTCTTCTTCAATATGGCAGAGGGTCATGTCTATCTTCCAGACAAAAGCGATCAATGGAGATCACTCTGAGGAAAAGGATGTTACCAGTGGTGTACCTCAAGGTTCTATTCTTAGGCCTGTTCTTTTTAACATTTTTATAAACGATATTGCTGAAGGGCTGTCAGGTAAGATTTGCCTCTTTCTGGATAATACCAAAATCTGCAATAGAGTAGACATCCAGGATGGTATGAATAATATGAAGAAAAACCTGGCAAAGCATGAAGAATGGTCTGAAATTTGGTAACTAAAATTTAATGCTAAGAAATGTAAGGTCATTCATTTGGGCTGTACAAACCCAAGGGAATGGTACAGTTTAGGGGGTGAAGAACTTATGTGCACAACAGAAGAGTGGAACTAAACACATGACCAAAGCCCTTGTCCATGCTCTCATCACATTGCACTCAGACTACTGAAACGTACTTCTCTTGGGCTTCCCGCGCACCTGTCTCTCACCTCTTCAATCTGTTCAAAATGCTGCTGCACGATGCATATTCTGTGAGAGCCGCTATTCTCACATTACCCCTCTCCTCAAGTCGCTTCATTGGCTCCCTGTCCGTTTCCGAATACAGTTTAAACTCTTCTTGCTAATCTACATGTGCATTCGCTCTGAAGCCCCCCGATATCTCTCCTCACTCATCTCTCCCTAGTCTCCCCCTGTGATCTCCACTCATTGGGCAAGCCCCTCATATCTGTACTCTTCTCTTCCACTGCCAACTCCAGACTCTGTTCCTTCTTTCTTGCGGCGCCGTATGCCTGGAACAGGTTGCCTGAATCAATATGTCATGTTCCGTCCCTGGCAGTGTTCAAATCAAAGATAAAGGCCCATTTTTTTTAAACTGCTTTCAACTCTTAATTCCCCCTCACTGCTATTCAGATACCTATACCCACTATAACCTCCCCAACCCTGAACTATCCTGTCTAAATTAGATTATAAGCTCTTCTGAGCAGGGCCTATTGTATGTTAAAATGTACAAGGCTGCGTACACCTTTCAGCGCTATAGAAAGAATAAATCGATTATTGTAATGCTCCATGTAAGGGAATAGCCCACAAAGAATCCAGACGTTTACAGATTATCCAAAATGCTTCAATTAAACTCATAATGAAAGCTAAGAAATTTGACCCTGTGACACCCTCAGGACCATAAGGATCGTAGGCCAATTTTTGTGGTTTTGACGACATTTTTATGGTAAAAAGGGCTTGCAGATGCCAAAAAATTGATTTTTTTTGTGTGAAATATCATTATTTTTTTTTAAAAAAATCACACTTCTGGCTTATGGACAGTGTGGCAAGTGAATCTTCTCGTCAATCTGGCAACGACGCTAATGAATGAATGTCGGAACCAGTTTGTTTACATAAAGGCAGTATCATATGGAATCCGTACATATCAAATTTAGAACTGTAGACTATCCCAATCAATATTTATAGGATTTTAAAGTTATGGGACAAATATGTCCCTTGGTCCTGAAAGGGTTAAGAAAGCGCATTGGCTTCCAGTTGCTCACCGTATAACATATAAAATAAGTCTGCAAACTCTCAAATCTCTTCTTTATAAAACTCCCGCCTTCATTCATAGACTCTTGATTCCTTACACTCCAACAAGATTACTTAGGTCAAACAACCAACATTTATTAATTGTTCCCTCTTTCAAAAACATTAACCACAGAGGTAATTAATCTTTTCTGTCACAGCCCCCCAAACATGGAATTTCCTTCCTATTCATTTAAGGGAAGAACGCAACCTAGACAGATTCAAGAGCAAGTTAAAATGCTTTCTTTTTAAAGATGCATTTGACTGCTAGAAAGCTAGATTAGGAGCTTCAATTGAATCCTATTTCCCAACTTATATGAAGCCCACCGCTCTCACCCTTCCTTTTGGGGTTTTTTTCCCCTACTTGTCTTATTTACTGTCAACAACTTGTATTTCTTTCCCCATTTCTTCCTTTTGTTTAATATGTTTTGTCAGGTTAGTCTTATTCGTTTGTTTTGTTTCCCCCAGAAATTTAGCAATTTTACTTTTTTATACATTGCTTAGAATTTTGAATAAGCGATTAATCAAATTTTTAATAAACTTGAAACTAGTAGTAGTAGTAGTAGAAAAGGTGATGGCGAAAGCTAGAAGGATGCTAGAGTGCATGGCCAGTAGGAAAAAGGAGGTATTAATGCCCCTGTATATTGTGTACAATTCTGGAGGCCGCACCTTCAAAAGATATAAAAATGATGGAGTCAGTCCAGAGGAAGGTTACTAAAATGGTGCGTGGTATTCATCATAAGGTGTATGGGGACAGACTTAAAGATCTCAATCTGTATACTTTGGAAGAAAGGCGGGAGAGGGGAGATATGATTTAAATACCTAAGTGATGTAAATGCACATGAGTTGAGTCTCTTTCATTTGAAAGGAAGTTCTGGATTGAAAGGACATAGAATGATATTAAGAAGTGATAGGATCAGGAGTAATCTAAGGAAATACTGGTTGGTAGGAGTGTGGAACAGTTTCCCAGATGAGGTGGTGGAGATAGAGACTGTGTCTGAATTCAAGAAAACCTGGACTAGGCACGTGGGATCTCTTACACTTAATGGGCCGTTTGGCCTTTATCTGCCATCATGTTTCTATGTTTCCAAGTAGCCATGATAGACGTGGTCCTATGGGCAAAGGCTCACATGCGTCCTCTCCAGAGTGCTCAGCTATCACATTGGTCACCTCAGTTGGACTCCCTGAAGATATCTCTGCCATGGACTCCTGAAGCCCGGGCCAGTATGGGCTGGTGGCTCTGCCCACAGGCATTATCAAGGGGCAAGCCTCTCAGAATAACTTTGTGGGTAATTGTGACAAAAGATGCCAGCCTGTTCAGCTGGGGGGCTCACTGCAACAGATACCCTATTCAAGGATGTTTCTCGGCCTCCCAGAGCGCTCAAGATCAAATGCCTAGAAACTGTTCTTAACAACTGCAAGGCTAGAACCAAAATCAAAAAGAAACACCATACTTATTTTGTATATAAATGTGACGTGAAAGCGTGCTCAGTTTTCAGTTCAACGGGGCTCTGTTTCAGGTAGAAAAAAAACCCCTTCATCAGGAATCGTAAGTTCCAATGTAGATCTCCAGCAGGTTGGCGGCAAGATGAAAAAACGTCATTTTCATCTGTGAGAAAATCAAAACTCACAGCTAATGTTATTTATCTGCTCAGGAGGGAACTGGTGGGTTATACTGATTTGTGGAGATTTTTTGACCTATGATGACAGTGAGTTTACATTGACACAGCTTTATGCTGTTTGTATGTCCCCTGTGTGGTTTTGAGGTCTTTTTTTCCTCCACTTTTGATTATTGGAGTGGCCCACCAGCCTCTTCCTTAGCAGAAGAGAGTTGCTTTTGATATTGTTCTGATTGTCTCCCAGCTCTTTTCCTGTGGTATAAAGTACACTTCTCTACACCCCACTTAAGCCCTTTTAAGTTTGCAGTAAGCATGCTTAGACTACTACTACCATAGGCAGTGGAATGCTATTTGGTTGGTGAGGAGGGCCCAGGATCTTCGCCCTAGCCCCAGTGGAATCCAGCGGCACGGCCTGTCACCAGCTCTCAACTCCACCTCCTCCTGGCGTTATACTTTAAATCTTTGAGGCAGCCGTCACGCACGTCAACGAGCAAGCTTGTCCCCGGAAGTAGAATGAAGGGTTCCGGGGCAGGCCTACTCGTTGACGCTGCACGGTGGCTGCCCCGAAGATATAAAGTACAACAATGAGAAATGGGTGGGAGGGCAGGCACCAACCATCAACTGCCAATTTGGGGGGAGTTCCAAGGCCTCTGTGGTCTCTTCCGTTTAGACTCCTATGATTGCTACTACTACTATTTATTATTTCTATAACGCTGAAAGGTGTATGCAGCGCTGTACATATAACATGTAATAGACAGTCCCTGCTTACAATCTAATTTGGACAGACAGACAGGACATATAGAGGTTGGAGAGTCACTTGCAGAGAGTATGATAGGATGACTAAAGGTAATTTTATGGTGAGTGGGAGTTAAAAGCTATGATTTAATAGCAGTATATCAAATGTTCTAAACAAATAAAAAAATAAAGCTATATAATGTAATAAAAAACAAAATCTGCCTGATATTTAACTGCAGCAGTCAGCAATTAGGCAAAACGCCGGCCTCCACAGTTCAAATAAAACCAGATGTTCAATGCCGATACCTGTATGTAGCCATGACTATCCATTTCAGTGCCAACCTGAAAGTGCTATACGGTTAGTGACCATATTCATGCTGCTAGTTTTCCCCTCCTGTTACAAAACAGTAGCACGGCTTTTGGCGCCTTTTTTGGCGGTAACAGCTACGACAGTCACTGTGAGCGTCGGAGCTGTTACTGCTGTGGCTGGCGCTAGAAACCGTTTTGTAAAAGGGAGGATTTACTTGCTTAGTGGTCTGAATATCAGTGTTAATCTCCATTTCTTTCCAAGTTCATCACATGGACCACCCCCAACACTGTCCAGATAATGCGAAGGAGATTAAGAGGAAATGCTTAATAGTACTATAAAGTTAGGGCTCCTTTTACTAAGCTGCGATAGCGGTTTTAGCGCGGGTTTAGCGCACGCTAAAATCCTGCGTGCGCTAAAAACGCTATCGCAGCTTAGTAAAAGGAGCCCTTACTGCTGTAGCGAAAACAATCATAAACTTAATTTGAAATAAAATGAGCTACAGGTTAAAAAAGTTCTGAAATAAGCATATTTGTAGCTGTTGTCTAAAAAGTAAATAATCATCCTGACTTCCTAATCTCAAGATATGCCAAAAGACTGTACCTGAGTTTATACAAACCTTTTGTTGATGTTCTTGGCAGTGTGGTTTGGGTGGCGATGGGGCTGATTTGTGAAGTATGCACTTTTTTTGGTGACGGGACAATCGCGCACCAGACACCAGCGCGCCGACAATCGAGCGCTGACAATTCAGCGCAAGACACCAGCGCGCCGCGGGTAAACTTAGTTTTAAAGAGCTCCGACTGTTCGCGCTGCCATTGGGGGGGCGTTTGGGGGGTGCAACCCCCCACAGTATAGAGAAAGTGGAACTTTTCCTGAAAAAAATCGGAAAAAGTTCAGTTTTCTCTATAATGGAGGGTTCCAACCCCCCAAACCCCCCCCCCCCAAACCCCCCCCCCCAACAGCAGCGCAAACACTATGCAGTAAAGTGTGTGGGGGAGGGATTTCCCACTCACACCCCGCTTCGGAGCTCTTTAAAACTAAGTTTTCCCGCGGTGTGCTAGTGTCTTGCGCGGAATTGTCGGCGCGCTGGTGTCTCGCACGCGATTGACTATGAACCCTTTTTTTATAAACCGCCCATCAGAGCTATCTGAGTGGTTTATAACTACAATAAATCTTAAAGGGGGAGGAAAAGAAAGGAAGCATACAAATAGAAAGGAAGAGTCAATTATAGAGAGGGATGGGGAGAACTACAGTGTTTTACATAAGAACATAAGACTAGCCTTATTGGGTCAGACCAGTAGCCTGTTCTCACGGTGGCCAATTCAGGTCCCTAGTACCTGGCCAAAACCCAAGGAGTAGCAATATTCCATGCTACCAATCCAGGGCAAGCAGTGGCTTCCCCCATGTCTTTCTCAATAACAGACTAGGGTCTTTTCCTCCAGGAACTTGTCCAAATCTTTCATAAAACCAGCTACGCTATCCGCTCTTACCACATCCTCTGTCAACGTGTTCCAGAGCTTAACTATTCTCTGAGTGAAAAAAAATTTCCTCCTATTGGTTTTAAAAGTATTTCCTTGTAACTTCATTGAGTGTCCCCTAGTCTTTGTAATTTGAAGGGAAAATGGGGAGGGAGAGAGGGAATTCATACACACAGGCAGTCCTTTCCGTTGGGAGAGTAAAGTTCAGATTTGGTATGAATGAATGGTTCAGATTTTCTGCATGAATGATGAAACTGAGTTGTGTGCATCGACAGGGCCCCTTTTGCAAAGCCATGGTGGCAGTTCCCCTGTGGCAAATGCACTGAAGCCCATTCAGTTCCTATGGGCATTGGCACATTTGCCACAGGCTTTGTAAAAGGGGCCCGTATTTTGTACAATGCACGTGTGCCTGCATAGAGTACACACACACGATTTATTCCTTTGGAGAAGGTGTAAATTTGTGTGTGGACCTTTGCGAGCTGCTGGGGTATGTTCTGGGAGTCTATTTGATCAAAGCCACCTGTGCTATCGTTATGAAATAATCAAGCAGCATTTTTAGAGGAGCAGTGAGATGATAGAGGTTGCGATGCCTTGACACAGCTTATTTGCAAAACATGAGTCATGTCGGTAGACCGTCCCCCTATCTGGCAAAACTAAGTACAAAGCTAATTTTTAGGTTGAACTTTAATCCCCTCTCTTTTACAAAACCATGCAAGAGGTGTTTACCGCCGGCTGGCGTGCTGAATGTTCTGTGCTACTCTGATGATCACAGAGTTCCTCTGAGCGCCAGAGCAGTGCAGAGCATTCGGCGCGCCGACCGGCGCTAAACACCTCTTGCATAGTTTTTAAAAGGGTGGAAGGGGGTTAGTATTTGTGCATTGCTTTTTTTTAAAGTGAATTTATGAGCTGTTAGCTCTCTTAAAAGTTTGAGTGTCTCTATATATGAAAGTATACTGAATGAGAGTGGGATAGGTGACGAGAAGATGTATAAATCCCCAGCGAATGAGAACATTTGATTCGCTTGTGGGTGACATCGCTGAGGTCCCTGAAGAAATTAGGAAATGTTATCAAAAGTGAATTTGAGCAAGTTGATTGTTTCTACAGGCTTACACTATCTTTATAAAATAGGCACATTTTCCCAATTTTGATAGATATCTAAGAAGCTGGAATGCTAAAAAAAAAAATAAAAAAAGAGAGGAAACTGACAAAATCCCTTCATTACCAGTATCTTTCTTTTTTTTTCATAATCTTTATTCATTTTTACATCTTACAACAAGTGTATCAATAAATTGACAATTAAAATTGAGTACATCACTTGAATTTCTTTCATATTTAACAGTAATACATAAAATTTAACCCCTTCCCTCCCACCCTTACCATAACATATGTAATATTTTTTTACTTTTCTAATCTAACGGCCCCTTTTACAAAGCCGCACAGCAACAGCCCCGAAGCCCTTTAAATCTCTATTGTCTTCGGGGCCGTTAGTGCGGCTTTGTAAAAGAGGCCGTAAATTACTGTTGAACATTCCTTTTAAAAAAAAAAAAAAAACCCCAGATCAAAATAGGTGAGATTAGGTTAAAAAAAAAAGAGAAAAGTTTATATAGAAGGCACAAGATTGTGGCATGGACTTCCTGATGAGTTACGGAACATTAACCCCACCTTTTACAAAACTGCAAAAGCAGTTTATAGTGCCAGCCCGTAAGCTGAATGCTCCACACTGCTCCCAACGCTCATAAGAGTGTCGGGAGTAGCGCAGAGCATTCAACGCGCCAGCCAGCGCTATAAACCACTTTCGTGGTCTTGTAAAAAGGGGGGATAGTTATCTACTGTTCAGGAAATTACTCAATGCATGTTTATTTCATCAGGCTTTTTATTAAGTTTGGTTTGAATTACTTTGCTGTTTAATTTTATTTTGTGGTTCAGTTGTTTGGATTGTTTTATGTTTTAAATTTATTGTGAATGCAATTTTGTAAACTGCCTAGGACCAAGGATAGTGTGTTATAATTTTTCTTTTTAATTAAATAAACAAGAAAAAGTGGGAAAAGTACATAGAATATAGCTTATGGCAGGGCTGCCCAAGTCCGGTCCTCGAGATCTACTGGCAGGCCAGGTTTTCAGGATATCCACAATGAACATGCATGAGAGAGATTTGCCTGCACTGCCTTCTTGGTATGCATATTCATTGTGGATATCCTGAAAACCTGGCCTGCCAGTAGATCTCGAGGACCAGATTTGGGCAGCCCTGGCTTATGGAATTCTTTCCAAGTGTGTGTGTGTCTGACTCGTGCACTGCCAGCCTTTAATACACATCAAGTCCTGACTGACAGGTAAGAGAGCTTTCCCAGGTGTGATAACAGCAGAGCCTGCGTTTTTCTCCATGGCATCTGCCTAAAGAGACAGCACTCTTATTTCAGCAAGAAAGTTACCATCCTCCCACTCTCCTCCCCCTTTTATTTTTATAAAGATCTTATTTCAGGGATTCTCGACTTGGTCTTTTAGGTTTGCATGTTTTAAGGATGACAAAGTCATGCATACTACATCTGCAAATAAAGCAGATTCTGCATTCCTTAGATATCTTGAAGGAAGGACCTAAGCGCCGTCATCCCATTCAAATAAAGATCCCATTGTGCATGTATTTGATTAGCATGGTTGGAGAGCTACTCATACTGGTTGAGAGTGCCTTCCAGAGGTATCAAGGGACTCAGCCCATACCAAGAAAACATTCCCCAGACCATAACGCTGCCACCATCAGCTTGTGTACATTCAACAATGGTTGCTGGGTGTTTGTTCGCATCGGTATCACACCTGACACGCCAACATCCATCCATTAGATGGAGCTCAAAACGTGACTCATCAGAGAAGGCAACCCTCTGCCAGTCAGTGCAAGTCCAATGTCTGTACTCCTGTGCAAATTGCAGTTTGCGATGGACCCAGAAAAGGCATAAGAATAACCTTACTGGGACAGACCAATGGTCCATCTAGCCCAGTATCCCATCTTCATGATGGCTAATCCAGGACACAAGTACCTGGCAAAACCCCAAATAGTAGCAACATTCCATGCTACCAATTCAGGGTATACAGTAGCTTCCCCCATATCTCAATAGCAAACTATGAACTTTTCCTTCAGGAACTTGTCCAAACCTTTTTTAAAACCAGTTACATTAACTGTCCTTACCACATCCTCTGCCAAAGCATTCCAGAGATTGACTATTCACTCAGTGAAAAAATATTTCCTCCTATGGGTTTTAAACATATTTTCCTGTAACTTCACTGAGTGTCCCCTAGTCTGTAATTTTTGATGGAGTAAAAAATCGATCCACTTGTACCTGTTTTACAGCATTCAGGATTTTGTAGACTTTAGTCCTATTTCCTCTCATCCATCTCTTTTCCAAGCTGAAGAGCTCTAACCTCTTTAGTCTTTCCTCATATGAGAGCTCCATCCCCTTTATTATCCTAGTTCTTATTTTAACTAGAATTTACCTAAGGCAGGAAGAGAAAAAATTTTGTGACTGACTGGAATGCTGTTTTCATGTAGGTTTCTACTTTACCAACCTATCCCTAAAATACAAAGGACCCACATCACTGTAAAGTCTGAACATCAAACACAGCCACTTGAACCTAATGCATAAGTCCACTGATAATAATCAATGTAGAGATTACAAAGGGGGGGAAGGGATCCTGTCATACCATAAACTATGGGTTACCATCTTATTTGCTAAAGTTTGAATTCTTTGCAGCCTGATGACTATTTTTTAGGCATTGTGATTATCAGGTAACTCAGAACAACTATTTGCATCACTCTGTGGAAGTCCTAATGTCTTTTAAAAAATGCTGAAGGGTTCCTCAGTCTCCTGAAAGTCTTTCTATTTATGTATATTTTTGTGAATTTATTTCACATCTTTTCGGTAGTAGCTCAGAGCAAGTTCCATTCAGGTATGGTCTCCTAAAGACTTAACAATCTGCCCCTTGAGATTCCAAGGTTAATGGCAAGTCAAGTATGAGTCCCAGACTTTGTGCATGTTCCCTAGTAGAAAAAAATCCCCATTAAAAGTATGTAACTGAGGGCAGGGTGCAAAGGGAGAAGGCCCCCCCCAAACAGATTTTAAATGAAATGGTGCCTATGCAGATCAACCTTTTAGTCTTATACTGGCGTTTATTGTACAAAATGTCTGCTCCCCCTGCCATCAAAATTTGGTTACACTTCTGCTGAGAGGATCTCTTTCTTATCTTTATTACGCTTAAGATGTTGCTTCTTCCTGTCTCAGGTCTGTAACAAGCTAAAAAGTCCTAATTTCTACATAAAGTCTTGTTTCCGATTTCTGCTACATCCTATTTCTGAGTGTGTCAAAACAAGCTCGCTCTGAAACAGATCAGTGGTGGTTCTGTAATCTATCTTCAGGGATCTTAAACCATTTGGGTTTTAGGAAGTAGTTGGGTTAATTTCAGGCCTCTTCACTGTGAGTATTCTGAAAATCTTGACTGTAGAGTCTCCGAGGATAAGTTTTGGAAAACCACATGTTTAGCTAATATGATCCAGACTCCTCCAATCTATCTTCTTGGGTTTCTTTAACATGAGTAAGAGAAGACCGATTGTGAGAGAAATTGACAGAAGTCTTCTAATACATAAAGGGGTTCATAATCGAAACTTAAACATGTCTAAAAACCTGCCCAAGTTGGCACTTGGACGACCTAAAAGATAGGTTGTCCAAATGTCGATAATCAAACACATTTCTGGATGTATCCAGGGACTTTTTAGGCCTTTGAATGTCACTGTGCACCCAGAGCTAAAAGGGGTGTATCTGGAGGAGCCTAGACTTAGTTGTCCTGCAGAGATAATCAAATGTTTCATGAGACTTCCTGGACAAAACTTATATGTTGTGAGTTAGATGATGTAAAAGCAGGTATATGTGCCAAAAAGGTATCCAAAGTGACCAGATAACCAGTGCAGAGACAAAGTAAAGACCCCCACACACTCCCCCAGTGATCACTAAACCCCCCCCCTCACACCCCCTTAAATATCAGAATAAAAACATACATACCTCTCTCTGGAACATCAGCACCTGCATACAGGTGTCTTAAGTATCCTGGGGGTGGGTGGGCTAGTGAACCATAGAGAGCAGGACCCAGGCCCATAAGCCACTCTAACCACTATATTCATGGTGGAAAATGTGAACCAAGTTTCAAGTTTAATCATATATTTGATTAAACGCTTATCCTAGGATACTAAGCGTTGTACAATGATAATAAAAACTTTTATAGACAAACAAACAAACAAAAAACCCCCATACCCTACTGTACTGCTGTATAGGTGGCATCTGCAAACATAAGGGCTATTGGTGTTTTAAACAGATGGGTATAGTGTGTTTAGGGGGGATTCATCACAATCTATAAGGGAATTCTGTTGAGATATTTATGTAACACCCTTTTTGTAAAGTACACTGCAGTACCCTGTAAGGTGCCCCACTGCTCTGTTGCCATGTCTGAGTGGCCAGTCCATCACAATTCTGGCCCCTCCCAAGTCCAAATGGTCTTGTTCTGGGCGTTTGGGACTTAGATGAATTTCTGGTCGAAAATGTGGTATAAAGATAGACATACTGGCAGTCTGGATGATCAACTGCCTGGTTGTCCAGTTAGATCAGTGATCTCAAAATCAAACCCTTTGCAGGGCCACATTTTGGATTTGTAGGTACTTGGAGGGCCTCAGAAAAAAATAGTTAATGTCTTATTAAAGAAATGACAATTTTGTATGAGGTAAAACTTTATAGTTTATAAATCTTTCCTTTTGGCTAAGTCTTAATAATAATATTGTAATTTATAGCTAAAGAGACATATGATCAAGAAACTGTTTTATTTTACTTTTGTGATTATGATAAACATACCGAGGGCCTCAAAATAGTACCTGGCGGGCCGTATGTGGCCCCCGGGCCGCGAGTTTGAGACCACTGAGTTTGAGCATTCGGGGCTGCTCCTCTCTTCGGCCCGGTGACTTTGGGCAGCGTGGGAGCCCTGCTCCGCCCCTGAATTCCCCTGCTGGACCGAATTTTCTTCAAGAGCAGCACCTCTGCCATCGGGTGCTGCTCCTCACTCCAACCGCCACTTTGGGCCGCATGGGAGCCGTTGCTCCGCCCCTGAAGCCCAGAGACTCTCATCGCTCTCCTCAGAAGCAGCTCCCTGCCTTCGGGGCTGCTCCTCTCTTCGTCCCGGTGACTTTGGGCAGCGTGGGAGCCCTGCTCCGCCCCCAAATTCCTTCACTCTGGCCTCTTATCCTCCTTCTTTGCTCCCTCACAAACACTTCCCACTCCCAAAAACCTCTTCCCCAAACTCTCCCGATGCTACATTCCCCAACAACATCTGTCCTGGGCTGAGAATTCCCATGCTAGTATCCTCCAGACCCCATCATTTCAAAAAGCACCGAGGTGCAATCCTCTCCTCCCTAAAACCTGTTCCCCCAGCAAACCTGCCCATCCTTACCTCTGACTCTCTCACCCCAGTCCCTACTCTCTATTGTAATGCCAGGTCCGTCAGAAATAAGACCCAAATAGTAAAAGATTTACTTGAGGATTTTGATCCGGGTTTTTTGTGCATCACTGAATCATGGATCGAAAAAGATGACTTACTCACACAAAATGAACTCTATCCCCCAGGCTACCACGGTCTTTTCTCTCCTAGATTAAATCGAAAAGGAGGAGGTCTAGCCCTTCTCTACAAATCATTCTTTAATGTTGAGCTCTTAGAAAAGGGTAGTCACCCCTCCCTGGAATTCATGCTAGCCTCAATAAACGACGAACTTCACCCCCACCCATTAGGCATCCTGCTACTTTACCGCCCACCCAACCCCTGGAATAAATCCTCTGACTTTGTTCTTGAGACCATAACAAAGGCCTATCTAAAATTCCAAAGACTACTGATCATAGGTGACATAAACCTTCACCTAGACGACAACACCAACAATGACTCAACTGAGTTCAAAGACTTCCTCACCTCCTTAGGCTTCACTGCTTCCCCGCCCACCTCTACCCATGAAAAGGGGCACTCCATTGACATCATTAGCTTTCTTGACCTGACTGAGCATAAAACTTCCACAGATACGACCCGTTGGGAACATGTCCCCTGATCGGATCACCTCCTAGACTCTTTCCGCCTCCCTGTCTTCATGTCAGCCCTTGATACTCCAACTCGTGCCACAAACTCCATCACCTACCGCAAAAAGATCTCAAATGAACTATTCTGGTCCCAGTTTCTCAACAAACTCCCTCCCCTTCCCACTCTCACGAACCCTGACTCATTCTGGCACAACTGGGTGACTCTTTCCGAATCCACGTACCGTGCCCTTGCCCCTCTAACCACTAAACCCATCTCCTATTCTCACAAGGCTCCCTGGTACCTCCCTTACCACAGAGAATTAAAACAGAAATGTCGGGCCCTGGAACGGAGATGGAAAAAATCAAAATCCCCCCTAGATAAGCAATCCTGGAGAGAAAACATCAAATCCTACAACTCCATACTAAAAAAAGCTAGGAAGAATTACTATGGAGACAAAATCTCCAGGTCAAAAAACCAAAACAGTACACTGTTCCACATCTGGCGGAACCTAACTTCTAAAAATGACTCCGCCCCCTCCCCCCCTCCCATCTCCAAATGACCTAGCCAAATTTTTCAACGAGAAGATCACTACCATAAAGAGCTCGTTTCCCTCAGCTATCTCCTACAACTCTCTCCCCCCGAAAGACTCCGATGCTATCCCTGCCGACAGATCATGGACTACATTCGAACTTGTATCCAAGACCCAGATCTCTAAACTTTGCTTCAAACTTAAATCCTGCAAGTGCATCCTAGATCCCTTCCCATCCTACCTTTACGAAAAAATCCCTACACAGGCCATCTCTTCCCTTACTAACCTCATAAACAAAGTCTTACTATCAGGGCCTGTCCTCCACCGAAATGGGACACATTGCCTTATCCCCTCTTCTGAAAAAACCCGATCTTGACCCTTCCTCACCATCGAACTATCGCTCCATAGCAAACATCCCTCTTTTAACAAAATTTCTAGAGACCATAGTCGCCACTCAGCTCTCCTCTTACCTAGAGAGATTCTCCATTCTCCAACACTACCAATACGGATTTAGGCCCAATTTCAGTACCGAGTCTCTCCTAGTTTCCCTAATCTCAAAGGTGCAACAACTACACGCCCGAAACAAATTTGCTGTTCTCCTACAGTTTGATCTCTCCGCGGCTTTCAACGTCGTGCATCACGACATACTAATCTACCAACTTTCTGAGATTGGGATAGACTCTTCTGTCCTAAAGTGGTTCTCAAACTTCCTTCGCGATCGTTCCTACATTGTCAACACAAACGGCTCCAAATCCGCTTCATGGACACCATCCTGTGGTGTTCCACAGGGCTCTCCCCTATCCCCTATTCTCTTCAACATGTATATGACCTCCCTGAAGCTCCTTAAACTATCCCCCCTTGAAACAATTTACACATATGCAGACGATATCCTCATCCTCCTCGAAACAGATCCAAACCTTACAAACCTCCAAGAGAACATCACATCATGCATAATGAGACTTCACGCCTGGTTCCTCTCAGTACAAATGAAATTAAATGAATCAAAAACAAAATTACTCTGGCTCGGCCCAAAATTAGCTCATCTGCCCGCCCTCTTCACCCTACCCACAGGCCCTGCTCTACACCTTGAGTTCTCAAGCAAGGTCCTTGGCATCACTATCGACTCCTCCTTTCCCTCAACGATCACCTGAATTCCCTGGCAAAATCTTGTTTTTTCAGCCTCCACATGCTGAGGAAAGTTAGATCCTATTTTCACCAAAAGCATTTCACTGTCCTTGTACAATCCATCATCCTATCCAAACTCGATTATTGTAACGCCATCTACTTAGGCCTAACGAAAAAAAGTCTTCGCGGACTCCAGCTTATCCAGAACACTGCGGCTAAGCTGATTTTTGCTAAACGCAAATATGACCACGTCTCCCCTCTACTTACCAATCTTCACTGGCTCCCAGTACTTTCCAGAATTCATTTCAAATGCTCCTGCCTGGTTTTCAAGATTATTCACGGCATCCTTCCGCCCCTAATCCCTCTATCCTTCCTCGCCCCAACACCAACTACCACCAGATCTGCCCACAGACATAAACTATCCTTCCCCTCTCTACACGGCATCCTCCACGCAGGTAAACTGGGTAGATCCCTCCTCTCCAAAATCACCAGCCTCTGGAACGACCTCACTGTCCCGCTGCGGAACCTGGACTCCCTCCAACTATTCCGAAAACAACTGAAAACCTGGCTTTTCTCTAGCATATAATAATCTCTTCTCCTGATTACATCCCCTCTTTTTATGCTTTGTAAACTCTTTCTCTTCTCTCTTCCCATATTTTTTTAAACTTTGTAAACCGTGTCGAGCTCCACTTCAGTGGAGAAGATGCGGTATATAAACCTAAGGCTTAGTTTAGTTTAGTTTAGATGATTTTCAAAAAAAAAAATTCTAGACTTTTTTTCGAGAATGGACATTTTTCTACTGCCAACTTTGACCGTATAGCGCCATATGTCCAAATCATTTCTATTGATTATGCCCTTCAAAGGAAAGGGAATGTGGAATAACTGATCTCTCTCTTAAGGATGAGACAAAGAGTCAAGGGCTTGAATGCCAGCAGGGAAGACTGAGGTTAGATCATAGGGAAGGCTTTCGAACTATAACCCTGGTAGTAGTTGAAGGGTAAAGAGGATGGGATTTGTATACTGCTTTTTTGTGTGGTTTACACAATCAAAACAGTTTACATATTTTAGAAAGGTACTTATTTTGTACCTTGGGCAATGAAGTGTTAACTGATTTGCCCAGAGTCACAAGGAACTGCAGTGGCACTGGAACTCACAACCGCAAGGTGCTACGGCAGCTCCTCTAATCACTGGGCCACACCTCCATTTTTCTGGAGGTACTTTGGGAAACAAGATTAAGGGTATACCAGATGGGGAGAGTGTGGCGCAGTGGTTAAAGCTACAGCCTCAGCACCCTGAGGTTGTAGATTCAAATCCATGCTGTTCCTTGTGACCCTGGGCAAGTCACTTAATACCTTCATTGCCCCTGTGAGTCCACCAGGACAGAGAGGGAAACATGCTTGAGTACCTGAATAAATTCATGTAAACTGTTATAAGCTGCCCTGGGAGAACGGTATCGAAAATTAAATAAATAAACTGTAGCTGGCTGAGAACCAGGGTCAAATCCCACTGATTCTCTAGGAGGATCTTGGGCAAGTCACTTAACCCTTCTTTTCTTCAAGTACAACCTTAGACCGTAAGTCATTGTTTCCCATTCTTTTTGTGGCTGTGACCCCTATGATTATGGCCAAATAAAATTGTGTGACCCCCCCCTACCCCCAGAGGTGCCGAATAATGATGCACCTACGGAAAGTCCATCTAGGTCATGACCCCATTTGAGGCTCTGACCCACAGTTTGGAAAGCTCTGTTGTAAGCCCTCTGGGGACTGGAAAATACCTATTGTACTTGAATGTAACTCACATTGAACTACTGAGAAAAGCGAGTGAAATCCAAAATCCCCTTTCCCCATCTGTCTGGGATGGGTTAGAGTAGGGGTAGGGAACTCCGGTCCTCGAGAGCCGTATTCCAGTTGGGTTTTCAGGATTTCCCCAATGAATATGCTTGAGATCTATGTGCATGCACTGCTTTCAATGCATATTCATTGGGGAAATCCTGAAAACCCAACTGGAATACGGCTCTTGAGGACCGGAGTTCCCTACCCCTGGGTTAAAGACTGTGGATGCTGACAGGAGGCCGGGGGCCATGTGCCCTCTTCTCCCCCCCCCTCACCGCAAGATTCCTTCCATGACTTGTGATGATCTTCTTAGGTTCCTTTCCTCCTCTCTTTCTTGAAATCGGTAATGTTAACAATTATGGGGGAAACTTTTCAAACTGTGTACACTGGGAGAGATAAATAGCAGAGGTCCACTTTACCTCCAAGATTTACACCAGTGCTGAAAGTGGAAGCAGGCAGGTACCAAGTCCATGCAGTTGCTCACACCTAACTTTTCTGCTGGACGGCCACACCTGGAGTTGAAAAGGCCATTTCCGGGCATTAATTTCCTGAAACATGGCCTCAAGAGCACCTTCTCTCAGCGTGACTGTAGATGCATTAAGAGACAGCTGATTTAGACAGCCTAATAAACATGAGTACAGAGCTTTTTGCATCAGTTAATCTGCCTGACAAGTGCCCTCCATCTGTACATAACTATTTTACTCAAATTAAAACTGATAGAACTGTTGAATGGTTTTGCATTCTGACAGTTTGTGCTGCACTGAAAAAAAAAATGAAATTAAGCAGGTTTTATGTTTGCTAAAAATCATGGACAGGACTTCAAATATGCACTCTTCTCTGAAAAATATTTTTATTAGACAGATTATCTGGCTTTATTGCTGGCCATGCTCAAGCTTGCTTAAAATCCTAGTGCTTTTAAATTATTTTTAAAGCCAAAAAACCCCTGATGACCTTGGCTGTCTCACATTAAACATGCATTGGTATATACTTTGGAAGAAAGGCAAGAGAAATATTTAAATGCCTCTGTGGTATAAATGCCCAGGAGTCAAGCCTTTGAGTTGAAAGAAAACTCTGGAATGTCGCAGCATAATATTAAGGTGAAAGGGGTCAGGAGTAAGGGGTCAGGAAATATTTATTTATGGAGTGAGTGGAATAGCCTCCCAGGACTATGAGCTACTTTTACAAAGGCGCGTTAGGGCCTTAACGCGTGGAATAGCGCTCGCTAAAATGCCCCGCGCGCTAGTCGCTACCGCCTCCTCTTGAGCAGGCAGTAGTTTTTCAGCTAGCGCACACACACTAATTTTGTGCATGCGCTAAAAACGCTAGTGCATCTTTGTAAAAGGCGCCCTATATCTGAATTCAAGAAAGCATGGGACAAACACAGAGGGTGTCTGAGGGAGAGGAAGGGATTGCAGAACTCAGTAGGTATAGCTGAGCAGACTGGTAGGGCATATGGTAGGGGTTAAATCATCAATCTGTAGAATTCTTATTCAGTCTATAGAAGAATTTCTTCTTTCTGATTCAAAAACTAATCAACAACTGGTAAGTCATTATTTACTTATCCTTTATTGTAGTTTAGTTGCTTGCCCCAACAATTGTGTGCCCGACTGGACCCGTTTCGCCTAAACAGGCTTTCTCAAGGGTTCCAACAGGGAGCACTATTCAGTACAAATATAAAGAAAACTTTAATACAAAAAATTTTATACAATGTTACCCTAAAACTATGTAATAACTTATAAATTCATCTAATCATCACAGTAAATACATATATTGATTAATCTAAACATCTTCTAAATACATAATCAAACTCAAAATTTAAAATTTAAAACCTAATATACACCCTCCACTTCATATTATTAATCCTTAAACATCATCTGTTAAATCCTAAATTGATAATAATTGCATAATGAAATTCTAGAACAATTCATGTAAATTTAAGGGCACTTAATCAATAGAAAGATGCTTAACACCCTGATCCGCTATAGCAGATTCATTTAACATTTTTTAGGTCCCTAAATTAATTATTAAAACTAATCATTATATAGTGAAATCACCCATTCAGATAATGATAACAACAGGTTCAAATTAGAATTTAAAATTAAATTTAAAAGCCTTTCATAAATAAATGGATATTTAGATGGTATAACCCAAGCAAGAAAGCATGCTAATAAATAATAATTCATACCTAATATGCCTTCTTTAAATATTTAAGAATATAAATCACTAAAAAAACTCATCACACTGTGCAATGATAAAAATCATAATCAATAAATTAAACAGTAATGAAATACTAAACTCAAGCCATAAATACTCCTTAAATCAAAACTCCTTAATTAATTAAAAACAAGTGCTTATAATCCAGTCATTTAATGTAATTCAACTAGTTAACTGAATCCAGGTAATCATCATCAGTAAATTAAATTTGTCAGTGATAAAATAATCCACACAAACCATATATACTCTTTAAATTAAATTAAAACTCACCAATTATTAAAAACACAGTGCTAATAATCAAAACAATTAGTTAAATAAACCCAAGAGCTTTAAATTAATTCATTAAATATTGAAGCATAAAAATGATTATGCTTCAATTATCCTCACGGTACTGCTCAGGGCTGTGGAGTCGGTAGATAAATGTTCCGACTCCGACTCCTCAGTTTTTTATACTTCAGACTCCGACTCCGACTCCAGATACCCGAAATTTCCTCTGACTCTGACTCCTCGACTCCGACTCCACAGCACTGGTTAATTTTCAGATCGTTAAAATGGAATGTCAAGTTGAGAGAAATGAGCATTTTCGACACCACCTTCTTTTTGCTTTTAATCAAGGTTCTAAGGCCGCAGAAGCTGCTCGTAACATTTGTGCTGTGTATATAGTGGGTGCTATAGCTGAAAGAATCGCTCGTGATTGGTATGCCAAGTTCAAAAAATGGAGTCGGTAGATAAATGTTCCGACTCCGACTTCTCAGTTTTTTGTACTTCTGACTCCGACTCCGACTCCAGGTACCCGAAATTTCCTCCAACTCCGACTCCTCGACTCCGACTCCGACTCCACAGCCCTGGAACTGGTTCACCAACAAATGTGAATAGTTTATAAATTAATTATCTACTAGGTCTACCCATCCATTAATCCTTACCTAACATAAAAATACTTTAAATCATTATCAAACTAATATGAAAAATTGGTGTGATATTCATTTAGATCACTACCCAATTCATAATAAAACCGTTCTGACTCTGGCTCATACTCAAGATCGTAAATGATAGGAATATAACTCGAGCAGATTATAAACAGACTCTCATCTTAAGATCGCTTGAAAAAGGCAACGACTAAGACAAAACTCATTCCTTAACAGTTAACAAACCTTATTTTTGGCATCCTCATGTTTACAGGGCAGGAGCAGCTTTGCGTCGGATCGTCGTAACCGCGCGCCATTTACACTCCAGAGTGCATGCGCATTAAAAAATCATTGTGGTCAAGCGCAGGTGTATTAAGAAGGTTGTTACGTGGCGCTTACGTTCTCAACACATGCGCAGATTGTTTATATACGAGGACCCGAGAAATGTTTCTCGACCGAAAAGTCAGCTGTGCCAACACAAGCGCAGTCCACCAATGCGCATAAACACAAGAATTTAAAGAGCTCCTCTCTCCATGATAAATGCCACCGTAATAACAAACGACCCAAATCGCCAAATATTGTATCTAAAGTGCAATGGTAACTATAAAGTGCAATAGAAAAACGACTTCTAAATAACATCCCACCATGTTCACAAACGAAATCGCCAAATATTTTACCTACTTCTAAAAAGTTATTTAAAGTGCACAAGTGACTATAAAGTGCAATGGAAAGACAAAAGTGATATCCCATTATACTCATTTAAAAAATTGATTTAGGAGTATCATTCATATACTTTATAAAAATTAAATAAAGCGTTTCCAATCAATATATCCATTTAGTCCATTAGGCTCTACTGAATTCAATAAAAAATGTCCATTTGGTCTCTTTTTGTAATAGATTTCTTCTCCTGTCACCACCTCTTTTTTCTGATTTTACATGATCTATTGCCAAACATTTTAAATCTTCAAATTTATGTTGATATCTAATGTCTGGAGCTCCATCGGGGGTATCCGTGCTTGTGTGTGATGTCACCGCGTTCCATCCGCACATGGGCAGATGCCCTCCCGACGTCGTCCTGGAAGCTTCTCAAAACCTGGACAAAGTGCCGGGTGCTGAAAAGCTGTCCGGACATCCGACATGTCCTCTAAAAAGTGGGGATGTCCAGGGAAATCTGGTCATCTGGTAACCCTAGCATATGGTCTCTTTGCCATGGTTTTCTATGTCTTGTTTGTGTGTGGATTGTAAGTTCCTCGGAGCGAGACTATTTTTGTTTTATGTATCTCGACTGTGTTCTCTAGGTTGTAGTTCTGTAGCAGCAGTTGTGGTAATATTTCATTCTATTGGCCCTTCTAGATGGGAGGAGATGTAGGGCAGCTGAGCCTGACTCAAACCCACCAAGACCTGGTCTCAGCCCTGAAACTGTCAGGTATTTGCACTTCTTCTTTGCAGAGATGCTTAGTTGTTTTTTTGAGCAAAAAAATTCAAAGAAAGGCTGAGAGGCAGAATTAAGCAACTGCTAAGCTCTTGGCTTAGGAAGAGAAAGCAATTTGTATATTATACAACCCACACTCAAAGTTGTTTACATACAGGTGCTTCAAGCATTTTCCCTATCTGTCCTGCGGGTTCACTATCTATCTAATGCACCTGGCGCAATGGAGGATTAAGTGACTTGCCCAGGGTCACAGGGAGCAGCACATTTAAACCCACAACCTCAGGGCGCTAAGGCTGCAGTTCTAACCACTACACCACATAGAGGTAGAAGACACGTACAATTACAGAGATGCCAAGGGTGAACCATTCCGAAGAGTGAGATTTTTTTCAGATGGTGCACCCAGGGTATACATCTAGAACAGGGGTCTCAAAGTCCCTCCTTGAGGGCCGCAATCCAGTCGGGTTTTTAGGATTTCCCCAATGAATATGCATGAGATCTATGTACATGCACTGCTTTCAATGCATATTCATTGGGGAAATCCTGAAAACCCGACTGGATTGCGGCCCTCAAGGAGGGACTTTGAGATTCCTGATCTAGAATGATTTAAATGTAGTATTGCTTTGTAAATGAATCAAGGCCTCATTAAATGATATTGGCTTTTCGTTGAAGCTTCTGAAAGAATACAGACAAAGTGAGGAAGCAGGTTGAGTAATATTTTTGAGCTGAAAATTGTTTTCTACTCAGTAGTTAAAAGTGTGCACACCGGTTTCAGAGCACATGTGCCTGCAGGAAAGGAAAACGGGACAGAGGAAGCAGTAGGCAGGAAGGAGTGCTCATTTCTTCATTCTGGTTGGACCACTTGGTTTACTTCTCTAGCGCTTGCCTCTCATGAACAAGTTGAGTGCGCTCTGATGAGTGAGAAATAGGGCTGAAAGTGGGTGAGAGTGGAAAGCTTTCAAATGAGTGCGACACTTCTAATGAGTGAGATTTGGCATCTCTGCATTCAAGAGTGCCAAGTCTCAGAATTCTGTCCAGGACCCAATAGTGAACCTATCCTCTAGATCAGTGGTTCCCAGACCTGTCCTGGGGGGACCCCCCAGCCAGTCAGGTTTTCAAGATATCCCTAATGAATATGCAAATCTCTCTCATGCATATTCATTAGGGATATCTTGAAAACCTGACTAGCTGGGGGTCCCCCAGGACATGTTTGGGAACCACTGCTCTAGATCCAGCTGACAACTTCTGCCTCCAGATTTTTCCTTCAAAAAAAGAGGATGTGTGGTCTGCCCTGTTCCACCTCCCCCCCCCCCCTCCCGCAAACCTCGGCCCAACACAAACTTTGTCTCTTCAGGGCTGCGTCTGATGCGATGTGATGATGTCATGCATGCATGTGACGTCATTGTGTCACATCCACACATGCACAGATGCCCTCCAGATGCAGCCCTGGGCTCAACGCTTTTCAAAACCTGGACAAACTGCCAGGTTTTGAAAAACCATCCAGGCGCTTAAACAGTCCTCTAAAAAGAAGACATGTCCAGCTAAATCCAGACATTTGGTAATCCTAGTCATAAGGGATTGGGACTTGTATATCGCCTTTTTGTAGTTTTGCGACCACACTCAAAGTGGTTTGCATATAGGTACTTCAAGGAACACTGCAAATGAAGTTAAAAACAGGTCTGGTCTATCTAGTCACTCTGCTCCAAGTTAGGGTTATTAAGATGGCACACAAAACGTGTTTCAGTTTTGAATGCTGAAAGAGTGTCTTTCCTTTGTCCTTTCATGTTTTATGCCCATATTGATGTTATTGTTGCTCTGTGTTCATTCTTAGACCAAATCTTGGAAAACATTCTTCACAATGGTTCATTGGTCCCTGAAGAGACAGAATTCCTGGGTGCAGCTCGCAGGCCATGAAGGTAAGAATGTGGCCATTTCCTGGTCACAAAAGGGAGGAATATGGTAGAGATATTTAAATACCTGAAATATATAAATGTAAGGTAAATTTAAGGGTCATAATATGAAACTCTGAAGGGGAGTAGACTTAGAAATAACATCAGCAGATGTTTTCAGTGAAAGGATGGTAGACGCCTGGAATGACTTCCCAGAATGGATAGTAGATGCTAAGTGGTCTTCAAAGAGCATGGAAGATCCTTGCCTGCAAAAAACAAAGGGACCTAGAGGTACAACTGACTGTGAGATTAACCTAGAAGTAACCTATGTGGAGTTGTTGCTACCCTAACCCAAGTGTTATGATCGCATAGGGCCTCTACAAAGGACTGATCATGGCAAAAATTTAAATTTTACTGGACATAAGGAAGTTAGCTATTTTGGTTAATGCTTTGTTGGTTTTAGTAGCTATATGGGTTACTAGAAAACTTGGTAAGAAAACATGGAAGGGAACCTTGGAAAGAGGACAAGATCTGATACATTCCAGTGGAGCTGGTGGAAGCAAAGGCATTAACAGATCCAAGCCCTGCTTGGGGTTAGAAGTTTGTGTAGAAGTAAACAAAGAGAGGGAGAGGGGAACCTAGATGCATTTTTTTCCTAATGTGGAAGAATCACAGCTGAGCAGATGGGGTGGCCCAGTTTATAATTTTTCTATTGGTATTTACTATGTCACTATGATAGCCAACCAGGTAATGGTGCTTTAATCTAGTCATGCTAGAATATTGGGTTCTCTTCCCTTAGCTGTCACTGAATTAATGATTCCAGGTGAGGATAGAGACTATTAGCCAGTCTTTTATTATAGGCTAGGACTTTAACTACAGGCCCCTTCAAGTTTTGGAGTTTAAAACCATGAGCAGCTCAGCCCATCCTGTAGGATCTGGAGTTGCTTAGCAATTTGAGGAGGATTCAAGAGCATGCATTTGAAGTAATGGTTCCTGTTGTCTTTTGTTCCTCTCCAGGAAACTTCAAGCCAAGTGAGAGGGGCCAGATCCTGAAGAAGTTCAGCCAGGTGGAGAACAGCTGCCTAGAAGCACTGATGCAGGATGTCCTTAAGCCCTTTGTCCCAATCTACTACGGCGTTGTGGAGAAGGAGCAGGAGAAATACATCAGGATGGAAGACCTCCTTCAGAGGCTTGAGCGTCCCAGCATCATGGACTGCAAGATAGGAGTCAGGTGAGAATCAAGACTCCTCTTTTCAGTTCATCCAAACAATATCTACTGCATGGTGACTTCTCTTCAATGGCTACAGCTGTGTCCTGTGCCCTCCAGTAATTGGGATGCCCTACAAAATAAAATGGATCAAAAAGAGGTAGTCGTGAAGATTGGAGAGGAAGTTGCTAGTACAGCTCAAAGTTTCTTCATAGGAATTAGTAAGTAGAAAGGGAGCAGTGAGCTGGAGGTAGTAGCCTCAGTTTACGACTAAGGTTTTGTTATAAAAGGGACAACTATAGTTATGAAGAGAGACCAAAGTGCATTGTGAAATTCCACAAAGCACAAGAAGGCA
The DNA here is from genome assembly GCF_902459505.1 of Geotrypetes seraphini. Lineage (NCBI taxonomy): Eukaryota > Metazoa > Chordata > Amphibia > Gymnophiona > Dermophiidae > Geotrypetes > Geotrypetes seraphini. Next base: position 70,318,531 of record NC_047091.1, on the reverse strand, counting down.
GTGATTCCAACAGCAGCAACAGTTCAAGGAAAAGAGGTGATTCTATTGAGTTGGAAAGAGGAAGGCCCAGCATAACTTGAGTATAATTGTCTTTATTTGTAGCAAGAAAGGTGAGAGCAATGAAAAAGTGCCAGTAAGGCAATGGGAAAGAAAGAAGTAACAGCAAATCCGGTGAGACGTGCTGGGTGATACAGCTGGAAGGGAGCAGCTGAAAAGGCCAAACAGTCTTTGTTCCTGACAGCTAGCAGGTTATGATGGTGGAACTCTGGGGTGTATTGAACAATTTGAAATACTACATATTTGGGAATCTTCCTGGTGGTTCCAGAGACAGGAAGTAGTACTCTACTTTCATATACCAACATGTAAAATATGCTGTCCCATTTAGCATTTAAAGCTAGGGGAGGGATTGGTGTAGCAGAATAATTAAAAAAGTACCGTACATGTATTTTATTCAACATTTACTTTCCGCTCAACCTGTAATATTCTAAGAGGATTACATTTATAATTCATAAAACACGATGACCAAATTAAAATATAAAGGGAGGGGAATGGTCCAGTTGTCAGAGATGAACTGTCCAGGCAGTCTTCGTTAAGTGAGATAGAAATATGTCTTTGGCAGTGAGTCTAAGAACACAACGATACATCCTCTTATACGAAGGGCCGCTGAAAAGTTCTTAGACCAAGCAAGAAGAGAATGATATGGAGCCATGAAACCTACAGGTTATTCCACACTTTTCTTGACACTTTTCATACCACATCCTCTTGCAACCAGTTGGCTAATGTAGGCACTTGTACAATTATCTGACATGTTCCTGCTTATAGGTATTATGCACTCTACTTACATGACACTTGGCTTAGAGAGGCAATATAACTGCGAGCACTTGAGATCCATAAAAATCTTTTAATTCAATTTAATGAGTGATATATGGATTGGCGGCTCTAGCATTAGCCTACATTTTGGTAGTAATTAGAGAGGGTAATCATATTTTATAACATAAACATCTGGATTTACCTGGACATGTCCTCTGTTTAGAGGACATATCCGGGCGTCCGGACAGCTTTTCAAAACCCGGCACTTTGTCTGGGTTTTCAAAAGCTTCCAGCTCGGGACCACGTCGGAAGGACATCTGCACATGCACGGATGCAACGTGGTGATGTCAGGTGTATGCACATGCGTGTGATGTCAGCGCATTACACCTGTGCAAATGCAGATGCCCTCCCGATGTGGCTCCGAGCACGAGAACAGGCTGAGGGGGGTGGGGCTGGGTTGGGTGGAACTGGACAGGCCTGGGCGGCGGGGCCATGGGGCTGGATTTTACAATAGTAAAATCTGGTAACCTTACATAAATGCAAAAAAAGATAGTACATGTTAGTAAAACATGTGGTGTATACATAGTCCCAGTTCACTCGGAAGAGGGGAATGTTGTAGCAGAATGCAAAGAGATTACTCATGTAAAACCAGACGATGCCAGAAAATAATAACTGTTTTCCAGAATGTATTGTTATAAAACTGAGGGGGAAGGGTAGGCATTTCACAAACATGCTCTTTCTAAGACTTTTGTTAGGAAGAGATGGATGATGGGAGTTAGGAAGAGGCAGAAGCCCAAGCTATGATAACATTTTTGATTCTTAACAAAAAAGATCAAATGATTAACTAGTGTGCCTAAAGAAGGATTCTACAACAGAGCAAAACCACAAGGCAGGAATCCAAGTTTCTCATCTGTATTGCACAAAGAGAAGGAACATGACCAAGCCTTCTGTCCACCAACCTCGTGATGCTAGTGGCAAGCTAGAAAGCCTTGTGACTGTTGCTTGAGATTTCTCATAGCTACAGTGCTCAACTGTTGCTCAGTTGTCTGTCTGTGAAGCTCCGTGTTGCTGAGCCATGTGGCTATGTCATTGGGAATGCTGACCTCAAACAACCAGGGGTCAGATATTCAGCTGGCAGCGGTGAGCGTTTTGCTCTCCGCCAACGGAGCTATTCCCAGATGTTCAAAGCGGGGACCCATGTGGGCTTTGGCTTTGAATATCCAGTTATTTTTAAGCTGGTTCAAACATAGCCGCTTAAGTTGATAGTCCTCATTTAAGTGGCCATGGTCACTGCATAAAAATAGGACAGACTTTTATGCGGTCCTGTGTATGTGGTAAACCAGGCCGCGAACTCAAAGTTGGCTAACTGATATTCAGTGGCACTTAGCCAGTTAACTGCCGCTGAATATTAGTGGCTAGGCCCAAACAATTTAACCGATCAGCAGCTGGCTAAATTGCTTTGAATATTGTGTCCTCGTTGTTCCTGAGTCTCTCAGTGCCGCTATGTAGCTAGGGTATGCACAGGGACACTGGTAAGCCGAATAAGAGATGCATGGAGATGTGGTGATCCTTCCTAAAGGAAACCCACTAGAAGTGGCACTGGCAAAAGACTGGTCAGTTTCCTTATTGGAGCAGGACAGGACTGTGACAGTGCCTTTATTTTTAGAGTTTTAATTCCTTACTCTACCTCAAGACTGTTGAGATCACAAGACCAACACTTACTGGCCATCCCCTCATTAAAAGTTATTAACACGAGGCGTCACACTATTTTTTCAATAACCGATCCTCAGCCTTGGAATGACCTCCCATTATTTATAAGAGAGGAAAAGAATTTGGACAAATTCAAGACCAAACTTAAGAGTTTCCTTTTTAAAGATGCTTTTAGTGAATAAATATAATGGTTTTGTCTCTATTTATCTTATATTTCATTACAAACTATATTTGTTTCCCCTCCTAATGTTTTTACCTTAAATATATTGAATTAAACACTGATTGTAATCCATTAATAATTTTCCCTTTTGTGTTGATATCGTATGTATAGGTTACTTAATTTGATTGATTTAAACTTTGTATAGGAATATTTGTATTCGTTATTTTAATTTGCTATGATTTATGTATGTTTGATTCGTTACCCATATTTGATTATTTAAGAAACTGTACATCGCCTAGAATTTGGAATAGGAATAGGCGATTAATCAAATTATATAATAAACTTGGAAACTTGGTTCCAGTAGGAAGTCAGTCATGGAGTGGCTTGGAATAGTATTTCAAGAACGAGAGGTTAGACAGTGGCACCTCCTTCAGTAGGTAGCACAAATAACTATGGAAGCAGCAGTGCATTCTACCAGTGTCTCTCAAACTTTCTTTTAGCTCCAGCACACTAAACGGAGCAAATGTTTTTTCGAGGCACATTCCAATTGAAATTATAAAATGGCAAAACCAACCAAAAAATTTAATTTGAGAGTCATTTATTTAAAGTTCAAGCTAGGTATGGATAATTGTAACAATGGTGAAACTAAAGTAGATAGAATAGAATTGCTAATCAGTGCGATGGATGTGCTTGGTTTTGAGTGCAAATTAACTCAAAATGTGGCTCGATGGTTAACAAGAAAACATGCTTTTCATCGTTCACCATCTGCAGTCATTCTCTTTTTTTCAATTTAATTTCTGTCAGAGCTAAAAATCCAAGTTTGCAAAGATAAAAAGATCCAAACAGTTAAAAAAACAAACAAAAAAAACCCCTTGATTGCTTTGTTGCTCAAGTTAGGATAACTACTGCATAAAAAAATCAAACTAAAATTACTTGCTATTAGTTTTCAAGGACCAATGCCGTCAAAAAAATGACGTTTGTCTGGACGGCTGCATCCTTACGCACATAGACACTCATAACAATGGCATACTCTTGCGTACACGATGTACATGGCATCTGTTCTAGTATAAACTTAATGAAGGGAACTTTTAAAAATAAAGTAAAATTCTGGAATCTCTCATGGCATACCCAGAATCTCTTCGGCGCACACCACTTGGAAAGACACTGTAGTATACAAAGAACAAAGGCTGTCACACTGTAGTTGCACTTCTAAAGATCTTGCCTTTCCCTTTAGGACTTACCTGGAGGAGGAACTGGCCAAAGCCCTGCAGAAACCAACACCCAGGAAAGACATGTACCAAAAAATGGTGAATGTGGACCCGGAGGCTCCCACTGCAGAGGAGCATGCTCAGCGAGCCATCACCAAGCCCCGTTACATGCAATGGAGGGAATCTATCAGCTCCACTGCCACCCTGGGCTTCAGAATTGAGGGCATCACAGTGAGTAATGCTCTCTGCAGATTGTTTGTGGTCAGTATGTTGCACAAGTCTGGCTTCCTATGCAGTGGTGTAGAGAGGGTAGGAGATGCCCCCATACCCCTCCTCTCTGCCCTCCACTACTTCTGCAACACTCCCACTCCTTCTAATCCCCCCTTGCTGCACTTGCGCCCTCCCTTCCCACCCTCATACCGCTTTAAACCCTCACCAGTGTGAACAGTTTCTCTAGCCTGCTGCTTGCACTGATGTTGGCTTTCCCTCTGACATCACTTCCTGGCCCCATGACCCATAAGTGATTTCAGAGGGAGCCAGGCCGGCGTAAGCAGCAGGCCAGAGTAGTTGCTCACGCAGGTGAACATTTAAAGAGGTGTGGGGGGAGGGGATGGAAGAGAGAGCACAAGCGTGGTGTGGGCGGGTGGAGAGGTACCAGCACCCCCACCAAAATGGCACCTGGGGTGGTCCACCCCTCCCCCCTTACTACGCCACTGTTCTTATGGTCTTCAGAAGAGCACTAAGAGCCATTACACACATCCACACATGCTCCAGGCCCTCCAACTGCGGCCAGAGCTAATCAGGGAAGAAGAGAGGAGGTTTATGGGGGTGGGGCGGAGCTGAAGGTGGAACTGGGTGGGACTGAGGCAGAACAGGGCGGGGCCATGTGTCCGGATTTTTGCAGCCCAAAAAATGGTAACCCTCCTCCTTGTGATCTTTGAGAAGTCACTCAGTCCTCCATTGCCTCAAGTACAAAGTTAGATTGTGAGCCCTCCTGGGACAGGGAAATAAGTACTATACCTGAAAGTGAAACTACTTACCTGTAGCAGGTGTTCTCTGAGGACAATTTGAAGTGTCTATATATAAATACTAGAAGCCTAAAAAATAAGATGGGAGCTCTGTTCCTTCTAAGCCACAGGTGTCAAACTCAAGGCCTGCGGGCCGAATCTGGCCTGCCTGGTCATTTTATGCAGCCCGCAGTCCAATGCTCCCAGTGTTATCTTGTGGCCGGCTCCCTCCTCCTCATAGCCGCAGTGTGCATGAAGCCGCGTGCAGCAGCTCCTCGCACGTCTCGCGCTTCATCTAGAAGCATTCCCTCTGATGTTGCTACGTCCCGTATTTGCATAGGGGGCTGGGTCTGAGGCAGAGATTGGGCAGGGTCTGGCCTGCAATTTTGCCTGTGTTTTGGATTTCGGCCCCTTAATGTGATTGAGTTTGACACTCCTGCTCTAGGCTGAGCAGGAGTCCTCCAACTGCACTACTGCCAGCGGGTGGTGCTGTTTCACAATAACATTTTCAACAGTCAGGGACAGGCAAGCTCCAGGGAACATGCTTGTCTCTAGCCATTGAAAACACAGTATTGAAACACCACTCCCCACTGGCAGCAATGCAGTTAGAGGACTCCTGCTCAGCTTAGAGGGAACAGAGGATGGGAGAGTTAGAGTACGGTCTATAGCACTAAATGTAGAGGTAGATATAATAGGCATGTCAGAGACTTGGTGGAAGGAGAACAATTAGTAAGACACTGTTAGGCATCCCTCCTGCCATTTTTTGGGGTTGGGGGGGGATGATGGCTGGGGGGTGTCTTTTTTTTTTTATAATGGGACAGATTGTGCATGTGTAACACACACACATCTGTGCCATTAAAAAAAAGAAGCCCTAACAGCAGTGACAGGAGTCCTGTCCCCTGTCACTGCTGTTAGAGCTCTGTGCATGTGTCAATCGTTCACTGCACGATTGATCGGTTGCATTTGCATGCAAATGATTTGCACCTCCATGTACTTCCTATGCGGAAACTCGCTTTGATATACGAGTAATTTGGTTTACGAGCATGCTTCTGGAACGAATTATGCTCGTAAACCAAGGTTCCAGTGTATGTTAAAACCCTTTAAAACCAATGTAAGAATTTCAACAAGTTAAATCTGTGTACATTTGTCTCCTATTTACCCAACTAACTGGTTCCAGTATTATAAGTATACAAATAACTAGTATGGGGGGTTTACAGGTACTGTCGGTCTAAAAAGTCTCTCTGATCTTCGTGCGCTTAGCTTTTCTTCCAGCTTTAATTTCCGTTCCTCCTTCTTTCTTGTATATTTTCACTTGTTCTTCTTCCTAAACTTATGTTAAAATAAATAAAAAGGAGAGAAATCATATCCCTTATAGTGTGTGCAGCTATAAAATATGCCTGCCGAACCACAGGAACCTAATACTGTTTGATTGACTACAAAAAAAAAAATAAATACTTCCCTGTCTAAAGAACTTAAGAATGGAAAAATTTGAATACTCAACCTAGCATAGAATTTTTATGTTTTCAGGCGGACTTTCTGGGACATCAGGCCGCACAGTGGTATAAAACTATTAGTGATTTGGTTAAAAAAAAGCCTAAAAATACTCTTAGGGATATTTGGAGCATTGAGATTAAGCATGATATTTCAGCATCTCAATGGCCACAAATTTGGTCTTGGAGAATGAGATGTACAATGTCAGCGTCTATGAAACAAACTTGGTTTTTTCTTGTTACATAGAGCTTTTTGGACCCCAGTTAGATTGCAAAAGTTAAATAGTTCTTTGTCTAATAGATGCTGGCATTGTAATCTGGATATAGATCATCTTTTGTTCTATTGTCCCCATATCTTAGCCTTTTGGAACAAAATTGTTTATTGGAAAATCACGTCGCATTAACTTATGATACTGTACTTTTTGGTATGTCTATGAGAAAAAAGAGTCAGATATCAATGTGTAATAACAAACTTTTATTGATTTTGACCGGAGTAGCCATCCAACATATTACTAATAACTGGAAAGATCACAGTAGGCTTAATTTTAAGTTTTGGTGGAATTCAGTATGTCACAAATATAGAATGGAAAGATCAATAGTGGTGCAGAATGGAAATTATAAAAACTTTATTAAAATTTGGGAACCATTAACGTCCTTTTGTCATGATTGATGCCATTTTTCTAATATTTTTCTATTAACTATGAAAGATTTAGGGTTGGGTGGGGGGTGGGTTTCCATTATATGAAAAATAAAAATAACTAGAGGGATTTCAGGGTGGGAGGGGGAGGGTTATATTTATAACTATAAGACATAATGATAAGATGTACCAGTGCTTAAATTTATTTTATTTGTTATAATTTTTGTACACTTGATGAAAGTTTTAAAATGAATAAAGAATCTTTAATAAGAACTTAAGCTTCACTCTCTCTCATACAACTATATTATATAAGCATATACTCTCTAACTATATTTCTTTCTCTCACAGCGCACACAATCACAAACTCTCCTCTCTCTTCAAGATCTTCAGTTGCTTTTCTTTTTCCTAACTGCCACACTCAACCAGTTTTCTGGCTTGTTCCAGCCAATCACCATCATGCACTGACATTCTATGGGAAAGCCTGTACCCTGCACATCTACATTATCTTTGCTGGACAACAACAACAAAAAACTTGTAACTTTCAAATATTAGAGGAAAAAAACCTCTGTCAGGTCTCTCCTGCCCTAGGTCAACTATAACATCTGCGCATGCTCAAGGCCTTCTGGCTTTGTGGGTTGGTGCTGTGTGCCGGTGCCAGATGGGGTAAGGGGCTTGTTTGGGCGGGCGGGGGATGCCGCTTCCAGCACGGGGGTGTGATGCCGGTTCTCGGGGGGGGGGGGCATTCATGGGCGGGTGCAATGCCGGTTCGAGCGCGGGGATGCAATGCTGGTTCTTTGGGGGAGGGCATTTGCGGGGGGGGGGGAGCAATGCCAGTTTGAGGGGGGGGGGGAGAGCAGCAGCGCCAGTGGCCTTGTGGGAGGGGGGAGGTAGAACCAATCAAGCGAGTTTCCCTTACTTCCTATGGGGAAACTTGCTCTGATATACAAGCAATTTGGTTTACAAGCATGCTTCTGGAACGAATTTGGCTCGTAAACCAAGGTTCCACAGAATTTATTTTGTAACCCACTGGTTACATTAAGTCCTCATGCTAGGAGGCACACAGTCCTGCAGTAGGTTTCATTTTTCTGCACATAGCATCAGTGGCTCCCTAGACCCTGGAAGTGAAATGCTATCTGTTTCTGTCTGCAGATGGAAGGGGGTACAGTTCAACGGGACTTCAAACAGATCCGGACTAAGGAGCGGATCATGGAAACCTTCCTGAGCTTCACGCGGTGGCGGAAAGATATCCTAGTGAGTAGAGAGTGTGACATATGATGAGAGGATGCTGCACCCGTCCTAATGTATGACAGAAATGAAGCCAGGGCTGCAAATCTGAGCACAAGCATGCGTGCATGTAAATGTAAAGGCTTGCATGCATGTGTCTGATATGGGTGTTTGCCTTGATGAATGCTGGATCAGCCTGTTTCCTATCAGGGGCTCCCTGTTCACCGCTTGTCATTTCCTGCTGTGTGATCAAATAGGACTCTTCATATTTGCTCACACATGAAAGCCAATACCCACCTCTGCCAGGCTCTAATTACTGCTCATATCTCTAACAGCTGCTAGAATAAAGCTTTCCTTCTCCTCAGGGAACCTGATACAGCTCATTATACCAGGGGGCAGATCCAGGGGGCAGATCCTGAGGATAATAGGGAAACTGTTGTAAAGAACCATGAACTGAAATTGGGGAGGGAAGTGTGACAATGAATCTAAAAACATAAAATTATAATAAATGCAGGGTTCGCTACCTCCCACACTCCAATGGAGTCTCTTTCATTCCCCCCCCTCCCACCACCACCATCTATGCTATCACAAAATGCAATGGATAACATTCTCATTCTTCCTCCTCCAGGGGCTATGATCGAGTTTCCCTCATTCTTTAGACCATTAATCTCACCAGACTTGTAGTTACGGCCTAGTTGCCTCTCATACTGGCCTGGAGTCACTCTCATTCCTCTCATCACTGGCTTCTGACACCACAGCAATCCCTATTCTCAGACATGAGGGAATGCCTTTGCTTTGAAGAGTTAGTCTAGCCTGGTTTGGGGCATTCTTAATGCTGTCTTTCAGAAACCCCTAGGGCTTGGAATGCAGGAGAACCAGTTTCACCTCTCTGCAAAGTTAGAAAAAAACAAACAAACCACAGAACCTGTTCCCAGAGGGAATCCTGGTCAACACAGGGGAGAACCTTACCTCACCTTTGGCAAACATGAGCTATGGCATACACACGCAGCCTTCCATGGCTTCATGCTATCCAGAAAAAGGGGTTAAGATGACTGTGAATAAAAGGCTGGTTCAGAACCAGGAGTCACAAACAGAATGCTTAACATTCTCAGGATAGTATGGGCTGGAAGCTCTTTGGGGAAGGTACATGCAATGCGGGGCCTTTGACTGGAATCCTGTTATTCTCAGAGATTAGCCAGATACTGTATACAGGTAGGTGCCAGCATAATGTCACCTTGTGGCAGGGCATTCTACTAGATGACAATCACAATGCCCTTTCTCGATGGGACTCAAGGAATCAGGCATCTGAGATGTGCCCTGCTGGGTTGATGCCCATCCTCTGTTAGCTGAGTATGCTTAGTGGCATCTCCTTTGGCACTTGCAACCTAAATTATGTTTACAAAAGAATCCCCCATGTCCCCACTCTTATTTTCTCTGTTCCAAAATCCCTTTCCTAATTTTCTTCCCTTCATTCCTTATTTTTCTGCACTTAATTGATGAAAACGTGATTATAAACTGGTTGCAAATATTATGCTGAAAAGCATATGCCTGGTCCCAAAATCAACAGTGTTCTATATAAACAAATATTAAAACCTCAAACACAAATATTTTTTTAAAAACCCATTAATATACTCTGCCTCTTTCATTCTGCAGACTGTGGCAGTAACTGCATGTTGTTATTAACTTCCCTAGTATAATAAGTAGTTTACTTCCTCTGTTTTGTCCGAGCCTGCTCTGGTATTTTCAGTCCCTGCCTTCTCTTCATTTTGCCTGAGCGAGCACAAAACTATTGTCATCACACGTAACTGGGTCATGATGATACACAACGGGGCCCTACCCTTCTCTCATCATAGGGTTACTCAGGCAGGTCCATTTCTGGTTCTGTCATCATTTCTTCCTTAAGACATTCTGAGATTTAAAGTCATGATTCCCCTAAGAAGTGATAGGTTGAACAAGTGAACGACTCAAGTTCTAATCCCACCCTTAGCATCATCTTATCTGAGATCTGGAGCATGTCATTTAGGGCCCCTTTTACAAAACCACAGTAATGAGTACTACATAACATAGTTATGGTGCAGCCCATAGGAATTGAATGGTCTGTGTCACATTTACCACGCATGACTCTCTACAGTGGCTTTGAAAAAGGGAACTTTAGAGTGTATCTGCTTCTGACAGGTCTTAAGCTACATATTTGCTCTATAGCAGGGGTAGGGAACTCCGGTCCTCGAGAGCCGTATTCCAGTCGGGGTTTCAGGATTTCCCCAATGAATAATGAGAAAAAACGAAGGAAGCCTGGAACTGTCACAAAATAGACCAAAAAAAGTGTCATAAAGTGGTAAGAGAAGCCAAAAAAGTTTATGAGGAGAAGATAGCGCAGGAAGACAAAAACTTTAAGCCCTTTTTTAGATATATAAAAGGAAAGAAACCAGCAAGAGAGGCAGTGGGCCCTCTCGACGAACATGGAAAGAAAGGGTCAGTTAAAGAGGACAAACAGGTTGCTGATAGGTTAAATTCGTTCTTTGCCTCAGTTTTCACAAATGAGGACACTTCAATAATGCCAGACACAGGGAAGGTTTTCAACGGGGGCGCAGAGGAAAGCCTAACAACAGTGAACGTGACGTTGGACATGATTTACTTTCAGATTGACAAACTAAAAAGCGACAAGTCCCCTGGACCGGATGGAATTCACCCGAGAGTATTAAAGGAACTTAAGGAGGAAATTGGCGAACTATTACAAACAGTAGCTAACATGTCAATTAGAACTGGGCAAATACCAGAAGACTGGAGGATAGCAAATGTCATTCCAGTTTTCAAAAAAGGCTCAAGAGGGGATCCAGGAAACTATTGACCTGTGAGCCTCACATCGGTTCCAGGGAAGATAATTGAAACAATAATTAAAGAGAACATTGTACAACACTTGGAGGACCACAATCTAATAAGGGCTAGTCAACACAGCTTCAGGAAAGGGAAATCATGTTTGACAAATTTACTACAATTCTTTGAGAAAGTAAACAAACAGATAGATAATGGAGAACCAGTGGATATAATTTACTTGGACTTTCAGAAAGCGATTGACAAAGTCCCTCATGCAAGACTTATGAAGAAATTACTAAGCCATGGAATAGGAGGGGAAGTACACAGATGGATTGGCAAATGGCTTGAAAACAGAAGGCAAAGGGTTAGCATAAATGGGAATTTCTCGGACTGGGAGAAAGTGACTAGCGGCGTGCCCCAGGGCTCGGTTCTTGGGCCTATCTTGTTCAATATTTTTATAAACGACCTGGAAGAGGAAATAACATGCAATATAATAAAGTTTGCAGATGATACAAAACTATGTCGGGCGGTTGGCTCTCTAGGGGACTGCGAGGACCTCCAGAAAGATCTGAACCAGCTGGAAACGTGGGCAATAAAGTGGCAAATGAACTTTAACATAAACAAATGCAAGGTGATGCATTTAGGAAAGAAAAACAAGGAACATGAGTACAGGATGTTGGGGGTGAAGTTAGCAAAATGCGAACAGGAAAGGGACTTGGGGGTACTGATTGACAGTACCCTAAAACCTTCGGCACAATGTGCGGCGGCGGCGAAGAAAGCGAGCAGGATGTTGGGCATAATTAAAAAGGGGATTACGAGTAGATCGGAAAATGTCATAATGCCACTTTATAGAACAATGGTCAGACCGCACTTGGAGTACTGTGTCCAATACTGGTCTCCATACCTTATAAAGGATATAACTCTGCTGGAGAGAGTGCAGAGGCGAGCCACGAAACTTATCAAAGGAATGGAACATTTGACTTACAAAGATAGACTCAGGAGGCTGGGACAGTTTACCCTTGAGAAGAGAAGACTGAGAGGGGATTTGATAGAGACCTTTAAAATATTAAAAGGATTTGATAAAATAGACCAGGAGGCACCATTGCTGAAATATTCAGAGGTGACACGGACAAGAGGTCATAGCCTGAAACTGAGTGGCAGCAGGTTTAGGACAAACGTCAGGAAATTCTGTTTCACACAGCGTGTGGTGGGTGCTTGGAATGCGCTCCCGGAGGAGGTTGTGGAGGAGACTACTGTACTGGGATTCAAGAGAAAGTTTGATACACACCTTCTTGCTTATCATATTGAGGGATACAGTAAATCCGGGTCTCCAAAAAGGAGTACCTAAATGGGCCACCGCGTGTGTGGATCACCGGACAGGATGGACCTCGGTCTGATCCGGTGAGGGCGTTTCTTATGTTCTTATGTTCATAAGATCTATTTGCATGCACTGCTTTCAATGCATATTCATTGGGGAAATCCTGAAAACCTGACTGGAATACGGCTCTCGAGGACCAGAGTTCCCTACCCCTGCTCTATAGGAAAAATTGCTTAAGAGGTTTTCTTTTTCAATATGCCAGAGTTTTCACTGGTGTTTTCAGCTTCCCCATGCTCTCTTCAACTTTGCCAGGATCTGCTCTGGAATCTTTAGCTCCTTGGCCTGTCTAAATTTTGCCCAAGTCTGCTCTAGTATTTTCAGCCCCTACCCGCTCTTCATTTTGCCTGGTAGTTTCAATTACCTGTGCTCTCTGCATTTTCCTGGTATCTGCTCTGGTATTTTCAGCCCTTGCACTCTCTTCATTTTGCCTGAGGGGCAGATGCACAAAGCCTACCATTTTGACAACATTTAATTTAGACTGGTGTTAACCAGTCTAAATGAAACATTATTCTGCAGCCAATGCACAGAGGCTTTTGGCCACTGCTTTACAATGCACAGAAGCAATGTCTGGAATTCGTTGCCAGAGAATGTGGTAAAATCAGTTAGCTTATTCAGCAGCGACAATTCTTATGTTCTTATAAGCACCCTCCAGGGATTCAAGACAAGTTCCTGCTGAACCAGCACGTACGCAAGTAAGGCTAGACTCAAATCAGGGCACTGGTCTTTGACCTAAGAGACGCCACTTGAGTGGACTTCTGGGCACGATGGCCCACTGTTCTGACCCAGCAGCGGCAATTCTTATGTTCTTATGAGCCATCCGTAGGCCATTATTGAGAGGGTTTGGGGAAATCCACTGCTTATTTGTAGGATTAACAGCATAAAATCTGTTTTACTACTTGGAATCTAGCTAGGTACTTGGGACCTGGGTTGGCCACTGTTGGAAACAGGATACTGACCTTGATGGACCTTCAGTCTGGCAATTCTTATGTTCGTATGTAAAGTCCCATGATAATGAGCTTGTTAGTATTAATATAAGCTCATTAGTAAATCCATGCAATGCCCAGAGCAATGGGTCACAAAACACCCTGCAAAACTACCAACAGCTCAGAGCTGTTTGGCTCAGGCACTGACAGGAAAGTCAAGCACAACCCCAAACCTTTCCCACTTCCTCCCAGCCTCCCCAAAGCTTATAAAACCTGATGGTCTAGCGGACCCCTCCCAACCCCCTTCAAAGTTTTTAAAACCCTGGTGGTCCAATGGCAAGGGTGGGCCCCCTACACAACTCACCATCCCACTCCACCTCCTGAACCCAGCTTGTACCTCAGAACAGGCAGGAGGAATGCCTATTCCCTCCTGCCTCAGGGTCTACCCTCTTTAAAATGGCAGCGCCCTTGCCTGGTGCATCCTGGAATACAGTAGGGATTAAGCTTTTTGGAGGGAGGGCTGGGGGCTGGGTGTTGGGAGAAATCCACTGGACCACCAGAGGTTTTAAAAATTGGGGGGGGGGAGGGGGGAGAAGCCGAGAGGGGGTTGGGCATGGTCTGCTAGATCACCAGTTTTTTTAAAGCTTTGGGTTGGGGGCAGAAACTGGACCACCAGGACTTTTGTTTTTTAGTCGGGGTCCCTGGGATTGCACACAAGAGTTGTACTGTGCCTGCCACAAAGCTCTTTTGGGCATGCCTCAGGAAGTTCCGATCCCTTTAGTGACCAATGCTCAACATCAACAGTGTGCATCTAATTTGCATGCTATTAGGGCTGAGTATTGGTTGCTAAAAGAAAGACCAATGTTTCTCCAGCACCAGAGTTTTATTCATCTACCCTTGAGTCTGTTCAGTTGTTTCAAGTTCTCCTGTGCTCTCTGCATTTTGTCAGTCGCTATTCCAATATCTTCAGTCCTCGGGCTCTCTGCTTTTGCTAGTATCTTCTCTAGTGTTTTCAGTTCCTTGTGCTCTTTTCAAATTGCGCAAGACTGCTTTTGTTCCAGTTCCCTGTAATCTCTGCATTTTGTAGGGGTCTGCTCTGGTATTTTCAAGCCTTGGGCTCTCTTCATTTTGCCCAAGTCTGCTCTCTTGATTAGAGTTACTATATGGCTCCAGAAAAAGGAGGATGAATTGAGACATCCGGGTTTTACTTCCATTGAAAGCAATGGAAATAAAACCCGGATGTCTCAATCCGTCCTCCTTTTTCTGGAGCCATATGATAACCCTACTTCTTGATTTCAGTCCCTATGCTCTCTGCATTTGCTGGGGGTCTCCTTAGACTACTCCTCATGCTGTCTTCATTTTGTTGTTATCTGCTCTGGCTTCTCTGCAGTTTGCTGCGAGTCCATTCAGAGGTCAGGGTGAGCTATAAGAGAGTGAAACCTTTATCCAAGCTTTGCTACTTTTTCACATTCCTGTCTTCCAGGCTGCATACCAGAGCCGTCTGGAGAGCATGAAGGTAGCTTTACAAGACTCTCCTTTCTTCAAGACACATGAGGTGAGTAACAGGAAAGACAAGTGTTCAGACAACAGGCATGAAAGTGCAGGTCTAAGAACTGAAACAGCAGGGGTTGTTGCAGCTCAGGATTGAGGTGCATTGGCAGAGCAAGGGGATGGATCTCCTTATGGGAATGGCAGGAAGTTCTGGAGGTGCAGAGGGGTATTTTCTATGTATGTGTCAGTATATGAGTCTGTAATACAGCTCACCCTCTTCTAGAGTTACCAGACATCTGGCAAATGTCTGGGTTTTGGAAAGCCCCGAGGAGCTCCGACCGCATCTGGAGGGCCTCTGAGCATGCGTGGATAACGTCACACACATCTGTGCGTGCTCCAGACCCTCCAGACACTGCTGGAGCTTGTCTGGAATAAGAGAGGAGGCTTCATGGGGTGGGGCCGGGGACAGAACTGGGCAGGGCTGGAGCTGGAACTGGGCGGGGCTGGAGCAGAATGGGGTGGGGCTGGAGCCAGAACAGGGCAGGGTCATGTGTCCGGTGTTTCCCGGAGAAAAAATATGGTAACCCTCTCCTCTCCACACCATTAGTCAGAAGCTCTGCAAGGGGGGGATGATCTCCATGCTCAAGTGGTTGATTTGAAATGCTACTCTTTCCCCTCCCCCTAGGTCATTGGCAGCTCTCTTCTTTTTGTCCATGACACAAAAGGTCACGCCAATGTGTGGATGATCGACTTTGGGAAGACATTGGCAGCACCGCCACACATGTCACTGAGACACGATGTGCCCTGGGAGGTGGGCAACCATGAGGACGGTTACCTGCTAGGTCTAGGGAACCTGATTGAGACAATAAAGAGCACAATTCACCAGCTGGATGAAAATCAGGAGACCATGGATTTGGACCAGTGAGAGAGGCCTGGTATTTTTTTTTTTTCAGTCTGTCAGGCATGTTTGTCTAAGAGATCACCAGACCTCATGTAGGCTCCTGTTATTGAGTCCTAACCATAGCTAACGGAGAAAAAAACACTACAGCCTGCTCTCCAACAGTCATGATGTGAAAGAAGGACCCTACAGCCACAAAAGCTCTAGGACTGCAAAATCTGTGCCTAGATCATATGCCACTGCACTATCACCAATCCGAACTGGGTTGGGCCAGGATCATGGTCACTATGTTGGAGGCAGGTAGCTTGTCCCCAGGCAAACTGCCAGACTCTTTCTTGTTTGCTTATTTTTATGCTTTTCAAAGTGACAAGAATGTTGGGGGGGGGGGGTTGTTTCTGTATTCAGTCATTTTGGATTTGATTCATGGTAAAAGTCATCCAACTGTTGTACCACTTAAACAGATCGGCCTTTTGCTCAAGGCTTTAATTTTAGAACTGCCACATTGCCCAGCGACAGCAGGGAGATTTTACGCCAGCCTTGGATTTCTGACAACCCTTTCCTGATGCGCTGTAGGATTCGCAGCACTGCTTTTGAGATGTAAGTTCAAAACCAGGACTGGCCAAAAAGTCTCCCTCCTGAAACTGGATAATTAGGCAACACTGTAATTTCAGAGAATTTCTGGAAAAGAAAAAAAAAAAAAAAAGAAGACCATATTTGTGGGGAAGACTATAAAAAAAACCCACTGGTGGAACTCTGGGCTAAAACAGTTCTAAAATTAAATTTAAGGTTCAGTTTGCAGTGAACTGCATGGACGTCGGAACGGTGACCCATCAAAAGCATGCAGTTCTTATGGTCTTACGACTTTGACACGGCGACATTTGCACGCAGGACATATGCGTGCCACCGCTTTGAAGCCTTTCTGGTAGCGCTCTGCGGGTGTGTATGGGGGGAACCCCCCACTACATTTATAAGTCCTTGCGCTCCCATTGGGGGAGGGTGTGTGGATGGGGGGACCCCCACACTACACTGAAAACTCCCGAACAGCAAAAACGGAAAGGAGAACGGGAGTTTTCAGTGTACTTGCCCCCCCCCCAATGGGAGCGCGAGGGCTTGTAAATGTACTGGCGGGGTTTCCCTCCACACACACACTCACAGTGCTAACAGGAAGGATTCAAAGCGGCGGAAGTGGCAGCACGCATATGTCCTGCGTGCAGATGTTGCCACAAGATTGTCAGCGCGCCAAAGTCCTGCGCACTTTTGACGGTGTACCATCAGAACGGGGGAGGCCACAGGGGCCATGGCCTCCCCAAAGATTGGCTGTTGCAGGTCGGTTCCCACCCACCTTCCGACGCTGTACTTTTAAATCTTCGGGCAGCTGCCGCGCAGCGTCAACGAGCAGGCCTGCCCTGGAACCCATCATTCTACTTCTGGGGGCTCATTGACATTGCGCAGCGGCTGCCCGAAGATTTAAAAGTACAGCGCCGGGAGGAGGTGGGTGAAGGAGTTGGGAGCTGGTGAGAGGCTGTGCCCAGCGGTGCCCCTCCCCCATCCCCATCCACTCCTTCCCCACCCTTTCTTGCCATGTGCGCACGCCCCTTCCCTTCCCCCATACCTCTTTAACATTCCCAGTGCAAGCAGCAACCTGCTGCTCGCGCCAGCATCGGCTCTTTCTCTGATATCACTTCATAGGTGTGGGTCCAGGAAGTGATATCAGAGGATGAGCCGACACTGGTGCGAGCAGCAGGTTGGGGGTTGCTGCTTACGTCATGAACATTAAAGAGGTGCAAGGGGAGGGAAGGGTCATGTGGGAATGGGAGAGCAGAGAGGAGGATGGGTGCCGGTCCCCCACCAAGACAGCGCCTGGGGCGGACCGCCCCCCTCACTACACCACTAGCTGTACATCAGGATTCTCCTGGCTAGGGCGGAGCCTTTTGGCCCCACAAACAAAACAGCATTCCGCTGCCTAAGGTGAGCTATACTTTCTCCGAGTTTTAGCCACTAGCAGATAGATGCTTTAAGCAACTGAGGGAGTGGCAATAGTGACATCACACAGCACTGATCCAACTGGCCCCAGCTACTGACTACCATAGGGATCTGGAGTAAATGTGTGATGTCTTTCTTATCGCCTTTGTTAAAATGGCTGCTCCCAGAAGATCTGAGGCCATATAAGTCAATGGTTTTCCACCCAGTCCTGGAAACACCTAGCAAATTGGGTTTTCAGGCTATCCACAATGAATATGCACGAGAAAGAATGTGTGCCATGAAGGCCGTTCATGCAAAGCTATCTCATGCATATTCATTGTAAATATTCTGAAAAGCCAACTGGCTGTGTGTGTCCAGAGGACTGTATTGTGAAGCACTGCAATGGGTACTGGAGAAGAATAATAGCCTAAAAATAAATAAATAAATAACATTTCCCTTCCTAAATTTTTTTTCCAGTTCACATATTGCTCACACGATTTGCTCACTGCCAGCTCCTCCATCATAGCTAGTTAAGAAAGGTTGTTGGCAATTGCAAATGCCCCTCCCACCCACCCACAAACTTTCAATTTCAAGAATAAAATTCTGTATTTAAATGCTTATATACTCCCATCCCCGATTACTTGGTTAAAATTAGAAATCTGACACCTCCCACCCAAAACCCCCTCCCAAACACCCCCTCCCAAAAACCACACAAAACAAAAGAGCAATTCATAGAGCAATTCCAGTCAGATTTTATATTACAGCATCAAACTGGCAGCTTCCATGGGCTCGGTCCATGGTTTGCAGTCCTTAGTTAGGATAAAAACTTGTACTGGAACTATGGCACATTGTAACCTATTAAACCAAAACCAAAAACACTGGAGAAGATGTCCAAGATGCAGGCTTTATTGAAGATACAGTCATAAAATCCACATAATAAAATGTCTAGGACCCATAAGATGGGAACTGTGGACCAAACACGGTCCGTGTTTTGGCGACCCTGTCTTCCTCAGGGGTCCTATGGATAATGAAATAATAATGATTAGAATATGTCCTAAAATGATATGTGACTTTTTAATCACTACTCATCACATGTTATTCATAAATAAATCACATATCATTTTAGGACATATTCCAATCATTATTATTTTATTATCCATAGGACCCCTGAGGAAGACAGGGTCTTCAAAACACTGACCGTGTTGGCTCCACAGTTCCCATCTTATGGGTCCTAGACATTTTGTTATATGGATTTTATGACTGTATCTCCAATAAAACCTGCATCTTGGACATCTTCTCCACAGGGTTTTTGTTTTTGGTTGCTCTTTGATTCTGTGGAGTACAAGGGTCAATTTCTGTTTGGTTGTACATTGTAACCTGTTAACTGTATATTATGTATTTTAGCCTGTAACCCGTTCTGAGCTTTTTGGAGAGGACGGGATAGAAAACGAACGAAAAAAAATAAATAATGAAATAACAATTGATCAATTTGTTAACAGGAGGTAAGGTGGTGCCTCTTGCAGCCCTTAGCATACACCCAATTTCAACAGCAGGCAGCTGAGTTTCTATCACATGAATTCTATTACTAGTGGCTGTCAGATGCCAGCACTTTCCACCCACCTCGTCACAGATTATGCCAGGAAACCTCATAGTTTAAGAAGGCCTGCTCTTACCAATGCAGGGTATGTCCACTATAAAGAGGTAATGGGGATTAAAGGACATCAGGGCCAGCTCAAGCTTGTCCCAGAATTATACCTCTCCCTCCAATTAATGAAGAAAAAGCTAGAGGAGAGGAGGGACAGGGGAGATATGATACAGACGTTTAAGTATTTGAAAAGTATTAATATAGAAACAAATCTTTTCCAGAGAATGGAAAATGGTAAAATTAGAGGGCGTGAACTGAGTTATTGGGTGGCAGACTTAGAAGTAATGTTAGGAAATTCTTTTTCATGGAGACGGTGGTGGACGCCTGGAATGGCCTCCCGAGGGAGGTGGTGGAGACGAAAATGGTGTCAGAAGTAAAAAAAAAAAGCATGGGATGAACACAGAGGGCCTCTGATTAGAAAATGAATGGTATAATAATAATAACTTTATTTGTAGACCACGATACCGTTCAATACAGTTTACAAGAAGAAGAAAACTGAAAAAACACAGCAGCAATGGTGCGTCAAGTTACATTATCAAGATCACAAATTCAGTCAAACTGACAAATCATTATACAAATTTATCAGACAAATAAGGGCTCCTTTTACTAAGGTGCACTAGCGTTTATAGCGCACGCACGAAATTACCGCGCGGTACGCTTCTAGAATAACGCCAGCTCAATGCTGGCATTAAGGTCTAGCGTGCGGGGCAATTTAGCGCACGCCATTCTGCGCGTTAAGGCCCAAACACACTTTAGTAAAAGGAGCCCTAAGTTTTCAATAATTTTCTAAACTCCTGATAAGAGAGGGAAGACATAATCTGACCACTTAAATTCTTATTTCATTTACCTGCTTGGAAGGCCAAAGGCCTTTCAAGGAATCTTTCCCATGTACAGCCTTTTAAAGATGGAAAAGAGGACAAAGAGGTACCACGGGTACGGAGATTAATTTCAGACAAACTAAGGCCAGTATTTGGCAATCCTGTGCTAATATATGGTGATCTGGTTTGCTTTGATAGAAGTTCCAGTGACAGGATGGTTAGGATAGACTAGAGTGGGCTTCAACGGCAACTCCAGCAATGGGAAAGAGTACTGGGTGGACTTCTATGGTCTATTGCCCAGAAATATTAAAGAAAAGACAATTTAACCATCTAATATAAGAAAACCCTAAGCGCGCATGCGCATTCTTACCTGCGTGTTCCGTTTTCCATGAACCTGTAGGTCCCCACCGGCAAGAGTGCACATGTGTGCTTCTACTCTCTCCCTCGATTCACTATAAGGAAGCAGTTTGTCGTCTTCGCCCCCCCTCCCCGCCACACACGAACCCCCGTTGAGCCTCCCATCCACCCTGAAACAACAAAAAACCTTCCGGAACCAGCAGCATCCCCAGCACTTTAAAGACGCTGCTTCGCGACCTTCTAATGCCGATTTCCTCTGCCGCGTTTCTGTCTCTGATGATGTCATCAGGGACGCGGCAGAGTAAATCGGCATTAGAAGGTCGCGAAGCCGCGTCTTTAAAGTGCTGGAGATGCTGCTGGTTCTGGAAGGTTTGTAGGTCGTCTCGTAGTGGGAGGGGCGGATGGGAGGGTCAATGGGGTCGGCTGCACGGTGGCGGGGGGGAAACAGGCTGATCACCGGTTCTACTGCACAGGGGGGATGGGAGGGAGGGAAATAAAAATGTCGGGTTCTACTGTACAGGGGAAATGGGGGGGGGGGGTAGAAATTTAAAGATGCTGCTCATTGGGTCTACTACACAGGGGAATGGGAGGCAGGCAGACAGGCTGGCTTCGGGGGTGGGGGTGGGTCAAAGTCGAAGGCAGTGAGGGGGACATAGGAAGGAGGCACTGGGGGGCACTAAGGACATAGGAAAGGGCACTGAGGACACTAAGGACACAGGACAGAGGCACTGGGGGCACTAAGGACACGGGAAGGAGGCACTAGGGGCACTAAGGACACAGGAAGGATGCACTGGGGCCACTAAGGACATGGGAAGGAGGCACTGGGGGTACTATGGACACACGACGGAGGCACTGGGGGCACTTAGGACATGGGAAGGAGGCTCTGGGGCACTAAGGATGTAGGAAGAGGTACTAAGGATATGGGAAGGAAGCACTGGGGTACTAAGGACATAGGAAAGGGCACTAAGGACATAGGAAGGAAGCATTGAGGGCACTAAGGACATAGGAAGGCAGCACTGGGGGCACTAAGGACATAGGAAGGAGTCACTGAGGGCACTAAGGGCATAGGATGCGACACTATGGACATAGGAAGGGGGCCACTGAGAGACAGGCAGGCATGGCGCAAAAGAGAAATACAGGGGGCCAGGGAGACAGACAGAAAGAAAGATAGACAGACAGGGGGCCAGGGAGAGACACAGAAAGAATGACAGACAGACAGACAGCGTCCAAGGAAAACGAGACAAAGAAACCCCCCCAAAAAAAAAATAGACATCTACTCTAGCACCCATTAATGAAACAGGCTAAAACACTAGTGAATATATAATGAGTGTGACTATTGAGCAGACTGGATGGACCGTTCAGGTCATTTATCTGCTGTCATTTACTACATTACATTACTTTTTTCTTTTTCTATCCCGCCAATACCTTTCAGTTCTAGGTGGTTTACAAAAAGAATTGGTCTGAGCATGCTCAGGGAGCTTACAAAGTTAAACAGGTAGAATGAGCTTTTCAAGAATTTATGGATAGCATGATCAATGGGATCTGGGGGTGGGTTTATAAGGTTTAGTTAGATCATTTGACAAATTTTTTAAAAACATAGTTTTCAGTTCTTTCCTGAATGTTGTAAAGACATACCAGGTAAGAAGATTGTAATCATTGCCAGTCACTTGAGCAGCCATCATTTTAGTGTTTGACAGTTAAGCGGAGTAAATACGTCATTTTAGAGTGTACATCAGTTGAGAGTGCCATCACTTGAGTGTTATTAAGTGTTCACTTATCTGAGTGTGTGGTGTTTCCTTTTCAATGCTGCATCTGGTCTAAAAACAGTTTCTGTTTATAGAAAGGAAAGGGATAAGATCCATCTGAATGGCTATTCTTATTGGTTTTCCAAGATGAACAACAATAAACTGGAAGTGTGATCAACAGTAATTTAATGGGAGTTTAACCACTTCTATTGATTATAGCACAACTAATGCCCATTTCTGTAGCATAGGATTCTGTACCATAGCTGTTGCTTTCCATTATTCGCGAATCTGCAGAAGGATGTCACTCAAAAACTCTGAACTCCTCCCCTTTTGCAATGGAGAACAGCGCCTTCTTCAGTTTTTCCTTCTGCAAGCAAACACAAAAAGTGTGTTCTGATCTGCTGTGCTTTCTTTTTCTTATTATCGGGTATTTTTGCCATCTCAATTTTTCTGAGTGGTTTCAGTGCTCGGAGTTTCACTTCTCGGGCTTACGCCACTGGGGAAAGGACACAGTCCCATGCGGGTGGACTGCTGCTCCCAGGCCAATCTCTGAGTATTTGTGGAGCCAGTCTACTTTGTGTCCCTTCAGGAGCTTGGGTTCCATTTCCCTGGGAGCTTGCTCACCTACTGATATATCAAAGGCTTGAGCACAGGCTGTGGGGCGCCGGCTGCAAAGTTTCTCCTTCCCCCTCCCCGATATGTTGTGTGGATTTTCAGGGGTGGGAGTCTGTGGTCTGCCCGACCAGCAGCCCAAAGATCTCCAGTGGTGAACTTATTCTTGCCAATTTCTGAGGCAGAAATCCTTTCCCTGCAGGGAAAACTGAGGGAGGGGAGAAGGGTTATCTGAAAAAGTCAGGCATATCTTCACATTCCCATCTTTCCAGATCACAGAAAATATCCATTTCCACGTCCTCCAGCAACACTTCCAGTTTGTGTTGCTCCCTTTCAGCTTGGCTACCGCTCCATGCACCTTTACTGAGGTGATGGTTGTTGTAGTGGCTCACCTATACAGGATGGGCATACAGGTGCATCCATACCTGGATGATTGACTAATCAGAGCCCCCTCACAATGGGAAGGCGAGCATGCTGTACAGCAACAGGTGGTGGATCTCCTCCAGAAGCATGGTTGGATAGTCAACTTCCGAAAAAGCTATAGCTGACTCAGTGCTTAGAATCATAGGTGTCGGAATGGGGGAGGAGGCGCACAGGCACCATGGCCTCCTCCCCCCCATATTGGCGGTAATCTAAAATAATCTAAATCTTAGATTTATATAATGGATCATCCCTAAAGATATAGTGCTTGACTCAGTGTACAATTAAAATAAACACATGATCGTATCTGAACAGAAAGATCAAACAATTTTGCTGGTTGATTGAGAACCTTGACCGAAGGAAAAGATAACTTATGTACATGAGTAGTTCTACAACCCAAAATGTTTGAGGAGTTTAAAGTTAAGGGTATCAGAGAGTCAAATAATCCATTAATAATTTTAAAAACAATACAAGTACATTTAAACTTCTTACCCCGCATGAACCAACACGAGTCATAAGATCCTCCTCACAGCAGTGGCGTACCAAGGGGGGGGGGCGGTGCGCCCCGGGTGCCAGCCCTAAGGGGGTGCTCCCGGCCTTGCCGTTCAGTCCCCCGCCACCCCCAAAGGACCGCTCGCCCCATTGACCTTCCTGCACCACCTGTGAAGCAGCCCGCAGCAGGATCGCGAAGTCAGCATCAGCGATCCCTGTGCTGCTTAGGCGCTGCTTCCTGCGCCGCGATCCCGCCCCTCCTCTGACGTCAGAGGAGGGGCGGGACCATGGCGCAGGAAGCAGCGCAGGGATCGCTGACACTGACTTCGCGATCCTGCTGCGGCTGCTTCATAGGTGGTGCGGGGAGGCCAGGGGGGCGAGCGGTCCTTCCGGGTGGGTCGGGGCATCGGGCCTTCAGGGTGGGGTGGGCGGGCAGGCAGGCAGGCTTTCAAGGGGGAGGGGGTGACAGGCAGGCAGGCAGGCCTTCAAGGGGGGACAGGCCTTCGGAGGGGGGGTGCATACCTTCAAGGGGGGGCAGGCAGGCCTTCAAGGGGGAGACAGGCCTTCAAGGGGGGGAAAGGCAGGCAGGCAGGCCTTCAAGGGGGGACAGGCCTACAAGGGGGGGACAGGCCTACAAGGGGGTGGGAAAGGCCTTCAAGGGGTTGGACAGGCCTTCGGGGGGGTGCAGACCTTCAAGGGAGTGCAGGCCTTCGGGGGGGTGCAGGCCTTCAAGGGGGGACAGGCCTTCAAGGGGGGGAAAGGCAGGCAGGCAGGCCTTCAAGGGGGGACAGGCCTACAAGGGGGGGGAGAAGCTACAAGGGGGTGGGACAGGCCTTCAAGTGGGGGACAGGCCTTCGGGGGGGTGCAGGCCTTCGGGGGGTGCAGACCTTCAAGGGGGGTACAGGCAGGCAGGCCTTCAAGGGGGGGAAAAGCCTACAAGGGGATGGGACAGGCCTTCAAGGGGGGTGCAGGCCTTCAAGGGGGGACAGGCAGACCTTTAAGGGGGGACAGGCCTTTGGGGGAGACCATGATTTAGAAGTACACGGAGGGAAGGGGGTGTTCAAAGAGACGTGCATATGCCAAACTTTGGGGGGGGGGAAGAAATAATGGGTCTGAAAATAGAGGAGAGGGAGAGAGATGATGGACCATGGGATTTAGGGAGGGAAGGAACAGAAAGGGAGAGAAATTGGACACAAGGGATGGTGTGGAGGAGGGATAGAGATACTGGATAGGAGGGTAATTAGGAAAAGAAAGGGAGAGATGGTGGACTCTGGGGTGGTGGGGAAGGAGGGAGAGATGCCGGATGAAAGGGTATTTAAGAAAAGGTGGATCTGTGGAAGGAGATGAAAAAAAGGAAAGATACCAGACTTCCTGGGAAGGGAAGGGAAATGGAAAGGGAGGACAGAGTTGGCAGATGGATGGTTAGCATGCAGAAAGAAGGAGACCCTGGCAAGCAAGTTATCAGAAGAAAACCAGAGCCTTGGACCAACAAGATTTGAAATATAACCAGACAACAAAAGTTAGAAAAATTAATTTTATTTTCTGTTTTGTGATTATAATATGTCAGATTTGAAATGTGTATTCTGCCAGAGCTGGTGTTGGACTGCAAACGTGAGCTAGGATTTAACAGAGAGAGGAAAAGTCCTTTTTGTTTCTTTATTTTATTTACACCACAGCGCCAGTGTGGTTAGGAGAAGCCAAAGGGGGTGAAAAAGCTATAAAACCCACCAGGAGTTTTGAAAAAAATCACCCAACTGGGCAGGAAAATCGAATTGAAAAACCAATTCAATAGGGCTGAATCGAATCAAAAATTTTTTTCCTGTATCTGGTAGCATTAGTTTGCGCTACTGTCTTAGACTTTAGGACCTGGGATTGGGGAGAGATGGCATCCTCAGTACTTTATAATGCAAGTGAAACGAGGATTTGGTCAGACTTTTGAAGGGTCTGCAGAAAAAAAATATTGTATAGGCCGGGGACATGAGACAGCAGGAAATGGGAACTTTTCTTCCTTCTATTTTTGTGAATGGAAAGGCTGAGGATGTCAGAGAGTTCAGTTAAAATATGTGCTTTATAAGAAAATATAATAATGTGTTTTATAAAGTTTATAGCATAGCTGGCCTAACCAGTGAGGTGTTCCTAGTGGTGATGGTGGCAGCGTGTCAATGTGTTGAGAGGAAGAGGTGGTCTGGGAAATTCTGCTGAGCAAACTCCGGGCCCATTTCCACCCCCCAGTTAGTCCACTCCACTCAACTGGTTCACACACTGAGTGGGTCTTTGGGTGTTGTTTTGGGATCTCTTCCAGTGGTTTATCTCCTTCTGGTCCAAGGA
Source organism: Geotrypetes seraphini (assembly GCF_902459505.1). Classification (NCBI taxonomy): domain Eukaryota; kingdom Metazoa; phylum Chordata; class Amphibia; order Gymnophiona; family Dermophiidae; genus Geotrypetes; species Geotrypetes seraphini. The sequence goes on along the minus strand of NC_047091.1, from coordinate 70,292,402 downwards.
AGGAAACTTTGTTATCCTTAGCATTGACCTACAGAATATGTTTGTAACAGCGCTGCTTGTGTGGCATTAGGCTATGTAGTGATCGAAAGAAAAAAACAGACCTTTGCACATTTTTGCACTATATGGTGGGTGTATGAGGAGATTCACATTTCCTGCACAGCTAAGTCCATGTGAAGTTACCTTGTGCTGTATTTGACATCTAGCAAGGTCTCTGTTTGAAAGGAAAGATCTAAACTTAAAAATTAAGTGGCCAGAAGTTATGGTAAAAGCAGATAGTGTAGCTGGTTTTAAGAAAGATTTGGACAAATTCCTGGAGGAAAAGTCCATAATCTGTTATTAAGACATGGGGGAAGTGTCTGCTTGCCCTGGATCGGTAGCATGGAATGTTGCTACTCTTTGGGTTTTGACCAGGTATTAGTGTCCTGGATTGGCTACCATGAGAATGGGCTACTGGGCATGATGGATCATTGGTCTGACCCAGTTAGGCTATTCTTATGTTATGTTCTCATCTGTAGGGGCCTTTGTTTTCACTTCTTATTTTAATGTATTTTTTTTCTGGGAACTTATCAGTGTTTTTTATAATGGGAACAAAAATGGAAGAGAATTAATGTGTGTGGGATGAGGGGGGTAACTAATTTCTTCAGCTAAATAATTCAATCCACTTCAAACAGACATAGGAGAACTCACGCACCATTCACACACCCTCCAACCAAAAACGTCAAAAGAAAAAAACTCAACCTCCTAGCCATTCGAGCTGCAACACTCGACCCCCAACTCTACAACCAATTGACATCGACCACAGACTGCAAAACCTTCAAAAAGAAATAAAAACCCTTCTATTCAAAAAACACATAAAACCGAACTAACACAATCAGAACTGTCCCAAGCATCACCTGCAACTACTCCATATGTACTTCTGATGTCATGACAATTCAGACATAATTTATGTTATGTTATATTTGGAATATAAGAAAATTTTCACTGCCTGTTTCTATTCTGACCATTTATTCTGTTTCATGGTCATTACAAAAAATATTTTTTTACATAGGGGGGGGTGTCAAAAAATGATGGGCCCCGGGTGCCACATACCCTAGGTACGCCACTGCCTCACAGTACCTTCTCCATATACCATCATTGAAAATTATTGGCTCACGTTGGGCTACTTCTTTCACAGTTATGGCTCCTACAATATGGAACTCCTTACCTCTGTATATAAGAGTGGAAAAAAGCTTAACCGAATTTAAGGGAAATTTAAAGACTTACCTTTTCCAAGATGCATATGACTTCTAAATCGATCTTAAACATAGTCAGAGCTGCTCCTCTTCCTATTGTGGTCTCCCCTTTTTTGTATTCTTTACTTTAATTTGTAGTTCTCCCAACTTTCCTGTTTCTGTCAGTCAAGTATTGTTATGTGGATATCTGTCAATTTTGTCTCCTTCTTTTTAATATAATTTGTAAAATGTTTAGAAATCTTGATTTGCGTTTAATCAAAATTTTAATAAACTTGAAACTTGAGTAATGTGCTTGAATTTTGACTTTCCAAAAATTAGTCGTGTCACAGACTCAGTGTTCCCTCTAAGCGGGCGGGTGTTGTGAGCAAACTTTTTTCACTGTGAGCTAAAAATATCGGGCGCCAGCAAGTTATGAGCCAAATAAATATGTTGCTTTCTACCACAGAACTTCCTTACGTTTGTATGGAATCTATCCCCTTTCAACTTTAGAGAGTGCCCTCTCGTTCTCCCTGCCTTAGCTACTAAGTCTATTCCCTTCAGTACCTTGAATGTTTCTATCATGTCCCCTCTCAATCTCCTCTGCTCAAGGGAGAAGAGGCCCAGTTTCTCTAATCTTTCGCTGTACGGCAACTCCTCCAGCCCCTTAACCATTTTAGTTGCTCTTCTCTGGATCCTTTCGAGTAGTACCGTGTCCTTCTTAAAGTACCAGTGCTGGACGCAGTACTCCAGGTGAGGGCGTACCATGGCCCGGTACAGCAGCATGATAACCTTCTCTGTCTCTTCAGTCCAGCATCTGCCCCTTCCATTCACTGTCTGTCTTTCCCTGCCATCTCTCCTCCTGCCCCCCCCCCCCACCCCCCAATTTGGTCTAGCATCCATCATCTTCCTTCTGTTCCCCTCATGGTCTGGCATCTCTATCCTTCCCTCCCCCCTGTGGTTTTTAGCATATCTCTCTTCTCATTTCCTCCACTCAGATCTGATCATTCTCTGCTCTCTCTTCCCTTTTCTTCTCTGGTCTTCCTTCTCTATTTTCTGCCTCCATCTAAATTAAATTCTTTCTTACTATTTAGTCCCGTTTCCCTCTTTTCACTGTGTCTACACACAGCTTGTCACCCCTTTCCCTCACCCCTCCATTATCTTACTATTTTCTTCCCCCTTTATTTATCTCCTCCTTCCATCCAGTATGTGTTCTTTCCCCACTTCCATTCAGCATCTGCTCTCCCTTCTCAACTGACATCCATCTGCCTTCTGCTCTCTCTCCCTTCTTCTCACTTCCATCATCTGTCCCCTTCTCTCTCTCTCTCATCTCCTCCATTCCATCATCTGCCCCTTCTCTCTCTCTCTCTCTCTCCCCCCCCCCCAACTTCCATCATCTGCCCCCCTTCCCCTCACCTTTGTGGGTCACTTTCTTTCCCCTGAGGGTGGCTCATGTCACAGGGGAAGCTTTGGCCGAGCAGAACCGCTTGATTGACAGTGGAACTTACTTGATTGATGTCGATGCTGGGGCCCGTTGCCGTTTGAAGGAAAAAAAAAAAGGTGGAAAAAAGGAACCTATAAAGGCGAGAGGAAGGGAAACCTCCAGGACAGCTGCTTTTTGCCCTCCTTCAGCGGCCCAAGAGTTCAGACCAGCAGCGGCAGCTCTGTATGCTTTTAACTTCGGCACAGAGCTGCCCCTAATCAATAGTTTAGCGCGGTTTCATCAGGCAGCCTCGGGGCCTTTGATAGCCGGCCCGCTTCGATGATGCGATGTGGGCCGGCCTAGCAAAGGCCCCGAGGCTGCCTTATGAAACCGCGCTAAACTATTGATTAGGGGCAGCTCTGTGCCGAAGTTAAAAGCATACACAGCTGCCGCTGCTGGTCTGGAGGTGCGGAGACAAGGCAGGAGGCAAACGCGGTGGAAGGCAGGAGTCCCGGCGAAGGCAGAAGTCCTGGCACAGCGACTACAACAGGAAGTTGCAAGTCAGCTGACGCCGGCCTTTCGTTGCGGCGGGGACCGAATCCTTCGCGGACCGGCAAGATTTTGTTTGCGGACCGGCGGTTGAAGAACTGTGCTCTACACTGTGTGCGCTGTGACGAGAAACTTGTGCGCTGCGAGGTAATATTTTGTGCGCCAGCGCACCCCAGCGCAGCTTAGCGGGAACACAAAGTTCTGTATTAATTATAACCTTTTCTGATTCCCTTTACTTAAACCAACATAGATAGAATTGCAATAGTCCAGCTGAGCTAAAATAACTGACTGGACCAATACTGCAAAATGGTGTTGGTAAAATAAAGGGTGGACAGTTTTCAATGTGCGTAAACTAAAAAAAAAATTCTTTTTTTTTTTTGGTCTTAGTTTATTTATCAAAGTTTTCAATAACAACAGAAAAACATCAAATAGTGGTGTACAAATGTTACATATCACATCAGTAACTGGGATCATACATGGAAACATATCAGTTCAAACAATTAGAAGACAATGATATATAGTCCTTTAAAGCAGACCATTTTTCTTAGGACGAATAGGAAACAGAAGATAGATTTCTCTTAGCTGAGTAACATTCATAGCGATATGTAATACATAATAGGTTCCACCCTCGATGTCTGGCACTGCTTTGGTACATCAGCTATGGTGCAGAATTCTATGTCTTTGCTAAAGAATGAAAGATTAGGTTCTTACCTTGCTAATCTTTCTGTTAGAAGACATAGGATTCTGTACGGCTTGCCCTATGCAGACCCTTGATTCACTTGATTTCTGCCTCAGACATTACTGGTGTCCATCTCGGGACCTTTTCTCTTGTTTCTAAGATTTAGCAGAGACCAAATTACAGAAACATGAGGGCTCCTAGTCCCTTTCTCCTTTAGGGTTTTTTTTATGGCTCCTACTAGTTGCACTTAGCAGGTTGGTTCCTAGTTATTCATGTGCTAAAATTGTTCAGTGTTGGTTGTTAATTGTTGTTAATCATTGTTCTTTTGTCATAAGTTACAGAGCAGAACAGTATATTGTTTGTCGCCATTTCTTCTGTTTCAGTGGAGTTCTATTTCTTTGGTACCAACTGAAGAGGGAGCTGTTCTCCAGTGCAGAAGGGGAGAAGTTCAGAGTTTGCGAGTAATGGGAAGTAACAGCTATGATACAGAATCCTGTCTTCTAAGAGAAAGAAGATTAGCAAATTAAGAACCTAATTTTTCATTTAAAGAACTGAGCAGCCATAAAAGTTAAGTTACAAAGAATGGTTGATGATGAGTGTCTAAATCCTGTTCCCCTTAGGTGTGTGATCATTTCTGCATTGGCACCATTTACTGAAGAAGCACTTGCATCTATTCCATTTAAAATGTCAATGGCACATAGAATTCAGCATGTTCATAAACACACAGATTGGTTCAGGCATATACCTATCTCTATTGCTGACTTGCAGATTTCTGTGAAATTATCAAACTGCAGCATTGCACATTTTCTTATTAATTGCGAAAACACTGGTCCATATGCAGATAATCCAAATGTAAAATCCATCATAATACATACTTGCAATGCTATGTTGGATCTTTTAAGTTCTGTCAAAATCTAGATGTGTGATGGGACATTAAAGGCAGTTCTCATATTATTCTGCCAGCAGCAGCAGCAGCATCAAGGTAAGCCTGCTGCCATCACCCTGCCCCAGAAGCCTCCTCTCTGGAGTGACTTCCTGTTCCCACTTAGGCAGGACACTCCAGAGAGGCAGCTTCCAGGGCAACAGCAGGCTCACCTTGATACTGCTACCGGCCAGGCAGTCAGAAGATTAAATTTTGGCGAGGAGGCAGGTGAGGGACAGGAGAGAGTTATAGGATGAAAAAAAGCACTGTCCTGCATTTGGAAGGGAGGGGGGTGTTGGAGAGAGAGAGAAGAACCCTTGTGGGAGAGGGGTTGAAGAGAGTGAGAGAGAAAAGTACCCGAGGGGGAGGGGGGAATCAGAGGGAGGGAGAGAAGAACCTGAGGGGGGGGGGAGGTTGTGGAGAGAGAGAGAGAGAGAAAAAAAGCACCCAGGGAGTTTGCAGGGAGTAAGTCAGAGAAGAACCCAAGGGGAGGGGGGTTGTGGGGAGAGAGAGAGAGAAAACCACCCAGTGAGTTTGCAGGGAGTGAAACAGAGAAGAACCCATGAGGGGGGGGAAGGTTGTTGAGAGAGAGAGAGAAAAGCACCCGTGGCAGAGGATGGAGGGAGGAAGGGAGAGAACCTGCAGAAAAGCAGGTTGTGGAGAGAGAGAAGCACCCGCAAAGGTGGGGTGGGTTAGGAGGGCAGGAGAGAAAAGTACCTGCAGAAGGGGTGGGGGTTTTGGAGGGAGGGAGAGAAGCACTAAAAGGGTACAGAAGATGGGAAGGGGGACTAAGGAAATGGATGAAAGGTAAGGTGGGGGCGGGGGCAGAGGAGAGACTGGTGGGGGGTGCAGAACAGAGGTGAGACTGGTGGAAGGCAGGGCCAGGTGGGGGTGGGTCATGTGTCCTCTTTTTGGACACAAATATGGTAACCCTAGCTTAGAGAGTATGCAGGGATAGAGCCTTGTGTGCAAGCAGGGTTGTATTTTAAGATTTTGGTACCTACAGGCAAGACCAGACAACACATCTGAAAGGAGTGCATGTGTCTGTTTTAGAAATCCCAGAAATTGGAGAGCTAGGCCATAGTGCCATAGTTGCACCCCTTTAAATCAGGAGCAGGCCTCTCTTTAAGATGGGCATTTGGCACCTTCATAGTTTGCTGTTAGTTGCCTATCGGCTATGTCATACTCAGGGATTGCATGCAAGAACAGAAGTATGGAACAGACAGAAAACCATAGAGGTACAACTTATTAACAGGATGCTACGGCTGGTTCCAACCTTGTGTTAGTATGTCATACACTCTAGCATCTAAAACTAATTCTGGGAACGTATGTTTGTTCTCATAGGTTGACTGTACAGCTCACCAATTCTTCCACTGCCCCTTGGGTTCCATCTTACTCAGTTTGGCTTTCTGGCAGGGGATGGCAAAGGCTTCTGGGGGTGGAGGGTGGGGTAGAATGGATGCTTTTGTTAGCAACTGCAGGTAGTAGAAGTCAAGCTAGGGAAAGAGAGATAGGCTTAAGCCTGATAGACAAGAGGGTATCATAGCCCCTTTTTAGTCAGCTCATTTAAGAAAAGGCAAGGATGAAATACCACAACCATAAGAATATAAGAACTGCTGCTGCTGGGTCAGACCAGTGGTCCATCGTGCCCAGCAGTCCGCTCACACGGCGGCCCTTTGGTCAAAGACCAGTGTTCTAACTGAGACTAGCTTTACTTGCACATGTTCTGGTTCAGCAGGAATCTGTCTATCTTGAATCCCTGGAGGGTGTTTTCCCCTATAACAGCCTCTGGAAGAGTGTTCCAGTTTTCTACCACTCTCTGAAAGTCAACCACGGCAGCCCACAGAGCAAACGCAGCACGCCGCCATCGGCCTCCACAGCACGCTCCCTCCGTCGCAGTCCCGCCCCTGATGTTAGAGGAGGTGCGGGACCGTGCAGAGAGAACGCGCCACAGAGGCCGACGGCAGCCTGCCACGCCACTCATCCTCCTCTACAGAGATACTACAGATAAACCTCACAGCTACAACAGACCCTGTGTAATATAAAAAATAAATTGCTCCCATAATGCATCTTATTAAGACTTGCAAGGAGATGGAGCGGGAGAGAGAATGGCCATGGGTTCAGCTTCTGAAGCAAAAAGATAGGCTGTTGGTACATGGTTGTAAAATGAAAACAAGCAGAAAAAAAATAATAATGTGTTTTCCTTTCATGGGCATGGGCAATGTCGTTAAGATGCTGCCCTCTTTCAAAAGAGTGCATCCTTTTACCAATATTGCTGCCAAAACAAAACTGAAGACTAACCAAAACAGAACAACTAATGCTGCAAGCAGCATGGGAAACAGAACAAACTTTATGGCCTGAAAAGAGCTAGATACCAACAAACACAGGTGACTGTGAATGAAGACTTTGGGAGGAGAATGCTACTTCTTTAAGCTCTTCGAGTGAGGATACGGTTTTGTTATGTTGATCAGGTTTTCTATTCCACCTTTACCTATTCAGTTCAAGGTCGGATTACATTACAAGAGGTTGGGTCAGTTACCCAGGAAGTTACAATGGACAATCTGACATGGACATTCAGTAGAGCTGCTAGTACAATTATTAGCAAGGTTAGGTCATAGTTGCAAATACATAGTTACCAGTTCAAGTAGGTCATTTTTGGCTTATTGTTATGTTCCAGGAGTTGCATTAGACAGTTTAGAAATGGGCATTTACAATTACCATTTCAGTTACTGTATATACTCGAATATAAACCGGGATTTTGGGGCCAAAAAATTGGCCCAAAAATGGGGGTCCTGGTTTATATTCGGGCCAGCGCACCCCTCCCAGAATTATTGCAGGCAGCCGCCAGGTTCTGCACCCTGTCCCCCCCCTCCCTGCCCTTGTACCTCCTCTGCAAATCCCTGGTGGTCCAAAGGTGCAGCGGGCAGAAGCGAGCTTTCTGTGCTCCTGCCCCACTGCTAATCTGCTTGGTGCGCTCCAGCACCACTGCGCTCCTGCTTGGTGCTGCTCAGCGGCTATAAAAAATCAATCTCGCGGCAGCCACCACTGACCAGATTAGCAGTGGGGCAGGATTGCAGAAAGCTCGTTCCTGCCCGCTTCACCTCTGGACCACCAGGGATCGGCAGAGGAGGTACAAGGACAGAGCGGGGGGGGGGGGGAAACAGGGTGCAGAGCCTTGGAGGAAGGGGGGCTAGGTACAGAGCCTGACAGGGAGGGAGGGAGGAAAGAGGGCTGGATGCAGTGCCTGGCAGGAAGGGGGCTGGGTGCAGTGCCTGACAGGGGAGGGAAGGGGGCTGGGTGCAGAGCCTGACAGGGTAGGACACTTGAATATTAAGCTCCCTGACTTTATTCAAGTCAACCATTTTTTTCTCCTTTTTTTGGGGGGGGGGAAATGGGGGGCTCAACTTATATTCGGATCAACTTATATTCAAGAATATATGGTACTTCAGGCTTGGATCCCTATCTTGGTTTAGAAATGCTTTTAAAAGTTTTCTGAACTTGAGATAGTGGTCATAAAATCATAGTGTATGCAGTAGTTGGTTCAAGCATCTTGCTAATTGATATTGTATGGATAAGGTAATTTGCCCAGTAGACTTCATATTATTGCATGCTGAGAATTTTAAGTTGAAAAGATTTCTGGTGGAACATCTGTTGGAGGCACCCTGGAGTAGGAAGGTCAACTCTTGTTAGGTAGTTGGGGGTGTTGTCTGTCAGGATCTTAAAGACAGTGATGCCTAATTTAAACTTTATCCTTGTGGTTATGGGCAGCCAATGTAGTTTCATGTAGTAGGCCTGTAATGTTCCAATTTCCATAATCCATATATGAGTCTTACTGCTTCATTTTGAACTAGTTTTAGATACGATAGCAATGGTTTAGAGCACGGGTCTCAAAGTCCCTCCTTGAGGGCCGCAATCCAGTCGTGTTTTTAGGATTTCCCCAATGACTATGCATGAGATCTATTTGTATGCACTGCTTTCAATGCATAGTCATTGTGGAAATCCTGGAAACCCGACTGGATTGCGGCCCTCATGAAGGGACTTTGAGATCCCTGTTTTAGAGCAAAGAACTAGTGTTACATTACAGCAGGGGTGTCAAAGTCCCTCCTCGAGGGCCGCAATCCAGTCGGGTTTTCAGGATTTCCCCAATGAATATGCATGAGATCTATTAGTATACCATGAAAGCAGTGGATGCAAATAGATCTCATGCATATTCATTGGGGAAATCCTGAAAACCCGACTGGATTGCGGCCCTCAAGGAGAGACTTTGACACCCCTGCATTACAGTAATCTAATTAAAAACATAAGAATTACTATACTGGAACAGACCGAAGGTCCATCAAGCCCAGTATCCTGTTTCCACCAGTGGCCAACCCAGGTCCCAAATACCTAGCTAGATTCCAAGTAGTAAAACAGATGTAATGCTGTTTATCCTAGGAATAAGCAGTGGATTTCTCTAAGCCACTTTAATAATGGCCCATGGACTTTTCTTTTAGGAAATTAGTTGCGATAGGATTAGGAATTGCATTAAGATTCGGAAAGCCTCTGTTTCAAAGTATTTTCTAAAGGATCTTAGCTTTCTTATCAGAAGGAAAGATTGTTTTATTATTGATTGTATGTGGCTCTTCATGGATAAGTGGTTATCAATTCCTACTCCTAAGATTCAGGAGTGTAGTTCTAGATGAAAGTCCTGTCATCTACTTTAATCCTTGGAGTATACACTTCCCCCTCCCCATTTGCAGTTTCAGTAATCGCAATTTCACATATTCGCGATTTTTTGGGGAGGGGGAAAAAAAGAAAAAAAATAACATCCTGAAGTCTTCTCCCCGGCATCCCGGCCTTACCTGGTGGTCTAGCGGGCTTTCGGGGCAGGAGCGATTTTCCTACGCTCCTGCCCCGTGCAGATCGCCATTAGGAAATAGCTGTAGGGAGTTCCCGTCGTAGTCTCGAGAGACTACGGGAACTCACAGCAGCCATTTCCTAATGGCGATCTGCACGGGGCAGGAGCTTAGGAAGATCGCTCCTGCCCCGAAAGCCCACTAGACCACCAGGTAAGGCTGGGAAGGTGGGAGGGAGGCGGAGGTGGGTCAGAGCCGGATATTCGTGGTTTTTCGCCATTCACGGTCCGGCTCTGCCCCATCCCCCGCGAATCTGGAGGGAGAAGTGTAGTATGGATCAGTTGAGGGTCCTAGCCAAAGATAGTTTGAGGTGGTGGGTTAAGGTCCAGTTTTCTATGATGTGGACACATTTTTTTGAGAGTGGCGAGGGTACTGGCTAATGCAACAGTTACAATTAACCTGATTGTTATGTCGTCCGCATAGGTGAAGTATTTTGTGTGAGATCTAGGTTGGCTTCCAAGGTTGAACACCAATTGTGAAAGCGAGGATCCTTGGGGGATTCCACCAGGAGGATGGATGCCAGCTGTCATAAAGTTCACCATCCTTACATACAGCATAGTGATAAGTGGTTAGGAAACCTTGGAACCAGGAGAGGACTGGGCCACTAAATCCGAAATCACTGAAGATCTTGGAGATTTGATCGAAGTCTACTTTGTCAAATGCGCTGCTTAGGTCAAAGTGGATTATGATTTCGCTGTGATCCTTGCTTAAGATAGTTTGTTGCCGTATGTTACTAGTGCTGCGCCCACCATCTTGGTGCTGTGATTTTTCCTGAATCCTAATTGTGAAGGGTGAAGGATATTGAAACATCATAAGTACCATTTAAGTTATTCTGTGACATAGCCTTCCAGCATTTTGATAAATAGGGGGATGGAAATATGGCTTACTAAATTCAAAAATCTATGCCTTAGGATGGGGAGTTGAGGGACCTCAATCCCTTCTGTCTGCTATTGTGTACACTCACACTCAGTTTACAGACAGGGGAAAGAGAAAGCCATTAAATGCACTGGCCAGGTATGGCAGCAGCAGTACTACACAGACACACTCCACTGCTAAAAGGCAGAAGTCAGCTTAAAAGACACCATGTCTACAAACCTGCCTAATCAACTATCCTGTACCTCATTTCCTCTCTGGTTTCAGGTTGGAGATTACCATGAATTTATTATTCAAAAGGACAGTTTCTCAGTCTTTGCAGAGTTGCTGTGGAAACCGTAAGAAAAACAACCAGGCAGACACATCCTCAATGAAGCTTGGGCTTGGGCCACAACCGACAGCTGGAAATCGGCAGCTTTTGGACAGCAGCTGCTGAAATGGAATGGGCTCTTAATACTCCACTAATTTCCAGGAAGACTCAACAGAACCCTGGGGAACAGAAGGCTGAAAATGGCAGGAACTGCATCAATTGGGAGGGGGAAGGGAGGGAGACCCAGGGCTGACCCAACTTAAAGCAGCTGCTTCTAGGGGCAGCAAAGAGCAGCTACAATCAAAGAAAAACAATAGAGCCGGACAGTTGCACAAACTCAAAGAACCATCAGTGCAAAACTGCAGAACAAGTGGGCAATTTTTGATTAGCCTGGATATATGGATTTAGGAATCTGCTCTTATTATTTGTGTCTGTGTCACACCCACATTTAAACGCATATCTTGGAGAGAGGTGGCATATTAGGAGCATGACAGGTTATTCAGGTGGAGGGAGACTGAAGGTTTGTCTAGGGCAGGGGTAGGCAATTCCGGTCCTCAAAAGCAGGAGCCAGGCCAGGTTTTCAAGATATCCACAATGAATATGTATGAGATGGATTTGCATGCACAGCCTGCTTGAGATGCAAATCTATCTCATGCATATTTATTGTGGATATCCTGAAAACCTGACCTGACTCCGGCTCTCGAAGACAGGAATTGCCTACCCCTGGGCTAGGCTAAGGTACCTAAACCCTTGCTTCCCACTATGCCAGGGTGTCAAAGTCCCTCCTCGAGGGCCGCAATCCAGTCGGGTTTTCAGGATTTCCCCAATGAATATGCATGAGATCTATTTGCATGCACTGCTTTCACTGTGTGCTAATAGATCTCATGCATATTCATTGGGGAAATCCTGAAAACCCAACTGGATTGCAGGCCTCGAGGAGGGACGCTGCACTATGCTCACTGTGCAGGTGCAGTACTGAGTTACAAACAGAAGCTTCTGCCCAGCATTGCAGCTCCCTCCCTGCTCTTGTTATCCACAATGGCAGAAGCAATTACAGGTCAAAATAAAACATTGGTAAATCTCCTAGTATGGTCTGCCTTTTAGCACAGTTTATCCAGGGATCTCAAAGTCCCTCCTTGAGGGCCGCAATCCAGTCGGGTTTTCAGGATTTCCCCAATGAATATGCATGAGATCTATGTGCATGCACTGCTTTCAATGCATATTCATTGGAGAAATCCTGAAAACCCGACTGGATTGCGGCCCTCAAGGAGGGACTTTGAGATCCCTGTTTTAGAGCAAAGAACTAGTGTTACATTACAGCAGGGATGTCAAAGTCCCTCCTCGAGGGCCGCAATCCAGTCGGGTTTTCAGGATTTCCCCAATGAATATGCATGAGATCTATGTGCATGCACTGCTTTCAATGCATATTCATTGGGGAAATCCTGAAAATCTGACTGGATTGCGGCCCTCAAGGAGGGACTTTGAGACCCCTGGTTTATACTCAAAAGATGGTTAAGACTCAAATCTAGGGGTTCTTGGGACACACCAAGCCAGTCTGGTTTTCCCGATATCCATAACGAATGTGCATGAGGTAAATTTGCATGCACTGGCTTCATTATATGCAGATCTCTCCTGCATATTCATGGTGGATATCTTGAAAACCTGTCTGGCTAGGTGTGTCCTGAGGACTGGTTGAGAACCCTTGAATAATCAAAATACATCCTTTATATCTATTCCACAAAAAGCTTCAACCTGCTTGTGCGAACCGTTCATTCTGGATCTGTTGACACCTCTTTGAATACCAATCATTTCAATTAAGCATTTCCTTAATTGATTAGTTTCATGTTGCCCTTTAGGAATTTTGGCCCATTCTTCCACACCGAAAAATGTCAGCTCAGCAGCATTTGGAAGTTTCCTTGCATACTCTGCCTGCTTCAGGTCTTGACACCACATCACAATAGTTTAGGCCAGTGGTCTCAAACTCAAACCCTTTGCAGGGCCACATTTTGGATCTGTAGGTACTTGGAGGGCCTCAGAAAAAAATAGTTCATGTCTTATTAAAGAAATGACAGTTTTGCATGAGGTAAAAACTCTATAGTTTATAAATCTTTCCTTTTGGCTAAGTCTTAATAATAATATTGTCATTTATAGCTAAAGAGACATATGATCAAGAAACTGTTTTATTTTACTTTTGTGATTATGATAAACATACCAAGGGCCTCAAAATAGGCAGTGAGTTTGAGACCACTGGTTTAGGCCATCGAAAACATGAAGGGATCGATATGCAGCAGCTCCTACCCCTCTGTGCTATTTACCTCCTTGGCACTACTTGGATAATACTGGGGTGGAACCAATGTCTAGCAGTAGCTAAGTATCCAGGTAAGTTAGGATGCCAAAATAGTCGCCTGTTACTTTTCTAGGGTTCGGCCTAGATAACTTCTGGCAGCTGCCTCATAATCAGTCAGGGCTAGTATCCAGGTACAGCCCAGAAATGAATACGAGAATAGATTTCAATGCCACAGTCAGCATTTGAAGTATACAGGATTAATTAATCGAGGGCCCCTAGGCACACAAGTACACCTGGGCCCCTGCCCCACCCCACCCCACCATGCGCCCAGGCAGAAACAGGAAGCTGCGTCAAAGGGAAGCTTTGGGCAAGCAACACCGCTTGCACAATTACAGTTTCCATTGCCTTTCTTACCCGCGTTGCTTGCTAGTCTTACTTTCCGTCAATGGGGGGGAGGGGGCACATTGCCTATCAGGGTGGGGCCTGTGTTGGCTATCGATGCTGGAGGGGACCGTCACCATTTGTAAAAAACAATGTTGATGCCCTCCTTCATCAGGCCTCCTGACCATTTCGGGCCCTAGGCACATGGCTACTTGGCCTATTGGTTAATCCTGACCTGTATATAGTAGTCTTTCTGGGGGACCCACTTTCAGCTTAGCCTTCAAGCTCACAGATGGATGGCTTGTCATGGTCCTCTACAAGTTTCAACTATAAAACTAGATACTCAGGTGCATGGTGGGGTCGGGGTGGGGGGGCGGGGGGGCAGGGAGCCCAGTGTACTTGTGTGCCTAGGGGCCCTCGATGAATTAATCCTGCCCTGTAGATACTGCCTTCCAAACATTGAATGAAACCCAGAAATTTGGGGGCACATTGATGTGGAACTCCTTATTCTAGCAGTCCAGTGTGTGAATGCATTGCTCTTTAACAAACCTGATGCAGATTAAAATTTTAGAGAAGTGGGTTGGTTTTTTTTTTCTCTAGTCCTTACTATTTATCATTTCTATAGCACTGAAAGGCGTACGCAGCACTGCACATTTAATAGGTCTCTGCTCAGAAGAGCTTACAATCTAATTTGGACAGAGAGACAGGACATCTCAGGCTTGCAGAAGGAATGATATGATGGGTAAAGGTGAGTGAAGAGTTGAAAGCAACTTCAAAAAAGTGGGCTTTTAGTTTGGATTTGAATACCGCTAGAGAAGAAGTATGTTGTACTGCAGTGTTTCTCAACTCGTTCCTGGAATACCTCCTTGCCCGTCAGGTTGTCAGGATATCCACAATGAATATGCATGAAATTAATTTGCATATAATGGAAGCAGTGTATGCAAATCAAGTTTATGCCTAGTCAGTGGCGTACCTAGGGTATGTGGCACCCGGGGCCCATCATTTTTTGACACCCCCCCCCCCTCATGTAAAATTTTTTTTTTTTTTTTTTGCAATAACCATGAAATGGAATAAATGGTCAGAATAGAAACAGGCAGTGAAAATTTTCTTTTTTTTTTTTTTTTTTTTTTTTCAAAGTATTTTTATTGAGAATGGCAAAAGGTCCAGACAAGCAACCATGGTCTGTACAGAAACTTATACATTATCAAAAAGAACACAGAATGAGAGTAACAGCAACAACAAGCATGAACAAGCCTCTCCCAAGAGAAAATTGCCAATGAGAGGCATAGCAATACACAACAAAAGGCCAAAACTTGGGGCAAGCAAACAAATCCCACCCCAGAACCCACAAGAATAATAAGCCGGACTAAACCCTCAGCCATATTTTATAATGAAAAAAACCCCCACAAGCAACAACACCCAGACCGCTCACCAGACACACCAATCCGCACAACAAGCACCCAAGAAACACCCAGCCACCACCCAGACAAAACTACCAGACACACCTACCCCACCAAGCCCAGACCCAACCCCCCCTCCCCAGAGAGTGCAAGCGCAAAGTGGACCGTGAAAAGGGCAGCTGCAGAAGTGGAAAGCCCCAGATAAGTAGGTTAGCTAAAGAAAGCCCACAGATAGAAGAAATCAGGATAACAGAAGTTCCAACAAATGCTCCCACAGAAAATTTTCTTTTATTGAACCTCATTTATGTAACCATTATTCCAAACATAACATAACATAAATTATGTCTGAATTGTCATGACATCAGAAGTACATATGGAGTAGTTGCAGGTGATGCTTGGGACAGTTCTGATTATGTTAGTTTGGTTTTATGTGTTTTTTTAATAGAAGGGTTTTTATTTCTTTTTTTAAGGTTTTGTAGTTTGTGGTCGAGGTCAATAGGTTGTAGAGTTGGGGGTCAAGTGTTGCAGCTCGAATGGCTAGGAGGTTGTCGAACAGTTTTTTTCTTTTGACGTTTTTGGTTGGAGGGTGTGTGAATGGTGCGTGAGTTCTCCTATGTCTGTTTGAAGTGGATTGAATTATTTAGCTGAAGAAATTAGTTACCCCCCCATTCCACACACATTAATTCTCTTCCATTTTTGTTCCCATTATAAAAAAACACTGATAAGTTCCCAGGAAAAAAATACATTAAAATAAGAAGTGAAAACAAAGGCCCCTACAGATGAGAACATAACATAAGAATAGCCTAACTGGGTCACACCAATGGTCCATCATGCCCAGTAGCCCATTCTCATGGTAGCCAATAGTGCTGCCCGATTCAGAGAAAAATATTTCATTCGATCCGATTCACCTTGTTGAATCGATTTTTCGATTAGATTCACTGTTAATGACACCGCTTTTTAAGTTTAAACAAAGTATAACAATAAATTTCACAACAACAATAAATTTCACAAAGTACTTTAAAAAAAAAAAATCACATTTTTCCATTAAAGCAGTTCTGGAGACATTTGCTTGAACAGTCTTTTTTCCCAGTCCATAAGCAAGCAATATGAAAAAGATTTCCTTAATTATCTACTCAAACATTTTTGCTATTTACTTTCATTGTACCTAGACTATTATTCAGTAGAAAAAATTTAGTTTGTTCAATCAAGCAGAACATTCACTCATAGAAGTCCAATGTCCACACAGGATTTGATTGAACAAACAAATTTTTTCTACTGAATAATAGTTTAGGTATACTGAATAGCAAAAATGTTAAAGCCACACAGAAAAGCAGTAAAAGTCAATAGGTTCTCCAAGTGGGAACAACTGAGTGCACCAATCCAGGGCAAGCAGACGCTTCCCCCATGTCTTAATAACAGACAATGGACTTTTCCTCCAGGAATTTGTCCAAACCTTTCTTAAAACCAGCTACGCTATCTACTTTTAACATAACTTCTGGCCACTTCATTTTTAAGCTTAGATCTTTCCTTCCAAACAGAGACCTTGCTAGATGTCAAATACAGCACAAGGTAACTTCACATGGACTTAACTGTGCAGGAAATGAATCTCCTCATACACCCACCATATAGTGCAAAAATGTGCAAAGGTCTGTTTTTTTCTTTCGATCACTACATAGCCTAATGCCACACAAGCAGCGCTGTTACAAACATATTCTGAAGGTCAATGCTAAGGTTGACAAAGTTTCCTTCCTTGGACCAGAAGGAGATACTGACAAACCACTGGAAGAGATTCTAAAACAACTACCCAGAAATAACACCCAAAGACCCACTCAGTGTGTGAACCAGTTGAGTGGAGTGGACTAACTGGGGGTGGAAATGGGCCCAGAGTTTGCTCAGCAGAATTTCCCAGACTACCTCTTCCTCTCAACACACTGACATGCTACCACCACCACCAACACTAGGAACACCTCACCGAGTATGCCAGCAATGCTTATAAACTTTATAAAACACATTATTATATTTTCTTATAAAGCATATATTTTAACTGAACTCAGCCTTGCCATTCACAAAAATAGAAAAGTTCCCATTTCAAGCTGTCTCATGTACACTTTTCAAATCTAACATATTGTAATCACAAAACAGAAAATAAAATTATTTTTTCTACCTTTTGTTCTCTGATCAATATTCAAATCTTGTTGGTCCCAGGCTCTTGTTGTCTTGCTTGCCAGGGTCTCCTTTCTCCGTGCTAACCATCCGTCTGCCATCTCTGTTCTCCCCTTCCGTTTCCCTTCCCTCTCCGGGAGATCTGGCATCTTTCCTTTTTTTTGTCTCCATCCACAGATTCACCTTTTCTCAACTCCCCACCACCCCAGGATCCACCATCTCTCCCTTTCTGTTCCCAACTATCCTCCTATCCAGTATCTCTATCCCCCCTCCACACCATCCCCTGTTTCCAAGTTCTCTCCCTTTCTGTTCCTTCCCTCCCTAAATCCCATTATGCACCATCTCTCTCCCACTCCTCTGTTTTTAGACCCATTATTTCTAACCCCCAAAGTCTGGCATATGCACGTATCTTTGAACCCCCCCTTCCCTCTCTCCCTCTGTGTACTTTTACACCAGGACCCCCCTCCCCCGAAGGTCTGTCCCCCCTCCGAAGGGCTACACCCCACCCCTGAAGACCTGCACCCCCCGAAGGACTTTACCTCCCACCCGAAGGTCTGTCCCCCTCTGCAGGCCTAAACCCCACCCCTGAAGGCCTGCACCCTCCCCGAAGGATTGTACCCCCCACCCGAAGGTCTGTCCCTCCCTGAAGGCCTGCACCCATCCCGAAGGCCTGCACCCACCCCGAAGGCCTGCACCCACCCCGAAGGCCTGCACCCACCCCGAAGGCCTGCACCCCCGAAGGCCTGTCCCCCCCCCTTGAAGGCCTGACCCCCCCTTGAAGGCCTGCCTGCTTGTCCCCCCTTGAAGGCCTATCCCCCCTTAAAGGTCTGCCTGTCCCACCCCCTTGTAGGCCTGTCCCCCCTTAAAGGTCTGCCTGTCCCACCCCCTTGTAGGCCTGTCCCCCCCTTGAAGGCCTGACCCCCCCTTGAAGGCCTGCCTGCTTGTCCCCCCTTGAAGGCCTGTCCCCCCCCTTGAAGGTTGGCACCCCCCCAAAGGCCTGCACCCCCTTGTAGGCCTGTCCCCCCCTTGAAGGCCTGCCTGCTTGTCCCCCCTTGAAGGCCTGTCCCCCCCCTTGAAGGTTGGCACCCCCCCAAAGGCCTGCACCCCCTTGAAGGCCTGCACCCCCTTGAAGGTCGGCACCCCCCCTGAAGGCATGCACCCCCCCTGAAGGCCTGTCCCCCCCTTGAAGGCCTGTCCCCCCCCTTGTAGGCCTGCACCCCCTTGTAGGCCTGTCCCCCCCCCCCTTGTAGGCCTGTCCCCCCCTTGAAGGCCTGCCTGCCTGTCCCCCCCTTGAAGGCCTGCACCCCCTTGAAGGTCTTCACCCCCCCCACGAAGACCTGCACCCCCCCCTTGAAGGCCTGCCTGCCTGCCTGTCACCCCCCCTCCCCCTTGAAAGTCTGCCTGCCCGCCCGCCCGCCCCACCCTGAAGGCCTGATGCCCCGACCCACCCCGAAGGACCATTCGCCCCCCTGGCCTCCCCGCACTACCTATGAAGCAGCCGCAGCAGGATCGCGACGTCAGCTATATTTGCGCTACTTAGGAGCTGCTTCCTGCGTCGCGGTCCCGCCCCCTCCTCTGACGTCAGAGGAGGGACGGGACCGCGGCGCAGGAAGCAGCGCCCAAGCAGCTGAGGGATTGCTGACGTCGCGATCCTGCTGCGGGCTGCTTCATAGGTGTGCTGGAAGGTCAGTGGGGCGAGCGGTCCTTCGGGCGTGGGGGGGGACTGAGCGGCAAGGCCGGGAACACCCCCTCAGGGCTGGTACCCGGGGCGGCCCGCCCCCCCCCGCACCCCCCTAGGTACGCCACTGCACCGAACCAAACTGATAGGAGAATGAGCTTCTTCAGGGATCTGACCCAGTTCTAATACCTCTCCGTCTCCGTGCCGACCGACCCCCTCAAGGACCGACCCTTGGAAACATGTTTTCAGGCTTGGAATCCAGTTAAAAGGCAATAGACGCTCTGTCTATACCTGGGACCAAACTGAAAGAAATTTGTCCAGCCCTGGCAAGTTCAAACCCAACTCAAACCAAATTCTGCACTCCTGGGGAAGGGGGAGGTTTTGCTTCTGAGAAAGTGCTCCTTAGTACATCAGAATCTCTGTCTGCTTCTTGGCACCAGCACTGGAGAAATAATGAGACGCCCTACTTTCTTTCTGCATGTGAAGCCATCTGGAGGGGGGGGTGTGTGTGTTTGTGAGTACCAGAAGGCACTGCGAGGAAGGAACGGGGTATATTAGTAGATCTGTGTGTGATGGAGGGCACTAGGGCCAGCAGGAGTGAGGTACATAGTTAGAGCTGTAGAGGGGGGGGGGGGGAGAAGGAGGGTGTCCCTATTGCAAGGGAGGAGTGAGGTTTTCCCTCGCCTTTTCTTCAGTCCTAAAGTTCACATTTTCTGGCTTTGGCTGCCTTCAGCAGTCATGCGACCGGGTAACAAAGCCCCCTGACACTGCACGCTGTCTGATTCGGCTGCTGTTGAACAGTTTGCGTGCCGGAACCCTTCTCAGGCTGAGTGGAATTTGGGTTATGAGCTGCAGGGAGTGGTTGTGAATTTCTCCGTGAGAACCTTGTGCATCCTCCTCCAGCTTGAGTTCCGATCCTCCCCGAGGCTGACGTATTTCCTGTTGCCTCAGCTTTCAACAGCAATCTGACCTGGAGGAGGGGAGAACAAGGCCTGGGAATGCATTTATCTGAGTTTGGGGTTTAGGTTTCTGCCACTTGGTGCTGAATGTAAGACGCGCGCACGAGGACGCGCACGCGTAGACGTCCGCACGTAGACGCCCGCACTAGACGTCCCCACGTAGACGTCCGCACTAGACGTCCCCACGTAGACGTCCGCACTAGACGTCCCCACGTAGACGTCCGCACTAGACGTCCCCACGTAGACGTCCGCACTAGACGTCTAGTGCGGGCGTCTAGTGCGGACGTCTACGTGGGGACGTCTAGTGCGGACGTCTAGTTCGGACGTCTAGTGCGGGCGTCTACGTGGGGACGTCTAGTGGGGACGTCTAGTGCGGGCGTCTAGTGCGGACGTCTACGTGGGGACGTCTAGTGCGGGCGTCTAGTGCGGACGTCTAGTGGGGACGTCTATTGCGGACGTCTAGTGGGGACGTCTATTGCGGACGTCTAGTGGGGACGTCTATTGCGGACGTCTAGTGGGGACGTCTATTGCGGACGTCTAGTGCGGGCGTCTAGTGGGGACGTCTAGTGCGGGCGTCTAGTGCGGACGTCTAGTGCGGGCGTCTAGTGGGGACGTCTATTGCGGACGTCTAGTGGGGACGTCTATTGCGGACGTCTAGTGGGGACGTCTAGTGCGGACGTCCCCACGCAAACTGTTCAACAGCAGCCGAATCAGACAGCGTGCAGGGTCAGGGGGGCTTTGTTACCCGGTCGCATGACTGCTGAAGGCAGCCAAAGCCAGAAAATGTGAACTTTAGGACTGAAGAAAAGGCGAGGGAAAACCTCACTCCTCCCTTGCAATAGGGACACCCTCCTTCTCCCCCCCCCCCCTCTACAGCTCTAACTATGTACCTCACTCCTGCTGGCCCTAGTGCCCTCCATCACACACAGATCTACTAATATACCCCGTTCCTTCCTCGCAGTGCCTTCTGGTACTCACAAACACCCCCCCCCCCCCTCCAGATGGCTTCACATGCAGAAAGAAAGTAGGGCGTCTCATTATTTCTCCAGTGCTGGTGCCAAGAAGCAGACAGAGATTCTGATGTACTAAGGAGCACTTTCTCAGAAGCAAAACCTCCCCCTTCCCCAGGAGTGCAGAATTTGGTTTGAGTTGGGTTTGAACTTGCCAGGGCTGGACAAATTTCTTTCAGTTTGGTCCCAGGTATAGACAGAGCGTCTATTGCCTTTTAACTGGATTCCAAGCCTGAAAACATGTTTCCAAGGGTCGGTCCTTGAGGGGGTCGGTCGGCACGGAGACGGAGAGGTATTAGAACTGGGTCAGATCCCCGACCCACCCCGAAGGACCATTCGCCCCCCTGGCCTCCCCGCACTACCTATGAAGCAGCCGCAGCAGGATCGCGACGTCAGCTATATTTGCGCTACTTAGGAGCTGCTTCCTGCGTCGCGGTCCCGCCCCCTCCTCTGACGTCAGAGGAGGGACTGGACCGCGGCGCAGGAAGCAGCGCCCAAGCAGCTGAGGGATTGCTGACGTCGCGATCCTGCTGCGGGCTGCTTCATAGGTGTGCTGGAAGGTCAGTGGGGCGAGCGGTCCTTCGGGCGTGGGGGGGGACTGAGCGGCAAGGCCGGGAACACCCCCTCAGGGCTGGTACCCGGGGCGGCCCGCCCCCCCGCCCCCCCCTAGGTACGCCACTGTGCCTAGTCATTGTGGATTTCCTGAAAACCTGGCAAGGAGATACTCCAGGAACGAGTTGAGAAACACTGATGTATTGACTCTAGCAGCCTGTTCCAGGCATAGGGCACAGCAAAAAAGAAGGGACAGTCTAGAGTTGGCAGTGGAGAAGGGTACAGATAAGAGGGACTTACCTGACAAATGTAGTTTGGGGGGGGGGGGAGAGCATAAGTGAGGAGAGATATTGAGAGGCTAGAGCAGGGGTGTCAAAGTCCCTCCTCGAGGGCCACAATCCAGTAGGGTTTTCAGGATTTCCCCAATGAATATGCATGAGATCTATTAGCATACAATGAAAGCAGTGCATGCAAATGGATCACATGCATATTCATTGGGGAAATCCTAAAAACCCGACTGGATTGCAGCCCTCGAGGAGGGACTTTGACACCCCTGGGCTAGAGTGAATGCACCTACAAATACTTTTTTCATTCAATCTTTTCCCGAGGCCGACGCTTGAACCCCCATCTCAGCCACAGCAAAAAGCCTTTCTTTATATGTTAGTCTGAGGTTCCTTATGTTATTGTAGATGCTCTTGGGGTAATCTTTGCAAGATGATCATGCCCGATTACAATCAATGTCGTCTTCAGCTTTTTCCACTTGCAGACTATCTGACAGCAGATGGATGTAATCTTAAAAGTGTAGACTTTTTTTAATAGATCCTTTGATTATGTGTTTTGATCAATGTATGATGAGTTCCCACTAACTTTATGACGATTATTCTCTGCACACTTTGAACTTTTATGTACAATAGGAGGTCTACACTCAGTTATGCAGTTTTACTATGCAGATGGCTCTTTTGTTCCCAATTTTAAGCACTACACTTCTCCCTCCGTATTCGCTGTGATAGGGGATTAACAGAACCGCAAATACTGAAAAACTGCAAATAACTTTATATGTTATTTGCTGTTTTCTATTAAAAACCATCGTGAATATGGTGAAACCGCAAATAACATGGTGGGAGACCTGGCCTGTTCCTGAAGGAGAGGCAAAACACAGTGAAGAAAGTGCTGGGAATCGGCAATTTTCTCTGTAAACGCTTGGAATCAGTGATTTCTCTATGCAAGCTGATGTAATTTGGGGGGAGGAGCCAGCATGCTAAAAGCCGTGAATAATCGAAACCGTGATTGCTGAAACCTATCAGCTGATTCCAGTCAGCAGAACTTATCCTGATAGCAGGTGCTGCCAATGGGGTAAGCGCTTTTTGAAGATCAGACCAACCGTTCCTACTTTGTACATTGCGGTTGCACAAGAAACACAATTAATTTATCCCCCTTTTCTTGCATAAGAACGGACGAGTTTCAATTAAACCAAGTTATCATAGGAACTAATAATTCTCCATATTATACTTGGGGTTCACAAACTCTCAGCTAAATGCCTGTGAATGTTTTGCAAGTTTACAGTACTAAGAACTCCTTTCCCCCGCCCCTTCCCGCTCCACAAAACTGCTTAAAAGGGACACAAACAGCTTAACATTGCAGCAGAGAAGTACCTCTAGTTTACCTCTGCCTACTTTCTTGCACTGGACCACCCACTTAATCTCCAGCAACTTCTCTCCTGCCTCCCCCTCCCCCCCATCCTCTGTTCCAAGGTTAAATTCTATTGTGGTATCAGTTCCCAGCACTTGTTCTAGGTGGTTATTCCAGGAATCTATCACTCTCCTAATCATATTGTATTTCTTCAAATCTCCTGACCTGACATTATGACCTTTTATCCTTCGCTCCTGAAGACACCACAGAGGGCCAGTTTAATCAATATGTAGAAAAGTGGCTGCCTAAGGTGACAGAGTAGAAGTGGGAGAGCAAAGAGCAGCTACAGTCAATGCAAAAGAGTTACTTGGAGAAACATTATGGAAATTGTTTATATATATATATACAGTGGAACCTTGGTTTGCGAGCATAATTCATTCCAGAAGCATGCTCGTAGCGAGCATAATTCATTCCAGAAGCATGCTCGTAAACCAAAGTACTCATATATCAAAGCGAGTTTCCCCATAGGAACTAAGGGAAACTCGCTTGATAAGTTCCCACCCACCCCCACCCCCCGAGACCAGTGGCGCTGCTCTACCCCCCCCCCCCCCGAGAACGGGCATTGATCCCCCGCTCACGAAGGCTCCTCCCTGCGTGATCCGCCATCCCTCTCTGCTCGTGTGCCCCCCCCCTCGCCACAATCTGGCATCTCCCATGCACCTATCCTCCCACCCGAACACATTGCTTACCCCCAGCTGGCACCGGCACCAACGCACAGGACATGCCGGTGCCGGAAGATCTGCCGTCTTCTTTTTGCTGGGCCTTGAGCATCTGGGCAACAATTAAAAATTTTAATTGCACAATTAATCATGCTTAATCACAGCATGCAAAAGTTGAGATAGGTTGTGTCAGGTAGGGGCAGGACTTCTTTGCGTCCGTCTTTGCGTCCGTCTTTACGAAGGAGGACACCTCAACAATACCTGAAGCGGAGAAAGTGTTTGCAGGAGAAATAGAAGACAGCCTCACCACAGTTGAAGTGGACTTAGACCAGATATACTATCAGATCGACAAACTTAAAAGTGACAAATCCCCTGGACCGGATGGAATTCACCCGAGAGTCTTAAAGGAATTGAAGGTTGAAATCGGAGAGTTATTGCAAAAACTTGCAAACCTGACAATCAGAACTGGACAGATACCGGATGACTGGAGGATAGCGAACGTCACCCCAATTTTCAAAAAAGGATCGAGAGGGGAACCGGGCAACTATAGACCTGTGAGTCTTACGTCTGTCCCCGGCAAGATGGTTGAAGCACTGATCAAGGATAGCATGGTCCGGCACTTGGACGCACACGACTTGATGAAACCCAGTCAACACGGATTCAGGAAAGGGAAATCATGTTTGACGAATTTACTCCAATTTTTGAGACCGTGAACGAGCAAATTGATAGTGGGAAGCCGGTGGACATAATATACTTGGACTTCCAGAAAGCGTTCGACAAAGTTCCACACGAAAGACTTCTCAGGAAACTACAAAGCCATGGCATAGAGGGGGATATACAAAGATGGATAGGCAAATGGCTGGAAAACCGAAAGCAGAGAGTGGGCATAAATGGGAAGTTCTCCGACTGGGAGAAAGTGACTAGTGGTGTACCCCAGGGCTCGGTACTTGGGCCGATCCTTTTTAATATTTATATCAATGATCTGGAGGAAGGAACATCCAGTGAGATCATCAAGTTTGCAGACGATACAAAACTATGCCGGGCGATCAGATCGCATGAGGATAGAGAGAAACTCCAGAGCGACTTGTGTCGGTTAGAAACATGGGCGGAGAAATGGCAGATGAAGTTCAATGTGGAGAAATGCAAGGTAATGCATTTAGGCAATAAGAATAAGGAATACGAGTACACAATGTCAGGTGCAACTCTGGGGAAGAGTGAACAAGAAAAGGACCTGGGTGTACTGATAGATAGGACCCTGAAGCCGTCGGCACAATGCGCGGCAGCGGCAAAGAAGGCAAATAGAATGTTGGGCATGATAAAGAAAGGAATCTCGAGTAGATCGGAGAAAGTTATAATGCCGCTTTATAGGGCAATGGTCAGACCACACTTGGAATACTGCGTCCAACATTGGTCTCCCTACCTAAAGAAGGATATAAAACTGCTGGAGAGGGTGCAGAGACGAGCAACAAAACTGGTGAAGGGTATGGAAAAACTGGAATACGAGGACAGACTTATAACACTAGGATTATTCTCCCTTGAGAAAAGGAGACTGCGTGGGGATATGATCGAGACCTTCAAAATACTGAAAGGAATCGACAAAATAGAGCAGAGAAGATTATTTACATTGTCCAATTTGACACGGACTAGAGGACATGTAATGAAGCTAAGGGGGGACAGGTTCAGGACTAATGTCAGGAAGTTCTGCTTCACTCAGAGAGTGGTTGACACCTGGAATGCCCTCCCAGATGAGATTATTGCGGAATCGACCGTCCTAGGCTTCAAGAGCAAACTAGATGCATATCTCCTTAAGAGAGGCATGTAAGGATATGGTGGACTATAAATTACGACAGGTGTACACCTGGCAGGGCCTCCGCGTGTGCGGATCGCCGGACTTGATGGACCGAAGGTCTGATCCGGAGATGGCATTTCTTATGTTCTTATGACATAGCAGGGGGAAGGACAGAGTACATTATGGGGTTTCAAAGAGGGATTGGATAAATTCCTGAAGGACTCAGGGATTTGAGGGAAACAGATAGGGGTAGAGATAGGACTATGAAGGTTAATAGATAGAAGGGAAAAGGGGAATGAAGGGTTTCAGACAAAGAATCACTTTACAGGTCATGGACCTGATGGGCTGCTGGGCGCGATGGACCTCTGGTCTGACCCAGCGGAGGCAACTTCTTATGCTCTGAGTCAGCTGCACACAGTGTGACCCTATGAAGAGCCAGGCCTGTTAAGGTAAACGTGGGGAGTTGAGAGAAGAGATGTGACTGCAGGATATGCAAGGAGAAAGCAAGTACACTATATATAATATATTGCAGTGTATCTCAAACTGTGTGCTGAGGCATAATAGTGTGCCTCCTGAGATTCCAAGTGTGCCGAGGCACACTGAGAAGGAAGAGAGGCGCCTGCCAGCTGACTTCCCTATGCGATACAGCGCCAGCGCTGCCCGATTTGCCGAAGGTGTGCATGTTTCCCCCTTCTCTCTAGCGTCCTCTGGCTTCCCCCTTGGCCTCCCGGGTCTCACCTTTAAAGCTAATTACAGCAGCCTGCAGAGGATCACTGGTAGGTAAAATGATTTTATTTTCAATATAGTAATAAAAATGTGTCAATTTTGAGAATTTATATCTGCTGTGTATATTGTTTGTATATGAAAAATGAATGGAAAAGTTGTATTACAATTAGTAAAGGGGATGGGATCTGGGGCAGAGCTTGGGTGAGCCTAGGGAGGTCTGTGGTTGGGGTACTCAGTTGATATTTGTTAGACTTAGGGGGTACTTAGCTTGAAGTAGTTGAGAAACACTGTTGTAGGCAATCAGCTGGTGCCAGTGCCTCTCCTTCTCTCCGGCCCTCTTACCTGCTGGCACTCCCTACTGGCGTCTCAGGGCCAATCTGGAGGGCCTCTGCACATGCACGGACGTTGATGTGATGATGTCATGCATAAGTGTGATGTCATCACGGTGACATCCGCACAGTTCTGGGTGCCTCAAGCCATAACCACTCCCATTAGTGTGGCCCGGCTCGAGAAAGTTTGAGAGACACTGGTTTATAGCATGGCTGCCTAAAATGGCAGATTTGGTAAAATTTTAACAATGGCTAAATTTCACTGCACAACAAAGTTTTTGCTTCCTGAACACTGCTGGGTGTTTCTTATAGAATTTTGGGTGCTGATCATGAATATTACATCAAAAATTACCCATCACGTACCATTTCAGAGAAATCTTCAATTTTGTCGTGATTTTTTCTTATATTTGGATGCAAACAATTTTTTCTCCCATAAGTGTCTTATCAACAACGGTTTGTGCCGCCTGGGTATGTCCATGCATAAAATCTAGCCAGGTTGGAAGCTGTTTTATGGAAGATGACATCCTGGGCATGTCTGGGCAGGTCTGAACGAGCTTGCGCTGTCTCACCATGCTATAATGGTGGCTTCCATACACCGATCCTGCTCATTTGGTTAATATAGATAGTCCGTGTGTGTATATAGTATCAGTATAGTAAAGTATAGTAGTATAGTAGCTGTAGCAATATAACAGTAAGTAAGCTTGATGCTATAGACGTTTTGGTGTCGGGCAATATGTCTCGTCGGTGTCGTAACAGCCGCGACACATTCTGCTATATCTGTGGGGAATATACACTTACGCCTCAGAGACGTTCGATGACTGCCCTTGTAAAGAAAGCCTATCATCTGTATTTTGGCTGCAAAATAGGTGATCAAGACAAGCAATGGGCGCCTCACATTTGCTGTGCGACATGTGCTGTTAGTCTGAGAGCCTGGCTCAGAGGTACTCGAAAGACGATGCCATTTGCTGTTCCGATGATATGGCGAGAACAGAAAGACCATGTGACGGACTGTTATTTCTGTTTGACTAATGTGTCTGGTTTCTCTGCCAAAAACAAGAAGTCAATTGAATATCCTAATCTGCCTTCAGCAATGAGACCCATGCCACATGATGACAGTCTTCCAGTTCCGAAACCACCAGAGGATTGGACCTTAGACGAACCAGATGAAGAAACTGCAGTGCAGGGTTCTAACAGTGACATTGACCCGGATTTTGAACCATCCTCATCAGGCGATCCACATCTGATAACACAGTCCAAATTGAACGATTTGGTCAGAGATTTGGGTCTGTCAAAAGCAAAAGCTGAGCTGCTAGGTTCGAGACTGCAGGAATGGTGTTTGCTATCACCAGGTACGAAAATTTCTGTGTTTCGAGACCGGCATCATGATATAACCAAATTTTTTGCACAAGTCGACAGTCTCTGTTTCTGTTGTGACATTGAAGGATTGTTCTCGGTCTTTGGTTGTGATCACAACCCGGAAGAGTGGCGTCTTTTCATTGATTCGTCAATGTTAAGCCTGAAAGCTGTTCTGTTGCACAATGGCAACGTTTATCCTTCAGTACCTGTTGGCTATGCAGCACATATGAAAGAAACATATGAGAATATGGAAATGTTACTAAAGTATGTCCAGTATACCAGGTATAACTGGAATATCTGTGGAGACCTCAAAGTCGTTGCTCTGTTACTAGGACTGCAGCTTGGCTATACAAAGTACTGCTGTTTCATCTGCGAATGGGACAGCCGAGACAGAGAGTCGCACTATTCTAGAAAGAACTGGCCACTCCGTAAAAAGTTAGTTCCAGGACAGAAAAATGTAGCACATGAATCGCTTGTTGACCCGACAAAGATATTTTTGCCTCCTCTTCACATTAAACTGGGACTCATGAAGAATTTTGTGAAAGCAATGAACAAGGAAGGGGAAGGTTTTCGTTATTTAAGACAGATGTTCCCAAGAATAACTGATGCCAAGATCAAAGAGGGTATTTTTGTTGGCCCCCAGATCAGACATGTTATGAGTGACAAGCGATTTGAAGATCTGTTAGTTGGGCTGGAAAAAATTGGCTGGAAAGCCTTGAAAGACGTTGTTGACAATTTTCTGGGCAATTACAGAGCCCCAAACTACATTCAGCTGGTAGACAAACTTCTCAAAGCATACAAGAGAATGAAGTGCAATATGTCACTCAAGATTCATTTCCTCCATTCACACTTGGACTTCTTCCCCGCAAATCTCGGTGCTGTGAGTGACGAGCACGGTGAAAGGTTTCATCAAGACATAGCTACGATGGAGAAACGATACCAGGGCAATTGGAATCCGTCAATGCTTGCCGACTATTGTTGGATGCTACAACGTGATGCACCAGACACTGAATATAAAAGAAACTCGGGAGCAAAACACTTTTAATTCTGTTTCATTTAGTCGCTTGTGCGAAACGTAAACTTGACTATATATTTTATTGTCAGTAAACATAAAAATGTCTATTTCTCATAGTTCTTACGTGATGCAGTAAAACCAAAACCATATTTGAGCATACCAAGTTGGTACCTGTCATAATCACCAAAAACTTTTCAGGAATCAAGACTTAACCAAAAAATTGTTGTGCAGTGTTTAACTCCCCTCTGTTGTCCAGCATTGTGTTCTCGCCCCTTGCCTAACCTGCATAAGGGCAATGTTATATAGTTTTTAAAAAATATGAACTCAAAATTATGTATTTTTAAGGGATTTATTTAAAATACCATAATAAGGGCAATGTTACTTAATTTTGAGTTCATACTTTTAAAACTCTATATTTTTAAGGGATTTAATTTAAATACCTACAAATGTCCCCCTTTTATCAAGTCGCATTAGGGGTTTTTTTTTATTTTTAAAATCGCTGGCCGCTGCTGTAGGAGCTCCAAAGCTCATAGGAATTCTATAAGTGTCGGCGCTTTTACCATAGCTGCCGGTAATAAAAAAAACCCCGAATGCAGCTGAAGGATCCCTAGCTAGCCGGCGGAAGGTCCAGGAAAACTGCCCAGTTTTATCCGAGCCATTAGATAGTGGACCGGATCCGTTGGAACCCTCAGCGCCCCCTCCTTCGTATACCCCTCGACCTGATTTGAACGTTCCTGTCGGTCTTGGTGACCGTGATATTCAGGATCCCGATTTACCCCCATCCCCTGATTTACCTCCCCAACAAGCCCTCTACCCTCAACCTGACCCCCAGGCAACCTTCAGCCCTCCCTTGCAATCTCGCCTTCGACATCGTCCTGATAAGCCCGCTGCCATATTTCCCCTCCGACATACTCTCACCGCCCAGCTCCCGGATGACCAAGGGTTTCCCCGACCTCCGATAACCCATCTGGTATACACCCCTTTTTCAACCACTGATATTTATAATTGGAAAACGAACTGTCCGCCCTTCTCTGAAAAACCTCAAGCTACTATTGATCTCCTTACCTCCATATTCCAGACCCACCTGCCCACTTGGGCAGACTGTCAGCAACTTTTAGTCTGCCTATTGAGCACTGAAGAACGGCGCCGAGCCCTTTCTGAGGCCCGGAAACATGCCCAAACTTTAGCCTCCGCGGACCCGAATCCTGACCACTGGCTTACGATACATTTCCCTGACACAGATCCCTCCTGGCAACCTGACCAACCTGCCCACATGACTTTACTAGACTCGTATCGCAAATATATTATACAGGGCTTAGTTCAGAGTTCTCGGAAACCCATAAATGTTACTCGTGTAGCCGAAATCATGCAAAAACCTGATGAATCTCCCGCTGCGTTTCTTGAACGCCTGACCGAAGCCTATCGTACTTATACCCCTTTTGACCCGGAACTCCCTGAAAATCTACGCATGGTAAATACCTCTTTTGTCAGCCAAGCCCAGCCTGACATCCGCCGTAAGCTTCAAAAGCAAGAGGGATTCGCTGGCATGACAACTACCCAGCTATTAGAAATAGCTCAGCGTGTTTTTATGAACTGCGACACTGCTGCTCGGCGGGAAGCTGATCGCTGTCTCCGCCGAAAGGCAGACCTCTTTGCCCTAGCCCTCCGCACTCCCTATAAGGTTGGCCCCCCTTCTGTTCCCACTGGTCCAGGGTTCACACCGGGTCCAGGAACCCGCCCTGATCTGGCCCGAGATCAATGTGCTTACTGTAAACAATCAGGACACTGGAAAAATGAATGTCCCAATCGACCCTCTCAGGATCGGTTTAATCCCCGATCCGGACCCCCAGCCGCTTCCGGTAGGCCTGGACCCCGTGCCGGTCCCTCTCTGGCTCCCCGACCACTCCCTAGTATCGCTATGGTCCAGGACACTGCCCCTGATTCAGATGATGAATACTGAGACAGACCGGTTTCGGGAGTACGACTGACCCATGTCCTGCCCGTCTACTCCCTAGGTTCCCTTGAACCCCTGGTCGATGTCCAAATAGGGAACCACAAAGTCACCATGATGGTTGACACAGGTGCTCAGCACTCCGTTCTCACTAAACCCCTCAGTCGTTTCTCCCCAGATACAATTGAGGTCTCCGGCGCCACGGGATCCCAAGCCGCTGCCCCCATTCTTGAACCGTTGCCAGTTTCCCTCGGCCCCCATGCTATCCCTCACCGGTTCATATATATGCCTTCCTGCCCTATCCCCTTGCTGGGCCGCGATCTCCTACAGGCCTTGCACGCTTCCATTTCCATAACCACACGAGGATTTTCCCTGCACATTCCTGATGATCCTCTCCTCGCTAGTCAACCCCTAGATCGGCATTTGTCTTCCCGCCTCTGTTCCCTCATGCAGTCTCCCTCCGGGGAACCGGCTCCTCATCCCGCTGTCCCGTCCTACCTCCTTACTGTTCCTCCTGATCTTTGGGCTGAGTCTGGGTCTCCTGGATTGGCACACAACATTCCTCCTTTTGTGATTGACCTGAAACCTGCTGCCACCCCAGTTTCAATCAAACAGTATCATATCCCTAAACGGGCTTTGACCTCTATCATTGTTCATTTGGATCGCCTTGCCCGAGATGGCTTTATCCGTCCCTGTACATCCCCTTGGAACACTCCCCTCCTCCCGGTTCTCAAACCTGGAGATCCCCCTGACTACCGCCCTGTCCAGGATCTTCGTGCAGTTAACTCTCGCACCACTGATATCCACCCTCTGGTTCCCAACCCCTATACCCTCCTGTCCCATATCCCACCCTCTGCCACTGTCTTCACGGTCTTGGACCTTAAGGATGCCTTTTTCTGTTGCCGATTGGCCCCGGTCAGTCAACCCATTTTCGCCTTTGAGCGACCGGACCCTGACCCTTCCCGATCCCCTACCCAGGCAACCTGGACCAGACTACCCCAGGGCTTCAAAAACAGCCCAACCCTGTTCAGTACGGCATTAGCCCAAGACCTCAGCTCCTTTTCCCTTCCACCCCCTGCCTGCCTTCTCCAGTACATTGATGATCTCCTCCTCTGTTGCCCTGACCTCTCTTCAGCGCACACACACACCCTTTCCCTGCTCCTCCACCTATACGACTGTGGATATCGGGTCAGCCTCAAGAAGGCTCAGTTTTCTCTGCCCTCAGTCACCTACCTCGGCTTCACCATTTCACAGGGCCAGCGTTCCCTACCACCTGATCGGGCTGAGGCACTGTGTTCTCTGCCCACCCCGACTGACCGTAAATCTC
The DNA here is from genome assembly GCF_902459505.1 of Geotrypetes seraphini. Taxonomy (NCBI): domain Eukaryota; kingdom Metazoa; phylum Chordata; class Amphibia; order Gymnophiona; family Dermophiidae; genus Geotrypetes; species Geotrypetes seraphini. The sequence continues at coordinate 70,260,272 of NC_047091.1, read as the reverse complement.
TCCGCACCTTCCTCGGCATAGCTGGGTACTGTCGTCTTTGGATACCTGACTTTGCCACTCTAGCTAAACCCCTTTACGAGGCTACCAAAGGGCCTGATCGCTCACCTTTCCTTTGGACCTCCGCCCAACAAAAGGCCCATGACTCCCTGCGCTCTGCACTCCTGTCGGCCCCTGCTCTGGGCCTCCCTGATCCTGAGAAACCTTTCCACTTATACTGTCATGAACGGTCCGGAATTGCCTCAGGGGTCCTTCTGCAGTCCCTCGGTTCTTGGAAACGCCCTGCTGCCTATCTCTCCCGGCAACTTGACCCTGTCGCCTCTGGTTGGCCCCCTTGCCTCCGGGCCGTAGCCGCTGCCGCTGACTTAGTGGCCCATGCCTCTAAGTTTACCTTTGGTCAGCACTTGACGGTTCATGTCCCGCATGATGTCCTCTCCCTCCTGGACTATCGGGCCCACCTCTGGTTATCAAATGAGCGTCTCCTGAAATATACTGCGCTCTTCTCTGAGAACCCCGCCCTTTCCCTCGTCCTTGTGAGCCCCCTTGATCCCTCCACCCTACTTCCTGTACTTCTCTCCACCGCAGCCCCCTCTTCCTTGTCACTCCTCTCCACTGCAGCCCCCTCTTCCTTGTCACATAACTGTCTTCATGCTATCGACTCTGTCTACTCTTCTCGCCCTGACCTTTCTGATCGCCCACTGTCCGACCCGGACTATATCCTTTTCACAGATGGCTCCTCCTTCTTGGACGAGTCCGGGACTCGTCGCTCCGGATATGCGGTGACCACTACAGACATAGTTATCCTTTCGGGTTCCCTAACTCCTGCCCCCTCAGCCCAGGCAGCCGAACTTGTGGCCCTCACAGCTGCCCTCCGATACTGTGCTAACTCCACCTGCAACCTCTACACTGACTCTAAATATGCCTTTCTAGCTGTTCATGCCCACGCTGCCCTCTGGCGCCAGCGTTCCTTCCTCACCTCCTCTGGATCCCCTGGTTCACGGAAGTTTCGCCCCCCACATTTTGCCCCCAGCAATTCGCCCCTCACATTTCGCCCCCCACATTTCGCCCCCAGGTATTTTTCGCCCCCACACATTTCGCCCCCACACATTTCGCCCCCCGGATGTTTCGCCCCCACACATTTCGCCCCCACACATTTCGCCCCCGCACATTTCGCCCCTGCCTTTGAGGGGAAAAAGAAATCTGTCTCGGAGCGCGCCTGACTCGGAGCGCGCCTGACTTTTCTTTTTCAGGCGCTGCTGATGTGGAGCGTACGCCGCGCGCCTCCGACGAGCCGCAGGTCCGCCGAAAGGGAACATGAGCTTAGTTGCTGCCATCTCACCTGTTTCACTGCCTGGGCCCCTCCACGATCCCCGGTGGGGTGGGGGCTTTCTTGTGTGCTTTGCCTGCCATGGACGGCGGTGCGGGAGGGAGTGGGTGTTGTCATGGACGGCGGTGCTGCCAGCCCACAGCCAGCACCGGCTCCTTTCAAGCAGCTGAAGCAATGGCCAAAAGGCCACTTGGCCACCGCTACCCCCAAAGCCAGAGAGGAGGAGAAGAAAACGCACCTCCTTCCTGCCCTTTTCACCTGGGCTGCGAAGTGAATGAAGTTAGGGTCAGAAAAGCCAAGACTTCCCCAGATTTAAGAGCGAAAAGTTAGGGGAGGAGACGGGGAAAACCAAAGCGACTTTTCTTTGGAAACATTTCGTGAGGGTCTATGTGGAAAACGAAGTGAGCGGCGGTGCCCCCCCCCCCCTCTCCCTCCTCCAACTCTGGCATTGGGACATGAGCTGTCAAGAGAAAGAGGCCTCGGGGGTCAAATCACAGAACCCGGGCCAACTTTAGGCCCGGAGCGAAGGCTAAGAGTTGTTCCCACGGGAGGAAGGACAGACTTGGAAGAGGAGAGAGAGAAGCCTGAAACCCTCCCCGTCACTCCAGCTCACCTCGTGGAAAACGAAGTGAGCGGCGGTGCCCCCCCCCCCCTCTCCTTCCTCCAACTCTGGCATTGGGACATGAGCTGTCAAGAGAAAGAGGCCTCGGGGGTCAAATCACAGAACCCGGGCCAACTTTAGGCCCGGAGCGAAGGCTAAGAGTTGTTCCCACGGGAGGAAGGACAGACTTGGAAGAGGAGAGAGAGAAGCCTGAAACCCTCCCCGTCACTCCAGCTCACCTCGTGGAAAACGAAGTGAGCGGCGGTGCCCCCCCCCCCTCTCCCTCCTCCAACTCTGGCATTGGGACATGAGCTGTCAAGAGAAAGAGGCCTCGGGGGTCAAATCACAGAACCCGGGCCAACTTTAGGCCCGGAGCGAAGGCTAAGAGTTGTTCCCAAGGGAGGAAGGACAGACTTGGAAGAGGAGAGAGAGAAGCCTGAAACCCTCCCCGTCACTCCAGCTCACCTCGATCCCAATCCAACCGACAACTGCTCCGAACAGCTCATGAAGTCCACGTCGGACTTGGGCTAAAAGCTCCCATTAACCCCCCCCCATGGCCCCGTCTCCCCCGACCCCTGCCAGGGCTGGCCGAAAGCAGCCTGTTTACGGCACTGCCTCTGCTCACAGGCTGCCACTACTGCTTCGGGTAAGTGAGATTGTCAGGATCGGCGGCCGCTGCTGCTTCAGAGTGCTGGAACCATAAGTGGGGAGGGGAGGAGAGAAAGTGACCCATACCAGAAAAGAGGGTGGGAAGGAACAGATGCTGGACCTACAATTGGGGGTGGGGTAGGGGAAAGATAAAGAGAGGAAAAGAATGACTCAGACCAGAAAGGGGAGGTGGGAAGGGATACAAAGTTAGAGTGAGAGAGAGAGAACGGAGGAACGCTCAGGGGCGAAATGTGCAGTACACATAATCCAACGCTCAGGGGCGAAATGTGCGGGGGCGAAATGTGCAGGGGCGAAATGTGTGGGGGCGAAACATCCGGGGGGCGAAATGTGCGGGGGCGAAATGTGTGGGGGCGAAACATCCGGGGGGCGAAATGTGCGGGGGCGAAATGTGAGGGGCGAATTGCTGGGGGCGAAATGTGGGGGGCGAACCTTCCGGATCCCGGATCCCCTATCCAACACCACCAACTCATCCTGGACCTTTTGGATGCTATCTTGTTACCCTCCAAAGTTTCTATCATGCACTGCCGGGCCCACCGTCGCCTCCGTGATTTCATCAGCCGCGGTAATGCCTTGGCTGACCGCTCGGCTCGCCAGGCGGCCCTCCAAGGTCCGCCCACACCCCCTCTTCTGTTATCCCTTTCCTCCCCTCAACCTTTCCTTCATTCCCTTTCCCCCCAGTACACTGACCCCGAGCGCAAGTGGGCCACGCAGCAATCTGGCCATTGCACCCTCCCATCTGGATGGATTACTATACCCTCCTCCCACACATCCACCCCCCTCCTGTATGTTCCACAACTCCTGGCCCTCACTGTTGTCCAACGTGCACACGATTTTTCTCATGCCGGTAACCCAGCTCTCCGCACTCTTCTCCGACAGAATTTCTATATCCCGAATCTCTCTCAACTCATCTCCCATGTCCTGCTCCGCTGTGTCATTTGCCTCCGACACAACCCCTCTTCTGTCAGATCCCCCGTTCCTGGTCACCAGCCTATCGGTTCACACCCCATGCAAGTCCTCTCTACTGATTTTACCCACTTGCCCCCCTCCCATGGGTTCCGTTACCTCCTGGTTTTCATTGATTCCCACACTGGGTGGCCAGAGGCCTACCCAGTGCGCACAGAGAAAAGTAGGGAAATAGTAAAGGCTTTACTCCATGACATCATCCCTCGCTATGGCCTGCCCCTAGTGATTGGCAGCGATAATGGCCCCGCCTACATATCACAAGTCACACAAGCTGTCTCTCGGGCTCTGCAAATCACCTGGAAATTACATGCGGCCTATCACCCCCAGAGCTCTGGCCAAGTTGAACGCATCAACAGAACTATTAAAACCCTCCTCGGAAAAGCGGCAGAGGAAAGCCGCCTGCCATGGCCCAAACTGATTCCTTCTGTTCTATTTCGCATCCGCTGTACCCCAGGTAAACGCAATCGGTTGTCCCCATTTGAGCTCATGTATGGCCGACCCCCGCCGATAGTCAGCCCAGACCCTGAGTCTCTTGAACAGATAGGGAACGCTATCACAGACGCAGAGATAAAGCAGCTAGGAAAGACCATTATGAAATTACAGAACTGGGTCATTTCTAGAGCCCCGCTACCAATTACAACCCCTGTTCACCTCTACAAACCTGGGGATCAAGTGTGGCTAAAAGTATGGAAGAAAGAACCGCTGAAACCCCTTTGGACAGGGCCTTTCACTGTCTTACTTGCTTCTCCCACAGCTGTCAAATTGTCCCGCCACGAGTCTTGGATTCACTACAGCCGTGTGAAGCCCGCTGCTGAGTATATTTGTGAAAAAGGGCCTACTGACCTTCAACTGAAAATCACACGGCTGCCCCACACTCTGGAAGAGTAATCACGCACGTCTGATCCAGAGATCTGTCAAGATATTTAATATGAACTCTGTTGTATATATACTGCTTGTGATTTGCGTCTTGCCAACATTGTCCATGTCCCCTACCCCTCCCACGCCTGGGTGTGCCCCTTGTGTGGCACTAGTGGACAATGGGGGCAAAACGGAAAATGTTATTAGATTTCAAACTAATTATGAGTGTAAGGGTCAACTAGTGACCCCTGTATGTATATATAACAAGGTTGAATATTCTATATGTAATAATGGAGACTCACAGATCTGTTTTGACCCCAAAGCAACTAATAGGGATACTTGGATAGAGGTCAGGTCAGTCTGGGATCAGGGCCCCCTGATTCAACAAACCCTGGTCACTAATCCCTATGTCCCGGCCTCAGTCCTCTTTGATGCTTGCCATGCCATGGACCAAAATCCCACCTTCCTTGGACGTTGTGGTGCCCTAGCATGGAGGAGGGAATATATGCACAACGATAAATACATGTGCCTGGCGGGACAGAAGCTGTCCCACTGTGAAGGGTCTTCCGAACACTACTACTGTAACTACTGGAAATGTGTATCCTGGGCTACTTGGGGTATGACCCGACTGCCTACCACCCGAGCCATATTATCCAAAGGGGTGACTACCTCTGACTGTGGCCTCCAGAACTGTAATCCACTTAACTTCACTATCCTACAGCCGTTTAAATGGAACCTCGATGATAGCCTCCGGAAAGCTCGCTATCTTGTGGGCCTACAGATATACGGTAAGGGCACAGACCCTGGTACTGTCTTACACATCAAACTCGTTGAGAGACACCGGATCCCTGAACAACACAGCATTGTGTTTCCTGACTTTTATGAACATATGAAACTAGACCAACAAGACTTTGTGCCCTCTGCCACCACCCGCAACCTTTTCATACAGTTCGCTGAAGCCATAGGAGCCACCTTAAATCTGACAAACTGTTATGTCTGCGGGGGCACAAATATGGGAGAGAAATGGCCATGGGAGGCTAAACAGGTTTCCATGCTCCGGCTGGCCAGCCTCCCGTCTTTCAACTACACCCCCAACTTACAGCGGGCACCCAGCTGGCCTCTGAAAAACTCCATTCTGGCAAAACACTGCATACAGCGTCTCGGACCATCCTTTACCACTCGTGTTGGACACCTGCAGTGCCAATCCTTATGGACTAAAAACAGCACCTCTCAGCCCGGTTGGACTTATTGGACCGGAGATCCTAAGTTAAAAATACCCAGACGATGGAATACTACTGGCAATGCTACCACATTAAATGTCTACCTCAACCTGCCTGCTTCTGCCCCTTGGGCTGCACCGGAAGGATACTACTGGATCTGTGGGAAAACGGCATACCCCACTCTACCCTCAAATTGGACTGGCACTTGTGTTCTGGGCACTATCAAACCAGCCTTCTTCCTCCTCCCATTATCCGAAGGAGAACATCTGGCTGTCCCAGTATTCGATCAACGGGCCCGTTCTGAAAGAAGTTTGGAAATTGGTAAATGGGATGACACTTGGCCCCCGGAGCGCATCATTGCTGTCTACGGTCCTGCTACTTGGGCTGATGATGGTATGTTTGGGTACCGGACCCCAATCTACATGCTTAACCGCCTCATATGACTGCAGGCGGTTTTAGAAGTTATCACCAATGAAACAGCTAGGGCCCTGGGAGCCCTGGCCAAAGCGAACACTATGATGCGTACCGCCATCTATCAGAACCGACTGGCCTTAGACTATCTATTGGCCGCTGAAGGAGGGGTATGTGGCAAATTCAATCTCTCCAACTGCTGTCTACAACTGGATGATGAAGGATTTGTGGTTGAAGAGGTCATAGATAAAATTACCAGATTAGCTCACGTTCCTGTCCAGACTTGGAAGGGTTTTTCTGCTGATATGTTTGGACTCAACTCACTGACTGATTGGGCCTCCAAACCGGGACTCTTTAAAGCCCTCACCATAATTTTCCTGGTATTCTCTGTCATATTTTGTGTTCTTCCTTGCCTGTTACCATGTTTATTGAAAACCCTTAACCATACTATTAGGACTACGATTGACAAAAGTACCACCGCTCTAGTCCTGGCCCTTTCCTCCTATCACCCAGTCCCCACCTCTGATACAGATGGCCCTGACCTCCCGTAACCCAGCTAGTCAGCTAGCCTACAGAAGAAAAGTTGGGAATGAAGGATCCCTAGCTAGCTGACATGGCTGGGTCACGGTGTAGATGAAGAAACTATCAGTGGGTCATAATTGGTACAAAGAACAACTTGTGACTCCATTTTATTGCTCTGAGAAATCACGTATGCATGCAGGCCTGTTCTATGTATCTGTCTTAGTGCCTGGCACAGCCAGGAGGCAACAGGATGTAGATGTTAGTTAGCCTTGATGTATAGATTATAGGATGGATTTATGGTTTTGTTTTTCTCTCTGCTGTTACCTTTTGGTCAGAGCTGGTTAGACTGGTTTGAACTGGTTAGGACCCTATATAACTTTTGTGTCCGAGATCCTCAGGGTCTTCTGTTTATGCAGCCAGTTCTGCTCAGAAGTCCAGCATATATGCTTGTTTAATAAAAGCCTTTTTAAATCTCTTCAGTCTCTGGCTCAAGTCTCTGCACTACTAACGGAGGGCCTTATCCTAAAAGGTACCTTCAGCAGCTTGATAAAAGGGGGCTTATATCCTTTAATAGGGACCTAAAAGGCATTGATGACAGAATATGGTAATCCACAGGCCATAGTTTGACCAAGATTTTGCCCAACACAGTCACAAGAACTCGACAGCTTAGGGTTGAGACTGGATATTGGTTTGTTTGGATTTCTCCAACCAGATATTTGCCAGCTCCTGCTGGAAGGTGGAGGGGGCCTGAAAGATAACTGAAGGGGGCATATGAACAGAAGGTTGCCCAGGGCACCAAATACCCTCACATTGGCCCTGAAACCACAAAACAAAAGCCTTTTTCCTCCCCCTCCCCCCAGGCTTGAGGGAGAGCAGGAGAGAACAAAATTGTCAACTGCCACTTCTGCTCCGCAGATTAACAATGGATTTTCAGAAACAGTTCATCACGAGCCATGCATTCAAGATCCCAGTCTTAACTCACTATTATAGAAGCGAGAAGAAATCTAAACATTGCAGTTGTGGGAAATAAGCAACACTGTCAAAATTTCAAAAACACTGGCCACCCTTATAAAGCAAGGGAGAAAGTCTAACTTGTACTTCTCCCAGCTCCAGGATATAAAAACGTGCACAGAAAAATGAAGCTTGCCTAAGGTCTCTCCCCCCCCACTTCAGTCTTTTGGCATCATCTAGTGTCAGGAAAGCATTTGTAAAACTCCAGAAAGACTAGCTCACTTTCTGCCTATGGTTTTGCAGGACACATGCATGGCTGCTCATGTACACGCTTGAAAAGATTAGTGCGGTGCACATTGATACCAGTGCAAGCAATAGAATATTAAAACCAGATGGAAGAGGATTTGTAAACTAATTCCAGTATTATGTGTGGATACAAAACTAATCCATGCCTGGGATGATTTGCAGCTTTTTCTCACATTCTCTGTCCATGGGGGGAAATAAGCTTAGAAAATTAGATCTAAAGTCTGCTGTTTCCAACTGTGTGAACAGTAAGGTGTAAGCTGGGGGTAAATGCAGGGCCGGTGGAACACAGCAAGCATAGCAGGAAGGCTCAAAATGCCATACACTTCCCCCTCTGTATTCGCTGTGATAGAGGATTAACAGAACCACAAATACAGAAAAAACACAAATAACTTTTTCATATGTTATTTGCTATTTTCTATTAAAAACCATCGTGAATATGGTGAAACCACAAATAACATGGTGGGAGACCTGGCCTGTTCCTGAAGGAGAGGCAAAACACGGTGAAGAAAGTGCTGGGAATCGGTGATTTTCTCTGTAAATGCTTGGAATCAGTGATTTCTCTATGCAAGCTGATTTAATTTGGTGGGGGAGGAGCCAGCAAGCTAAAAATCGTGAATAATTGAAACCGTTAATGCTGAAACCGCAAATACGGAGGGAGAAGTGTACTCAACTGGCTTACCACAATGCTAGACCCAAACTCCAGCACTGAAAGTCTGGCCTCTTCCTACATGTAGATGTCAGCGAGGCCAGGACATAACACAGTTGGTGTGTGAGTCTGTAGAAAAAGGCCTCAGACTAAGACTGCAGTGGGCCTGGGGGTAGAGAGATGCAACTGTGAGGAGTAGTAGGAAGGGCAATGGTGAGGCCAAGGGAGGGGGTGGGGGAGGTCACTGGCAACCCTAGGTAAGCAAATCCTCTAGCACAGTTCATGGAATATCTACACCTGGTTGTTTTTTTTTCTTGATAACTGACCACCCCATCTCCTCACACTCATCTGACATGGCAGTCCTGTTCATAAATCAAAAGACACACTAAACACAAAACAGAACCAGTATAGCCACCGGCGGGGGCAAGCCACAGCAAATCCAGGATCTCTCTTGGCATAAAAAACAATAGCCGTCTTTAATAGTCACATATTTCCTACCCCCAGCCCTCATTTTTGTTTTTACAGAAAGATGGCAGGGAGGCGGAGGCAGGCTCTTTCAAATCCAGACGCAATCAAAAAAAAAAAGAAAAAGGGAAAAAGTATCAACATAACAGCAGCTATCCCAGCAAATAAGAGTTAGCTGTAGTCTTTAAGTACTGTGCTTATTGTTTCACCTTCAAGAAATGAAGGGAGCAGATAGGTGAGGGATATAGAGTTTACAAGTCTATGTGGATTCCTTCACAAATCTTCTGAGAGCAGCAGCAAACCACTGGGACATTTTGGAGGGCTGACTTTAACAAAACTGACAGTCCAAGCTCAGTTTTCAGCCCACAACCATAAAATCCCATCCAAGCATTCCCATCTCACCTCCACAGGGATAGAAGGGCGACTGTCAAAAATATGCACACACACACACACAAAAAAAAAAGCTACAAGAAATCCTTGGCATGTAAATCATTCACAAAAATCAGTCTAAGAGAAATAGAAAAAATGATTGAATTAGCATGTAACACATATAAAAGCGGGTTTTTAAATAAACGTTATTTAAGATGCGTGTGTGTATTTAAACTTACACAGATAATACACACACAAATTGTATATATGTATATTTTATATACACTTTTATATCTATAGAGTTCACCAGTGCAGGTCTGTGGCACTTTACATGGAAGTCCTAAGCATGGTAGAGGATAGATCAGTTCCTGCCCTGCCATGCTTTTCCAGTCCTCACTCCTGACTGTCTTCTATCCTCCACTTCAGATACTCCTCCTTGCGGGCATCAGGCTTGATCTGGTTACGCATTCCCCCCAGTAGGTTGGAGGTGGCCTCTGTGGCTACGATCAGGGGCTTGACTACAGTGGGTGGGATCTGTCGCAGCACACCACCCACGGCGCCAGTAAGACCTTTCCGCTCGTGGCCCCTGGCTGCCACATCACAGAGGGTCTGTGCTGTATCGATGACCCCCTGGAAAGGAAAGAAAGAGGGGGTGAGGAGCTGGCGAAAGGGTGACCAAGAGTTTTGTAACATCCTTCTCCAAGTACCAGTTAGAAAATCATGCTGCTGTTCTTCATTTCTCAAAACCCTTTGGCATCTGCTCCAAAGCCTTGTGGAGGAAGTCATTTTTGGAACCATGTCACAAGTGGCCTTACACATGCTAGCATTCAGTTGGCTTACGGTGTTTGTACTTGTGAGCTCATGTATAGGGTTACCATATTTTTCTTTGGGAAAGCCTGGACACATGACCCTGCTCCATTCCACCTCCAGCCCCGCCCCCAGAAAACCTCTTCTCTTCTTCTGGACAAGCTCCAGCCATGTCTGGAGGGCCTGAAGCATATGCGGATGTGTGTGATGTCATCCACGAATGCTCAGAAGTCCTCCAGATGTGGCCGGAGCTTGCCGGGTTTTGGAAAGACAGTCCGGGAGCCCAAACAATCCTCTAAAAAGAGGATATGTCTGGGTTTTCCCAGACATCTGGTAACCCTACTCATATGAAGATCATATTTATAACTTCCCACAGATGCTCATCCTTCTTCCAATACACCAGAAGGAAGCTGATTCCAGGAAGTTCTCCTTGCAAAATGATTTCCTCATTCTCTCCTCTCCCCCAAACTGATACACTTAAGTTGAAGAGTTTCACCTCTATGGCATATCACATAAAATGCTATCCTGGTGGAAGCAACTCACTTCTCGGACAGTATCATAAGCCTTGGCCACACCCTCTCGCAGATCAGCTGGCTGTTGTCCCTTCTTTAGCTTCCGGGCGTACTTCTTGTCCATCACAGTTCTTGGCATAGGGGAGGTGGGAGACAGGATATCATATACAGTTTCTGCTGTGGCCTGAGACGGGGATGGAAACATGTGCTTAGGTTAACAGTAAATGAGGACTATTCAAAATCAATCAACTCTCCTACTAACAATAAACACACTATTTATTGGGAAAGCAGGGCCATCATCATGTTTTATACAACTACTGCTCCCCTCTTGTCTGCACGACAAATCCTAATCTGATGATTAGACTTCAATGCTTTTAAGGCAAAGTGCACATCTCTAGATAAATTAAACGGTTGAAAAATCTTTTTCATAGACAATCTTTTGACTTCTATGAGCACCAAATCCTTAAAAGTAGTAAAATGGATCTAGGGGGTGTAGGAGGTGACCAATGAGAGCGATTCCATCATCAGTCACAGGGTGACGATAAAAAACTGGTCTTCGAGACACTTGGAGTATTGAGATTACACAACAGATTTCTGCATCTCAATGACCACGAATTTGGACTTGGAGAATGAGATGTACGGCGTCTGCATCTATGAGACAAACATGGTTTTTTGTTATTGCATAGAAGTTTTTGGACCCCTGTTCGTTTATAGAAATTGGATAGTCTAAGTCTAACAGATGCTGGCACTGTCATCTCGATGTAGGGACATTGGATCATCTACTGCACTATTGTCCCTTGATACTTAAATTTTGGAGATCCATTTGGGGGTCAAGTGAATAAAATATTGGAAAATCTAGTGGCACTGACGTACGATACCTTGCCATTTGGCATGTTAATGAGGGCTAGAAGCCCAATAACTTCCCATAACAACAAACTTCTCTTTATTATGACAGGAGTTGCCATACAACTTATTCTGAAGAACTGGAAAAACTGGGACCGGTTAAATTATAATTTCTGGTGGGAATCTTTATGCCACATTTTTAAAATGGAATGTATGGTTGCCATACAGCAGGGACATTATAGGAAATTTAAGGATGTTTGGGAGCCATTGACAAAATTCTGTAAGGAGTGATTATGGATTTTGCTCTTTGAACATACACATCCAGGGTGGGGAAATACTTTTGATTTAATTATAGTTGAGTGCAATTGTTGGGTATATAGAAGGGGGGAGGGAGGAAACGTATTTGTTATGGAATATAATTTGATTGAATTTAAGTGCTGTTAAAGTGTAAAATGTCTGTATAATATGTTGCACTTATTTTTAGCTTTAAAATGAATAAAGATATTAAAAAAAATAAAAAATACTCTCGAAGATGTAATTTGTGGAAGAACTTTTATAGATCAACCCATAGACTAAATGATTGAACTGGTTATACAGAAACAAAAGTAAGGCCTTTCGAGAGAACTGATAACTCAGCAGTTGTCAGAGAATAACTTGACAGATTGATCACTAAGTTTTTCTGCTGTCTGTCAGTATTTGGTTTTTCTGAGATCTTGTGTTGGGTTGTTGCGGCTGATTTTGATTTCTTTGTCTTCCACGGCCCCTGAGATTTTGTTTGTTCCCTCACTATAAAAAAAAAATCCTCATCTGAAGTGCAATGAGAGCTGCCCTCCGAGGGGTCTGTTTGATAAAAAATCAGCTAGCAATAGTTTCTGAGGATTACAAAGCCATAGGTAAATTTGAAGGACTTGTTAAGCCCATCAGATGCCAGCAACGTTAGATTGCGTGAGAGATCTACAGGGGGGCATGCTAAATGTAATACCTGTCATATCTGTGAGAGCACTGTTGAATTTGAGGGAAGTTTTTGCAACCCTCATACTGGCAGATGGTGTTTTGTTTCACATAGGACCACTTGCAATACTTGCTTTGTAATATCTGTTGATTTCCCCGTACCCCCAAATCTATGTGGGACAGACTTCTCGTTTATTAAAGATCCACATCGCAGAACATAAAAGCTATTTACATACCAATAAATTGCAGTCACCTATAGTGGCACATTGCCTTGAATACAATCATGCCCTTTTTTTTTTTTTTTAAATTTTTATTTATAAAATTTTCATTCTTACAATAAATGAATAGCATAATATTTAGTTTATAATAATTATAGTTGTATGTACAATATCATATCATATATATTGAATCCCTTTCCCCTGTTATTTGTTTTTTCATTTTTCCTCATATTAATTTCTATATTTCCCTCCCTAACCCTATATTATTATTATCAATGTGTTAAGATATCTGATCTTTAGAATATTTTGTCAATGGATCCCATATTTTCTTAAAATTTTTTATATTTCCTTGTTGTAATGCCAATATTTTCTCCATTTTGTATATGTGACACACCGAGTTCCACCAGAATGTATAATTTAGCTTGGTATAATCCTTCCAATTTTGTGTGATTTGCTGCATGGCAACTCCTGTCAATATTAAAAGCAATTTGTTATTGTTTGCTGATATTGGACTTTGTGTTCTCATTGCAGTACCAAATAATATGGTATCATATGAGAGACCAATATGATTTTCTAGTAATATGTTAATTTGGGGCCAAATTAAATTCCAAAAGGCTTTTATGCAAGGACAAAAAAAAATTAAATGATCTAATGTCCCTACTTCTATTTTACAATGCCAGCATCTATTAGATCTAGTATTATCTATTTTTTGCAAGCGCGTCGGGGTCCATAACACTCTATGTAATAAAAATATCCATGTTTGACTCATAGATGCTGACTTTGTTAATCTTAATCTCCAGGACCAGAATCTTGGCCATTGAGATGCAGAAATTGTCTGTCCAATCTCAATGCTCCAAATATCCCTAAGTCCAGTTTTCTTTTTTTTATTTAGAAATCCATATATTAATTTATACCATTTTGCGGCTTGGTGTCCCAAGAAATCCGCCTGGAAACATAAAACTTGCAAACTATATTGGGTATTAAGATCTTTCCATTCAGGGAACCCTACCTGAATGGCTTGCTTCAATTGCATCCATTTAAAATATTGTGTTTTATTTAGTCCAAATTTATTTTGCAATTGTGAAAAACTAAGCAAGGAACCTTCTGATATGACATCATTCAATGTTCTTATTCCTGCATTTATCCATTGTTTCCAGACGATTTTAAATCCGCCAATTCTGATCCTGGAGTTTACCCATATTGATTGATTTAGAGATTTAGCTATTGGTTCTGGTGATAGGTTACTTATGTATCTCAATGTTTTCCAAGTATCTAAAAAGATTCTGTTATCTTTATATCTCCTAGTCATTGTTATGGTAATTAGATGTTCTGGATATAAAGGGAACAGGAGCTGCCATTCTAAATACAGCCAATCTGGTACATTTTCCATGAGATCTGGGAGGATCCAATACATACCCTGTCTTAAAATATAGGCTTGATGATACCTATAAAAATTTGGAAAATTTATCCCCCCTTCCACAATTGGTCTTTGTAATGATACTAAAGCGATTCTTGGTCTTTTCCCAAACCAAACAAATTTTGTAAGAATATTGTTAAGTTTTTTATAAAATGACCCCTGAAAAAATATTGGTATCATACTCATTTGATAACAAACCACAGGCAATACCATCATTTTAATTGTTTGAATTCTTCCCCACCAAGAAAGATGTAATGGATTCCATTGCTCACACATTTCTGTTATTTTTTTCAATAAAAGTTTTTCATTCTCTTTGACTGTGTCTTCTATTGTATTTTTGATCATAATTCCTAAGTATTTTATTCCATCTTCTTTCCAAATAAATGAATATGGGTCAAATAGTCCTTTCGTACAATGAACATTAATTGGGAGGACTTCAGATTTGCTCCAATTAATTTTATATCCAGAAAAAGTGACGAATTTCTCTAATAAATTAAGTATACATGGAATAGTAGTATCCGGTTCTCTTAAATATAATAAAATATCATCTGCATATGCAGAAAGTTTAAATTCCCAATTGGAAAACGTGATTCCCTTTATCTCCTTAGTCTTATTTATTGCAATTAATAAAGGTTCTAGGACAATATCAAAAAGTAATGGAGACAAAGGGCATCCTTGTCTAACTCCCCTATGCAAATTAAATCTAGTTGATAAATTATTATTAATATATAATCTTGCACCAGGAGAGCTATACAATGTCTGGATCATTTTAATAAAACCGGAGCCTATACCAAACCATTGTAAAGCTTGATACATAAAATTCCATTCCACTCTATCAAAAGCTTTTTCTGCATCTAAAGATATTAGAAAAGCTGGATCATTTATATTTTTTGCTAAATTTAATGAGTGGAATGCTAGTCTAGTATTATTTGATGAATGTCTTTTAGCAATAAATCCTGTTTGATGTACATCTATAATGAAAGGAAGAGCTTTTGCCAATCTAAGTGCTAATACTTTAGCCATTAACTTATTATCCACATTTAATAACGAAATAGGCCTGTAATTTGAAACCAGAGTAGGATCTTTGTTTGGTTTTGGTAAGACTATAATTATCGATTCTGCCATAGTACCTGAAATATTTTCATTCTTTATTTGATATTGATATAAATTTAACAGATGTGGTAAAATGATATTTTGAAATGATTTATAAAATTCAACAGTATATCCATCTCCACCTGGAGCGGATCCAACTCTAAGAAACTTCAATGCTGTTTCTATTTCTTTTAAAGATATAGGATCTTCTAAACTTCCTTTTATATGATCCGGAATATTAGGTCCAAGAAAGGAATTTAAGAATGTTAATCCTTCTTGTTCTTTATTTTTATAAGAATTAGAAGTGTATAATTCTTTATAAAAATCAAGACATTGTGTTATAATATCTTTTGTGCTGGTATGTGTGTTACCTTGTATATCTTTTATTGCAATAATCTTAGATTTTCTTTTCTTTGCTTTAAGAAAATTTGCTAATAATTTTCCCGCTTTATTTGAATTGCCATAATATTGTACTTGTTTATTGAAAATGTCTTTTCTCACATATTGAGAAGAAATCTCATTATATTTAACTTTTACTTTTAACAACTCTTGTAATGTATTGTTTTCCCATTTTTTAATTAATTTATTTTCTAATAATTTAATTTGTTTTTCCATATCTTCATATTGTTTTTTAAGTTGTTTTTTAATAAAAGCTGAATAAGAAATAATATTTCCTCTCATTGTTGCTTTAAAAGCATCCCATAAAATTTCTATATTAATGTCATCTGAAGAATTAAGTTGAAAGAATTCTTGCATTTTTACTTTAAGATCTTCTAAGAATTTCGAATCTGCTAATAAATCATTATTAAATCTCCATATTGAATTAAATTGATCAATATTATAATTCTTAAGGTTAATCCACACACCAGCATGATCTGAAATTATAATTGGATCTATAACTGCTTTTGATACACGCTGTGCTATGTTATTAGTTACAAATATATAATCAATTCTTGAAAAAGATTTATGGACCTGTACAATCATGCCCTTGAGAATCTTAGATGTTGTACCACTGATTACATACCAGAGACTGTGGGCAACAGAAAATGTTTACTGGAGCATTTTGGACTCACACATTAGACAATGAAGAACCCATGGGCCCAACTCAAGAGTAGAGTGGAGTGAGTTTATTTAATAGCCCACTCCTAGCTAAAGATTTACTTCTAATGGGCCATATAGCTCTTTTTATATAAGTGTCTTGGGTTTGGCTGTCTTTATCAATGATGTCTTTTTCCATTTTGGGGCAAGTGCAGTTATTTGAACAGTGTATTTAGTATTTTACTCATCTCTAAGGGATACGTTGTTTTATGTTTGCCCTATCATTAGGTTTCTTTTTCAGCGATGTCAGTGTATTCGTCATGCACGGGCTTAAATTCAAGTACAGGGCTTTACTGCGGCCATGTTTGCAAAGCTGAAGAGACGCTGCAGTAGTCATATTCATCACAGGGTATTCCTTTGAAAAAAATCTATTTTTTAACATTTAGAGATTTTGAGGATCATGCCTCATATAGTTTCTGGTTTTTAGGAGATTCACTGACACCTCCACATCCTGAAGCAGCTGGCACAGATGAAACGCTGGCCATTGTCAGTGTGGCGGATCCTCCTTTCAGATGAGTTATTTGATATTTCTTGATGTAGTGATTGATGTCTCTCGCATTGAACAAGGCTTTAATATAAGAATCTTTCAAGGATATTTCTGACAATGAGGCAAGAGACCAAAGATTTAGGAGCAACATTCAAACTGGCATATCCTTGCAAATACCTCATTAAATATTTGGGGACAAAATATAAATTTTTTGTTCCAGAACATCTCCGGAGTTTTCTGGACATGAAGAAGATCTCCAATGTTTAAAGGGTGTGATTATGAACTGAGGAGCTGTTCCCGTTAAGCCGTTTCCTTTTTGTCTTTTCCTGATGTTTAAATTAAGTCTCTTTATTTTCAGGACTTCTCCCCCTACAAATGTTTTGGGGTCTATGAAGATTGTAAAATATTTTCTTTAATTGAATTTCCTTTTTTATGTATCATTACTTATCATTTTACTTAAACAAGTGTATTACTTGTCATTTTCAAAATAATAAATAAAGAAAGAAAGAAAAAAAAAAGAATCTATCAAGGAGGTTTTTTATGCCAATGAGGTTCACTCACCCCTAAAATTTACTCACACTTAATTCTATATGGATGGGTGGGGTTTTGAGGCTTATTCCTACATCGTTTATTTTGAACTTGATTTAAGCCGACTGATGCGGACGACTCCAACCATGATGTTGGGAACAGGTTCATAGACAACCCCACGAAAGACAAAGGCGCGCGCCGACAACTGGGCGCAAGATGGAGGCGCGCGCCGAAGAAAATTATAGTTTTTAGGGGCTCCGACAGGGGTTTTTGTTGTGGAGCCCCCCCAGTTTACTTAATAGAGATCGCGACGGCGTTGTGGGGGTTTGGGGGGTTGTAACCCTCCACATTTTACTGTAAACTTAACTTTTTCCCTAAAAACAGGAAAAAAGTGAAGTTTTCAGTAAAATGTGGGGGGTTACAACTCCCCACAACGCCCCCACAACGCGGCGCGATCTCTATTAAGTAAAGTGTGGGGGGGTTCCCCCCCACGCCCCCCCCCCCCCCGTCGGAGCCGTAAAAACAATAATTTTCTGCGGTGCGCGCCTCCGTGCTGCGCTCAATTGTCTGCGCGCGCCTTTGTCCCGACGCACTTTTGACCTGACACCTGGGAACATCAATATTTATCTGTAGGTTTATATGTAGATAGTAATGGCCCTGCATTCTCTATAAAAAGTGTGTTTATTGTTAGTATGATTAGAGCTAGATGTCCATATTGTAGCCTCCCCTTAGTACTGCCCAAAATACACCCAGGCCATACCCTCTTACCATAAAGACATACTGTGGTGTTAGGCATGCATATCCTGACTTTTATAATCATGATTCGGATGTCCATGTTGTATGGTGTCTAAATGCTAATTTTCAGACATCCAAAACAAGAACAGAGCTGCTGAAACCACCTCCTCAGAGTTTATCTTGTTGGGCAGAAGGATAATAATAATAAATTTATATACCGCAATACCTCTTGGTTCAATGTGGTTAACAGTAAGCCATAGGAGCATACCCAACTATTCTACAATTATCTGCAATTTTCACTATATATGATCTGCACATGTAGGGCACCTGCTTGGATTCTGCTGGAATTTTGCTATAGAAAAGTGGACCCAGTCAAATATATGGGCAAGGTTTGCGAGTTGCGACTTAAGACCTCTGCCAGTGAACCAGCTGTGCTTTTCAGAGGGTGCTTGTCAGTATTGATCTAGTGCAGGAGTAGGGAACTCCAGTCCTCGAGAGCCGTATTCCAGTCGGGTTTTCAGGATTTCCCCAATGAATATGCATTGAAAGCAGTACATGCAAATAGATCTCATGCATATTCATTGGGGGAAATCCTGAAAACCCGACTGGAATACGGCTCTCGAGGACTGGAGTTCCCTACCCCTGGTCTAGTGAATCACTCTGCTTTAGCTATCCAATTTTGTAGTGTCGATTCTGCATTCTCCACCGGGAATATTTTACACAAGAAAAGGTTTTTAGGGCTGCTGGCTTCTCTTATGTATAGGAAATGTTCTCAAGGAGTTAACTCTCTTTTTCATGCTGTTTCGAGCTGACATAGATGGAAAAAAAACCCAACTTCTGGAGAGTTATAGTACGCTATCTGGAGGACTTGTTGGGGCATTCTATTCTCTTTTCCCCAATGAGCTTGTTTCTGGATAAATATGAAGCTTTGCATCTCCACAACTGTAGTCATTGTTTTTTCTCTGAAAGGCACAGGTTGTAGGTAAAAAGGTATCCTTGGGGATTGGATCAATGAGGATGCCCCATATTTTTAGACATGGCATAATTGCTTTGATACTGCTGGAGAAAAGACAAGCTATAGGACCAGGAACTTTATTCAGGTGTGTGTGTAAAGTTTGGGATTCTTACATTAAATTTCTATCTCATTGGGCCAAGAGCTCTGTTCAGGTGTGTATTTGGTTTTGTTCAGCATCTACGATGCTCATTTGGGAATTTAGTATGTGTGCATGAGAATGAGTAGTATTGTAGAGTGGGTGGGATGTTTATCACACTTTCATTTGTTTTATAATGATTTAGCAGAATTTGAAAGTTTAAACATTCTTATGCTTCTTATGAACCTTGCTGGATTGTAGCTTGTTGATGTTTTTGGTTGCGATTCTCAATAAAAATTGTTTAAAGATACCTATCAAATTTTGTTGTATTTCACAGGCAAGGCTCTGAGCACAAAGGGGGCTAAAGTACCCCAGGTCAACTTGGGAGAGTCCACAAACTACATCCAGGAGAACCTTACAACCTCCAGGACTCAACCAGCAGGGTCCTGGCCAACGCTTGGGTCTGTAGGAGATAGGCCAAAACAAAAACAACAAACAAAATTTGCACCAATATAACTTGCACCATCTACTGGAGGTAAGAGAAATACAGGTTCCACCTGCTGTTATATTAAGGTGGTCACCAAAAATAGTCTGGTTTTCTCTACCTCCGTCTGCTGGTCAAGAATGAACTGCATAAAACTCAAAATCTGGAGATATACGTTCCCTGATCCAGGATTTATTCTTTGAATAAACTTCACAAAAAATGTCCCAGATCTCTCTATCACTTTAAATTTCAACTTCAAATTTGATTGTTCACGATGATGATCTCACTCATGATTAGATGTTCGTAATTTCACAAACCAGTCCATTCAATTTCCTTGTTCAATCCAAGGAGGGTAACAGTGCCCCAATGGAAAGTGAAGTGCTGTTCTTTTCAGAAAAGCAACTCTCTATGTCCTCTCTCCTATCATGTGGAGGTTGTTTCCAACACTATAAACCGTAAGTCATTCAAACTGTGATGCACTTGTGCCCAGTGTTCCTCTAGGGGTGCTTCTCGCTTCTGCTTCCCAATTTGCACTTTAAAACTCCACTTAGTGTAACCCACAGCTCCATATTCACGGTTTCAGCATTCGCGGTTTATAGCTTGTTGGCTCCTCCCCCCAAATTACATCAGCTTGCATAGAGAAATCGCTGATTCCAAGCACTTTGTTTTGCCTCTCCTTCAGAAACAGGCCAGGTCTCCCACCCTGTTATTCGCAGTTTCACCATATTCACGATGGCTTTTAATAGAAAACAGCAAACAACATATAAAAAAGGTATTTGCGGTTTTCCAGTATTTGTGGTTCTGTTAATCCCCTATCACAGCGAATACGGAGGAAGAAGTGTATATAAGTTACAAGGGCATTTAATACAAAAAAATAACTCCTACTGATGTTCAATCTGTATGCGATTTTAACTTATAACATTTGTCCTTAGTTGAATGTGGAACGGGAGTTATTTATTGTATAGTTTTATAATAAGTAGGGTTTTTTAAATTTGTTTTTGTTTTATAGAGTATCCCACTGTTTTATAGAGAAGCCAATTGAGCCAAAACAGGAACCCAGTCTGGAAATTTTGGGATTATATGATGGAGCACCAATGGAGAAATTGAAAAGATCTAGGAGTACTCCTTTTCGTTCATCGTAGAAATTAAAGACTAGTATACATACAATTTACAAGTTGGAATCTAATAATGAATGAAGAACGTTATATCGGCAAGTTAAGTACCGACCACTGTTTATTCATCTTTAGAGACAAGCTGTAGAAAAAACAATAAAAGAACAATATGTGTTTAAGATAAGTGCTTTTTCCATCTGGTATCTGCCACATACATAGTGCAATGATTGAAAAGAGGTGCCTAAATCAAACCAAAATAATTTTTTGGTATGTGGGCATGGGTTGCATGGCAGCCGCTTTCTGAGCACTAAAAATTTAATTTAGAAAAGTATTATTTAGTTAAAGTATTTTTGATTATATATTGAAAGGGTGAATTAGGATGAGCAAGTAAATTTGAAGATGAAATTTAAAGTGATAAGAGAGAACTGGGACAAGAGTGGACTGGTCTAGTTGCAGGACAAGGAATCTGAGCTTCGAGTCTTAAAATTCCTTTTAGAAATCATCCATATATTTGGCTGGGTCCACTTCTATCGACGTTGCCTCTTTTGTTTCTTCTGGATTTTTGCTCTGTCGCCATTTCTTATATTGCAGAGCCCATGCACTCCTCTATGAAAGAGAGACAGAAAACTACTGCCTTTTCATATCAATACAGTTAGGAGCGACTGCTCCTGATGGCTTGCCTCTCTGCTGTACACTTTCCTCTTCCCCACACAGCATTTATAGAGTAAAGCATCTGTGTACCTGTATTGCCTGCACTAGCCGGTTACTAAGCTCTAGGGCTGCAGATGCAGTAGAGGTCCCAAAAGAAGCTGCACCCCGCTGCAATCCTCTTATGATGCGACCATCCTTTCGGTACTGCTCAATGGGCATCCAGAACAGGTCCCTCAAGCCATGGACTGGCAGAGACAGAAAGACCAATAGTTAGTGCCCCCCCTATGCATATTGCCAAGTCATCCCAAATGGCAAGATGTACTGTATATATCTGTAGGTAAAGGTAGAATACCAAGTGTTAAATACATCACTCATGCACCAATGTGCTGTGTCAAACTGGCAGCACTGTTTATTCCACAACACATAAAAATATTGTTTATTCCTTAACTACAACTTCTTTGGGGCTCGCCCCATATTATTTACAGTATGTTCAAGACCATCCCACTACTTAGGAAACCCACCCCCCAAGCCATATAACCTATGCAATGAAATATGGAAGATTATACCCCAGTTATCACCAAACCCGACACACACAGACAAAAAGAAACTGAATGATTTCTGGTTCTCTGCATCACATTGAAGAGGGGTGAAACGGAAAACAGAGAAACCATAAGAACATTGGAAAGACAAATGATGGAGTGGGTGGGAGGATATGAGAGAAAAAAAAGTGCCCCGAACGAGCTTAAAGGAATGACGTGATGTATGGGGAAGAAAGGGAGGTATGTGCTTACAGAGCTGGACAACGGAATGCATGGGCCCCACGCCTCCCAGAATCCCTGGCAGCTGGTTCTTCCTGATGTCTGTCAGCCACTCATTCAGTGCATAGCTCATCACCTTGTCCACGCCCAGCAGCCTGGAGAGCAGAAAAAGGAAAGCTAACCCTCAGCCAGTGAACAAAAAGTCAGATGTATAGTGAATATCTCCTCCACTGCAGGAGGAGGTTATCAGGTTCCAAGTCCCTCTAGAGACTGACTTTTAGGATTTATTTGAGCAAACACTCAAAACTTTACAGACGCCACTTGAAAAAGCTGGGACAAAGGAACTCCAAGAGGGAGAAGGTTGCCATAGCAGTGGAGTGCACACACCTATCATGCACTAGGCTTGTTTACTTTTATTAAGTGAGAAGTGGGCAGAGGGGCCTCACAAGTGGAGTCTGGAGATAGAGCTGCCCCTCCTTCCAGCCAGGCATCTCTTACCCGTGTCGGCAGCAGAGACGCTTCAATTTTAGTTCTGAGCAGTTCAGCTGGGCCAGGCCAATGAGGATCCCTGCGAACGTCCCCTACAGATGGATGATATGATAGTAAGGGCTGTTTTGTCAATGACATTATACTCCCAGGTCCCAGATTCTTCTGCTGTTTCTCAAGTTTAATAGTTTCTTTGATTTGTTCACATAATCCAATTTCAATGCGATTTACATCAGTTAGAAATCAAATCAAATAATAAAATCCACATACATGACATACACTGCTAATTGACAATAGAACATTAGGAAGGGCGGTAGCTTAATTACAATAATAAAAAATAAAACCAGAAAATAAAATCGGGTATAGGTATAGGACACATGGGTTGGGAAACAAATACCCACATATTTCTATGACCTCCTCTTCCTAACCTAAAGTATAGTAAGACTGTAACTAGTAGGATATACAACAAGTTTAAAG
The DNA here is from genome assembly GCF_902459505.1 of Geotrypetes seraphini. NCBI lineage: Eukaryota > Metazoa > Chordata > Amphibia > Gymnophiona > Dermophiidae > Geotrypetes > Geotrypetes seraphini. The sequence continues at coordinate 70,237,220 of NC_047091.1, read as the reverse complement.
AAAGAGGATGAGGGGACCAGACACTCATCTCCACTGGGTATTGGACAAGAAGTAATGAACGAAGATTATAGCAGGGGAGGCGATAAAGGTTTGGCACAGAATATCTTGCCTAGTGGCAGGAGATGGGCTAATGACCCTCAAGGTATCTTTCACTCTCTCTTTCTGCCACTCTAGAAGTCTTTCCTCACCCTCTTGCTGGTGTTTTAAGAGTAAGGGAAAAGAACTCAGAACTTATTACTCACAACCTGGTCCATTGTGACGTGCTTGCCATGGTAGTCCAACCAAATCGGAACTTCAGATGTAAATCGGAACTCCCTATTGGAAAGTAACACAAAATAATTATGGGGTTATTTCATAACAGGATGCTTAAAGCATAGTTACTCCCCTGAAGAAGGTGTTATCCGAGGACAGCAGGCAGATATTCTCACATGTAGGCGACGACATGCATGGAACTCGGCACAGAGAGTCAAAAAAGTATACTGTTACTTTAAATCTTTAAGACAGCCCAAACCGTTGCCTTCCCGCCTGACATCGGCTTATGGGACCATCAGTTCTGTAACAAAGCTAAGAAGCCAACTAGGGGAGGAGGGAAGGTTGTGAGAATATCTGCCTGCTGTCCTTAGATAACACCTGCTATAGGTGAGTAACTATGCTTTATCTGAGGACAAGCAGGCAGCATATTCTCACATATGGGACTCCCTAACTGTCAGGATCATGCCTCTGAGAAGAGGGTTATTGACAACTACCATGAGCCTGGTGAAACCAAAAGGATTGGAAGGAAGTTGGCATCTAACTGCTTGGCCGAACTATCCCATCTGGAATGATTCTCCAAACAACAGTGGGATATGATGGTATGCATTCAGGACCAAGTGGCTGCTTTACAGAAGTTCTCAATAGGAGTGGAACGTAGATGGACTACTGAAGTTGCCATTACTTTAACTTTATGTGCAGTGACCCAGCTTTCAAGCATCAGCCCAGCCTCAGTATATCAAAAAGAAATACAGCGACAGGAGCTCCAAGTCTGTTTGGATCAAAAGATAGGAACAGTTGACTGAAAGTTCTGTGAGGTTTGGTCCAATCCAAGTAATAAGCAAATACACGTTTATAGTCCAGTGTGTGGAGTGTCATTTCACCAGGGTGAGAATGTGGTTTAGGCCATTACTGAGATGCCTTGGGGAAAACCATTGCTCATTACTAGGATAAGCAGCATAAAATCTGTTTAGCTACTTGATATATAGCTAGGTACCTGGAACCTGGGTGGGCCACTGTGGGAAACAGGAGACTAGGCTTGATGGACCTTCAGTTTGTCCCAGTAAGGCAATTCTTATGTTCTTATGGCTGAAATTTTTGTTGTCTCTGTTGCCTGGGTCGTCTCTGAGTTGATGAGCAAGTAGATGTAGAAGGCTGATTGTATCTCTGTTTGGAATAGTACGTGGAGCATTTGGAGGTATTAGAATATCACCTTGGTGCTTGAGACCTGGTGAACTTGGAAGATGACAAGGTGGTCATGCAGTGAGTGTGTCTTCTGAACTTCAGCATTGTCTCTTCTATGTGATCTCCAAAGACATCATCTCCTATACAGGGAATGTTGGAGAGTTAATCTTGTACGTTGGTGTCTAGGTCTGAAATTCACAGCTATGCCTGCCTACACATGGCAATAGAGATTGCAAGGTGTGAGAGACTATATCAAATGAATCAAAGGTAGAACGAAGTTAATTGGTCATGTGTTGATAAGAATTCAGATGTTCTGATGGTATGTATTGATCAAAAGTTGACTTTTCTGGATGAGTGATTTAAAATAAAATGTCATGGAAAAATTATAGTTTAAAATTCTGATAGCCAGCAGCGAGCCATGAAAGACTCTCCAACCAAATTATCCAATGTTCTGCCCTCTCTGCCTGGTGGAATACTTGTGTAAGTTCTGGAACTATTAGCTTGCTTTAAGGCAGACTTTATGACCAAGGATTGGTGTTGTAACTGTGGTCATGGAGCCATTGGAATAAAAAGTGGAGATTCTCCATTTTTGAATGTCTTCCTTCATAAGACTGTGGAGCCAAACCTTTATGCAATCTTTAAGCCACTCTTTGTAGTCGAGAGCATTCATGAGTTCTGCTTGAGATTCTGACTTAGATTTCATATTAATTGAAAGCGCCTGTCCCATCTGTCTGATAAACTTTGTAAATGACAGATTTCTGAAGACATCCTTTGACAAAGAGGTGGAGGAGATGGATCAAAAGGAATCATTTGCAGACAAGTTAGGATAGTTGTTAGAAGAGTGTGGCGATAGCTCTGAATCATATTCCTCAATATCAGCCCTTACAGTTGTAGATCGAGGTAAGCATTGAGACAAGCGTCGAGATGATGAGCTGTTCTCCCTGGAAGAATATGGATGCCTCTTCAACTTAGACACTCAACATTTTGTATCTGAAATTGATGACTCAACAGAGTTTGAGGGTTGTGCTCAGACTGGCCGATACCGATATTGACAAGGATGCATTAGGTGCTGGTTATGTTGGAGACCTCGGTGTCAAAAGGCATGCCTCACAGGAGACATCAGCTGTAGAGATGGCGATCTGGCATCAGTGTGTCAATGCTTAGAGTTCATTGATGGTGATGGTGCATGAGATGATGCCGACGCATGCTTGGAGGAGGAGACATATATATTCTTCTTAGCTTTTTTATGAGACTCCCCCGATGATGGTAGCATCGATTATAAAGAGCTGTCAGTGCTGGTGTCGATGCAGGAGTATTTCGAGGTTGAGCGTTGGCATTGGAGTCTTCAGACATAGTTGATGTACATGAAGTTGACCTGAAGTAATTCTCAAACTGCAACCTCCTGGCTTTAAGCAACCTCTTCAGTAGACAAGAGTAGAGCATGCAGGAAATGTCTCAATGGTCAGGATCTAGGCTCTGGACACACCAATTATGTGGGTCTGTACCTGAAATAGCCCTGTGGCACCGAGTGCACTGCTTGAAATTGTTAGGAGCCTTGAACATTGTAGGAAAACCCACTGACATGAGGTCAAAAGACTCTATGGTCCGGAACATCGAGTAGATGTGAAAAAAAAAGTTGATGCTCCTTCTGTTCACTCTGGTGACCTTCTACTCTTCTTCTATATGCCTTTTTCTTTTTCTCTCTTCTTATTTGACCGCTCTTCTGTCTAGGAGTGGGGGGAGGGGGGATGCTTGTTTGGGGGGGGGAGCACGTGTCTGCGGGTGTGTCTGTTGTGGCTCTGGGTGTGATTGGTGTGCATGGCTTTTAGAGTAGGACTGGGGGGATGTCTATTCTGTTGTTTTCGGGCGCAACTAAAAATAGGTGGAGTTTGCACAGATTTCGGGTGGAGATTTTTCACTTCTGTCCTGTTCATGGATTTTTTCAGGCCTCCTGCTGTTTTTGGATGGTTGTGACTATACCAGTTGTTTTTATATATACAGTGGTGCCTCGCATAACGAACGCCTCGCACAGCGAACGCTTCACACAACGAACTTTATGTCTTGCTCCCTACAACGAACTTCGTTTCACACAACGAAGTCGCCCGAGCTGCATCCGCGCCTACTGCTGATGCGTTGGGGGGGGCGGATCTGCGCTTGCTTCGCGCAGCGCCCGGGTGCTGCACGCGCTGTCCGGCGGAAGAAAGGCGAGCGAGAGGGGGAAGACGGAACACCAGGAGGCGGGCAGAGTGCGAGAGGGGGGGAGGGCCAAGCGACAGAAGAGTGAAGGTCGGGCCGGGGCCTCGCAAAGCCCTCCTTCCCCCCCTCTCTGCTCCACAAAAACAAACCAGGACGGTTTCTCTGCTCGTCGCCTCTTCTTCCCTAGGTTTCGGTTCCCCCTTTTCTTTTTTTTTTCTTTTAGTTATTATGTAAATTAAGTCAACATTTACTCTTTTGCTCGCGACAAAGGACGCGCGGAGTTGTACACGGCCTCCTCCTCCTCCCTGTTCCCCACCCCCCCTTCCAAAAGCCGACGAACATGTCGAACCTCAGCAAAAGCACGGGCAGCAGGAGGGACACCAAGATGCGCATACGGGCTTTTCCTGTAAGTAGTGACCGGAGTAGTGGGGGTGGGTAGAATAAGTGATGACCGCATTCGTGGGTACGAGGCCGTTAGGCCTCGCCGTTTTTGTGCAGTTCTTGATGGGGTTGGAGAGGCAGGCGCTTCCGCCTAGATCTCCGGGGCCAGGTTACTGTTTGGTGCTTGACAGGCTGATGCGGTGCTGTGGAGGGGAGAGCACTGGGAGACACAGGTCAGGGAAAAGAGAGGCCTGTTTCCTGCAGCAGTCTGTTTACTTCCCCGATGCTAAAAAAAAAAAAAAAAGAACAGTTCCCCTCATGTGGTGAAGCATCCTCCCCCCTCTTGATCTCCTGAAATAACGCCTGTGGAAGCTGAAGCTTTTGTAGCAGGGACAGCACTGGAGTCGTCGGCTCCAGCAGAGACGGCTCTTAATCCCCGGTAGTCGGGTGCATGCGGCGAGGTAAGTGGTGGGGGGGATCGCTGCGAGTACAGAAATGGCTACGATATGAGGGGGGTGCTTTCTGCCCATCAGGGTTAGACGTACTGAAGAGCGGGGCCAGCAATGCAGACGTCGCTGTGTGCCAAGGGATGTTAGACTGGGGAGGGAGGAATTATTTCCGGTTCCATTTCTTACAGGGGGAAAAAAAAAATACACCAAGTAACTGAACTAAACTTGGCAATAGAAATCCCGTTTAAATGAGGTGGGGATGCTGATCAAAACGCTGCCTTTGAGAGCACTGATGGGGATTTTATGAGACTCTACTTAGTCTGTCTTTAAATTTAAAAAATGTGTGTTTTTAGATGTATCTAAATGAAAATAATAACAAAAAATTTATCTTTTTTATGTCATCTTAGCATATTTTATGCTGCAGAACGAATTATTTTTTTTTACATGTATTCTTATGGGAAAACGCGTTTCACACAACGAACGTTTCACATAACAAACTTGCTCCTGGAACGGATTAAGTTCGTTGTGTGAGGCACCACTGTATTGTGGTATCTGATTGTATGCTCGGGCATTGTTGTCGCCTGATTGTTTGTGTTGCTTCACTGTTAATAAACATATGTTTAAAAAAAAACAAAAAAACAGGCTGAAAAGAGCCCGAAGGCCCGAAAAACAAAATTGATAAAAAAACATTAAAATTTTATTAACTGAATGAAAAAAAAAAAAATGAAATAGAAAAATATGACTATAAGTAAGGGAAAAATAAAATGGAAAGGCACAAAAAAAGTACAAGTTTGACATGCTTAGCGAGACCTTAAAGAACAGCTTCTCAGCTCCATGGAAAACTTAAAGTCACAAGAGCTGACGTTGGGTAGGAAGGTACCAGCACATACGTGGTATGGGTATTCTTAAAAAATTAAAGTGACAGTATGCTATTTTGACTGTCCGTGCTGGGTTCCATGTGAGAATATGCTGACTGCTTGTCCTCAGATAAAGGCTCTTTATAAAACACACTCCCAAAAGGCACAAAAAATTTACAAGTTTGACATGATTAGAGAAACTTTAAAGAACAGCTTCTCAGCTCCATGGAAAACTTAAAGGGCTAGATTCACTAACCTTCTGATCCATGTCCGATCCATGGGCGATTAGAGGCAGGCCAACTGATTCACCAACCATCTTCATGAAAATGGGGGCAATCGGAGGCACACCCCCATCCGACAACACGGATCACTGGGTAGCGATCCCAACGCATGCGCAGACCATCTACTTTGCCTGTAGATGGTCTGTGCAAGTGTTTGCTTTCCGGTTTTTTGTTTTCTTTTTTTTACACACCCCGATGTGTCCCTTTCTGCCTTCCTTCCCCTTCTTGCCTCCGGTGCTGTTCTACTGTTTTACTTTTTTTTTTTCTTCGCAAGTCCATGGTTTTAACCCGCTTTAAACCCGCGGGTTAAAACTATGGGCTTGCACTGTGGAGAAGGGCAGGAGAGTTGGAGCAGAGAACAGGAGATTGGGGCAGAGAGCAGATCGGGGCAGAAGGCAGGGCAGTCGGAAAGGACCTGAGTGATTGGTCCTCAGCAGTCGCTTATTTTTGATCAGAAAGCCCAGTTGGTGTCCCTCATTTTTTTGTGTGTATTGCTGCCTGCCTACATTTGCATGCCGTTTCACCTCATTTGCATGCATGGATCGGAATCGGATCGGCACAGAGGTTAGTGAATTGGGTCGGAGAAAAACTAGGTTGCAAACCGATCAGTACACAATTGGTTTGCTTAGTAAATCTAGCCCAAAGTCACAAAAGCCAACGTCAGGTAGGAAGGCACCAGCACATATGTGGTATGGGTAGTCTTAAAGATTTAAAGTGACAGGACACTATTTTGACTGTCCATGCTGGGTTCCTTGGATGACATCACCCACAAGTGAGAATATGCTGCCTGCTTGTCCTCAGATAAAGACTCTTTATAAAACACACTCCCAAAGCTATTCCTAAAAGTGTACAAATGACCTTCATGATCATCTTAAGATGTCTGTGTAAATGTACATATTTTATTAAAGCATATGCATATTGCAATTGCCCCTGCAAGGTCATCTGAGCCACCAAGGAGCTACTGGAAGCATAGTGACAAAATTCCACTTGAACTGGACAAGCATCAGAAAGAAAAAGGAAGACTAGACACAGCTGGAACTTGTTTGACTAGTACAAGAGAACAATGGCTACTTGTAGGAGATGAGACTCAAGCTGTTGTGAAATGATCAGCAAGGAAAGGTAAGAAAACTACTTGTGGAGTTTCCCATATAGAAGAAATGAAATGGAGAATTGCTGAACCTAAGTCCAGGCATAAAGATGAAACAAAATTTTTTTTTCTTTTTTTGAAGCGTGGCTGCCAGGGAAAAAAAAAAAACAATTACCCTCCCTGAAATGGAAAAAAACAGTTTTGAGAAAAAACTGCTGTGAGAAAGTGTCTAATACCGAACTGTTTAAGGCTTTTGTTAGCTAAAAACAGCAAGAGCGCTCCGCTTGGTTAGGTAATATAGCCAATCAGTAAGTGAAGGTCCGCATGGACTAGATCTGAGAATACAAGACTGTGAAGCAAAGAGCATAGCGATGAGCTTAGACATAACAGAGCTAGCAATCCGTGACTAGGAGTCACGTAATAAGAAACAACTCGCTGGAATGCAGAGAAAACCTTGCAAAGGGAATCATATGGACTGCGAAGGCTAGGCACTCTATGCTAGAGTAGAAACACTGGGCTAGAAATGGCCAAATGTAGATAGAATGTGCTGGTGTTACTGAGTAATGAAAAAACACCCTGAGAGAAGAGAGCCTGTTTTGCCGATGAGACATGAGATGCTGATCAAGCTAGATGATCAGGGCACAACCTCAGAATTTAGATAAAAATGAATACGGTCTAGATGCAGGGCTGATAAAAAAAAGAAATAAATTCCCTGAGATTGAAAGAGTATAAGCTGTCGATCAGATAGAGAAATATAAGCATATAAGCAATGCCTCTGCCGGGTCAGACCTGAGGTCCATCGTGCCCAGCAGTCCGCTCACGCGGCGGCCCAACAGGTCCAGAACCTGCGTAATAATCCTCTATCTATACCCCTCTATCCCCTTTTCCAACAGGAAATTGTCCAATCCTTTCTTAAACCCCAGTACCGTACTCTGCCCTATTACATCCTCTGGAAGCGCATTCCAGGTGTCTACCACCCGCTGAGTAAAGAAAAACTTCCTAGCATTTGTTTTGAATCTATCCCCTTCTAATTTTTCCGAATGCCCTCTTGTTCTTTTATGTTTTGAAAGTTTGAAGAATCTGTCTCTCTCCACTTTCTCTATGCCCTTCATGATCTTGTAGGTCTCTATCATGTCTCCTCTGAGTCTCCGCTTTTCCAGGGAGAAGAGCTCCAGCTTCTCCAATCTTTCAGTGTATGAAAGGTTTTCCATGCCCTTAATCATTCGTGTCGCTCTCCTCTGGACCCTCTCAAGTATTGCCATATCCTTCTTAAGATGCGGTGACCAATATTGAACACAGTACTCCAGGTGCGGGCGCACCATTGCCCGATACAACGGCAGGATGACTTCTTTCGTTCTGGTCGTAATACCATTTTTAATAATACCCAACATTCTGTTCGTGGTTAAAGAAAAGGGAAATGAAGTCCTTGGTGTTCACTGAAGAATTAAGGGAAAAATACATCCTAAAAAGGATGTAGTGGCTGGCCTCCATCTCCCTAATAGCCACTCCCAAACCTCCAGGCTATGATAAACAGGAGGAAGAATAGAGGAGAAAAAACACTGAGGCAATGGAATGCCTGTAGGAATGGAAGAAAACTAGATGGAAAGAGAATTCCAGTTGGCTGAAACTGAAAGTACTATATAGTGGACGACCTTCGTCATTATGGACAGAAGCACTGATACTAGTGATGAAAGAATGAATATAGTTCGGTATCCCCGGTACCGTCTACACCCTCGATACCCTCAACAAGCTATCAGTACCATTGCAGCATCGGTATCATCATTGTATTGACTTAGATGTATCGACATCGGCACCATGGACCTTGACACCATGGACATCGGTGCCTGGACATCAGCATCACAGACATCGGTGTATGGACATCAGCATTACGGACATCAATGTATGGACATAGATACCATAGAAATCGGCTTTGATATTGGTGGCAGATGTAAGACACCTATAAGGCCTGCTTGCCGGTACTTGAAGTGTTGCGTCTCGCCCAACGAGGGAGTTAAGTATAAAATGCAACCCTCGTGAAATTAGGCGAAACGCTAGATGGTCGCAGTAAAGTTGGCACAAATTGACTCAATGCCATAATGACTTGCGACATAGACATTCAATGTTATTGAAGATTCCCAAAAGAAACAGGACATCGACAAGGAAACTGCCACAGCCAAAATTTAATCCGAGGCTGAGGCAGTGTAAAAAGGCCTCGCCGGGAAGAAGTCCGTGAGGGAAACAAAAACTCTTTTAAGTTGTTGGTTTTTTTTTTAACGAAAAAACAATATGAAAAGAAATAAAGAAAATTATAAAGAAAATATGCATGTGAACGGGAAGGCAAGGCAATAAAAATGAAGAGTATTAGAAAAGCCGACTTCTTAGCTCTGTGGAAAAACAAGAACTGAGGAGATGCGCGCCCCGGGAAGGCACTCGCACATGCGCGGTGTGATCAGTCGCAAACTTTCTAAAGTTCTTTAAGCAAGATTGCTTGTGCAGCTGTCCGCATCGGGGCTCCGTGGATGATGTCACCCATACGTGAGAATAAGCTGCCTGCTTGTCATGAGATAACTAAGATATACAAAATATAAAATATAAAAACAAAAAAAGTACACATAAACATATAAAATTAAAAAAGCAACAGAATAAAAGTATTTCCTGTGACTACCTACAAAACAAAACTAGTGCTGCAAAATTTGCACTTGATGTTATAAAGGAAATGTTTAGTGGCTAGCTGACTATGGAGAAATTATGAACTAGATGCACTAAAGTCAGCGATCATCTAACGATTGTTGCTAAACCAATTTTGACTGGTTTAGCAATGACTAAATTTGCTGACCCAATGCACAAAACAGCTCACTGTGTGGTTTTGCGCACGATCGCTCACTTTCCAATCCGGTCATGCAAATAAAGTTATTAATATCAAAATGCCATATAAACTAGGAGAGCTACTGATGCACATAAAAAAGTGATAGCTTTTAAAAATCCAAAAAAAGTGACTGGTCAAGATCAGTCACTTACCTGTCCTACCGATACCTTTTTTTAAATGAGCACAGATGCTGTGCATGTATTCCACACGCACAATATCTGCCCCATTAAAAAAAAACCAAAACAAAAAAAGGCAAGCCAGGCAAGCCAAGGGGGGAGTTTTCATGGCAGGAGAGAGAGGGCATTCCTCCTGCAATTTTCGCTGTTGCAGGTTGCTGAGGCAGGAGGGAGTAGGCATTCCTTTTCTTCTCTGGTCTTTCTTCTCTATTTTCTGCCTCTGTCTAAATTAAATTCTTTCTTACTATTCAGCCCTCAGTTTCCCTCTTTTCACTGTGTCTACTCACAGCTTGCCAACCCTTTCCTTCACCCCTCCACTATCTCACCATCTTCTTTCCCCATCCAGCATGTGGGAAAGCAGTGTCAGTGGTGAGGAGGTAAGGGCTGGGCACAAGTTTTCCCCACTTCCATCATCTGCCCTGCTCCCTTCTGTCTCCCTTCTCCCCACTTCCATCATCTGTCCTGCCCTGCCCTGCCCCTTTCTTCCCACATCCATCATCTGCCCTGCTCCCTTCGGTCTCCCTTCTCCCCACATCCATCATTTGCCCTGCTCTGCCTTGTCCCTTTCTCTCTCTCCCTCCACCCCAGGCCCATCTCACCACTCACCTTTCACTCCTATTTTTTAAATTTTAAAACGGCAACGCCCCCTCGATCAGCAACGTGGGGCCCCCCATCGAAGGGTAAGAAAGGCAAGGGTCATTCGAATAGCTGAACATTCTGATGCTGCACATTGCCAGGGCCGGATTAACCAATAGGCTCAGTAGGCACATGCCTAGGGCCCAAAATGGTCAGGGGGCCCGATCGGCAACGCGGGCCCCCCAATCAGCAACGCGGGCCCCCCCATCGACGGAAAGTAATACAAATGAGCAACGTTTCTGCCTGGGCGCGTCAGAGGGAAGCTTTGGGCAAGCAGCACCGCTTGCAAAATTACAGTTCCCCTTGCCTTTCTTACCCACGTTGCTCGTTTGTATTACTTTCCGTTGATGGGGGGGGCCCGCATTGCCGATCGGGCCCCCCTGACCATTTCGGGCCCTAGGCACGTGCCTACTGGGCCTATTGGTTAATCCGGCCCTGGCAATGTGCAGCATCAGAATGTTCAGCTATTCAAATGACCAAGCGATGGTGAACAGGCTATGCCATATTATTAGATTTGTGCTGTTCCAAAACACAAACTTGGAAAATCTAATATGAAAAGATGAAGAAGATGCTAAACTACCAAGCCGGAAAAAAGAAAAACAGAACTCTGAAGTTGAGAAGAACTTGGAAGCACTATGCAAATATCACCTGAATAGAGGCTTCACAAAAAGCTGAAAAATTAGAATTCTATGGTGGGATTTTGAATTGGTCTCATAGGCCTAAAATAAAAGAAAATTATCAGGTCAGACAAATTTTCTTTCCTTAGCATCCATATCAGACTAGTCTGGGACCAACAGGATGTAGCAAAGCAATCCTTAAATAGGGTGGGACTGTGAAATTCCAAGACACAGAACTTGAGCTCCAAAAACTGACCGCTGTCTGGAGCTCAGGTTGACACTATAGCATTTAACAAAAAGGTATGTAGCAACGACCATGTTGCTACTTTACAAATATCCTGTGGCAATACTACCACACTGCTTCCACCCAAGAGGCAGAAATTCTCCTTGCCTTGAGCCACCTTCTCACTGCAATGAATTCCTCAAATAACGAAACTCGTATCCGTTTTTACCAGTGGCATGCGATGACATTTACAACCGAGGATTCAGTAAATGTGTCAAATAACAATGAAGGCTTGGCAGCTCCTACACAGTTCTTCCCAGCCTCACAAAAACCAAGAACAGGGGCTCAGCAGCCCTTATATAGGGCTAGATTCACTAAAGGATAGTAAGTCAATCGCTGTTGGCTGATTCCTGGCCAATTTTAAAACAGCGATTGATCCACTATCAAGTTTGCATGCAAATGATTTGCACGCAAACTCCGACTCGAAAGCGATTGAATCAGGGCAGAGCCCTGACAGTAGTGACAGGAGAATCAGTCTTTTAATTTATTTATTTTTTTAATTGGGCAGATATTTTGTGTGTATTACACACGCAAAATAACTGCTAGATTTAAAAAATAAAAAAAGCGTGCTTCCTCCCTCCCCGAACCACCCCAAAATGTCCCCCCACACACAAAAGCAGCCCCCCCGAAGATAAAAAGGCAGGAGGGATGACAACTCCCTCCTGCCATAGTAACCCCCCCCGCACCAAAGCCCATTGCCATCGGGCCTGACCCTGCCCACCCCCTCCCCCCACAAACGCACACACTAATATAGCAGGAGGGATGCCAATTCCTTCCTGCCATCGCACACCTGGCCTGGCCAGGCCCAGCCCCACCTCACTCCCTGTACCTTTAGCTGGCCTGGCCGAGCCTACTTCCCTCCCCGTACCTTTAAAATGTTGGGAGGAGGGGTGCTCATTCCCTCCTGCTACAGGCCTCCGACGACGAAAAAATTGCAGCTTTAGGCCACACCCCGGTACATCATGTGATGCACAGGGACGGGACTAAGGCCCTGATTGGCTCAGGTGCCTCGGGACTTTGTAATCTGTTTTCTCACTACAGTAGGCCAGCACAATACAAATTTTAAAAAAGAGGAGGAGAAGGCAGAAACACTTTGGTGTTATACCTGAAGTAGATTGGCTGTTCTGTGGAAGATGATGAGACATTGGATGAAGAGCTGTTGTCACTGACAGTGGTCTCCAGAGAGCCCATGGTGTCATCCCCTGGAGTGAGTGGCCCCAGCCCAGTTTCTGTCTCCTTGCCTGGCACTTCTGCATCTAGCATACTGCTGAGGTGGTGGCTGGAATCTGGTCGGGCTGTGTCGAGCAAAAAGAGATGCTGAGAAATAGGGTCCATGTTTACCTTTCTGCTGCAAGACAAGACAGGGTTAAACCACCCCCAGAACACCTCAGATGAGTGCTCAGCAGGACCCTGAATATGGTTTGAGACTTCCAGAAGAGAATCAGGAATGAAAGCCAAGCGAAGAGGCATAAGGAGAGCTCCCTAGCAGCAGGAGGATCCATGATGAAGGCCAAATGGGAAGGATTAAGATGAGTTGCTTCATTCCATCCATAACCTTTGTATTACTTAAATATCTCACCCTCCCCCCACACCTCTGGTTCTTCCTTGATTATGTCCCCCAACACCCATTTTACCTTCTGTTGTGGTTTCCATGGGGATGACAGGGTTAATTCCAGCTGCCAAGCTTGTGAAGAAATCTTTCAGGAAAAAGAGGGCATCCTGCAGGGGTGAAGGGGGATATAAAAAAGAAGAGAATCAAGCTGGAGGGGCAGGAATTTATTGTGGACATCATGAACCAGACTGCTCTCGCAAGCTTACAATTGTAATAACACAGAGCTGGCAACCTGAGGGATCTGTATGTAATGACCTCTCGACTCAAATCTTCCCGAAATAAGACCAGAGGTAATATTCAGTTGGTGGAGGTCAGTGTTTTGTTGCACAATTTAGCCAGCAGCAGCCAGTGTTCATGGATATTTAGCGCTAGGTCCTATACAGGTACCAGTATTGAATAGCCAGGCCTAAGGCAGCTTTTTCGCTGTTCTAAGTTAACTAGATAGCTAGCTGGGTACTGCCACTAAAAATCGAAGGTGTCAGGATAAATCCCAACTCTTCTTAGACGCCAGCCTGGCACCAACTGGATATGTGCTGCTGAAAATCTGCTTGAATTTTCAATGGCACTGTGAGCATATAGAGCTGGGTACCAATGGGTACCAGTTTCCTGTGGATCATACAGTATGCTTCTGCTTCTTGCTGTATTATCATATGGACTATACTAAAGTGACTTTGCCTTCATGAACCCTCAAGTCATTGGAAATTTGGCTTTTATGAACATTTATGATGTGCCTTCTATGTTGCTTGATTGCACCAATGGACATTATTGAATGCAATCGATCTGCCACCCATGTCATTCATTCATATGCTTGCTCATTTACTGTTGTTTCAAGTATGCTTACGTTATTGGTCATTGTGTTGCTTGACTTTTTTTGCAGTATTAGCATATGTTGTCTAGTCTAGTCTAATCTTTGATTTTTTTATACCGATTCATCCCAACAGGAGGGTGCGACTCGGTTAACAAAATATTAATAAAATTATACAGGAGATTAAAACAGAAACTATATCTTTTAGGCCAAAATTTTATCTTTTATGATTTGAAAAAGAAGGATCATTTGTAAATTTCTGAAATAAATATGCCAACGAGAGCTGCTTATGAGTATTGCTAGACCACTTTCACTATTGCATTGCAAGCAAACGCACGTACCATTACCTCTAGCTAGTGTTTCAAGCGTGATAGGCACTCATGCCTACATTCTTCTTTTTCCTTCATATTATTTATACTTTCCAATTTTCATCCCCACTGTAAATCCTTTTAACCAACAAAGCTACACCTTTCAACCAGCAAAACTACATTTTTCAGATCACCAGTCAATCCATCTTCTGCCATCTTCCATCCTATCTACTATGCTTGAGCGCCCAACATATTTTCTCACTTTTTTCTCAGGCTTGTCATCATCATTAAGTCTCCACTGTTCCTTGTTCTCCTCTTTTCAGCTGGAGACACCAGTCCTAGTCCTGATCCTTCAAGACAGATATTGCCCCTTCCTATGTACTGCAACCCATCAGCCCTTCAGAAACCTCTCTCTCGCTATCAGTAGAGAGCCTGCTCTGTTTCCAATAAACTTGCCTACATTTTATGACCTTGCTCTCATTCTATCTTCTTGCTTTGAGGTTGAGATTTGGCTTTTCCAAGGATTCTGCTTTTATTGCTACTGTTATGGACTTGACTGTGATCGTATGTGATAATCTTAAGGTGGCCAAACAGGTAGAAAGAGCAATAGCAAAAGCAGGAAGGATGCTTGGGTGCATAGGGAAAGGAATGGCCAGTAGGAGAAAAGAAGCGATAATGCCCTATATGACGCTGCTGAGACCTCATTTAGAATATCAAGTACAATTCATTTTATTTATTTTAAATATTTATTATCCACCTAAAACCTAGGTGGACTTACAATAAAAACCATTCATAAAAACTTTAAAAACAAACTTGCATTAAAACCAAAAAACATCATCTGCGTCATACATAAACTGTATGGGAGTATGTGGCGCAGTGGTTAGAACTATGGTCTCAGCACCCTGAGGTTGTTGGTTCAAATCTCATGATGCTCCTTGTGACCCTGGGCAAGTCACTTAATCCCCATTTGCCTAAGGGCGTGGCTTGGCGCGCACACAAAATGGACGTGTGATCGCGGCGCTCCTCTTCAACTAGGCAACGGTTATTAAAAACAATTATTTCCTTCATGCCGATTTCGGCGAAAAACTAGTGCCGTCGATGCTGTAACTGTGGCAGAAACTGAAACAGGAAGAGAGCCAAAAAAAATCTGTTTCTCCGTCGCCGGTTTTTTTTTTCTATGTGCTGGAGCGGCGCGGCATCGAAGGCAAGCTACTGACAGTTTACAAGATCTTAAAGATCACTTTCACTGAGGAGAAAAACTGTGCCAGTTTGAAACTACCCTCCTTCGCCGAAACTGAAATAAAGCCCTGAGAGAAGGGAGCCTAAAAAGATTTATTATTTCCTCACCGGCTTTTTATCTGTGCTGGTAAGGCACGGCATTGAAGACAAGCTACTGGACATTGTGGCTGGCAGAAGTCTTCGTGGTCCTAACGACTGTGGAAAAAATAAAATCGGCAAAAAATAACAAAAGAAGTGCAGGAGCATGGCAAGTACCCGACAAAATAAAAACGAAACTGGTATGTCGGCAAAAAGGCAGAAGCAAGATGAAATTACACCAAGTAAGGTCCCGCTTCCTGCTGAAGAGTCGGATGTCCTAAGCAAAGCAGAAGTTATGGAGGAACTGAGACAGATTAAACAAATGCTTAAAGAGACTGTGAGTAATATGGCTGAAATGAAGGAAGAAATACTAAATATCCACAGACAGATGGAAATAAATAATAAAAGAACAACTGACTTAGAAGCTAAAATGGAAGTCTTAGAATGTGAAGGAAACAGATGTAAAAATGACAGTTTGGAACTGACTCAATTGAAAAATCAGCTGGAAGATTATGAAAACCGAGGAAGAAGAAAGAATATTAAACTTTTTGGAATACAGGAAAATTTGGAAGGGAAAAATGCCATACAATTTCTAGAAAATCTAATTCCAAAAATACTGCAATTGGATTTAAAACAACCATTAGAAATAGAAAGGGCGCACAGGATCCCAGTAAAAAATATGGAAAATCAAGGCAGACCAAGACCATTAATATTTAAAATGCTAAGATACCAGCAAGCAATAGAAATTTTAAATGCTGCCAAGAAAGACAAAAATTTAAATTACAAAGGATCCAAAATATGGTTTTTGCCTGATTTTGCTAAAAACACAGCAAACAAAAGGAAGAGATTCCTAGACTTGAGACCTCAATTAAAGGAAAAGGGATATAAATATGGTTTGTATTACCCAGCAAAAATGAGGGTATCTTCTGGAGATAAATCCTTGTATTTTGAAGATCCGGAAAAGCTAAAGACCTTTCTTTCAAAATCAGAACCTATGTCATTCTAACATAATGGATGTTGAAATGATCAGAAAAATTTAAGACTGGTTTTGATGTACATTGTGAAAAAAAAATTTTTTTTAACATAAAACTATGAGACTTTGGAATTCTGAAGAAAGAAGAATATGAAATAAAGAACAGTAAATAAAATAAACTAAAGAAAAAGACAATATAAAGAAGAAATAGACAATAAAGATGGACTGGAAACTCAAGAGTCTAAACTTTAGAAAAGTAAAAGTTGGATGGCTGGAGTAAAGAGTGATCAGAAAGTAATAAAAAACTTGAATAAATAACAAAATGGGAAAAAAAAGAAGAATGCACCAGATAATAATACAATTGGGTAAAAGAAGAAAGCAGAATGGAAAAAAGGATATTAAATAAATGACTAATGACACTCAAGAGACTAAAGGGAAGAAGGATATAAATAAGAAAACAATATGAAAGAACAGTCAATTTAATAAACTAATGACACGAAAAGTAATGAAAGAATGGATAACAAAAAGAAGAATATAGAATGGACTAATCATAGACAAAAATGATCTATGACATTTAGATATAAGTAAAAGAAAGGAAATGAAAATGTAAAATAAATAAGAAAAATATACTAAATATTAATTATAAAGTTTGATTTTGTAATATTATAATTTCAAAAGGATTTGATATTAATTGGAAAAGAGGAAAAATATATATAAAAAAAAAATATATTAAAAATTTCATTTTTCAGAATGAAAGGGAAAAAAAAAATAAAATTAAAAAAAAAATTGTTAAAATATAAATAAATGATAATAATTATAAACTTATAATCAACTTTTAAAGAAGCATATGAAGATATGGATATTTATTTTTAGATATTAAAAGGATGATATGAATTGCTGGAATGGAATGTATGAGATATAGGAAAAATAACATTACTATATTAAATATATGTTTATGATAGAATTTTATGATATAAACTAAAATATTGGGGAAATATAAATTAAAGACTGATGAGTGGATAAAGATACATTAATGAAATGTTAGGAGTAAAATATGATTAAAGTTATCAAAGGTTAATATAGATAGATAGAAAATATAATTATTTCAAAAATGGTAAAAAAAAAAAAAGATTTTATGTTTAAAAGGAGATATACTAAGATACACTGTGAAAGATTAATGAATTTATTTTAAGAAATGATAAAGGGGATATTAATTAAATATTGGTTGC
Organism: Geotrypetes seraphini; assembly: GCF_902459505.1. Taxonomy (NCBI): domain Eukaryota; kingdom Metazoa; phylum Chordata; class Amphibia; order Gymnophiona; family Dermophiidae; genus Geotrypetes; species Geotrypetes seraphini. The sequence goes on along the minus strand of NC_047091.1, from coordinate 70,219,713 downwards.
CTAGAGGGGAGGGGGATGTTCGGGTTGCTGTTCCAATGTGTGTCCTTAAGCAGTCATTATATTGGGTGGGAAAGGGTGGGAAAAAGATGAGATTTACTAGAATGATTAAGGAAAAGGTTAATAAGGGATTGGATACTTCAGGGGTAAAAATGTGTGTCATAGAGAAAATTTTTTGGATTTTAAATATGAAGGAAGAAAGGAAAAAGATTATGATGATAAGTTTTAAAATATATAATGTCTTTTAAGATATATTCTATTAATGTCAATGGCCTGAATCATGTAATCAAAAGGAAAAAGGTATTAGCATTTTTAAAAAAGCAAAACGCGGATGTTTATTGTTTGCAGGAGACTCATCTGAACATAAAGGAATCAAAAAAACTAAAGGATGGGTGGGTAAAGGAATGTTTTTTTGCTCCAGCAGCAGGTAAAAAAGCAGGGGTAGCAATTCTTATAAATAAAAAATGTATGGCCAATTTTAAGGTAATAAATTCAGATCCACATGGAAGATGGATACATATTGATATAAGTATGGGAAATAATACCCTGACGTTGTTTAATATATATGCCCCTAATTCGAATCAATCAGAATTTTTAAAAAAGTTACAGAGTATGTTGTTACCACTGGCTGCTTCTAATTTAGTGGTGGCTGGAGATTTTAATGCTGTAATGGATCCATTATTGGATAAAAAACCAGGTAAAAGCATAAAATCTTTAGGTTTAGATAATTTGGCTCAATCATGTGATTTGAAGGATATATGGCGTATTCTTCATTTTAATGATCAGGAATTTTCATTTTCTTCACAGGTTCATAAATCATTTTCAAGAATAGATTATATTTTTGTTTCAACAAATAAGGTGCAACAGGTGATTAAAGCTTCCATAGATCCTATTATTATTTCGGATCATGCGGGAGTATGGATAGAATTACAATTGGATCAATTGGAGAATGATAGACCTCTTTGGAGATTTGATAATGCATTGCTTGTGGATGACAAATTTTTGGAAAATTTTAAAACACAAATTAATGATTTCTTTCAAATAAATTTAGTGGAGGATACATCTATTGAGAATGTATGGGATGCATTTAAAGCAACTATGAGGGGTAATATTATATCATATTCAGCTTTTGTTAGGAAACAGATTAAAATGCAGTATATAGAATTAGAAAAAGAAATTAAAATATTAGAAGCTAAATTGGTAAGTAAATGGGAATATGAGGTTTTGCAAGCTCTTTTGAAAGCAAAAGGTAAATATAATGAATTAACTTCAAAAATGATAAGAAGAGATTTGTTTTCCAAGCAAGCAATGTATTATGGAAATTCTAATAAGGCGGGAAAATTATTGGCAAATTATCTTAAAGCAAAAAAAAGAAGAACTAATATAAATGGGATAAAAGATGATAATGGTATAATAACAAATCAAACAAATATAATTTTAAAACAATTTCTAAAATTTTATAAGGACCTGTATTCTTCCGAGCCTTATTTGGAGAGACAAAAAGATGGTAAAAAATTTTTAGATTCTATTAATGGACCTAAGATTCCTGATCATATAAAACGGAGTTTAGATGAACCTATATCATTAAAAGAATTAGAAACAGCATTGAGATCTCTTAGAGTTGGATCCGCTCCAGTTGGTGATGGTTATACAGTAGAATTTTATAAAACATTTCAAAATGTCCTATCCCCATATTTACTAAATTTATATCAGACACAACTTATAAAAGGTGATATTAAAGGTACTATGGCTGAATCAATAATAATTGTTTTGCCTAAGCCAAATAAAGATCCTACTTTGGTTTCAAACTACAGGCCTATATCTTTAATAAATGTGGATAATAAACTTTTGGCGAAAATTTTGGCTTTGAGATTAGCCAAAGCTCTCCCACATATTATAGACACGCATCAGACGGGTTTCGTTGCTAAAAGACATTCCTCTAATAACTCTAGATTATTGTTTCATATGTTAAATTTATTAAAAAAAATGGATGAACCGGCTTTTACAATTTCCTTGGATGCAGAAAAAGCGTTTGATAGGGTAGAATGGAATTTTATGTATCAGGCTTTAGAATGGTTTGGTATAGGATCTGGATTTATACAAATGGTAAAAACTTTGTATAGCTTCCCGATTGCAAGATTAAATATTAATAATATGATATCTGATGGTTTTCAATTGCAGAGGGGAGTTAGGCAAGGTTGTCCTTTATCTCCTTTGTTATTTGATGTTGTATTAGAACCCTTATTGTTAGCAATACAGCAAGCAAGGGGGATACAGGGTATTCCATATTCTGATATGGAATATAAAATTTCGGCTTATGCGGATGATATTTTACTTTATTTGAGGAATCCAGAGTCTACCTTATCTTCTTTATTGGAATTAATTGATATGTTTGGCAAATTTTCAGGTTATAAAATTAATTGGAATAAATCTGAAATTATACCTTTAAATGTTCATTGTGTAAAAGGATTAATTGACGCTTTTCCGTTCATATGGAAAGAAGAAGGATTTAAATATCTTGGCATTCAAGTTAAAAATACAATTGAAGATACCGTAAAAGAAAATGAAAAATTTATATTAAAAAAAGTTACGGAGTTGTGCGAGCAATGGAACCCTTTACATATTTCTTGGTGGGGGAGAGTTCAAACTATTAAAATGATGATGTTGCCTGTAGTTTGTTATCAAATGAGTATGATACCTATTTATTTTCAGGGGTCCTTTTATAAAAAGCTTAATAGCATTTTAACAAAATTTCTTTGGCTTGGTAAAACACCTAGAATAGCTTTAGTAACTTTGTAAAAATCAATTAAGGAGGGAGGGGTAAATTTTCCAAATTTTTATAGGTACCATCAAGCCTATATTCTACGTCAGGGTATGTATTGGATCCTCCCAGAACTTATAGATAATGCACCAGATTGGTTATATTTGGAATGGCGCCTTATGTTTCCCCTAAATTTAGTTCATCTTCCAAGTATTAACATACCTAGAAGATACAGAGAAAATAAAATATTAATGGATACTTGGAAAACATTGAGGTTTATAAGTAAATTAACACCTATCCCAATAAACAAATCAACTAATCAATCTCTATGGATAAACTCCAAGATCAAAATTGGCGGAGCTCAAATCCTTTGGAAGAACTGGATTATTGTAGGCATTAGATCTCTAGATGATGTTATTTCAGAAGGTAAACTGCTGGAATTTTCACAATTGCAACATAGATTTGGTCTTAGTAAAACACAAAGCTTTAAATGGTTGCAATTGAAGCAGGCCATTCAGGTTGGGTTCCCTGAATGGAAAACATTGAATAATCAATATAGTTTAAAGTTCTTATGTTTTCAAGCAGACTTCCTAGGACATCAAGCCGCATTGTGGTATAAATTAATATCTGGATATTTGAATAAAAAACCAAAAAATGGTCTAAGAGATATTTGGAGCATTGAGATTAAGCATCAAATTAATGCATCTCAATGGCCACTAATTTGGTCTTGGAGAATGAGATGTACAGTGTCAGCATCTATGAGACAAACTTGGTTCTTTTTATTACATAGAGCTTTTTGGACCCCTACACGTTTACAAAAATTAGATAGCTCTAAGTCCAATAAATGCTTTCACTGTAATCTGGAACCAGGGACGTTGGATCATTTACTGTATCATTGTCCCTACATTAAAAGTTTTTGGAATGCAATTTGGCCACAAATTAATAAATTGATGGAAAATCATATAGCAATATCATATGATACAGTGTTATTTGGAACAATGATGAGAAAAAAAAGTCAAATTTCACCAGAAAATAACAAGCTTTTATTAATCATGACAGGGGTTGCCATTCAGCATATAACCAACAATTGGAAGAATTATAGTAACCTAAATTATACATTTTGGTGGAATACAATATGTCATATATTCAAAATGGAAAGAGCAATAGCAATACAAAGAGGGACATATACTAAATTTATAAAAATATGGGGGCCAATGACAAAATATTGCAATGAATAAATAGTAGGATTTCTCTTCTTCTTTTCAATATCTTCTTTGTGACACACATGGAGGGGGGGTAGTGAAAATAATTTTTACACAATATGCTATAATATGATATACAATATGCATTGTATGATTGGAAAGTACTAGAAGGGTGGGGGGAGGGAGAGGGGATAGAAATATATTTAAAATATGATGTATTAGCAGTGGCGTACCTAGGGTATGTGGCACCCGGGGCCCATCATTTTTTGACACCCCCCCCCCATCTATATGAAAAATATGATTTTTAGTACCAATCTACATATCGCACCACAAGAGTGTACCTAGGAAAAGGCTGCATCTTAAACATTGCAGTGAGCACTAGAACACCAACACATACATTGTAAAACTAAACAAGCCAGATCCCGCACAGTCAATTGGTCCTGTAGTCAATGCCAACTGAAAACTATGTCTTTTTCAGAACACACAGAACAGAGATACACCCTCGCCCAAAATGGAATAATCACAAACTAAAAATAGAAATATGTAGACAAAAGTTAAACTGATCCGCCAAGAAACCAGACCCTGGATACAATGCAACACCACAAAAAACAGTAACACATGTCCTCTAATACAGTGCAAAATATAAAGACAGTAGATGTAAATTTGAAAAAACTGATACATAACAATCACCACTTTATAAATTAACAAATAAAAATAAAACAAATAATGAGAAATAAAAAAATACCATTTTATTGGACTAATCCCCGTAAGCTCGGTCCCCATCCCCGCAAACCACCTGATTCCATCCACACAAGCCTTGAATTGTTTATATTAAAGTATAAAAAGAAACAATATTCTGTACAATTGTCAATTTATAAATCAGCGTCTTCTCCCCACTCTCTTCCCCATTTCCCTTCAGCATCCTCAGCCCACTCTCTCTCCACTTTCCTTCAGCGCACGCACATAAAAACAAGCAAGTAATTTTATATCATTTTCATTCTATTCATTCATAGAAATTAAAGTCTAGATAATGCCAGTCACATAACAAAACATGATTTTACAAAAATAATTCCCTGCAGTCAAGCCTGCAAGGATTACTAGATGTCTTTCAGCAGTTCCCCTCCCTCCCTCCCCCTTACCTTTGTGGCCAAGTCAAAATGATCTACCAACAATAAAATTTTAAAAACACAAAGCACGCTGTACGCAGAGAAAATGTTAATTATCATTTATATTCCGCGGGTTTTCAAAGAGGTCAAGGCAGATGACTTTATGCAATGTCACCTCAGTAACAACTATACAAAAATAGACAAATATTCCCCCTCCCTTTTTACTAAACTGCGATAGCGGTTTTTAGCGTAGGGAGCTGCGCTGAATGCCCCACGCTGCTCTCGACGCTCATAGGCTCCCTGCGCTAAAAAACTCTATTGCGGTTTAGTAAAAGGGGGCCATAGTGCAAAATATAGACAGCAGATATAAATTTTCAAAACGGACACATTTTGATCACTAAGTTGAAAATAAAATCATTTTTCCTACTTTTTTGTCTGGTGATTTCATGAGTCTCTGGTCCTTCTTCTTTCTCTCTCCCCCTGGCTCCCCTCTTTATTTCTGCCTTTCTTTCTCTCTCCTCCTGGCCCCCCTCTTTATTTCTGCCTTTCTTTCTCTCCCCTTGGTCCCCCTCTTTCTTTCTGCCTTTCTTTCTCTCTCCCCCTGGCCCTCCTCTTTCTTTCTGCCTTTCTTTCTCTCCCCCTTGACCCCCTCTTTATTTCTGCTTTTCTTTCTCTCCCCTTGGTCCCCCTCTTTCTTTCTGCCTTTCTTTCTCTCTCCCCCTGACCCCTCTTTATTTCTGCCTTTCTTTCTCTCTCCCCCTGCCCCCCTCTTTATTTTTTCCTTTCTTTCTCTCTCCCCCACAAAGCCATCGTGCCAATTTCTGCACTTCCACGATTCTTTCCCTACCCTCACCCCCAAACCAGCAGCCGATTTCTCCCTGCTCCTTCCCCGATGTCCTGAACTTCATCGGGCAGCAGCAGCATTCACAATTCACTGCTGTTGCCCGCTTCAGGCCTTCCTCTCTGTCGGGTCTTGTCTTCATGAAAACTGGAAGTAGGCAGGACCAGGCAGAGAACAAGGCCTGAAGCCGGCAACAGCAGCGAATTGTAAACGCTGCTGCTGCCCGAAGAAGGTAATGGAGCACCGAGGCAGTCCGCTTCTCCCCCCTCCCAGCCGAACCCCCGCTGACCCTCCTATCTCTCCCCCCCCCCGTGAACCTTTCCGACCTTCCCAGCGAGAGCAGCAAACCTCCTTCGCGGCTTTCTCCTCCCTCTGCCGCGTTACTGATGACGTCATCAGTGATGCGGCAGAGGGAGGATAAAGCCGACGCTACTGGAGGGAGGTTTGCTGCTTTCGCTGGGAGGGTCGGAAAGGTTCACTTGGGGGAGGAGAGATAGGATGGTCAGCGGGGTTTCGGCTGGGAGGGGGGAGAAGCGGTCTGCCTTGGTGCTCCAAGGCCTGGCGCCATTACCTTTTTCGATAATGGCGCCGATGCTGCTTTCGCTGGGAGGGTAGGAGCGCGATAGGGACCGGGCCAGCTGTGCACCCCCCCCCCTAAGGCGGCACCCGGGATGGACCTCCCCCTCGCCCCCCTTGGTACGCTACTGCCCTGGGGAAACAGCCTGCAACAAGATCGCGCGATGCCAGAGATCTTTGCCTGCTTCGGCTGTTTCCTCCGCCGCGGTCCCGCCCCTCCTCTGACATCAGAGGAGGGGCAGGACCGTGGCGGAGGAAACAGTCGAAGCAGGCAAAGATCTCTGGCATCGCGATCTTGCTGCAGGCTGTTTCCAGACGCGACACCCGGCGCAGGGGGGGGAACTGGACCGGACCGGGAGCACCCCCTCAGGGCTTGGTACCCGGGGCGGACCGCCCCCTCCGCCCCCCCCCTTGGTACGCCACTGTGTATTAGATATAAAACTGATATTGTGTATTCATCAATTGTATTTTAATATTTTGTACACTTTATGTAAAATTTGAAAATGAATAAAAATTATAAACCAAAAAAAGAATAAAGTGCCAGTGCACTTGACAGTGTCTGTACTGAGTTCTGTGGATGCCGTCACCCACATGTGAGAAAATTATGCCTGTGTGTCAGGTTTCAGGTTTATTTGAAAATTTGATATACCTCCTTATCAAAATTCAAAGCGGTTTTTACATAATATAAAAACAAAGTATAAAAAGGACGTACGTTAAAAACAAATTACAAATAATGCTACAAACAATCAAACGCACTGATAAACATTAACTTACCGATACAGAATGGAAAAGGGCAGAAATACAATTTGTATAAAGAGAAAGAGGGGAAGAAGGACCAAAACAAAAGGAAGGGAAACAATAAAATCAATAGTCTAGTATTTTGTAAAATAGGCTAAAATGATTTAAAAATGGCAACCTTACTGTCCTTAGAAGGACTATTATAAACCGAAAGCGTCTTTTTTTTTTTTTTTCCATTATTTTTTATTTTCTAATTTTTCATAAAGTGTACATAATAATAAATTACAATTGATAAATGCATATTATCACTTTTATATCTAATACATTATATATCTGAATTTGATTTTCCCCCTCCCCCTCCCCCCTCCCTTTCATTACTTTAATTTAATATTTTAATTTTCAAATTTTTATAAAAAGTATACAACATATTAGAATACAATTGATAGATATTCAATAACTTTTTTATATCTAATACAATATAATCTAAACAATTTTTGTCCCATTTCCCTCCCCTCACCCTTTTATTACCTTTTATTCATACGTTACATTTTGTATAATATATTATAACATACTATGTATAAATTAATTTTTCTTACCCCCCCTTTATGTGTGTCATAAAAAAAGATCCTTAAAAGAAGAAAAGAAGAAGAAAACATCATATTATTTATTCATTACAGTATTTTGTCAATGGCCCCCATATTTTTATAAATTTATTATATGTCCCCTTTTGTATTGCTATTGTTCTTTCCATTTTAAAAATATGACATATTGTATTCCACCAAAATGTGTAATTTAGGTTGTTGTAATTTTTCCAATTGTTAGTTATATGTTGAATGGCAACCCCTGTCATAATTAATAAAAGCTTATTATTTTCTGGTGAAATTTGACTTTTTATTCTCATCATTGTTCCAAATAAAATTGTATCATATGATATTGCAATATGATTTTCCATTAATTTATTAATTTGTGGCCAAATTGAATTCCAAAAAATTTTAATATAAGGACAATGATATAATAAATGATCTAATGTCCCTGGTTCTAGATTACAGTGCCAGCATCTATTAGACTTAGAACTGTCTAATTTTTGCAAACGAGTAGGGGTCCAAAAAGCTCTATGTAATAAAAAGAACCATGTTTGTCTCATAGACGCTGACACTGTACATCCCATTCTCCAAGACCAAATTAGTGGCCATTGAGATGCATTAATTTGATGTCCAATCTCAATGCTCCAAATGTCTCTTAGACCATTTTTTGGTTTTTTATTTAAATATCCAGATATTAATTTATACCACAATGCGGCTTGATGTCCTAGGAAGTCTGCTTTAAAGCATAAGAACTTTAAACTATATTGATTGTTTAATGATTTCCATTCAGGGAACCCAACCTGAATGGCCTGCTTCAATTGCAACCATTTAAAACTTTGTGTTTTATTGAAACCAAATCTGTGTTGCAATTGTGGAAAATCCAGCAGTTTACCTTCTGAGATAATATCATCTAGAGTTCTAATGCCTGCATTAATCCAGTTCTTCCAAAGGATTTGAGCTCCGCCAATTTTGATCTTGGAGTTTATCCATATGGATTGATTAGTTGATTTGTATATTGGGATGGGTGTTAATTTATCAATAAATCTCAATGTTTTCCAAGTATCCATTATTATTTTATTTTCTTTGTATCTTTTAGGTATATTAATACTTGGTAGATGAACTAAATTTAGGGGAAACATAAGGCGCCATTCCAAATATAACCAATCTGGTGCATTATCTATAAGTTCTGGGAGGATCCAATACATACCCTGACGTAGAATATAGGCTTGATGGTACCTATAGAAATTTGGAAAATTTACCCCTCCCTCCTTAATTGATTTTTGTAAGGTTACTAAAGCTATTCTAGGTGTTTTACCAAGCCAAAGAAATTTTGTTAAAATTCTATTAAGCTTTTTATAAAAGGACCCCTGAAAATAAATAGGTATCATACTCATTTGGTAGCAAACCACAGGCAACATCATCATTTTAATAGTTTGAACTCTTCCCCACCAAGAAATATGTAATGGGTTCCATTGCTCACATAACTCCGTTACTTTTTTTAATACATATTTTTCATTTTCTTTTACAGTATCTTCAATTGTTTTTTTAACTTGAATGCCTAGATATTTAAATCCTTCTTCTTTCCATATGAATGGAAAAGTATCAAATAATCCTTTTACACAGTAAACATTCAAGGGTATAATTTCAGATTTATTCCAATTAATTTTATAACCTGAAAATTTGCCAAACTTATCAATTAATTCCAATAAAGAAGATAAGGTAGACTCTGGATTTCTCAAATAAAGCAAAATATCATCCGCATAAGCCGAAATTTTATATTCCATATCTGAATATGGAATACCTTGTATCTCCCTCGTTTGCTGTATTGCTAACAATAAGGGTTCTAATACAACATCAAATAACAAAGGAGATAAAGGACAGCCTTGTCTAACTCCCCTCTGCAATTGAAAACCATCAGATATCATATTATTAATATTTAATCTTGCAATCGGGAAGCTATACAATGTTTTTACCATTTGTATAAATCCAGAACCTATACCAAACCATTCTAAAGCCTGATACATAAAATTCCATTCTACCCTATCAAATGCTTTCTCGGCATCTAATGAAACTGTAAAAGCCGGTTCATCCATTTTTTTTGATAAGTTTAGCATGTGAAATAATAGTCTAGAGTTATTGGAGGAATGTCTTTTAGCAACGAAACCCGTTTGATGCATATCTATAATATGTGGGAGAGCTTTGGCTAATCTCAAAGCCAAAATTTTCGCCAAAAGTTTATTATCAACATTTATCAAAGATATAGGCCTGTAGTTCGAAATCAAAGTAGGATCTTTATTTGGCTTAGGCAAAACAATTATTATTGATTCAGCCATAGTACCTTTTATATTACCTTTTATAAGTTGTGTCTGATATAATTTTAATAAATGTGTGGAGAGGATATTTTGAAATGTTTTATAAAATTCTACTGTGTAACCATCACCACCTGGAGCGGATCCAACTCTAAGAGATCTCAATGCTGTTTCTAATTCTTTTAATGATATAGGTTCTTCTAAACTTCGTTTTATATGATCAGGAATTTTAGGTCCATTAATTAAATCTAAAAATTTTTTTCCATCTTTTTGTTTCTCCAAATAAGGTTCGGAAGAATATAGATCCTTATAAAAATTTAAAAATTGTTTTAATATTATATTTGTTTGATTTGTTATTATACCATTATCATCTTTTATTCCATTAATATTAGTTCTCCTTTTTTTTGCCTTAAGATAATTTGCTAATAATTTTCCCGCCTTATTAGAATTTCCATAATACACTGTTTGCTTGGAAAACAAATCTTTTCTTATCAATTTTGAAGTTAATTCATTATATTTACCTTTTACTTTCAAAAGAGCTTGCAAAACTTCATATTCCCATTTACTTATCAATTTAGCTTCTAATATTTTTATTTCTTTTTCTAATTCTATATATTGTTTTTTAATTTGTTTCCTAATAAAAGCTGAATATGATATAATATTACCCCTCATAGTTGCTTTAAATGCATCCCATACATTCTCTATAGATGTATCTTCCACTAAATTTGTTTGAAAAAATTCATTAATTTGTGTTTTAAAATTTTCCAAAAATTTGTCATCCACAAGCAATGCATTATCAAATCTCCAAAGAGGTCTATTATTTTCTAATTGATCTAATTGTAATTCTATCCATATTCCCGCATGATCCGAAATGATAATAGGATCAATGGAGGCTTTAATCACCTGTTGCACTTTATTTGTTGAAACAAAAATATAATCTATTCTTGAAAATGATTTATGAACCTGTGAACAAAATGAATATTCCTGATCATTAAAATGAAGAATACGCCATATATCCTTCAAATCGCATGATCGAATTAAATTATCTAGACCTAAAGATTTAATATTTTTACCTGGTTTTTTATCCAATAATGGATCCATTACAGCATTAAAATCTCCAGCCACCACTAAATTAGAGGCAGCCAGTGGTAATAACATATTTTGTAGCTTTTTGAAAAATTCTGATTGATTCGAATTAGGGGCATATATATTAAATAACGTCAGGGTATCATTTCCCATACCTATATCGATATGTATCCATCTTCCATGTGGATCTGAACTTTTTACCTTTATATTGGCCATACATTTTTTATTTATAAGAATTGCAACCCCTGCTTTTTTACCCACTGCTGGAGCAAAAAAACATTCCTTTATCCATCCACCTGATAATTTCTGTGATTCCTTCATATTAAGATGGGTCTCTTGCAGACAGTAAATATCCGCATTTTGCTTTTTTAAAAATGTTAATATTTTTTTCCTTTTAATTACATGATTCAGGCCATTGACATTAATAGAATATATTTTAAAAGACATTATACATTTTAATACTTTTCATTATCTTATTCTTCCTCTCTTCTTTCATATTTAATATCCAAAAAATTTTCTTCATGACACACATATTTAACCCTAATGTATCTCCCTTAATTATTCTAGTAAATATTCTCCTTGTCCCTCCCTTACCCACCCAGTACTTTGGCTGCTTAAGGATACACATTGGAACTGTAATCCAAACATTCTCCCCATTCCAGGCAATCAATATTCAATATTTAAACAAATTTTCCTTCTATCTATCTATATTGATCTTTTATATCTTTAATCATTTTCCATAACATTTCATTAATGTATCATTATCCATTTAACAATATGTTAATTTGTATTTCCTTAGTATTATGATTTCAACATATAATTATTTTAAACATATATGTAGTATATTATTTAATAATTTTCCTATATTTTGTTCTTTCTTTCATATAATTATTATTGTCTTTTCTTTGTATTGTTTTCCTCCATTTCTTCAGATATTTTGATATGTCATATTTTCTAATTTTTCATAAGAGTCTTCAAAACCATCTTAATGTTCTATGTTAAAATATCATAGGTTCTGGTTTAGAGAGAAAATCTTTTAGTTTTTCGGGATCCTCAAAATATAAGGATTTGTCTCCAGATGATACTCTCATTTTCGCCGGGTAGTATAGACCATATTTAAATCCTTTTTCTTTTAGTAGAGGTCTCATGTCTAGTAGTCTTTTTCTTTTATTTGCTGTGTTTTTGGCGAAGTCTGGTAAAAACCATAATCTTGATCCTTTATAATTTAGGTTTTTATCTTTTTTTGCAGCATTTAGTATCTCTAGTGCTTGTTGATATCTCAGCATTTTGAAAATTATTGGTCTTGGTCTGTTTTTGTTTTCTAAATTTTTAATTGGGATTCTATGCGCCCTTTCAATTTCAATTGGTTGTTTCAAGTCTAACTGTAGTATTTTTGGAATTAAATTTTCAAGGAAAAGGATAGTATTTTTTCCCTCTAAATTTTCTTGTATTCCAAAAAGTTTGATGTTTTTCCTTCTTCCTCTATTCTCGTAGTCCTCCAGTTGATCTTTTAATTTATTTAATTCCAGGCTGTCGTTTTTACATCTTTTTGATTCACATTCTATAGTTTCCATTTTTGATTCTAGTTCAGTTGTTCTTTTGTTGTTAACTTCCATTTGTCTATGAATATTTAAAATTTCTTCTTTCATTTCCGACATATTAGTTATAGTTTCCTTGAGCATTTGTTTGATTTGTTTTAGTTCTTCCATAACTTCTGCTTTGCTTAATATGTCTGATTCTTCGATAGGAAGTGGTATCTTGCTTGGTGTTATTTGGTCTTGTTTCTGTCTTTTTGCAGATGTACCAGCCTCATTTTTGTTTTGTCTGGTACTTGCCATGTTATTGTTTTCTTTTTCTTGGTTATTCTTATTTCTTATATTTAGTCTCTTAGATTTGGTATTCTTAGGTTTTTAATCTCTTTTCTTCCAAGATTTAGTTCTATCTTTTGAAGTAGAAATTTTTTCTTTTTAAGCCCTTTTCTTTACCTCAGTTATCTGTCATAATCTTGAATATTCCTTTTTTAGTTTATTTATCTCTTTAATATTAGCTAGATGGTTATTTTTGATTTTTTTCCTTCTTTTTTTCCTTTACCTATGTCAGTTTGAAAATTCTTTTCTTTTTTCTTTTACTTTTCTCACTTTCACTGTTTCAATGAAGGAGGGGAACATTCAGTCCAACAACATTTCCTTCCCTTAGATCTCTCTCAGATTAGTCAATTCCTTTCACAAGTTTTAATTCACTATCTCTGACATTCACTCTCTCTCTCAATGAGACACCGTTTCAGCGCTGACAAAAATTAAAAAAAAAAAAAAAAAAAATTCTTAGTATTTTTTTCTCCTCTCACAAGCCCAATCGCAGCCCTGATTGAGGAGAGCAACACTTTATAGAGTTATTTTCCCTTATTTTGACCAACTTGAAGCAATTGTCTTCTGTTTTTTCTCAGCGTCTCTCAATTGCCTCGATGTCTTGCTGCTTCAGTTTTTTAAAGTTCCGTTGATCCTTTTCTCTGTCTCCTCTCTCACAAGCCCAATCGCAGCTTTGTCAGAGGAAAGTAATATTCAATTCAGTATTTTTATTTATTTTAGTAAGCTGATATTTATTTGTTTTCAGCGCTTCGGCACTTAATTATTGAGAGAAAATGCCAGTATTCCACACTCTCAATTTTCTTTATTCAATCCCCTTTTTATCAAGGGATAATCTTTTTCCTTCTTTTGGTTTCAATATATCTGGTCGGAATACAAACTTCTTTCACAATTTCTCCAATCAAACTGTTTGATCACTCACATGTACTTCGCGGTTTCAGCGCTGCATTCAAGTTTAATGAAACCGCCAAAAATACAAACGGCTCTCTGCCTTCCCGACTCTTGTCAGCACATATCTCACTTCAACTGTAGCATTTCAGCTTTTTTTTTTTTTTTTTTTTTATTTCAGTTATATCTGGTCGGAACACAACCTTTCTTCACAATTTCCCAATCAAATTATCTGGTCATTCACATGCACCTCGCAGTCTCAGCACTGCTTTCAAGCCTCTTGAAACCGCCAAAAACACAAACAGCTTTCTGCTTTCCCGACTCTTGTCAGCTTTTTTCTGTTTCAGTTATATCTGGTCGGAACATAAACTTTTTTCACAATTTCGCCAATCAAACTGTTTGATCACTCACATATACTTCGCGGCTTCAGCATTCAAACTTCATGAAACCGCCGAAAACACAAACGGCTCTCTGCTTTCCCGACTCTTGTCAGCAAATACCTCACTTCAACTGCAGCATTTTAGGATTTTATCTTGTATCATTTGTTCAGCTTTTTAAATATATATTTTCTATATAATTATTTTGAAGGAAAAAAAATTTTTTTATATTTCATTGCCTGGATGGTGAGGAGCTTCACGATCACACCTCCATCCGTGCTCGCGTTAAGCCACGCCCCCAACCGAAAGCGTCTTTAAAAAGAAAGGCCTTCAAGTTATTTTTAAATTTATCAAGGGATGTAATTTCTCTTATATAATTTGGCGCTGAATTCCAGATGGTAGGGGCCGTAACAGAAAAAGTGCTAGTACGCATAGTGTTGATGTATCTTAAAGAAGGGATGGATAGCAAGTTTTGATTAGATGAGCATAATGTATGATAGGGGTATGGGGGATAAGTAGCCTGTTAATAAAATCAGGTTGGCCGGAAGTTATGGTCTTATATGTCAGTAACATTATTTTATAGAAAATTTGATGATCTATAGGCAGCCAGTGAGCATTGATCAAAAGAGGTGTGACATGATCGTATTTTCATGCTTTTGAAATAATTAATGGCAGTATTTTGAATAATTTGAAGACGTTTTATTTCTTTCTTAGTGATTCCTTTGTATAGTGCATTACAGTAATCTAAACATGAAATAATGAGCGAATGAATAAGAATATTTAATGAAGATTGATCTACTAAGGTGGCAATAGATCTAATCATTCGAAGAAGTTAGAAACATTTCTTAACTACTGAACTTATTTGTTCATGGAACGAGAGTTTTCCGTCGAAAGTAACACCAAGAAGTTTTATAGATGTGACTAACTGAACTCAAACTCATTTTATTGTTATAGGGCAGGGAAGGGTAAGACCATCCTTGATTGGGAAAATCATTACTTTGGTTACTGATGTTGAGGGCTAACATGAGAGAGATTTGCATACCTGTCACTTCCATTATATGCAAATCTCTCTCATGCATATTCATTAGGGATATCTTGAAAACCTGACTGGCTGGGGGTCCCCCAAGACAGGTTTGGGAACCACTGATCTATAGTATCGAAGGCTGATGATAAATCCAATGAAATAAGTAAAACTGATTTATGATGATCTAATTGGTACATGATGTTAGTGGTTAACCCTATCAAGGATATTTCAGTTGAATGGCGTTTACGGAAACCCGTCTGATTAGGATGGAGGACATTTGTTTGTTCAATGAAATCAGAGAGTTGATTAAAGACAATTTTTTCTGTAATTTTAGACAAAAATGGAATATTGGAAATAGGATGGTAGTTAGAGATATCTGCTGCACTGACTTTGTTGTCTTTAATAATGGGAAAGACGATTGCTTCTTTCCATTGTTTAGGAACAGTACTCACTGTTATCTTAAACTTAAAACATGGCTAAAACACAATTTATCTTTTCCCTAAAATCCATTTCCTCTCTTCTCTGTAGATGGTACTTATATCCTTATATTGTTTTATTTCTTCCTTTTTAGCATTGGTAAAACCAACCCCTTCTTTTCTGAGCATGCAACCAAAATGCTTACGCACTCTTTTCTTACCTTCCGCTTAGATCACTGAAACCTCTTGCAGAACTATTTTTCTTCACTACAAACTATTCAGAATTCAGCTGCATGGCTTATGTTACATTACATTACATTACTGATTTCTATTCCGCCTCAACCTTGCAGTTCTGGGCGGATTACAAAAGAGACATCTGGACATTTCCAGGATGATTACAAAGAGACTTCTGGACTTTTCCAGAAGAGTTACAAGAAGAAGAACATTTCCAGAGGAGTTTCAAGAAGAATGGTGTAGAATAGTTTAGGGAATGGGATACGGCAAGGAGGATTGGGCTATTCCAGTGGATATACAATTCGGGATGCTGTACAGATAGGATATAGTGCAGTTTCAGTATATATGCAGTTAGGGAAGCAGTTGACAAGCTTGGGCTTTGAGGGGAAGGGTAACTGGTGAAGAAGAGAGGATTGGGGAGTCACACTGAGGGGAATCCAGGTTGGAGTTATGATATCTGAATAAATTTTTTGAATAAATGGGTTTTGATTTCTTTGCGAAAAGATTTGAAATCGCTTGTTGTCATCAGCAGGTTGGAGATGGCATGGTCCAATTTCGCTGCTTGCGTCATCATTATCACTATGACCATGTGACTACTCTCCTTTAGTCATTACATTGCTGCTCCATCTGCTTTCACATATAGTTCAAACTTGTTGTTTGTCTGGAACAGACTTCCTGAACTGGTGCATCATGCTTTCTGTATGGTCTTATTTATGTCCAAATTAATATTCACCTTTTTGAGGCTGCTTTAGCATACTAACTACCTCTCTATGATGTTTAGTCAAAAATGATTTTCTTGACTAAACTGTGAACCCCATTTTACACAGTACCAGTGGTATTTTGGAAAAGACTCTGCCAACATATAGTCTTTTCTAATATATTTGCAGGAGTGCACGTGTGTTTGCCAGCATGTGCAGCTGGAGCAGCCATTTTACAAATATTCATAATGAAAAAATGAACAGCACAAAACCCACTTTCACATGCAGTTGCCCCATTTTACAAGCTTACATGTGTAAGTGCCACCCATTAATTAACGAGGCTGCAATTTAACTTGGTTTCATTTAGAAGGCGACCATAAACCACATGGGATTGTGAAGAATGACTCCCTTAATTCCTTGTGTAAACTCCTGGTGAAAACAAGCACTTAAACCCCCCCCCCAAAAAAAACTTGTGTATGTCTTTGAGCTAATGTAAAAGCCAATGTGGACATTTTTCCCAAAACAGATATTCGATTTGTAAAATGTGGAACACACACATGTAGATTTTAGTTCCACCCAATCCATGCCTAATCCATACCCCTCTGAAATCTCTGCATTTTGAAAACCTCCACTTGTAAATAGCAGCTTTCTGAAACCAATATTTACACGTGTGCTTATATTTATACATGAATATAGTTCTAAAATAATGGTCTTCATGATCTGTTGAGAAAGACATGATGGTCTTATCTGTATTGTTAGAAATGGTTAGAAATAGTAGTATATGTACTAATAACCTGCCCAGTATATCAACCAGTGTGACAAGAGGTAGAAAAAAGTTCCTGGATTCTGTAGCAACTGCTCTATTTCCAGGGCCTTAGACACAAAGACTTGGTGGCCATGGAAAGGCTAACCTGCTTACCTGGTCAATGTTAAGACGTAGTGGCATCAGAGAGACCCTGAGACAACACTCTGGGCTACCTAGCCCAGCCTCGGGACACACATGGAGGGCCTTGATCGATAGCTGGAAAGGACAGAGGGGCAAGTTTTAGTCAGAGTTTCTTAGTTGTCAGCGCCAAAACAGTAAAGGAACTTGTAGGTAATGGGGCTCATAATCAAATCCCGCCCAAGTCGGCAATTGAATAAACCTAAAAGACAGGTCATCCAAGTGCCTATAATCAAAACGGGTTTTTAGACATATCCAGAGACTTTTTAGTCCTATGAATCCTGCTGTACACCCAGAGCTGAAAGGGGTGTTTTTGAAGGAGTGGTGAGGGTGCGAGGTGGGCGGCAAGTGGGCCGACCTACACTTAGCTGGGATAATCAAAAGTTTTACGTGGCTGCCTGGACATAACTTATACATTGTGACTTAAGACGATTTAAAGCCAGGTCTAAGGGCCAAATTCTGTATAGGACACCCGGTCTCAGAAGCTGCCTTAGCGTTTTTTGAGATTCGCACACGGGCATCCTATGGGATCGCTTAACACCACGATTCTCTAACCGGCGTCTGTCATAAGTGCCAGTTACAGAATCGAGTTGCCGCTGAGCTGATCGCGGCAAGTGAATCTCTCTGCCACGATCAGTTTAGCGGCCGCCGCCACCGCAGCAGGGAACCCGCCCCCCTCCCCCCCACGAAGACTACCAGCAGAAGGGATGCAAAGTCCCTCCTGCCAGAACTCCTGAAGCTGGAACCCCCATCCTGAATGTCCGCGACAGGAGGAGTGCTCAATTCCTCCTGCTGCCACCTTGCCAAGACAACATCAGCAGGAGGGATGCCCTGCCCCTCCTGCTGGTACCCCCCTCCCCCACGGAAAGGTATGTGCCCCTTCCCCAAGCTCACCTGGACTCCACAGTACCTTTTTTAAGTTGGCCGGCTGGAGGGATGCTTCCTCCCTCCGGCCAGCAGGCCCACCTCCACTGAATAGTGGGCCTGCCCTTTCCCAGTGCATCGTGGGATACACCCAGGGAGGGGCCTAAGACCCTGATTGGCTTAGGCAATTAAGGCCCCTCCCATAGGAGGGCCTTAGACATCTGGGCCAACCGGAATCTTAGGCCTCTCTCCCAGTGTACTCTGACTGGCCAGATCCCTTAGGCTGCTCCCTACTCTCCACCACTATCATGCCCAACAATTCTTCCTCTTTATTCCTTTCCCCATGTATACCATCTCTCTTTCCCTCCCACTCCATGCACCTATGTCCAACAATTTTTTTCTCTTCCTTCCCCCACTGGCAGCATCTCACTTTCTTTCCCTTCTTAGCACCCCAGCCTGTGCAGCATGTGTAATTCCCAACCTCCTCCCAGTCTGTGCAATATCTGTCCTTTCCTGCCCTCCCAGTCCATGTAGCATCTGTCCTTCCCAAACCCCTCCCAACCCGAGCAACATCTGTTCTTCCCTGCCTTTCCACCCACCCCAGTCCACGCAGCATCTGTCCTCTCAACCCCCTACCCGTGGCGTGTAGCGCATGTTCTTCTTTCCTTCCTTCCTTCCTCCCAGCGGGACCCTGCAACACAACCTCTTCAACTCCAGACTGCCCCCCCCCCAACTCCAGACTGCCCCCCCCACCGGTTTCACTGTTATTTTAAATGTTCCCTCAGCCGCTGCGCAGCGTCGTTGAAATGAGCCTTCTACTATCGGCCTACCCTGGAACCCTTCATTCAACAGCAACCCGCCTATGTGGGAACAGCAAGTTGCTGCTGAATGAAGCCTCATTTGGTGCTTTGATAATCAGAGTAGGGGCATTCAGTTCCTTCTCTTGTTGAAGATTGCTTTGTTACAAGTTCCTGGACTGGTCTGGTGGAGATGTTAAGGAAGGAGAAATTTATTTTAATTTATTTATAAACCACTTATCAATGGAGGTTGTCTAAGTGGTTTACATTCAGGTACTCAAGCATTTTTCCCTATCTGTCCTAGTGGGCTCACAATCTATCTAACGTACCTAGGGCAATGGAGGATTAAATGACATTTCTCAGGGTCACAAGGTGCAGCACCAGGCCTGTCCAGCTACCTGCCCGAACTTCTGTATACTTGTTTTTAGTGGTTCTTATATATTTTTTTCTTTCATTTTTTTTGGTCTCTTAGGCTATCTCACTGCTATTCCTGGCAAAAAGGGAAAATATTTTAGTCTAATTTTGCAGTTGGTCATGTTTTTACTATTTTTTAATCTAAATTCATTGAGCTGCACAGGTATCTAATAAAAGGCACAGCAAATTCTGTATGCTCTGTTTTCACCTATTGGTCGACAGACGCAAAACCCACAAGTTCCTAGGCTGGCCTTGGTGCAACTAAAGAAAAGAAAATTAGCAGGATGGATCCTTCTTAGCTAAGGCCCAGGAATTACTTGTGGCATCCACTAATGCAGTGTTTCTCAACTCGGTCCTGGAGTACCCCCATGCCAGTCAGGTTTTCTTGATATCCACAATGAATATGCATGAAAGAAATTTGCATATAATGGAGGCAGTGTATGCAAATCAAGTTTATGCAATATTCATTATGGATACCCTGAAAAACTGACTGGCAAGGGGGGTACTCCAGGACCGAGTTGAAAAACACTGCACTAATGCATAACATGAAAATCTAGGCAAACCCCACATCCCATACCACATTTTATTCACCCTTGCTTGCCACAGAGTCAACCCATTATCTCTTAAACTGAGATATGCCACAGTGGAAATTTTAGCCTGTCCTGCCTTCTTGGTTTCTACCCTCCATGCAGTTTGGAAGTGAAACAATTTCCATTTAGCCAACTGGAGTTAGGACCAAAACTGAAGAAAAATTAGCACCAACCCCAAATCACAAGATTTGAGCAGGCCCTGAGAGAGGGATCGATACCGCTGCCAGACTTACCATGTTAGAATGAGCTCTGCGAGGCATCTTCTCACTGGTATACAGGTAGAGAAACTTGTTGATTTGGGAGGCTGCTAGGCGGTCTCGTACCTCCAGCTCCTGCACTATGAAGACTTGGCGGGAGATAGGCAGCTCCTCTGATTCCAACAGGCTGCGCTCTGCTGCTGACTTCTCACTGGCAGAAGGGTATTTCTCATGCTGGAAACTCACCTGAAGCAGAAAACGTTAACAGCTCTTTCTGATCTCACACTATGGCCCCTCTTTTTCTTCCAACCACCAGGATTCTAGGCCTTTATAAAACCTGTTTCCTCTTTGGCAGAGAACATTTACAGTGATGGAACTTTATACTTGGTGGCCAGGCATCCACCTTGCATGTCCATTCTCCCTCCCCCAAGAACAGTCTTCCAAAAAAGATAGCCATGCCAAACTGGGGCAAGGACTCAACTCCCACTAAAAAAAGACCTCTGTGACTCACTGCCTCTCTCCTGGGGATGTAGGAGCCATCTCTGCCACTTCACCACTTCATTCAATGCTGCCTGAACAAAAGAGTTTTACCGTGCTCTGAGCTCTAAATGTTACTTCCTAACTGGCTAAATTTTGTGTATTCCAACTTTAACCAGTAATGATGGGAAGGGAATATTCAAATCTCAGTTTTGTCCAGATAACTCAAAAAGTTAGTCAAGCAAACCTCTTATGTGCACTTTAGAAAGCTCCTAAAAACACACCTCTTCTCTAAATTTGGTAGTCTGTCCTAGGACTCCTAGGATACGACTTCCATTATTATTGCTCTTTCCATTCTATGTTGTAGCTCAATGGCATTGGCCATCTTTTTTGTAAATCCCTCTTCTTTGTAAAGATCTGTTTTATTACCACATTGTAAATTCCTTTTTTTTAACTTTCTGCCAATTTATGCTGTAGTTCGCTGACTTTAGTCAGCCTTACTACATCTTTTGTAAATTGCTTAGAACCAAAAGGCTTTTGCTGAATATAAATAAAAATTTGTTATGTTTGAATACAGACCCCCACATACTTTTTCTTTTAAAGCGCCTAATTTAAAATAAAAATACTGTACATTTATAGCGTTGCACTTTAACGGTAAAAATGTGGCTTCTGTGATCATTGCCCAAATATGCTTCTAGGCACACACTATATTGTGTTATCTCTAGTAGTAAGCAATGACTGCTTAGGTTTCCATGAACAATTTAACAAACAAAAAAAAAAAAACCCTCTCCAGGCTAGCCCTTTGGTCTCCACAATGTACAGAAAAAGAATGGGGCCCCAGCAATCCCAACAGAAATGGAGACAGAGATTTAAATATTTTATGCAAGCAGCGCTTCTCCCTTACTTTCGTCAGCTGGATCTCCATGAGGACATCGTGGATTCGGCCACTGCCTCCTTGAGACCGCCAAGTATTCTGGGGTCGATTGGTGCTGGAGGAGCGAGAAGGGGAGCTCCGAGCATTTGACATATTGGATTTCATCCTAGCATTGGAGATAACAGAAATGGAAGATAATGGATGAACCTGAAAACTTGTTTTTAGTTTAAACCAGTTTTCACCCTAATTTTATCATCTGCAATAGCCGAGTTTTCAAAACTTGCTATTGTGGCTGCAACTGTGGCCCCGTCACAGACTCCTACCATTCTGGTAGAAGAAGTGCAGCATTTTCCAGAGTGGTAGAGACTTCAGACTCCCAGCTCCATATGGCTCTGACACTTAGAGCCATGCAATACCCTAAATCTGCCACTGTTCTTATAATTAACAGAACCACATGATTATGGGTATGGCATGTGGCTCCAAGAGAGTCGGCCAGGAGCAAGTGGTGTGGGCTGTGGAGAGTGTCTTTAGTATCCTGTACAAGCACCAGAAAGAAAGAAACATTCTATGGGTGACAGGCTTTTGCAGGACACAGTAAATGAAAGCAAACAGTTGATTCAAAGGAAAATTTTAACTGTCCACTAAAATACACTCATAAGAACATAAGAATTGCCATACTGGGACAGACCGAAGGTCCATCAAGCCCATTATCCTGTTTCTAACAGTGGCCAACCCAGGTCCCGAGAACCTAGCTAAATCCCTAGTAGTGAAACACATTTTATGCTGCTTATCCTTGGAATATGCAATAGATTTCCCCAAGCCATCTCAATAATGGCCTATGGACTTCTCTTTTAGGAAAGTATCCAAGCCTTTTTTAAACCCCACTAAGCTAACTGATTTCACCACATTCTCCGGCAACAAATTCCAGAGTTTAATTACACGTTGTGTGAAGAAATATTTTCTCCGGTTTGTTTTAAATCTACTACTTAGTAGCTTCATCACATGCCCCCCTAGAGGGGAGTCTGTTCACTGAATTTCTCTCAGTTTTGCCTCAGAACAAGCTTTTGAAGTTTCAACCAGAAATAAGGAACAAGAAACATAAAAGCTCAGATAATCAATGATAACCTCTCAACCCCCATATGAACCTTGGTGCCCCCTTACCTTGGAGACTGGGTATGCCCAGAGGAGGGGCGACTGGTCCCAAAGTCTCTCCCTCCATAGAGATGCCAGACGGCAGAAATCTCCTGCAAGATGATCCGAGTTTCAGGCACAGGAAAGCGAGCGGGAGCCTTCAACAAGTCTGTGCTTCCCAAGGGCCTGGAGAAGTGTCCATCTTTAATGAAAATGGGGCCCTCCAGCAGCTTGGTCACCACTGGCTCCCCGTCCTTTGGCTGGAAAAAAGCCAGTACAAAAAAGTAAACCATAGTCTATCCAAAACCAGTTGCTATGAGTGCCACAGTTCATGTAAAACATTTTTATACAATGGTACTTTAGGACTCTCCAATATATGTATGAAAAACACCCCTAGCAAAGAACGCAAGAAAGCCCATGATGGGCACAGATATCTTCAGCAGCAAGGAAGTGAGAGCCTGGTATAAGCATAGATCATCCTTGGCAACAAATGTAGAAAGGATAAAGCCCTTACTAGGTAGAGTACCTTCAGGAATACACTTCCCCCTCCGTATTTGCGGTTTCATTAACCGCAGTTTCGGTTATTTACGTTTTTCCAAATGCAGGCTCCGCCCCCCCCAATTTATATCACAGGAAATTGGGGGAGGAATCACCTGAAACCTGCAGGCAAGGTGGAGCCCGATGAACTGACAGGATCCAGCGCTGTTCCCAGAGGCCCGCCACCGAGCGTGCACGTGCCTGCAATTCAGCGGGCACACGCTGACTCTGTACCTGATATTTGCCAGTGCCAGGTGCGCAGTCTGATCTGGAAGTCCCCCACCAAACTACAGCTGATGCTTCCATTGCACAAACTCCCTGTCGTTTCTGCTCCCAGCCCGCGACCAATCCCCTTCCAACTTTCTCCACCCCTAAGCAGGCGCATTGAACCCACAGGCTGGTCCCAGCAAGCACAGGTGGAGTGGTAGCCCTGTGGTCTGTTCTGGAAGCGGTTCTCAGGATCCAGATCCACACTTTCCTTTACAATTGGTGGTATTTGCCCAAGCGATGCACAGAGAAAATCGCTGCACAGGAACAGGTCAGGTTATTTGCAGTTTTGTGCCTATTCTAGGTTATTTTTACAGAAAAACTATGAATAGCATACAAAAAGTTATTCACGGTTTTTCTGTATTCGCAGCCATGCTGTTCCCCTATCACCGTGAATACGGAGGGGGAAGTGTATAGGAGTACCAAATGGAAGTTAAATAGGTGTGACATGGTGGAGTACCTGTCATGGGCCAGTGGAGGGAGCCCAAGCAGTGGAGTACACTGAGCCTGAGAAAAGAGCTGATTTGCATAAGAGCTGCAAATGTTGCTGGGACCTGTCTACTCACCCTGAGTGGATTGTGGTGCTGAAAAGAACAGCTCCCAGTACAGAGAACTCAGAAGGCAATGAGCTCCTTCGGAAAGCTGGGCGACCCTCGGGAAGAGGAATGCTGGCCTCCGGCTTAACTCCCAGTAAGTCCTGAAGGCTGTGGCTGACCGGTGCTGACAGGAGGCCTGGGGCAGTGGAACAGAATGGCCAGGCTGAGTAGCCCTGACAGAGGGGGACAGGTGCAGCAGTAGAAAGCCTAGTGGTGGGAGAAAGAGATCTGGGAAAGAGATATGGCCCTGTCACGGAAGCCCGGTGATGGGAGGGTCCGTGGGGACCTTAACACCAGCAGGAAAAAGCTGAGAAGTAGCCAGAGGGCCCGGTAGAGCCTAGAGTCTGTGACGTGGCTCAGGCTTGATGACTGGCGGTGGGACCGATGAAGAAGGATCTAGATAGTGGGGACCCAATCAGCCAGGGAGTGAGGGACTGGTGGTGGCCCCACAACTGGAAGAGCTGGCAGAGTCCAAGGCTGAGGGATCAGGTGACTGATCAGCGGTGGAACCAGTGAGGCTGGTGGCAACCGGCAGAGAGACCCCCGGAAGACTCCCCAGGAAGTAACATGAGACACCCTGGGAGCACTGGCCAAGATCTAAGGAGCATCCAGCGGAGGGACCGGCTGGGATGGTGGCAACCAGCAAAGTGACCGGTGAATGGCACCAGAAGCTGCCGAAGATCTGGAGGGCCAATACAGCAGTGTTTCTCAACTCGGTCCTGGAGTACCCCCTTGCCAGTCAGGTTTTCAGGATATCCACATTGAATTTGCATAAACTTGATTTGCATACACTGCCTCCATTATATGCAAGTGTCTTTCATACATACTCATTGTGGATATCTTTGAAAACCTGACTAGCAAGGGGTTACTCCAGGACCGAGTTGAAAAACACTGCAATACAGGGTCGGAAGAAGGACTCAGGAAAGACTGAGTCCAGGGAGGACCCGGGAGAACGAGGAGTCCAGAGAGGACCTCAGGATGTCCAGGAGGTTCGGAAGACCTGGTCACATGTTTTAAGAGTCTGTTGAAATAACTGTTTAACCCTGCTATGTTTTATCTTGATAGAAAACCTGGAGACTAGAAGACCAGAGAGTACCTGGGAGTGTGATATGTGATGAGTAATACTGCTTGGCCAGATCACATAATCACAATAGGTTCTAGAACAGAACATATAAGAGGTGGCCAAATTTGATATTCTATTATGTGGCTGCATAAGTGCACCCTATGATGGACTAGATGGAGGTGGAAGTTAAACTATAAGTGCAATGGGAGCAGATGATATTTCTCTCATAGCTGCAAGGGATTAAAGCATCTGTTAATAATCCCTTTATAAGGACAGAGGACAAGTTTTGATATCTACAACTCAAAACATATTAGCCATAGAGATGTTAAAGTAGCCCGTTATGGAGAAATTAGGAGTCTGAGGCTTTGTGTACAAGGGCTAGCCATGCTAAGGGGTTAAAACATAAGAACATAAGAATTGCCACTGCTGGGTTAGACCGGTGGTCCATCATGCCCTGCAGTCCGCTCAGCGGCAGCCCCTAGGTCAAAGACCAGTGTCCTAACTGAAGTCTTATGTAGTATCAGTTTAAGGAGAGTCAATGGCCTGAGCATCATAGTGGGTCCAATAACGAATGTTTGTCATCTGAAGGGGGACCACCAGGGCCATCGGCTGAATACAAACCTCTTCCTTAGCATCCCCACCAAACCACTCCAGTACTTGTGTGATGTTGAATCCATCTACTAGCAGGTGGAGACAGAAGAATACTGAACTATTATGTATTGCAGTTACAGGGCGATGCTCACAATTCTATATTCTATATCTCCAGAAGGTGGAGGATAGTTCTGTACAGATTCTGGGATGGTTGGCTGAGCTTGCTCCTGAATCAGACCGTTAGCTCTTTGCTCAACTACAAACCAGGTAACAGGTATCCAAGGTGTCAGAACTTGTAGGGGCATAATTGGAGAAGTTTGGGTCTCTCTTCTCTCACTTCTTCTGCTTTGTGGGAATCTCTTCCAAATGTGTGTGTGAGAGAGAGCGAATAGTGAAGATATTTTTGGAAGGAGAAGTTCTTCATTCAAGGAGAATTCTGAACTCTCTTGCTCAAGTCCTGTGGTAAAAGTGTTCTGTTTGGCTTACCTCCCTTCCTGATGGTCCTGATGGAGCCTTCAGCTCTCTGCCTGCCTCTCTAGGGGTGCCTTTTTTTCATCAGCCAGCACTACGTTATTGTTTCTCTTTGGTGTCTCTCCTTTCCCTTACTGGTGGCATTGTAGACAATAAAATGGTGTTCCTCCTATGGTTCACAGTGGGGTTGGGGCTCTGTGCTACATGCTGTTCTTTCTTTTTAGCATCTCATCTGGAGGAGGTGAAAACTGTCACAGAAACTACTGAGGAAGTCAGAAGATGAAGTCTGAGTGTTCAGGAAGAATTGTCAGTGATCTTGACGCTCACCCACAGTTCCTGCAGAGAAATCACAGAAATGGTGGCCATTTTGCTACTTTACATTTCTACTGCTGCAGCAAGTCTCTTGCCTCAGGCAGAATGCAACTTCAATTTCTTCAGATTCCGGACTACAGGAATTTCTCAGGCTAGAGGTACTTCAGATTCTTGCCAAACTAGCACTCCCTTTTTTTCCATATTTTGGTTTACTCCTGCATCAGACTTATTTGCTGGAAAGGACTCAGACTTCATAGGACATTCCATCTGTTTCAAAGGACGTTCAAGACCTAGGATACCTCTCCAAAGCATGTTAGGTTTCCAAAACTTCCACTTTGAGGAAGCCCTTAGAAAAAAAAAGGAAATTCCCAAGGAGGAGGGTGATGCTTCCATGGTGGTTAGGCTTTCCAGAAAGAAGAGTTTCAGTTTTAATTACCAAATCTCTGAAAATTATGGCAGTAATCAGGAAGCTTTTCAATAGCCTTCCCTATGCATCACTCCATTCAGGCTCTCACTGCAGCAGAACAGAATTCTTCAGAAGCTAAGCTCCGAGTCCATATCCAACTTTATCCCTTAGTTTCTCATGAAAAGGATAACTTCAAGCAGCCAACGATAGATGCTTTATTGACATTCATGGGGTTCTGAGAATCTGGATGCCTCAGTACAATAGTGAACTCAAGAAATACATCCGTATGTATTTCCTCCATGAATGAAGCTGGGCTGAGTCCTTTGGAAGATTGTTATTTCATCCAGGTCTGGTGATCTCGGTAGCCTTCAGAGTGACCCAGGAGGCCTTAGTATGCAGAACTGGTAGATCTTCCGCAGCACAAAAGCTGTTAGCTTAGGGTCTCATTCTCATGGAAGAACATCTTATGGCTTGTCTTTTGAGAGGTTATGATTAAGACACAAGGGTTATTTGAAACAAGTTTATTTCAACCTTGCTACAGGCGAGGTAGTGTTCTACCTCTGTGGCATATGCTAAGATCTAGAGAGTTTTTCCGAGTTGGTATTCAGAAAGCTTTTTCTCGTTTTTCAGCTTTTATCACTCATATTTTGACCTTTCTTCAGGAAGGTGTTAAGGAAAGATTGGTACTTACTTCCTTAAAGTTCTAAGCTGAGGCTCTTGCTCATTTCAGAGGCCATTTAGAGAGCTTTTCCTTGGCCATACCTCCTGATGTGGTTAATTTCCTCAAAGGAGTCAACCACCTTCAGCCCTTGGTAGGAGCTCTATGTCGAGAATGAAATCTTAATTTGGTTCTCAAATTGTTACAGCAGGCACTGTATGAACCTCTCAAGAGAGCTACGTTTAAAGATCTCACCTTAATAACAGTTTTCTTAGTGTCCGTTGTGTCTACCAGAAGAGTTTCAGAGAGGCAGGCACTTTCTTGTAGGGATCCCTTTCCTCATTTTATTGACATTGGAGTCTGAATGCTATCTTCCTTTCTTCCAAAAGTGGTACGTCCCAAGCTCTATCCCTTTCTTCAGGAGGGAAGACTGTGGTTACAATTTACTAAAAATGTCTAGATGTTCAGCAGGTTGTTAATGAGATATTTAGAAGTCTGTAATGACTTCCATCCTTTTTGAAGGCCATAGAAAGGGAGGTGCTACCTCTAAAGCTAATATTGCTTGCTAGATTAAGGATATAATGTATTTCAAAGATTTCTATATAACTCAGCCCTTAATTATGTTAAATTAAGGATAAATCCCTTTGTAAAGTGATTGTTTAGCTTGTTTGTGAATGCTGATGCTAATGTGGGTTTTTTTTTTTTTTTTGCAGTTTCCAGATGTTATTATTTGATAAGGATGTTATTGCATTTTCTTGCATTGTCCATGACATCTTGTTTGTAACTTGTACAGAACCTGATTATGGATGTTGTGGGTTATAAGAACTATAATAATGTAATGTGATGTAATTTCTTTAGCATACATTCTTGTGCCTTCCATGCTAAAAGCCCATTCTACAACAGGGATAGCTTAACTCTTGGGCTGAACAGCAAGCTTCCTCTTCAGCAAGCCTAGTCTATAAAATGGTATCATGTCTTCATGTTACACCTTTCCAAAGAACTAGAGACCAGATATAAATTCCATTGTAGCTTCTGTACCCACATCAAGGATTTTGGAATCCTTCTCAACTTAGAACTGCTTTGAATCAAGTTCTGGACTGGTCTGGTCAGGATGCTAAGGAAGGAGAAATAGGAAAGAATTGGCATGACTCCAATGTAGCTTTGAAGGCATACCACTATTTTATCATAAAAATACTGAACTGTTATTGTCCTTATAAGGCAGTGCTGCTGGTCAATGGACACCATAATCCACAAGTTCTGAACCAGACTGGAGCATCTCTGCACGAGTGCCAGCAGAGTGAGAGAGAGCCTAAGACTATAGGAAACAACAGCAACTGGCTATCATTTAGGTCAGTCTTCTTCAACCTTTTGACACATATGGACTGGCAGAAATAAAATAATTATTTTGCGGACTGGCGGTTGAAGAACACTAGGCTAAGTCGTGGGCCAGACCATGCCCATCTCCGCCCCAGACCCCACCCCCATAATAGTACTAATTGTAACACCATTTTTTTCATTCCTTTTTCATATATATACATACACAATATAATCTTATTGCACATAATGGTTAACCACAAAATTAAACTACACAAAGCACACTGTACATATGCTTCTCAACATTAATTCCTACTAGAACACAGATAACCCCTATGCAAATACGGGACAAAAAACTAAAATATATACAAACAAACCCTAAGATTCAAGACTCTCCTGCAATACAACCCCCAGAGAAAAAGAAACAAAACCATTTCTTCCTTAACAGTGCAAAATATAGAAAGTAGATGTAAATCAATCACTAAATTCAAAACTAAAATCATTCCCCCCTACCTTTTTTGTCTCCTTCCCTCCATGCTTTGCCTTACCTTCTGGCCATTTTATGTCGCCCCCAGAGTTATCTTCGGGCTGGCTTCCTCACTGACACAGTGCACAAAGCCACGAGCAGTGGCTCCTTGCGCGTCCTGCGCCTCATCCGGAAGCCTTCCCTCTTACGTTGTGATGTCAGAGAGAAGGCTTCCAGTTCAGGCGCTGCCCGCAGCTTTGTGCACTGCAGCACTGAGGAAGAGGGAGCCGGCCCAAAGATAATGTGCATCGATTGCACTGTGGACCGGCGGCTGAAGAACACTGACACGGGCATGATGCACGTGCCGACCCTGTGGACCAGCAGGAAATTTCTGCGAAACGGCATTGGTCTGCAGATCAGTGGTTGATTTAGGTGACAGATACATTCTTAACTATAGGATTTGACAGTTTGGTGCTAGAGTAGAAGTAGGTCCCTGCTTTGATTTATTTTCATTATTGTGACCATGCCTCAGCCTTACCGGGATCCCCATGCCAGGGGCATCCAGGATACAGAAATCATCATTGTCTGTTAGATCGCTATCAGCTTCACTGGCATCTGAGATGCAGGCATCTGAGCCTTCATCAGGGAGTGGAGAAGGCGGTGGCATGGATGGGACTCTTTCTGGAGCACTGTTCTCTCCTGGAAAGAGATACACAGACACCGGGGAAGCCTGTCGAAGTGGCGTAGAGTCTCCTCAGACAGAAAAGAGAGAGAGTATCTTGGTTAGTCCTTCAACTATAGTGATTTAAACTGGCCCATCAAACAGAAAGGCTTGGAGGGCATTCTGTATTTCTGTTCCTCTGCCATGGCTGGCCCACCAGCTTGGCAGAAGAGCTCTTACCTGTTTCCATGGAAGGAACCCTCTGAAGGCTCTTCTCTGTGTCCATCAAGGCATCCGTCAGATCTCCCTGGTTGATCTCTGCTGTTTCAGCAGGTAGGCAAGGGGGTAGTGAGGCAGGGCTCTCAGGCACCTGCAAAATGCAAGTGAGACAGATTTTCTTACATGCCATGGGGCAGCAGAAATTTCACCCTCCACAACTGAGCTTGGTGGATGTCTAACCACCAGTTGATAAGGGCTAGTAGTCACATCTTCCTGGAAAGACAACTCTTACACAGCACTCCCTTACCTGCAGCTTCTGGCCAGCAATCTCAGTAGGGCTGTCCTGTTTTGGCGGCGGATATAAGTCTCCACTGTTCACCACATACTGGATCAAATTGACTAGGGCAGCACAGGAATCGGCACAGGTGTGCAGGTGCAAGAGATTATTGGAGCAGCGAAGCTCAAAGAAGGGCTGGGTCTGATGTCCCAAAGGTAAAAGAGAGAGAAGGTATTAGATTTTTGGCTTGCTGCTATTTACATAGCTTTGGTTTGTGGCTTAAACTTAAGTAAGCTAGGAGTAAATTATATAATAGGGTGTCTACAATTAGACAACCAGAGAATGCAGGTACCTACTTTCCTTTATAGAATGCTAACCTAAATGGGTAGTAGCACACCTACCAGTTAGGCCCAATCACCAAGCCAGGCATAAAACTGGTATAAGCGCTAGTGCTTAAATCCTACAAGTACACATATAATTTACAGTATTCTATAAGATGCATGCAAAAGTTTGCATGCCCATGCTCTGTCCTTGTGTATGCTTTATTGAAAGGAGTTTTGCACATATGTGTGTTATAGAAAGGAGTTATGCACATAAATGCCGATGCCATCTAAGTGTTCATGTATTGATGCATTGAATGACTTCAGAAAATACTTAAAAACATACTTGCTTTCGCAAGCGTTTTTGCATTATTATATTACTTAGGTTTATTGATATAAAATACAAATATAAAATCAATGATTCATAAGTCATGATATGTTGTCAATGTACCTTAGGTTGTAAACTGCAGAGAATTGTAATTTGCGGCATATAAGTTTGTTTTAAAATTTAATTCTTAAATTATGTGCATAAATGCTATTATTCAAACCATTTGAACTGATAAATATTTGTGTCTAGTTTGTAGAATTGCCCTGCTAATGCTAAAATCTTTATTTATTTTTTTTTTAATTTTTATTTATAAAATTTTCATTCTTACAATAAATGAATAGCATAATATTTAGTTTATAATAATTATAGTTGTATGTACAATATCATATCATATATATTGAATCCCTTTCCCCTGTTATTTGTTTTTTCTAAATGCTAAAATCAAGAACCAACCAAACTAAGTTATCAGCTCCCCCATGAATGCCTCCGATACTGTTCATGTTTTATTCAGCTAAATTCAGCTTTTGGAGATTTGGGAAGTGGTAAGAAGGGTTGGGGGAGGGACATATTTTAAACCATAAAACAGAGGGCACAGCCGAAAGTCCATTTTTGGGGGGAGGGCCTAAAGGTAAATGAGGGGGCCAGGTATTTTTTCACTACCGCCACATTAAAGTATACATTTGTTGGTGGGGATGATGAGCCTGACCAACTAAAAAGGTCTCCTATGCAACATCTGTGCATGTGCTTCCTGTATTGATGGAATACTTGAGAATAACCAAAGTTGTGAATGCTGAACCTGTGAATATGGAGGCAGACCTGTATAGTAGTAGTAATAGTAAGCCCTAGAAAGCTTCTCCATAGTAGATGTCATCCAGTCTTCCCTGTATATGCCTTCCCAGCTGCTAACCACAGAGCATGATCACTTGCAGGCTCATTCTTTAGCCAGGATTGCTTTTATTTATTTATTCAATTTTCTATACCGTTCTCCCATGGGAGCTCAGAACAGTTTCCATGAATTTATTCAGGTACTCAAGCATTTGTCTTCTTCATTGGCATACTGAATTAACAGGAAGTACCACTACAAAAAAAAATCACAGTGCAGTGCTCCCCCGCGAATTCGCGGTATCGGTCATGCGCGGTATTTTCCGACCGCAAATGACTGGGCAGGAGAGGGCAGCTGGAGCGCCGGCGAGTGAAGGAAATCACTCGCGGTATGCTCCGACCGTCTCTTCCTGTACTAAAGTCAGGCCTCATCAATCAGGAGCTGCTTCGACATGTATTCGCGGTTTTTCAACATTCACGGGGGTTCCTGGAACGGAACCTGCGAATATCGGGGGGAGTACTAGATTCCCAAAACCTGGTATGTGGGTGAGCCGGAGTAGACACACAAACAGAAGAGAAGCTTCCTGACCTTCTCCTTTACATTTCCACCACAGTTAGAACCCAAGGAGAAAAACTTTTTGCTCTTCTATCAGTAAAGTCATGTCATATAGAAAGAGTTTGCTCTTGAACTTAATCTTATTCTCTTGTCTTTCTTTGGAACAAGCTTCTTTTCTCCTGTACAACTGTAAATGACTGGCTGAGGTTTAAGAATATTATAACTGTACTTTTTGCTTATTTTAGATGATTTGAGATGAGAATATAATAATACTATTTTTTTAATTCTCTTTTTAGGACTTTGGTTTTTTAATGTTTAGTTGAAAGATTTTTATTTGCTATAGGTTCAATGCTGGGTTATATATATCTTATTAGTTAATTTTGTCTTTTATTCTTACAGTTGATTGTGTATGTTTGTTCTGTGACCTGTCCAGACTAAATAATGAAATGAATGAATGAATAGGGCTGGGAATCTTGATTTGCAACTACTTGTGATTTTTTTCCTACGTTTTATATTTCTCCCCAATATGCCTGGCCTAGTTGTTGCCCTGACATTCCTTAGCTGAGGCCATACACCAGAACTCCCTCTAGAATCCTGTAATTATGGGTTCTGTATCTGGCCACTAGGGGGGTCACCCTTTAAATAAGGACTCTTTACTCTTCCTACCTAAAGGCAGTGAACCCCCAGCCCTAGCTGACTGACTCATTGATCAAACTGGGGGATCTGTCACATGGCACTGCCCAGCACTCACTTTGTGAGCTACTATGCTAGCCAATAAAGCTTCACACTTTAAGAAACAGAATGTTTGGCAATCCTCATTTTCATGGGCTAATTTCTCTAAGTTTCCCTACAAAGACCCTTCTGCTTCCCTTTTTATATATCATTTTAAAACAATTTGGTTGTGTGGCTGCTTGCCATATTTTTGTGATTCTTAAAAATATTAGAGCATTCCTCTGGAATTTTGAAAGGGTGGGAGAGGAAAGTGGATAAGATAGGAATGTGGAGAACTGGACATGCTTACTAGCTTCCCGGCTGGATTTCCCTTCCAGGTTGTGATGGCCAATTCAAGCAGATCCACATCCAAGACACAGACATAATCTGGAACCGGAATACAGGATGAAGAAGAGATGAAAACCAAACAATAACATGAAAATGAAGCTTTAAGATTTTTGCTTTCTGTGCCAGCACAGCAAGTTTGATTCCCAACTCAGGATCCTATAAGCAGCAGCATTTACAAAACTATGAAGAAATCATGGCCAT
Source organism: Geotrypetes seraphini (assembly GCF_902459505.1). Taxonomy (NCBI): domain Eukaryota; kingdom Metazoa; phylum Chordata; class Amphibia; order Gymnophiona; family Dermophiidae; genus Geotrypetes; species Geotrypetes seraphini. The sequence goes on along the minus strand of NC_047091.1, from coordinate 70,185,603 downwards.
CGCTCAATGATGCCATCTAGAAGATGCCCAGAGTAATAAGGAATGAGTAAAATCCCCAAGTTCAGAACTGCCCTTCCTTCAGGATCCCACAGCATGCATCCTCTGCATTGCCATGCAGAAGTAACATTTTAAAATTTAAGCATGCATTTGGAAAGGGCAAAACAGATACAGATCCTGTGCAAAAGATTGCGACCCCAAAACAGGGATAGAGCATATGTTTCTGAGATTCTTGGCAGCACAGTTTACCTTTCTGCAGGTCGACAACTGTAGCATCACATCTGTTAGACAGATAGACTGCAGAGTCGTCCAAAATGAACCTTTAAAAGAAAAACATTTGCAAAGTACAAGGCATGAAAGAGCTGTTCACATTTTCTGTTCCTTCTGCCTGCCCTGCCTCTCTTTTCCAGAATCCACCCTTAGTTAGGGCCTACTATATAACACATTCAGGGGAGAGGGAACAGAAGAATGCCTATTTTAGGTACAAATAGATCCTTATAAGATGCTCTTATGTATTGTGTTGGTGTATGTACAGTCCTAGAAGCAGTTTACTGGACCTGGACTACATTTAAATAATAAAAAGAAATGCAGATCTCTAGCGATCAGTGTTCTGCACAGGTTTAAGTTTAAATTCATGGCATCCAAACAATATTTTCCACAGAAAGGGGTGGGGAAACTTCCTTGCTCTTGCTTGTCAAAACCTTTTCACATAGATGTCCAGTTATTGGGAAAAAAATGAGCTCTCTCTGTCCCTATCCACACCTGAAATAGGGAAGAGAGGATTAATCTGAGCATTGCTCTTAACAGTGGCCTTAAAGCAGCAGTAACAGTGCTTCAATAGGAATCTGAAACATATTCAGTTAAGAGGGCTGTAGTGCCAACATGAATTTTTAAATTTTTATTTGAGAAAAGCAATGGAATTGAAGGTTCACGATAGCTTCTGCAGAGCTTGCTCCTGTTCCACCTTCAGGTGAAGGTGGCAGTGGGGATGGAAACCCTTCACATACCTTAGGAGGAAGGTTGCGGTGTCCACAATGATATTACTAGAAAGAGTGAAAGTCTCTGCAGTGATCACCGCTCGGACTGGTAGGTAGAGTGGCCTGGAGAATGGAGAAAAAGAAAACCGAGGGTTAGGTGGTAAAGTCTCCAATATAGTGAGCAGGGGATGCAAATCGTGATTCTGTGATGGTCACGAGGATACCTGTAATCCACAGCACAGCTGAAGAGATGGGTGTGAAGCACAGTGATCACTGTCGGAGGGAGGTACCCCAAAATTGGGTCATCAATGACATCTAGGAAATCTAGCAGCTACAGGGGGGGAAAGGAGACATTAAAAGAGCTTGATGTATGTTTTTTTGTATATATATATCAGGGCTCTCAATCCAGCCAGTGAGGTTTCCAGGATACCCACAATAAATATTCATGAGATGGATTTGCATACAGTAGAGACTGGATGTGTAAATCTCTTCATGAATATTCATTGTGGATACCCTGAAAACCTGATTAGCTGGGTGTGTCCCAAGGACTGGGTTGAAAACTGTTATAATCAACAAAATTATCAAGTAAAAAATGTTTACTATGATATATAATTTGCATAAAGATTGTATAAATCTGCATAAATAAACTGTAAGCTGTATAGAGCTGCATAAATAGATTGTAAGCTCTACAGATCAGGAACTTTTGTTTATATGCATCTGTAGAACTGTGTATGCCCAGTAGTGCTGAGAGATGATTCTACTGTGATAGCAGTCTAGTGCCTTACTCAGATTGCTTACAGCAGAGAAAAAGAAATTCTCGGCTCTCTGAGTGAACTGTTCTGTCCCTTTGCCTGAGCTCTAGTGCCATGTTCAGTCATAAACTCTATGGATGCTATATCAGTGAAAATCATATCATCGCCCTGACTCTGTCTCTAACTCTATGGCCTCAAAGTTAAAATAATTTTAGAGCTCATTCACCAATGGTTAGTAAATGTTACCTAGAGCAGGATCTAAAGAAACAAAATGGTCCCTATGGCAGAAAGTACATATAAACCAGTAGTCTCAAACATGCGGCCCGGGGGCCACAAGCTCCACCAGGTACTATTTTGAGGCCCTCAGTATGTTTATCATAATCACAAAAGTAAAATAAAACAGTTTCTTGATCATATGTCTCTTTAGCTATAAATGACAATATTATTATTGGAGACTTGGCCAAAAGGAAAGATTTATAAACTATGAAGAGTTTTACATCATGCAAAATTGTCATTTCTTTAATAAGACATTAACTATTTTTTCTGCGGCCCTCCAAGTACCTACAAATCCAAAATGTGGCCCTTCAGAGGGTTTGAGTTTGAGACCACTGATATAAACCATTAATAAATAATCCCCTTTATCTCTCTATGCCTTATTTTAACCAGCTGTAACAGAGCAAATCGTGAGTGCCCTTGGAAGCTGTTGTACTGTATGTACATCACTTCATATGTCTGCTGTGTAGTACAGAGGTGGCTAACGTATTGTCTTTATGATGTTGCAATTGAGCTACACTGTGGTCTTTGTTAGATAAAACATGAATATAATTGATTAGTAACCCAGTGTGTGGCAGAGAGCATGATTGTTTGCTTACCTGACTATACCAGCTCTGGTTAGTGAGTGCCATATGGTGCCTCATTGTTGCCCCATCAAGCCTCAGAGCCACTAAGAACTCCTAAATCAAGTTAAAAAAGACAAAATCTAAGAACTAGCATGTTGGCAATTCTGGCATTCGGAGCCCTTCAACTAAAGAACACAGTGAAACACAGTCTGACCTTCTTGATCCACAGTAACACAGTTACTGACAGGTCTAGACAAATCAGTTTTTACGATCATTTAAACCCCATTTGGAATAGCCAAGTGATGTTTTTGCATCAATCGCTTGGTTATTTTGCATGGGGTTTTAGCTAATTTGCAGGGCCGGATCGGAAAATGGGCAATTGAGGGGGAAAACACGCAGTAGGCTGTTTTGTGCATCGGGTCGGTAATAATAACTTTATTCTTTTATACTGCTATAACCAAAAGTTCTAGGCGGTTTACACTAAAAAGAGCTGGACAATCAGCGAAATACAATAATACAGCAAAAAATAGAATTTCAATAATAAAACTCACTAAGTAATAAACTTATCGAACAAAGTGGTCTTAATTAATTTCTGAAAACAGCAATAGGATAACATAACTTGCTGAATACATTTACCTAACCAAGATTGTTGCCTACCGGCTTGAAATGCTAGGGTCCAATCTAAGAAGGTCTTATATCTACACCCATTAATTTTTGGATAAGCAAATAAGTAGAAGTTTCTAGCTTTTCTTGCAACACAAAATGAGGAAAAAGGTAAGCTGGAGACAATCCCGATATCTTAAAGCAGATACAGGAAAATTTGAATAATACTCTTGCCTCCAAAGGCAGCCAATGAAGTAAACAATAATATGGACTAATAAGGCCGTTCTTTTTTAAACCAATTGAACAGCTGTATTTTGAATTATTCTTAATTTCCTTAGAATTTTTTTGGGTGCTCCTAAATAGATGATGTTACAATAGTCTAAAATAGATAAAACTAATGCCTGCACCAATAGTCTGAACGATAAAGGATCAAAATATTTTTTTATGGTTCTTAATTTCCACAATGTAAAAAAGCATTTTTGTACCACAGTGATCGTCACTAAAGTTGTGAAAATAAGTTTAGAGACGATCACTGACTTTAATGCATCTAGCCCTTAATTCTTCTAGCAAGACTAAGATCAGAGGGTGGACTCTCCAGAAAGAAGGATAATATAACCAGGGCCATGACTTTATGAAGTGCTGTGTACACTGATAATACATGAAACCCACCCTTCCACATGTCATTATCCTTGTTATGGCTACACTTCTTGGAATTTCCCATTTCAGATGCTCTATTACGGCATCCTCATATACCCTATGTCACAACAGCACAATGCCACACCTTGACATTTCTTTGGAAGTCCAGGTTGATCTTGATGGCCACAGACAGCATCTTCAGAGACTGGTCCTTCCTCCCTGCAGACTGTTTGCTTACCACCCCTTCCTCTGAGGGGTAGATTGTGGTGTCCAGCTTATCAGGGGGACAGAAAGATGGGATTTCCAGTTTTTCTGGTAAGAAATAGTCCTCAACAACAGCTGGAAAAAGACAAAACAGATGCTCTTATAAACAGGCTCAAGTACATCATCAAAGACATCAAGAAGGAAGGAAGCTAATTTGAGCACACCCCTCCTAAGAGGACACTTGTACAGTCCTCTCAACAAGCCCTGCTATCAGTGTGACATGTGCACAGAGCCAGTGTTAGAGGGGTGTGCACGCATGCAAGCAGGGCAATTGTCTTGAACCCCAAAGTAGGTCCAAGGCCAAAGAAAGCATAGGCTGCCAGTGGGCTTTGGGAGCCTTCTCCATAATTCCTGCCCTAGGACCCAGAATGTCTAATACCAGCCCTGCACATGCATATGGGGGTAGGGGGAGTTCTAATGATGATCAAAATAGCAGCATTCCTCCCCGTCCCTATGTACTTAGATTAATAAAATGGTAGCACTAGTAAAAAAAGAGGTGCTGTAAAAAAATAAAATTAAAAGAAAAACCACACACACACACAAAACCAGAGAGTTTTCTCAACTATCTACAAAAACTGTTATTTCCTTCAGCTTAAAAGGATTATGACAATGCTCTAATATTTTTTTTAATCATTTATTCTTTATTGAATTTCAATTTTTTATGATCACAAAATCATACTGAAAATAACAGTTTTACAAGAAATAATTTCTTAATAAGTTACAAGGAAAAATATATGTTTCTACTGTAGGTTAGTCCACTATTAATAGAGAAGGAGTTACAAAGAGTCGGATATTATTACCACTTAATAAAAATTTTCCAGGAAAAAAAAAAAAGAAAACAGTCTAAAATAGTCCCAGAGTTCCAAATATGAGCGTTACACTTGTCTATTGGTAGGGGTACTCGTTATCACCACTGCATTATCAACAATAAATCTAGATAATTGCATAGACTCAAAGAAAATATACCTAATTCCTTTAAAATTAACCAAACATTTGCAAGGAAATCTTAATACAAAGGTTTCCCCCAGTTTTAGAACCTGGGGTCTCAAAAGCAAAAATTGTTTCCTCTTTCTTTGAGTTATTCTAGAAACATCTGGGTACATTGTAATTTTTTGATTAAGAAAAAAAGCATCTTTATGTTTAAAAAACATTTTCAATAACCACTCTCTATCTGAATGTAATGCCAATTGAACAAAGAGTGTTGCTACACTAATTTGTTCCGATTCTGATGTTTTAAGAATATTTGTCAAATCCAATAGGTCTAATTGTGGTTCTTGCTGATCTTTAGGAGTCTTCTTCTTTCCCAAGGAAATATAATAAATTTTTGAAATGGGTAGAAAAGAGTCTTGTGGGACTTTCAAAACCTCCCGGAGATACCTTTTAAACATATCTAATGCTGGAACTGTAGGTAATTTAGGAAAATTAATCAATCTTAAATTCTGTTTTCTTGTTATAATTTCCAACACTTCCCTCTTAAAAGTTTATAATCCTGTTTTCCTTTATTAGGAGCTGATTTTGTGCTCCCAATACCTCATACTTTTTTTCTTGATCCAAGATTTTATTTTCCAATTTGTCCACTCTTTGTTGTAATTTTAAAGTCTCAGAAAGTACTCCAGAGCAATTAGTTTTAGTGTTTGCAGTTGAGTTCCCAATGATAACTGTAAATTAGAAATAGCTTCCCAAATAGAGTTTAAGTCGATAACCGGAGGCTTAAGCAGTGGGGTTAAAGAAGATTTAAATTCCAAATCTTTGAGTTTCACAGTACCTGTAGGAAATTCTTTCAGCAGTGGTTTGTGTACCTCTCCTGCCATATTCAAGTCTCCCTGCAACAGCGATGTCAAAGCAGAAGCAGCCAACACCTCCCTCACTCCTTGCTCTTTCTCCTGTTCAAACTCGCCGCTCTCAGGAGTAGTTGCCAAACTCCCCTCTCTCTCCACGTCAACTGGCATGGATCGGGGGAGTGGCTGAGCAGGGAGCATATGCTCCTCCGGCGATAAGGTGGCTTCCCCGAATAAGGCGGTTAGATCCTCCAACATAACTCTGCCTCGCGCCGAGGACATCTCAGCCGGCTCTCCTCTGGGCTCCCGTATGACAAACTCATCCATTGGGCCAGGTAAATTTGTTTGCGATCCGGGTTCTGATGGAAATACCCAGGTCTTGGATTTCCTTTTAACCATTATAAAACACAAATGCTCGACGGCGTTCTGCCAAACGGATTCTGCCAAACGGATGGCATTCTGCCATCTTTGTTAGTCTCCTCCAATGCTCTAATATTTTTAAGAACCACAAAAATATGGCAAGCAGCCTTAAAAGAAGGATTATGACATTGCTCCCAATAACCTTTTTCATTGGTGTCCTGTCTACAGCAAATTTTCTAGAGACCAGTGGGGAGGACTAGCTAGCTTTTTTTTTTTTTTTTGAGCCAATCTAGAAAATAGGCTCTTTTACTCTGGGTGAAACTACTTGGCATCAGTATTCAAAATGATTTGCATGTTTAACTGGGTGACAGGTCAATTGTGCGCAAGACAATCGCGCGCAGACAACTCAGCGCAAAGACAGTAGCGCGCAAGACAATTGAGCGCAAGGATATCTCCGTGCAAGACAATTGAGCGCAATGACAACTGAGCGCGAGACAATTAAGCGCAAAGATAACTGAGCGCAATGACAATTCAGCGTGCCCCTGGATGGTGCCTGGCGAACGAAGGACACGCGCACGTCCAGCACGTTAACACGTGATCACGTCAACGCGTTTTCAGTATGGTTCCCTTGACTCTTTGCGTTTTCAATATAAGTCACGTGAATGCATTTTCGTTACTATGGTTACGTTTCTTCATTATATATGTCCACTGAACGGCCCGCCTTCCTTTCGCTGCCTGACCGTGTCCGTAAATTTGGGAGTGATTGCCATGTAACTTTCAGCCAACAGCTGTATGATCAATATTCTGCATTCAAAATTAAAAATGCAGGCTGCATAAGTGAATGGATAAATTGTGTCCCTACAAGCTGATATACAGCAGCCACAAGGAGAAATCAGATCTTACTTGCCGATTTTCTTTTTTTTAGTTGCAGATGGAGAAAAAGAGTACAGAATTGTGCTATGCCGTATAAGGGACCTGTGCAGTTCTAACAATTCTGTATTTAGATATCTAATCTAATCTAATCCTTAGGTTTGTATACCGCATCATCTCCACGTTCGTAGAGCTCGATGCGGTTTACAGTAGGATAAATAGGAAGGAACTACAATAGAGGGTTAGAGGTAGCGTGGAAAAACAAGAAAAATAAAATTCAATAAACAAGAACAACAAAACAGGAACAACTGCTCCATCAGAGAACACAGAACACTGAATGAAGATGATCTCTAGAAAAAGTACTAAAATGGGCTAGAAGCTGGATTGATCTGGTGCAACTAAAGAAAACAAAATTAGCAGGCAAGATCTAATTTCTCCTTTCTTAGCATCAGCACCAGACTGGTCCAGGAATTGTAATAAGAGCAGTCATGTTGGGTGTGGAACAAGCACTCCTGCTGAAATAATCAAAGCTCCAAAATCAAGTTCTTTTCTAGCTGCCAAATACATGCGATTATCCCTATAAGACATGAAGGAAGGACCAAGTTGCTGCCTTACAAATTTCCATAGAAGATAATATATAATGCTCCACCCAGAAGAGACTATCCTTTTACAGACTGAGCTTTTTTTTTTTTTTTTAAATCTTTATTCCTTTTTATTTCTTTCAACAAGTGTACAGTATTATTACAATTAATTTACATAACACACTTGGCATTCTTAAACAATATTATTATACATGTTTTTATTCCCCCCCCACCTCCCACCCTTTTCCATATCAATAAAATATTCCTTCCAAATTTATATATAATTATACATCCCTTTTTTGATAATACAATTAATCTGACATGAAATCTGTCCCTCCCCCCATCCTTCTTCCTCAAACACTTTAAACATTTTATTATACCCAGTAATGCACAACAATAAATATCCCATCCTATTACATATATCTCCTTATTTTTCATAACAACATATTTCCAATATTTTTTCCTCCCTATCCCTCCCATCCCATCCCATTTAGCACAGTTACTTACCGTAACAGGTGTTATCCAGGGACAGCAGGCAGATATTCTTGACTGATGGGTGACGGCACCGACGGAGCCCCGGTACGGACACTTTTAGAGTGATTGCACTCTAAGAACTTGGAAAGTTCTAGAGACCGCACCGCGCATGCGCGAGTGCCTTCCCGCCTGACCCCGACGCGCGGTCCCTCAGTTAAGATAAGCCAGCTAAGAAGCCAACCCGGGGAGGTGGGTGGGACGCAAGAATATCTGCCTGCTGTCCCTGGATAACACCTGTTACGGTAAGTAACTGTGCTTTATCCCAGGACAAGCAGGCAGCATATTCTTGACTGATGGGTGACCTCTAAGCTAACAAAAAGAGGGATGGAGGGAAGGTTGGCCATTAGGAAAACAAATTTTGCAAAACAGATTGGCCGAAATGTCCATCCCGTCTGGAGAAAGCATCCAGACAATAATGAGATGTAAAAGTATGGACTGAGGACCACGTAGCAGCTTTGCAGATTTCCTCAATGGGCGTGGAACGGAGGAAAGCTACAGATGCTGCCATAGCTCTAATTCTATGTGCCGTGACAGAACCTTCCAGTGTCAGTCCGGACTGAGCATAGCAGAATGAAATGCACGCAGCAAGCCAATTAGATAGCGTACGCTTAGAAACAGGACGTCCCAATTTATTAGGATCAAAGGACAGAAAAAGTTGGGGAGATGATCTGTGGGGCTTAGTACGGTCTAAATAGTAAGCTAAAGCCCGCTTACAGTCCAAAGTATGAAGAGCCTGTTCCCCGGAATGAGAGTGAGGTTTAGGGAAAAAAACAGGTAGTACAATAGATTGGTTGAGATGGAACTCAGAAACAACCTTAGGGAGAAACTTTGGATGTGTACGTAGAACCACCTTGTCGTGATGAAAGACAGTGAAAGGTGGATCAGAAACTAGTGCATGGAGCTCACTGACCCTCCTGGCAGAGGTGAGAGCAATAAGAAAAAGTACCTTCCAAGTGAGAAACTTGAAAGAGGCAGTAGCCAAGGGTTCAAATGGAGGCTTCATCAAGGCGGAAAGAACCACGTTCAGATCCCAGATCACCGGAGGTGCTTTGAGAGGTGGTTTCAGATTGAAAAGACCTCGCATGAATCTGGAGACCAGGGGATGAGCTGAAAGGAGTTTCCCCTGGACCGGCTCATGAAAGGCCGTAATGGCACTGAGATGAACTCTGATGGAAGTAGACTTGAGACCAGAAGTAGACAGAGAAAGCAGATAATCCAATAGAGGTTCCACTGCAAGAGACTTGGGGTCATGATGATGTAGGAGGCACCAAGAAGAAAACCTCGTCCACTTTTGATGGTAACATTGTAGAGTGGTTGGTTTCCTGGAGGCGTCCAGGATGGAGCGAACAGGCTGAGATAACAAAAGATCAGTTGAAGTCAGCCCGAGAGATACCAAGCTGTCAGGTGTAGAGACTGCAGGTTGGGATGGAGGAGGGTTTCCTGATCCTGTGTAAGCAGAGATGGAAACAGTGGAAGTAGAAATGGATCCCTGGAACTGAGTTGAAGTAGAAGGGAGAACCAATGCTGTCTGGGCCACCGTGGAGCAATCAGGATCATGGTGGCTCGTTCCCTCTTTAGTTTGAACAAAGTCCGAAGCATGAGAGGCAGAGGAGGGAAAGCATAAAGGAATAGATTGGACCAATCCAGAAGAAACGCATCCGCTGCCAGACGGTGAGGAGAGTAAAGTCTGGAGCAGAATTGGGGCAACTGATGATTGTGAGGAGCTGCAAAAAGGTCCACCTGAGGAGTGCCCCATTGTGCAAAGATGGACTGTAGAGTCGATGGGTCGAGAGTCCATTCGTGGGGTTGGAGAACTCTGCTGAGCTTGTCCGCTAAGAAGTTCTGTTCTCCCTGAATATAAATCGCTTTCAGGAATAAGCGGCGCGAGGACGCCCAAGACCAGATTCTCTGGGCTTCCTGGCATAAGAGGCGAGAGCCCGTTCCCCCTTGCTTGTTGATGTAGTACATAGCCACCTGGTTGTCTGTGCAAATTAGAAGGACTTGAGGAAATAGAAGGTGTTGGAAGGCCTTGAGGGCATAGAACATTGCCCTGAGTTCCAGGAAATTGATGTGATGCTTCTTTTCCTGAGGAGTCCAAAGGCCCTGAGTTTGGAACTCGTTCAGATGAGCTCCCCATGCATAAGGGGAGGCGTCGGTGGTGATGACCAGATGATGAGGAGGCAGATGGAACAGAAGGCCCCTGGAGAGATTTGAGGATATCAACCACCATTGCAGAGACTGACGAAGAGACGATGTCACAGATATGTGTCGTGAGCAAGAGTCTGTCGCTTGAGACCACTGGAGAGCCAGGGTCCATTGAGGAGTGCGCAGGTGAAGCCGTGCCAGGGGTGTGACATGAACTGTGGAGGCCATGTGACCCAAGAGAATCATCATCTGCTTTGCAGAAATGGAGTGCTGGGACAGCACCTGTTGACAGAGCGATTGGAGGTTGTGAAGACGGTTGTCCGGCAAGAAGGCTCTCATCTGGACCGTGTCCAGTACCGCTCCAATGAATTGAAGTCTCCGCGTAGGCAGAAGGTGAGACTTGGGTATATTGATTTCGAACCCCAGTAGTTGTAGAAAAAAGATGGTCTGGTTGGTGGCCAGAAGAACAGTCTGAGATGAAATGGCCTTGATTAACCAATCGTCCAGGTAGGGAAAAACCTGAAGGTGGTGGGAGCGTAGAAACGCTGCCACCACTACCAGACATTTTGTGAACACTCTTGGAGAGGAGGCAAGACCGAAGGGGAGCACTCTGTATTGGTAATGGCAGCGATTGATCATGAAGCGAAGGTACTGTCTGGAGGCCGGATGAATTGGAATGTGAGTGTAGGCCTCTTTGAGATCGAGAGAGCATAGCCAGTCGTTGTGATCGAGGAGAGGATAAAGCGTAGCTAGAGATAGCATCTTGAATTTTTCTTTGACCAAACATTTGTTGAGATCTCGCAGATCTAGAATAGGTCTGAGGTCTCCTGTTTTCTTGGGGACTAGAAAATACCGGGAGTAGAATCCTTGCCCTCTTTGGTCCAGAGGAACTTCCTCTATGGCGTTCAGAAGCAGGAGGGACTGAACCTCCTGACAAAGGAGGGCAGATTGAGGAGTGTGCAAAGCAGACTCTTTTGGTAGACTTTGGCCCGGAAGGGTGTGAAAGTTGAGAGAGTAGCCGTGGCGGATGATGTTGAGGACCCACTGGTCCGAAGTGATAACTTCCCACCGGCTGAGAAAGAAAGACAGTTGTCCTCCTATCGGTTGAGGGAGGAGAGGAGATGGTTGAACGCTGGCTATGCCCTCGAGTATCAAGTCAAAAGGGCTGAGTCGATTTTTGTGGAGGAGGCTGCTTAGCTGGTTGTTGCTGCTGAGGCCTAGGTGTTTGCCGCTGCTGTTGCCGCTGCCTCCTAGGTTGCTGAGTGGAAGGCTGCAAGGGGCGAGCCACAAAACGCCGCTGATAGGCCGTTTGCTGTCTGAATGGCCGTGAAGGTGGAGGTTTCTTCTTAGTCTTAAGAAGGGTATCCCAGCGGGTTTCATGAGCCGAGAGCTTCTGGGTCGTTGAGTCCATAGAATCTCCGAACAGCTCATCCCCTAAACATGGGGCATTAGCCAACCGGTCTTGATGATTAACATCAAGCTCAGAGACTCTGAGCCAAGCCAAACGGCGCATGGCTACAGACATGGCTGTTGCTCTAGAGGTAAGCTCAAAAGTGTCATATATAGACCTTACCATGAATTTTCTGAGCTGGAAAAGAGCTGAAGAGCACTGATGGAAAGCCTCACGATTCCCCACAGGAAGGTACTGCTCAAAGGAAGCCATGGTGGTAAGGAGATGCTTTAAATAAAACGAAAAATGAAAAGCATAGTTACCAGAACGATTAGCAAGCATCGCATTCTGGTAAAGTCGCTTACCGAATTTGTCCATGGCTTTACCCTCTCTGCCAGGAGGGACAGAGGCATAGACACTAGCTCCCAAGGACTTCTTGAGGGTGGATTCTACAAGAAGAGACTCATGAGAGAGTTGCGGTTTATCGAAACCAGGAATAGGGATTACTTTATAAAGGGAATCCAATTTGCGAGGGGCTCCCGGGACAGTAAGAGGAGTCTCCAGATTCTTGTAAAAGGTCTCCCTCAGGATGTCATGTAAAGGGAGTTTCAAAAATTCTTTTGGAGGCTGGTCAAAATCAAGAGCGTCCAGAAAAGCTTTGGACTTTTTAGACTCAGCCTCCAAAGGAATGGAAAGAGATTCACACATATCTCTTAAAAAAGAAGAGAAAGAGGTGGAATCAGGCTTGGAGGAAGTGTCCTGAAGTACAGGCTCGTCTTCCTCTGACAAACATTCTCCTTCTGACAGAAAAGGTTCTTCAGAATCGCCCCACAGATCAGGGTCTTGAATATGGGGACCACGGCTCCGAGACTCCGGAGTGGACGGGTCCAGGTGTCGGGACTTGTGTACCGACTTACCCGACCTCATCGACACGGTACCGGGAGATGTTATCGGTTGCACCGGAGCCGAAGTCTGTACCGATTGGTGAAGAGACTTGGGCTCCGGTGCGAGGACAGGCATCGATACCGATGAGGCCGAGTGTACCGGTACCGAAGGAGTGGATGGAGACAATATAGACTGTTCCACAATCGGTACCGGTTGCCCAGTGGAGACCGACACCGGAGGGCTCGGTGTCAGGAGAGCTGGAAGGAGTTGTTTAAGCTGTTCCCTCAGCTGCACCTGCAAGATGGCCGCAATGCGATCATCGAGGGAGGGCACCGGTACCGCTTTTTTCTTCTGCGGTACCTGCGGTGCCGCTCTACGCCCCGGAGATGAGGAGCCCGATGTCGAGGGACTCACCTCAATAGGGGCGGAGCGCTTCCGCTGGCGTCTCACGGTCGGCAGGACTGGACTCTCTGCACTGGAGACCGGAGGACGTTCCAGCGGGGAAGGCTTCTTAGCCGGCTTACCTGGATGTTGCGACGCCGACGCGGTATCGCGTGGCGTCGATGAGGTGGGTGCCGACGAAACAGGTACCGAAACCGGTGCCGAAGACACGGGGTCGGACATGTCGGTGCCGAAAAGCAGTCTCTGTTGGATTTCTCGATTTTTGAGAGTCCGCTTTTTCAAAGTGGCACAGCGGGTGCAGGTGGCGGCCTGATGTTCCGGACCCAGACACTGAAGGCACCAGTTGTGTGGGTCTGTAAGTGAAATAGGCCGTGCACACCGCTGGCACTTCTTGAACCCGGGCTGGGGGGGCATGAACGGAAAAACGGCTTCTGCCAAATCGAAGGCCGAGGCCTCGATGATGACAGTAGGCCCCGCCGGGGCAAATCAAGAAAACTCGACAAAAAAATAAGATTTTTTTTTTTTTTTTTTTACAAAAGAAAGAAAAAAGTAAGGGCAGAAAAAACCCGAAAAAGTTTACGCGAGCGGGAAGGCGAATGAAAAATACTTTCAACAGCCGTTGAAAATGCGACTTCTTAGCTCCGCGGAAACTAAGAAACTGAGGGACCGCGCGTCGGGGTCGGGCGGGAAGGCACTCGCGCATGCGCGGTGCGGTCTCTAGAACTTTCCAAGTTCTTAGAGTGCAATCACTCTAAAAGTGTCCGTACCGGGGCTCCGTCGGTGCCGTCACCCATCAGTCAAGAATATGCTGCCTGCTTGTCCTGGGATAACTATATATTATCCCCTAAGGAAAAAGAATAAACTTTACTCGTTATAATATTCAATTAATGGCCTCCACACCTCTTGAAATCTTTTAAAATACCCCCTCTGTATCGCAAGAAATCTTTCCATCTTATACATATGACAAACTGAGTTCCACCAAAAATTACAATTCAATCTAGAACAGTCTTTCCAATTAGTTGTTATCTGTTGAATTCCCACTCCCGTAAGAATCAACAATAATTTATTGTTTGCTGCAGATATTTGGCATTTGGCCCTCATACACATTCCAAAAATCACTGTGTCATAGGATAAAGCCACATGACTCTCCATCAACATATTAACTTGATCCCATATTGATATCCAAAATGCCTGAATACATGGACAATAAAATAAAAGATGGTCTAGAGTTCCAACTTCAATTTTACAATGCCAGCATCTATTAGACTTAGAGCAATCTAATTTTTGTAATCTAGTAGGGGTCCAGAATGCTCTATGCAACAAAAAGAACCATGTTTGCCTAATAAATGCTGACATCGTACCTTTAATTCTCCAAGACCAAATACGTGGCCATTGAGATGCATTAATCTGATGCTTAATCTCAATGCTCCAAATATCTCTTAATCCATTTTTAGGCTTCTTATTCAAATAATTAGATATAATTTTATACCACTTTGCGGCCTGGTGACCCAGAAAATCTGCCTGGAAACATAAGAATTCTAAGCTGTAATGATCATTTAAAGATTTCCATTCAGGGAACCCCACCTGAATAGCCTGCTTCAATTGCAACCACTTATAATTTTGTTTTTTATTCAGACCATATTTATGTTGCAATTGTGAAAATTCAAGCATCTTACCATTATCAATTACTTCCGTTAATGATCTTATACCTGCTTTAATCCAATCTTTCCAGACAACCTTAAACCCGCCTATTTGTATCTTGGAGTTTACCCAAATAGTCTGTTGTTTCGATTTTAAAATAGAATCAGTAGTTAATTTGTCTACAAACCTTAATGTTTTCCAAGTATCCATTAATACTCTATTGTCCTTACGTATTTTAGGCACTTTTATACCAAGCAAAAGATCAAGCCTAAGTGGAAAGATAAGTGATCTCTCCACCCTTAACCACTCTGGTAATTGTTCCAAAAGCTCTGGGAGGACCCAATACATACCTTGGCGCATGATATAGGCCTGATGATACCTATAAAAATTGGGAAAATTTACCCCACCCTCCTCAATTGGTCTTTGCAAAGACACTAAAGCCACTCTTGCAATTTTACCCAGCCAAATAAATTTAACCAGAATACTATTTAATTTTTTATAGAAAGACCCCTGAAAAAACACTGGTATCATTCCCAATTGATAGCAAACCACAGGCAAAATCATCATTTTAACAGTTTGTACTCTTCCCCACCAGGACAAATGTAAAGGATTCCATTGCTCACACAACTCTGTAACTTTTTGTAATAAAAATTTTTCATATTCCATCCTCTTTCCATATAAAAGGGAAAGAATCAAGTATACCTTTTGTACAATGCACATTTAAAGGTAAAATCTCTGATTTAGTCCAATTTATTTTGTATCCTGAGAATTTTCCAAATGTATCT
Source organism: Geotrypetes seraphini (assembly GCF_902459505.1). Taxonomy (NCBI): domain Eukaryota; kingdom Metazoa; phylum Chordata; class Amphibia; order Gymnophiona; family Dermophiidae; genus Geotrypetes; species Geotrypetes seraphini. The sequence continues at coordinate 70,170,164 of NC_047091.1, read as the reverse complement.
ATGACCTTCAGTAGATATGGGATTGTTGTTTCCGGATTCCTCAAATGAAGCAAGATGTCATCTGCATAAGCAGATACTTTATATTCCACTCCAGCACATGGAATACCCTGTATGTCCTTTGCCTGTCGAATAGCTAATAATAAGGGTTCAAGAACTATATCAAAGAGCAAAGGAGATAATGGACAACCTTGTCTAACTCCCCTCTGCAACTTAAAAGCATCCGAAAAATTATTATTTATATATAAGCGAGCAGTTGGGGAGCTGTACAATGCTTGTAACATTTGTATAAATCCGGATCCAATACCAAACCATTCCATAGCTTGATACATGAAACTCCATTCTACACGATCAAAAGCCTTCTCAGCATCTAGTGAAACCGAAAAAGCCGGATCATTAATTTATTTTGTTAAATAATACATCTGAAATGCCAGTCTAGTATTATTAGAAGAGTGTCTTTGAGCAACAAATCCAGTTTGATTCATTCCTATTATATGCGGAAGAGCTTTAGCCAATCTTAATGCTAAAATCTTAGCTAATAATTTACCATCTACATTTATTAAAGATATAGGCCTGTAGTTTGAAACCAATGTTGGATCTTTATTTGGCTTTGGCAAAACAATAGTTAAAGATTCTGCCATAGTGCCTGATATACAACCTTTATTCAGTTGATCCTGATATAATTTTAATAAATACGGTAATAGGGAAATTTGAAATTCTTTATAAAACTCTACTGTAAATCCATCTCCACCTGGAGCGGTCCCAACTCTAAGGGATTTCAATGCCATTTGTAACTCTTTTAATGATATAGGTTTATCTAAACTTCTTTTTATATGATCAGGAACCTTAGGACCTTCAACTAAACTCAAAAAATCCATCCCATCTTTCTCTTTATTTAAATAAGACTCCGAAGAATACAATGACTTATAATATTTTAAAAATTGTTTTAATATATTTCCAATTTGAGAATGAGAATTTCCTAACTCATCTTTAATTATGCTTATTTTCTCCTTCCTTTTCTTTTAAATAATTTGCCAATAATCTTCCAGCCTTATTCGCACTACCATAATACACCACCTGCTGAGCAAAAATATCTTTCCTTACTAACCCAGAGGAAATTTCATTATATTCACATTTTTTTTAAACAATATTTGAAATGTCTCTTGTTCCCATTTATTAACCAATTTTAATTCCAAATTCTTAATTTCTTTTTCCAAATTCACATATTGTTTTCTTAACAGTTTCTTTTTATATGCAGAATATGATATAATTTGTCCTCTCATAGTTGCTTTGAAAGCATCCCATAAAATTCCAATCGAAATTTCCTCTAAATCATTAAGTCTAAAATATTAATTTATTTTATTTTGAAATTCTGTGCAAAATTTAGAATCAGCAAGCAATGTATTATCAAACCTCCATACAGGTTTGGAATTATCTGGATCTACTAAGTTAACTTCTATCCATATACCACCATGATCAGATATTACTATTGGTTCTATGTCAGCTTTTATAACTTGCTGTACCATCTGATCTGAAACAAAAATATAATCAATTCTTGAGAACGATTGATGAACATGTGAACAAAATGTAAATTCCCGATCATTAAAATGAAGAATATGCCATATATCTTTTAAATTACATACTTGTACCAAATTATCTAATCCCATTGATTTCATTATTCTACTAGGCTTTTTATCCATTATTGGATCTATAACAGCATTGAAATCCCCAGCCACCACTAAATTAGTAGTAGCCAGTGGTAAAACTAATTGTTGTAGAGATTTAAAGAATTCACTTTGATTCGAATTAGGTGCATATATATTTAGTAACGCCATTGTATTACTGCCCATGCTCATGTCAACAAGTAACCACCTTCCTTGAGGATCTGCCTTAACCATATTAAATGTTGCTGGACATTTTTTATTAATCAATATTGCAACTCCTGCCTTCTTTTTTACCGCTGGTGCAAATAAACATTGTTTTATCCACTTATCTGTCAGCTTCATAGACTCTGTTCCAGACAAATGTGTCTCTTGCAAGAAACATATATCTATATTTTGTTGTTTAATATATTCCAATACCTTTTTCCTTTTTATAGGGTGATTAAGGCCATTTACATTCAAAGAAAAAATTTTAAAACCCATTTTACAAATAAAATATAAAATACATATATAATCCACTCAAACATAAAATATACATTTTTTCTTTTTCCTTAAACCAATATATGAGTCTCCCCCCCCTCCCCTCTTTCCCCATCCCCCCCTATTCCCATCCCCCACGCTCCCCTCCCCTAACACAAATGCAAACTTCGAAACGCACATATTACTGAGCAAAAGATAAACTCCCCACAGGCAATAACATACTCATTTTTCTTTCTCTAATCTTTCAAACAACCAACACTAAATTCTCCTGCAGTCAATCCATTCTTCAATACCCTAAATACCCATATTTACTATAATTCTTTATTATATACTTCCCCCCTCATTCAAATTTCCAAACATTCTTCCATCCTATACCTCTAATATATTTATAAAAGGATATACCCAATATTCCGGAAACCATTTCTTACAATATATACTCCCACAAGATTAATATTATTATTTTATTTTATTTTTTTTTTTTTTTGTCTAACCTAAGTTTCTCCCAACTTCAATGGAACATACATCACTCCATCCTATAATATTCATTTTTTTTAATTTTTTTTTTAACCTTACCTCAAAAGAAGGATCAAACATTTCAACCAAGCAGACCTCATATTTTTTAAAACTCTCATTAATTTTCATTGCATCTTCAATCTATTACAGTCTATTCTCCATTCTGCACAACTGTAACACTTGTACATCTTCAACCTGCTGTTTCAGTCTCTTATTCCATCTTCTTGCAGATTGCTATTTCATCTTTCTCCAATAAAGTATTTTTGCAACATCATCCTTATATCTCAGTCAATTTCAGATGCAAATTGTAAATCTAAATAATGCTCAAGTCATATCCATCAGTCCATCTTCACATCTTCTTCTCTTTACATCAATAGTCTTTTGTATTTTTCATCTTATTATATTCTAAGTTCCCACATTTCTCCAATGCAGCATTTATGTGTCCTCATATTATTATCTCAGTCACGCTCAAATGCAAATTATAAATTCACATTAAGAAACCATCCAAATCTTATAATTGTTCCTCATATTTTCTTCACTTCCTATATGCTCCATCCCTCTTCTTACCTTGTCAAAATCTTCTTTTCTTCTTGTCTCTTTAAAATTTTTCATTTCTATTCTTTAAATCTTGTTTGAAATGTTGATCCCCCTTAAATCTAACTGCAACAATTTTCTAGAAAATATTTTTCTCCTTTTCTATTTTTTTTTTCCACTTTTTCCTTCTTTATAAAATATCTTTCAATTTTCACTCAAAAATATAAACCAAAAATAATCTAAGTATATTATTTATTACATTTTCTAAATACTTTCATGAAACCATAGGCAAATTATATTGATCTAGAAATTCTTGTAATTTGCCTGCTTCTTCAAAATTATAAGTTTTATTCTCATAAGTTACCCTCATAATAGCAGGGTATATCAATCCATATCTTGCTCCCATTGCTCTCAGTTTAGGTCTTAAATCCAAAAGCTGTTTTCTTTTGTAGGCTGTAGCTTTGCAAAGTCAGGTACTATAAAGATCTTAGAATCCTGGCATTTAAGATCCTTATTTGTTTTAGCCAGCTTTATAATCTCTACCACCTGCTGATGTCTTAGCAAGTTTCAAGTTTCAAGTTTATTAGCATTTGATTGATCGCTTATTACAAGCTAAGCGATGAACAATTTATTTAAAATAAATAGAATTTTCAAAGTACAACAATAAGTTGGGTTCAGATACAAACAGACAAAACAGACTGACATGATACATAAGGAGGAAAAAAAAAGGGAGGGAATAGTTACAATATTTAATCTTTTTCATAATCTAAAGAAAGGAAGAAGAGGGGGCAGGAAAAAACATGCGGAAAGGGAGTGTGAAAATTGGATAAAAAGTAATTTTAAAAATAGAAAGTTAAATATAATGCATTTTTAAACGTTAAAAGTGTCTTTAAATAAAAAAGTTTTTAAAATGGTTTTGAATTTATTAAGATCTTTAACTTCTCTTATATATAGTGGTAGATTATTCCAGGTTTGGGGGGCCATTACAGAAAATATGTCATATCGTCTGGTGCCAATTATCTTCAAGAATGGAATCATTAATTGTCCTTGCGATTGTGTTGCATTGTAGGGAATAAGTAACCTATCTATGAATTGTGGTTCATGCGTAGTTAATGTTTTAAATACTAATAGGGAAATTTTGTAAATTATACGTTGGTTGATAGGCAGCCAGTGTGAATCAATAAGGAAAGGAGCGACATGATCAAATTTTTTTCCGTTATGAATAATTTTAACTGCGGTGTTTTGTATTATTTGTAGTCGTTTCTTTTCCTTTTGGGTAATATTCAGCAATAGTGAATTACAATAGTCGAGCTTAGCAATCACTAAAGAATGAATTAAAATATTTAAAGATTTGGGTTCCAAGAATTTCGACACAGATCGAATCATGCGCAAGCGATAAAAACAACTTTTGACAATATTACTGATATGATCGTGGTATGTAAAATTTTGATCAATTGTGACTCCGAGTATTTTTAATGATGATACAAGCTCTATGGGGATATTGTCAATGGAAAATGGGGTTGTTGGCGTTAATCCCGATTTGATAGGAAAAAGTAATGCTTTGGTCTTAATTATGTTTAGAGCTAATCTGTTTTGAAAAAGCCAGTTTTTGATTTTTGAAAGTTTTTGATTGATTAAATGTATTTCAGTTGAATTTTCAGGATTGAGGGGGGTGGATCAATTGAATATCATCCGCGTAGGCGAATGTAGTAAAGCCTAAGGACTGAGCTAGACTTAGTAGAGGAGAAAGAAAGATATTAAAAAGTAAAGGAGACAAAATAGATCCTTGAGGGATACCAAAGTCATGTGAAAAAGAATTAGAGACTGAGTTATTGAAATGAACTATAGATGATCGATTAGATAGAAACGAAGTGAACCATTCTAAAGTTAGATCACATACCCCTATAGTTTTTAGTCTGTTTAGGAGTAGTGAATGATCAATGGTATCAAATGCAGCAGAGAGATCGAGAGAAAAAAGTATGACAGAGTTGTGATGGTTCAAATGATAATTAATGTTGGTTGTTAACCCAATTAATGAATATTCTGTGTTATGATTTTTTCTGAAACCTGTTTGGTTGGGATGTAAAACGTTAGTAGATTCTACAAAATCGGATAGTTGATTAAACACTACTCTTTCAACTATTTTTCCCATAAATGGGATATTGGCAATAGGACGGTAGTTCATAGGGTCGTCAGAGTTTATTTTGCGGTCCTTTATTGAAGGATGAATGATTGCTGTTTTCCATATGGTGGGGAAAGTGCCTGATTTGAGACTTTTCAGTATTAAGGAATGTATAAATGGGCCAAAACAAGAAAAATGTTTTTTTAATATAAAAGGAGATATGATTTCCGATGAAGAGCCTTTTAAATTGATTTTTTGGATAATGTCTTTAATTTCTGTTAAAGAAGGATAGTTAAAAGTAGAACATTTAGAATAAGGAAATTGATGGTCATTTGTAGCGTCTGTTGAAATAACAGGAGAAGGTGATTGAAAAATTTTTCGAATAGTTTTAATTTTATCACAGAAAGTATTAGCTAAGTCTTGTGCTGTCAAATTTAATTGATTGATATCTTTTTGTAAATTGGGAGTAATGGATTTTAAAATAGAATAGAGTATTGATGGATTTTTGGCTTTTATAAAGATTAGTGGACGGGGACCCTTCTGACTATTTGATCTTTTCATCGGTATCCGATGTGCTCTTTCTATCTCCAAAGGAAAAGAACTTTTAAATGGCAAGATCTTTGGGATAAAATTAGTCACAAATTGAATAGGATCATTCTGCTCAATCTCCTCAGGTATCCCAATCAGACGCAAATTATTCCTTCTTTCACGATTTGATAAGTCTTCAAAATCCTTTTTCAACGCCTCTATTTCTCTGTGATCTTTTTTACACACCAGCATCTCTGCCTCAGATTTCTCAGCATGCTTTTCTAACTGCTCAATTTTGAAGTCAACTGCCCGCATTCTATTTGTCAGACTCTCTATTTCCTCCTTCACAACTTTTATATTTTTAGCGTTATCACTTACTATTTCTTTAATTTTCTGAAGTTCATTCATCAAATCACTGTTATCAATTTCTTCCTGAGGCAACGGGACCGCTGTCGGGGATACCGAATCCATTTTTGTTCTTTTTTTACTTCCTGCTCCTGAATTCACCGGATTACTTTTACTAGTTTTACCCGAAGCCATTTCTTACTTCAATTCTCTCTTTTCCTTCACTTTTCACTGCCAAAATCTTAATAAAATTTGCCTGTCACAACAGAGCTAATCCTCTACCCAGCCATCTTCGTGCGCTGCAAAGTTCTAGAATCTACAGACTGAGCTTTTAATATCACCAAAAGATAAGCTGACCCAATCATTTCTTCCAACAGAGAAATAGCTTTATAAGCAGCCTGATTTTTCTTATTGTTACCATAACGAACAAGCACTTTGTCAGATCTGTGAAACTCATTTGTGACTTAAGAGTACTTGTGAGAGATTTTAAACATCTGATAGACAAAGAAAATAAGAATTGCCGCTGCTGGGTCAGACCAGTGGTCCATTGTGCCCAGCAGTCTGCTTCTGCGGCGGCCCTGGGTCAAAGACCAGTGCCCCAAGACCAGTCCTACCTGCGTACATTCCGGTTCAGCAGTAACTTGTCTAATTTTAACTTGAATCCATGGAGGGTATTTTCCCCTATAACAGCCTCCGGAAGAGCGTTCCAGTTTTCCACCATTCTCTGGGTGAAGAAGAACTTCCTTATGTTTGTACGGAATCTATCCCCTTTTAACTTCTGAGAGTGCCTTCTCGTTCTCCCTACCTTGGAGAAGGTGAACAAGATGTCTTTATCTACTAAGTCTATTCCCTTCAGTATCTGAACCCCATATTCGGGAAACTTAATGAATAGATCTCTGTAAGAGAGAGCTTTAAGTTCGGAAACTCTTCTAGCTGAAAAAATTGCCACCAAAAATAGTCTTTAACATAAGGTCTTTGAGAGTGGTTTCAAAAGGCTCTCGCAGAAGGCATTTAAGCACAAGGTTTTGTACACTGCTTAGACAACCTTTTTAAGCGGTATATCAAAATTTAAATAAAACTTGAAAACTTGATTCCAGTTTGGGCAAATCAGTCAAAGAGGAGGACGTACCGGTACTCTTTAGACTCCTTTGAGAAAAATCACACCTGGATGAGCCACTAAAGAAAAGTTCTCCAAATGACCCCTAAAACAAAGCAAAGCTACTACCTGAACTTTCAAGGAAAAAAAGGCATGGGAGTTCTTTACCACAGAACAGCACAGAATACTGCAGTCTACTTCTAACAGGACTTCTGCTGAACTGCCTCTCCTACCTCCAATCTGTACAAAACTCTACTGCACAACTTATCTTCTGCCAACCTCGCTACACTCACCTCACCCCCAACTCAAAGCACTTCACTGGCTCCCTATCCGTCTTCACATATAGTTCAAACTCCAACTACTAACCTACAAGTAGCTTTGTTCTGGAGCCCCTCTTCTTATACACCTCCCCGAGAACTCCGTTCCTCATACAAATCGGTTTTATCTGTACCCTTCTTCTCCACTTCCAATTCCAGACCATTCCTTTCAGCTTGCTGCCCTGTTTGCCTGGAATAAACTACCTGAGCCCATCCACCACATTCCTTCCCTTATTCAAAGGTAGACTCAAAGCCCACCTTTTTTGAGACAGCCTTCAACGCGTAACCCTACTCCCTTCTACTCACCATCCTAGCCAGCAGTTTAACCATCTCCTCTAACTGTAACTCCTACCCTAGCATCCTGTTTGTTTGTCTTAATTGTTTAGCTTGTAAGCTCATTTGAGCAGGGACTGCCTCCTTTGTGACAGCGTTGCATATGTCTGGTAGCGCTCTAGAAATAGGTCTATAATTTGCCTGTGAAGCTTCTGTTTGCGTGCCTCTGGAAGAAAGACTTGGCCTTCTGCCATGCTGAACAAGACCCCCAGATATTCCAGGGACTGTGTTGGAACAAGTTGGCTCTTTCAAAAGTTCACAATCCATTCTAGGCTCTGTAATGCCTCCACAACTGCCGCTACCACCTTCTGTCCTGTTTGGAATGGGGCTCTGAAGAGCCAATCGTCCAAGTATGGGTGCACTTGCCAAACCACTCTGCAGAGATGAGCGGCCACCATCACCATAACCTTGGAAAAAGTTCAGGGTGCTGTTGCCAGGCCAAAGTGAAGCGCAGAGAATTGATAGCGATTCTCCAACATATGGAATCTCAGGAACTCTCTGTGTTCCAGAAAGATTGGGATGTGCAGGAAATCTGTCAAATCTAGGGTGGCCAGAAACTCTCCTGCTCCACTGCTGCAATGATGAACTGAACAGTCTCCATCTGGAACCAAGGACTCTTAGGGACACATTGATATGTTTGATATCCAAGATGGGCCTCCACTCTTTTGAGCCTTTCTTGGACACAACAAAGTATATGGATGCAGGGACTGTTCTATAGTTTAAATATCCAGCAGCTTTCATAACGTTGCCTGGACCTTTTCTGTATTCTCTGGCCAGCCTATTAGCGAATCCACAAACCAGTTAGAGGGAGTATGCAAACTCTATCTTATAACCCTCTCTGATCATCTCCAGGATCCATAGATTGGACATTGTTCCCAGGCCTCCAGGTAGTCTAAGAGCCAACCTCCAAAAGGAACAGCTTGAGAGCTGGCATTAGTGAGGCTTTTTGGGTGCCACTGTGGAGCAGGAACCTGATCCTCCCGTGCCTGTAGAATTTCTGTCTGGAACCATGAAAGGCTCTCTGGGTAGAAGCTCCTGTTGAGTACAGGCGAGAGTGGCAGGACCCACAAAAGGACACCCCGCTCTGGCCTCTAGCTGCTCGGAGTCTGCTACCTGGTAAAGATCTTGGTCTGTGATCTTGTACACTGGCTATGAGATCATCTAGGCCAGGGTAGTCAAAGTCCCTCCTCGAGGGCCGCAATCCAGTTGGGTTTTCAGGATTTCCCCAATGAATATGCATTGAAATCAGTGCATGCAAATAGATTTTATGCATATTCATTTGGGAAATCCTGAAAACTCAACTGGATTGTGGTCCTCAAGGAGGGACTTTGACACTCCTGATCTAGGCCCTTGGAAAACAGCATCTGTCCCTTGAACGGGAGCCTGCTCAGCATTGCTTTAAGGTCAAATCACCCACCCATTGCCTGATCCAAACATATGACAGGTGGAGATTGAAAATGCTAAGACTTTCCCCTGACTCTGATGATATCATAGAGTGCATCCACTACATAGTCTATTGCAGCTAACACAAGCTGTGGCAGGGGCTCAGACTTCGTCAGGTTCTGATTTCATAGCCTGGCATGACAGGCACATGCCACAAAGGAGGCCAAGGCTGCAGTCTTAATTCATAATGCTAGAGCCTCAAACTGCTTCCTGAGGACCATATCCACTGTGCAGTCCTGTAGATCCTTTAAGACCATGCCTTCCTCACTGGGTAGGGAAGTGTGTTTGGTCACTTGGTCAACCAGGGAATCTACCTTTGGCAGAGCAAACATTTGCTGGAATTCCTGATCCACGGGATACAATTTAGCCTTGATTTTAGCCACCCTCAGGGAGCCCTTGGGGGGTCTCCAAGAGCTCTGTGACTAGGATTCTCATGTCCGGATGCCACAAAAAACCCCCAAAAAAACAAAAGACATGGATTGAGCCTGGACCCACTCAGAAGAGCTCACTTGGAGGACGAGGTTTGCGAAGGATCTATCTTTAGTATATTGGTAAGTAGCACATTAGGAAAAATTAATTGCTAGAAAGGGCCATCATCTATGGCCAGTGGACAACCTTAGATGCTGAAAAGTAAAAGGTTTGCTTGAATACAATGTTCTGACAGAATATTATCAAGCTCATTAATGATAGTACCTGTGATATAGTGTCCAGAAAGAGGTGTTTTTGGTACCAAAACGCTGCCACTTCGGCCATCTTGGTTTTTCCAATTTTTTTTATGAGAACATGATCTTTCAGTTGGCTCTGTATGTTTACTAATAAGAATATGCTTTTTATTCAGTGGATTTTTATATATGTTCAATTCATTATTAATGTATTTACATTGTGTAAAATGCAATCTTTATCATTTTTCTAAATGTATAAACTTATACAGACGCAAGCTACTTGCCAAAACATGGGCTGTGTCTTGTCATGAGAATATAGATCATCTTGGTCCTTGTTCTTCAGGCCGATTGTGGGGTTTTTTTTTTTTAGTTGTAAAATACTTTTGGCCATGATGAGATGTCAACAAGATGACTACCCTATTCTGGTAGTGAGAAATTTCAAAGGGGTATGGGCGTTGTCTGGACAGGCTGAAAATTTGTGTGTGCTCCCATGCTTACAAACGGAGAATAGATGTTCTGTACATTTAACCAAAATGTCACCATCAGGTTTTGAATCAGCTCAGCAGCATACACAGATTTTTTTTAAGTGTTTATTTTGGCCAGAGCTTTACAGGAGGATTAAAGGAATAACTCTCCTTAATCCTCCATCTTTAAAAAATGTCCACCTCTAAATGTTAGCAAAGTAAAACTTGATGTTTTGCTAGTTAACTGGTGAACCTTATAACTATGGAAGTTGCAAAACTGCTGCTTCCATATATGTACCGGCACGTCTATGGGCATGCTGCAGAGTTGATGCCACTTTTTTTGTACATGTTCATATTTGCATAATGGCTGCACTGGCTGTATTCAACCAAAAATGACTCAGATAATATGTGAAAACACTTTCACTGTAAATGATGCAAAATATCAAGTGTTACACTCTCAGAACAGTACAGGCTTTGTAGCAATTTGAAAAAGCCTCAGACAAGGGCCCTCCTACCTCCACTTAACATTGCACTCATTCTGCACTTTATCACGTTTTGGAATACCTTTTAACTTTTTTATTGTCAGTCTGTTCAGCAAATCACGTTATTGCAACAGCGTCTTAGTATTGACGAGTTGCCACTTCCGGGTATGACGTCATTATACCGGGAGTGTTCGAATTCAGCGCGAGTCCTGAGGAGCCATCTTTGGATGCAGGAGACGCGTTCAGTGTTCCATTTAAAAGGTATGTCTTGTTGGTTTTTACTTAAGCTTTTGAAGATGTTGATTGGAATACCAAATAATATTTTTAATTATATGTTTTTCTTGGTTCCAGTCTGATCGGACGTGTTACACCCTGAGGCAGCAGACTTGTGAAACGCTGGCCACCGTTGGTGTACCGATTAGCTGAAGATAAGTTGAAAAGATTTTTCTCCTATCTTTTTACGTCTTCTATAAGAGCTTTTTTCAAACTTAACGAAGGTTTTATGCCAATGAGGTGACTGCTCAACCACCTTTGAAACCACATTTATGGAGGAGAGAAGGCACTTGTCTGAGGCTTTTACCTTCTTTTTCTAACTGCTACAAAGCCTGTACTGTTCTGATAGTGTACCACTTGATATTTTACATCATTTACAGTGAAAGTGTTTTCACATATGCACTGGCTGTATTTCCAGCAAATACACATGCACTGCTGCATATTCTTCTATGTATTTTATAAAATGCATCACATTCAGTAGAAACTCTTGTGAAATACAGACGGAACAGATTGACTCAGTCAGGATGGATCAATTATGATCTCACTGAGCTGTGTAAAATGGGCCTTGGCATGTGACTGAAAATTTGCATAAAGAGAAATGACTAAAAGGCATCTGTTTATCTTAATGTTCTAGAGCTACTTTTGTGTTGTTTTGGGGCACTAGAAGTATATACCTTTATGGTACAGAACTATTTTCTCAGATTCCAGGCAGAGGTAGCCAAGGTCCTCCTGACCCTTGTGTTTGGAGACGCTGAAAATTGTTCCACTGTGCACATCTAAGACAATTTCTCCATGGGAGCCGTCTAGTCTCTTGCCATTTTCGCCCTGAAGAAATGAAAATGATAGACCTCAGCTGACAATGATCTGCAAGGATGCGCCCGATCTCCCACCAAAGTGCACCGGGTAATTCACCTTGGCTTCACAAAGTGCTGTGAGACGTCCCTTCCCAATGTTCACCACAGCACAGAAAAAGCTCTGAGCTTGCTGGCAGCGCTGCGCTGCCTTCTTTCGTGCCGCTGCCTCATCCGTGGAATAAAAGTGTGAATCGTCATCCTCAGAGTCAGAGTCTACAGAAGGACAAAAAAAAAAAATCATGATGTGGAAGTGGGAAGGAGTAGATACAAATATTAAATGCTTTAAATGTTTATATCATTTTATGGTACTTGTTGAACATTGCTTTGAATCAGATTGCAATATCAAGAAACACATTAAAGAATGGGTGTCAGAGGCAGAAGGGGAGGGGGAGGGGCAGGGATCAGAAACACATTAAAGAAGGTTTTGTAGGAGCCAGTCCTACCTAAGCAACCAAAAATCACTAGCTTTCAGTTCTGAACATGGATTTGTATTTGAGATTTAGTTACTCACCTTTCAAAACCAAAGTTCAATGTGAATTACAAGTTCAGGTAGACAAGGGTAGTTACTCACCTATAACAAGTGTTCTCCTAGGACAACAGGATGAATATTCTTACTGCTGGGTGATGTCAGCAAATGGAGCCCAGAGTGATAAGCGCTCCCCAGTTTTCTTTCTAGAAAGATTTGGGAGCATCCCATCATGCATCTTTCCACCCACCGTCGTCATGTGGAACCAGCTCAGTCTAACATAACAGCTGATAGAATTAAACTTCAAAGGGAAGGGGGCAAGGAAATGATAATATATTTATTCTGTTAGCCCCAGAGAACACCTGCTACAGGCGAGTTCCTTCATATTCTCCAAAAACAAGCAGTATGAGGATATTCTTACTGTTGGGATTCCCCTGCCTTAAATACAAGTTTCATTTAAAATTTGATATACCGCTTAAAAAAATTGTCTAAGCGGTGTACAAGGTCATAACTATTCAAGGGGGGAACACACTAAAATAATAAGATATAAATTGACATATTGAAACAAAAGGGATAGGGGGAGAAGTACAATTTTAAATAGGAGAGAGAGACGGAAAAGGTCAGCACAGAAGAAGAGGGATATGCTCTTCCTTCTTCCTACGGTCAGGCGTCTACTTATAATATGCGTCCTTTAAAAGGAAGGTCTTTAGGTTAGTTTTAAATGTGTCCATAGGCATTTCCTCCTGGAGATGTGAGGGCAAGAGAAAATCTTCTTTCTGGTGGTATCGTAGATAGAGCCAAGGCCTGCAAGCCAATTAACAATAATGAACAGCAGAAACATATATTTGTTTTCTATTTTTTGACAGCCTGGAACAAAAAACAAATGGATGTAAGAGCGGACTTGGATTCTATACCCCAAATAAATTCTGAGGGTAATATGAACAAACTAGCTATTGCACTGGGAATCTTGTTCTAGACAGTGACGAGAGGTAAAGCTGTGGAACAGAGACCATGTTGCAGTTCTGTAGATTTCTTCAATAGCGGTTGACCTCAAGTGTGCTACTGACACAACCAAGGCTCTGACATTATGTGCAGTGACATTACCTTCCAGAATCAACATAGCCCAGCATAGGTGAAGGTAATGCAGACTCTGAACCACTGCAAAAGAGTGGATTAGCCAATAGCAGCCCCCCCAAACTGTTGGGCTCAACAGAAGCAAAAAGCTGGCCGGACTGTCTAGGTCTTTATTCTGCTCCAGACTGAAGGCCAAGACTCTCTTGCAATCCAGAGCATACAGTGCACTTTCACGTTGATGGTCAAATGGTCTGGGGAAAAATGTTGGCAGAACAATTGATGGGTTAAGCTGTACCTCCAACACCACTTTAGGAGCTCAGTTGTAGTCACATCCTTTGAAGTCATCAGGGTAGTATCAGTGACTTGGCCCCAGCTCAATGGAGGCTGTTGTGCCACATCCTGTTCCTAGGAAAGTAAATGGTCCTCATATCGGGGGCATGATTTTGATGCCTCAGTACTCTTGATGCTGCGCATTGAAGAGGACTGATGGTGATGCATGGCATTGGATTCCCTCAGTGTTGACGAGGACGACCATAAATCCTTTGCCCTTGGGAGAGGATCAAAAGATGCCCAGTATCCTATACAGCTCCTGAAGCCACAGAGACTGATACCTCTGACGTCAAAGTCAATGGACTGGACTTATTGGCACGACTGCTTTTCATGACCTTTAACACCTCTGCTTAACATCTATTAACAAAGTTTACAAGAGGAATGATTATGAATGGACTTCAGGCACTGATTATGGCGTCTATAAGGGATAAGGTTCTGCTGACCCAGGTGCATTTGTTTAAAATTACTGAAGGCTTCTGGAACATGGTAGGAAAAAAACCCCCAAAACCCCCCAAAAAGTCGCCAAGGTGAAATCAAACGGCTCAATGGTGAAAAGGTTTCCGACAGGATGTCTGATGACTAAAAAGACCTGGTGGGCTGTGGAAAACAAAGAAAACTTGGACGTACTGAAGAAACCCGACTAAATATTAAAAAAGGGGAAGGGGAGAGGAACAAGAACAATGGCCCTTTGTAAGCAGTTACACACAAAGAAAAACAAACACTGCAAACTGTGATGAAGGAACACACAAGATGTGAGCTGTGTGGGAGAAAGGTGAAGAGTGGCCACACTGCTCTGTGGAGCAGGAAAATATGAGTAAGATGCTCTGAAACGCTTCTAAAAAGAACACTGGGCAGTGCTTACCACACTGTTGGATGATGCCACCCAACAGTAACAATATCCTCATCCTGCTTATCTTCAGATAGATAAAGTTATTTTCCTGTCAAAGTGCACTTACAGTACAATCTAAGTTGTACCTGAGACAATGGAGGGGGAAGTGACTTTCTCAAAGTCAGTGGTGTAGCAGCCAATTTAGGGTTGGTCTCTCTCTTTTCCTCCTTTACTACTATATTCTCATAGTTTAGAGATTCCATATAGAGCAGTGGTCTCAAACTCAAACCCTTTGCAGGGCCACATTTTGGATTTGTAGGTACTTGGAGGGCCTCAGAAAAAATAGTTAATGTCTTATTAAATGACAATTTTACATGAGGTAAAACGCTTTATAGTTTATAAATCTTTCCTTTTGGCTAAGACTTAATAATAATATTGCCATTTATAGCTAAAGAGACATATGATCAAGAAACTGTTTTATTTTACTTTTGTGATTATGATAAACATACCCAGGGCTTCAAAATAGTACCTAACTAACTAACTACTATTACTTATTATCATTTCTATAATGCTGCTAGACATACACAGCACAGTACATTAAACATTCAAAAGTCAGTCCCTGCTCAGTAGAGCTTACAATCTAATCAGACAAACAGGACAATATGACTAAGTACTTAATGTTTCATTAAATAGAGTTTTTAAGTAGAATTAAAAATGCTCAAGTACTTAAAAATTCTGATTTAGTGAAACATTAAGTAGAAACAAATAAAATGTTCATTTTTTTGCTTTTAAATAAAGTAACTAATAGCAATTCATTTTCTTCCTTGGAAGAATAATTTTAAAATGTAAACAACATAATACCACAAGTTTAGTTAAATCAACATCTACAGCAAATTATGGTTTAATATTTTAATCCTTGCTATAAATTGACAAGTTCTTATTTATTTGTTTGAACAGAGACATGCAAAGTCTAGGTGCTCCCTTCCCACCCCCACAGCCCATGCAGCCTCTCTCTTTTCTTTTCCTCCTTCCCTCCCCAAACTCGTGCAACCTCTCACATTCCCTCCCTCCCTTCCCACCCACCCCCAGCCCATGCAGCTTCTCTTTCCTTCCCTTCCCAACCCCCCAGCCCGTGCAGCCTCATTTTTCTGGCTGCCGTCAGTGGGTCCTACACACTGTTGGCGGTTGACCCAGAAGCCTTCCTTCTAACATGTAATGAAAAAAGCATCAGAGGGAAGGCTTCTGGGCCAGCTGCCGGCAACATCGGTCTGTAGCTGTTGGGTGGACAGACCTGAGCCTAAACTGGGTGGGCCAAACCCGTCTAGGCCCGCCTGTGGCTATGCCCCTGCCCAAAGTCATAACGCATGTCATTGGGAGAAGCATCATTTGAACCCTGGGTTTCCTGGTTTTCAGCATCCTGCTCTAGCAACTAGGCTATCCTTCATTCACCAACAACACATCTAGCAACTTAGATTGTGAGCCCACCAGGGACAGAAGAAGTACTTGCAAAGAATGTGTACAGTGCTGTGTATGTCTAGTAGCACTATAGAAATGATTAGTAGTAGTAGCAGCAGCAGCATGCCCACAGCTGATGGCCTTGTGGCCTGCCTCCCCATCTCTTCTCTGTACAAAGCTCCAAGGTCCGCCCTCGCTTACCTAGCTTAAAGGCAGACTTGCACATCTGGAAATTCTCCTGCTGGTAAGTGGATCCAAACATTTTGCCAGGGAAGAAGGTGCTGACTGGCACAGTGCCAGAGAAAGAGACAGTGCTGCCAGAGAAAGGGTCAGCAGGCTCCCACATCAAGAGGTCATTGTTTATCCTATAAGAAGAAAGACAGTGTCAGAGAGCAGGAGGAGCTATACACTAGTAAAGGTGGGTGGTACTGGCGATAGTGCATGTGTACTGGAGCTGCAGGGGGTTTTACATTCCAAGAGTGAAGTACACTGTTGGGGGAAGGCTGTGTATTGGTGTAGTTGGGAGTAATAAAGACAGTAGTATAGTACACTGGCACAGGGGCTGGCAAAGCCAGCCCTGCTAGGCATCCAGGGAGGCAAAGTTGAGGGGGAAAGAGCAGTGGTGCACTGTGACTGGCAGAATAGTAACAACATGCAAAAGTCACAGTCAGCACGGTGATGGGCCAATGAGCAACTACATGTACTCAAGGCCTACTATATTGCACCCTTCTGACAAAGGTTTGTGCTCTACTAGGCAGGAAACAGCAGGCTTTGAGCACAGGCACATGCTCAATGGCCCAATGCTATGGGCACTACTTTTGAAGCTGCATGATGGCTGGGTGGAAGCAGCAGACTAAGGGATGAACTGGGTCTTGTAAAGGGAAAAAGGGAGAAGATGCTTGACACTGGGAGAAGGGGAAGAGAAAGGAAGGTGAAGATGCTGGACACTTGGGGGGGATTGGGGTCTTGAGCTGCCCAGAGTGAGGGAGTGGAGGGCCAGCCCTGGGGGCAGTGGTGTTACTGTGTGTGCGCATTCATGCAACAGGAGAGAAGTGAGATTTGTGGAGGTTGACCATGCATATACTTGTGAAGCAAGGGTTGCTGAAGAGTAGGAGGAGGTAACACTGACAGAGATGTGGGGGGTATTGTACATGTGTGATCTGCTGCAGGGGAGGGCACATTGGCAGCAAGGAGGTTATGTGTGCACATGCAAGTGTATACACTTGTGCAACAGGGGACACTGCAGAATAGGAGTGAGATACCCTAGCAGAGGGATGAGGATGTTGATGTGTGAATTTGTGGGTTTTACATACCTATTATAGATGCTCTCATAGAACTCCTTGCTAGGAAGGAAGATGTGTGCGCAGGGAAAGGTCACCTCCAGTGTGTACTGAGACATGGCCACTGTGGCTGCCTGGAACTCAGCCATCTCCTCAGGGTCTCCTGGGATCACCATCTGGAAAAAGCAGAGCAGAGAAGTAGTTGTGACAACAGAGAGCATGATATTGCACAAAGTAGCCATGAAGGAAAACCCTTGACAATAAAAGCAAATACCTGCCCTTGCTACTCCACAAATCCTTCCATTCCCAACTCTGAAATGGCCTTTCAAGATTTATAAAAAGTAAAATATGGGAATACAGAAATAGGTTTTCACACTCCTGGCAAGTCAGCAGTATCTGTGCATAGCATTCTGTTTCTTGGGCTCACCTACGTCCACTCACATTGTTTTTGCTGTTAACTGAAGGGAGTGGCAGGAAGAGGTCAGGAAAAAGGTGACATTTTTCTTACTTGTTAACTTCCTTTCTCGAGTCCCTTTGGACCAGTCCCCACCAGCAGATTGTTTTTCCTGACCAGCAGATGAAGGTAAAGAAAGAACAGAGAAGTTCCAGTGGCATCACTGGTACAACAGCAAGTGCAGCCTTGAGCTAGTCAGAACTAAGCAGAACTAAGACCCCAACAAGAAGATCCTCTGAAAACTCTCAAAATGAATTAAATGAAACAAATGACATTATCTTCACTCTCCATAAAGAGTACAGAACAGGACTGCTGAACTCAAAACAGGTGTTCAGCTATTGTGAAGAAGTGTCAATCGGCACGTAAATGGCAGAGATCACATGATATCGATGATTTGAAAAGTTATAAATTGCACCTAATGGAATATGTAGCCTTGTGTGAACAAAAAAAAGGTGAATACAATAAGCAGAGAGTACACACAGTGATGGATAGACCAAGAGTATTATGAAGATTTTTGTGAGTGGATATGAGCAGAAAGACTTGATACAAGGGTCAAATGCCACTGATTTTGCAGAGTACTTAGGAGTTAAATTCAGATGATTGACCAGCAGGTAAGATGATTTGTGGAGTTTGAGGAGGAAGACAGGGCAAATGTGAATGAATTGGAAGGATGAGATGGAGTTAAGAATTTTGAATGAGGGTGAAGTAAGAAAGATTGTAAAGAAGCTTCTGAGAAAATTAAAGAGTCATGGGATAGGTGACAAAGTTCAGTTGTGGATTAGGAATTGGTTATCGGATAGAAAACAGAGGGTAGGGTTAAATAGTCATTTTTCTTAATGGAGGAGAGTAAACGGTGGAGTGCCGCAGGGGTCTGTACTGGGACTGGTGCTATTTAACTTATTTATAAATGATCTGGAAATAGGAACGAAGAGTGAGGTGATTAAATTTGCAGATGACACTAAACTGTTCAAAGTCGTTAAAACACATGCGGATTGTGAAAAATTGCAGGCGGACCTTAGGAAATTGGAAGACAGGGCATCCAAGTGGCAGATGAAATTTAATGTAGACAAATGTAAAGTGATGCACATTGGGAAGAATAACCTGAATCACAGTTACTGGATGCTAGGGTCCACCTTGGGAGTTAGCGCCCAAGAAAAGGATCTGGGTGTCATTGTAGACAATACGATGAAATCTTCCGCCCAATGTGTTGCGGTGGCCAAAAAAGCAAACAGGATGCTGGGAATTATTAAAAAAGGGATGGTTAACAAAACTAAGAATGTCATAATGCCCCTGTATCGCTCCATGGTACGACCTCATTTGGAGTATTGTGTTCAATTCTGATCTCCTTATCTCAAGAAAGATATAATGGCGCTAAAAAAGGTTCAAAGAAGAGCGACCAAGATGGTAAAGGGGATGGAACTTCTCTCATATGAGGAAAGACTAAAACGGTTAGGGATCTTCAGCTTGGAAAAGAGACGGCTGAGAGGAGATACGGGTACAAGTCTACAAAATCCAGAACGGGTACAAGTGGATCGATTTTTCACTCCGTCAAAAATTACAAAGACTAGGGGACACTCGATGAAGTTACAGGGAATAAGCTTAAAACCAATAAGAGGAAATTTTTTTTTTCACTCAGAGAATAGTTAAGCTCTTGAATGCATTGTCAGAGGATGTGGTAAGAGCGGATAGCGTAGCTGGTTTTAAGAAAGGTTTGGACAAGTTCCTGGAGGAAAAGTCCATAGTCTGTTATTGAGAAAAACATGGGGGAAGCCACTGCTTGCCCTGTATTGATAGCATGGAATACTGCTACACCTTGGGTTTTGGCCAGGTACTAGTAACCTGGATTGGCCACCATGAGAACGGGTTACTGGGCTTGATGGACCATTTGTCTGACCCAGTAAGGCTATTCTTATGTTCTTAGTTTAACACCACTATATACTAGGGAAATTCAAATTACCAAATAGTGATAAACTAACAGCTCTATCACTGATCACCTTAAATAGATAATAATAAATATGATATATATAGTAAAATTTCACTATCAAACTGGCTTCAAAAAGTGTTATTAAGTGAACGCTCAGACCCACAACCTGAACTCTAGTGATTTTTCATGGAGCTAGTTGCAAATGAGATCATAGCAGCATGTTCACTGTCTCTGCCACCTGCTTCTCATTACACCTAAAAACTCTACATAGATAAGACTATGACAGCAGTTTAGAATTTAAGAATGTACCCTGAGCAGTTGCAGAGTTGAATTTTTGCCACCATGCAATACAGATAAGTAACAATCTTCTTATCTATGTTGACTACAATTGTTAAGAAATTCGGTATATCAAATAAACTAACTGTACTCCAGGACCGAACTGAAAAACACTGATCTAAACTACAGACTTTGGGAGTGAAAGGGAAGGCATACGAAGGCTGTTCAAAAAGTATCAGACCTTAATTTTTCTTGCATAAACAAATAAAGCTAGGGAGGCGTGGTTTGGTGCACGTATGTAGGTGACCCTAATGCGCACGCTTGAATTTTTTCCCGCCTACAGAAGCTGTCAGTCGCCGGCAGACCATTGATGAGTGAGGAAATGTAAGTGAGCGCCATCAGATTTTCATTTTTGACAAAATGACAGAAAAAGTTGAACAACGCTACTGCATTAAATTTTGTGTAAAGCTTGGCGATTCCCAATAGGAAATGATGCACAAGATTCAACAGGCCTTTGGGGACGAAGCAATGGGCACCACACATGTGAAGGAGTAGTACAACTGCTTCAGAGATGGCTGCACGTCAGTGGAGAGTGAAGCACGTTTTGGTAGGCCTTCAACATCCAGAAATGAGATTGTCATTGACCAAGTGAGGACCCTAGTGATGTAGGATTGTCGAATCACGATCAGAGAACTTGCAAATGAGGCGAGCATCAGCGTTGGATCCGTTCATTCCATTTTGACTGAGGATTTGGGCTTCAGGAGAATTTCAGTGAAGTTTGTGCCAAAGCTGCTAACAATTGAGCAGAAGAAACTCTGGAGATCGCACAGGACATGCTGGAGATTGTGAACAGTGATCCCAACTTCCTCAGCACAGTGATCACTGGTGATGAGTCCTGGGTTTATGGGTACGACCCATAAACCAAGTTGATGTTATCACAATGGAAGCATTCAACATCCCCGAAGGCAAAAAAAAGCAAGGCAGGTCCGCAGCAATGTCAAAGTCATGCCAACCGTCCTCTTTGACTCCAGTGGTGTGGTTCATCACAAGTATGCACTACACGGCACAACCATCACCAAGGGGTACTACCAAGAGGTTCTGCATCGACCTTCGTAATGCTGTGAGACACAAACAGCTGGACCTGTGGGCAGCGGGCTATTGGCAGCTCCATCACGATATGGAGTTTCCTGGCCAAACACAACACACCTGTGATTCCTCAGGCTCCCTACTCTCTCACCATGGCTCCGTGTGACTTCTGGTTTTTCCCCAAGCTGAAAATGCCCCTGAAAGGGATCAGATTTCAGTCAAGAGAAGGCATCATGCAGAATGCGACAGACCCGTTGTGAGCAATTTCAAAATAAGCATTCCAGCGCTTCTTCTGATAGTGGCAGAACCATTGCAAGAAGAGTGTGGCAGCTCAAGGGGACTACTTTGAAGGATATTAGTATAAGATTGTTGTATTTGAATACAAGTATATTTTATGAATAAAGGTCCGATACTTTTTGAACAGCCCTCGTATGAATGATTTTAGTCATATTTGACAGGGCGATCATTGAAGATGTTGAGTAAAGATGTAATTTCTGAACTAATGAATGTGTGGCCAGGTGTTTCTCAAGGGCCTGCATTGCCAGCCCTTCTTTTTAATATATATTATGGTTTCCATAGGGAAGATTTTTATGAAATTGGATGTTCACTACCAGCTCTATGCTGATGATGGATAGTTTTTCTGTCCTGTGTCTGGATGGGGTGAGAGATTTATTAGATGGTGGAATGAATGTATGAGTGCAGTTGGTCAATGGATGAATGAGAATAAATTAATTTTGAATATTGCTAAGACAGAAGTAATGCTTATATGAAAGAAAATGTTTGGCCTACAGATATGCGATTGGGAGACTGTGTGGTCCCTCTGAAGAAAGAGTTGCACAAGTAGCGCAGTCATCTTTTTTAAGCTGCTTGTTTTGAACAGTTGAAACCATTAGTGTTGCAGTGTGACTTTTGTACTGTATTGCAGTGTTTAGTACTCTGTAAAATCAACTATTGCAATATGTTATACTTGGGTGTGGCAAAATGTAAACTTAAGGTTTTGCAGTTAATTCAGAACGCAGCGGCAAGAGTGTTGACAGGGTGGGTAGAACTATGCATATGACCCCAATTACGAAGCAACTACATTGGTTGCTTGATAATTTGTGGGGTGCAGAATAGTCTTGATAATTCATCAGGTTTTATATGGACAAGCAGCATGGTCATGTCAGCTGCCCAAGTGGGGACCTGGGTTAATGGGAGGTGCATAACGCACCAAAATCACCTCAAGATGGACTGTGGTCCAAACTTCAGGAGACAAAAAAACCCAAGAGACGCAGCACAGGATTCAACCAGCAAGTCATTAGTCATAGCCAGGCACTGTGGAAGTCGGGCCGCATAAACAAACAAACAAACAAAAAAAACAGTTGCACCAGTCCAACCTGTATCATCTGCTGGAGGTAGAGAAATACTGACTAGCTCCTTACTACATTTGCTATCATACTGTGATGTTACCGGAACTTGTCTGTTCTTTCTCTACATCTAACTGCTGGTTGGGGCATACAACCCACTAGTGTTGGCTGGTCTAGCTGGACAAAGAGGAAACTAACTTATCTATAACGGGATTAAAATTGAATGTCAACATAGAGGCTAATTTCATAAAACAAGGCACCTATGAAAGGATATATACACCCTTTTTACCAATATACATTTACAAAATAACCAACCCCTAGACCTCCACCCAGGAAATATGCTGAAATTAGTTTTATTATATAAGGATTTTAGATTGTAAGCCGCCCTGAAGGCAACCCCCAAGGTGAGGGGCAGTAAATTTTTAATAAACTTGAAAATTTGGATATGTGTAGACATTTACATCTGCTCTGAGGCAGGCACAAACAGCCTGCATAGGTTTCTGTGGATACATGCATTATGTTGCAACTCCACTTAAGGAAAACCTAGGTGTATACTGAGGGAAAGTACATACTATGCATCGGGAATATGTATATCCCTAGGTTATTTTAAAAGCACCTGTACATAACACACTGTTTGAAACCATATCCTTACGGGACACAGTTGGACTGAGCCTTTCTGGGAACAGGGGCATTGTAATTGTAATAAAAGGGATACGTTTAGATTGCTCCTTTAAGTCGCCTGGAGAGGCAGTGTGCATCATGAGGTAGGCCATCATTTCCTGCCAGCTGAAGCTGGGCCCTGGTTTTGCTTGCGAGGGGTGAAGGGGGTTTCCAACCTCTTCGGTCTCGTACATGGTCCTCTTGGAGGAGAAGGGGGAGGGCTCCAGCTGTTTCAGCTCGCAGGGGCTCTCTACAGAAGACAGCTCCATCTCCTGACTCTTCTCCAATGTTGTATCCCAGGGAGAAGTGCTGTGAGGAGGCCGGAGGGTCACCGTAATCCTGCCAGAAAGTAATCACCCAAATCACAGAGAAAGCAAGAAAATAAAATGTTGAAAATCCTCTCCACCACAGAACAGGCTCTGCATGGGCAGTGGCAGTGCAAGCTTCCCTCTCACACACACAGAGGCTCATCACAAGACAGGCATAGTAAGAGAATAGTATAAACTCCTCACATGCAATGGTAGTGCAAATTCCCCTCACAGTCCTAAAGAATAGTTATGTTATAGGCAACAGCAGCATAAGCTTCTCACACCCATATCCCCACAAACACCCTCCCCCCTACAGAACACAACAGCAATGTGCTAACAGATAGTACTTCACAGATAACTCACTTTGGAAATAAATATTTCCTCCCTGCTCCTTTGTGTAAAGGGTCAAGGGCTTTGCTGACATGAATGCAAGGAACTGAAGCCTTCTCGCCATCCTCATAAACACCTGGAAGATAACAGCAGGAATTTAAGGGCTGCTATAGTCTCTGAAGCAGGCAGTGAAAACACCACCATTTTTCCCCAGCTCCAAGAACCAGTCAAAATTCATTTGTTTCCCAATAATGATGTGCCCCTGCAAAGTCTCTCCTCTATTGCTCATCTGAATTCTGCCTTCCCACAAGGTTTCCTCCCCATCTGGGGTCCTCCCTTCTGCAAGGCCTCGAGCTGCTATTTGTCCAGGATCTGAAGCGAGGGAAGGGATCCTAGGTCTCTCTATAGAAGCACACAGCCCCTACTGGCCCTCCAGTTTCCTACCATGCAAGTCGCTGAA
This sequence comes from Geotrypetes seraphini, assembly GCF_902459505.1. NCBI lineage: Eukaryota > Metazoa > Chordata > Amphibia > Gymnophiona > Dermophiidae > Geotrypetes > Geotrypetes seraphini. The sequence continues at coordinate 70,145,782 of NC_047091.1, read as the reverse complement.
GGTGAAGTCCAGTTTGGTAGGATTGATGTGGGTTGCTACAGGGGTGGCAGCACTGCTACAGAATTCTGTCTGGAACTCAGCATCAGTGAAGTCCAGTCTCATACATTCCCTGCGGACAGCCTTCTCTGCCCAGGGTCTGCGTGCTGCCTCAGGCCGCAAGTCTGGTATTGGAAACTGAAGCCGCAGGTGAGCCTTAGGTGATGTGACTCGGAGTGTGCTTTGCTGCTCTGGAGCAGGTGGAAAATCCACCTGCAGCAGAAATGGACAAAAACATGAAAGAGTCAAGAATTGAACATCACTCTCCTCTAATTTTGCCCACCAAGCTAACATACATCAAACCTTGCTGGCAAGTTCTTTAGCGACACCTTCTTCGTGAATACAATCAGTGTATAAAGATTTCTTTTGGCCACCTGCATGTGAATGCTGGATGGAACATCCCATCTTCCCAGAGACTGATATTCAAAGATTTGTCCATATCTCATCAAGTTACTTGAATAATCTTGGCCATCCCCACTGATCAGATAAATCTCATCAGGCCCACTGGGAAAATCCACCTGGCGAACACACTACAAGGGTTTTGTATCCATGTACCTTGTGCCTGCATGGGAACAGGTACATAATACACCCTGAAAAATGTAAATCTTCATGCCTATTCTCATGCCTCCAATCTACCACCAAGGAGAGATTAGGTCCTTACCTGCTAATTTTCTTTCTTTTAGACTCTCTAGACTGGTACAGCCTTCACTGATGGGTAATAGCTCACCATGACCAGTGGGTGGAGACTGAGACCAAACTTTTAGTTATAGTACTTAATAGTTGTCCCTCCCTCTATCTAACAGTCTGCCAAATAGCCAAGCAGAACTAAGAAAAGCTAATATAAACAGTAACAACACTCCAAACAACTAATATATAGGAATGCTGTTGGAAAATGCATAGGATAGACCCCTGAAGCAAAATGTCCCCACAGCTCGCCAGCTACGCCAGCCAAGCCACAACCGCAGTTCTTTGATCTCCCCGGCCCTAAAAAAATACTAGAACCCGCAGAAAAAAAAAGCAAAATCTTCACATGCAAAACCCAAAATAACAAATGACAACAGACAGGGTGGAGTGCTGTACCGGTCTGGAGAGTCTAAAAAGAAAGAAAATTAGCAGGTAAGAACCTAATTTCTCCTTCTTTGTCAACCTCTCCAGACCGGTACAGCCTTCACTGATGGGACGTACCAAAGCAGTACCCATCACAGGTGGGACCCCCGAAGGGCCAACACCAGAACACGCTCACCGACCACCGCATCCTGAAATGCTTGAACGTCCACACGGTAATGGCAAACGAAGGAATGCAGAGAAGACCAAACCACAGCTTTATAGATATCCACTGGAGACTCAGCCCAAGAAGCTGCCTGACCCCGAATGGAATGAGCCTTGAGAAAATCCAGAACAGAATTCTTCCGAGGAACATTTGCAGAAGCGATAGTCTCCTTAATCCAAAAAGCAATGGTAGCCTTAGAAGCACCATCCCCCTTAGGAGGACCCACTAAAAGGACAAAGATATGATCCGAATTCCGGAACTCCTGAATCCACTGAACATAACAGCGAAGGACCTGACAGACATCCAACTTGTGCAATTGCTTTCTGCTCCGAAGAGCCCTGCCAACTCCCTAACACCGGGAGGACTACTGACTGATAGACATGAACAGGTGAAACTACCTTTGGTAGAAAAGAATGAACCAACCGTAACACAACACACTCCCTAGTAAACTCCAGAAAGGGAGGCCTACAAGAGAAAGCCTGCAGCTCAGAAACGTGTCTCACAGAAGTAATAGCCACCATAAAGACCGCTTTAAGAGTAAGGCTGCACCGACCGAAGCAATTTGGCCGCTCTCAAAATGCGAACCACACCAGACAGAAATGACAAGCGCCGACCCTGTAGCAATCCGCGAAAAGCGGACAAGGCTGCAAGCTGAACCTGGAGAGAAGACCAGGCCAGGCCCCATTCCAGGCCATCCTGTAAGAACTCCAAGATGTTAGGCAAAGAGGCACGAAAAGGACGCACTCCACGTGCAGCAAACCACTCCTCAAATAGATGCCACACAAGCACATAAGCTCTAGAAGTGGAAAGTTTCCGGGATCCCAAGAGAGTTGAGATCACTTTATCTGAATAGCCTTTCTTATCTAGGCGTTCACGCTCAAGAGCCAAGCCTTAAGACAAAAGGGACCCGGATTGAACATCGGAATGGGACCCCGAGTCAGAAGGTCAGGCAAGAAAGGCAGTGTAAGAGGATCTGTCACGAGATGACGAACCAGATCCACATACTTTGGGCGCCAGGACCAATCGCGTGGCTGGGGTGTTGAGTAATGTGAAGAAGAACTCTGCCCATTATCGGCTTTGGGGGAAATATGTACAGGAGGCCCGCCATCGGCCATGGATATACTAGAGCATCCAGCCTCTCGGCCTGAACATCCCTGCACCGACTGAAGAACCGGAGCATTTTGGCGTTGACACTCATGACATCAGGTCCATGACCGGCTGACTCTAAGTTCACACAATCAACTCGAAAGCTGTGGGACCGAGACATCACTCTCCGAGATCTAGCACGTGCCGACTGAGGAAGTGCCGCCTGGACATTCTCCACTCCTGCTATGTGAGAAGCCAAGATGTACAAAAGATGAGTCTCTGCCCAAGCCATGAGCAGAACCGCCTCCTGCGCCACTAGATGACTCTTGGTGCCCCCTGATGATAGACATAGACCACCACCGTGGCATTGTACGAGAGTACCCAAACTGATTTGCCCGTCAACAAGGCCTGGCAACGCTAGCAACGGCAGTTGCATGGCTCTGGTCTCCAGAATATTGATCGAACAAGATGCCTTCTCCGGAGACCAACTGCCCTGAACCGAGCGACCGAGACACTGAGCTCCCCAACTGAGGAGACCGGCACGTGATAAGAACTGTCCAGACTCTCTTCCTGCACTAGATTGGAAGACCAACTGAGACTGCGACGAACTAACCCCTGAAGAGGAACGGGAGAGTCCAGATCGTGCACCTGGGGTGACCACCACTGAAGGAGACCACGCTGAAGCGGGCACATGTGAGTTCAGGCCCACCGAACCATGTCCAGGGAAGTTTCCATTGACCCTCAGAACCTGGAGAAAACTCTGGGCCCGAGGACAACGGGAAGCTAACAAAAGATGAATCTGCAACTGCAACTTGGCCACGCGGGCCTCCGGCAGGAAGATCTTCCCCAAGCCGGTGTCGAAAAGAACCCCAAGGCACTCCAGGCGCTGAGTTGGAGCCAAACTGCTCTTGGACAGGTTGACTACCCATCCCAGCAACTGCAGGAACTCCACAACCCAAGTCGTAACCTGGGCTCTCTCCAGAAATGCTTTGCCCGGTTCAACCAGTTGTCCAGATACGGGTGAATCAGAATGCCCTCCTTGCGCAAGGCCACTGCCACAACCACATCATTTGGTGAAATCTGAGGAGCTGTGGCCAGACCTAAGGGAAGCGCACAAAATTGATAGTGCCAACCCAAGATCGCAAAGCGAGGGAACCGCTGATGGGAGGCCTGAATTGGAACATGCAAGTAGGCCTCTGTCAGATTGAGAGAGGTCAGAAATTCCCCGGCTGAACCGTCAGAATGACAGATTTCAGGGTCTCCGAGCGAAAAGACGGAACTCGCAGAGCCTTGTTGACCCCTTTCAGGTCCAAGATGGACCAGAAAGTCCCCTTTTTCTTGGGCAGCATGAAGTAAATTGAATATTGGCCGGTGTCCCAATCTGACGGAGGCACATGCACTATCATTTTGAGATCTCACAATGTTTGAAACATCTGGCGAAAAGCTCGCTGCTTCCATGCCACCTGACAAGGAGAAGCGAGAAAATAATCTGGCAACGAGCGGGAAAACTCCAGAGCGTAACGTCCCGAATCACCTCCAGGACCCACTGATCTGATGTGATCTTGGCCCACCCCTGGTAAAAACCTCGCAACTGAGCACCCACCAGAACCAAGGGAGATGCTGGCAAGGAGTCATTGGGCAGGCCAGGGACAGAGGGGCCAGCAGAGGAATCACATCCCCCCTGACGGGCCCCCCGAAAGGACTGCATGCGCTGAAAGAGGCGACCCCGGGATGACCCAGAGGCCAGGAAGGAAGCAGCCCCTCGACCACGGTGATATCTGCGGGACTCATGCAAACACTCCTGAGCAATGCCAATCCACACAGGCACACAGGTATGGTCCTCAGGCAGGCGGGGGCATTTTAGAGTCTGTCTGAAATAACTTGTCCAAATCCTTGCCAAACAAAAAAGACCTCCCAAAAGGGAAATTTTGTCAGCTTAGCCGCATCCGTCGACCAAGCTCGAAGCCACAAGGTACGACACGTGGCTACCCCGTGAGACATGGACTTGGCTGATATCCACAAGTCATACAGGGCATCAGAGAGATAAGAGGCAGCCATCTCAATTTTAGTTACGTCCTGTTCCACCAAGGACCAGTCGTCAGACTAACGGTCAAGGACACACTCGGCACACCAAAGCACAGCCTGAGCTACCAGAATACCACACATAGCCGCCTGGACCCCTAAGCAGAGACATCAAAATTCTGCTTAAGAAGGGCCTCCAACTTACCCTCCTCCGAATCACGTACGGCTGAGCCGCCCTCTACGGGCACTGTATGCCACTTAGCGATAGCTAAGTCCACCGCGTCCACCACAGGTAACTTCAAGGAATCCCTATTCCCCTCCGAAATGGGATACAGACAAGCCATGGAGCGTGCAAAATGAAAAATTGCTTCTGGTATCTTCCACTGCGCCAGGACAATATCCCAAATATCCTGATGCATGGGAAAGGAGCAGGATGCAGAGTGGATCCCCCGAAGTAGAGGGTCCACCACATGCAGGGTCTCCTGCGTCTCCTCCTCGAAGCACAACACCGAGGAGGCCTGAAGAATCAGCTCCGGGAACTCATCCCACTGAAAAATGCGCACCACGGACGCATCCTTGCTGGTAGATGGAACTGCAAAGGCCCCACTACCAGCATCCGTCCTCCCCTGAGAGGATCCTGAAGTCTCCCAAAAGGTCTAGGTCCTCATCTACAGAAAACTGCTCCTCAGATACAAAATCCTCATCCCAAGCCACCCGTAGCCACTTGGATGAGGGAGGAGGAGTCGGGGACACGACTGACACTGAGGGGGGCCGAACTGGAGTGGACGTAGAGGGATCCCCCCCGAGACCCCTGGGGCGGAAGCAGGACCCCCGGCCGCCTGAAAGTAAGCCTTGCACGAGGCAAAAAGAAAATCAGGGGGAAACCCCACTGGTGGCCCAATGGGACTCACTGCCAAAGCAGAGGACCCACTAGAAGATTGCCCCTGTATTTCCAATACAGGGGGAAGGTCACCTGAGGCTGCAGATAAAATGGAGGTGCTTCCCGCTAAAAATGGAGAGGATCTCGCCAAAAATGACCCCTCCGAGGCCTGTAGCATCTGGGAAGCCTGTCCCAGCCGCTAAAGCAGGCAAGCTGGCAGCAGTGGTAAGGGAATCCTTTTTACCCTTACCGTCACCGGCTGGGGAAATCTCTGCGTGGATGGCGGGGGAAGCATGGGTTTCCCTGCTGTCAGCAAGTGAAGCACTTACGAAGGGGAAGCCTGGATGGCAGTACCCAATGCCGACGAGGTTTCCCCTTCGCAGGAGCCTGCACAGCGCTTGCCTCGCATGTGGAGTACAATGAGCACTTGCTCATTGCGCAATACACAACCTAGCTAGAATACAAATTGCTGGTTAGTTAAAAACAAAACAAAACAAAACAATAATAGACAAGGGAAGGCTCCCTTCAGACCAGCACTGCCTCAGGGTTTTTTGTTTTTTTTTTAACAGAACAGACTCCACTGGTTCTCAAAGCTATATGCCTTGCCTGTATCGGTGGTAAGGCTTACAGCAGAGGCACCTTTACAAAATTTGGAGGAGGTGGAGGAAGGGAGGGGATTCAACACGAGACCCTTCGGGTGCGACACCCCCAAGGTCGGACATACCCCCAAACAGGGCCCCTTCAAGCTCAGTCTGGCACCAGAACGGGGACCAGGAGCCCTAAACAAATTCCAACAGCTCTAACAAGGAGAGATTGGCTTAGCTCACCTACCACCTGCTTGGAGACTGAGAGAAGACTGTTTGATAGAGGGATGGACAGCTATTAAGTACTATAACCAAAAGTTTGGTCTCAAGTCTCCACCTGCTGGTCATGGTGAGCTATTACCCATCAGTGAAGGCTTTACCGGTCCGGAGAGGTTGTCAAGGAAACATTATTTTCCCACACACACAGGAGTGGGAGCAATCTTCAAAACTGGTTTTCTGTTATTAAACAAATATTTATCTGTACAGAAATATTCAAGCATTTTCCTTTAAATAAAACCCCAACTGATTCTAGAATATTTTTAGATCATGTCCCATGACACACATATCAAGTTTTGCAACACCCAAAGACTTAGCTAGCTTGAAAAATGGAAAGCTGGTGCCTACCCTCCTATGCCCAACTGCTCACCAGTGGCATGGATGTGCTGGCCTTTGTGCTGAAAGACCGTTCCCAGTCTATGGCTGATGGCAGGTGGAAGAGAGGTCCTAGCCGGTCCACGACCCCCAGCTCCACATCTGCATAGAACTCAGCCAGCTCCACGGACATTTCCACGCTGCGTTTGGCCTGTGTCTTCTTCCGGCTGCTCTGCGGACAAAACATAATAAATCAAAAGAGTGACTGGTGAGCGTCCCACTCGCTGAACCATGCCAGTTGATATATCTCTTTAATCACATTCAAATCGTCCCTTTAAAAACTCACCTTTTTGAAGTTGCTGTTAAATCTTAAAACCCCCTCTTCTCATCTTGATTTTAATAATATTTTTTCTATAACAAACAATGGGCTTGATTTTGCAGCCAGGGCAGCTACATTCTAAAGTTAAGTGCTGCCCCAGTGCTTAGCTTAAATGGACTGTCCCAGTGGATATACACTGGCTCTTAGCAGTTCTAAACTAAAAACATATACTTATCTATTTAGAACTTGTATCTCTCTTAGATGTCTGCTTCGCTCATTCATTCCTTTATATACCCTCCAGGCGCTAAATGCCTTAATTCACTCACTGGTCATCCAACAGATGGATTACTGTAATTCTCTCTTTGCAGGTTTAAAGAGCAAAGATCTCCAGACATTACAAAGCATTCAAAATACTGCTATTACATATTACTATATTACATGTCTTCTGAAAAATGCACCCTGGCTTCCTATACCTCACCAAATTACATACAAAACTCTTACTAATTTTCAGTTATTTATTCAGGAGACCCACTTTATCGCATCTCCTTCCCCTGCACTCCCACTTAGATCAACCGACAAAAATCAATTTGGACCTATCCTACTTCCTACTTTTCGTGAGACTGTCCATGAGCATATACATCTTTTTGGTCCATGGTCCCACCCTTTGGAACTCCCTCCCTGTATCGCTGTGGCTTCAGTCATCCTGTTGAAAGATGCCTTTTCATAGTTATTTTACCTTTCACACTCCACTTTCTCACTAGGCTTCAAAGTGGGAAACTGGAAAGACTTGTTGGTTCCCTTTTCTATTTATCTCACCCACTATCTTATCTATTATTGTAGTTCTAAACGCCACTTCCCCCACTGTCCTGTTTGTGCATAATTTCACAATATCCCTCTTTTATTAGAATTGTAAGCAGCCTAGGTTTTCCTGATTAGCGGGATAGTAAATTTTAGTAAACTTAAACGGGAAAAATTTTCAGCATGCCTCTGACACTAATCCAGCCCTTAGTCATATAGATAATATCTGGTCGTTAAGGGATAGATTCTATAAATCGTGCTTAAAAATGGGGGCCAGAAAAGATCGGTATACATTTATAGAATTACCCCCCCCCCACACACACCCCCCCCCCGAGTATGCATGTATGCCCCTGGGAACAGCTACACACAATCCCGTCAAAATGCATACTTAGAGCATGTTTTGCTGCACAGTGTTAAAAGTGCCATCTTCCATGTTTATGGCATATTCTGAACACAGAAAATACTTTCTAAAATTACTCTGTGTAACAGGATCTACCTGAAGGGGAGCAATATCAGCTGAGCAGACTGAACAGACCAAGTCGGTCACTCCCTGTTGGAGTGGAGGAATGACCTAGTGGTTAGGGCTACAGCTTCAGCTCCGTGAGGGTGCCGATTCAAGCTGCTCCTTGTGACCTTCGGCAAGCCACTTAACATTCCATTGCCCCAGTTACATTAGTCAAATTGCGAGCCCACCAGGACAGATAGGGAGAAATACTTGCATACCTGAATGTAAACTACTTAGGTTATAAGTGGTGTTTAAATACTAAAATAATTTTTTCCTGTGTCACTATGCTCTTGCTTGCTCACATACACTCAGAGATTCTCCCATAACAGCAGTCTTATCTTTCTGATAGAATTGTACTTTTGTGGACTATTCTGAAGGCTGACCATATTCCAACACAGTAACTTATAATTTGCATGGGAAGAGTTTATACACGGTAATGACATTCCCCAAAAATCCCCTTATCTTCTATGGAAGCTCCACGGGCAATCCTGAGAGAACATCACTTCTATTGCTTCATTTCTTAAAAAGCAGAAACAGGCCCAACATGAAGCACCGTACTCAGAACTAGTACACTGGGGCAAAGGGGATGGATGGGTTCTAAAATGGTTAACAAAATGTGCATGGGGAACTTAACGCTCTGAGCATCCTGAATGTACCGAAAAAATCATGCAATATTCAAAGAGGCACTTTTATGAGGAATGGTCTAATGCCTGGCAACTAAAATTCAATGCAAAGAAATGCAGAGTAATGCATTTGGGGATTAATAATAGGAAGGAACAGTATATGCTGGGAGGAGAGAAGCTGATATGCACGGACGGGGAGAGGGACCTTGGGGTGATAGTGTCCGAAGATCTAAAGGCGAAAAAACAGTGTGACAAGGCAGTGGCTGCTGCCAGAAGGATTCTGGGCTGTATAAAGAGAGGCGTAGTCAGTAGAAGGAAGAAGGTGTTGATGCCCCTGTACAGGTCATTGGTGAGGCCCCACTTGGAGTATTGTGTTCAGTTTTGGAGACCGTATCTGGCGAAAGACGTAAGAAGATTTGAGGCGGTCCAGAGGAGGGCGACGAAAATGATAGGAGGCTTGCGCCAGAAGACGTATGAGGAGAGACTGGAAGCCCTGAATATGTATACCCTAGAGGAAAGGAGAGACAGGGGAGATATGATTCAGACGTTCAAATACTTAAAGGGTATTAACGTAGAACAAAATCTTTTCCAGAGAAAGGAAAATGGTAAAACCAGAGGACATAATTTGAGGTTGAGGGGTGGTAGATTCAGGGGCAATGTTAGGAAATTCTACTTTACGGAGAGGGTGGTGGATGCCTGGAGTGCGCTCCCGAGAGAGGTGGTGGAGAGTAAAACTGTGACTGAGTTCAAAGAAGCGTGGGATGAACACAGAAGATTTAGAATCAGAAAATAATATTAAAGATTGAACTAGGCCAGTTACTGGGCAGACTTGTACGGTCTGTGTCTGTGCATGGCCGTTTGGAGGAGGATGGGCAGGGGAGGGCTTCAATGGCTGGGAGGGTGTAGATGGGCTGGAGTAAGTCTTAACAGAGATTTCGGCAGTTGGAACCCAAGCACAGTACCGGGAAAAGCTTTGGATTCTCGCCCAGAAATAGCTAAGAAGAAAAAAAAAAAAATTTAAATTGAATCAGGTTGGGCAGACTGGATGGACCATTCGGGTCTTTATCTGCCGTCATCTACTATGTTACTATGTTACTATATGTTACTGAAATAAGCCTAGTAAGCTTCTATGGAAACTGAGTAGGGCGAGAATTTAAAAAAGTGAATTCAGATAATTAGGTATGAGAAAGGAAGGGACCTACTCCAATGGCAATTAGGTATGAGAATAATTAGGTATGAGAAAGGAAGGGACCTACTCCTCTAGCCAATGGCAGCCTGCTTACCTAGATACTACAAACTGTTGTACATGTCTCAGTGCTGGGCCATACCAGATTTCGAGCAGTGGCTACAGCCCAAAAATCTTCCAAGGCTAGATCTGGGTACAGGTATATACAGTATATGGAGTGAACATTCAGTTTAGAAAACGTATTGCGCATTCTTATTGGACTGGATTTATTAATTTGATATACTGCTTAGCACATTCATGTTTTGAAGTAATGTAATTTATTTCTTATATACCGCTACATCCGTTAGGTTCAAAGCGGTTACAGAAAATATACATTAAAAATTATGAGCAAGAAAGGCACTATAAAAATAAGTCACACAATATACAAATCATAATTGAATAACACTTCTACTATATAATGAAAGCCACCTGAACTCTGCCTCCAGACTGCACCAGCACCACCTGGATGGTTCCAAAGCAGTCCATATCAGGATTTCAGTGACATTACCTAGGTTATTGCTGCTGAAAATCCAGGAACCGACTTAGTGAACAGGACCTATCTGGGTAAAAACCTTTCCTACCCAGATAAATCCAGCTGAATACTGACCCTGTATTTGTAACAGTCCTCCTAAACTCTCACATATTATTCTTGGGCCTCACCACGGTATCTTATCGGACCATGGCTGCCTCTTACAGTTATAGTTATGGAGACACTTTCTTCCATACTTGATACCCTGACCTTGACTGATCTCTCTTCAGAATGCAACACTTAGTCCCCATGGTCTCATTTCTCAAATTGAGGATCTGACAACTCTCCACCCTCATGGTTGACTGCAAATGAGGTTTGTGCTGTTTGTGTGGGGCTCTTACTCTTGAGGGGGCTGTTTCCATCTGCTTGTAATGAATCTGGGCACAGGGTCTGGAAGAGGAACTGTAGGTAAAGGCACTGGGGTTCTTAAACAACAGGAGCTGTGGAGAAAAAAATTGATTAATTAAGGACTTAAAAATGAACTATCAGCACAGATACAAACAATGCTTTTTTTCTTTGTCTCATGTTCATTTGAACTATTGTATAGATGAATGCTCTCACTTATTCTCAAGGGATGTCCTCTCTTCATCTTACCTCCGTATACTCCGGCTCTGGCATTCCCTCGGTCCACAGGCTCTCCAGAATCTCCAGCATGCCAAAGGATAGGTCCAAGTTCAACGTCTGCATGTTGCGGCCTGTGCTCCGCTCACAAACAACTTGCACTGCTGCACCCGTTACCCTGCAGTGAGGAGTGGAGGAAGATGTACAAATCATAAAAATGTTATTAGTATACCTGCTTTATTAACTACAAATTAGAGAGATAAATTTCTTAGTAATCTGTGACACTAATCTCTATGTATTCTCATAATCACAGCTATAGTTCAATTAGAAATTTTTCTTTATCTGTTATGATTTAACTAAATAAATATTTATGAATTATTTTTATAAATTATTTGTGAAGTGCTCAGACCAAGAAACCCATAAAATAGTGAAGTCACTAAATGAGGTTTTCAAGGGGACCATCATCGCCTTCACAAGTCCCCTGCCCTCCCTATATCTAAAGGCTTATGTAAAGCCTATCTTGTACATGCACCCAGCTGACGGTGCTGATCTATTTTGGGGAGCAGTAAACGATGTTGCCTCTCATTGGTGACTTATAAATAAATATAAAGTGCTTATATGAAGTGCTAATTATATTTTTTTTTTTTCCTACACTAGGTAATAATTGAATTTAAAATTTAAAAAGTTTATAAAAACGTACCTACACTAGGTAATAATTGAATTTAAAAAGTTTATAAAAACGTAAATACAGGGTTCTTTAAGATTTTAATAATGCCTTAGTATTGTTTAGACCCTGATTTAGATAGTATAGAAATTGAGTAAACACGTTAAGGTGCGTTGACATATATTGTTTGTCTGCTTCTTTCTTAGTGTCCCTCCCTGACGAAGAGACGAAATCCGGGTCGGAGGGACGGGAATTTAACCAGATAAGAAAATATAATTAGCACTTCATATAAGCACTTTATATTTATTTATAAGTCACCAATGAGAAGCCCGAGACCCTGGCCCCACTGTAGATGTACTAGATCTACATACCATGGGCATCTCTGTCAGTCTGGTGCCACTAGAATCACCCTTCCCTGGTGTGCCATTATTTCTGCACTAAAGACTGCCCATCGTGGTCCTTAGAGGGATGGAATAGAGAAGATCTGCTATTGGCCAAGGTTGAACCATGGCATTGACATTTGTTTCCTGGTTCACACTTTTGGCCGACGAATCAAGCTGCCTTCATGCTGGTGGCCAACTCTAACAGATCGAATGTTGGATGTCCACACCACTTTATTATACATGTGAAAGCCTCCTGGGACAGTGACCATTTCTCGGGATCCAGGGTCTGATGGCTGAGGAAATCTGCTTGTCCTCTCCTGCGTCAGGCTCCACTGAAAGTGACAGAAGATGAGCTTTCACTCATCGAAAGAGCATTCTTGATTTCCCCTTTGTGATTGTTATAGGCTACCGAGAACGCAAACCGCCTTGTTCGGGAATTTCAAACCTTGATCTCGAATTTCAAAAGCCCCAGAAGAATGGCCCAAAGCAGGGGTGTCAAAGTCGGTCCTCGAGGGCTGCAATCCAGTCAGGTTTTCAGGATTTCCCCAATGAGTATGCATGAGATCTATTTGCATGCACTGCTTTCATTGTATGCTAATAGATCTCATGCATATTCATTGGGAAAATTCTGAAAACCCGGCTGGATTGCGGCCCTTAAGGACCGACTTTGACACCTGTGGCCCAAAGCTCTAAGCGGTTGAGTTGATCGACCACTTCCTCTGGGAAGAGGACCAGCATCTCTGAACCTGACGTCCCTCCCAGGCGTAGAGGCTGGGATCCATCATCAGAATCACCCATCTTGAAACACAGAGAAGTCCTTTGGAAAAAGAGAGAGGATTTAACCACCAGATCAAACAGCGATGAGCCTCGACTGTCCAAGGGAACTGCTGATGCAGCAGATCCCTCTGCGGGCACCATCGAGAAAAGAAGTGTTTCTTGGGGTGGGCGTAAGTGCGCTTTTGCCCATAGGGCTACATCCATAGTCACAACCTTTGACTCCAGCACCTGCAAGAACTGCAAGGTCATCGGAGCGGGCATGCTCTGAAAGTTTCAAATCTGTTGGAGGAGTTTCTCTCTGGAAGGAATACTATGCTTGCTCTTGTAGTGAAGTGGACTCCCAGAAATTCTAAATCTTGCATCGGTACCAGGTGGCTCTTTCAATAGTTGACCACTCGGCCAAGCTGTAAGATGGAAGCTATACAGCTTATAGGGAGAACCTCTGCCTCAAGAAGCCTGGAACCTGGACTGCCTGTTTCTTCTGACAGCTTCTCGGGCCCAACATCCAACCCCCTCTGAAGTTCACACATGCAAATGGAGAGTAGGAATGCAGTTGGCCCCAATGGACAAACCGCCATGGAGCCACACAGCCTGCACTCAAACCCACTAGCGGATAAACCTGAGGTGAGCTATGCTCCCAAGGGAACGGTCCAAATGCAGAGTAATGCATTTGGGGATTAATAATAGGAAGGAACCATATATGCTGGGAGGAGAGAAGCTGATATGCACGGACGGAGAGAGGGACCTTGGGGTGATAGTGTCCAAAGATCTAAAGGTGAAAAAACAGTGTGATAAGGCAGTGGCTGCTGCCAGATGGATGCTGGGCTGTACAGGTCATTGGTAAGACCCTACTTGGAGTATTGTGTTCAATTTTGGAGACCGTATCTGGCGAAGGACGTAAGAAGACTTGAGGCGGTCCAGAGGAGGGCAACGAAAATGATAGGAGGCTTGTGCCAGAAGACATATGAGGAGACTGGAAGCCCTGAATATGTATACCCTAGAGCAGTGATGGCTAACCTTTTTGAGCCCGAGTGAGGATTGGGATCGGGAGGAAAAAATTTTTCTTTATTGTAATCACTTTCTGTACAAGTTAAATCTTGAATTGAATATTTGAAATTTATAAATAAAAAAAAAAAAAAGAAGAGAAGTATGGTAATTGAGAGGGTGGGGGAGGGGGAGGGGATGGATCATGAATGTCTTCATAGAACATTCTGGTTGATGTACCTGTTAACTGTTTATGCATATGATTTGCTACTGAATTAATAAACACATTGAAATATAAATGCTCAAGGATTGACAAATAAATGTGTGGTCTTTAACAAACTCATTTTACTCCTAGGGATCTTGCTAGGTACTTGTGACCTGGGTTGGCCACTGATACTGGCCTTGATAGACTTTTGGTCTGTACTAATATGGCAACTCTGATGTTCAACTTTCAGCAAGCATTGGCCCACAGTCATACCTGATGTGGCTAAGCGGACAGGCCTTCTGGAACTGCTGCCGCAAGTGCTCAAAGTCTCTGCCACTGAAAGCTGAGTCCTTGAAGTAGGTGAGCTCAGCAAAGAAATGCTTGTTGAGTTCTGCTGGTGAGGGCTTGGAGGAGCCAGAAAAGGGACAAAGGTGCAAAACAGTCAGAGTGAGACCACCAACAGTGACCTTCAGCAGAATCTCCGGTCGCAGAGTCTCTAGCAGTGGTGAAGGCTGGGTTGTTTTTCCTGAAACAGACAATTGTGATGTGCATAAAGAAACTATACTACCTCCAATAAACTATGAAAAAGAGAGAGAGAAGGGATTTTGGATTTAGCTCAAGGTGAGTTACACTCAGGTACAGTAAATATTTTTCTGTCCCTAGAGGGTTTACAATCTAAATTTGTATCTAAGGCAATGGACAGTTAAGTGGCTCAAGCAGGATCACAAGGCGCAGCAGCGGGATTTGAACCCTGACTTCACTGATTCTTTATCCACAGCTCTAATCATTAGGCTACTTCTCTTTCCTGCTGCCTGATATTGTTCCTGCAACTGCACTACAGGTTGTTACCTTGGATTGGGACATGCCCCTGGAGGTCAGTTTAGATCACACCACCTACCTTCCTTCTGTAGGTTTGGGGAGGCAGCTGCAAAACAAGGCCTGCTGTGCCGCCAGGGGGCACTCAAAGGAAGCCGAGGTATCTGAGAGAGAAAGATGAGCACTTTAGCCAAAACAGCATTATTTATTTTAGAGCATTTGACTTACCACCATTAACAAAGTTATCAAAGTGATTTACAAAGAAAATAAAAAGAATCAACCAAAACAGAAGCAGGTTGCAGTTTGTGTCAGCAGAAACAGGGGGCCAAGTACCAGACCTCTTTTAGTTAATAAGTCAGTGACAAGCAGGATAAAATATATACTCCTGCGCAAAATATTTGAAAATTCTGTGCACAATAATTCAAAATTCTGCAAAGTTTCTTTGTAGTGTTTTGCGTAGAATTCTCCTATCCCGAGACCTGAAATTCCTTCCTACCTTTTCCTTTCTCAGATTCCAGCCTCTCATTCCAACTGCAGTTCTATCTCCCTCTAAATACCACAACTCTCTCATTTGCACTTTGAATCCCCTCCTTGGCTCCCTTAGTCTGGCATGCCTCTTTCCACTGGATAAGAATCTCATCCTCCATTCCCATCCCCTTGGTCTCGGTCACTCTCCCCTCCTCTCTCTACCATACCCCCCCACTTGCAGGTCCAGCATCCATGTCCCCTCACCCCACCTACCACCTCTCTCATTTGCAACTTGAATCACTTCCCTAACTCCCCATGGTCTGACATCTCTCTCTCCCGCTCTACACAGTCAAGCATCTTTTCCTTCTCACCCCCCTTTCTGGCCTGGGTTTCCTTCTCACCCCCTTTCCCCTCTATTTATGGATCCAGCATCCATATCCCTTCCTCTCCCCCCTTCCACTTGCAATACAGCATTCATGTCCCCTCCCCTCTCTTCCTCTACCTGCTAGTCTAGCATCCATGTCCTCTACTCTCCCCTCCCCCACTTGCAGTGCAGCATCCATGTTCCCTCCCCTTTCCTCTTCCCCTTGCAGGTCTAGCATCCATGTCCTCCCCCACCCCCGCTTGTAGTACATCATCCATGTCCCCTCGTCTTCTCCCTCTTTTTGCAGTCCAGGATCCATGCCCCCTCCTCTCCTTCCTCCCCCCCTACTTGCAGTCCAGGATCAATGACCCCGCCTCTCCTCCCTCTCCCTACTTGCAATCCAGGATCCATGTCCCCTCCTCTCTTCCCTCCCCCATACTTGCAGTCCAGGATCCATGTCCCCTCCTCTCTTCCCTCTCCCTACTTGCAGTCCAGGATCCATGTCCCCTCCTATCCTCCCTCCCCCTCCTTGCAGTCCCGGATCCATGTCCCCTCTTCTCCCCGCTCCCCCTCCTTGCAGTCCCGGATCCATGTCCCCTTCTCTCATCCTCCCCTACTTACACTCCAGCATCCATATCACCTCCTCTCCCCCCCACCAAGGGCCTAACAGCCATGTTCCCTCCCCCCAGATTGTGGCCCAGCATCTATGTCCCCATCCAATTTACTGCTATTTAACTAATTTAACTGTTAATTTAACTATTGTTATTGAATCTGATCTAGTGCCATCTGATTCACTGCTAATTATCCTAGAAACTGGAAGTAACAGAAACACCAAATAGCCATTAGGACAAGTAGGAGTCAGTTTAATCTGCAAGCATGCATCTCCTACTGATTCTACTAATCTATCTATTATGCAATAACATCAAGGATGTTAAGTCACTCTATCTACAGCTACACTCAACCCATTATCCTGATCTACCCATCAGACTTATAATTAACCAACAGGAAGACAGAGCAAACCATATCAAGGTAATCTAAAGCAACAGAAGACATCAACATACCCCAAAAAATAAAAGGATAAGGGAAGTAAAACCTATCAGAACCACTACATCCACCAAACTTATCACATCTACTTCCGTTCCCTGTGCATATCTTAACACCAGATCTGTTAGGAACAAAGCATTTTTAATTAAAGATTGGATCATCAACAAGCAAATAGCCTGTCTTTTCCTAACGGAAACGTGGCTACTGTCTGAAGATAACCCAATAATAAATGATCTTCTGCCAGATAATTTTAAAATTCACATGCTAAATAGTGATGGAAGAAGAGGGGGAGGATTAGCAATTGTCGCCAAGGAAGAATTTGTAGTTGAACTATTGGATTCCAAAATGACCAACCAATTAGAAATATTAGCCTGTAAAATTAGCAATAAGGAACTAGAAGATTCCCTTTCTTGTATATTATTCTATGTTCCGCCGAAAAGCTGGCCAAAAGCTAGAGAGGACTTCTGCGAATTTGTCCTACATAACTCAATCACTTCATCTCATAATCCTCATAATTCTTTCATAATCCAATTACGGGAGACATAAACTTACATCTAGATGAAATAGACAATCTAGATGCGAAAAAAGACTTTAAAAACTTTCTTTCTTTACTCAATTACAATCTCCCTTCACCCACTCAAACATATGAAAAAGGCCATCATTTAGATGTGGTAGCGATGTCCATAAAGGAGATCATAAATCCTCCCATCTCTCTTTCGGACGGTACTTGGTGTCATGATATCTGGTCTGACCATTTCACTTATTATTTCAATCTATTCTGGACTCGGCTAAAATCTAAGACATGCCCACGGACAAAAAGAGAACACCTCACAAGGGGCCATATCAACCCAGGGGAATATTGGTCACAAATGATCTACAAGCGAAGATAGAAGAAGGAGTTTATTTCTATGATCACTGGATGAAAACTAGCACATCCATTTTAGATAAAATTGCCCCTAAACGAAATAGTAAAAGCTGCTCAAACAAATACAACAAATGGTTTGACATCGAACTCCTAACAATGAAACAATCAGTAAGACGATTAGAAAGAATCTGGAAAAAAACGGGAAAGCTGTCAGACCGGGACAACTGGAGATCCAACATAAAACTCTACAAACAACAGATAAAAGAAAAACATAAAATATTTTACTCATCCAAAATTAACTCAAACACTAGCTCAAAAGGAACTAATACTAAAGAACTGTTCAACATAGTTACGAATTTATTTGACACCACACACTACACTCAACCCATGCATAACATCAAGTTACCCTCAGCAAATGATCTAGCACATTTCAATTCAAAAATTAAAAACCTAAGAAATAACTACTCGATAATTGCCGAATACGAACATCAATCAACTGATATACAAAGAAATGAAATACCAGCGGACATGATTTGGAGTTCCTTCCACAATTTAGAACGGAATAACTACATCAAGTTATATAACAAATACTCTAAATCATACTATGTCCTAGATGCATGTCCCCCAGAAATTATGAAAGCAGCTCCATTAGACTGGACTATTGTAACATCATATACCTGGGATCCTATAAAAACACCATCAAACGCTTAAGAATAGTTCAAAATGCTGCTGTCCGCCTCATCTTCGGCCTCAAAAAATATGACCTTGTTAGCCCCTATTACGCTAAACTCCACTGACTGCCGGTGGAGGCAAGGATCATCGTCAAATTCGCCTGCCTCTGCTTCAAAACCCTAGCAGGCTCTTCCCCAATCTACCTATCCAAGCACCTTGAAATCGCTGGCCCCTCTCGTACACGAAACACCTACCTGTTCTCCTTTCCTTCCCTGAAAGGCTGCCTCTACAAGAAATTTCTCGACAGATCCCTCGCATTCCAAGCGGGCAAATGGAACAAATGCCTCACAGCACTCATCTCCAATTCCCCCCCTACCAAATGTTCAGGAAGACAATCAAAACCTACCTTTTTGATAAATTCCTCTAACTTCTCCCCCCTCTTCCTTGCCTCCTCCTCGGACCTTGACTTACCTCAGTCTCTCGACTCTTCTAATTCTGTCTGCCACCTAACGGCTTAACAAAATGGATCACCCTATCCAACTAATCACCCCTTCTTCTTTACCCCCCTTACTTAATGCCTCTGCTCGGCTTTATCGAACGCCGCAGTATATATCACCGCTGTATGTAACACTACTGTATGAACTCCGCTATATATATGCAACTTACAACAAATGTAACTTCTCTGCAATAATAACCGACCTGAAAAATAACTTCACCGCAAATGTAACGTCGCCGAAAATGTAAATGTAGCTATGCCAAAAAAAAAAAATGTGTAACTTCGCTGTAATGTACAGTCTCTTCATCTGTTAACCGCATAGAACTTCTATGGTAATGCGGTATACAAAAATAAAGTTATTATTATTATTAAACTATCTCTATTGAATTACCTAACCAATAACCTAAACAATGGAAAATTCCTCACTAATAATGGTCATATTATAATAACCCCAATTCCCCAAAATCGTAAAGAATCACCAACATCAGTAACCAACTATAGACCAGTAGCATCCATCCCATTTATTGTAAAAATCATGGAAGGAATGGTACACACCCAACTGATGGAATATTTCGATCAGTTCTCTCTCTTGTACGAAACACAATCTGGTTTTAGGCCTCTATTTAGTACTGAGACAGTAATTGCGGCTATCCTGGACAATGTGCGCTACTTGTTTAGTAAGGGCCTCAACGCCCTAATCATGCAATTTGACATGAGCTCTGCCTTCGACTTGGTGGACTATGGGAAACTATTACAATACTTAGACGCAACTGGAATCAGAAGAGAGGTATTAAACTGGTTTTGAGGTTTCCTTATATCACGCACCTATCAAGTCCGTTTTAATTACGATCTCTCTGATACATGGAGCAATCTATCTGGCGTGCAGAGGGATCACCATTATCCCCACTGCTCTTCAATGTTTACATGGCCTCATTGGGTGCGCAATTGTCCCAACTGGGGATAAAACTATTTAGCTACGCTGATACTTCACGATAATTATCCCATTTATTACCTCTGTCTCAGAAGTCACCCCCAAAGCAACAGAAGCAGTAAATCGGATGGAGCAATGGATGACTGAATTCAGACTAAAGCTAAATTCAGAGAAAACAAAATTTTTTATAGCACTTGACACTAAAGCATCACTGTGCATCAATAACCTTAGTTATCCCATTCAACCCACAATGAAGATATTGGGAGTAACACTGGACCAGAGCCTGACCATGAAAGACCAGGTAGACTCCCTGATTAGAAAGATCTTTCTCACCCTCTGGAAGTTTCGGTCTATCAGAGCTTACTTCGATGTCTCATCATTTAGAATTCTGGTACAATCCCTCATACTGAGTCAACTTGATTATTGTAATATTGCCTACTTGGCACTCTCCCAGAAGAACATGTGGCAATTGCAACTGGTACAAAATGCAGCGGTTAGGTTACTTTGTGGACTGAAGAAGGATGATCACGTGACACCTTCCTATCGACTTCTGCACTGGCTGCCGATGGAGGTACATGTGAAATTCAAGTTTGTTTGTTTTTGCTTCAAGGTACTTTATGGCTTAATATATAACAGACTTTTTCTCCTTCACAACCAACAGATTCAGGAGAACCTCACATCTGAACTTTGTTTCTCCACCGGTTAGAGGTTGTAAATTTAAAAGTCATCACCAACATCTTTTCTCACATCAAGCAGCATTATGGGGTAAAGACCTGGAACAACTGATCGTGCCTACTACTTATAGGGAATTCAGGAAACACCTAAAACATACCTGTTCCTGAAGTACTTAGGTAACTGACCTATACAATCTTAGTCCTCAACAAATGATCTTTAGAACTGTGGATTGAAGACAAGTTTTATTTTATTTTTCTTTCCAGCTTATGATTTATCTTTAATCTTATCTATTGTTTTGCCTTTTGTCTTTGTTTTGTTCTATTTCTATCATTTAAATTTCTCCAGAATTCTACTGTTCAACGACTCCCCCTTCTGCTTCTATTCCTTTCTCTCCTCTCTTCTACCTTCCAAAGTATTTAGATCAATGCTGTCTTGTTAAAATGTTTATTTTATTTTTATTTTTCTTCTAACTATACTTTTCACTTCTCTATTACCCTCCAGGTACTTTAGTTAGATTGTGAGCCTTCGGGACAGTAAGGGAATTTTTCAAGTACCTTTCTTATTTCTAATCTTAATGTATATTTTCTGTAAACCGCTTAGAACCTAACGGATGTAGCGGTATATAAGAAATAAATTACATTATATTACATTACATTATTCACTAACTCTGAACTTTGTTTATTCCACTCGATCTGTAATACCTTTTAATCATTGTAAACCGCATAGAACTTCACGGTCCCGCGGTATATAAACTGTTATTATTATCCACTCCACTTCCCCCGTGTGGGTATGGCCTCTCTCCAACTGACCCCTTCCCCCCCTTCCCCATGAGATCAGATATATCTGTGGGCCTCCCAGAGCAGCAGCAGTGGTGGTAACCGGCTGGCAGAGGCAGAACAGTGAACAGGCTTCTTGCGGCTGGCCCTGCCAGGGTCTTTCCACTGCTGTGACATCTATCTATCTATCTATAGGAAGTGTTATGGCTGAGGGAAGGCTACATCCTGTTCACAGTGCTGCCTCTGCTGGCCGGCTAACGCCACTGCTGCTTCTTTGGGAGGCCCACAGGTATGTCTAATCTCATGGGTGTGGGGGGGCAGTCAAAGGAAGAAAATGAGGCCAGCCTTGTGCAGGGGAGAATGAGGGATAGGGGACAGGGGCAGAACAGAAGGTTTGCGCAGAATTCTGCATGGATGGGGGGATTCTGCTCTGTGCAGTTGCACAGAATTCCGCCAGGAGTAAATATAAAAGGCAAATATGATAAAAATAGCACTAAAACCCAACTCTCCTGATTGGCTGCCTGGCTATAGCTGCTTTACCCTCAACTGATCTGCAGGTAGAAACACATATTCTCTAATAACCCACTGCACTCCCAGAATAGAGATATGCCAACTCGGAAAGAAGGGGAGCAATAGAAATCCTATACACACAGCAGTGCCTCACAGACCCCTCCCCTACATCCTGCAAAAAAAAGGGCTGCATAGCAGGCTTACCCTGGAAGACAAGGAAGATGGCTGCAGCTGAACCGTGCTGTAGTCACTATGAACAGAAGTGTTTAGATCAACATCAGATAGTTCACCGAGGGAGCGGACAGAGCTCACACTGCTCGTCATGGGTGCCATGGAGAAGAACATCTCTACTGGGGAGGGAGGGAGAATTACGAGAGAAAGGGAGAGAGAAAGGCATCACAGGCTGCATAAAGACATGACACCTGCAATCAAATCTGTTTACATAGGAGCATTTAAAACACTGGCAGATCACAATATATTTGCCTGAAGTTTTGGGGGTTCCATTTCTTGCTTCTTTTTTGGGGGGGGAATTTTGGGGTCCTTTTATTAAGGTATGCTAACTGATTTAGCAGAAGATTAGCGTGCGCTAAATGCCAAGATGCCCACAGAATATAACGGATGCCTTAGCATTTAGCATACGCTAAATCAGTTAGCACACCTTAATAAAAGGATCCCTTTGTAATTTAAGTTCAGACACAATACATACTACAAATTGCTGACCCACTATTGCTTCTTCAGTGGGTCAGAAACAAACAGCCCAACTCCCTTTGTCCCTCCCCCACCCTTAAGAACCCATCTATTCTTCCCTATATCATAATCCCTTTTCCTTCTTCGACATTTCATAAGAATTTCATATTTTCTCTTATTCTAAAGTACCCTTTCCTATCTGTCCTCTTATATTTCAGCACACTGTTACAACAAAGGCTTACAGATTTTGCTTGTGGGGAGTGTGTGGTACAGTGGTTAGAACCAGAACCTCAGTACCCTGAGATTGTGGGTTCAAATCCCACACTGCTCCTTGTGACCCTGGGCAAGTCACTTAATCCCCCATTTCCCCAGGTACATTAGAAAGAGTGTGAGCCTGTCAGGACAGATAAGGAAAAATGTTTGAGTACCTTAGGTTATAAGTGGTATATAAACACTAAAATAAATAAATAAAATAAACCTTAAGCCATCTGAATTGTTATCATGCATTACATGCATCAGCATAATTTTACTGATCAGCACAGCAGCTCCTTCACCCAAACTTAAATTATCCTCTGATTTAAGGATATGGACTAGCTCTGCACCTCCATTCTCCAATCCCAATAAAGTCTGCAGCTCATAGTCCTCTGACTGGTTCCGATCAGGCCCCATGTATAACTGTTGGCTCAAGTCCTGCTCAATTAGCTTCAAGTCCTCAGAGTCCAGGGGCCGGCTTTTATTCAACGCTTCCTTCAGTCCATGCACTTCTGTAAGGAAAAATCCAGATGCTCATAGAAATGTCTAAGATCTGACTCACCACAGGCCAATTTTTAAGATAACCCCTGAGCAGCCAAGAAAAACAAATGAAAATTTTAACAACTTATTGTTAGGTTCAGCTGAAAATTTTCAAGTGGGTCAAACTTTGACCAGTGAAATTTTGAGCAGTTCAGGTCAGGTGGGGGTATTCGGTCAAACTTAGCTACCAAACAGCCCTCTTTAAAAGGACAAACAAAAATTAACCCCAGCTGAGATCCTCCCTATCCCTCTCCTTCAAGCTGAAGTGATGTTTTAGTCCTAAGGAGAAACAGCAGTATCAGGACAAAAATGGAAGCCAAACAGGGAAGAGCAAGTCCATTAGCTGGCTCAACTAGAGGCTCGTGAAGAGTGCCAGCTGAGGCTTAGGAAAGGATCTAATTCAGATGATGGCCCTCTCCCATCCTATCTTGACAAACTGGATGGAATGGAAAGTGATTTGGTGACAAAAAGAGGGTCAGCTACCTAAGGGGGGCTAGCTACCTAATTTATCTCCTCAGGAACTAACTCCACCCAGAATCTGAGTGGTTAAATTTGAACTGTTCATCCTGGATTTGGCGACAGAAGAAATTTTTCATTTATACAAACCTAGGTGCCTTCACCTAGATTTTTTTGCGACACATAAGGACAGCCTTACTAAAAAGAACATAAGTCAGAAGTTCAGCTGTGCATTATTAAATGCTTAGTAAAAGCTGGACTGGATATATGCACTATATTGTGAGAATCATAAAATATCTTCTAGCCCTACTGAGTCAGGGATTCTCCCTCAGTGTTGATGTCATTATATCACTGTGCAGCAGAGGGCACTGGCCCAGTGAAAATTACAGGGACCAGGATGCATTGAGTCCTGTAGCTCAGATAGAACTCAACCATCATCCAGCAGATGGCGCTGAACTGCATGTACAGGCTACCCTGCTGAGTCATGGGGTGGAACCCAGATAGGGAGAAATTCATATGCCCAGTCTGGAATTCAAATTGACAACAAGAGAAAAGGTCGACCCAGTTACTCCACAGTAAAATAAAGCCCAGAGATTGAAAAAAACAAAACAAAAAAACCCAAAAAACTGTGGAGGATGATGTTCTTGATACTTATTTATTGATGTATTACACAGAAAATCAAAGTCATAATCCACATATGTTCAATAAATAAGTATCAAGAACATCATCCTCCACGGTTTCTTTTCGTTTTCAGTCTGGAATTCATTCCGGAGGTCCCTGGTGGAAGAAAAGGATTCCCTAACTTTCCCCTAGATGTGGCTGTGGCAGAAGCCTGGGGAAGCTAATTTCACTTGAGCTGAGAAAGATAGACTGTACCAGGTGAAACAGTTACTGACAGCTTGGTTGAGGGTATCTGGTTGTATGTGCATATGGAGGCCCCACAGGGAACGTAGGACTAGGGAAGTTGAATGGAAGAGGTGACCTGGTTGGCTGATATAATCTGCTGGAGGTAATATTCTCCCATGTGGAAAACTCTACCTGTATTCCAATGCCTGACCAGAGCTGCGACTGGAATGTGGCAAAAAACTGTTTCCTGCACTGTGATAAAGACTGGTTTTGGGGCGTGGCAAGCCCTACTGAGCATATGGCCTGTGTTTAGGAAAAAGACATGAAAAGCATAGCTGTTTCTTGGGAAAAGAAACCATTAAGGGAAACTTGTGAAGAAACAGGCATTTTCCTGCTGTTTAATAAAGAGTTATTTTTGTTCTGAACACTACAAAGTGTTACATGTGTGTGTGTACAAATCCTTTCCTGAGCACCGTGCCCTGCTCTGTCACATGGCCATTGAAGGAAATGAGCAAAAATGGTATTTTTACAGCTCTGAAAAATAAACCACTAGCAAGACCCATGCACTTATAGCAGTAATGCTGGTAAAATTGTTCAAAATATCCAACTTGTCTACATTTTGGCTTTATTGATGCCTATTTGATTTTAGTATGAAGTGCCCTCTCTGTCCCAGTATTTTTTCTTACACCGCTATACATTTTTAGTACTCCTCACTCCCCAAGTCTACGCTTCAGTTGGTGCTATTATGTATGTATTGTGCCTCTGCCACTACAGACCTCAACGCACAATTTGCTAAACAGCAGTTTGCAAAAGTTCCTTACAAGACTGTTGAGTTTTAAACTCAATATTCTCTTTGTAAAAAACATTTTTAGCGGGGGTCATTGAGTGTTAAGTAAGGCCCTGCAAAAGGCTCAGCCGATCATGTCCAAGGGGGTGAATGGGCATGCTCTGGTGAATCAGGAAGATCAAAGGGCCTAATGCTCGAGCTCACCTGAAATACAGAGGGTGCTGAGCAGGTCCTGCAGGTAGACCATCTGTTTGAGAGACAGCAGCAAGTGTAAGGATCCCATCTTCCCATCTAGCTCCAGCTGCCAAGGTTAGAGGAAGGATAAAGGTCAGAGACTATTGAAAGGTCACACCTCGAGTCAAAAAAAAAAAAAGAGCAGAGGCATCACAGGATTGTGGAGGAATACCGTATTTGCCGGCGTATAAGACGACTTTTCAGTACCTTAAAATCCTCCCCAAAGTCGGGGGTCGTCTTATACGCCGGGTACTGTTTAGAGAGCTGCACGGGGACGCCCCTAGGGTCGCGGGGATCCCGTGGGGACGCCCCCTAGGGTTGCGGGGATCCCATGGGGACGCCTCCGAGGGTCGCGGGGCTCCTGCGGGGCTGGATGCTCAGTCTTCTGGATGTACGCGGCTCTTCTTCTCCCTACCTTCTCTGCTTGCAGCACAGAGCCGAACGGAAGTCTTCCCGACGTCAGCGCTGACGTCGGAGGGGAGGGAGGGCTTAAACAAAGCTTAAACAAAGCCCTCCCTCCCTCCGACGTCAGCGCTGACGTCGGGAAGACTTCCGTTCGGCTCTGTGCTGCAGGCAGGGCAGATAAGGAGAAGGAGAATAGCCTCGCGGTTCGAGTGGCTACCAAGGGAGAGGGGCGGCCGCCCCGCCCCGGTTGCAGCACAGCCGGCCAGGTTCCCTTACTTTTGTGGCACTTCCCCGACCGACCGATAACAGCCCGGGTCCGACAATCCTCCCTGCCCTGTAGCCGCGAATCTAAATTACCTTCTTACAGCTGCTGTAAGAAGGTAATTTAGATTCGCGGTTAAGGGCAGGGAGGTTTGTCGGACCGGGGCTGTTGTCGGTCGGTCGGGGAAGTGCCACAAAAGTAAGGGGACCTGGCCGGCTGTGCTGCACCCGGGGCGGTAGAGAAGGTGTGTGGAAGAAGGGGTCATCTTATACGGCGAGTATAACACAAAACTCTATTTTTTAACTAAAAGTTGGGGGGTCGTCTTATACGCCGGCAAATACGGTAGCTTAATGGTTAGTGCAGTGAGCCAAGATCCTAGGAAACTGGATTCAATTCTCACCGCAGCTCGAGATCCTTGACAAGTCATTTAATCCTCCATTGCCCCAGATACAAAACAGTTTGCGAGCCCAACAGAGGCAGAAAAGGTACCTGCATATAATGTGAACAGCACTGTGTACATCTAGAAGCGCTATAAAAATACTAAGTAGTAGTACCTACTCAAACCCTCCCCCGCTACATACATAAGGGACTAGGTAATCAGAGGAGATACAGGTTCACATTATACCCTTACATTCCCTTCAAGCTCCTTTAGAAAGTTACAATGTTATCCTATTCAGGCTGCCATTAAATAATCACAAGACAGAACTTTGTTCACATCTAGTGACAGTGCCAAGCAAGCTGCAATCTAAGCCAATAAGCTAAACTATCACAGGTCAGCTGACTGAATCTACCCTTCCTGCTGCCACTCAGCAACTAGAGACCTGTCCAGCAGCCATCTTTTCACAGTCAGTGATGTGACTCTTAGACTCAGGCTCTGAATGAGCACACAAAAGCAGGTCCACTGGATGGCTTCTATGGTTCACTCATTGCTCCAACCTTCGGTCCTGGGAAAGCTTCATTTTGCTTCAGCTTCACCGTCATTTCCATGTGGCCAGAGCAGCTTCCAATCAGCAGCAGCTGAGAGGGGGAGGGGGTCTCCTCAGGCCGGCTGGGAGACTCCATATGTATGGAAGGACATTCACTAGCAGAGCAGGAGGACATCTCCATTTCCTAGAAGGTAGACAGATATCAGGTGAATTTGACAATACAGACAACTGGAGGGCTCTAAAGCCCACCATGTGATACAAGATAGTTTATGGAACATAGAACATTACATTACATTAGTGATTTCTATTCCGCCATTACCTTGCGGTTCAAGGCGGATTACATCCAAACTAAAAACAAGAATTACATTCCAAATTTGAAGTAATAGAATAAGCGATGAGATAAACCATTTAAGGTTACTAGTGGGAAGTAGAAGTCTTTAGGAGATATGAATAGGGTGAATTATGGGGTTATAGATAATGTTTGGTAAATAGAAGAATATTAGAGAGTACTAAGGGTATAGAGAGTCCTGGATGTTGGGTTGGGATTGGTTGTGCTGGATAGGTTTTATGTGTTTTTTGAAGAGTATGGTTTTAATATCTTTCTTGAAGGTTTTGTAGTCTGTGGTTGTAGTTAACAGAGTGGTGAATTGTCTGTCCAGCTTAGCTGCTTTGGAGGCTATTAGATTGTCATAAAGTTTTTTTCGTTTGACATTTTTGGATGATGGATAAGAGAATAGTGAATGGGTTCTTCTGTGTCTGATTGAGGAGGATTGATTTAGTCGATTATTCCAGTAGGTTGGGCTATGACCTCAAAACCTGCCTGTTCTGATACAGGACATATTATGAAGTGTGGCACAAGGACCTCACAGATCATCTCCCCCTCCCCCTCCCAGCACAAGCAGCTTAAGAGGCAGGGCACAGACCATCTTTTCTATGTGACATGCAAGAACCCAGAACCTTCCTCTCTCTAGCACAGGGTGGCTGCATTTCAGGGGCAATTTGGTCAGCAGACTGCATGGAGACAGCAAGATAG
Source organism: Geotrypetes seraphini (assembly GCF_902459505.1). Classification (NCBI taxonomy): domain Eukaryota; kingdom Metazoa; phylum Chordata; class Amphibia; order Gymnophiona; family Dermophiidae; genus Geotrypetes; species Geotrypetes seraphini. The sequence continues at coordinate 70,117,695 of NC_047091.1, read as the reverse complement.
AGGGGCGGAGGTCACAGCTTCAGGTCACTAACAACCATCATCACACTGTGACCAGGTGGGATGTTGGTTAAGGACAGAGAAGCTTTACTCTTCCTGATCGGGGAGGGGGGGGGGGACTAACGGAGTACTACAGTCTCTGGGAATGCCAGTCCAGATTTCAATGTACTTTTTGGGGGGGTTCTGATAGCACAATTCCTGCAACCTCTGTGCTTACCTCAGGGACAGGAGAAGAGGGGGGAGTAGGCTGTTTGTCGGGGAACTCTTCATAATACAGTGAGACCCCGCTCAACTGCAGCACCTTGTGGACAAAGGCAGGCAGTTGGTGGATGTCCACCGGGAAGACCTGATTTGAGTCTTTCACTGCCTCATCACAGTAATCCAACCTATGATCCAAATAAAGGAATAAAATCAGGTATTCATCTGCACCTGCCTTTAAAATTGGTTCATCCCCATTAGACCAGGTTTGTCTATCAGTCAAGAAATCTGTTCTTAACAGCTTCCAGAATTTATAAATATGCAGGTAAATAAAGCAAAGTCCTCAGAGGACAGCAGGCATATATTCTCACAAGTGGGAAACGTTATTCATGGAACCCAGTATGGACACATTGGCTCGCAGACCTGCTGTTCAATAATAAAGCTAAAAAGCCAACTAGGGGAGGTAGGCAAGTTGTGAGAATATATGCCTGTTGTCCTCAGAGAACACCTGCTACAGGTAAAGAAAGTTTAGGTTCTCACTTCAACAAACTTCTTTCTCTGGATGTATCTAGTAGTCTTGAACAGCAGGGTTTTGTCCCTGAACCTGCAAGTTACTGCAGAAAGATGTCACATATTTTTCGAATCTGCCTCCTTCCCAGAGAGCTGTGCCTTGCTCCTTCACAGGTTGTCCCAAAGCAGTGCAAAATACTCTTAAAAAAGACATAAAAAGGAGGGGTATGGGGAATATCCCCAACAGCCCCAAGTCTTTTCTGCTTTGTAACAAGTATAAAAACAAGGTTAACAAATATAAAAATAGAAATGGCTTGCAAACAGCACTTACACTCTTGGAGCTCATAGTTACTTATAACCATTTATCAGGCAAAAGGAGAAATTAGGTTCTTACCTGCTAATTTACTTTCTTTTAGCTTCTCCAGACCAGTAGAGGTTAACTTTACGAATGGGTATATATCTAATCATGACCAGCAGGTGGAGACTGAAAACAAAACTTTGGGACAGTATATACTATCCTCCCTTCTCTATTTCCCTCAGTCTGCCGAATAGCCAAGCAGAACCAAGAACTGGAAAACAGGAAGAAAACAATACTCCGAACAGGAGTAACAAATAACATACCCAAATGCTGTTGGAAAATGCAGAGGAGAAATACCCGAAGGAAAATGTCCCCACAGCTCGCCAGCTAAGCCAGCCGAGCCACAGCCGCTGTTCTTTAATTCTCCCCGGCCCTAGAAAAATACTAGAACCCGCAGCAAAAAACAAAAACTGCCCGCGAAAACAGCCCCAACAACAACAACAACAACAGACAGGGTGGGGACCTCTACTGGTCTGGAGAAGCTAAAAGAAAGTAAATTAGCAGGTAAGAACCTAATTTCTCCTTCTTTAGCACTCTCCAGACCAGTAGAGGTTAACTTTACGAATGGGACGTACCAAAGCAGTCCCTCTCACGGGCGGGACCCCCGAAGGGCCGATACCAGAACACGCTCACCGAACACCGCGTCCCGACGCGCCTGAACATCTACCCGATAATGTCTAACAAATGAATGCAAGGAGGACCAAACCGCAGCCTTACAAATATCCACCGGAGGCACGAGCGACGACTCAGCCCAAGAAGCCGCCTGACCCCGAGTGGAATGAGCCTTGAGAAACTCCGGAACAGGCTGCTGTTTCAGAAGATAAGCGGAAGCAATCGTCTCCTTGATCCAGCGCGCAATAGTAGCCTTAGAAGCGCCAGCTCCCCGACGAGGACCAGCCAGGAGGACAAAGAGATGATCGGACTTCCGGAATTCCTGGGTCCGCTGCACATAAGAGCGAAGGACCCGACCGACATCCAACTTGCGCAGCTGCCGTTGCTCAGAAGAGCCCTCCCGACCACCCAAGACCGGGAGAACCACCGATTGATTGACATGAAAAGGAGAAACAACCTTCGGCAGAAAGGAAGGAACAGGCCGCAAGACGACCCGCTCCCTAGAAAACTCCAAGAAGGGAGCCCTACAAGAGAAAGCCTGCAGCTCAGAAATACGCCTAGTAGAAGTAATGGCCACCAAAAAGACCGCCTTCAAAGTAAGGTCCTTCAAAGAACAGTCGTCCAAGGGCTCGAAAGGCGGGCGCACCAAAACAGAGAGAACCCGATTAAGATCCCAAGAGGGAACCGAGGGCCGTAGGGGAGGCCTAAGCAACTTGGCCGCCCGCAGAAACCGAATCACATCAGGAAGAGCCGATAAACGCTGACCTGACACCAACCCTCGAAAGGCCGACAGGGCCGCAAGATGAACCCGGAGAGAAGACCAAGCCAGGCCTCTATCCAGGCCATCCTGCAAGAACTCTAGAATGTTAGGCAGAGAAGCGCGAAAAGAGGTCACTCCCCGCGCCCGACACCATTCCTCAAAGAGACGCCAAACCCGCACATAAGCCCGAGAGGTAGAAAGCCTCCGGGACCCCAACAGTGTAGCGATCACCTTGTCTGACTATCCCTTCTTGCTAAGGCGACCCCTTTCAAGAGCCACGCCGTAAGACAGAAGGGAGACGGGTCGAACATGGGAATGGGACCCTGCATCAGAAGGTCGTCCGAGAGAGGCAGAGGAAGAGGAACCGCCACCAGGTGCCTCACCAGATCCGCATACCACGGACGTCGAGGCCAATCCGGAGCCACCAGCACCACCAAACCCGGATGGTGAACAATGCGAAGAAGCACTCTGCCCACCAGCGGCCAAGGAGGGAACACATACAACAGCCCCTCCGTTGGCCACGGCTGGACCAGAGCATCCAGACCCTCGGCCAGCCCTTCCCTGCGACGACTGAAGAAGCGGGGCACTTTGGCGTTGCCACTCGTGGCCATCAGGTCCATCAGGGGCTGCCCCCAATCTTGCACTAACAACCGAAACGCTCCGGCGCCGCGAAACCACTCTCCTGGATCCAGGAAGTGACGACTGAGGAAGTCTGCCTGAACATTTTCTACCCCGGCTATATGAGAAGCCGAGAGGTCTAGAAGATGGGACTCCGCCCAAACCATGAGCCGAGCCGCCTCCTGCGCCACAGGAGTGCTCTTGGTGCCCCCCTGACGATTGACATAAGCTACCGCCGTGGCATTGTCCGACAGGACTCTGACCGACTTGCCCAGCAAAAGGGAGTGGAAAGCTAACAGCGCCAGCCTGACCGCTCTGGTCTCCAACACGTTGATCGACCAGGAGGCCTCCTCCGCGGACCAGGTGCCCCGAGCTGAGTGGCCCATAAACTGAGCCCCCCAACCGAGGAGACTCGCATCCGTAAGGAGCACCGTCCACTGCGGGAGATCCAGACCCACCCCCTGAACCAGGTGAGGGGTCCGGAGCCACCAGCGCAGACTGCAGCGCGCCAAGCCTCGCAGGGGAACCGGAACATCCAAATCTTGCCTCCGGGGAGACCACCTCCGGAGCAGAGCATACTGAAGAGGACGCATGTGGGCCCGCGCCCACCTCACCACGTCCAGGGACGCCGCCATTGACCCCAGGACTTGGAGGAAATCTCGCGCCCGAGGACCCCGGGAAGCCAAAAGCAGGCGAATCTGAGATTGCAATTTGCTCACCCGGGCCTCTGGAAGGAAGACCTTCCCCAAGGAGGTGTCGAACATAACCCCAAGGCACTCCAGACGCTGAGCCGGGACCAACCGACTCTTGGAAAGGTTGACCACCCAGCCCAGCGACCGGAGAAACTCCACCACCCGAGCCGTAACCCGGGAGCTCTCCTGCAACGACTTTGCCCGAATCAACCAGTCGTCCAGGTAGGGGTGAACCAGGATGCCCACCGACCGCAAGGCTGCCGCGACGACCACCATTACCGTGGTGAACGTCCGAGGAGCCGTGGCCAGACCAAAGGGAAGCGCACAGAACTGAAAGTGCCGCCCCAAGATCGCAAAGCGAAGGAAGTGCTGATGAGAGGCCCGAATTGGAACCTGCAAGTAGGCCTCCGTCAGATCGAGAGACGTAAGAAACTCCCCTGGCTGAACCGCCAGAATGACCGACCGCAGCGTTTCCATGCGGAAAGACGGAATCTTGAGAGCTCTGTTGACCCCTTTCAAATCCAGGATGGGCCGAAAGGTCCCCTCCTTTATGGCCACCACAAAGTAAATGGAGTACCTGCCGGTGCCCCACTCCGTAGGGGACACCGGCACCACTGCCTCGAGATCTAGCAAACGCTGAAGGGTCTGACGAAAAGCCTGCGTCTTCCATGGAGTCTGACATGGAGAAGCGAGGAAAAGGTCCGGCAGAGAGCGGGTAAACTCCAGAGCGTAACCGTCCCGCACCACCTCAAGGACCCACTGATCGGACGCGATCTCGGCCCATTTGGGGAAAAATTTGCGCAGCCGGGCCCCCACCGGAACCAAAGGGGGCGCCGGCAAGGAGTCATTGCGCAGGACGGGAAGCGGGGGAACCGGCGGAGGGATTCCCTGCCCCCCGACGGGCCCCCCGAAAGGGCTGCATGCGCTGGAAGAACCGACCCCGGGAAAAACCCTGAGCCGGGAAAGAAGCAGCCCCACACCCCGGGCGATACTTGCGAAATTCCCGCAAACGCCCCCGGGCAGCCCCACACCTAGACGCAGGGCGGGCACGGTCCTCAGGCAGATGGGGCACCTTCGAGTCCGTCAGAGTCTGAATCAACTCATCTAATTCCTCTCCAAACAAAAAGACCCCCTAAAGGGAACTTTAGTAAACTTAGCTTTGGACGCAGAATCCGCCGCCCAAGCGCGCAGCCACAAAATACGCCGCGCGGCCATGCCATAGACTTAGCCGAAATCCGCACCAAGTCATAAAGAGCATCTGAGAGGAACGAGGCAGCCATCGCAATCTTCGCTACCTCCTGATCCACTAGAGACCAGTCATCAGACTCCCGATCCAGGACACGCTCAGCCCACCGAAACACGGCGCGAGCGACTAGCTCCCCACAAACAGCCGCCTGGACCCCAAAGGCAGAGACATCAAAATCATACTTAAGAAGTGTCTCTAACGCACGCGCCTCCGAGACCCTAAGAGCAGAACCGTCCATAACAGGCACGGTATGCCGCTTAGGAAGTGCCGAGACCACCGCGTTCCCCATTGGCGAAATTAAGGTAGCCCTACCTCCCTCCGGGACGGGATACCCAAGAGCCAAGGCGCACACCAAACGAAACTGCGCCCATAGGCCACTGCGCCAACACAAAATCCCGCAAATCCTGACGCACAGGAAAAGAGCGGGAACCAGGACAGACCCCCTGAAGCAGAGGGGCCCCCCATACGCGGGGTCTCCGGCGGCGCCACTGCAAAAATGCAGCACCAAGGAGACCTGCTACACAGGTCTAAAAGCTCATCCCTCTGAATAAAAAAGCGCACCACGGACGCATCTGCTCTGGAAGACGGGAAACCCGCCGCCCCGCTGCCAACAGGCGTCCCCTCTAGAGGATCCTGGAAGCCCGCCAAAGCAGCCAGGTCCTCAACCAGGCCAACACGCTCCTCCGCCCACCAATTCGCAATCCAAGCCCCCCCGCGGGCGCTTGGATGAGGGAGGAGGAAGAGGGGACGCCAAACGAAAAGAGGGAGGCAAAGCCATAGGGGGCGCGGAGGGAAACCCCCCCCCGAAACCCCCCAGGCGCACGTGGGACCCCCAAAAGTCCGCACAAAGAAAGAAAATAAATTGGGGGCAAAAAACCCCTGGGGGTCCCCAGGGACTCCCTGCCCCAGCAGGGGTCCATGCTGAAACCTGCCCCTGTGTTCGCCATACAGGGGGAAGGTCACCTGAGGTTGCAGACAAAATGGAGAGGCCAGACAAAGAAAATGGCGAAGTTCCCGCCAAAAATGCTCCCTCCATGGCCTGTAGCGGCTGAGAAGACTGAACAGTCTCAGCCGCTAAGACAGGCAAGTCGGCATCAGCTGTCAAAAAATCAGCTGAGAGGGAATCCTTCGGGGAATCCCTCCGTGGGCGGTTGTGGAAGACCGGGCTTCCCCACTGCTCCAAGCCGACTCACGAGGCACCATCGGCGGGCATGCAGCCGCTGCCGACGGAGCTCCACCACCTCACCGACCCAAACCGCCGAGTTCAGGCCGGCCGCGAGTGCCTCGCGGCTGGACTCAATTGTGTCCTACTCCCCCGGAGAAGGGCACAATTGCTCCATACGCGACCTAGCTATAAAAAAGTGCCGGTTACATGAAAAAATACAGTAAAATACAGTTTTCTTAAAGGGAAACAACCCTTCAGACCAGCACTACCTCAGGATTTTTTTTTACAGAACAGACTCCACAGGCTCTCGAAGCAATATGCCTTGCTTGACTTAGGGGGCAAGGCTTACTGCTGAGGCTCCTCTAAAAAAATGTGGGGAGGTGGAGGAAGTGGGGGGAGGGACCCCGCTCGTGACCCGCCGGGTTTGACACCCCCCGAGGTCGGACGGACCCCCAAACAGGGCCCGACCAAGCTCCGTCCGGCCAAAAACAGGGACAATAAACCCCTAAACAAATTCCAACAGCCCTACCAAGAGAGATGGGTACAGATCACTCAACACCTGCTGGAGACTGAAAGAAGACTGGGGGAAATAGAGAAGGGAGGATAGTATATACTGTCCCAAAGTTTTGTTTTCAGTCTCCACCTGCTGGTCATGATTAGATATATACCCATTCGTAAAGTTAACCTCTACTGGTCTGGAGAGTGCTAAAGAATACCTGTTGTTTTTTTATTTACAGATTCATCCTAGCAGAGTGGCAGAAGCATTCTTCAGTCTCAACACACCGTCTGACTCAGATAGAAAGCAGGTTCAAAACAATGACAGGGTGGGTCTCAGGACTAGACACATCTGCAAGAAAGAAGATTAAGAACCTAATCATTCTTCTAGTGCAATGTGTCTAGTAGTCGGATGTACCAAAGCAGTCCCCTGAATCTAGGGCAGGATCCCTGAGCCTGTCTTCAGTATGTAAGACCCAAAGGCAGTGTCCTTTCTGGCTGTCACACCCACTTTATAAGACTTGGTGAAAGTATGAAGAGTGGACCATGTGGCTGCCCTACAAATTTCCTTGGGCGAGTCCGCCCGAGACTCCACCCATAAAGAAGCTATGCTTCTGGTAGAATGTGCTTGCCATAACCAATACATACTGACGAGATAGTCAATTTGATCCATCTGGAAATAGAGGCCTTAGATGACATCTTATTGCTCTTGGCCTGACTACTACTATTAATTATTTCTATAGCGCTACCAGACGCACGCAGCACTGTACAGAGTCACAAAGAGTAAGAAAACAGTCCATGCTCGAAAGAGCTTACAATCTAAACAGGCAAGACAGACAAACAAGATGTCATGGATACAGTTAAGGGGGAACGGTTAATCAGCTGGCTGGGTTGGAGGGCAGAGGAGTAGGGTTAAGGATTGAAAGCTATATCAAAAAGGTGGGTTTTCAGTCTGCTTTTAAACAAGGGAAGAGGCCTGACAAACAAAATTGGGTAATTTATTCCAGGCATTGGGGGCAGCTAGATGGAAGGAACGAAGTCTGGAATTGGCAGAGGAGGAGAAGTTAAGAGTGACTTATCTAAGGAACAGAGTTCTCTGGGAAGTGTATGAGGAGAGAGAAGTGAGGAGAGATATTGAGGGGCACCAGAATGAACACACTTGTAGGTCAGCAATAAGATGTTGAACTGTATGCGATGGCAGATAGGAAGCTAGTGAAGTGATTCAAGGAGAGGGGTGACATGTGCGTAGCGAGGTTGGTAGATGAGTCACGTAGCAGAGTTTTGCACAGATTGCAAGAGGGAGAGGCGACACTGAGGGATACCAGTTAGGAGTAGATTGCAGTAATCTAAGCGTGAGGTTACGAGAGCAAGGATAAGTGTCCGAGTAGTGTGCTCAGAGAGGAAGGGGTGAATTTTGGTGATATTGAAGAGATAGAAGCGACAGGTCTTAGCAGTTTGATGGTTATACATAGAAAATGAGAAGTCAGACTCGAAGATGACTGCAAGGTTGCAAGCAGCAGAGACTGGAACAATGACAGTGTTATTTACAAAGATGGAGAAAGGAGGAGAAGGAGCAGAGGGTTTAATAGGAAAGAGGAGCAGCTCAGTCTTGGACATATTCACTTTCAGTTGACGGCAGGACATCCAGGCAGCAATGTCAGCAAAACAAGCAGAGACTTTTTCTTGGACTTTAGGTGAAATTTCAGGTGTAGAGAGGTAGAGCTGGGAGTCATCAGCATAAAGGTGATACTGGAAGCCATGGGAGGAGATCAGGGCACCCGAGGGAAGAGGTGTAGAGAGAGAAGAGAAGAGGTCCTAAGACAGAACCCTGGGGTACACCAACCGCTAAAAGGATAGCAGAAGAAGAGGACCCACCAATTCATACACTAAAGGTGCATTGGGAAAGGTAGGAGGCAAACCATGAGAGGACAGAATCATGGAATCCAAACAAGGACAGCATATCAAGGAGTAAGCTGTGATTTACAGTATCAAAGGCAGCAGACAGGTCAAGAAGGATAAGGATAGAGTAAAGACCCTTAGATCTGGCCATGAACAAGTCACTGCAGACCTTAGTGAGGGCAGTCTCTGTGGAGTGTTGGGGCGAAACCCAGAATGTAGAAGATCGAGAATCTGTCGTGTTGAAAGGAAGTCCAAGCAGCGATGGAGAATAGCACGCTCGAGTATCTTGGATAGGAACAGAAGAAGGGAGACTGGGCAATAGTTGGACGGGCAGGAGGGGTCCAGCGAGGGTTTTTCGAGAAGTGGCTTAACCACCTCATGTTGAAGGCAGCAGGGACAGCTGCATTGGAAAGAGATAAATTGAGAATATGGCATATGGGAGGGATATACAAATATATAAGGCAATAGAACGTTGTTTTTCCAAGGTTAAATTCCAAAATCAATCATATACAACCTTAGATAAAGATATTATTTATCCCGTTTAGGACCTCAGTGGTGCAAGCTGTGAGAAGGTTTCATTCACAGAATTGTATGCACTAAAGTCTTCATCGGACTCAATGTTTTATATATTTTCTATAGATTTTTATATTTAAATACTTCATTTCATAAATAAGTTTTGAAAAGTACTCATCTCTTTTAGAGAAGCATAGCAGGGGCTCTTCACCAACATAGGCTATGTTTCGCCCAGGGGGCTTTATCAAGGTATTTTCCCCTTTATTATGCCGGTTCCATGGATACTGCCGAAAATGTTTGCAAACATGCAAACATGAAGGATGAAGGGGAGATGTGAGGCTGATGTTCAGGAGTGGATTATAGGTAGGGGAGAAGGATGTGACTTTGAAGGGAACTCAAGGGCGATCTTGCGGACCTTGTCATGGAAGTAATCAGCCATAATCTGGAGAGAGAGAAGGAGGGGTCGGAAGTGGGGACACTTTGAGGAGGGAGTTAAGCATGGCAAATAGACGACAAAATTACTGAGCACAAAGAGGTGTTCTGAGATCCAAAAGTCATTGGTCACCACCAGATAATGGAAAAGAACTCTCCGAACATCTAGGAGTTTCATCACCTGATCCTTTTTCTTCAACCCTGTGGGATGAAATGAAGGTAATCTGACCACAACCACTACCGCAAGTCCAGCATGTGCCGGCTGAGGAAGTCGGCTTAAACGTTCTCCACTTCCACTACATGGACTACGGAGATCGTCTGCAGGTGGGCATCTGCCCATCAAAACAAGAGATGAGCCTCTAGCCATAATGGAGCACTCTTGGTGCCCCCTTGTCGGCTTACATAAACCACTGCTGTAGCATTGTCTGAAAATTCTGACCACCTTCCCATCCAGAGAAGCTGCCATTGTCTAAAACGCCAGCCAAATGGCTCGTAGCTCCAGGTGATTGATGGGCTATTTTCTCTGAGAGGGAGACCAACAGCCTTGCAATGACCCGTTGCAATGACCACCCCCAGCTGTAAAGGTTGGTGTCTGTCATTAGGATGATCCAGGAGTCTCTGCAGGGTGGCATGCCCTTCAAGACAGAGGCTGAGTGAAACCACCACTGCAAGTTGCTCCTCACCTCCACCTGCCACAGAGGCACCTGCTAGAATGAGTTTGACTGAGATGACCAATGGAAAAGAAGGGAATCCTGCAGGGGGTGCATATGAGCTTTGCTCTTGGCACCACCTCTAAGGTAATGCCAGGCAGTAGGTGCCGGCTTCGCCAGTAGCTCCATTATTTGCTGCCGGAGCTTCTGTTTGCTCAGCTGTGACAGAAAAACAGGTCTACTGCCATGTCAAACCAAACTCCCAGATACTCCAGTTGTTGGGATGGAACCAAATGACTCTTCTTTAAATTTACTATCCAGCCTAAGTCCTCCCAAAAATTGCAGCACTCACATCACTGCCTGTTCTCCTTCCTCTTTGGACGGGGCTTGGATTCCCGCCTTACGGAGATGAGCAGCCACTTCTACCTTCATCTTGGTAAAGGTGCATGGTGCTGTGGTTACTCCAAATGGCAGTGCGGAAAACTGGAAAAGATGTTCCCAAGACATAAAATCTTAAATACTTCCTGTGGGCTGGAAATATAGGAATATGAAGGTAAGCCTCCGATAAATCCAGGGAAGCTAAGAATTCACCCAGTGCCACCACCGTGATGACCGACTGAGCAGTCTCCATATGGGAATGAGGTACTTTTAGTACTGCACTGACAGATTTGAGATCCAGTATTGGTCTCCAATCGTCTGAGTCTTTCTTGGGCACTATGAAGTATCTGTCAAAGTCTGATTCTTCCGTTCGTTCAGTATGGGCTCTAAGGCAGTGTTTCTCAACCTTTTCAAGCTAAGAACCCCCTAAACCTAACAAACACACACATAATAATAGCACTAATTCTAATGCCATTTCTTCTATTTATTTTTATAAACAACCAATCTCAGCCAAGGTCTTGGTTTCTTATAAAACTTCTTCCCTTTATTCATTTAGATTTTTCTCGTTAAATTCTCTTACTACACCAGTCCTTGATATATTGATCATTCTCTTTTTGTTCTTTACTGCTACACCAATCTCTCTCCTTTCCTTTTCCCTTCCTCCCATCATCTCTGCCCCCTCCCCCCAAAATTTCTGAGCCCATCATTTCTTCCTCTCTCTCATCACTTCTGGTGCAGCATTTCCCCCTCTCTCATCCCTTCCACCCAAACCTAGCTTAAAATAGCTTCAGGGGGTCCTAGAGCCCAGTATCTCTTCCCCTTCTCCCCATCACAGCCTGAAATTTCTCTACCATTCCCCTCACCTTTGGGTGTAAGAAAATCATTTCTTACGCTGATCGGCTGCCTTCCCTACACCCTTATGCATCTCCTCTGTGTCTCTGTCCCTTATCTGTTGAACTGCACTGCTCCTTCGGTCCTCAGCCCCAACAACACTCCCCGCAATAGACAGCACAAGCAGCTACCCACACACTGCACGTGCCTGACCCAGAAGCCTCCCTCCGACGTCAACTCTGACATCGGAAAGAAGGCTTCTGGGTTAGGCACTTATGTGCAGTGCCCAAATCGCTGTATGCACCGCCCACCACAAGGAGCGCTGCTGAAGACTGAAGGAGAGTGTGTCAAACTGTGTCAGCTTCAGGGATGAGGTGGCATGGCGGATAGAGATCATTGGAAGCGGCTTCAGCAGGCGGACAGGAACAGGAGATCTCGGGTGGTGGTGGACGCGGCAGTGGCGGTGGACACCAATTTGGCAGGAATTGGCGGCAAGGCCGCGTACCCCCAACAAGCGGCCCACATACTACTCTATGGCACGAATATCCAAGAGCCTTTTTAAAGATGCTCATACCCTCTTCGCCTTTTCTGGTCAGCTGGTGAATCTACAAAAAGGTCTGAGAGAGGGTGAATGAACTCGATCTTGTAACCCTCTCGAATGATCTCTAGGATTTAGTGATCCAAGCATATTTGCTCCCAGACCTCCACATATTCCAACAGCCTTCCCCCTATCTGGGAAGGTGTCTCAAAAATTTCCTCACCCGAAGCCTCGAACAGCCCGAAGTCTACTATCTGGTAAAGTTTTCAGGTGACAAATTTGCACAGTACAAAAGGAAGTGGGAACGGACAATGAGCACTCCACTGAAAAACACTGATGTAAAACCAACTTGTTTATTTCATAAAAGGACACAAGCAGAAGCTAAGTGGAGCATTTTTCTTTATTGCCATTGAGAACAAAGATAACTCACAAAGAGCATTTTGCTTTCAGTTTAATTCTTTGCATAAAAGTCATACACAGTGATAGGACGGTGGGTTCGACTATAGGAGCTTCGGCTCTTGGTCGGATTACACAACTTTTGAGTGTATGTGAAGATTATATAGACTTTACCAGTATTTACATTTAAAAGTTACATTTTGATATATATTTTGAGAAGTCTTGGCTTCAGTTTTACTCGTTTATAAAAATAAACAAGTTGGTTTTACATCAGTGTTCTTCAGTGGAGTGCTCATTGTCCGTTCCCACTTGCTTTTGTACTGTTTTATACCCATGGGTTCTCTGTCCTGTTGGACTTTTTGGTGTAAACTTGCACAGTAGCCATAAGGTCATCTAGGCCATTATCAAAAAGAATCTGTCCTTTGAAAGGCAGCCTGCTAAGCATGGCCTTCGAAGCTGAATCTTCCACCCACTGCCTGATCTAGAGCAGTCGGCGGGCGGAGAGAGAAAAAACCCAGAAACTTTGCTCATGATCTGCGCATGCTCAAGGCCCAGGCAAGAGGCAGGATCTTCGTTCACCGGTACTGGCACGTCCTGTGGGCTGCATGCCGGATGGGGTAAGGTGGGCGGGCGGGCGTTGGATGCTGGTTTGCAGGTGGGGGAGAGCGATGCTGGTTCTCGGGGGGAGGGGGGGGTATTCGCGGGCTGGAGGGGGAGTGATGCCGGTTCTCGTGGAGGGGGGGAAGCGGCGCCGGTGGCCTCGGGGGGGGTGGGGGAGGGGGAAACGAATCAAGCAATTTTCCCTTACTTCCTATGGGGAAACTCGGTTTGATATACGAGCAATTTGGTTTAGGAGCATGCTTCTGGAACTAATTATGCTCGTAAACCAAGTTTCCACTGTATTTGCAATCCAAACTACACAAGTACTTATTTTACCTCCCTCCTCTTCTTTCATTGTGTGCAGCCTGTAGATAAGGTCTCACACCTGATCTGCCCCATTGAACCCTCCTTTATTGGTCACCCACACTGCCAGTTCCTCTCTCAACCAGGCATTTCTTTTTTTTTTTTTTTTTTTTTTTTGCAAAACAGCACCATGAGTTACCCCATCGCATAAAAGAGAACTCAACCTTGCAGAAAATCTTCTCTTTAATAGACCCTTGCTTTCCCTTTCAGCATCCTGCAAATCCAAGTGCCATGAAGACAGAGGCTCTAGAATCTCCTCCCCCGATCCAAGGTCTGCCCGAGGGAAGAGTGCTAGGATCTGTATCCAATCTTCCTTAGTCCCCAAATTAGCTGCCCTTGGATGCTTCAAAAACACAAAGGGATGGGGAGAGGGAGCAGGGGTCTCAAGGCATACTCTGCTGTGGAAGCCTTACTTACTCCTTCTACAATAGCCATCACCAATTGGGGCCAAAATCTAGCTCTAGATCCCCCAATGCCTTAGAGTGTCTTTCCAGGAGGAAGGGGGCAAAACAGGATGTCCAGAAGACCCCTGGCCCAGGCTTGAATCTGACAGCTGCCCTGCAAAGAACAGCCAGTCTGTCTCCAATATGGTCACCATTCTGCCAAAATCCACATGTCCACGAGAATGGGGCCTGCACAAGGGGGCAGGTCGGAGTCCATCTCACTGCCTCCTCCTACCTCTGGGGCCCTTCCTGCAATCTCTCCCCTAGCTGACAATATACCATATTTTAGGAAGTCCCAGCTCTTCTGGTCAATCTCTGAGCAATAATTGTGTAAGATGAAGATCTTGGGGGTGCGAGGTATTTTCTTAACCACTGTCTCTTCCAGTTCAGATCTACAACCTTCCCAGAAGGGTTGTATAGTTGGGCATTGCCACCACATAAGACAAAAAGTGCCCAAAGGACTACATTGATGCTAGTACTGTAAATCTTATTCAATTTTTTGAACGAGCTTTATTGGGCAGACTGCAAGACTTCCCGCCCAAGTCCTACCTTGATTTTGAAGCTCTGGTGATGGGAGGATGGAGGGGGAGGGGGAAGAGCAAGGCAAGGCAGCAGAAGTACCTCCAAGCTTGGCCAGGGAAGGATCTATGACCTATTCCTGGGATAATAATCAGCCCTTGGGCTCCATCAAAGGAACCGTTGGCCATAGCCTGGGTCCTTGGGAGTCAGGCCTGAAACAGAAAACAAAAAAATCCTAACCAGCTGCACCAGTCCAAGCAATACTGTTTAACTTCAGGCTGCACCTCCTTTTATACTGGTGATGTCACTGGAAATCTGTCTTTCTAACCTATTCAGTTTCTTACAATTAGACAGAATTTTTGTAAAAATAAAAAAAGACATTACACTAGTGAGAGTTCCTGAACACAAGTTCTAATCTACTCCCTCCCCCACATGACTACCCACACAATAAGAATATTATACACAGAGATAGACCAGAGACTCAGGGGCAGTGTTGTGAGCTGTGGCAAAGGTTCCCAATTTGAACTGTAACTGCTCCCTGTTGTTCTGGGCTGGGGATACTGTGGATGGAACACTTACAGAGGTCCTGATCAAAGTCAGCCTCAAAGCTTATGAATGCAGAGTTCCAAAAGTCATGGTGTCAAGATTAGAATCGTCACCACAATAAGACTAAGTGTATTGGGGGGGGGGGGCAAGGCCTATAAAAAATCAGGGGGGGAATGGTATCGGAGCCCAGCTCTAGATCTGATGGAACTGGAATTACTATGAAGCACAAGAACTGCTAGGTCAAAAACTAAAATACACTACCAAAACACTAACCTTTTAATGTGCACTTCTAGGGCGAGCCCATTCTGACAGCCATCTGGTGTGTGCTCTACTCGGACGATGGTGTCCAGGAAGGTCACACGGATCCTTCGCAGCACTGTAGGAACAAAGACGCAAGACGAGTTATTGCCAGTAATCCTGCCTACATTCTCTCTCATACTCAAATCTTGCCTTGCTCATCAAAACTTGATTTTCTGCAATGGTTTTGCTTCAGGTGCTTCCCTTCTATACTCCTTGTGTGCTAGGCTGCAGTGGTGGTATTGGTCTGCTGATCTCCCTATTCTATAGGTTTCAGTCCCTTTTTTCACTTCAGTTCCACTTGTTTGGTTCCTCTTGGATCCCCCTCCATCTACCTACTTTCTCCGCTCCCCCTCCATGTAGCTGTCATTTTTCATCTCCTTAATAAATCCTCCCTTTTCTCACGAGCTTGAATTCCAAAATTTTCCCTTCGTTCTTGAGCCATCTTTCCCCAGGGACATTAACTTCTTTGCTGGTGTCCCATCTGACTCATGCTTCAGAGCTCCTCACCTTAACCCTCGACTCTGCATTACTGCCCCTTTTTCCAAATGCTGCCTCTCAAACATCTGTATCTTGCTTCTTCCTCATCTGACATAAGAACATAAGCATTGCCATACTGGGTCAGACCATCAAGCCCAGTATTCTGCTTCCAATAGTGGCCAATCCAGGTCCCAAGTATCAGCAAGATCACAAAAGAGTAAAACAGATTTTATGTCGCTTATCCTAGAAATAAGCAATAGATTTTCCCAAGTCCCTCTTAATGATGGCTTATGAGCTTTTCTTTTAGGAAATTATCCAAACCTTTTTAAACCCTGCTTTCACCACATTCTCTGACAAAAATTCCAGTGTTTAATTACACAATGAATGAAGAAATATTTTCTCCAGTTTGTTTTAAATTGCTACTTAGTAGCTTCATTGTGTGCCCTCTAGTCCTAGTATTTTTGGAAATAGAAAACATTTACATCTACCTATTCCACTCTATTCAGGATTTTATTTATTGGAATTTATTTAACCGCCTTTATGAACAGATTTACCCAAGGCAGTGTACAGCAAGTACAGTAACATAAAACTTACAATTTTGTTAACAGCCTAACAATAGTAAAAATAACCAAATATAAACATAATTACCGTACAATAAATGAGGTAAACTTGAAAAGAACAAATTGAATAAGAGTACCATGAAACAGTATCAAAAATACCGTATTTTTTGCTCCATAAGACGCACTTTTTTTCTATCCAAAAGTGGGTGGAAATGTCGGTGCGTCTTATGCAGTGAAGATACCTTTTTAAAAAAAACAAAACAAAAAAAAACCAAAACACAAAACACCCCCCCACTAACACGGAAGACCTTTCTGGTTCTGCTGTTGTCTTATTGCTTGCTGTTGTGATGTTGGTTTTATTCACAAAATATTAATAAAAATTATTTTTTTAAAAACCACCTCCCACCCCGTCGTACCTTTTTAAATGTCCCTAATAACCTGGTGGACTAGCGGAGTATAGGCCGGCAGGAGTGAGCTTTCCTGCCTGGGCCCACTCTGCTTTCTGAATGGCTGCTGTCAGTTCTCGCGGGACTCAGAAGAACTGAATGTAGCCATTCAGAAAGCAGCATGGGTCCAGGCAGGAATGAGCTTCCGATCCCCGCCGCCACTGCTCGGTTCCCACTGTCACCTGCCTGCCACCGTCATCAACTTCATTCTCGGTGTCCAGCACATCCTGCTGCCCTGCTTTTGCCAGGGGGGAGCACAGGAGCAAGGTCAGTGGGGTCCGATCACGGGGCTGGGGGAGCGCAAAGCATGTGGGCAATAAACAAAGAGTGGAGGGAAGGAGGCTGTGGGGTTACGATGCGATCCTGGGGGCTTTTGTCTGGAGAAGGGAAAGGCCGCAACTGCTGGGAGTGAGGAGAAAAGGGTCTTTTAACTCCGCTCGCATTGTTTCTTGTACTAGCATCCTTCTTGTTTTAAAACAGCTCGGTATTGCAAGCCTCACTGCTCTAGTCCCCCCCCCTATTATTTGGGTTAATAAGGTAGGGCTTGAAGGGATAAAAAGACTACTGCCCCTACATTCCCCAGGAAAGACTTGGATTTGGGCAATTGGGGAGGGAGGAAGGAGGAAGGGGGGTATTTGCCTTGGTTTTTTCTAACCCTTGGGAGGGGGTGGAGGGTGGTTCTTCCACAGGGACCATAAGAGTCTATGTCCCTGATGGGGGTAATAGAGTTTTCGCATATTTGGGGTGTAAGGGGGTTGGGAGGGTGGGAGGACAGCCTGGCAGGGAAGGGGGGACAGGGTGCAGAGCCTGGCAAGGAGTGTGGGATTGGGTGCAGAGCCTGGTATATATTAGTACAAAATTGGTTCAGAATGGTTTTTTTTTCTTGTTTTCCTACTCTAGGGGAGTGTGTGGCGCAGTGGTTAAACCTACAGCCTCAGCACCCTGGGGTTGTGGGTTCAAACCCACGCTGCTCCTTGTGACCCTGGGCAAGTCACTTAATCCCCCCAGGTACATTAGAGAGATGGTGAGCCCGTCGGGACAGACAGGGAAAAATGCTTGAGTACCTGAATAAATTAATGTAAACCGTTCTGAGCTCCCTTGGGAGAACGGTATAGAAAATTGAATAAATAAATAAATCTAGGGTACGTCTTATGGTCAGGTGCGACTTATGGAGCGAAAAATACAGTATACACATTTAACAGTACTGAAATTCAAATAACACAGATAGAGGAGCTCATATTCAAAGCACTTAGACACACAAAGTACCTTAGAAACCTATGATACTTTGTGTTTCTAAGAGCTTTGAAAATGATCCTCATAATCATGCAATACTTAACCTCTCTCCACCCCCACCCGCTACAGTCTCATGCAGTCACTACCAACACTTTCTGGAATCTTCAGGCTACTGACCTTTGGATCCTCTCTATGCTGCCCATTTCACCTCTCCTCCCCTCCATTATGCTGTGAAGAATCTGCTGACAAAGCAGTTTCTTCTTATGAAACACTATACTCTTCACTGCTTCAGACACCCTCATATTTCCCCCTTCCATGACCTGTAAAAACATACCCACCCCAGCCTTGGCTCAGCTCCAGAATCCTCTTCCTAGGTTCCTATTCCTGTTCTGTGGAGCATTTCTGGCTAAAATCCCAAGCTCATGCTGACTTCATATACTTCAAATAGATGCTGGACCTCCTTCAAGCCTGCTATGGCTCATACAAAACAAGACTGCTATTTCCACCTAACACGTTTCCTTACTTCTAACCCTCCCCATCTCTAGTACACTCACATTCTTCTCTAAACTGCCTCCATTTCCCTCTCCTTCACTCTCTGCCCAGAAAGCACAGTTACTTACCGTAACAGGTGTTATCCAGGGACAGCAGGCAGATATTCTTGACTGATGGGTGACGGCACCGACGGAGCCCCGGTACGGACAATTTTAGAGTGATTGCACTCTAAGAACTTTAGAAAGTTCTAGCTAGGCCACACCGCGCGTGCGCGAGTGCCTTCCCGCCCGACAGAGGCGCGCGGTCCCCAGTTAAGATAAGCCAGCTAAGAAGCCAACCCGGGGAGGTGGGAGGGACGCAAGAATATCTGCCTGCTGTCCCTGGATAACACCTGTTACGGTAAGTAACTGTGCTTTATCCCAGGACAAGCAGGCAGCATATTCTTGACTGATGGGTGACCTCCAAGCTAACAAAAAGAGGGATGGAGGGAAGGTTGGCCATTAAGAAAATAAATTTTGTAAAACAGATTGGCCGAAGTGTCCATCCCGTCTGGAGAATGCATCCAGACAATAAAGCGATGTGAAAGTATGAACTGAGGACCAAGTAGCAGCCTTGCAGATTTCCTCAATAGAAGTTGAACGGAGGAAAGCTACAGACGCTGCCATAGCTCTAACCTTGTGGCCCGTGACAGAACCTTCCAGTGTCAGGCCCAACTGAGCATAACAAAATGAAACGCAAGCAGCAAGCCAATTGGATAGGGTGTGTTTAGATACAGGATGGCCCAACTTGTTAGGATCAAATGACAAAAACAGTTGAGGAGATGATCTGTGAGGTTTGGTGCGTTCAAGATAGTAAGCCAGAGCACGTTTACAGTCCAAGGTATGCAAAGCCTGTTCACCTGGATGAGAATGAGGCTTTGGAAAAAATACAGGTAGGACGATGGACTGATTAAGATGAAAGTCAGACACAACCTTAGGGAGAAACTTTGGATGTGTACGTAGAACCACCTTATCATGGTGAAAAACAGTGAAAGGTGGATCAGCCACTAGTGCATGCAACTCACTGACCCTCCTGGCAGAAGTGAGAGCTATGAGGAAGACCACTTTCCAAGTGAGAAATTTGAAATGTGCTGTGGCCAAAGATTCAAAAGGAGGCTTCATTAAAGCGGAAAGAACCACATTGAGATCCCAAACCACAGGAGGGGCTTGAGAGGTGGTTTCACATTGAAAAGGCCCCTCATAAATCTAGAAACTAAAGGATGAGCCGAGAGGGGTTTTCCATGAACCGGCTCATGAAAAGCAGCAATGGCACTAAGATGAACTCTGATAGAAGTAAATTTAAGGCCAGAGTCAGACAAGGAAAGAAGATAGTCCAACACCAGTCCCACTGCTAGAGACATGGGATTATGGTGATGTAAGAGGCACCAGGAAGAAAACCGAGACCACTTCTGTTGATAACACTGAAGAGTGGCCGGTTTCCTGGAAGCATCAATGATAGAACGGACAGGCTGAGAAAGGAGAGAATGAGCCGAAGTCAGCCTGAGAGAAACCAAGCTGTCAGGTGCAGAGACTGCAGGTTGGGATGCAGAAGGGACTGTTGATGCTGAGTAAGCAGAGAAGGAAACAGTGGAAGAGGTATGGGTTCCCTGGAACTGAGTTGAAGTAGAAGGGAGAACCAATGTTGCCTGGGCCACCGTGGAGCGATGAGAATCATGGTGGCTTGTTCCCTTTTGAGCTTGAACAATGTCCGCAGCATGAGCGGTAGAGGGGGAAATGCATATAGGAAGAGACTGGTCCAATCCAGGAGAAATGCATCGGGCGCCAGACGGTGAGGAGAGTAGAGTCTGGAGCAAAACAGGGGCAGCTGATGGTTGTAGGGAGCTGCAAAAAGGTCCACTTGAGGAGTGCCCCATTGAGCGAAAATGGACTGAAGAGTCGAGGGATCGAGAGTCCATTCGTGAGGTTGGAGAATTCTGCTGAGATTGTCCGCTAAGGAATTCTGTTCCCCTTGAATGTAGACAGCCTTCAGGAATAAGTAACGAGCTGTCGCCCAATACCAAATCCGTTGGGCTTCCTGACACAACAGGCGAGAGCCCGTTCCTCCCTGTTTGTTGATGTAGTACATTGCAACTTGATTGTCTGTGCAAATGAGTAGTACTTGAGGAAAGAGAAGATGTTGAAACGCCTTGAGGGCATAAAACATCGCTCGGAGTTCCAGGAAATTGATGTGGTGTTTCTTTTCCTGGGCAGTCCAAAACCCCTGAGTTTGGAACTCGTTCAAGTGAGCTCCCCAGGCGTAGGGGGAGGAATCTGTGGTGATGACTAGTTGGTGCGGAGGTAGATGGAACAGCAGACCTCTGGATAGATTTGAAGATGTCAACCACCAAAGAAGTGACTGTCGAAGAGACATGGTCACAGATATGTGTTGTGAACAAGGATCCGTCGCCTGGGACCATTGGTTCGCTAAGGTCCATTGAGGAGTACGCAGGTGGAGACGTGCGAAGGGGGTGACATGTACTGTCGAAGCCATGTGCCCCAATAGCACCATCATGTGATTCGCAGAGATGGTAATCTGTTGAAACACCTGCTGACAGAGATGGAGGATGGCGTGAAGGCGATTGGATGGAAGAAACGCCGTCATCAGAACAGTGTCCAGAACGGCTCCAATAAATTGAAGTCGCTGGGTCGGAATGAGGTAAGACTTGGGTAGATTGATTTCGAACCCTAACAGTCGAAGGAAGTGAATAGTCTGATTGGTGGCAAGCAGAACCGCCTGAGGGGAATGAGCTTTGATCAACCAGTCGTCCAGATAAGGGAAGACTTGAAAGTTGTGAGAGCGGAGATAGGCCGCTACCACAATCAGACATTTGTTGAATACCCTGGGAGAGGAGGCCAGGCCGAAGGGTAGCACCTTGTACTGATAATGATGTTGATTGATGAGAAAGCGCAGATATTGCCTGGACGTCAGATGGATAGGAATATGTGTGTAAGCCTCTTTGAGATCGAGGGAGCATAGCCAGTCGCCCTGAGCGAGAAGAGGGTAGAGGGTGGCAAGAGAGAGCATTTTGAACTTCTCCTTGACCAAACATTTGTTGAGATCTCTGAGATCTAAGATGGGTCTGAGGTCTCCGGTCTTTTTGGGAACTAGAAAGTACCTGGAGTAAAATCCCTGACCTCGCTGATCTTGAGGAACTTCTTCGATGGCATTGAGAAGAAGGAGGGATTGAACCTCTTGAGCGAGAAGGAGGGACTGAGACTTGTTGGAAGCAGACTCTTTTGGCAGGCTTAACGGTGGAGGAGTCTGAAAATTGAGGGAGTAACCATGGGCTATGATCGAGAGCACCCACTGGTCGGTGGTGATGACCTCCCATCGAGAGTGAAAAATGGTTAATCGACCTCCTATGGGCTGTGGAAGAGGACAGGAGGGAGGGAGACTGGCAATGCCCAGGAGAAGGGAGTCAAAAGGGCTGAGTCGGCTTAGTTTGAGTGACAGGCTTTATGGTAGGCGGCTGTTGCTGACGTGCTTGTTGGTGCTGTTGCCGCTGCCTCCGAGGTTGTGGAGGTTGAGGCTGAACTGGCCGAGCAGAAAACCGCCTCTGATATGATGGCTGCTGTCTAAATGGACGAGGAGGAGGAGGCTTCTTTTTATTTTTCAGCAAGGTATCCCACCTCGTCTCATGGGCAGAGAGCTTTTGAGTGGTGGTATCCATAGATTCTCCAAAGAGCTCATCACCCAGGCAGGGAGCATTGGCAAGGCGGTCCTGGTGGTTCACATCAAGGTCGGAGACTCTGAGCCATGCCAAACGTCTCATCGCTACAGACATAGCCGTGGCTCGGGATGTGAGTTCAAAAGTATCATAGATGGACCGGACCATAAACTTCCTGAGTTGCAGGAGACTGAAAGTGCATTGTTGGAATGCAGGAAGCTTACGGTCAGGAAGATACTTTTGAAAAGAAGAGACTTGCTGAATCAAATGTTTCAGGTAAAAAGAAAAGTGAAACGCATAATTACTAAACTAAACTTTGGGTTTATATACCGCACCATCTCCACGAATGCGGAGCTCGGCACGGTTTACAGGAAGAAGGATGAGAGAGGAACTACAGTGGAGAGATTAAAGAGTTAGGTGTAAAGGGGGAGAGATTAAAAATGTTAGATGTTAAGGTTGCGTCCGGGGTTGTTTGGATCTTACCGGCCTTTTGTTGGGAGGTTTGGGACCTCCCTGAAAATGGACATTGTGAGATGAGGCCTGTATAGTTCCCTGACGAGATTTATTAACAGACATCATCTGACACATCTGAAGATGATAATAAATCTCATCAGGGAACTATACAGGCCTCATCTCACAATGTCCATTTTCAGGGGGGTCCCAAACCTCCCAACAAAAGGCCGGTAAGATCCAAACAACCCCGGACGCAACCTTAACATCTAACATTTTTAATCTCTCCCACCGTATCTTATCCTCCACAGAAACATCAGTCCTAAATAAGGGTCTCTCTTTTGTCCCTACTAGTCGTTATGGGGCTTTTGACACTAGAGTGGCTGTGTTTAAGTTTATAAGATCGTGTAAACTTAAAAAATTTTTTTACACAGAAGAGACCCCTATTGATCAATCCCAAGATAGTCAACCTATTTTACATATTAAATCCTCTTGGTGTCCTCCGGGAGTTGTTGATCCACACATTCAGACATTTGAAGATTTAATATTGAGAGACATTGGCGGTTTAGAGAAAGATCCTCCTCCTACCCGTTTCAATCTATCTAGACAACAACAAGCTGCTGTGTCTTCTTTGGCAACTGACACTAGTATTGTTATTTATCCAGCAGATAAGGGTGGAGGAATAGTCATTCAAGACACGGATTCATATGTGAGTGAGGCACAATGTCAACTTAGTGATCCCACTTATTATAAACTTTTGCAGAATGATCCTACACAATCCATACAAGATGTTATTTCACATTTATTGGTGCAAGCGCTTGAAACCAGGGTTATTACTGACAAGGAATTCAGGTTTTTGAGTTGTAAACATCCATGCATTCCAGTCATCTATTTTATCCCAAAGATTCATAAATCTTTAATTAACCCTCCGGGTAGACCAATAGTTTCTGGAATTGGATCATTGTTGGAACCTTTATCTGCTTTTTTAGATTTGTATCTCAAAGATAGGGTTCCTCTGGCCCCCTCCTACGTCTTAGACTCCACGAGTATGATTCAATTTTTAGCCTCTCTTTGTGATATACCAGCAAATGCTATACTACTGACTTTTGATATCTCAGCATTATACACCAATATTCCACAAGAAGAAGCTATTGAGGTTATTAAAATTGAACTACAAGCTCAGGATATGTTAGACACTAGGATACAGTTTCTGCTTGATTTGGCCAGGGTAGCACTCAGTATGAATTATTTCCAATTTGATTTAGATTTTTACATACAGATTAAAGGCACTGCCATGGGGTCCAAGATGGCCCCTTCCATAGCTTGCCTTTACGTATCTCAGTTTGAAGAAAAATTTTTATATCCTTCTGAGTTTTGGCAATTCTTTCTCTTTTGGAAGAGATATATTGATGACGTATTGGCAGTATGGATTGGTACTTCAGAAGAGCTGGGACGTTTTTTTGACTGGCTTAATAAATGTGACTCTAATTTACAGTTCACAATGACCATGGACTCTCACCGGGTCTCCTTTTTGGACATTAATATCACATTGCAAAATGGTCAGTTTCAAACATCCATTTACCGCAAACCAACAGATAGGAATAACTTGTTACAGTATGACAGCTTCCACCCGAGACATCTAAGGAATAATATACCCACTGGACAATTTTTACGTCTCAGAAGACTCTGTTCCACAGTGGAGGAATATGTATACAGAGCGGATGAAGTTAAACAAAGATTTTTAGTGAAGGGTTATCCTCCCTCTGTTCTCAAGAAAGCTTATAAACGTGGTTTATATGCCAACCAGTCTCTGTTGCTGCAAGCTCATTCGAAATCTGATGCCTGCACGTTGGTTTGTGTGCTGCCTTATTCTATTCACGCTTTTCAAATCAAGAAAATTATCAAACGTCACTGGCCCATCATGCAGTACCATGAAGTTTTTCAAGAGGTTCCCAGATTTGCTTTTTCAAAATCTTTCAATTTGAGACAACAATTAACTCACTCTCAGTTTTCAAGTCATGTGGTTTCTAAGCCTTTGAGGGGTCAGCATTCCCCATGTGGGCACTGCAAAGTTTGTCAGTTTAGTGCCTCCATTCAACAAATGCCATTACCCTCCCGATTGAAGTACTCTCAGCATGTGA
Source organism: Geotrypetes seraphini (assembly GCF_902459505.1). Taxonomy (NCBI): domain Eukaryota; kingdom Metazoa; phylum Chordata; class Amphibia; order Gymnophiona; family Dermophiidae; genus Geotrypetes; species Geotrypetes seraphini. Next base: position 70,093,131 of record NC_047091.1, on the reverse strand, counting down.
CCAACTGCAACTCTCATCATGTAGTCTATGCTATTTCTTGTCCGTGTCAGCTGTTGTATGTGGGAAGCACTACCCGCAGCTTGAAGCTCCGCATTGGAGAACATATGAGTCGCATACGCACTGCTGTGCAGGAAGCCCCCCTTGTCCAGCATTGGCAAAACAAGAATCATGCTGTTACTGATTTACAATTTACAGTATTGGATTTACTTTGTAATACTAGGGGTGGTGACACAGCTCGTATGTTGTGGAGAAAGGAGCAGAAATGGATCTTTGACCTCAACTCTCTCCACCCATATGGCCTTAACAATGAGATCGAGTGGGTAGCTTTCCTTTGATCATGTCTGGCTTCTATAGTGTAATCCTGTAGTTTTTGCTCTTGTCAGTATTTGCAATGATGTCATTACGTTGTGTCACGTCCGGTTTCCCTCCCCCCTCCGGTTTAAATATCGGAGCGGGTGCCGGCGTTCTCCGTTGCACAAAATTTTTTCATCATTTTGACTGGTATGTACTTTATGTTGCTCCTGTCTGCTATTGTCAGCTATAAGCCTTATTACATTTTTGCATAGATAGTAGGCTTTTTGAATTTCTTTGCCTGTGTCTATTGCTCTTTTGACATGTATTTTTGCATTTCAGATCTTTTTTGAACTTTTCACGGTTGTTACCTCTTAGTGAATCTCAAAGTACAGTGTGCGGGGTCTCCTGAAGTAGACACCGAAACGGGGCCGCGTCGGGACCCTGATGAATTTTCTTTCATAACCGAGTTAAGTGCATGTAGAAATTTTAGTGTCAACCTGAATGCAAAAGATTTGTGAACTGAATATATACAGTATTTCAATTAAGACATTCATACACAATTGAATAACCTTTTTCACACCATTGAGTTGGACTCGCTTTAAACATCAATCAAGCAATGATTGGAAGATAAACTCTTTCCCAAGAGGGGGTTACCCCTCCCTCTTCAGAGTTACATTTCTCTGAGCTGAGTTTTTGTATAGCAGGTCCCTCTCTTTGGTAGTGCTAATTACTGAGTCAGTCTGTTTTTGTTACAATTTTGCATTTTTCTGACTCTTTTGTTACTTTTCCCTGCTGAAGTGGAAACATTGGATTTTTTAGAGTCAGACTCTAGAGCAGGGGTGTCCAATGTCGGTCCTCGAGGGCCGTAGTCCAGTCGGTTTTCAAGATTTCCCCAATGAATATTCATGAGATCTATTTGCATGCACTGCTTTCATTGTATGCTAATAGATCTCATGCATATTCATTGGGGAAATCCTGAAAACCCGACTGGATTGCGGCCCTCGAAGACCGACATTGGACACCCCTGCTCTAGAGGAATGGAAAGGGTGTCCGACATCTCCTTAAGAAACTTGGTGAAGGACGAGTGCTCTGGCTTACCAGCAGGATCTTGCACCGATGTAACATCCTCCTCCGAGGAATAATCTGCCTCGGTACCGAGGGGGTCATCAGAATCATCCCACAAATCAGGGTCCCGTACCGATGAAAGACGGCCCTGAGAAAGTGGGGTAGAAGGTTCGGTGTGCTTGGTTTTGTGTACCGATTTACCAGACCTCATGGACACCGTACCGGGTGATTGTACAGCGGTACGGGTGTCAGAGAACGGTACCGGTTCCGAAGTCGAGTAAGCAGTGCGTCGAAGAGACTTCGGTTCCGTCGAGAGAACAGGCATAGAAAAAGATTTTTGCAGTGCCGATAAAACAGGCTGTTCGACAATCGGCACCGAAGGCTCAGTAGGTACCGACACTGGAAGGCTCGGAGTCAGCAGAGCCGGGAGCAAGTGTTGTAACTGCTCCTTAAGCTGGACCTGAAGGATGGATGCTATTCTCTCATCCAAAGACGGTCCCGATGGCACCAGTACCGCTGTTTTCTTGCTCGGTACCTGCGGTGCAGCTCGACGCTCCGGAGAAGTCGATGCCGATGAAGAGGCAGTGACTTCAATAGGAGCGGAGTGTTTGCGGGGCCGGCGCGCAGTCTACAGGACTTGGCTCACTGCTTGTTCGACTGGCGGGCCAAGGACAGTAGGGGATGGCTTCTTAGCCGGCTTACCCATAGGGTGCGACACCGGGGATGGATCTTGCGGTGTCGAAATCACCGGTGCCGATTTGGAAGAAGATGTCGGTGTCGATGCCGGGGGAACTTCCATGGCGGCACCAAAAGGAATTCGCTGTTGAATTTGGCGATTCTTTAGAGTTCTCTTTTGGAGAAAACTGCAGCGGGTGCACGTTTCTGCCCTATGGTCCGGACCCAGACACTGAAGGCACCACTTGTGCGGGTCGGAAAAAGAAATAGGACGTGCACACCGCTAACACTTCTTAAAACCCGGTAAAGGGGGCATGAAGGGAAAAACGGCTGTAGCAAAATCGAAGCCCGAGGCTTCGATGGTGCCAACAGGCCCCGCCGGGGCCGACCGGAAAGAAGTCGAAAAAAATGGACTTCCTTTTTTTTTTTTAAAAGAAAGAAAGCAATAAGGTGAATAAATCACGACAAGAAAATAACGCGCGAGCAGGAAGGCGAGAAAAAATTTGAAAAAAATTTTCCAACAGCAGTTGGAACACGCGTCTTCTTAGCTCCGCGGAAACTAAGAAACGGGGACCGTGCGCCTCTGTCGGGCGGGAAGGCACTCGCGCACGCGCGGTGCGGCCTAGCTAGAACTTTCTAAAGTTCTTAGAGTGCAATCACTCTAAAATTGTCCGTACCGGGGCTCCGTCGGTGCCGTCACCCATCAGTCAAGAATATGCTGCCTGCTTGTCCTGGGATAAAATGGCTAATTTTCTTGAGTTCATCTCCTTCTCCTCACTTCATGCTTCTGGTTTTTTTTCTCTGGCTCCTGCCACCATTTCCTCCATTTCTGAAATCACAGGTCACTACAGTATCTCCCATCTCAGACAACATCCTGGCTCTATTTCCCCTGCTGTTATCCCCTTCATTGTCACATCCTCAATTTACGCTGTGATTATATCACCCATCAGAAAAACTTCACTGACCCCCACCTGCACTGTTAAATCAAATCCCATCTCCATCACAGCCTTCTGGGTTGTAACCACTTCTTATGAATTTCATACAGTCAAGACAAATTTAGAAGACAAAAGACTAAACTATAAGCTCTACAGAAAAGGAATTGTCCCACGTGTATGAATACATCTAGTAGCATTATAGAAGTTATAAACTATAATGGTAGCCACATGAGGGATAGTAAGAAGCAGAGAAGAGCTCCAATAAAAAAAGAGGGAGAGATGATGGCACTAACCTCCTCTTTCCCACCCCTTTTGTTCACAAACACCAGGGGAGTTCTCTGAAGGTTGGAACCTTGCAACCGCATTAAAGGGAGCCTTAAGTTTTGAGAATTTGCCCCTAGTTGATTTAGCCAGTTCATGCTAGTGAGACTTCTTAGCTTCTGTGGAGGGTTTTCCTTTTATGCTGCATGACATTAATGTAATCCATGTTCTACCTCCTTGAGGGACAGGAAGACAGTCTTGAGCTACTTTTGTAAAAAGAGAAGGGAAGGGGTAAAACACGGACCTGACGGACCTCGCGGATCTAAACCCGTACGGCCTTAAAAATCTGAGGTCCGTGTCGGTCCATGTCCATGGCGCTTGTAGTTTCTGTCGCTGACAGACCTTGATTGAGATTTGAGCGCTGACGGATCCGTCTCAGCATAGGGAGGGAAAAGTGTTAGGATCCGTCAGCGCTAAAAATCTCTTCAAGGTCTGTCAGAGCCAGAGACTAGTGCTGGAGCAGCAGAGCAGAAGCCAAGAGAGCGGGGACATAGGTTTTGGACGTGCGTTATGGAAAAGAAATCTCCAAACTCCAGCACAAGTCTCTGGCTCTGACAGACCTCGAAGAGATTTTTAGCGCTGACGGATCCTAACACTTTTCCCTCCCTATGCTGAGACGGATCCTTCAGCGCTCAAATCTCAATCAAGGTCTGTCAGTGACAGAAACTAGAAGCGGCAGGGACACGGACTGACACGGACCTCAGATTTTTAAGGCCGTACGGGTTTAGATCCGCGAGGTCCGCGTTTTACCCCTTCCCAAGAGAGAATGCAAATAAACGATTTAGTTTGATTTGATGGCTCTGCTGTGATCAGCATAAAGCAGTGCTCATATGACCCATCTGGAACTAAGGCTGCTGCAGAGGCTGTGCTAATAGCTCACTGCCTGCCTGGAAGAGGATAACGTGCGACAACCACTGCACAACACCAACATCTGCTGGTCAAATTCAAGGTGCACTTTCTTCTGGAGAAAGGTCAGGGGTTCTGCTGTCACCTGGCCATACATTACAGCCCTTTGGGTTCTGCAGGAAGGACTCCTAACATCACTTTAGAGCAGGGGTGTCAAAGTCCCTCCTCGAGGGCCGCAATCTAGTTGGGTTTTCATGATTTCCCCAATGAATATGCAACATCCTGGCACTGCTTTCATTGTATGCTAATAGATCTCATGCATATTCATTGGAGAAATCTTGAAACCCCAACTGGATTGCGGCACTCGAGGAGGGACTTTGACAGCCCTGTTTTAGAGAGAATTACAGTATTATATTAAAACAAGTCAGGCCCCGATGCTCAAATGTTTTCCGTGGCAGTAAGACTCAAAGTAGTCTTACTGCCGCAGAAAGCTCTCCTGCTGATATTCAAAAGGATTCTTCATAGCTGCTACCAATCCTCGTAGCAGGCACCAAGAACACTCTACAAATGCATATCAAGGAGTTCATTAGTATTTAAATGAACTCTCCTTATGATGAACAAAAGGGAATACCCTCCTTTTATAGGGCAATAATTTCTGGCAGGTATGGACTAGAGAATGATAACAGGGACAAATTTTTCCCCAACCCCAAGGGAACTCATTTTCCCATCCCAGCAAGTTATTTTCCTGGCCCTGCCCTATTCCTGAAATCTCTGTCCTCATTTGCACAAGCCTCAAACACTTGTGTGGTTAAGGCAGAGCTTACAGGAATGGGGCAAGGACAGGGTCAAAACTTGCGGGGATGGGACAGGGAATTTGAGTTCCTGTGGGGATGGGAAAAAATGTGTCCCCTTGTCATTCTCTAGTCTGGACTTGCCAGTAGCTGTCATGCGTATGTTGTGTAAGGTATACAACACATGCAGGACAGCTGCGCCCATTTAAAAAACAAACAAACCCCAAAAAAAACCCAGAAGTCCCTGCGCATCCTGGAAGCCCTGATCTACTGAGTCACAGGACTCCTCAAAGCCACCAGCGGTTTGGGACCATGATGTTTGGCTCAGTGGCAAGGTGCATTCACTCTCTTAACCTGTGTCCCGGCCAGTGCCGCAGATGTATGGGGAAAGAAGTCTGGGAAGGGCAGCAACAGCTTGCCTTTAGCTTGCCGGTGAGCAAATAGTAAAGGAGACACGGCTGAGACTGGGCTCCTTTACTTTGCTGTTCAGGCAGATGTGTACAGGTTTGCAGTCTTCTCAGTGCATTGCTTTACTGCTGAGCGCCAGCTGTTTCCCTGTTCTGTGGATCAGCAACCAAAGGTGCTCTTACCATAACTTCTATGCTCACTGGATGAAAACTAGCACGTCCATCTTAGATAAATTGCCCCAATACGAAAGAGCAAAAGCTGCTCAAACAAATACAACAAATGGTTTGACGTCAAACTCCTAACAATGAAACAATCAGTAAGACGTTTAGAGAGAATCTGGAAAAAAACGGGAAAAATGTCAGACCGAAACATCTGGAGATCCAACATAAAACTCTACAAACAGCAGATAAAAGAAAAACATTTTACTCGTCCAAAATCAACTCATCTAATACTGGCTCTAAAGGAGCCAATACAAGAGAACTGTTCAACATAGTTACAAATTTATTCGACACCACACACCACACACAACCCATGCATAATGCCAAACTACCCTCAGCAAACGAACTAGCACAACATTTCAACTCAAAAATAAAAAACCTAAAAAACAACTACTCGACAATTCTTGCATACAAACATCAATCAATCAATTGATATACCAAGAAATGAAATACCAGCGGATATGATCTGGAGTTCCTTCCACAACTCAGATTGGAATAACTACATCAAGTTATATAACAAATACTCTAATACATACTGTGTCTTGGACTCATGTCCCCCAGAGATTATGAAAGCAGCTCCATTAGGCTTTAAATTATCCCTATTGAATTATCTAACCAATAACCTATACAATGGAAAATTCCTCACCAACAATGGTCATATTATAATAACCCCAATCCCAAAAAATTGTAAAGAATCAGCAACATCAATAACCAACTATAGACCTGTAGCATCTATTCCATTTATGGTAAAAATCATGGAAGGATTGGTACACACCCAACTAATGGAATATCTTGACCAATTCTCTCTCCTGCATGAAACTCAATCTGGTTTTAGGCCTCTATTTAGCACTGAAACAGCAATTGCGGCCATTCTGGATTATTTGCGCTACTTGTTCAGTAAGGGCCTCAACGCCCTAATCATGCAATTTGACATGAATTCCGCCTTTGACTTGGTGGACCATGGAAAACTAGACGCAATCGGAATCAGAGGAGAAGTACTGAACTGGTTTCGAGGTTTCCTTATATCACGCACATACCAAGTCCGTTTTAATCGTGATCTCTCAGATACATGGAGCAATCCATCTGGCGTGCCACAAGGATCACCGCTATCCCCTTTGCTCTTCAATGTTTACATGTCCTCATTGGGTGCACAACTATCCCAGCTGGGGATAAAACTATTTAGCTACGCTGACGACTTCACAATAATTATTCCATTCACCAACTCTGTCTCAGAAGTCTATTGCCATGCAATAGTGTTTTTAGCGCACGCTAAACCCACGCTAATTGGTTAGAACTAACGCCAGCTCAATGCCGAAGTTTCCAGAGGGTGTGAAAGATGTTTCTGATCAAGGAGTCTACCTGGTCTTTCATGGTCAGGTTCTGGTCCAGTGTTACACCCAATATCTTCCTAGTAGGTTGAATGGGATAACTAAGGTTATTGATGCACATTGGTGCTTTAGTGTCGAGTGGGTATGGTGCTGCTATGAAAAATTTTGTTTTCTCTGAGTTTAGTTTTAGCAACAGAAGTATTAAATCGGATGGAGCAATGGATGACCGCATTCAGACTAAAACTAAACTCAGAGAAAACAAAATTTTTCATAGCAGCACCATACCCACTCGACACTAAAGCACCAATGTGCATCAATAACCTTAGTTATCCCATTCAACCTACTAGGAAGATATTGGGTGTAACACTGGACCAGAACCTGACCATGAAAGACCAGGTAGACTCCTTGATCAGAAAAATCTTTCACACCCTCTGGAAACTTCGGCATTGAGCTGACGTTAGTTCTAACCAATTAGCGTGGGTTTAGCGTGCGCTAAAAACGCTATTGCAGCTTAGTAAAAGGAGCCCTAAGTTTCATAGTACCTGCTTGTAATACTGTCGAAGGTGATTCTTGCAAGACATTATCATTGTAACAAAAGGTGGGCAAATTAGAAAAAAAATCTGTGGAACAAGAAAAGAAGTTGGAAATTTTTGGAGCACAAAATTCAGCTCTTTATAAAAGAAAATGGTAATATTAACTTTAAGCTGGAAGTTTTGGAAAATATAATGTGAAGACAGAATTTAAGATTGATTAATTTCCCCAAAATAGCTATTACCTCAGCATTAGATATGTTCAAACGATACCTTTCGGAGATTCTGAAAGTCCCACAAAACTCATTTCTGCCTATCTCAAAAATTTACTACATTTCCTCGGGAAAGAAGAGATCTCCAGAAGACCATCAGGAACCAGCAATAGACGTATTGGATTTGACAAACTTATTAGAAAAGTCTGACTCAGAACAGCTTATATTTGCCACATTGTTTGTTCAATTAGCTTTAGATTAAGACAGAGTGGTTGTTGAAGCTGTTTTTCAAATATAAAGATGCTTTGTATCTGAATCAAAAGATAAGAGTGTATCCAGATGTGTCCAGAGTAACACACACAAAAAAAGGAAACAATTTTTGCTTTTGAGACCCCAGGTTTTTAAATTAGGTGCAACTTTTGTGTTAAGATTCCCATGTAAATGTTTGGTTAATTTCAAGGGAGCCAGGTATATTTTCTTTGATTCCGCACAATTAACAAGATATACGAGGGTCATTTCATAAATAATGGGAGGGGATGATGCAATTGCAGTAAACCTTGTTTCACTTTCACTTCAGTGCTGAAGCAGCAGGACGTGTGCTTAAGAGCTCTGTAGTGTACATAGGGCTAGATTCACAAAGCAAACCGATCGTGTACCGATTGGCTTGCGACCCCTTTACGACCAAATTTCCCTCCGGCCTGATTCACTTACCTCTCCTGTGATCCGCTTCCAATCCGTGCATGCAAATGAGGGGAAACGCATGCAAAGTAGGCAGGGACGCGATTCACAACACAAAATTCTCAATCCAACTTGGCTGGCCGATCAACTGAAGAACTGCTGGGGAGCAGTCGAAAATTTCTTTCTGACTCTCCTGCTCTACTGAAGCCCTGCTCTCTGCCCCGAACGCCTCCCACTGCCCCAATCTGTCTGCCCCGATCTGCCTGCCTGACATGTCCTCTCTGCTCCCCCTGGCTCTGCCGCCTTCCCTATAATGCAAGCTTGCGGGTTTAAAGCATGCAGCCCCACTTTAAACCCACGGGCTCGCACTGCAGGGAAGGCAGCAAGAGCAGGGCTTGGAAGGGGAGAACAGGAAAGAGGAGGAGAGTGAACTCGAGGCGACTGCCGCCTCTTCCTGCTGCTGCTTCATTGTTGGTAGTTGCCTGCAGAATGCGGATGAGAGCCCTCGACGCTGTGGCTTGCAGAAGACAAAAGTGCAAGCAAGTTGAGCTCATGGGGAAAGGAGAGGATGGCTGAGGAGCAGCAACGTAAGGGGGAGGCAGATCTCCATTCAGCCCCAGGATTGCCACAATGGCTAGTTAAATGTGTAGGCAGGCTGTATGCCCAGACCTGCTGCATAAGTACCACAGGGAAAAGTTGGTACCGTTTGCTGAAGGAGGGACTGAAGACAGTTTAAGCAGGAGAGTCGGCACGAGTGAAAGGTTTTGTTTTTGTTTTTTAAAGTCGTTTCTAGATGCATGCGCAGACCATCTACAGATGGTCTGCGCATGCGTTGGGATCGCAGACCTGCGATCCATGCTGGCAGATAGGGGCGTTCCTCCGATCGCCTCCATCTGCATATTATTCTTTACTGAATTCGTCGGACCTGCCCGGATTGGGCAGGTTAGTGAATATGGCCCATAGTGTGGTTGTGACAAGTGTGGGGAATGGAGGCTGCAGGTATCTCGGGTACTGTGTCTGTTGACGATCAGAGGTGGTACATTAAGACTGAAACTCTACATGGCAAAAACCCAACAGAAATCCACAGTGTGTTACATGAAGTTTGTGGCGCGTTAACAGTGGACTGCAGCACAGTTTCTCGGTGGGCAACTCGCTTTTGGAGTGGTCGTGTGAGTATAGATGATGATGATGCAAGACCAGGAAGGCCGAAATCAATAACCGATGAATGATGTGTAAAACTCGTGGCTGATGCTCTTGAACAAGATCATCATGCGACATGCGAGGAACTTTCTGAAACCACAGGGATTCCACCAACATCAGTATACCGCAGAAAAATGCACAAAACCCGACCTCAGTTGCTCTTGGCTGGGCCACTCATTCTTCATGACAACACTCGCCCGCACATAGGGCATGTCATCATTGAAAAACTAGGCAAATACGGCTGGGAGGTGTTACCGCATGCTCCCTATAATACAGACATGAGTCCACCAGACTTCAACCTTTTTCCAAAGTTGAAACAACCTATGCGTGGACATCGTTTTGCATCTCTGGAAGAGCTTTCTTCCGCCGTTACCCGAGCCATTCAGCAACTGAATAAAAAACGGTGTCTTGGATAGAATAATGAAGCTTCCCGGACGTTGGGACTCGGTCGTTGCAAAGCAGGAAGACTATAATGAAGGATTGTAAAGAAATCGGTTTTAACGGAGATTTCGGCAGCTGGAACCCAAGCACAGTACCGGGTAGAGCTTTGGATTCTTGCCCAGAAATAGCTAAGAAGAAAAAATTAAAAAATTTAAATTGAATCAGGTTGGGCAGACTGGATGGACCATTCGGGTCTTTATCTGCCGTCATCTACTATGTTACTATGTAAATCCTTGAAAAAAAACAAACAAACATGTAAATAAATAAAATAATGTGCATTATTTATGAAATGACCATCATATTTTAGAAAAAGAGATGAGGTCTGCAAGTACCCCTGTCAATATTCAGGAATAATAGCTCTAAGTTAGTAGGTTGGGATCATTCAGGACATCCATCTTGTTTTCCTTAGTTAAATGTTGGAGTAAAATAATCTTTGATTTTTTTTAACTCCTTCTCCAGTAATTATGGACTAATTAACAGTTGAAACAATGTTACTTTGCCTTTTTTATAATTATTTCCTATATAATTTGTTTTACGATGGATACTGTTTTATTTCAAATATGATTGTATTATCATAAAAACGGAAAATCAATAAAGATTAAATTACAAAAGAAAACAGGCTCACCAGTCTCTATGGTCTGTGCAAACATTTCCAGCCCTTCCAGTGGTTGTGGGGGCTCTTCCTCAGGCCCTTCTGACTGCTCCTTCAGGCACTCCTGTGCTAGCTGCATGCTGGTGGTCATGCACGAAGACCAGCTCTGGGACTCTGTACCTTGGACATCTGTCAAAATAACCATAAAATAAAGAGCTAAAGGAGCAGCATGCGAAAAGAAGGAGTGAAGTGTAGCATTTCAACCACAAATCCAGCAGACATGAAGGTGGCCATCTTGACTAATGTGTGAGGACACTGCAGATAGAAACAGCAGTGACTTGTTATTCTTACTTGTACAGCTGCTTTGGAGATGCAATGCATGCTGTTATATTATTTCAGTGGGCTTATGAGAAATGCGAACTCCCAAAATATGTCCGATACACTTATGAAGTTTAAAAGTAAAAATGCTTTAGTTTTATATTAAATAAAATAGAGTTTCTAAGTGTACATGTTTAATATTGTGTCTTGCAAACAGAAGAGGCTAAACATTTACATTTGCAATAGCAGATGAAGGGACAGGCTGTCTATTACCACTGAGTGGTATATTTCTACACTCCCTATTTTTCCCAAGCACAAATATGGCCCTGGCAAACCTAAGGAGAGTCAAGTCTTGCCATAGCACTCCTTTTGAAGAGGAAAATTAAAGTGTGGCACCATGGGAGCTCAAGAGCTGTGGCACCCAAAAGCATAGTTACTTACCAAGTGTTATCTGGAGACAACAGGTAGATATTGTCACATATGGGGGTGACGTCATCCACGGAGCCCGGTACAGACAGTACAAAAGTGCACTATCACTTTAAGCTTTAGAAGCTTTAAGACTGCCCGCACCGTGCATGCGCTAGTGCCTTCCCACCCAACGCTGGCTTGCGAGGTCATCGTTCTATGCTCTAGTGAAGAAGCCAATCAGGTGATGTGGGTATGGTGTGAGCTGCCAGCTGTCTCCAAATAACACCTGTTACAGTATGTAGGCAGCATATTCTCACATGTGGGACTCCCTAGCATACAAAATGGGATGGAGGGAGTGTTGGCCTCTAAGAAAATGGAAATGCATGTTGCCTCACAAGAAAAAGAGATATACTGTCTGAGACGAGTAGGCGGAGGTAAGGGAAGGAAAATAAATATAGAGTAAGCATAAGAATGCTGTCCTCAATAACAGGAAAAAGGGAAGAACCCCAGAAAGACTATAGTATGGAGGTTGTAAAATAAAAGATGACCTCATAGCAGCAGGGGAATCCTAGCATAGGCATGGGAGATGCCAGAAAGATTCAAGAAGGAAAGAATAAAGGGGTATTGGTAAAAACACATACATGGACAACAGTTCAAAAAGAACAGGTGAAATCATTCATGTCTCAGAAAGACACAGAGGGGTGGTGAAAGGGAATTATGCCAAGAAAATTAAAGCACTTGCGAGAACTGAAGGCATCCATTCAGCGAGTGGTGCGGGACCAGGCAAGCACATGAATAGCTTGCGCCTGCCTTAGGTGCGCCGCTCTGCCGCTAGACATCAGCACAGGAGACGGCCGCCGGGATTAAACGCTGCCGGAAGACATCAGCACGGGAGGCAGCCGCCGGGATTAAAAAAAGGTATGGGGGAGCCCTGCCACTGGGATTAAAAAAAGATAAGGGAGACCTGTCTGCGCCTTGTACAGGCCTGCCACTAGAACTGCTCTGTGCCCTGTCTCAGCCCACCAATAGACCAACAGAGGGGGGACAGGGTACACTATTTGGTTCAGAATTTTTTTTCTTGGCTTTTCCTCTATAGCTAGGTGCATCTTATGGTCAGGTGCGTCTTGTAGAGTGAAAAATATGGTACATCTTCACTCAGCGGAAATTGAAAAACTGATGACCTTGCGAGTCGGCATTAGGCAGGAAGGCACTCACACATGTGCGGGGAGTCTTAAAGTTTCTAAAGCTTAAAGTGACAGTACACTTTTGCACTGTAGGTACTGGCTCCATGGATGACGTCACCCCCACATGTGAGAATATGCTGCCTGCTTGTCCTAGGATAAACATTTATATCACAGAAAGGGTTACAGTATAAGCATGCTGCAAAGGCTGGGAAGGCAAGAAAAACAAAGCAAGGAGAACATGAACTTGGTTAGGAATGGGAGGCAAGAAGTCAAAGAAGGAAAGAACAGAAGATGAAGTTGGGGAAAACGCTGAGGCTGCTGCAAATGTTTTTTTAGGTATTATCTAGTTATACCCAAATAAGCATTTTTTTGTTTCAATCCTTCTAGGGTTTATAATGAAGACATTTTGTATGCTATCAATAAGACGATTGACAAAGTTCATTTTACTTGATATAACATATCCAAGTGGCTTACAGTAAGAAAAAAATAAAATCAGAGGATGGAAACTGTTTAGGGGCACTGCCAAAGATTCAAGAACTGGGCACATTTCCTGTCATTTGTTATTCAGTGGCAGAGAGATGCAAATTGAGCAACAGGATTAGCCCCGCCCACTGAGATGGTTTCTTCCAAATCTTGGGTGCTTCCTCTTGCATGTCTTTGCATGGCATTAGACGCCCAAATTCATAGAACTGAAAAATTTCATTCCATATAGCAGGAGGCCCAAATTCTGGGCCTCAAGGGCTGCAGGCAGGTCTAGTTTGGGGATTACAGTATTTACTTGCATGTAGAAAATGACAGATACTGATTATGGTTTTATTTGCTCTTGTATGCCTGTGTATTATCCTATTTATGAACTGGCAATGCTTTCTTTATATGCTATTTTTATTGTACACTGCCTAGACTTGCTCATTAGATAAAGAGGTATTTTGAATAAAACAATTCTAGACTGTGGTTAATTTACATATTTTAGCTTTTCTAGATACCGGTCCCTCGGGAGTCTCTTAAGCAGGACTCTTGACCACTGTGTAGAAGGGCTCAGTGTTGTACTCACAGCCACGGTATTTGGGCCGGCAGGTGACCTGCAGACCGGAGATCTCCACAGCACAGTTCTCTGTGACCAGAGCGGACCAGGGAATAGTGACAGAGATGCTGCCAATGAAGCCATCCACAATTTCCAACGGTGCATTCACTGCATCCAGCTGTTCATTCACAGACTGCAGAACAAAGATAGAGAGACATAAGAACAAGGATCTCACTAGGAAAGGGTGATTATTGACTGGATAGTTAGTGATAGAATTCCGTCTTCTTCCAGACAAGCCCTAAAAACTTTACCCTGTCCAGACTAGAATACCTTGCCAAGGTATCAACGTATTTGAAGATTAGCACTATATCTTTATGTAATCGCTCTTGTGCAAGCAAAACTCTGTATATTGAAAATGTGAAACGGATGTCACTTCCACACCCCTTTCTATAGACTCACACTTGTCAAAAGTTTCTTCAATATTCACCAACCCTCAGAAGTGCCACCACGATACTCAAAACATTTCACTGTATCTGGTTTCACGCACTATATCTTCACTGGGTCCAACTTTTCTAACTGTCTTAGTTGAATTATTTTTAAAGTTATTTTTAAACATTTTGTACTTAGTTTTTAACTTTTTGCCTTCAGGTGGTCAGTTTGTAGGGACATCTATGGTATCAACGTAAACATCAATCAGTTGTCTCAAAAATCTTTCTCCTCCTCTCCCCTCCTTCATGTCTAGTAATGGCAAAGACAGGTTCTGCTGATCTCAAAAGGAATTCTCCTTCACCACTGCCCCCCCCCCCCCCCCCCCAACACAGACACACAAGCTTCACAGAGGGCAATGTTGGGTACAGGATAGAAACACACACACACAAGCTTCATAGAGGGGCGGAGAAGAATTAAAGTGGCTTCAGTTGCTGACTCCATTAAATGTTTGAGCTGACTCCTAGATCCAGTGAAAATGTGTCAAGGCTTGGTCTACCACATCTAATTTGAAGAGGAACCCTTCCTTTTGATTATTCAGAAATAGGAGGAAGGCTAGCTTATTTATGCAAACAATGGCCCAGAATTACTACACTCAACAAAACAGACTAAATGGGAGAGATAAAAAAAATACTCAAAAAAAATCAAAAACAAACACTCCCACAAAAATAATAATGTGCAATTACATTGAAGACTCCACACAAAGAGACTAATACCCTGTTAATTAAGCAGTATTTTACTCTTCCTAAAATCCATAAGACACTGAATGATCCCTCTGGATGCTCTATAGCAGGGGTCTCAAAGTCCCTCCTTGAGGGCCGCAATCCAGTCGGGTTTTCAGGATTTCCCCAATGAATATGTATGAGATCTATGTGCATGCACTGCTTTCAATGCGTAGTCGTTGGGGAACTCTTGAAAACCCGACTGGATTGCGGCCCTCAAGGAGGGACTTTGAGATCCCTGCTCTATAGTGTTGATCAGAGGTACACTGTAGACATTTTTCAGCGATCATGTTTACATGAATGACTTAATATACACAGATTGATTTTCACTCTGTTTATTAAGCCATGTGATGTGATTTACAGTGGCAAAGAAAAGAAGGTACCAAGCCTCGAACAACAGCAAAGCAATAACAAAAAGAGGCACTGGAGATGTCAGAACCAACTTGTGGTCACAATATCTTTAATTAACAGTTTATACCATAGAACAATGGTGAGTCCTAAAAAAACTAAAACAAAGGTTTTTTTTAGTACTAACCGTTGTTCTATGGTATAAACTGTTAAGACATTGTGACCACAAGTTGGTTCTCACATCTCCAGAGCCTCTTTTTGTTGTTTGCTGTGATATACAGTGGTGACATGAGCTAATAGCGTCATTTGCCCTTAAAAAGTTGTGCTAGAATTTTGCAAACGTTAGTTACTGAGATCGCCTCATTAAAAATAAATATTGATAGCGATATTTGGGTAACTTTATTCTTTATTTGTATTGTATATTAGGATATATTTTGATATTATTATATGCAGGAAAATGAAATTATTGAATGATATTTATGTTACCTGTATAGATAATAGTGGAATATCTTTTGTTCTTTCATTTGTATGACACTGTTTTTGATTAAAAATCAATAAAGAATTAAAAAAATATATATATACATATTTTCTAAGATGAGTTAGAAATTTAAATTCTATTTTAGTGATACTGTTCTATGCTTTGGATACAATATCACCTATTTCAGATTTTAAAGATTCTGTAGGGTCCACTGTCAACTGCTGATACATGCAAGACACTGAATAATAATAATAATAATAACAGTTTATATACCGCAATACCATGAAGTTCTATGCGGTTAAATTCATGGATTATGCGGTTAAATTCTATGGATCATTTATACTACATTGCAACAACATGAAGCCTCTTCTTGAGTTCTTGCAACTTTGATGCAATTAGCTCAGGAAGTGTTGTGTAAGAACCATTTCATGTTTGAAAGACATATTTTATCTATAGATACATGGTACGGCGATGGGAACAACAATGGCACCGAGTGTGACTAATTTATATGATTCCTAAATTGAAGATCAGTTTTTATACTCTTCTCAGTGGTGGAATCATGTTAAAGTGTGGCTCAGATTCAATGATAACATTTTCATGATCCGGTCTTCTTCACAAGAAAATCTAGTGGAATTTACGACTTGGTTGAACACTTTAGATACAAACTTAAAGTTTACTACAAACTGTCGTGCAAGGCAGATTTTTGAATGTTTTGGATTCCAAAGATGAAGATAATTTAAGTACAACTGTGTTCACCAAATCTACAGATCATAACAGTTATTTACATTATTCCAGTTGTCATCCTCAAAAATTGAAGGGTTCTCTTCCGATTAGTCAATTTCTGAGAATTCAGAGCAATTGATGAGTGAAGCAAGCAAAATTGGTGTGTAAATTCCAAAGTAGAGGGTGTACCCTTTGCCAGTCATCAAGAAAACTTCTTATAGGGCTTTGAATGCTAACAGGGATTTGCTATTGCATTCAACTACTGATAATAAACAAATGGACCAACATATTTGTGTATTGAGACATTTGACCCCTTTGGCCGAGATTGCGAGTATAATCCAACGCTACTGGCATATTTTGGAATTTCATACTATTTTGAGATCTGGCCCTTGTATTGTCTATGCTAGAGTACAGAATATTTGTGATCAAGTAGTCCACTCTGTGTTGAACAGCAGTGCAATTAGGTCACAGGGCATCACCATCTATGCGGACATTGTAAAGCATTCAGTACCTCATTGAATTTAACCCAGAAAATTCATCCTCATACCCCAAAAATACTTGTGAGCTGTCTTATGTGGCATATGTTATCATATGCCCATGGCATTCTTTTATGTGGGTCCTAAAAATAGATCAATGAGAGTTCGTTTATCTGAACACAGAAGTTGCTTTAAAACCAAATCTATAACAGCTCCTATGGTGCAACATTTTTTAGACGTTGACCACACTTTTGAACAGGTACAATGGTTCATATTACTGAACAAGTTATGGAATCTCCTGTTGGTGGCGACAGAGAATATAGATTAGCAGTGAGGGGGCAGTTTTGGATTTATTTGAATGCTGTGGGGCCTCAATGAAGCCACTGAATGGAATACTATAATTTGACTTTTTGGACTTTTAGCATTACTTGTGCTGGGTATATATTGCGAGTATAATTGGGACTCTGACTCTCTTGTTTTCGAGACTGTTTCTTCCCACAGTTTGGTACTTTGCTTGTCAAATAAAGTTTATTGCTTGTGATGTAATGACAAGCATGTTGGCATGCCAGCATGTTGGCATCTGATGATATCTAGCCTCCATATTTGTTCGTGTTAAGCCTTGAGAAGAAATAGCTGCATTAAGAATGCAAAGTGGAATTTTTCAATATAATTTTTTTTAAATGGGCAGAGTGAGGGACAGTTTTTTGGAGTGGTATCAGTGGAAACTGGACTCCAAGAACTCCAACGAAGATAGCGAGACAGGGTCCCTTGTTGGAGTGTGCTGGCTTTTCCACGTTTTGGATTTCCAGATAAGATTTTTACTTTTTTTGTTTTTGAGGTTGGTTGTACTCTGCTTTGTTTGGAATAAATTTGATTTGACTTCAATGTAGGCATTTTACAGCGATCATGTTTATATGAATGACTTATGCTGCACAGATTGATTGTCACTCTGTTTATTGAACACTATTAATATTTGAGGAGCAATATGACGTGATTTACAGTGACAAAACTGAGATATTAGCTCCACTTGCCTTTTAAAAAAATTGTGCTAGAATGCACACTTAGTCACGGAGATCTTCTCATAAAAAAATAAATATTAATTCTTTCGGTGTAATTAATACATATTCTTATTTTTGTTGAAGTGTTTTAGATTTTTTTTTTTTTTTTGACAGAATTACGACAAACAAATGGCAGATTTCATTGCAGAATAAACTTTGTTTGACCTCCTCCTCCACACATTATCAACACTTGTCTCCTGTCACAGATTCCAGCTGAGGAAATTCAAGTGTTGCTCACAGTGGGATCCATAAAGTATAGCTCAAATAAATAAAACCAAGAATTTTACTCCTGGTAATGTCTAATCCCCAAAAGTTTCCAAGTTTATTGAGAATATATTATTCTGCCCATCATACAAATACAGCAAGGTGGTTTACAGTCTAAATACATTTTTAAAAAAAGGAGGAGAAGGAGGAGGTCAAGACCAAACACGGTAAGGAGGTAGGGAGGTGAACTACAATATTATAGCATAGCAGAGAATGATACATGAATGAGCGAAAACCTTGCTCAGGCAATTAATCTTATGTGGGTGCAAAGAAAAGTCAAGATGAACTCTCTATGCACAATTCTATCACTATCACTTTTAAAGACAAAAATCATTAACCAGCCTCCCTAGATCTCAAGATGCATACACCCACATTTCCACTGATTCAAGCCATTACCCACATCTCAGGTTCACTTTTCAAAACCAGCTTTACCAATACAAGGTGCTTCCCTTTTAGTCTTTCATTATCTCCCTGGGATTTTTACCTGCTGTCTAGCTGTAGTAACTGCACATAAGAACATAAGAATAGCCTTACTGGGTCAGACCAATGGTCCATCAAGCCCTGTAAGCCCGTTCTCACGGTGGCCAATCCAGGTCACTAGTACCTGGCCAAAACCCAAGGAGAAGCAATATTCTATGCTACAAATACAGGGCAAGCAGTGGCTTCCCCCTTGTCTTTCTCAATAACAGACTATGGACTTTTCCTCCAGGAACTTGTCCAAACCTTTCTTAAACCCAGCTACGCTAACGGCTCTTACCACATCCTCTGGCAATGCATTCCAGAGCTTAACTATTCTCTGAGTGAAAAAAAAAAAAATCACTCCTATTGGTTTTAAGCGTATTTCCCTGTAACTTCATCGAGTGTCCCCTAGTCCCAACACCTGAAGAGGTACTGAGAGGATCTGATCTGCTGAGAAAATAAAAAATACATCCACTGGAACATTTTGTCTGGTGGTATTCAAACTTGGGAAAGGTAAACTTGGGTTTTGGTGGGTTATATTTTTGTAGTTCTCTTTTTAGCTCAGCAAAATCAGTCAGGTAGTAGTGTAGCCTTTAAAGTCTGTTTGAGAAGGAAGGAAGAGGACATTATCAGGAAGAGGACATTATCAAAAAGCAGAAGACATATCTTTGGGTAAATACACATTATTTTGCTCTGAGCTTTGATAGGTTTGGGAAGAAAAGCTCAATTGTAGGTTCCTTTTAGAGAATGACACGGTGGATGTTACCCATGGCTAGCCGCGGGTAACCCGCCAAAACGGTGAATAAAAAAAAAAAAAGGTCACCGCGAGATTGGGGACAAGGCCATTCACCGCCCTGTGGAGCGGTGATTGGTTAGCACGGGGCAGTGAACAAGTGTGAACGCGCGGTGAACGAGCGTTCGATCCGGCAGCCCACTCTCTCCCGCCGGCCATCCAGCCATGCATCTCCCTCCTTTTCACTTACCTTTTCTTGTTGAAACTGACAATTTCTATAAGGCTATGAGCTGTATTACAGCCGGAGCCTTGAAGCTGCGTCGCGTTGCCTGCTGGAAAAGTCTCCTCTGACACAACTTTCTGTTTCCGGTTGCATCGGAGGAGACTTTTCTAGCAGGCAACCCGACGCTACTTCAAGGCTCCGGCTGTAATACAGCTCATAGCCTTATAGAAATCATCAGTTTCAACAAGAAAAGGTAAGGGAAAAGGAGGGAGGGAAATGCATGGCTGGCCGGTGGGAGGGAGCTGCTGAACCGCGTGAAGGGTGCTGGGGGTGGGGGGATGGAGAGGAGAAGACGCTGAAGATGGGGACGGGGCGGTGAAAGGGACAACAGGGACGGTGATGGGGCGGTGAAGGAGACGGCAGAGACGGGTTCGGGGTGGTGAAGGGGACGGCGGGGACGGGGCGGTGAAGAGTATGGTGGTCCGGGGACGGGGCGGTGATGGGGACAGAATTTTTCCTTTCTAATACATTCCTAGTAGCTAGAGAATGACACGGTGGCGGTTTACCCGCGGCCACCGCATTTAGCCGCGGGTGACCCGCCGAAACGGGGAACGAAAACTAGCAGTTGCTGCGGCGACGGGGACAAGGCCATTCACCGCCCCGTGGGGCGGTGAATGGTCTTGTCCCCGCAGTGAGGCATGAAGGATCGCGCGGTCCCAGCAGCCCACACCCGCCTGCCCAATCGATCCTAGTGTTTAGCCAGTTCTCTCCCTTCTCACCTTAGTTTGTAGGTTTTCTTTTTCGGCGACCCGCATGCTATCAGAGAGCCGCGCACCCGCTGCTGCTCAGTTTCGATCTTCTGCTCTGACGCAACCGGAAACAGGAAGTTGCAGCAGAGCAGAAGATTGAACACTGAGCAGCCGCGTGTGCGCAGCTCTTTGGGAAAGCGTGCAAGTCGCCGAAAAAGAAAGCCTGCAAACTAAGGTGAGGAGAAGGGAGAGAGCTGGCTAAACACTAGGATCGATTGGGCAGGCGGGTGGGGGCTGCGAGGACCATGCGATCGCCCGTGTTCCCGGCTCAAACTGGAAGGAGGGAGTGAAAGGGAAAAGGATTCTGGGCCAAGGGGATGAAGACGGAAAGAAAAACCCACAGCAGGAAAGAAAGGGAAGGACAGGCAGGTGAGCCAGATGCTAGAAGCAGGGGGGGGGGGGGGAAGAAAGAGGGAAAAAAGCTAGATGTGGTTGAAAAGAAGAGACACACTGGTATGGAAGAGGAAGATAGGGGAAATCTGGACACAGGAAGGTAACAGAAAGAGGGGAAATTATGTGCATGGGGCATAGAGACAGAGACATAAAGGGGACATGCCATGGGGATGGTATATGGACACAGGGGGGGGCAATGACAGATACATAGGGGAGATATTAGAAATGGAGAAAATAGGAGCACAGAAGCTAGATGGTTTGTGGGGATGGGACAGGGACCGAGCTCGCAGGCTCCAGTGGCTTGCACAAATTACATTGTAACGTGCCATGAAAATAAGAGGGAGGAAGGTAGATAGATAGGCCACGTGAGAGGAGCTGAAGGGTGGTAGAACAGATGGTAAAGGAGGGAGGGAAGGGTGGTGATGGAAAGGAATAGGACAGACATTGAAGGAGGGTGGAGAGGAACAGACCCTGAAGGGAAATGTGGAAGACAGAGTGGGAAGAAGACAGATGCCAGACTATGGGGGAGCGGAGGGAAGAAGATGGGTGCTAGACCAATTGGAGGGGGGGGGTGAAGGGAGAGGCACAGTAACAGCAAGTGGAAGATGCAGAGAGAAGACACACAGTGGATGGAAGGAATTGAATGAGAAGATGTGGAAAGCAGAAACCAGACAACAAAGGTAGAAAAAAAAATTATATTTATTTATTTTTTGCTTTAGGATAAAATAGTATATTAGTTGTGTTGATAAAAATTTATAAACAAAACCCTGCCAGCTGAACATCTCTTTCTCTAGTTCAGCAGCAGGAACTTTGATTTATAAGAAAGGAATAAGCTAAATATTACAATACTAAGGCTTATATGGATGCAGCGGGGACGGTGACGGGGCGGTGAATGGGATGGCAGTGGCGGTGACGGGGCGGTGAAAGGGATGGCGGTGACGGTGACGTGAAGGGAACGGCGGTGACGGGGCGGTGCAGAGGATGGTGGGCCGGGGACGGGGCGGTGACGGGGACAGATTTTTTCCCCGTGTCATTCTCTACTAGTAGCTTAAAAAGGTTAATTAGCTCACTAACAAGATGCAGACAGTAGTCCAGCAGCAAGAGGGTTGCTATCCAGTCTTTTGCATTGAGTGTCACATGTATGACTTTCTCCCGGTTGGTGAGAAGTTATATGTGTGTGCTCCACAAAATGGGAATATTTGTATTCCCATAACTCAACAATTTGCTAATCACAGCTCCATAAATAGAAAAGAAGCTCAACGTGCTAAACTAAACTAATCCTTAAATTTATAGACCTCTTAAAAAAAAAAAAAATGAAGCTCGACTCGGTTAACAATCATAAGGTGAGCCAGTAATAATAAAACAACAGCAACAACAAAAACAAAATTAAATAAACCTAAATATACAAGTAAAAAAAGAAATTTAAACAGAGCGAGTTGCTAAGTGCTTAGAAAATAAAAAGGTTATTAGTGCTTTACAAAATAAATGGAGTTCAGGTCTCTTATAATGCCAAGCTTCCATTAATTTAAACATGTAAGAATTTATCAGTTTTCGGGCTCCTTTTACGAAGGTGCACTAGGGTTTTTAGCGCACACACAAAATTACCAGCAAAAATCTACCGCCTCCTTTCTGGCTAGCGCACTCGGGAATTTAACACGTGCTATTGCGTGCGTTAAGGCCCTAGCGCCCCTTTGTAAAAGGAGCCCTTAATCTTTGTGTATTTTGTGAGAGACAAGATCTTTGAGCGTTCCAGATTAACGGAACCAAAAGGAGTGAAAATATCAAACAAGAGTTTAAAAACAATACAAACACATTTCAATTGAATCCTGAAACAGACAGGAAGCCAGTGTAGTCTTTCCAGCAAAGGAGACACGTGGTCAAATTTCCGTTTCCCAAAAATCAGCTTGGCTACGGTGTTTTGTATCAGTTGTAATCTATGCAAGTTGCCCTTAGTCAATCTTAGGAAAATAGCGTTACAGTATTCCAACCGCGCTAATATAAGAACATAAGAACATAAGCAGTGCCTCCGCCGGGTCAGACCATAGGTCCATCCTGCCCAGCAGTCCGCTCCCGCGGCGGCCCAAACAGGTCACGACCTGTCTGAATCACCAGAAGGGGCTCCCTTGCCACCTTGGTTTCTCATTGAAGTCCTATCTTCCCATCAAAGTCCTAACCCTCCGGTCTTGCACATGCACGACCTGATTGGGTTTCTATACTTATTACCTGGTTAGCTTTCTATACTTGTGTTACATCCCAGCACCTCTCTCAGTATCCCACGATCCCTTTATCCCTCAGAAATCCGTCCAATCCCTGTTTGAATCCCTGTACCGTACTCTGCCTGATCACTTCCTCCGGTAGCGCATTCCAAGTGTCCACGACCCTTTGGGTGAAAAAAAACTTCCTTGCAGTTGTTTTGAACCTATCTCCCTTCAGTTTCTCCGAATGCCCCCTCGTACCTGTTGTCCCCTTCAGCCTGAAGAATCTGTCCCTATCCACCCTCTCTATGCCCCTCATGATCTTGAAGGTCTCTATCATATCTCCCCTGAGCCTCCTTTTTTCCAGAGAGAAGAGCCCCAGCCTTTCCAACCTCTCAGTGTATGGGCAGTGTTCCAGCCCTCTTACCAGTTTCGTTGCTCTCCTTTGGACTCTCTCAAGTACTGCCATGTCCTTCTTGAGGTACGGCGACCAATATTGAACGCAGTATTCCAGATGTGGATGCACCATCGCTCGATACAATGGCATGATGACTTCCCGCGTCCTGGTCGTTATGCCCCTCTTTATGATGCCCAGCATCCTGTTAGCTTTTTTCGAGGCTGCTGCGCACTGTGCAGATGGCTTCAGTGATGCATCCACCAGCACACCCAAGTCTCTCTCAAGACTGCTGTCTCCCAGAGACAGACTGTACATTAACTGTAAAGTGTTGATGATGAAAAAATGCCTTAACTCTCTTCAGCATACGCAAACTAAAAAAACACTTCTTGACCAGAGAATTTGTTTGATCTTTAAACGTAAGTGAAGAATCTAAGAGAATGCCAAAAACTTTAGAAGATTCAATCTGTAATTTAATTACTGAGGTTAGTGTTATCATAGGAGGGAGGTAAACAAGATTTGGCCTTATCCACAGAAGTTTAGTTTTCGCTTCATTCAATTTCATTTGTACCGATAGTGCCCAATTCAGAAACTTGGAAATACAATGATTTACATTGGAGACGAGGTTTGAAAGATTCGGGTCTGTTTCAAGCAAAATGAAAATGTCGTTAGCATAAGTAAAAAGTCTCCAGAGCGGATGGCTTAAAGTTCTTCAAAGTATTCATGTAGATATTAAAAAGGATTGGTGACAAAGGGGATCCCTGCGGGACCCCACAAGTAGATCTCCATGATGTTGATATTCCGCCATCCATATTTACTGTATAAGAATGTAGTACTAAAAATTTATTAAACCAATCCCAAACTACCTGATCAAGACCTATACAATGGTACCTTGGTTTGCGAGCATAATTCGTTCCAGAAGCATGCTCGTAATCCAAAGTACTCGTACAGTGGTGCCTCGCATAACGAACGCCTCGCACAGCGAACGCTGTGCACAACGAACTTCATGTCTTGCTTCCCACAACGAACTTCGTTTCACACAACGAAGTCGCCCGAGCTGCATCCTTCCGCGCAGGCACCGCGCTTAACTGCCCTCTCTCCGCCTGGCTCCCTGTGAAACAAGCACTGGCGCTACAGCCGACACCCCGCCGAGAAGAGAAAGTGATGTCGGCAGGGAAAGAAGCACGGTATCAAGCAGCTGTGGGTCCTGCACCGCCGATGCGGCTGCATCCACTGAGAGAGCCAGCGAAACTGAATGCACATCATTCGGGCGGGAAAATGCCAACTCAACCGGCGCCATTACTACATCTTCCCCCGAAGCGTCCACATACCCTGCAGCGCATAACCCCGATGGTGTTTGCCGCTTCCCACACCGGAAACAACTTTTAACCACCTCTGCTGCCATGTTACTGCACCGAAAAAGAGAAAAAACTAACACCACAGAACATGAAAACCACCGGGCCAACCAAAAATAAGCCAAGAAAAAAAAAATGAACAGTTAAGTCCCAGTTTTTGCCGCTGAGACTCTGCCCTCTCTCACTGTAAAATTAGACTCTACTTAGTCTGTCTTTAAATTTAAAAAATGTGTGTTGTTTTAAAAAACAATTATGTTTTTAGATGTATCTAAATAAAAATAATAACAAAAAATTTATCTTTTTTTATGTCATCTTAGCATATTTTATGCTACAGAACGAATTATTTTTTTTAACATGTATTGTTATGGGAAAACGCGTTTCACATAACGAACTTTTCGCATAACAAACTTGCTCCTGGAACCAATTAAGTTCATTGTGTGAGGCACCACTGTATATCAAAGCAACTTTCCCCATAGGCCATAATGGCAACGCAGACAATTCGTTCCAGAACCCATAAGGTGCCGAGGAAGTGGCGAGGGGTGGCCCAGGGGTCTGTACCTATCAGGTGCCGGGATAGGGTCTGTCCGCCAGCCGCTGAAGAACCCCGCAGTGCCGCTTCGGGGGATGCCTTGTCTGTCTGCCAGCCGCTAAAAAAAAACCCCGAGCCCACACAGCGTCGCTTCAGGGGGATTCCTCTTCCGTCCGCCAGCCAGCCTTCCCCTCCGGGTGCCTTCCGCATGTTGGAGAGCCTCTATCTGAGCCCACGCAGCCGAATGCCTCCCACCTGCACGTTCCGTATGATCACGCACGTCAAATCATCGACATTGTGCGTGATCATACGGAACATGCAGGTGAGAGGCAAAACACTCGCAAACCGCGGTTCCACTGTATCTGAAACTAGGTAGATCAGGATATCGTGGTGTGTACTACATCAAAGGCTGCGCAGAGATCAAATTGCAGCAGTATGGCATACTTATTGCACAGTTGCAGCTGCTGAACCCTTGAAAGTAGAGCGATCAAAAGAGTTTTGGTACTGAAATTGGAGCGAAAACTGTTTGAAATGGACATACGAGGGAAAATTTCTCTAAGAAAGATGAAAATTGGCTAGCAACAATGGATTCAACCATAATAGAAACTTTACAACCTCTTAAGTTTTTTTACTCTTAAAATCATATCTTCATCCAACACAGATCATTCAGTTCACTGGAGATCACATAGATAGCATCAAAGGGCACCCCTCAAAAACAATCCATTACTGAAACATAGATTTGATTTCTCCTTGGTCTGGTGGCGTAGCCACAGCAGTTTGGGCTCAGGCCCGCCCAAAATGTCATCTCCTTTAGTGTGGTTGGCAGGGATTCCAAAGCCTCGCTAGCCAAAGACCTCCTCACCACCAAAAGAATTTACATGTTGGGTGGCTGCCAGCACTGTTCCCAGCCACAGGCCACTCCCTCCCTTGTGCAAGCTCAGTTTTCATATTTACATGAAACTTAGCATATGCGCATGGAGGCCAGTGGCCGCCCAACATATATACTCTTTGGGAAGGAGGAGGTCTTCGTCTGATGGAGCTCAGAGACCCCTGCCAGCACAAGAATGCTGTTTACCTTGGGGGAGGTACCAGAGAGAAGCAGAAATTAAGTTTGGGGGAGGAGGGCAGAGATTAAATTTTTGACCCACCCACTTTGCTCTCAGGCCCACCCTAAATCAGTTGCTTAGCTACACTGCTTTGGTCACATGAACCAGAAATCTATTCAGGTCACATGGCTGCAGCGGCTTCTTCAGTGGCTTCTCAGAGTTTGGTGAAACCAGAGGCAATAACCATTATCCACAAAACTTACTGTGGATCACTAGATCCATCTTGCTGTTCAGTGCAGTAGAATAACAACAGGTGCCTCTGTTAGGGGAAGAGGAGTTCACTTGTATATGTTCAAATGCAAGGTATTTAATCAAAAAGGGATCAGTCTCTACACATAAATCTCCTTGAGCTTCAGGGTAACCCAACTATCCTAAATCAGGACAGACAGACAAATAGCAATCTTATGTTTATTCACTCCACTTTTGATGAATCGCCTTTTTTAATATGTAAATCAAGAGCTGTACAATAAAAAAACAATGACTTAGCAGGAAAAGGACTCCGTTATTTGTGGGACAGAGAAACAATCGCACAAGGAAACATGCACGTCCATCTAAAACAGGGGTGTCAAAGTCCCTCCTCGAGGGCCACAATCCAGTCGGGTTTTCAGGATTTCCCCAATGAATATGCATGAGATCTATTTGCATGCCCTGCTTTCATTGTATGCTAATAAATTTCATGCATATTAGGTCCACTTCAGGCGACCATTATTTTCCTTAATAAGTGAGGGAATAAATTAATCTTTGATTTTTATGGAACTCCTCCTCCATATTATTGTGGACTAACAAACAGTTGAAACTTGACTAATTTACTTTATTATTATATTTCTTTTCTGATTTGATATTAAGTTGATATAAGTTGAATACTGTTGATTTCATATTGTCATAAAAAATTGAAACTTAATAAACGATTTAGAGCTCCTTTTATCAAGCCGCGCTAGCAGTTTAACGCTCATAATAGCGGGTGTTAAACCGCCGGCTGCGCTAGCCACTAATGCCTGCTTTGAGCAGGCGGTACTTTTTTGGCCCGCGAGGGGGTTAGCCGTGAGTAAAAGTCGCACGCGCTAACCCCGCTAGCGTGGCTTAATAAAAGGAGCCTTTAAAGTGAAAAAAAATCTCATACATATTCATTGGGGAAATCCTGAAAACCCGACTGGATTGCGGCCCTTGAGGAGGGACTTTGACACCCCTGATCTAAAACAAGAGCAAGAACATAAGAACATAAGCATAAGAACATCTATTAGGCTGTTACTTCTCCTCAAAACACCATACCACCCCAGGATCCTGTGGTTTATGTTTATTTTTATTAAAATTTGATATAGCCTGCCAAATCTTACAACAGTTCTCAGTGGTTTCACATAACAATAAAATTCAATAAAAATGAGAGAAAGGAATGCCATTAAAAAAATAGGACAGTCCTAAAAGAAGATACAA
The DNA here is from genome assembly GCF_902459505.1 of Geotrypetes seraphini. Classification (NCBI taxonomy): domain Eukaryota; kingdom Metazoa; phylum Chordata; class Amphibia; order Gymnophiona; family Dermophiidae; genus Geotrypetes; species Geotrypetes seraphini. The sequence goes on along the minus strand of NC_047091.1, from coordinate 70,065,484 downwards.
TCATACAAAAAAAACATGTAAACAAGTATACCCTGGTCTCAATAATCATCAAATGCCAGAGCAAACAACTGGGTTTTTAAATCAGATCATAAACCTAGTCAATGATGATTCTGCACATAAACTAAGAGAGGTTATTCCACAAAAAAGGGGACTTCTCCCTGTTGATTCATGATAGGCCCGAGACAAGGCTGGGAGAATTAACCAGTGGTTGTTATAAGAATGGAGGAGTTGGGCAGGAACATACAGAATCGTTAACCACACAAAGTGCTTTAAAATCAGCATAAGAATCTTATAATCAATTCTAAATTTAAATTGGAAGCCATTGCAATTTGAAAAGCAGTGGAGAAATGTGATCTCTCCTTTTAGCTTGGCATAAAATTTGAGCTGCTGTTGTTTGTACTAGTTGTAATCGATTAAATTCCAAGCACGCAATGCCTCCGTAGACTGAATGATAATAATCTAAGTGGGAACCTATGAGAGCGTGATACAGGGTATGTATGCTGTACCTTCTCATCTAAATAACTACAAATAGATTGTGGTTTGTGAGGTGCAAAAAATCTGGATTTAAGGACTGAAGATATCTGAACAGAAAAAGATAAGTTTTTAATCCAATATAACATCTAGATATATCAATTTGTCTACTGGCTGAAAAGGGGACCTAAAGACCACAGGAGTGACCGCTGGAAGCAGAGGTGGTTCAGGATCCCTCAAACTTTGCTAAGCAGGTCTGAGGATTTGTCACTTCTCTTTATTCATGAGCAGTTACCTCTGTGCTATGTATCTATCTACCAGACATGCACAATCAACTTGTCACCACTTTATGCAGAAGGTTACTCTCGTAAGTGGTCACTCAAGGATTAAGTGGCATCACAACTCATAAGAACATAAGAATTGCCGCTGCTGGGTCAGACCAGTGGTCCATCATGCCCATCAGTCCGCTCACGCGGCAGCCCTTAGGTAAAGGACCAGAGCCCTAACTGAGTCTAGCCTTACTTGCATACGTTCTGGTCTAGCAGGAACTTGTCTAACTTTGGCTTGAATCCCTGGAGGGCGTTTCCTCCTATAACAGCCTCTGGAAGAGCGTTCCAGTTTTCTACCACTCTCTGGGTGAAGAAGAACTTCCTTACGTTTGTACAGAATCTATCCCCTTTTAACTTTAGAGAGTGCCCTCTCGTACTTCCTACCTTGGAGAGGGTGAACAACTTGTCTTTATCTACTAAGTCTATTCCCTTCTTTATCTTGAATGTTTCGATCATGTCCCCTCTCAGTCTCCTCTTTTTGAGGGCAAAGAGGCCCAATTTCTCTAATCTCTCACTGTATGGCAACTCCTCCAGCCCTTTAACCATTTTAGTCACTCTTCTCTGGACCCTTTCGAGTAGTACCTTGTCCTTCTTCAAGTACGATGACCAGTGCTGGACGCAGTATTCCAGGTGGGGCCATACCATGGCCCAATAAAGCAGCATGATAACTTTCTCCGATCTGTTCGTGATCCCCTTCTTAATCATTCCCAGCATTCTGTTTACCCTTTTTGCTGCCGCAGCGCATTGTGTGGACGGCTTCATCGACTTGTCAACCAGTACTCCCAAGTCTCTTTCCTAGGGGGTCTCTCCGAGTACTGCACTGAACATCCTGTATTCGTGTATAAGATTTTTGCTACCGACCTTACACTTATCCACATTGAACCTCATTTGCCATGTCGCGGCTCATTTCTCTGTTTATATCACGTTGCAGGTCTTTGCAATACTTCTGCATCTTCACTACTCTGAATAACTTCGTATCGTCCGCAAATTTTATCACCTCATTCGTCGCACCAATTTCCAGGTTGTTTATAAATATGTTGAAGAGCAACCAGATAGAGAGGATCAGGAGAAAAGCCTTGCCAGAACAAGGGGGGGGGAGGGATGGATACCCAGAGAGAACAGAATATGGAGAAACATCTTTGCAAGATGAGTTGATTTAAAGACTCCCTGAAGTTGATATATTACAGGCTCTTCATGCAGCTGTCTGCCTGAGTTTACTGCTCATCTGCATACAAGGAGGTGGGGGGGGAATTTAAGCCCTCCAAGCATAACAGTTTCTGCTTTCATCCCCTTCACTTTGCAAATGGCTTCACATGGAGCACACACTGCATGTCAGTCATTTAGAAAACAGGTGGCGAAAAGAGAACTTCAGTAGTTAGAAAAGTAACCAGAGGTCTTCAAATTGGCAAAACAGAGAGTGGAAGATAGCCAAGACTTCCTGAAAAAGACAGATAGAGACTGTGTCCCATACACTCAAAACATGTGTGCCCTCTACCTGGGAGGGATTCATTCCTTCCAGGAAATACAACTTCAAAAGGACTGGTGTTCCCAAACCAGAGCCAATACATTAACTCTATGGCTGAAACAAGAGAGATTTGGATGTCTACGTTCCAGATATGGCTCTGCCATTAAGCCTAGCACTCATGCAAGGATGGGAACAAAGTTATCAGCCTTTTATTTTGGAACTCTATACTTATTGCCTTCCCTAACCCCAAACTGGAGAGCAGAAGATTCTCTTGTAAGCTAAAGAGTCCCATTTGGCACCACAAGAGAGTCAAACATAAAAGGATTCTGTCATTTGTTTGCGATATCATGGGACAGCCATGATAGAAGGCATGCAAAGACCCTGTAAAATCATTGAGACACTATGTAGGCAGCAATCAGACCATCTTGAGTGAATGAAGGCCATCTCTTCTTTTCTACACAACTCCTCTAGCAACAGGGTCACTTTCTGAACTGCTGTTCTATTCTCAAACAATGAACAGAGAAGCAAATAAAAATCCCACATTAGAAATCCAGACTAATGGCCCTTTTTACAAAGCTATGGTAACGAGAGCCCAACGTGGCAAATGTGATGAAGCTCATAGGAATTGAATGGGCTGAATTGCATTTGCCGTGCGGGAATCAATACCGCAGCTTTATAAAAGGGGCCCCAAGTGCCGATCCCTCAGAACTTCTCCCATCAGGATGCCTAGTATAAACCCTGATAAGATCTTGCTTTCCTTGAAAAAGCCCTGTGCAAACAAACAAACAAAAGATGTATATGTATATGTATATATATATATATATATATATATATGTGTGTGTGTGTGTGTGTGTCACTGCCATGGTGTTTGCCACTTCAAACTCCATGCCTCCGCGCCACAAGCTCCTTCTATTGCGCATGCGGGGTCACGGAGGTAGGAGTGCGCATGTGTGCTTTAGGGTTTTATTATTATTCATACACACATATAAAATTCACAAGCCCCTATTTTGCCATTTTCTCTTTTCCGAGTCAAAATTTGTATTTCATAATGTAACGGAAATTTGTTTGTAGAGTCAAAAAGCACCAAGAGCCTCACTGAATAGGATAATGGAGTTCTCTCTATTTCATGACCTGACAAGGGAAAAAGGAAAAAAGCTTTACTACGGTGGAAGTTTTTTTTGCCAAGTTCATCGGTGCACTTCCTTTTCAGAGTTTTAACAGGCCTATGTTTACCATCATTTTTATATTTGCGGTTTAAGTCAAACCTTAAAAACCCTAGACCCCTGAAGAAGGCGTGTTTACTGAAACACAGACCGTGTTGGGTCCTTAGGTTTGTTAGAAGGGTGGTAACATTTAACCCCATTGATATTTGATATACAGTAATAACCATAGCCTGCATCTTGTACATTTTGTCTGCAGCTCCTTTTGTTTTTTGTATGATCTGACAAGGACCATGTTTCCGCAAATATGCCTGAATCGGGGTCCATAGTTCTTCTTTTCTTCATTTCCCATGTAAGTGTCTGGTTGGATATCAAAGGAAGTAAGCAAGGCAAGCAAATGACATGCAAAGGAACAAGCTCTATATTAAGTATGACAACACTGGCAGTGCTTCAGCAAAAGCCTTCATCAGAAGTCCAATCAATAAATTCCCTTATAAAGTGACAAAACTGGAGATAAGAGCTATGGTTGAAAACGAAGTTACTTTGTTTGCTCTGTAAGGGAATTTATTGATCAGACTCCTGATGAAGGCTTTTGCCGAAAACACTGCCCGTGTTGTCATACCTAATAGCTTGTTCCTTTTCATCCCATTCGCTTGCCTCGTTAATGTCCTCTGACATCCAACCAGACATTTATAGGCATATTTGCCAAAACACGGTCTGTCGGGCCATGGAATAAAGAGAACTTCATTATCTTTTTAAATGTGGGAAAAAGATTTTATGATTTTTTTTTTTTTAATTCTTTATTGATTTTCTGAACTTCAAAAGTACTAATACACAGTTAATAAAAACACATTCAACTTACAAATATGCATAACCAATCATTTTCTCCCCACCCACCCCCCACCCAATGATTATTCAATAAAACACAGAAACATAGACTATCCCAATAATCTTACCCTATTCAGATAAAAAATATCCTAAAAAATATCCTCCCACCCCAGGTGGACATACTCAAAAGTCAAATTAGGAGAGAACTAGCCCCCCTACCCTTTCCTGGATGTGTTCGAAAATAAACAAAAGTGACTCAATCAAAGACCTACTATAATGAAGTAATAATATATGATGTCAATGGCCCCCAAACCAGCTTAAATAAATTACTATCAGCATTCATTTTTTCATATCTATAGGTGGAGCACAAATTTGCCCACCAGAAAGGAAAATTTAGGCAGTCGTAGTTCTTCCGTCTTTTCTTGTCATGATCCATAGGGAGTTTAACACTAATTTTCAATGAACCACAATTTATGTCAAAAATGATTATTCCATATAATGCCTCACGTTCTCTACGTTCATCCTCCTCAAATTTATTATCAATTCCCTCCTTGAAAATTATCGGCACAAGAAGAAATGATGTATTTTCCGTTGTGGCCCCTACATTATGGAATTCCCTACCAAACTATATTAGAAATGAAAAAGATCTCTTATCTTTTAAGAAAATTTTAAAAACCTTTCTATTTCAAGATGCATTTGATACGTAACATGGCACACCCTAATTTTTTATACTTCGTTGTGACCATTAAACTCACCAATCCCCCTCCTTCCTTATTGTGTTTTCCCTTTTATGTAAACTTCAACAGATAATGATATTGTAACTTTTCCCTCCTTTCCTACTCATTCATGTTTGTTTCTATTTCAATTGTTATAATGCCAATTGATTTATATTGTTTGTCTTACGATTAACCCGTTCAAATTGTATGTGAGACCACCACCTGGTGGCTTTTAAACTGTACATCGCTTAGAAATTTTATATAAGCGATTCATCAAATGCTAATAAACTTGAAACTTGATGTAATAACGTTCCACATATGAACTCCATTTTCATTGAAACTTCAATTAAATCATTTCCATAAAGCTTAAATATATGCCTGAATTAAAAAAAAAAGAAAGCTTTAAGTTGTTTTCTAAATTGTAAAACCTGATCAATTTTCCATAAGTCTTCAGGGAGCAGATTCCAGAGCCTTGCACCTTCTATTTAGAAAATTCCGTTTCTAATATTAGCCAAGCTAATGACTTTAAAAGATGGTTTATCCAACAGCATTTTACCTGCTGATCTTAAGACGTGATAAACTGTGAATTCTGAGCTGCGACATCAAACATGGAAGAATCTCCTCGTGAATTATTTTCAAAGTGACTGTCAAAAATCTTAAACTGTATCCTCCATTTTACTGGCAACAAGCAAAAACCTTTTTAACGCTGGCAAAATGTGTTCAGATTTTGAAATGCAGGCTATTACTTGGGCTGCTGCATTCTGGACCATCTGTAACGATCTAATCAAATAAGATGGAGCAACCAAAAAATATACACTGGTGAAACATGCTCAATACCTTCACCCCTCTTAAACAAGAAGGTATTGAGCATGTTTCACCAGTGTGTATTTAAACTGGAAACTTTGTTTTGTTTGACTGTGGATTTTGTTTCCAGTTCCTCCATTTTTTTTGTTTTTTTTATTTTTGTTTTGGCAACCAAAAATAATACATTACAGTATGAAAACAGCGATGAACTTAGAGATTGAAAAACAGTTTTAAAATTTATATCAGATAACAAATCTTTCAATCTTCTCAAAACTCGCAATTTAAAAAAAAAATTGTTTTCACCAAAACTTTAATGTACTACCCTGTTTCCCCGATGATAAGGCAGGGCCATCAAATAAGACAGCCCCCCCTTTTTAGAAAAAAATGTAAAATAAGGCACCCCCCTGCAAATAAGCCACCCACCGATACCTGCACTTACCCGAATCAGGTGGTACGGTGGGTGACTCCGTGTGGTCCCTCCGTCTACCGTATTTGCCTCCATGGCTGCGTGCCGCGCCTCGTCATGAAGTGAAGAGGAGGAAGTGACAGGACTGCAGCGCGCGCACGTGACTCCGCGCAAGGAAACACAGGCAGCTTCCCTCATCCCTCCCTAACGGAGACTGCAGGAGTTTGTTCACGGCCAGAACATCCAAAAGTGAGACACGCAGACAGGTTTCTTTTGCTGTGAGCAATACCACTTACTGTATATAAAGCCTGTTTAAAATGCATACGGTATATAAACAATGGTTTCACATTGTCAAGTCCCCTCTGATGCTGCACTACAGAATAATCTCTTTACTGTGTTTCCCTGATGGAGAACATTGGGGACATTAAATGGTACAATATATGGTATGATGGATAAAGCTGGCCATACACGGTACGATTTTTCGGCCGACCGATTCTTCAGCCGTCAAATAAGACAGCCCCCCCTTTTTAGAAAAAAATGTAAATAAGGCATCCCCCCGAAAATAAGCCCTAGAGCATATTTTGGCCTTCCAAAAAAAATAAGACAGTGTCTTACCATCGGGGAAACAGGGTATCTAAATAGTAAAGATGAGTTCATTAGAACACCCAAATATTGGATCTCTTGCTGGATCTGTAGGACTTCCCCATCAGCCTCAAATTCTCTGCGGCAATCCAGAGATATGGGGCTCCTTTAACTAAGCTGCATTAACGGTTTTAGCGCAAGCTAAACCGGCGCTACGCGGCTAGAACTAATGCCAGCTCAATGCAGGCGTTAAGGTCTAGTGCGGGCGGCAAATTAGTGCGCACAATTTGGCACGTTAAAGCCCTAATGCGGCTTAGTAAAAAGGAGTCCATGGTATATGAAAGTAGCAAAAACATTCTATTTCAATATTCACTCTTATCCAAAAGTAAAATTTCAGTAATGATGCCGTCTGGTCCCGGGACTTAAGATTGGTAAGTAAAATTGGACATTGTCTGCATAAAGTCTGTATGCTAACCCATTCCTGATAACAAAGATAACATATAAATGTTAAACAAAATAACGATAAAGCAGACTCTTGGGGCTCCTGACACTATCTTAATATCTAAGGGGAATCATCATCATATAACACCATCTGAAAATATCCATCCTCCAAAAAGAAAGAAAAACATTTTAAAACTGCACCTTGCAGTCCCAGTGACTAATATCTGAACCAGTAAACCATGATGGCCTGCATGAAACGCTGAAGATAGATACAACATCCCTTTGTCAAAACCTGCTCTTATACTATCTCAAACAGGAAGCATTAACAATTCAATAGAATATTTTGGATGAAAGTTATCCAAAATCTAATTTTGACCCCAAAGGGTCTTGTAATTGGTAAAGAATGAGTTTTTCGATAAATTTTTGCTAAAAAGAGAAGAGACCAGGTGATGGATAAATCCAAGACTGCTTAAGAACAAGCAGTTCTCAAAGGACAAACAATTGCCTTTATCAAGACCGAAGGTTATTTCATTGATCAAATGTAAGTGCTGTTTTCTGATTTTACACGTACACTTCTCCCTCCGTATCCACGGGGGTTAGGGGCAGAGCCGGCCCACGAATATAAAAAAAAACTGCGAATAATATTCAGGCCAATTCTGCCCCTAACCACCGCTTCTCCCCGGCTATTTTAAGCCCTGTAAGTCCCCCTTAAACCTTACCTGGTGGTCTAGTGGGTTTTCGGAGCAGGAGCGATCTTCCCACGCTCCTGCCCTGTGCAAATCATTCACAGGAAATGGCTGCCTTGAGCTCCCGTAGTCTCTCGAGTCATTTTCTGCGAGCGATCTGCATGGGGCAGGAGCGTGGGAAGATCGCTCCTGCCCCGAAAACCCACTAGACCACCAGGTAAGGCTTACAGGGCTTAAAATAGCCCCCAAAATTAAAATGGGTTTTTGGGTTTAAAACCGCAAATAACCGAATCCGTGGATGCTGAAACCGCAGATTCGGAGGGGGAAGTGTATGTATAATTTAATGCACTTTGTTTCTGTTCTTGAATTAGGGTGGGAGGGGATGAAATATTTTGTAATATTCTTTGCTTGATTGTAAGTGCTGTTTACAAAGTTAATTGTATGTACATTTCATTGCACTGTTCTTGAATTGAAAATTAATAAAGGTTTATTAAAAAAAAAAAGACTGAAGGATATTCTCCTGTTTCCAATGATTTATTAAGAAATTCCCTCAAAAATCTTTTAACCTCCACTTTTATATATTTCATCAAACTAGGTAAACAAGGCAAAATCCTCCCATTTACTGGTATCATGAAAATGCTTTCCCTATGAAAGGGATTATTTTCAAACAAACAGTCTCAAAACAGAAACCATCTTCTCCTGAAATGTATCTGCAAACCTCTGACTTTAAATATTTTTATCCTTACCTTTGCCGAGTCAAGTTCCTAACCAAAGTTCTCTTGATGAAGGATCAGACTGCTCAATAATTTGATCCTAAAAATTCCTACAAGCTAACTGGGTTGCTGTCTGATAGTCCTCCAAACATCTAATATAATAAAATGGTAGGACGCGCATGCGCACTAAAAAAATCGTGTACCCTGAGCTGTCGCGTTTTTTTTAGTGCGCATGCGCAGGTTGCACGTCACCAGCCAATCGCCTCCACAGGCCGGACTGCAGCCAGACGGACCGCGGGAAGGGAAAGAGGGAGGGGAGGAGGGCTTCGAGGGAGCCGGCTGTCGGAGGAGGGCAGACGCGGGCCCAGGAGCAAGTCCAGCTGTACAATCCTGTCCCTAAAGCCGCGGCGGCGGCTTTGAAAACGGCTCCCTTAGTTCTTTGTTTGATTTTTTTTTAAAGTTTAACGCTGCCGCCGTGGCTCCTCTCACGATCCCGGCCTGTGTCAGAGAAGGCTTCCGACGCAGGCGGGATCGTGAGAGGAGCCGCGTCGGCATCTTTAAACTTAAAAAAAAAAAAAAATCCAGCAAATAATTAAGGGAGCCGTTTTATCTGCATGCTGCTACGAAGGAACAGGTGAAGGGGAGGGAAATGCTGATGCTGATGCACAGGGAGCAGGCAGGCATGGCAGGCAAACAGGGGGAGAGGGAAAGGGGCTGCTTTGGGGGTAGGGGTGTGTTGGGGGCACACAGCAATCATGGGCAGGGGATCACAGAGCAGGCAGGCATGGCTCAACAAGGGGAGAGGGAAAGGGGGCTGCTTTGAGGTGAGGGGTTTGCTGGGCCAGCAGCAATCATAGGGGGGAAACAGAAGGGGGCCACGGAGCAGGCAGGCATGGCACAAAAGGGGGCAGGGGCATTGGAAAACGGGGCTGTTTTGGGGGGAAGGGTGTGCTGGGGGCACATACCAAGAGAAAGGCAGGCATGGTGCAATGGAGAAATACAGGCAGGCAGGGCACAAGGCAGAGACACAGACAGAAAGAATGACAGACAGACAGACAGCATCCAAGCACAGAGAGAGAAAGGAAAAAAAAACAGTCTACTCTAGCACCCGTTGGACAGGGGGAGAACGAAAGAGATGCTGATGGATAGGGGGGGGTGAAGAAAAAAGGAACGGAGGACTAATGTTGGACAGGGGGAGAAGGAAACAGGTGCTGCTGGACAGGGGGGAGGTAAAACAAAGGGAGAAGGGCTGCTGCTGAATAAGGAGAGCAGTGAAGGGGTGGTGGTGGACACAGGGGAGGTAAAAGGAAGGGGAAATGGACAGGGGGAGCAGGCAAGGGGTGGTGATGGACAGCCAAGGAAAAAGAAAGGCAGAAAGAAAAAAAGCGGCTAAGGAGAGAGAGAGAAAGAAATAAAGACAGACACACACACATATGTTCTAGCACCCGTTAATGTAACGGGCTTAAAGACTAGTTCTTTATAATGCAATTGGGTAAAATAATTGTATTTCCTCCATTCTCTCTCTTTCCTGCGAAGAAGTCGTTTAAACACAACCAGTTCCATGGAAAACTATGGCTTAACCAAATGTCTGTTCAACAAAGAAATCTCCATCAGAGTTTATGTGGCTAAACAAGACTTAAGAATTCCAAACCACTTTTCAGTTATTCTGCTATGTTAAAGTCTTGTAAATCTGCCAGCTTAGGTAGTAAAACATCTAGTAATCTATAAAGTTAAAACTCTGGTAGTTTAATAGCTTTAACCGGCACTACAATCACTCTCAATAATCTAAGCAAGAGGATGCTAGTTACAACTTGATCTCTCTGCAGCATTTGACCTGATAATCATGCCATCCTATTACAAACACTGGAAGCTACAGGAATCATGGGTAGGGTGCACACATTTTTCCAGGGATTCCTGCAATCTAGAACCTACCAAGTCAAGACAAATGGAGAAAAATTAGAATCCTGGTCTAACCCCTGTGGTGTACCACAAGGGTCACCACTATCTCCAATGCTTTTCAACCTCTACGTTGCCTCCCTTGGAGCCAGCCTGGACCATTTAGACTCTACATCATACAGCTATGCAGATGACATCACCATTCTCCTTCTTTTCGATCATCCAATTCCTATCATAACAGAAAAATTGCTAAAGACAATGGTAACAGTTGAAAAATAGATGAAAGACCACAAGCTAAAGCTGAACAGACAAAACAAACTGCCTACTGCTCGAAAAAGACAAAATTCCAACCACAACGGAAATAGACATAAACTATATCAAATACCCCATTCAATCCACCCTAAAACTACTTGAGGTGATGATAAACGGATGCTGTACCATGCAACTTCAAATCAACAATCCTTCGGCAAATGTGAAAATTTTTCGACAGGGAACAATTCCAACTCCTGGTCCAATCCCTAGTCCTGGAATTACTAGACTACTGCAACATCCTTTATGTTTATTAATAATTTGATACCCCAACAATGCAAATGGTCATAGAGGCTTACAATTTATACATAAACGCAGAGAAAAGGAATGCCAAAAAATAAAAGTAAAGTCCATTAGCAAACAGGTAATCAATCACACATAATATCCAATTGTGTCATCTAATTCTAATCAGTCTTCCCAAAGAGAACAGTTAAATTTTAAAAATGATTGTTCTGCTTGAATAAAGTAGATTATTCCATAAAACAGAGGAAATAAAAAAATAGGTGGATTTTCAAGTGGATTTGTAATGAGCCAATTTGGGAGAGGGAGAACAAGTCTGTTAGCATCGGATGACCTCAAAACATGAGAAGGGGTATATGGTATGGTAGCAGATGCTAGATAAACTGGCTGAGAAAAGTGAAGTGCTTTAAATGTTAAACATAAGATTTTAAATTGACATCTGAACTGGACAGGAAGCCAGTACGATTGAATCAATAGAGGAGTGACACGATTGTACAATTTTGCTTTATAGAGAAAATGGGCCACTGAATTCTGAAGTGTCCGTTAGCAACGTAGATTTGATGACGTTAAACCGCAATAAACTGTATTACAGTAATCTATTCTTGACAGAACAAAGGCATAAACAAAAATATGCATTGCACGAAAATCTAAAACTGAACTAAAAAGTCTGATTCGCCGAAGCCAATAATAACCTTTTTTGATCACCTGTGAAATTTGGTAATCAAAACACAAAGTGCAGAATCAAAGTAAACTCCTAGATAGTGACAACATTTTACAAGGATCAAATCAGTGTCAAATAGATGAATATTAATCTTTGGTAATGGCAGAAGGCCTATAACCCAACAAAGTCATTTTAGAAGGATTCAGGATCATTCCATGTGTCTTGAGCCAATTTGAAATTGCAAAGATGTATTGTTGAAGTGGTGTTAAATCTAAATTAGATGAAAGAACAGAAAAGACCAAGAGAATGTCATTGGCATAGATCAGGGGTAGGGAATTCCGGTCCTCGAGAGCCGTATTCCAGTTGTGGTTTCAGGATTTCCCCAATGAATATGCATGAGATCTATTTGCATGCACTGCTTTCAATGCATATTCATTGGGGAAATCCTGAAACCACAACTGGAATACGGCTCTCGAGGACCGGAATTCCCTACCCCTGATCTATGCCAATGACATTCTCTTGGTCTTTTCTGTTCTTTCATCTAATTTAGATTTAACACCACTTCAACAATACATCTTTGCAATTTCAAATTGGCTCAAGACACATGGAATGATCCTGAATCCTTCTAAAATGATTTTGTTGGGTTACAGGCCTAATGCCATTACCAAAGATTAATATTCATCTATTTGACACTGATTTGATCCTTGTAAAATGTTGTCACTATCTAGGAGTTTACTTTGATTCTGCACTTTGTGTTTTGATTACCAAATTTCACAGGTGATCAAAAAAGGTTATTATTGGCTTCGGCGAATCAGACTTTTTAGTTCTGTTTTAGATTTTCGTGCAATGCATATTTTTGTTTATGCCTTTGTTCTGTCAAGAATAGATTACTGTAATACAGTTTATTGCGGTTTAACGTCATCAAATCTAAGTTGCTAACAGACACTTCAGAATTCAGCAGCCCATTTTCTCTATAAAGCAAAATTGTACAATCGTGTCACTCCTCTATTGATTCAATCGTACTGGCTTCCTGTCCAGTTCAGATGTCAATTTAAAATCTTATGTTTAACATACTGGAATACGGCTCTCGAGGACCGGAGTTCCCTACCCCTGGCATAGATAAATACCTTAACATTATATTCTTGAATCAATGTAACGAGAGAACTAAGAATTAAACAACAGTGATGACAGGATAGACCCTTGCAGGATCCAACAATCCAGTTCAAAAAGGGAAGAAGAATTTGGTAGAGGTATTAACTCTAAATTTCTGATTTGTGAAAAATGATTTGAACCAAGCTAAAATTGTGCCAGAAATTCCTATAGATGTTAACTGTGAAATGAATAATGAATGATGACCAAATCAAAGGCTGCAGAAAGGTCAAGAGATACCAGTAAGACAATTTTGCCTGCATCAAGAATGGAGTGTAGATCACTATTCAAAGCTGTAATAGTTGTTTCTGTACTATAGTGTGATCTAAATCCAGTCTGACGCGGATGTAAGATAAGTTTTTTCCTCAATGAAATCTGAAAGTTGATCAAAAACAATTTTCTCTGTTATTCTAGAGATAATACAGAGATTAGATATTGGACCCAAAAATTTTCAGGGAGATATCCTATAGCAGATTAATATTTCAAGATTGGAGATACTTCATCAACTTTCCATGGAGAGGAAACAACACCCAAAGAAAGGCTAAGGTTTACGAGATGGCGAGCCAAAGGCATTAAACCATGCCTATCAAACTTCAATCAGCTTGAGGGAAGCGGGGTCTGAGAGTGAAGTAGTTGGATGTATTTGAGATATAGTTATGGATAGTAGAGTCAGTGAGGGAATAGGAAAAGAGGGGCAAACTGCTATTCCAGAATTGGGAAGGCATTCAGCAGAACTACATTCAATAGAGCAGTACCTAACTTTGTCTCTCTGCCGGTTAAAGGTTGTAAATTTAAAAGTCATCACCAACATCTTTTCTCACATCAAGCAGCATTATGGGGTAAAGACCTGGAACAACTGATCGTGCCTACTACTTATAGGGAATTCAGGAAACACCTAAAATATACCTGTTCCTGAAGTACTTAGGTAACTGACCTATACAATCTTAGTCCTCAACAAATGATCTTTAGAACTCTTATTCACTAACTCTGAACTATGTTTATTCCACTCGATCTGTAATACCTTTTAATCATTGTAAACTGCATAGAACTTCATGTCCTGTGGTATATAAACTGTTATTATTATTATTATATTTACAGAACTTTGAAGATTTTCAGTCTTAGTCTTAAAGAATATAGCAAAGCTTTCAGGTGATGGTAAAAGAGTTTTGTTTAAGTTATTATTAATGCTAGAGGACATAATAGAAAAAAGTGTTTTTGATTTATTGTCCATGCTAGAAATCATTTTAGCATAGTATTTATTTTTTGCTCTTTTAGGTTCACACAATTTTTATTGATGCAAATGCAAATAGCAACAAATACAACACCAGGGCACCACAAAGGTACAGTGGGTGGGTCAGTACAGTGGGCAGACCTGATGGGCTATGGCCCTTATCTGCAGTCATCTTCTATGTTTCTATGTTTCTACAATGATGCATCATAATAATACAAGCATATACAGTAGAGAATAAACATCAACCAATTTCCTGCCCCCCTTCCTACTCTACATAAGGCAAGCGAAGTTAAAGAGGGCAGAAAAGCACTCAAAGGCCCTGGACTCTTAAAAGCCCTGAAGATGCCACACCACCCCCCTCCCTCCACCTTAACCACTTATCCTATCCTTAACTGATTACCAGAACCTTTCAATACCCCTATTTCCTGTCCTTAAACCCCCTCCCCTCCCCCCAATGGTACTCTCCACCCACCCAAATTAGGATACCCACTTTAAGACCGCACTGCGGCCTTTGGGATGCAAGACTTGAAGATAAGGCTCCCAGATATTTAAGAGCAACATATTTTGCTTCCTATCCCTTCCAGCATCTTGTGCCTCCCAGATGACCATTTGATGCAATTGGTTACGCCAAAGCCAATATGCAGGAGGGTCCGGAACTGTCCAGCACTGAAGAATACATTTCCTGGCCAGTAAACTCATCTTCCTACACACTCTAGGTAAATGGCCAAAAGCCTCTGGTAAATCCAAGACAAATTGTTCCTGGGTACTACACAAGGCTCTTCCAATTCCACTCTGTGGAATGCACTGCCACAGCAACTCCGATTCGAACATCAACTTGATAAATTCAAGATAAGCCTGAAGACTTTCTTATTCAGCGACGCCTTCTCCTGCATTTAGAGATCCTTCATTTTATTTATTTTTTTCTCTCCTTTTTTTTCTTTTTATCTTTATCTCTATTTCTCTATCTTCTTATTCCTTTCAAATTTTTTTTTTTCTTTCTTTTTCTTTTCTCTTTCCTTATTCAGCAAACCGCTTTTATAAAGCGATCCCGCCCCACACGTTTTACCCCCTCCCCTCTCTCTCCTTTCTTCTTTTAACATGTAACTTTCCCCTCCCATTTCCCTTTTTCCCTCACTTTCATGTCTGTCCTGTTTATGTCCTTGGTGTGCACCTTTATTATTTTCTAATTATTTACTTATTATTTATCTTTTTAAATTTTTATTGTAAACCGGCCAGATACTTGCTGATGGTCGGTATATTAAAACTCAATAAACTTGAAACTTGATTATATGCCTCCTGAAGCATTGACTAATGGGGCAGAACCAAAAGGCATGTCCCAAAGTATGACTTCCCGTCCCACATTTATGACACAGTGGTGTAGGGAGACCTCCACTGTAAAATAACTGTGTATGAGTGTAATAGGCACGTAAGGTCACCCTATAATAAGTTTCCCTCAACCATGCACATGGGGTCACTCAAGGCGCCGCCCTCAAGGTACGGGCTACATCCCAATGTCTCAAATTAATCTGTAGTTCCTTTTCCCATGATGCTCTGGTAGTCCCTGGTAGGTTGTAACTCTTGCAAACTAGCATAAATGCTAGACACTGAGAGAGACACCCCCCTCCTTTCGAGCAAACAACTCCCTCAGCCTGGCCCCCAAGTACAAGCTCAACTGTGCTCTGTCAAGGGATCCCACATAGTGTTTTACTTGATGGCTTGTAAATTGCGCTCCCCAGGTCTCCCCCACCTCAGCTAGCAAATCTGCACATGTCAACAGCTCCCCATCTTCCCTCAAAATTTTTTGCTCTTTTTATTTCTGTTGAGTAGAACCAACTCTATATGATTTCAAAGATTCTTGTGATTGATGTTTCCGCCAGAAACGCTCAGCTCTTCGCATTTGAGATCTTAGAAGAAATAACCCTGAGAGCACGATAAAGCAATTACAGACCATACAAAACACAGCCTTCAAACTGATCTACACTTCCCCCTCCGTATTCCCGGGGGTTAGGGGCAGAGCTGGCTCGTGAATATTAAAAAACCGTGAATAATATTCAGGCCGGCTCTACCTCTAACCCCCGCTTCCCCTGGCTATTTTAAGCCCTGAAAGCCCCCTCCCCTTAAGGCTTACCTGGTGGTCTAGCGGGTTTTCGGGGCAGGAGTGATCTTCCTACGCTCCTGCCCCATGCAGATCGCACACAGGAAATGGCTGCCATGAGCTCCCGTAGTCTCTCGAGCCATTTCCTGTGAGCGATCTGCACGGGGCAGGAGCGTGGGAAGATCGCTCCTGCCCCAAAAACCCACTAGACCAAGGCTTAAGAGGGGGCTTACAGGGCTTAAAATAGCCTGAAAAATGAAAATGTATTTTTTGATTTAAAACCGCGATACGGAATTCGTGAATATGGAGGGGGAAGTGTACTTACTAAGCAGATATGACCACATCTCCAATACATACCTAGACTCACATTGGCTCCCAATGCAAGTACGAATATTATTCCAATTCTACTGTCTACTAGTCAAAGTCCTAAATGGAGCTGCCCCCACCTATATGAACAATTGCCTCATCCAGAAAAACTCAACAAGGTCAAGGACTCAAACTCCATTTACTCTCCCCCTCTCAAAGGCACACTGCACAAGAAGATACATGATGGCCTACTAGCAACTCAGGCAGCAAGACTTGACCAAAACCTCTCCAACTTACTGAAAACGCCTGATTACAAAACCCTCCGAAGGGAAATAAAAACCTTGCTATTCAAAAATTTGTCAAGCCAAGCTAATGCAGTACCTCTATTAACTGTTATCTTATAATCAGCACCTATCTCTGGATCTCTCCTGGTAATATCCAGGATACATTTTTTGCAATCCGCCTAGAACTGCAAAGTAAAGGCAGAATATAGTCACTAATGTTTCCATGATACAGATCAAATCAGGAGCTTTGAGTATTAATTAAATCTAATAAAACAGCCATTTTATTTTGTACTTAACATGCATTAGCTAAAATAAAATTTAAATTCATGCATGTCTTAACACTCTGCACCCTGTCCATCATAGTCAAACAATGTGTACTTGTCACCACCCCCTTTTTATCGTCCCTGTAATTAAACCTGTGTCCAAATTTTGGATTGATCTTTATATTATATCTTTTGCACATTTTAAAAAAACTCATTATTTTAATTGGTTTATTGTAAATTTGCTGAGAAAGTTGATGCATTATTTTTAAATATCATTATCCACCTAGAATCCGATTGGAGATTAGAATGGGCTATAATTGTTAAATAGAACAGAATGGAATACATTTTAAATATCCAATCAAAATCCACAGACAACCAGTCTTCTGAAGTCCACACACTGCAACAGATTCATCCATCATTGCAGGCATCAAGGAAGATGTCTAACATTTAATAGACACTTATTTTCCTGTTCATCCACTATACAGTTTAGGTTCTCTTCCAAATCCATGTCTGAAAGACAATCCAATTATCTTCCCAGATGATGTAAAAAAAAACAAAACAAAAAAAAAACCATAGGCAACCGAATCTTTGGGAAGGTTGTGCCAAATCAGATCGAAATGGAAGGCTCTATTTGTGATGTATAAACAGTTGTACAGAATATTGCTCCTTTTTATACTTTAATAAGGGATTTAAAC
Organism: Geotrypetes seraphini; assembly: GCF_902459505.1. NCBI lineage: Eukaryota > Metazoa > Chordata > Amphibia > Gymnophiona > Dermophiidae > Geotrypetes > Geotrypetes seraphini. The sequence goes on along the minus strand of NC_047091.1, from coordinate 70,047,754 downwards.
ATAAAATCATTAAGTGTTCAAGACTTGTGCAGGATGGGGTGGGGGCAATGACAGAGCTCACAAGGCCATAGATGGAGCCTATGGAGATGAGGCAGGGACAGGGGCCAAACTTTGACCCTGTGTCATTCTCTACTGGAAACCGGAAAAAAGCAAAAAGTGTCAGACCCTGCCCCCCCCAAGCAAAAATTAAATTGTACTATTGGATGGATTTGGGCAATAGCTAAGCGCCATATACACTTTCTTTTCTAAAACCTATTGAAAATAAATGAAGGTTTGGACATTTATTTTTCATCCAGTAGGTCACACAAGGTGCCACCATATATAGAAACTAAAGGAAGTGGAAACAAGTGACCAAACCGGTTATTGAGGTTTTCACTAATTGCAAGAGAATATCTTGCACATGAGACAAAGGTGTTGCTTATTCTAATCTAGACAATCACAAGTTGCTCTCTGCAAACCCTCTAAGCTCAATCTCTGTGGCTCTTGTGGCCATAAAAAAAAATTTAATAATTTAGATGGACCAGTCAAGCAGAGAATTAATCAAGTTCTACCCACTGCCAATTTTGGCATCATTTATTTATTTATTTATTTCGATTTCTATCCCATTCTCCCAGAAGCTCAGAACGGGTTACAAGTAGACATTCACAATTGTTTGAAAACAGACTAGTCATGACAATAAATAGGTTACAGTAGACAATAGCAGAACTTATTCTAGTGACCAGACTAGTCATAGCGAAGAGTACTAGGAGAAGTATGTTGAGGAGGCAGTTTTTAATGGCCCGATTGGCAGAAGAGGAAGGTCTTTACTGCTCTGCGGAAGGTCATTAGTGAGTCTAGCGACCTGATCTGTATGGGTAGTCGGTTCCATAGTTGATGTAGGAAATGGTTGTAGGATCGTTTGTACGCCGTACTCATTCGGAGGGATCTCCCTGCGGGAATGCTGAGTCTTTGTTCTGCTTTGGAGTGAAGAGGGGGTTAGGGGCGTATAGGCTTAGCTTGGGCTGGGGTTAGCTATGTAGGCTGGGGTTTTTTGGTAGAATCAATTGTGTGTCATGACCAGAGCAGGAAGGTGCCTCAATAATAGTGGCATTTCATCCTGGCAGGAACCTCTCATCAAGGAAGGGAAGAGCAACACAGGTCATAAACAAGGATGTACCTGGTCCCGATGACACCTTTCCTCTCTGCAGCTGTTCCTCAGCACTGGAATGTGCTCACTGTATGTAGATGCATTCCATGCTTGTTCATCACAGAGCATTCGTTTACAAGACAGAAAATGAGCCCTTCCAGCTCTATGATTCTCTACTAACACCTGCTCTATTTGCTAGATAAAAATGTCACTTCTTTGTTTTACACTCAATTCCTGCACAGTGGCTGTGGATCCCAAAGCTCAGTATGTGTTTGACTGTAAGCTATCCTTTTTCCCTAAATCTAAAAGTCAAGAGGAAAAATAAATAAATAAAAGCTGCAAGAATTCAGAGTTGAAGGCAGCCTAGGCACACTTAATGAGCCTTGTCAATCTCTGTAGTCTGTGGTTTTCTAAACAATGGTTTTACATCAGTAATCAACCTATCTAGATATTTCTGTCACACGCTACATAGGTAGTTCCATAAAAATAAAAGCAAAATTTCTGAAATTGAGAACTAGAGTATTGGCACTTGAGGCATCATTTTATTTAAAGTTTCCTTGTAAATGTTTGGTTAAGATACAAGATACTGAATTTGCTTTCTGGGATCCCATTCAACTGCAACAATTTTTATTAGCCCGTGAACAGAAGTGGGATTGCTTTTCTTTTCTTTTTTTCATTCTTTGATGAGAAATTAGGTTAGGAAAGTCCATGTCCTAATTTAGTAGGGAATGATTTGGGTTCATTGGAATTCAACCCATTTCTTTGTTTTCCTTTAAAACTAGTTAGTAAATAAGCAATATGTTTCCCCATTTTGTGGGCTTGTAAAGGATTGGTTTTTTGTATTGTTTGTTGTATTGAAAATTTGTATGGAAACCTTTTTTTCCTTGATATCTGTATGATATTGTAAACGTATTAAATTCAAATAAAAAAAAATTAAATAAATAAATAAAAGCAAATGTTAGAACCACAGTTTGAGGAATTACACAGACACAAATACAGGTTACTATTGCAGAAAAATGTGTCACAGCGAAGCTACCAAACAAGTTTTGTGAAACTACTCTACTGTCCTACCAAGAGTATGTATTTCATTTCGTCACTATGTTATTAGATATCCAGTTGGGTATCTGATTTTATTTACCTAAGTCAGGAGTAGGCAATTCTGGTCCTCGAGAAACAGATTACTCATATAGAGAAAAATACCACTTAATATATCCACTGTGTAGGAGACTTAGAGGAGGGCCTCAGATTCGGAGCATACGCGTAGTCCTATCACAGACTCAACTGTCAGCGTATTTCTATAGCTCCATGCTCCAGTCATAGGCCCATATCCCAATTAAATTTTTTGAAACTTTCTAATAAATAGACCTTAAGTGTAGTGACTAAAATTTAAAACTCTTAAAGGTGAAGTTAAGATATTAACATTCAGTCCTATTCACAGTGTATCCTTATAAACTAGGCAGCTAAATCACTTATCTCAATCTGCTTTTTCTTATTTTTTCTTTTTTAAGGCTTCCACGTCAGGTTCTTTATTTAGCTTATTTAATGGCTAAGCCTCGAGAAACAGAGCCAGGTCAGGTTTTCAGGATATCCACAATAAATATGCATGAGATAGATTTGCATCTCAAGGAGGCAGTGCATGCAAATCCATCTATTACATATTCATCTTCTTCACCTTCCATTTGTGAGTCACAACATACCTATACAGGCTGAAAACCTGACCTGGCTCTGGCTCTTGAGGACCGGAATTGCCTACCCCTGATGTAAGTGATCTATAACCCCTACACTTAAGCATTCTGGGACCTGGGAGTCTGCTTTTCTTATTAACCAGGAATCCCACTGACCCCCCCCCCCCCACCACCACCATTATTAATCCTGCCCCACAAACACTGACATCTCTCATTCACACTGAGTCCAAGAAACAAATATATTATTACTCTTAAGCACATACCTGGGAGAAGCTCAGCAACCTCTACTTAGTTACAGTTCTATCCCGCCCCAGATGCTCCAGCCCCATTTTTCCTTGTATCAAAGGCAGCTGTTACAGCCATAAGCATATGACAAAACAACTGGATTGTGGCCAATATATTGAAAGGCTAGTTGAAAGGGTCAGCAGATACCACCCTCTCCATCTTTTACAGAGATCTAAGAGGAAGGCCTCCTGCCTGCACCAGATATCTAGGTGGGTCTACCTCCAGCTCTCTCATCTCACCCAAAGAGGAACGATCTATCCAGCTCGCTTCCTCACATAAACACAGAGGTCTATCCTTGTTTCTGTCCTATCCCCAATTTCCCCTCAATGTTGATGTCCACTCCTGATCTCTTCTCCTTTAACCAGGTACATGGTCCCCTTCTCTCTGTCCCATCCTGATCTCTCCCCCGTTGACCAGATCCATGTCCTCCTTCTCTCTCCTTGCCCTACCCTTCGTCTTCTCCCTCTCTCCTCACCCAAATGTCCAGGTGGATATCCCTAATGCTGCCACTGCCCCGGTACAAGTCCAGGCTCAGCTGCTCCAGGCCTAGGCGCTCCTGCAGGAAGTGGCCCAAGTAATGTTGCAGTAGGTAGCGGCAGGCCCGTTTCTTAATCGAACTCGACCAGGGCGCGAACCAGCGCGACATGGCGCAGGAAGAGGCCCCGCAAGCTCCCCGGGACAGGGAACCACCGCCACCAACACCTCCGCTACTTCTCTCACTGTTTATCTGCCGCCGGGGCAGCGAAGAAGATGCATCAGCTGACAATGACGTCATCACAGAGCGCCCAGACCTAGGGCACGTCAGAGAGATCCTCATGGCAGCAGCCGGCCAGCCTCCGCGCCAGATAAATCCTCTGCCATCATCACAGCGCTCCTGTCCTGAATAGTGTGAGAAAAATCCCCCCACGATTTGGCAATATCGTCCTCTGCGCCAAATAAGTATCAAGCTTAAGTTGTCATCACAAAGAGCCGGGCCGGGGAAGCGTCAGAAAAATCCCTAGCCTCTTCAGTAAGGTACTCGCTGCGCCAGATAAGTTCCCCCTTTCCTGGCATTCGGAGAGACGTTCCATGAATACGCGGCAGGAGGGACGAAAGGTTAAGCGTGTTTGCTTGATAAACAGAGACCTTCAGTTTTTTATGGTAGTTTATTTGTCCAGGGAATTTATCAGTATTTATTCCAAGATACACAAATCTGAGTTTAAAACCCCCAAAAGAAATCAGCCTCATCATGTTTCCGGTTAAGCTATTGAAGTTTATTTTTTGACTCACTGTTTACTCTGCACTGTAAACTGAAATCATAAGCACATAATTAACATTTGCACCGAATGGATCAGTCTTTTAATGGTCAATATAAGCATTCTCCCAGCTTCTTATGTATTGACCCGCATATATAGGTGGTATATACATGTTCTTTTTTTTATTTTATTTATTTATTTATTTTTTTTAGTGATAAAGATATAAAAACACAAATACTGTACAGTATTTCTAAATTATAAATTGAGGTGGGGTGGCATAGAAAGTGTTTCTTTCTGTTGCTTGCACACACATTGGCACTTCCTATATACTATCACCTGCAACTCACTTTTACCCCCTCATTTTTAGTCTTCCACTGCAGGACACAGAAAGGGGCATAATCAGAAAGAACGTCTAAGTCGAATTTGGTCGTTCATCCAGACCACCAGTATGTCTATCTTTATTCCACATTTTTGGTCAAAATTTTGTCCAAGTCCCAAACGCCCAGAACAAGACCATTTGTACGTGGGAGGGGCCAATCTTGTAATGGACTGGCCACCCAGATATGGCAACAGAGCAGTGGGGCACTGCTGTGAACTTCACAAAAAGGGTGCCAGATAAACATCTCACCAGAACTCTCTTATAGGTTATGGTGAGTCCTTCAAAACACCTGCAAAACCCACTGTACCCACCTGTCTACAACCCCAATAGCCCTTATGGTTTCAGATGGCACCTATATGGCAGTAGAGTAGGATTTGGTGGGGGAGGGTTGGTGGGCACACATGTTCCACCATAAATGTAGTGGTTAGAGTGGCTTATGGGCCTGAGTCCTCCTCCCAGGCTATTTAAGATACCTCTGTGTAGCTCTACCAGGCTTTCCTTTACCAGGTGCTGATGTTCTGGAGACAGGTATGTATGTTTTCATTCCAATCTTTCTGGGTGTGTGTGTGGGAAGGGGGGGTGGGGTCTGTACTTTGTCTCTGCAGTGGTTATCTGGTCACTTTAGATACCTTTTTGGCACTTATACCTGTTTTTACAATGTGTAACTCACAACGTTTAAGTTCTGTCCAGGATGTCTAGTAAAGGCTTCGATTATCCCTGCAAGACAACTAAGGGGTCCTTTTATTAAGATGTGCTAACCGATTTAGCGTGCGCTGATTAACGCACGCTAAATCGCTTACCGCACCTTAGTAAAAGGACCCCTAAGTCTAAGTTGGCCCACATCCCGCCCTAACTACTCCTCCAGATATGCCCCTTTTAGCAATGGGCGCACAGCAGGAATTAGAAGCCTAAAAAGTCCCTTGACACACATCCAGAAAATCGGTGTGATTATCGTCAATTGGATGACCTGTCTTTTAGGTTGTTCACGTACTGACTTGGGTAGGTTTTTAAACATGTTTAATTTTGATTATGAGCCCCAGAACGTACAAGTCTGTCCGGCATTGGGGTCTGTTCCCCCCATGCTGGATTTCCTACTTCCTGGTTGTTGTCATCTATAACCTTCAGTTATAATACAGCATGGTTCATATTAACTCAGCACAACAAAGAAAAATGGGGAGACCCAATGATCCACAGTGAAAACAATCCACCGATAAAAACAAAAACTGTGGATACAGATGTTCTGGAGATAATTTATTAAACACTGACATACAAAACCATGAAAATTCAATTAAAAAAGTACAATGATAAAAAAATACTGTGATAAAAATCCAACCGGACCCTACACGGTCCATGTTTCGGCGAACACGCCTTCCTCAGGGGTCCAATGGTTTGCAACCTCACATATAAAGAATTGGACTGAAAACAGTCTATTGCCTTTAAACATGTGAGCAAAGAACACCGCAGACAAGCTGAAGTAGCAAAAAAATGCTAACTTAGTAATTGATGACAGGTAAAGAACAGCATGATCCATTTGTTCTGCCCAGTAAGTTACTGCTCTGTGCAAGCTACTACTTTTTATGCATTTGTTTATAGTTATTCCCCCTGCTCCACGCAGATTACTGCCTCTATGTCTTTGTTTAGTGTTGTACCTACCACTTCCGGAGTCTGTTATAGGGGAAAACACTCTCCAGGGATTCAAGACAAAGTTGGACAAGTTCCTGCTAAACTGGAACGTACGCAGGTGAGGCTGGACTTAGAGCACTGGTCTTTGAACTGGGGGCTGCCGGGTGAGCGGACTGCTGGGCAAGATGGACCACTGGTCTGACCCAGCAGCGGCAATTCTTATGTTACCCTTTCCCATAGCTTTATTTTAGGATTGTACCTGCTGCCCTATGCAGAATACAGCCCTCTATGTCTTTCTTTAGGGGTTGTACCTGCCACTTTATGCAGGTTACACCCCTCTATGTAATAATATTAATCATAACAAAGTACCTTCTTGGACTGTCTCAACCAAATGGCTCATTTCAAGAGTTAAACAAGAAAAACCAACAAAATCTGCAGTAAAAGTCAAAAAACAAAACTGCAGTGCAATTGTACAGGGTGCAGGAGTTTATTTGAAATGCAAATTTCTTTAAAACATGTAAGCCACATATAAAGCAATTACATAGACTACAAAAATGTACCCAACAGCTGGTCCTAATGTTCATGTGGACCGGACCCGACACAGTCCATGTTTCAAAGAAACACTCCTTCCTCAGGGGTCTCTACTGATAGCACGTGATATATCAGAAAACTAGACTGGATAAAATAAACACAAAAAAGAACAGGCTGAAAATATCCTGTCGTAGCCCTTTCAGGACCAAGGGACATATTTGTCCCATAACTTTAAAATCCTATAAATTTTGATTGGGATAGTCTACAGTTCTAAATTTGATATGTACGGATTCCATATGATACTGCCTTTATGTAAACAAACTGGTTCCGACATTCATTCATTAGCGTCATTGCCAGATTGATGAGAAGATTCACTTGCCACACTGTCCATAAGCCAGAAGTGTGATTTTTTAAATAAAAATAATGATATTTCACAAAAAAAATCAATTTTTTGGCATCTGCAAGCTCTTTTTACCATAAAAATGTCGTCAAAACCACAAAAATTGGCCTACGATCCTTATGGTCCTGAAAGGGTTAAACGCTGGATGGCTGCTTCAGATCTCACAAGAACTGAATGCAGCCATTCAAGGAGTGACGTGGGCCCAGGCTGTAGCACGAAAAGCTCATTCCTGCCTTGTACACCGCTGGCCGTGAGATCTGAGACAGCCATCCAGTGAGGGAGGGGCTCAGTGTGGGGCAGGAGCACGGAAATCCCGCGCCTGCCAATATACCGCTGGACCACCAGAATTTAAAAAGGTGAAAAAAGGTACGAGGGGTGTGTAAAAAAAATTGTTAGTTGGCTGGGACGGATCCCTCCTGTCCCAGCCTACCACTAGACCACCAGACGGGGGACAGGGTACAGAAAACTAGAAGAGTGCTTGAACTATAAAGTCTCTCCTCATTTGTTAATGACACTGATGATGGTTTTTTTTTTTTTTAAATCATGTTTATTGAGGTCAACCAGGTTCTTAATACCACTAATGACTTTACATGGTCAAAATATTATTCTGCTATATTATTCTGGTTCAGAATATTTTTTTCTTGTTTTCTTCCTCTAACCCTAGGTGCGTCTTATGGTCAGGTGTGTCTTATAGTGCGAAAAATATGGTAAGTAACTTAATTAGTAAGCCAGTTAGTTATTAATTGCTATAGGATGATTTGTGACAGCAGAAATGTCTCGCCAATGTTGCAAGAGCTGTGATGCATTCTGCTTCATTTGTGGCGAGTATACGCTTAAGTTTCAAAGACGCACCATGACTCGACTTGTTAAGAAAGCATATGAGCTGTACTTCGGTTGCAAGATTGGTGATCAAGACAAACAATGGGCTCCTCGCATTTGCTATGCAAGATGTGCCATCGATCTTAGAACTTGATTCCAAGGTGACTCGATATAAAATGCCTTTATGAGTATAGGCCTCTTTTTATATTTATAAAAATATTTATGAATATATATATAAAAAGTTTTTTCTACTGTGCACAGTAGTGAGTTTTGAAGCTCTGTGGATCCCTACATTCTTTCTGGTTTGAGTTTTTTGCCAATGATAAAAACAACACTAGCCTAAAAATCATCAATGATTGCTACGTGATATATAACTGAGGCTTTTTCTCCACCTTTTTATGTGAAAGTTGGATCTTAGATATTGGACCCACTGCTGGTGAGTGACATTTTTTCAAATTTTGGATTTTACTGTCACTTCGATTTCTGTTTGTTAGACAAATTTTTGCAGGATGACTCAAGCATGGAATAGTGGTTCCAGTTTACTGGGGATCAGAGAGAAAACATTTTGCAGGCACCCTCTCTCTCTTTTTCATTGGGTACAGCTGCCCTGAACTCTAAATGGTTAGAGATGATTGATTTAGGTAAAAATATTTCATCGATTGAGATCCATAGTGCAGCGATAGTGGATTATTGTAAAGAGGAAATCATCCCAAGAGGATTACATATGCATAAACTTTTATGGATGACAGTAATTTTATTGATCATTGGAACAGCATACTTAACCAATGCTCTTTAGATTTAATGCTTCTCAATATTCAAACCTCGCAAGATAAGTTGAAATCAGAAATACAGCAATTTGCTAGTCGCAAGAAGTGATGGAAGCCAATCGGGGAGAAGCGCCGGACCAGGCAGGAACACAAACAGCATGCGTCTGCCTTCTGCATCGCTCTGCCTTGCCCCGAACCAAAGAAGAGCCATCCGGCGAGGGAGACAAGAGCACGTAAAGGGGTCTTTAAAAAAAGGTATCGGGGGGGTGTATTTGCTCCATAAGACATACCCTTATTTTCACCCCCTTTTTTGGGGTGGGAAAAGTGCATCTTATGGAGCAAGAAATACGGTATTTGATGGTCTGGTCTGTTTTATTGACTATAATGATGTTCGTCGGTGAGGCGATATGTATATATATATATATAATTTTTATATTTTGATGTATGTTGGGGTTTGACCAGTTTTCTTGGCTATAATGATGTTTGTCGTGAATTTGACTTTTTGTATGTAAATGTGCAATTTGTTTTATAATGTGTTTATTTAAGTCAGTGGTATCAAATTCAAACCTTTGCAGGGCCACATTTTGGATTTGTAGGTACTTGAAGGGCCGCAGAAAAAATAGTTAATGTCTTATTAAAGAAATGACAACTTTGCATGATCCAAAATTTAGATTATTTGAAATTATCAGAAGCAATTAAGGAAAGATTTATAAAATTATAGTTTATAAATCTTTCCTTAATTGCTTCTGATAATTTCAGCTATGCACGCTGAAAGCAGTGCAACATGTAGAAAGTGAAATACTATCAAAGTATCAACTGCAAGAGACAAGATTTTGGACCAACTATTATGAGGCCCTCGGTATTATAAAGAACTAGCTGATGCCCCGGCGTTGCACGGGTATTTAATTATAGCAATAACACTGTAAATGGATTCAAATAAAGATACTTTATAGTGGTGAATGAAATTATTTTTTTACAGGTTAATAAAAAGTACAATATTCAAATTATAATATGAAATATTTGACAAAATGAATACAATACAACTAACGCAAAACATGATTATAAACAACATTTTTAGTTTCACCTCCTGGAGCAAGAACATATAAATTCTTGGGTGAACCCACCCTTGAGCAAGCAACATAGAGTTGTGGTCCGCGAGACCCCCAGAACATATCACCCCAGGTAGTGAGGGATCTGCATACCAAGTTTCGTTCAAATCGGTCAAGCCGTTTTTGAATTACTGTGAGAATGGCAGCTTTTTACATTTTTTCCATTGACATGAATGGGTGAAATCTGATTTTCTGTTTGTAGCTCCGCCCACATGTGCAGGTGGGCCGCGAGACCCCCAGAACATATCACCCCAGGTAGTGAGGGATGTGCATACCAAGTTTCGTTCAAATCGGTCAAGCCGTTTTTGAATTACTGTGAGAATGGCAGCTTTTTACATTTTTTCCATTGACATGAATGGGTGAAATCAGATTTTTTGTTTGTAGCTCCGCCCACGTGTGCAGGTGGGCCGCTCAAATTGGTCAAGCCATTTTTGAATTACTGTGAGAATGGCAGCTTTTTACATTTTTTCCATTGACATGAATGGGTGAAATCTGATTTTATGTTTGTAGCTCCGCCCACGTGTGCAGGTGGGCCGCGAGACCCCCAGAACATATCACCCCAGGTAGTGAGGGATCTGCATACCAAGTTTCGTTCAAATCGGTCAAGCCGTTTTTGAATTACTGTGAGAATGGCAGCTTTTTACATTTTTTTCCATTGACATGAATGGGTGAAATCAGATTTTATGTTTGTAGCTCCGCCCACGTGTGCAGGTGGGCCGCGAGACCCCCAGAACATATCACCCCAGGTAGTGAGGGATCTGCATACCAAGTTTCGTTCAAATCGGTCAAGCCGTTTTTGAATTACTGTGAGAATGGCAGCTTTTTACATTTTTTCCATTGACATGAATGGGTGAAATCTGATGTTCTGTTTGTAGCTCCGTCCACGTGTGCAGGTGGGCCGAGAGACCCCCAGAACATATCACCCCAGGTAGTTGGAATTACTGTGAGAATGGCAGCTTTTTACATTGTTGCCATTGACATGAATGGGTGAAATCTGACTGTCTGTTTGTAACTCCGCCCACGTGTGCAGGTGGGATGCGAGACCCCCAGAACATATCACCCCAGGTAGTGAGGGATCTGCATACCAAGTTTCGTTCAAAACGGGCAAGCCGTTTTTGCGTTTGCAGCTTTTTACATTTTAGCCATTGACATGAATGGTAGAAAACTGATTTTCAGTTTGTAGCTCCGCCCACGTGTGCAGGTGGGCCGCGAGACCCCCAGAACATATCACCCCAGGTAGTGAGGGATCTGCATACAAAGTTTCTTTCAAATCGGGCAAGCCGTTTTTGCGTTGGCAGCTTTTTACATTTTTTCCATTGACATGAATGGATGAAATCTGATGTTCTGTTTGTAGCTCCGTCCACGTGTGCAGGTGGGCCGAGAGACCCCCAGAACATATCACCCCAGGTAGTTGGAATTACTGTGAGAATGGCAGCTTTTTACATTTTAGCCATTGACATGAATGGTAGAAAACTGATTTTCAGTTTGTAGCTCCGCCCACGTGTGCAGGTGGGCCGCGAGACCCCCAGAACATATCACCCCAGGTAGTGAGGGATCTGCATACAAAGTTTCTTTCAAAACGGGCAAGCCGTTTTTGCGTTTGCAGCTTTTTACATTTTAGCCATTGACATGAATGGTAGAAAACTGATTTTCAGTTTGTAGCTCCGCCCACGTGTGCAGGTGGGCCGCGAGACCCCCAGAACATATCACCCCAGGTAGTGAGGGATCTGCATACAAAGTTTCTTTCAAATCGGGCAAGCCGTTTTTGCGTTGGCAGCTTTTTACATTTTTTCCATTGACATGAATGGGTAAAATCTGATTTTATGTTTGTAGCTCCGCCCACGTGTGCAGGTGGGCCGCGAGACCCCCAGAACATATCATCCCAGGTAGTGAGGGATCTGCATACCAAGTTTCGTTCAAATCGGTCAAGCCGTTTTTGCGTGATCGCGGCACAAACACACATACACACACACATACACACATACATACCTCCGATTTTATATATATAGATGATTCTTTATGGAAAACTTGTGCCTTAAGTGTCCTGCGGGTGCAATCGCAACCACCTTCAGCTCTCATCTCCTCCAGCATCGGATACACGCACAAACTGCACTGCCTCCAGTGGTTACCTTATGTTCTGGAACATTGCCCGCTTCACTGTTGTAACCTCATGCAAGCGCTTTCCTGTATTTGTACGTGATTGTGAGGTGGAGTGGAGAGGAAAATTGCGTACAGACTTAGGAAAGCGCTTGAATGAAGTTACAGCAGTGAGGTGGGCAACGTTCCAGGACAGAAATGCTGGACACTTAAGGCACAAGTTTTCCATAAAGAAGCATTCTTTATAATACCGAGGGCCTCAAAATAGTACCTGGTGAGGCACATGTGGCCCCCCCAGGCCGCGAGTTTGAGACCACTGATTTAAGTGATCTGTATGTTTATCTTTATCTGCCTTAATTTTTCTCTGCTCTGTGTTTAAAATGAAGTTTTCTTAATAAAGGCTGGATTATCAAAAATAAATCCCAGGATTAATTTTTCTCCTGCCTTTATTTTATTTTATTTTTGTAGCATAATATGTTTCTTTGCAGCTAGTCTATCCCTTTTAAATAATTTGACATTTTCTTTCCAGATCTTTCTGTCTTGCTCAGTTCCTGTTTGAGACCAGCGACTTTTCAATTTCCTACATTCTTGTTTCTTAACTGTCAACTCAAGAGTGAACTATGGAGAAATTAAAGATTTCAGTCTTATGCACTTATATGGATCCAGCTTACTCAACTTGCTATTCCAGGTTTCTGTCGTATCTGGTACATTAGTAATAAGTAGTGCTGCCTGATTCATGATTTGAATTGATTCACTGATTCAAATCAGGTGAATCGATTCGAATCGATTCAATTAAAAAAAAATAAAAATCTGCCTCCCAATTCAATGGCCGACCCTTCCCCCGTGCCTTCCTAAAGCAGGAGATGCAGCGCTGCTTCTTGCTGGCCATCCGCTGCTGCTCCTGCTTGAGGGGGGAGGGTCGGTCAGAAAAGCTTCCCCCAGCTTGCCCGCTCTTGCCTCCCCGCTTTTACCTTCCCCAGCTTCCCCGCTCTTACCTCCTTTATGCTAATAGGGCAGCTTGCAGGCTCGCTGGTGTCATAGCCGTTCTGCCCCTGATGTCAGAGCAGGGGCAGGAAGTAGCAGGAAGAACGTACCGCTGAGGACCACGGGCAGCTGCAGGGATTGCTATAACACCAGCGAGCCTGCAAGCTGCCCTATTAGCAGTAAGGAGGTGGGAAAGGTGCAGGCTTGCAGGAGGAGCAGCATTCGTTCCCAGCGGGGGAAGGGAGGAGAAAATGTGCCTTCGCGGCAGGGGGAAGCAGCGTTCGTTCCCAGTGGGGAGGGAGAAGAAAATGTGCCTTCGGGGCAGGGGGAGCAACGTTCATTCCCGGCGGGGGGGTGGGGGAAGCAGGCCTTCTCAGCAGAGAGGAGGAGAGAAAGCAGGCCTTCGGGGGGAGCAGGCCTTCGGGGGGGGGGGGGGAACAGGTCTTCGTGGTGGGGAGCAGGCCTTCAGGAAAGGGAAGCAGGCCTATGCAGAGGGAGGAGGAGGAGGAAGAGTTTCTTTGGCGGTTCATAGTCTTAAGCGAGACAGACGCGGGCCAACAATTCAGCGCAAGACTTTAGCGCACTGCAGAAAAACCTTCTTTTAAAGGGCTCCGACGGGAGGTGTTGGTGGGGAGCCCCCCCCCCCCACTTTGCTTAATAGTGATCGCACTGGCGTTGGGGGGGGTTTGGGGGATTGTAACCTCACATTATACTGGACACTTAACTTTTTCTCTATTTTATAGGGAAAAATTAAGTTTTCAGTATAATGGGGGGGTTCCACACCAACACCCCCCGTCTGTGCCCTTAAAAAGAAGGTTTTTCTGCAGCGCGCTGAAGTCTTGTGCTGAATTGTCGGCGCTCGTTTGTCGGCAAGCGTCTGTCTCGCGCGCTTAAGACCCATCACCCCTTTGGTGGTGGGGAGGCAGGCCTGTGCAGAGGGAGGAGGAGGAAGGAGTAAGAGAGGGGAGGGGAGATGCCAGACCTGGGGTGAAGTGAAGGGAAGAGAGAGACCAAAAAGAGGGGGGATGGAAAGCAGAGGAGAGGTGCTGGACTAATGGAGAGAGGGAGAGAGAAATGCAAGACCACAAGGGGAAGGGTACAAGAGGGACAGATACTGCTCCAAAGTAGGTGGGCAAGGTGCAGGATGGCAGGAATGATAGTAGGAGAAAGCCTGTACCTGGGGAAGGGGATACAGGAGGTAAGGAAGAGAGAAAGAAGAAGCTGGATATGGGGAGAGATAAGATGCTGGGCATGGAGAGAGCATAGGAACAGGGACACAGAAGAGAGATGCTGGATGAAAGGGTAGATGAGAAAAGGAGAGATGGTGGATCTGTGGATGGTGGGGTCCATCGCTGCAGCTGCGGGGCGATGGAAATGAAAAAAAGGAAAGATGCCAGACCTCCGGGAGAGGAAAGGGAAACAGAAGGGGAGGACAGAGATAGAAGATGGATGGTTAGCATAGAGAAAGAAGGAGAGCCTGATCAGAAGACAACCAGACCAACATGGGACCAACAAGATTTGAAAAATGACCAGACAACAAAAGGTAGGAAAAATAATTTTATTTTCTGTTTTGTGATTACAATATGTCAGATTTGAAATGTGTATCCTTCCAGAGCTGGTGTTGGACCGCAAACGTGAGCTAGGATTTAATAGAGAGAGGAAAAGTCTTTTTTGTTTGTTTATTTTGTTTACACCACAGGACCAGTGTGGGTAGGAGAGGGTGAAGAGGCTATAAAATAAACCCACCAGGATGTTTGGAAAAAACATCCAATTGGTCAGGAAAATCAAATCGAATCGAAAAATCGATTCAATAGGCTGAATCGAATCGAATTTTTTTTTCCTGATTCGGGCAGCACTAGTAGTAAGCACTGCTTTGAAATTTTAAGTAGCTAGATTAGAAAATTCTTACCTAAATTTTGATTTCATCCATCTACCTTGTAGGAAATTACTAGACTACTTTAATTTCCCTACTAGATTTAAATTGAAATCCAGTGTATAATGATCAGACCGAATTAGTGGGGTTACCATTAATCCCTCAACCAGTGACATATGTTCTTCAACTGAAGAAACAAGGTGTCAAGTGCTTGACTTATTCTATGAGTTGCTAGGGAATGAATCCATCTTAAACCAAGAGTAGTCATTAAAGTCTGGATTCTTTAAACCACCATTTTTTTAGGTGCCGGTAGACGCCAGAGTTCAGTGAAAAACACCATTTGAACGACATTTTTCACTGATTTTCAATGCGCCTGCTTTAAGGTGCCTAACGTCACTATAGGCGTGGCTAATACCGGTAATGGTGTTAGGCGCCATTCACATCAAAGGTAGACGCAGGAAATATAGGCCTGGAAAACCCCGGCCTACATTTCTGGCGCCTACCTTTGCTGGAGGCATGATTCTCTAACCGTCACGTCACAGGATTGACACATGATTGCCGACAATGGTGCCGGGTAGAGAATCCGAGCCTGAGTTTTTAAAATAGGTGACTGCTACATCACTTATCTGTCACTGATGCTTTGTCACTGAAAATTAAAGACACCCATTATTACAGATTTTGTGAAATTACATTACATTACATTACTGATTTCTATTCCGCCTCAACCTTGCAATTCTGGGCGGCTCAGACAACGTTGAGCAATCTTCTCAATTAGATGATCTAAGGAAATTTTAGTACAATAAGGAGATTGGTAGATCCAGTGCCTTTTTAAATTCTGTAATTCTTTTGATCCCCACCATCTCTACCTGGAGGGCATTCCTAGCATCCACCACCCTTCATGTGCAAAAAGGGCACTTAACTAAAGATTCTCAAAAAGGGACTGGCCATTTTTCTACAACAGAGAAAGCAATTTGATACGTTAGATACGTTTGATACATTATTTTGTTTTACATACCGCCCCTCGTTACCACATCAAAGTGGTGCACAATAATCATGAAAGGATGATGCCAAAATCTGCATTAGAGTAGACATGCCAGATGGTGTGAATAACATGAAGAAAGACCTGGTGAAGCTGGAAGAATGGTCTGAAATTTGGCAGCTAAAATTTAATGCTAAGAAATGCAAGGTCATGCATTTTGGCTACAAAAACCTGAGGGAACGGTACAGTTTAGGGGGTGAAGAACTTATCTGCATGACAGAAGAGAGGGACTTGAGTGATTAACATAAGAACATAAGAATTGCCGCTGCTGGGTCAGACCAGTGGTTCATCATGCCCAGCAGTCCGCTCACACGGCGGCCCTCTGGTCTAAGACGAGCGCCCTAATCGAGACTAGTCCTATCAGCATATGTCCTTGCTCAGCAGGAACTTGTATAACTTTGTCTTGAATCCCTGGAGGGTGTTTTCCCCTATAACAGACTCTGGAAGAGTGTTCCAGTTTTCTACCACTCTCTGGATGAAGAACTTCCTTACATTTGTACGGAATCTATCCCCTTTCAACTTTAGAGAGTGCCCTCTCGTTCTCCCTACCTTGGAGAGGGTGAACAACCTGTCCTTATCTACCAAGTCTATTCCCTTCAGTACCTTGAATGTTTCGATCATGTCCCCTCTCAATCTCCTCTGTTCAAGGGAGACGAGGCCCAGTTTCTCTAATCTTTCACTGTATGGCAGTTCCTCCAACCTCTTAACCATCTTAGTCGCTCTTCTCTGGACACTTTTGAGTAGTACCATGTCCTTTTTTCATGTACGGCGACCAGTGCTGGACGCAGTACTCCAGATGAGGGCGCACCATGGCCGGTACAGCAGCATGATAACCTTCTCCGAGCTGTTCGTGATCCCCTTCTTTATTATTCCTAGCATTCTGTTTGCCCTTTTCGCCGCTGCCGCACATTGCGTGGACGGCTTCATCGATTTGTCGATCAGAACTCCCAAGTCCCTTTCCTGGGAGGTCTCTCCAAGTACTGCCCCGGACATCCTGTATTCGTGCATGAGATTTTTGTTACCGACATGCATCACCTTACACTTATCCACGTTAAACCTCATTTGCCATGTCGATGCCCATTCCTCGAGCCTTATTATGTCATGTTGCAGATCTTCGCAGTCCCCCTGCATCTTCACTACTCTGAATATTATGTCATATTGCAGATCTTCGCAGTCCCCCTGCGTCTTCACTACTCTGAATAACTTTATATCGTCCGCAAATTTAATCACCTCGCTCGTCGTTCCTATGGTCCAGATCGTTTATAAAGATGTTGAAGAGCACGGGTCCAGGCACCGAGCCCTGTGGCACCCCACTGGTGACGCTCTTCCAGTCCGAGTATTGTCCATTTACCCCCACTCTCTGTTTCATATGCTCCAGCCAGTTTCTAATCCATGTGAGAATTTCACACTCGATTCCATGGCTCGCAATTTTCTGAAGTAGTTGTTCATGTAGAACCTTGTCGAATGTCTTCTGAAAATCCAGATATACAAAGTCGACCGGGTCGCCCTTGTATATCTGCTTGTTCGCTCCCTCGAAGAAGTGCAGCAAGTTTGTCAGACAAGATCTGCCTTTGCTGAGACCGTGCTGGCTGGTCCTCATCAAACCGTGTCCGTCAAGGTGATCAATGATGCGGTCCTTTATCAGTGCTTCTACCATCTTTCCCGGTACCAAGGTCAGACTCACTGGTCTGTAGTTTCCCTGGTCTCCCCTCGAACCTTTTTTGAAGATCGGCGTAACATTTGCCACCTTCCAGTCCTTCTGAATCTTTCCCATTTTGATTGACAGATTGGCTATTAGTTGAAGCAGTTCAGCTATGATCCCTTTCAGTTCCTTGATGACCCTTGGATGGATACCATCCGGTTCGGGATTTATCGCTCTAGAGCCTATCAATCTGCCTGCATACCTCTTCTAAACTGACCATTAACCCTGTCAGTTTCCCGTTTTCACTTCTAGCATATAGCCTGATGGGTTCCGGTATGCCGTGTATATCCTCTTCGGTAAATACAGATGCAAAAAACGTGTTCAGTCTGTCTGTGATTGCTTTGTCCTCTTTTAGCGCTCCCTTTGTTCCTTGGTCATCCAACAGTCCCACCGCTTCCTTCGCGGGTCGCGGATCTTAAGGTGGCCAAACAGGTTGAAAAGGTGATGGCAAAAGCTAGAAGGATGCTAGGTTGCATAGGGAGAGGTATGGCCAGTAGGAAAAGGAGGTATTGATGCCCTTGTATAAGACTGGTGAGACCTCATTTAGAATATTCTGTATAATTCTGGAGGCCGCACCTTCAAAAAGATATAAAAAGGGATGGAGTCGGTCCAGAGGAAGGCTACCAAAATGGTACATGGTCTTCATCATGAGGTGTATGGGGACATAGAAACATAGAAACATAGAAATAGACGGCAGATAAGGGCCACGGCCCATCTAGTCTGCCCACCCTAATGACCCTCCCCTACCTTTGCCTAGTGAATAGAGCCCACGTGTCGATCCCATTTGGCCTTAAAATCAGGCACGCTGCTGGCCTCAATCACCTGCAGTGGAAGACTATTCCAGCGATCAACCACCCTTTCAGTGAAAAAGAATTTCCTGGTGTCACCTCGTAGTTTCCCGCCTCTGATTTTCCACGGATGCCCTCTTGTTGCCGTGGGTCCCTTGAAAAAGAAGATATCTTCTTCCGCTACGATGCGGCCCGTGAGATACTTGAACGTCTCGATCATGTCCCCCCTCTCTCTGCGATCCTCAAGCGAGTATAGCCGCAGTTTGTCTAACCTCTCTTCGTACGGGAGATCTTTGAGTCCCGAGACCATCCGGGTGGCCAGTCTCTGAACCGTCTCCAATCTCAGCACATCTTTGCGATAATGTGGTCTCCAGAATTGCACACAGTATTCCAGGTGGGGCCTCACCATGGATCTATACAATGGCATAATGACTTCCGGCTTACGGCTGACGAAACCCCTACGAATGCAACCTAGGATCTGTCTTGCCTTGGATGAGGCCTGCTCTACCTGGCTGGCAGCCTTCATGTCCTCACTGACGATCACCCCCAAGTCCCGTTCTGCAACCGTTCTTGTTAGGATCTCACCATTAAGAGTATAAGTCTTGTATGGATTGTGGTTGCCTAGGTGCATGAAGACAGACTTAAAGATCTCATTCTGTATACTTTGAAAGAAAAACGGGAAAGGGGAGATATGACAGAGATGTTTAAATACCTATGTAATGTAAATGCACATGAGTCGTGTCTCTTTCATTTGAAAGGAAGGCCCAGGAGTAATCTAAAGAAATACTTTTTTTTTACAGAAAGGGTGGTAGATGCATAGAACAGTCTCCTGGATGAGGTGTCTGTATCTGATTTCAAGAAATCCCGGGATAGTCACGTGGGATGTCTTAGAGAGAGGAAGAGATAATGGTTACTGCAGATGGGCAGACTAGATGGGCCATTTGGCTTTTATCTGCCATCATGGTTCTCTGTTTTTAGAAGATCTTGTGAAACTCCAATTAACTACGGGTAATAAATACAGTGATCCAAGTAACAAAAAAACAAAGGAGAGAGAAAGATGAACATTAACCTGAGACACATATCAGTCATCTTGACCATCCAGACCAAAGTCCCTTATAAATAAATAGGTTTTCAGGGGTGTGTGACATTTTATGTAAGATAACTCTGAACAACCATTAAAAAGGAGAGAATTCTATAATTGGAGCACCAAGAAGAAAAATGCACAATGACGTATAGATTGTAGCTAAGAGCTATGATTTGCACTAAATTCTCCTGAGGAAACCAACAGATGCTATGGGAAATAGTGGCAAGGTCCCGTGGGAATCTTCAGTTAAGTGCCCTTTGTTGTGAATTGTTGCTCTTAACATTTTTGCACTAAAAGTTTGGGGTTTTGAAATAAGATACAAATGTATAACATATGATCATAGAGAGTTTTTGAGTGAGACCAATGAAAGATAATGGGAGGTGTGATATCAAGACAAGCAAGGTCTGGCTTTGGATCGCTGAGGTCTCCTTTTCTCTCTATTTATTTATGAATAGTTGTATGTCAGTTTGGGTTTTGTGCCCCATAGTATTTCTGTGGATCCCTCCCACACTTTACCCAAACTCTGACCCTTTGCACACCCACAGTGAAAGGATGCTCTATGCCTACTTCACACTAGTTGGTATTTTATAGGAGGTACTGAGTAGAACCAAATCTATTCTTGAATGAGTTATATGTTATTGTAAAAAAGGGAACAGAATCTTATTTCTGTATTTAAACCTTTCCAGCACTCTATTAATTGTAAAGCATTTATCCTCTCTTTCTAAAATGTTTATATGTTCTGTCATTTTGCTAATTTCTTCTTCTGGATTTATCCATTATTGATTTAGGACATAAGTTAAAATTTCTCTTTATTATATCATCTTCAGAAAAATCACAAAAGACTTGTCTAGAATTGTTATTTATTTGGATTTAGCTCACACCTATTTTCAGTAAAAGCTCTAAATGAGTTACATTCAGGTACAGAAAGTATCTCCTTGTCCCCTGAGGGCTTACAATTTAAGATTCTACCTGAGGTAATGGAAGGTTAAGTTACTTGACCAAAATCATAAGGAGCAGTAGGCTTCCTTGGTTGTCAGCCTGGTGCTCTAATGATTAGGCTACTCCTTTACTGCTCCTTCTGTTCTACCTAGTTATTATTTGGACTTTCTCTATGATTGTCCATGCAGACTACCCTAGGCTCTTGGAAGTCCAAAGTAATCATACCATGGCTGTTTATGGTTCGTGCTGGTGCTACAATGTGGTCTCTCATTTGGAGATGAATCTTGCTAGAACATGAATCATTCATTCCTGGTATTCTAGTGCAGTCCTGTTGGCAGATGAATCCTAAATTCTTTCCTCTTTTCAGCAGACCAAGCATCTAGGCCATCACACCTAGAATTCAGTGCTAAACGGTTTGCCGTGCAGTGATTTTTGCATTTGTTTTTCCTGTTGGGCATTCCCAGAAAGAACTTTGGTTTTATCTTACCAGTCACTGGCTCCTTGTTCTAAATCCTGCAAACTCTGAGCAAGGGAGAGGGATGGAAGGAGAGAATTAAGGACATAATATTTCCTTGGTGTGAATGGGTTATCCTTTAAAGTCTTGTCTTCAGTGTTCTTGTCGTTTCTTCTTTTTTCTTGTCCTTGTCAAAACTTTTAATTTTTGACCTTGAATGGAGAGAGGAAGAATGAGAACTGAAGCTGACTTGAGGTCTTGTACAGAAAAGAGTCATTGATGAGAGCCAGATGCTAGTAAGGAGAGAGGCATCATGGGGGTGTTGGATGGGAAGGAGGAAGGAATGACATTTTGCAAAGGGGGGTTGGTCTCTGATTAAATTTGAATGGTAAGGAGAAAGGTCTCACAAAGGAAGGGATCCCAGATGAAAGCCAGAGCGAAACGATTGTATACAAACAATAGAGACAGAAAGCTAAGGGGAACACTTACCTTTCCTCTAGTTGCTCAATGGAGTCTGCTAATGGTTGGCCACGTGTCTCTGGCAGAAAGATGAAAAGGAGCCCGGAGAGCACAGGGACAAGGCCAAACAGAAGAGTGGGTAGGAATGAGACATAGTCCTTTGTCATCAGAATTATAGGGGCCACTACTGCCCCTAGTCTCATCATCATATTGGTGAAGCCCATCCCTGTCTGCCTAGAGAGCACATAGAAAGAGATTAGTGGTTTTCATAGTGCTGGGACACATGGTGCTGTTACAAAGGAAGATTAATCAGTCCTGACATTGCTGCCAACTCATGCATAGACTCTAGGAAATCAGAAGTCTATATATAGTAGGAAACAAAAATGACAGTAGATAAAAACCAGATGGCCTTTCAATTCTGCCCCTGCACACCGAGTTCTGTCCTCTATAATCCCTTCATTTCCCTCAGCGATCTTCTGTGTTGGTACCATGCTTCCTTGAATTTAGACACAATCCTCATCTCCATCACCTCTGCTGGGAACAGCTGCTCCATGCATCCATCACCCTTCTCATAAAGAGATATTTCTTTAGATTGCTCCTGAGTCAGTTCCCTTTCAACTTCATCTTATGCACTGTGTTCCTGAGCTTCCTTTCAGTTGGGAGAGTTCTACTTCCTCACATTTATGCCATGGAGATACTTAAATGTCTCTATCATCTTTCTTTCCCACCTGTTTTCTAAGTATATATGTTGCTGTCTTTTACTCTGTACCCATATGCTTTATGACTAAGACCAATGACCATTTTATTTATTTAAAAATTTATATACCGCATATTAACTATGTGGTTTACAAATTGCATACACATTATCTTGAACTCTGTATAATCACTACAAATGTAACTCAGGCAGACAAACTAGTTGGACACATTTTAGTAGCTGCTCTCTGAATACTCCATCTTGGTTAAATCTTTTTGAAGGTGTGGTATTCAAAAATGAACACAGTACTTTAAATAAGGTCTGACCAGACTGGTTCTTTCTGGTCTCCCATAATGGTTCTGGTTAGTCACCTTACCTCCCTGTTGTGAGAGGTTATATGTGCATGTTCAATGCAAAAAGGTCCTAGATCTCAGAGAATAAGTCTGTTTTCTTGAGGTTAGAATAGCAAACTTGGAGGAGCTGAGGGGGACAGAGAGGTACATAGAAGAGACCTACAGGAATGTTGTAGAGATGTTCCACCTCCAGTCTGGTAGCCCCTGTGTCACCTTGGAAGAGGAAGGTCTCCTAAAAGGAGATCATCACACTGGTGAAGAAGGAAATAATTCTTTAGCCAGGACCTGCCACAAGAGGATACGATATCCTCATAGAACACTGAGGATGTGTCTCCAGGGGCTTCTGCTCAAGAGGGAAGGGTTAGAATAGCTGCTGTTGTTGGTGATTGGATCATTAGGCATGTACATCGTTTAGTTTATGAGGCTTTTGATATACTTACTGCCTTTCAATAAAATCCAGAATTGAAGAAAGAACTACAAAATGAAAGAGGAAAGAAAGAAATGGGTGGCTGGTGAATGTGAGGATTGCCTGGTCACTTGCCTGCATGGTATGAAAGTGGTAGACCTCACATGTCACCAAGATACGATTTTAGGTAGTACTTGGGAGGAGCCAACTGTTTTGGTACATGTGGGTACCAATGACAAAGGAAAATGTGGGAGGGAGGTTCTAGAAGCCAAATTTAGGCTCTTGGGTAGAAAGCTGAAATCCAGATCCTCCAGGGGTAGCAATTTTGGAAATGCTTCCCATTCCATATGCAGGACCCAAGAGGCAGACAGAGTTCCAAATTCTCAATGCTTGCTTGAGATGATGGTGTAGGGATGAGGGATTTAGATTTGTTGGTAACTGGGCAACATTCTGGGAAAAGGAGAGTCTATTCTCAAAGAATGGACTCCAACTTACCTGGGATGGAATCAGGCTGCTGGTGCTAATGCTTAAGAACATAATAATATTGTGACAGGGAGAGTCCTGTCATGCTGGAAGAAACCCTGCAGTGCTCTAAAACTATCCCTAAACCTACCCCTAGAACAGTGGTCTCAAACTCAAACCCTTTGCAGGACCACATTTTGGATTTGTAGGTACTTGGAGGGCCTCGGGAAAAAAATAATTAATGTCTTATTAAAGAAATGACAATTTTGCATGAGGTAAAACTCTTTATAGTTTATAAATCTTTCCTTTTGATTAAGTCTTAATAATAATATTGTAATTTATAGCTAAAGAGACATATGATCAAGAAACTGTTTTAGTTTACTTTTGCGATTATGATAAACATACCGAGGGTCTCAAAATAGTACCTGGCGGGCCGCATGTGGCAAGTTTGAGACCACTGATCTAACCATGCTTGAACTTTACCTGCTTGATAAGCCAAAGATCGATCAAAATACTTTTTATAACGGCATTAGGCATTATAACGGGATTAGGAAAAGTGAATAAACCAGTATGCCGAGTAGACCTAGTCGAACAGTCCAATTCAAAATGAGAGAAGAGATATAACATAGCTAATCCAAATAACATCTGATAGCAAATATAAGCAAATTTAAAAAGTACTCTTACTTCCATGGGCAGTGACGCCTAATGTGGAACCTTGCATCTCATAGCTATAGTTTGGGGTCCTCTTTTTCTGCACTTTATACTTGCTCACATTAACCTCCTGTTCTACTAAACTGTGCTAGCGGTTTTAGCGTGGGGAGCCATGCTGAAGGGCTCCCGATGCCCATAGAGTTCCTATGAGCGTTGGGAGAAGCGCAGGCCATTCAGTGCGGCTCTCTATGCTAAAACCACTAGCGCGGTTTAGTAGAAAAGGGGGTAAATGTCATCTGTTGTTTTGATGCCCAGTCTCGCAAGATCCTCTTGCAATTTTTCACAATCCTCTTACGATTTAATTATCTCACTTTGTATCATCAGCAAATTTAATTACCTCACTAGTTATTCTCATTTCTAGATTGTTTATAAATGTGTTAAAAAGCAGTGGTCCCAGCACAGATTCCTATCCTCCCTTGATATTACTGTCCATTTAACCCTGCCCTCTGTTTTCTATCTTTTAATCTATTCTTAATCCGCAATAGGATATTACTTCCTATCCTATAGGAAAAGTGGATTGGTAGCATGGAATGTTGCTACTATTTGGGTTTCTGACAAGTACTTGTGAACTGGATTGACCACTGATGGAAACAGGATACTGTTTCCATCACACGTCCCACACTAGCATGGGACTCCACTCTACTAACGGCAACAGATCAGGTACGCAGCCTAGGAGTAACCTTAGACGGACACCTATCCCTATCTGCCCACATATCCCAAGTAATCTCCACCTCCTTCTACTACCTCCGCCAACTGAAAAGGATCAAACCCTACATCTCCACATCTGACCTCGCCCAACTCCTTTACGTATATGTCCTCTCCAGAATGGATTACTGTAACCCTATTTAATGGCCTAACCAAAAATAATCTCAAACGCCTCCAACGGGTCCAAAATACAGCTATCTGCCTCCTACACAACCTCAACTACCATGATCCTGTCTCCCCGGCACTCCGCGCTGAACACTGGCTCCCAATTAACCAGCGCTGTGCTTTCAAGGCCCTAGCAATAGCCCACAAAAGAATTTATACCACCACCCCCTCCTACATAAAATCCAAGCTTCCCATCTACACACCCACTCGCACCCTCCGCTCAAAATCGGAAATACGCCTACGCATTCCCCCTGGAAGGTCCGTCCTCTCAGAAACTGCCCGCAAACAATCCTACAGCCACTTCATTCCACATCTCTGGAACCAACTCCCCCCTCAACTCAGACAACAGAACTCATTATTGACATTCCGTAAAATGGTAAAGACCCTCCTCTTCAACTAAAGGTCACCCTCAGTCCACACCCCCCTTAAACCCCCCCCCTCTCTCTTCCCTCCCCTGTCTAACTTCTCCCTAAATTTCGGTACAGTCCTCTCTTAGTCTGTACTCGGATAAATTGTATCTAAACTCAAATAACTTGTACTAAACTAAAATACTCATACCAAACTAAACGACTGATACTAAACTAAACTACTTATACTTAAACTCTTCTCTTAATTTGCTGTATACTCCCTGTATTTAACTACTTCGCAATCCTGTATGTCCAAACACTTAACCTATAGTACTTCTTATTTGTCTAATTACTCTCCATTGTGTATGTTTACCTGTAGACCGTTCTGAGCTACTGGGAGAACGGGATAGAAATCTAAATAAATAAATAAATGGGCTAGATGGTCCATTGATCTCTGACCCAGCCAGTATAACTATTCTTATGTTCTTATGTAGCAGATGGTACTGTTAGAACATACTGTTATCGAACCAATCACCAGGCAAATTTCCCCCTACCAATAGAGTAAGCAAAAGTCCACACTATTTAACCTCAGCAGCTATTCTGAGAACAATAAGGGGTCCATTTATCAAGCTGCGATAGGGGTTTAACGCGTGTAATATCGCAAATTAAACCGCTTGCCGTGCTAGCCACTAACGCCTGCATTGAGCAGGCGTTAGTTTTTTAGCCAGCCTCGGGGGTTAGCGCATGAAGAAATGTCCGCGCTAACCCCACTAGCGCAGCTTGATAAAAGAACCCCTAAATTGAGTTCATAAGATCTTTATAGAGTACTATGGTGGAAGATGGAGGTTGTGCTCCTTGTAGGGGGATGCTTCTTGAGAATGCATTTATGTGAAACATGAATTCATGTCAGGGAACAGACCACTGATAAAGATGAATATTATGCTAAATTAAGCTATATTGATTAAATATTTTTAAATCAGTTGGAAGATAAGAGAATTCTACTATTTTTGAATATAAAATAAATAATAATTTTTTTTGAAAAAAGTGACCAATGTCTAAAGATCTTATGAACTCAGTTTATGGTTCTAAGAATAGTTGCTGAGATCAAATAGTGTGGGCTTTTGCTAACTCTGTTGGTAAGGGGAAATTTTGAAGATTTATGACTGTTAGAACATAGGCAGCTCCTTACCTGAGCACTGTAGGGAACAGCTCAACAACGTACAAGTAAGAGCAAGCTATAGATGCACCCAGGACCCCTTTCCCCAGCACAGTCAGTGTTAGCTCCATTTCTGGCATACTTTCTGAACAACAAACACAACAATATATTAAATAATTATAAAAGAACATGCAGGGATCAATTCAGTGGAACAAAAGATTAGGTTCTTACCTTTGCTAATCTTTCTTGTAAATCCACGCTCTATTCCTGGACAAGTGCGTTATTCATCCCATGTCACAAGACTACTTGTAGGAAGCCTCATTTATATAATTTTTCTGACCCTCCCCTCTTACCTCAGGACTTCCCTCTGGACACCAAGCAGACAGTCACACCTGTAAAGGATACAGACAAAAGGGAGGGGTACAAGGAAACTTCCTGACAAACAAGTCTAATCTGCTCGTAATATGAAATTTTCAGAACAATCATCAATTGAAACAGGTTAGTAAACAATTAAAACCTGAAAAGAACTATGCTATAAAGAGATGCAGCCTGCATAACAGAGGGTGACGCCTCAGCTAGGGATCTCCAAGGCAAAGTGCACAACATGTTCAGATGGTACTCCTAGAAAGGCTGGCCAATAAACCATGAGTCCAGCTTACCAGTACT
The DNA here is from genome assembly GCF_902459505.1 of Geotrypetes seraphini. NCBI lineage: Eukaryota > Metazoa > Chordata > Amphibia > Gymnophiona > Dermophiidae > Geotrypetes > Geotrypetes seraphini. Next base: position 70,020,711 of record NC_047091.1, on the reverse strand, counting down.
TATCAAGGCAGACAATCGGCAAATCAGCAACTCCCAGGATGGGTTCCAGGAATAGACAGTGGATTTACAATAAAGAAGATTAGCAAAGTTAAGAATGTAATCTTTTGTTCTTGTGCAATCCTACTCTATTCCTGGATTATTGTGATGTAGGAGAGCAGTCCTGTAGAGTCAGGGTGGGACTGATGGTCCTGCTGCCAAAATGGAAGAACCGAAAGCAGCATCCTGCTTGGCCGCCATATCAATCCTGTAAAACTTTGTAAAGGTATGTAAGGAGGGCCAAGTAGCAGCTCTGCAAATCTCCTCAAGAGAAATTGCAGATGACTGCCCACGAGGAGGAAACGCCTCTAGTAGAATGAGCCTTCACAGAAAGAGGAGGCTTCTTTATGGCAGTAATATAGGCAGATGAACTAGCCATATGGATCCTTCTTGAAAAGGTGGCTTTCGAAGCTGGTTTGCCTTTACAGGCAGGACCCACCAACACGAACAGATGGTCAGACACTCAAACTCGTTCATGACCTCTAAGTACCGCAATGAAAGTCTGTGCACATTGTCACACCCGCGCCCCTTACTACCAAGGGATCCTCCAGGTCTTACTTCAGGCACGCTATCTGCCTCATAAGCATGCAAGGTAAAAGAGTTCCAGTCAGAAGTGGCAAACAAAAATAGCTTTATTTCAGCACTGATTAAATAACTCAAAAATACAGGCTTCAGCCTTGCAGTTCAATGTACGCTCATATTGCATTAACTCATAACAAAACGTTCAAAATAATGCATTCCAGAAGTTAATGCTTAACCAGCACTGCATTAAGTACAGTTCCCTGATTCTGGACTTATAATCAGGTGAGTCACAGTCCTCTTCACCAGAGCAGTAATGTTTTCAAACAGTTCATAGCAAACAAAATCATTGGTTATGTTCAAGACCTCAGTAGCCTGCCTACGTTTCTTCCTCTCTAAAACGTTGATACAGAAATTAGGCACAGCTGTGAGAGGAGGCAACGTTCTGGCTCAGTTTGGCAACAAGCCAGGGAAAACAAACACTCAAAGTTGGTTCACACTTCAATGCTTTACAGAAAGCCCCTAAGTTTGGCTTCCAAGGAGAGCTTCTAAATTCAGTTCCCACACCTACAGTATAGCTAGCAGCACAGAGGTATAAGCAGCAGGGAAAAACCCAATCCTTAGACTTACTGGATTTCCATGGGCAATGGCTGGGTCTCAGTGCCTGCATGGCTTACCTGAACCTCCATGGCTTCTTCCTCTGGCTGCTCCCAAGGCTTCCTGGTAAGAGACAATTCCTCTGCCTCTGTCATAGGCCAGTCTGAGAGAGACTGACTCTCTCCAGCTTCCCACTCTCCTGAATGCCTCTCTCCTGTGTGACCCTTTCCTGTTCTCGGGAGCCACGTTATATCCTGTGGAAAACCACTTCCCCTCTGAGAAGGTGGGGAAAGGGTTTTCCACACACTAGCCTATTTCCTGCTATTACAGGCAGGTTTCTCCCTAGTCCTGGTTTTAACCGGCTGTTCAAATTGCCTCCGATTTCTGACAGTGGCAGGGGCAGGTCTACATAAAGTGTAGCTTTTTCTCCTGATCTTATCCTGCCCTGTTTCTTCTACCTCCATCTCATTATCAGAGCAGAAGTCAGCTTGCTCAATTAATTGGTTAGTCACCTGATCAGCTCTCCTGCATCTAGGTGCACTGAGTTTTCTCCTGCTTACTGGGGCAAAACCCGGGACGGATTCGGGTTTGTTATGAGAAAAACCCAAAATGGACCTGGGTTTGTCACAACATCCAGTTATCTCAGCACTCATTCATGCTTGAGCGATCTTGAGGGAGTAAAGGTAGACAGCTGGATTTCCTATAGACCACCTTCGGGAGAAAGGAGGGAACAGTGTGCAGGATCACACTGGAGTCTGTAATCTGAAGATAAGGATCACTGCAGGACAAGGCTGAAGTTCGAAAACTGTGGGCCGAAGTAATAGCAACCAAGAAAACCGTCTTGACGTGGAGATTCATGAAGGACACAAAGCGCCCCTGAGAAACCTGACAACATCTGGATGAGCGGCCAGAGAGCCTCTCAGAGGTTTAGGACCAAGGCAAGGAATACTGGGAATGTGAACCCTCGGATAGCTGACTGCCAGTCCTTTTTCCAGGTCATCTTGAAAGAAGGCAAGAATCAGTGGAACCGATATTGAGGTTTGATCCTCGTTCTTCTGGATGCATCCAGATTAATGACATCTCCAAGCTTTCACATAGACTACCACAGTGGACTTCTTTTTGTTGTGGAAGAGAGTAGCTATTACACTCAATAAGTAGCCTTTGCGGACTAGAGCCACATGCCCAAGAGCCAAAGCATTCCAGATCCTGGGGTACAGTCAGGTTCTGTGTAAGGAAAGAGGACAGGGAAGCCTGAGCCCATGATCCAGCAGTAAATGAACAAGGTCGGCATACCAAGGCTGCCTCAGCCAGTTGGGCATCACGAGAATCACCCGACCCCCCGGTATGCCTTTATCTCTCTCAGCAGATAGCCTTCTAGTAGCCAGTGCTGCACCAGTGCGTCCAAGCCTTTGCTTCCTAGCTCGCGACTGCAGCTAAAGAACCAATCCACCTTCTTGTTGGCTGCTAAAACCATCAGGTCAAACATTAGATGACCCCACTTCTCCACTATGCAGCTGAAGGCTCTCTGGGACAGGGACCATTCTTCCAGATCCAGAGATTGACAGCTGAGATAATCTGCCTGTTTGTAATCCACTCTGGCTATGTGCGTTACCCACAGAAATCGCTAAGAGGTGGCTTTCTACCCAACGAAAGAGAAGCTGGTCTTCGATGTGTGCTCCTGGTGCCTCCTGGCAATTGACATAAGCCACCGCCGTGGCATTGTCTGAGAAAACACGCACCGCCTGATTCTGGAGAAGATGCTCAAATGCAGAAGAGCAAGCTGAATCGTTCAAAGCTCCAGGCAATTGATCAACCACTTCCTCTCAGACTTGGACCACGGGCCCTGGACTGGACTGTCTGCACAAATAGCATCCCAGTCGTACAGACTGGCATCTGTTGTAAGAATCATCCAGGCAGAGATCTGGAGGGGAAGACGCCGGGACGGAGATGAAGGATTCAACCACCAGACCAGGCTGTGCCAAGCCTTCACTGTCCAAGGGAGCTGTACTTACAGTGGATCCCTCTGCGGACTCCAATGGGAAATAAGCACATCCTGTAGTAGGCACAGGTGAGCCCTTGCACAGGGAATCACATCTATGGTCGCAACCATGGACCCCAGGACCTGCAGGTACTGCAAGACTGTCAGAGTCGGAGTCTCTAGGAAGGCACATAAAAACTGATTAACCATCTCCTGGTGCGATTCATGCAGAAACACCTTGTTCAGCCCTTTGGTGAAGCAGACCCCCAGGTACTCCAAGTCCTCTGTTGGAATGAGCTGACTCTTCCGAAAGTTGATCACCCAACCTAGTCTCTGAAGCAGCTGAACAACCTGGCAAACTGCCTGACACCGTTTTGGCCTCCAACTGGGCTCTGATGAGCTAGTCATCTAGATGTGGACCTGGATTCTGAGCTTTCACATATGGGCTATTACCACCACCATCACTTTAGTGAAAGTCCAAGATATTGTCGTCAACCCGAAGTGCAAGACCACAGACGGGAAGTGCAGAGCATGGAACATCAGATAATTCCTATGCTCCAGAAAAATGGGGATATGAAGATAGACTGTCAAATCCAGGGAAGCCAGAAATTCCCCAGGAGCCACTGAGACAATCACACATTGCACTGTTTCCATTCTGACATAGGGAACCTTGAGGACTGTATTGATTGCCTCGAGATCCAAGATTGGTCTCCATCTTCAGAGCCTCTTTGGTATGATGAAGAATGTCGAGTATCTGCTGGAGCCTGATTTGGACTCTGGAACGAGTTTTATTTGGCACAATGTCCAACAACCTTTGGACTGTGGTCTCTACCCGGGCCATCTTGTCTGGTCTCCCTGCTGGGAAGTGCAGAAAGATCTCTGAAAGGGGCTGATAAAACTCAAGTTTGTATCCATCCCAAAAAATATCCAGGACCCAGTGATCAGAGGTGATGGCCATCCATTCCTCCAAGAAGGCCGAGAGCTGATCCCGATCTGCAGAGGACCAGCTGAGGGGCTGGAATCATAATTGCATTTTCGGGGTAAATGGAGAGTGGCTTCTCAAAGACTGAACGTTGGGTTCCACCAAGCCACTGTTTGGATGACTGATAGGATCTCTGACCTGAGGAGCCTCCTTTGTACTGATGGGGACATCTGGAGGAACAAAATCTACAACACCCTAGTCCTCGAAGACCAGGGCCTGCTATAAGACAACGACATGGGTTTACGGTCCTGCACACTAGCCATAAGGTCATCCAGACCTTTATAGAACAGGGGTAGAGTATGCTGAAAGCTTCCTCACTACTCTGAAGAGATCACCACTTTGAAGAGATCATCTGCCACATAATTCATGCCAGAAATAAAAAAGGAAAGATCCTGGAGCACAATAGTGTCAGGATTATGGCAAACCATTGAATGGCAGGTTCTGGCCATAATAGATGCAGCAGTGGCCGCTTTCAGACTGGTGGCCACCGAATTGAAGAGCCTTTTGAGGACAAAATCAATCATACAGTCCTGTGCATCTTTCAGCACAACCCCTCCCTCACTAGGGAGAAAAGTATGCTTGATAACCTGTGCCACCAAGGAATCCACCTTATGGGGACGCAAAATGCTGGTTAAATGCTTCTGCCATCGGGTAGTTAGGCTGCTCTCAGAGGATCTTCTGGTGCCTCTCAGTGATCCGGGAACATTTTTGCTGGATGATCAGGAAAAGATGAAGACTGTGGTTTTGTGCTACTCAAGAAAGAGTATTACACTGCCATTGACTGTCCAACCTCCAAGTTCAACTCCTGGAAGGATTTGGAAATAAATCCAATCAAAGCAGAGGACTTGAAAAGTCTCTGCACTGTGGGGTCCTCTCCCAGATCTGGAGCATCCCACAGATCTGGATCATGGAGATCTGTGATCGCAGCTACATCTACCACAGTGGAAGTGCCTGCCTATGTAAGCAAAGACATGGTTAAATCATCTGGATCATTCATGTTATCGGTCGGCGTATCGTTCCTTGCCAACCCAGGGACTCTGGACTATAGACCTATGTCCTGGGAAGGGGGAATTCCTGATGCCAACAAGTTTGCCATAGGAGGCGTATTTGATACCTTTTCTTGGCTAGATAAGCCTGGAAGAGCATGTTAATAAATTCTGGTCGGAAACCCTCATCCGGAGCTCCTTATGGTGCTCTTAGAGGATTTAGGCACCTTTTTGATGTCGAATCATGGCCACAAGTATGCCTTCCCGAGGGACCAATTTAGACTTTTTCAACTGGCCATGGATGGACTGGGTGGTAGACCCCCCCCCCCAAAGGGGTTGAGAGAGCCAAGGCTGATAAGCTCACACCCCTCATTTTGCCTCATGGCACGTGGAACATGACTACATTCTGGTCAATACAAGTCAACACTACGGTGCCCCATCGGTGGCAAGTTTGTATGTAGCTCACTTTGAACAATATGAAGTTTATCCTGCTTCTAATTTCCAGCATGTTATACTCTGGAAGAGATATTTGGATGACATTTTAATTTTTTGGGATGGGTCTGAACCCGAATTGGAGATTTTTTTAATTTGGCTGAACTCTCTCAACCCTTGCCTGATTTTTACTATGACTTACCACACAGATAGAATATCATTTTTGGATATCCTGCTGATGAGAGATAGGAATCAACAGATTAGGACGACATTATATAGAAAAGAAGTAGATAGAAATCATTTCCTTCACTTTTCTAGTTTTCATCCTTTTTTTCTGAAATTTAATATCCCTGTGAGCCAATTTTTACGTATTCGGAAACTTTGTTCATCTCAGGAAGAGTTTGAAAAACAAGCTAGGATACTCAGTGATCGTTTCTATGAGAGGGGATATTCTAAAAAATCTGTTTGTAGGGCGTACCTCCGGGCGAAGTATGCCTAACGACCCCTTCTTCTTAAAGAAAAGAATGAGGAAACACAAGATGATCACCTTATAGCGGTGCTTCCTTTTACATCGCTTAGTGCTGCTTTTTTTTATATCATTAAAAAACACTGGCAGATTTTGCAGTTGAGCTCTCAGTTTCAGAACTATCCCATTGCTTCCTATAAGAGAGGCAGGACTGTGGGGGAATTACTATCTACCCATCGTTTTGAGATCAAAAAAAGAGATGATAGGACTATATATAACCATCGAGCTTGCACTCAATGTCAATGGTGTGAACTAACCATGCAGGGTTCCACCCAGGGACCAATAAGATTTATCGGGCTAGCTCACACACGTCCTGTCAGAGCTCTTCAGTTATCTACATGATCCAATGCCCTTGTCAATTGTTATACATAGGGAGGACGAGTAGAAAGATCAATGTTCGCCTAACTGAACATAAATCTAGAATTAATACGGGGAATATGGAGGCGCCCCTTGTTCAGCATTGGAGGGAGAAAAAGCATAAAATTACAGATCTGAAGTGGCGGGTCATAGATCAGGTTACGGGTGGGTGGGAGGGTGGAGATACTAAAGAAAAGCTAAATTTTAGGGAACAAAAATGGATATATATGCTTAACACTGTTATACCCCAGGGTTTGAACGCTGAAATCGAGTGGTCTATTTTAATTTAAATGGGCATGTGAGTGGCCAATCAGGCAGGGGGGGTGTCTCACGTGGAGTCTGATGTCATCCCGTTTTTTAAAAAAAAGGGTTTGGCTATTTATAGGCTTGAACGCCGCGGCCATGTTTCCTGGATTAAAATTCTAACGCGGGAAGCATGAGCCGTTGGATGTAAGGTACTGCTGAAAGTTTTTATGTATTTATATTGCTATATTGGTTACAACTGATATGAGGGTGACAAATCACAATATTGTATGATTATTGCAGGGGGATTTTCCTTGATAAAGCCCGTTCGGGGCGAAACATAGTCTATGTCGGAGTGCCTACCCCCCACCCGTGTAGATGAAGATGAGTATATTTTGATATATTTAAAATATTTACATTTATATATAAAAAATTATCTAAAAAAGTATTATAGAGGCCTATGACGACCATGGGTGCCAAATCGAGTCTGTATGATCTAAAAGTTTAGTGCCATACAGTATGGTACTTCTGAGGTCTGTTAGCCTGAACAACTATTAAATGTTAAACGCTTGAAGACTCCTTTTAGTTACTTATTACATTCTGGTCAGCCATCCAGCACAAACAGGGCATGAATCTGAAGAATCCTGCCCTGAAGAGTCCAACTGAAGTGTTTTCTTGCAAAAACGAAACTTGAAGAGGCAGAAAATAACTTTAAATTCAAATTGGGAAAATCTAATATGGCCGCCATAGGAGCAATTTTCAGAAGAAGTTTGCCCAGGAAAACAACAAAATCCTTCAAAACGCAGCAATTTCAGAATTTTAGGGGTGGGAGACCAAGGGCTAACCCCCCCAAACTGCCCAAAAACAACATATAGAGACCTCCCAAAATCGCTGTCACCTACTCACTGTGCCATGCTGTGCTGGGAGCTGTAGAAAAGGAAGCTGACATAGCTTACAGGGAGGTCCACTGCCTCAATAAGCCTTGTAACCTGGACTGTTGGTCTTCTGGCTGCGACTCTGGCCCGGCGCCTTAGCTGGAGACCTCCGCTACCCCCCAAGACATGCTGTGCAAATGACCTGGTGGAGAACCACAGTCAGCCACGATCCCAGACACATCTTCACAGAGCCACGCAGCCAGTTCTCAATCCTACTAGCGGACAAACCTGGGGTGAGCCAACTCCCAAGAAAATGGTCCCTGAGCCCCAATCTGAAAATGCAGGCTGTCCAGATAAGAGCACTATTGAGCAGCTAACCCCCTGGAAGCAGACTTTACCCATAAAGTCTGAAATCTCCCGCAGCCAGAACTGCCACAGGGAACCTCTGCAGCACGAAGACACTAAATTGCTTTAAAAAATTAACTATATAGCAGGGAAAAATAAACACGAGCAGAAAAGACTGGCTCTTACTGTCTCGCTTGTAGGAAAGAAACTGGTGTCTAGAGGGCAGTTCTGAGTTAAGAGGGGAGGGTCAGAAAAATTATGTCTCGTGACATGGGATGCATAACCCATTTATCCAGGAATAGAGTGGGAGTGTACAAGAACAAAGAGATATGTTCCCAAACCACAGCCAGAAAATGTGTTGACCATGCTGAGGATTAGACCTAAGGTACAGAAAGTGGTCTCAAACTCGTGGTCCAGGGGCCACATGCGGCCTGCCAGGTACTATTATGAGGCCCTCAGTATGTTTATCATAATCACAAAAGTAAAATAAAACAGTTTCTTGATCATATGTCTTTAAAAGTAATAGGGACCAAGAGATCTACTATTTTTTCAGTTATAGCACCCCAGTTCTGGAACAATTTACCAATTTACTTACGCAATGAATCCTATTTAGAAAAATTTAAACGTTCTTTAAAAAGTTTCCTGTAAGTTTCAAGTTTATTAGGATTTTTTATATACCCCCTATCAAGATTATCTAAGCGGTTTTACAATCAGGATGCATTTGAGATATAGTTAGTATAACTTACCAATCATCTAAAACTTAGGGCTCCTTTTATCAAGCTGCGCTAGCGGGATTAACGCACGTGACTTTTCATCACGTGTTGCTGGCCAAAAACTACCGCCTGCTCAAGAGGAGGCGTGGCCGGTGGTTTAGCATGTGCTATTACGCGCGTTAAACCGCTAGCGCAGCTTGATAAAAGGAGCCCTTAGATTTTAATTAGGTCGCAAACTTCTCTTCCTTCTTTCCTATGCTTATTTTTGCTTTTATATCCTTTTTTTTTGTGTTACCCACCGGATGTGTTTTTCCTTAAATGTTTCTTCTCTTTCTTTAAAGAGTGTAGTTCGTCCCCCTTACCTTCTGTACCAGTTATTTATTTGTACGTATATACTTTGTATTTAATTGCATAAAGATGCCTAGGCTATATAAGGACAATAGAATTTTAGTAGACACATGGCAAACTTTAAAATACATCAATAATTTGATACCTATTTCAGTTCATAAATCCACATGTCAGACCATATGGCTAAACTCCAAGATTCAAATAGGCGGGTTAAAGGTCATTTGGAAACACTGGATGAAGGCAGGTATACGTACTTTGGATGATGTTATAATTGATGATAAACTGCTTGATTTTTCACAACTGCAACACAAATTTGGTCTTAACAAATCACAAAATTATAGATGGTTGCAGTTGAAGCAGGCCATTCAGAGAGGGTTCCCTGAATGGAAGTTTCTTACAAATAATTATAGTTTGCCGGTCTTATGTTTTCAGGTGGACTTCTGGAACAATAAAAACAAGAGAAAAAGGAAGCCGATATGGTTCTCCAACCTAGTGGCTGAGAAAATAAAGGCGAAAGAGTTGGCGTTCATGAAATATAAAAAAAACCCAAGAAGAGGAGAGCAGAAAGGACTACAGAGTGAAACTGAAAGAAGCCAAGAGAGAGATACGTTTGGCGAAGGCACAGGCGGAAGAACAAATGGCTAAAAATGTAAAAAAGGGAGATAAAATTTTTTTCAGATATATTAGTGAAAGGAGGAAGATAAAAAATGGAATTGCTAGGCTAAAAGATGCTGGGAACCAATATGTGGAGAGTGATGAGGAGAAAGCAAATGTGCTAAACAAATACTTCTGTTCTGTTGTTCACAGAAGAAAATCCTGGAGAAGGACTGAGATTGTCTGGCAAAGTTACACGAGAAAATGGAGTAGATTCTGCGCCGTTCACGGAGGAGGGTGTTTATGAGCAACTTGAAAAACTGAAGGTGGACAAAGCGATGGGACCAGATGGGATCCATCCCAGGATATTAAGGGAGCTCAGAGAGGTTCTGGCGAGTCCTATTAAAGACTTGTTCAACAAATCTCTGGAGACGGGAGTGATTCCTAGGGATTGGAGGAGAGCGGATGTGGTCCCTATTCATAAAAGTGGTCACAGGGATGAAGAAGGAAACTACAGGCCGGTGAGCCTCACTTCAGTTGTTGGAAAAATAATGGAAGTGTTGCTGAAAGAAAGGATAGTGTACTTCCTTGAATCTAATGGGTTACAGGATCCGAGGCAACATGGCTTTACAAAAGGTAAATCGTGCCAAACGAACCTGATTGAATTTTTTGATTGGGTGACCAGAGAGCTGGATCGAGGACATATGCTAGATGTAATTTACTTGGATTTCAGCAAAGCCTTTGATACAGTTCCTCATAGGAGGCTGTTGAACAAACTTGAAGGGCTGAAGTTAGGACCCAAAGTGGTGAACTGGGTCAGAAACTGGCTGTCGGACAGACGCCAGAGGGTGATGGTTAATGGAAGTCGCTCAAAGGAAGGAAAGGTGACTAGTGGAATCCCTCAGGGTTCGGTGCTGGGGCCAATCCTGTTCAATATGTTTGTGAGTGACATTGCTGAAGGGTTAGAAGGAAAAGTGTGCCTTTTTGTAGATGATACCAAGATTTGTAACAGAGTAGACACCGAAGAGGGAGTGGAAAATATGAAAAAGGATCTGCAAAAGTTAGAGGAATGGTCTAATGTCTGGCAACTAAAATTCAATGCAAAGAAATGCAGAGTAATGCATTTAGGGATTAATAATAGGAAGGAACCGTATATGCTGGGAGGAGAGAAGCTGATATGCACCGAAGGGGAGAGGGACCTTGGGGTTATAGTGTCCGAAGATCTAAAGGCGAAAAAACAGTGTGACAAGGCAGTGGCTGCTGCCAGAAGGATGCTGGGCTGTATAAAGAGAGGCATAGTCAGTAGAAGGAAGAAGGTGTTGATGCCCCTGTACAGGTCATTGGTGAGGCCCTCTTGGAGTATTGTGTTCAGTTTTGGAGACTGTATCTGGCGAAAGACGTAAGAAGACTTGAGGCGGTCCAGAGGAGGGCGACGAAAATGATAGGAGGCTTGCGCCAGAAGACGTATGAGGAGAGACTGGAAGCCCTGAATATGTATACCCTAGAGCACAGTTCTTCAACCGCCGGTCCGCAGACCGGTGTCGGTCCGCAGGAAATTTTTGCCGGTCCGCGCAGGGCCGGCAAGATTGACTCATTTCAACTTCCTGCCGGTCCGCGCAGGACCGGCAAGATCAGCATCGGAAGCGTGCGCTGGGCCGGAGAGATCTTGGGGAGCCTCCGACAGTGGCTTTCTCCCCTCTCTGCAGCTCTCCTTTACTTCCCAGTGCAGCGATTCACGAAGGCACCTCGGGGCTTTTGCTGAGTCGCGGCTGCCTCTGATGATGCAACTTCCTCTTTTCTCAGAGGCGGCACGACCCAACAAAGGACCCGAGGCTGCCTTCGTGAATCGCTGCGCTGGGAAGTAAGAAGAGCTGCTGGGAGGGGAGAAAACCACTATAAAAGTCTGGGAAGCTGCTGCGCAGGGGATAAAAGGGACAGCTGTTACTGGAGAGGGAGAAGGAGAAGGAGAGATGTTTCTGGGAGGGGAGGAGGGAAAGGAATCTGGGAAGCTGCTGGGCCAGGAAAAAAAAGGGACAGCTGCTACTGGAGAGGGAGAAGGAGAAGGAGAGATGCTTCTGGGAGGGGAGGAGGGAAAGGAATCTGGGAAGCTGCTGGGCCAGGAAAAAAAAGGGACAGCTGCTACTGGAGAGGGAGAAGGAGAGATGCTTCTGGGAGGGGAGGAGGGAAAGGAATCTGGGAAGCTGCTGGGCAAGGAAAAAAAGGGACAGCTGCTACTGGAGAGGGAGAAGGAGAAGGAGAGATGCTTCTGGGAGGGGAGGAGGGAAAGGAATCTGGGAAGCTGCTGGGCCAGGAAAAAAAAGGGACAGCTGCTACTGGAGAGGGAGAAGGAGAGATGCTTCTGGGAGGGGAGGAGGGAAAGGAATCTGGGAAGCTGCTGGGCCAGGAAAAAAAAGGGACAGCTGCTACTGGAGAGGGAGAAGGAGAAGGAGAGATGCTTCTGGGAGGGGAGGAGGGAAAGGAATCTGGGAAGCTGCTGGGCCAGGAAAAAAAAGGGACAGCTGCTACTGGAGAGGGAGAAGGAGAGATGCTTCTGGGAGGGGAGGAGGGAAAGGAATCTGGGAAGCTGCTGGGCAAGGAAAAAAAGGGACAGCTGTTACTGGAGAGGGAGAAGGAGAAGGAGAGATGTTTCTGGGAGGGGAGGAGGGAAAGGAATCTGGGAAGCTGCTGGGCCAGGAAAAAAAAAGGGACAGCTGCTACTGGAGAGGGAGAAGGAGAAGGAGAGATGCTTCTGGGAGGGGAGGAGGGAAAGGAATCTGGGAAGCTGCTGGGCAAGGAAAAAAAAGGGACAGCTGCTACTGGAGAGGGAGAAGAAGAAGGAGAGATGTTTCTAGGAGGGGAGGAGGGAAAGGAATCTGGGAAGCTGCTGGGCCAGGAAAAAAAAGGGACAGCTGCTACTGGAGAGGGAGAAGGAGAGATGCTTCTGGGAGGGGAGGAGGGAAAGGAATCTGAGAAGCTGCTGGGCAAGGAAAAAAAAAGGACAGCTGCTACTGGAGAGGAAGAAGAAGAAGGAGAGATGTTTCTAGGAGGGGAGGAGGGAAAGGAATCTGGGAAGCTGCTGGGCAAGGAAAAAAAGGGACAGCTGCTACTGGAGAGGGAGACAGAGAGATGCTGCTGGGAGGGGAGGAAGGGAAGAGAGTTACTGCTGGACAGGAGGAGGAGGGAAAGGAGAATGAAAAAAGGAAGGAAACAGCTGGCAGAGAGATTAGAGGAGGAGAAGGGGAGACACAGGCATGAGAAAGTAGAGAGATTGATGATAGGAAGGGGTCAGCAGAAAAATAAGCAGAGGGACAACGATGATAGATCTGGTGTAGGAGAGATAAAAATGAAGAGAGCAGTGAAGCTGGAATGAATCATGTAAAAAGGAGAGAGGGGGCACAAGCTGGATGGAAAGGGGAGAGGGACATAGAAAGAAGACAGATACCATATGGAAGGGGGAGAGGACAGACAGTGGATGGAAGGGGCAGATGCTGGATTGAAGAGACAGAGAGGGCATACGCTGGAAGGAAGAGAGAGAAAAAAGGATTGAAAGCAGAAACCAGAGACGACAAAAGGTAGAAAAAAATAATTTTATTTCTATTTTGTGATTAGAATATATCAGATTTGAAATATATATCCTGCTAGAGCTGGTGTTAGACATAACTGGGGACTGCAAAACCCAGGCAGTGCTTCTTTAGCTTCCAGCTGGCTTAGGGCGCTCTCTGACCAGGGGGCAGTTGCCATAGTTGCACTCCCCTAAAACTATTCCTGTCATGTGTTACTTCAGTATTCTGTTAGCATGATATTTCTGTGTAGCATCTGTAATAATTTGGCTTGTTCAGTTTTCTTGATAGTAGAGGGGATATATGTGAAGGGGAGGGGAGACAGGGGTTTTGTTGATCCTTGCTCTGAATTATTTGTATTTATAAAATGACAATTCTACAGAATATTGTTTCTTTTTATACTTTAATAAAATACATTCAATATAAAATCATAACTGAGGCTTGTGTGGATGGGATCAGATGATTTGTGGGGACCGAGCTCGCGGAGATGGGGCAGAAACGGGGTTTTTAAATTTTAGTCCTAGTAGTTTGCCAGTCCACAAAATAATTCTTTTTTTTCTGCCGGTCCACAGGTGTAAAAAGGTTGAAGAACACTGCCCTAGAGGAAAGGAGAGACAGGGGAGATATGATTCAGACGTTCAAATACTTGAAGGGTATTAACGTAGAACAAAATATTTTCCAGAGAAAGGAAAATGGTAAAACCAGAGGACATAATTTGAGGTTGAGGGGTGGTAGATTCAGGGGCAATGTTAGGAAATTCTACTTTACGAAGAGGGTAGTGGATGCCTGGAATGCGCTCCCGAGAGAGGTGGTGGAGAGTAAAATTGTGACTGAGTTCAAAGAAGCGTGGGATGAACACAGAAGATTTAGAATCAGAAAATAATATTAAATATTGAACTAGGCCAGTACTGGGCAGACTTGCACGGTCTGTGTCTGTGTATGGCCGTTTGGTGGAGGATGGGCTGGGGAGGGCTTCAATGGCTTGGAGGGTGTGGATCAGCAGTTGGAACCCAAGCACAGTACCAGGTAAAGCTTTGGATTCTTGCCCAGAAATAGCTAAGAAGAAAAAAATAAAAAAAAATTTAAATTGAATCAGGTTGGGCAGACTGGATGGACCATTCGGGTCTTTATCTGCCGTCATCTACTATGTTACTATGGAACACCAGGCCGCTTGGTGGTATAAATTAATATCTGGATTTTTGAATAAGAAACCAAAAACTGGTCTTCGTGACATTTGGAGCATTGAGATTAAGAATCAGATTACTGCGATGTCAGCATCTATGAGACAAACTTGGTTTTTCTTTCTGGACCCCTGTTCGTTTACATAAGTTAGATAGTTCCAAGTCGAATAGATTTTGGCATTGTCATCTTAATGCTGGAACTTTAGATCATTTCCTTTACTATTGTCCTTTGATTATGCAGTTTTGGAGGTCTATTTGGAATCAAGTAAATAACATATTAGAGAATCCAGTGGCTTTATCTTATGATACCATTTTATTTGGTACTTTTATGAGAGCCAAAAGTCAAATATCAATGAATAATAACAAGCTTCTTTAGTGATGACAGGGGTTGCCATGCAGCTTATCTTAAGAAATTGGAAAAATTGGGATAGGCTGAACAACACATTCTGGTGGGAATCCCTGTGTTATACCTATAAAATGGAGCATTGTATGGCTATACAACAGGGAAGATTGAAGAATTTTGTAGAGGTGTGGGAGCCATTGACTAAATACTGTAAAGAGGAATAATTTATTTTATTTTATAAACAAGTAAATTTACACATCCTGGGGGTGAGGGGTAAGGGGAGAGAATAGAATTTTATGATTTTATGAATGGTTTCATGAAGGTTTGATTTATTTGTTTGTATATTAGTTGGGAAGGAGGGGGGAATTTCTTTATTGTAGTAATATTTGAAAGTTTGCTGCGCTTACTATACAATGTATATATATGTGATTCATTTATGGCGCATTTGTAGTTTGAAAATCAATAAAGAATTAAAAAAATAAAAATAAAACTGTTTTGTTTTGTCCCCTATTTTTAAAATGTTTTACGCATTGAAGTATTTGACATTGCGTGTACAACACACCTTAATAAAACTTGAAACTTGAACTTGAAACTTGTCTTTTTAGCTATAAATTACAATATTATTATTTAGACTTAGCCAAAAGGAAAGATTTATAAACTATAGAGTTTTACCTCATGCAAAATTGTCATTTCTTTAATAAAACATTAACTATTTTTTCTGAGGCCCTCCAAGTACCTACAAATCCAAAATGTGGCCCTGCAAAGGGTTTGAGTTTGAGACCACTGCCTTAAACAAACATTTAGCCATGAGCCCCCCTCTCTCCCAGGGGTAGCTTAAGGCTCTCCCTCCCACATAGTCAAGCATCTACCCTTCCCCTCCAGGGATCCAGCAATGCCTTTTCTTCTCGTTACCCCCTTGTGGCCAGCACCTCATCTTTTCTTCACCTTCCCCATCTTAACCATAACCCCTCCCCCTCAGATCCAGCATCTCTCCTTCCTCTCCAGGTGGCTAGATACCTCCTTTGCCCTCTGTACCTCCCCCAGATGGACATCATCTCTCCTTGACCACTTTTCCTAGGTTCAGCATCTTCTCTTCTTCTTCTCTCCCTAACTCAACCCTCAACGTACAGTATCTGCTTTTCCCCTTTCTACAATCTCCAGGACCAGCATTTCATCCCCCCTTCCCTATCCTGGTCCATATCCATCATCTTTCTCCCCTTCTCTTACTGCTGCCACTTCCTGGCCATTCCAAAATTACTCAGTGCCAGTGCCATTGCTGGACTGGGGATTAGACCTAAAGCAGAGGAAGATAGTCACTGGCCCCCAAATTGCACACAGAAAGCCAACGGCCATGCTGGGGATTAGAAATGAAGTACAGAGAAAAAGTCACCCTCCCCTAGGTCATACACACAGAGCTAGTGACAGAGCTGAGATTAGAAGCTAGACAAAGGAAACAGTGTCTAGTGGCAATCATGAGACAACAGGTGAAGTGGCTCAGACTTGTTTGACAAAAGAATTTGCAAACAGTTCCTTACCCTTTGGCACTGCCAGGGTGGCTAAGACCAGCAGCCCAGCCAGCAAGACACATGAGGCCAGGGTGACTCTCCGACCAATGCGAATCATTGAGATGTTTGCCAGAACCCGCAGTGGAAGGTCCGTGATTCCAAATATTACCTGTGTCAGGTAAGTGTCCAATTTGAATTTCTGAATGTCCATAGCAATACCGAAGAAGGCAAAACTACTGGAGAACCTGATGACAAAAGTTTAAAGTCATAAGAGGCGCACCAGGTCATCAGGAGTAGAATGCAGTGAACCTACTTTTAACCCCTCAGTATGTTGGGACTTCTAATTTTCTTCATTTTGTAAGGAAACACAACTACAAATCCAAGCAAACTATGGGGAGAAGCTAGGATAAGCTCAGCCTTTATAAAAAAAATAAAGCAGTTGCATATTGATGACATCATAAGCTATTCTGTACCAGTCACATACAAGTGAGGTCAGCAGTTTGTGACAATACCTTCTCTGGTTTTCAAGGGGTACTGATAGTTTGGCAGTACAATTTAATGAAGATGTATTTTAAAACATGACTTCCAAATCATAGAAATTAGAGTTGTCACTTGGGTCAACCTGAACAAACTGATCCAGTCTTGGTTTGGCCCCATGGCATGCACAGAGATTTTGAGGGATATTTTCAATTTGAAATTTAAATCCAATTTGGATGTTTGGGGAAAACGTCCAAAAAGCCAGTAGAGAAAATGGTCATTTTCAAACCAGAAAACCATTTTTTCCCCCAAAAATGGCCATTTTCTAGATATTTGTCCTCAGTGCCTCTATCTTGTTGAATAATTTTGAAAAAAACATTCAAATGAAAAATACACAAAAACCAGCCTTTGGGACATAGAAGGGGCCAGCATTCTTAGTAGACTGGCGAAACAGACATCCTAGCAGAGTAGTTGGGGTACTGAAGAGAACTTCACATAAAAGGGTCCAGGTACACCTCTCACCATAACCCCTTTACATTGTATGGGGTTGCCCTCTAAAATTCACCCAAAAACCTACTGTACCCAATTGTATACCACTCCATTAGCCCTTATGCCTGCACCTGTACCTGAGTACAGCGCTTAGAAGGTTTTTATAAGCATTTTTATCAAATTTTAAATAAACTGTATGTCAGTGAAGTAGGTTTTGGTAGGCTCACACTTTCCACCACAAATGTATTAGAATGGGATAATGGTCAGGGCCCCATTCTCTGTAGCTCATTCCACTGCCTACTTATGCTACTCCAGAGACCCACTTGCCGCTCTTATAGGATTGGTCATAACATCTGAAGCTGTCATATAGGCTGGTATATACTGTTGCATTCACATCTTTGTGGAGTGGAAGAGAGTCAGTGACACTGGGTGAGGAAGGTGGGGGGCATGCCTTCATGCTTCCAGTAGTCATATGGTCAGTTTGGCTACCATTTTGGCACTTATTTGTTATTAAAACAGGTCTAGCTTCAAACGTCCCAGTTTTACCTTGGACATTTTCTGCAATATTCCATTATTGCAGAAAATTCCAAATCATAAATCTGCCCTAATCCCACCCAAAACTCACCCACAGCATGCCCCCTTGAGATTTAGACATACTGCAGACAAACAGCATAGAAAACCATCTAAAAATATGTTTTCAAAATGGCAATTTGGATGTTCTGGCAAACAAAACATACAAATGCCACTTTAGAAAGATTAGGTTCTTACCTCTATATTCTTCTTTAGTGTAGATGTGAACCTGCAAGTTGCTTGCAGAATGATGTCAGTCATCTTTTCATCTCTGCCTCCTTCCTAGCTAATTGCTCCTACCTCTCAGTTTGTACAAAAGTGGTCAAGCATCACTGTAATGAAAGATATAACCGGAAGGAGAGAAACAGGGAAAGCTTCCCAACACTACACTTCTGTTCTGCTCTATAACAAATATACCAATCAACAGTATTAAAATCGATATAGAAACTGTATATAACCAGCACTAACATTTATGGAGCTTGTAGCTACTCGCATGTCCTGCTACCAGACAGAAACTCAGACCTGATTTCTCTTTGTTTGTTGTTGTTTTTTTTTTGTTAAACTCAGCTTGGCTGAGAAACGGAAAATTCTCCAAATCCACACTCAAACTGATATAAAGACAAGGCAGACGAAGTCCACTTACAGGGCAGGGCTTCAGGTCTACTACACACATCTACAAGAAAGAAGATTATCAAGGTAAGAACCTAATCTTTCTTTCTAATACAATGTGTCTAGCAGTCCTGAATGCTAGGGATGTACCATAGCACCTGCGTCTAGGGTGGGACTACTGAGCTTGCCTTTAGCATGGAGGACCCAAAGTCGGCGTGCTTCCTGGCTGCCACATCCACTCTATAGAACCTGGTAAAGGTATGAAGAGTAGATCATGTAACTGCGCTACAAATCTCAGGAGAGACTGCCTGAATCTCCGACCATGAGGTAGCCACCCTTCTGGTGGAGTGTGCTTTCAGTGTGATCAGTGGATGCTTACCACAGCCCGCATACATGGAGGAAATTGCCATTTTAATCCATCTGGAGATTGAAGCCTTAGATGCAGACCTCCCCTTCGTAGCCTGGCTGATCAGGACAAAAAAGTGATCAGACACCCAAAATTCATTGGTAACTTCGAGATAACGAAGAAGCACTCTCGTGATGTCTAGCAAATGTGATATTTTGCCCTTTTTCTTCGACCTCATAGGCTGAAAGGCAGGCAGATTTTATGATTGACATGGAAGGCAGAGGGAAAGGGATTTATCTAATGTACCTGGGGCAGTGGAGAATTAAGTGACTTGCCCAGGATCACAGAGAGCAGCATGGGGTATGTAGGAGGGGCCTAGAGGATCTGGCCAATCAGAATCTTAGGCCACTCCCAGTGCATTCCAGAATGCACTGGGAGATGGGGCCTAACATTCCGGTTGGCCCAGGTGCCTAAGGCCTCCTTGGCCAATCAAGCCCTTAGGCCCCTCCCTGGCGCATCCCAAGACATGCTTCTTTGTGAAAGGATCGAGTGTGGCTGGAGGCCAGGAAAAGGAGGCACACTTACTTAGGTAACTCAAGCCCCTTAAGGAGCCTCCATAACCATAGGATCCCCATGACCCCAAGGAGGGGTCCCAGTGGAATAGGGGGGATGGACCTGTGGCATCCCCATGGGTTCCGCAGGATTCCCATCATCCCTGTACCCATGCAACTCTCTATTTGTAACTCAGAGACCCGTCTCGCCAACAAAATCGCTACCAGGAACACCGTCTAAAGCATAAGATCTAGAAAGGAAGTTTTCTCTAAGGGCTCATACAGAGCTCTACTGAGACTTTGCAAGATGATATTAAGATTCCAGGATGGGAATGGTAGATGCACCAGAGGGTGCAACCTAAGAGCCCCTTTAAGGAATCTGGCAACATCTAGATGAGAGGCCAAAGACACTTTTTCCCCCTGAGCCTGTAAACATGAAAGACCTGCTATCTGCACTTGCAGCAATCTGATTGACAGACCCTTCTCAAGTCCATCTTGCAAAATTCCTTGACTACCAAAATCAGGGCATCTAAGGGCTCTGCATTGACCTTAGCATACCAGTTCCAGAAAGTCTTTCAGGCTTTAGCATAGGCTGCTATTGTCGAGAGATTTTTGTCTCCAAGTACAGTGGAAATGACCATCTCTGAGTATCCCATCCTTACTAGGGCAGCCTGCTCATGAGCCATGCCATAAGCTGAAAGTGTTCTGGATTCTTGATGGACTGGACCCTGAGTCAGGAGATCTGCCTGAACTGTCAATTTGAGGCTTTTGTCTCTCTGTAGACGAACTAGGTCCGCATACCAAGATCTGTGGGACCAATCGGATGCCACTAGAACTACCAACCCCAGATGACTCGTGATTTTGCAATGACTGGACTAATATGTCCAACCCTGTGCTTCCGGGCTCGAGTCTTCAGCTGTAAAAGCGATCCACCTTTGTGATTACTGTTGATGCCATCAGATCCATCTGTGGGCACCTCCACCGCTGGACAATGGCATCAAATGCTTGTGGGTACAGTGACCATTCATTCCCCTGGGTCAAGAGTCTACTGACTGAGATAGTCAGTCTGAACATTCTCCACTCCCTCAACGTGTATGGCTGAGAGAGCCTGTAGATGAGCTTCAGCCCACTGGAAGAGGAGCTTGGCTTCCAGGTGTAACACATTGCTTCTAACATCTCCTTGTTGATTGACATAGGCCATCACTGTTGCATTGTCTGAGAAGACCCTGACTGCTTTGCCTTCCAGGGACTACAGCACCAGCTGAATGGCTCTGAATTCCAGTCAATTTATGGACCACTTTTGTTGAGCTAGGGACCAATGACCCTGAACTGAGTGCCGTTGCAATGACCCCCCCCCCAACCATAAAGGCTAGCATCAATTGTATCTCCCAGGAGGAACTGCAGAGTGCCATGCTCTTTGAGAGGGGAGCTATCTGCAGCCACTACCGCAAGCTGTTCCTCACTTCTGGGGTTCATGTAAGCGGCTGCTGAAGTGAGCTCATTGAGGATACCTGCGAGATAGAAGAGAATCTTGAAGAAGTCTCATGTGTGCCCTGGCCCAAGGGCCCCCCTCTATGGCTGCCTCCATCAACCCCAGGACCTGCAGATAATGCCAAACTAAAGCCTCAGTAGCAGGTACGATATCTGCTTTTGGAGCTTCTGTCTGGCTGTGGAAGAGATGCCTAGCCTACCTCTGTGATGAACAGAATTTCCAGGTACTACAGGCGCAGGGTCGGTTCCAATTGACTCTTCTTGAAGTTGATGATCCATCCCAGATCCTGCAGGAGTTGGACTACTCTTGAGACTGCCATTCACCCCCTTCCTTGTATGGGCCCCTGATTAACCAATCATATAAATATGGGTGCATTTGGATCCCTGCCTCGCAGAGGTTTGCTGCTACCACCACCATTACCTTGGTAAAGGTGCGAGGTGCTGTTGCTAGGGAAGAGCGGAGAATTAGAAATATTGCTCTAGGGAGGAGTGGCTAAGATAGTGAAACTTACCAGGCAGCTTTGAGATCGAGCTCCGTGAGCTTTCGACGTACTTTCTCTTTTTTCATCATGCCGTATAAACAGAAGGCTATAGTAAAGCCGCCAGCCTCCTTGATGCCTTTGCAGTCATCTCGACAGCTCCACATTGAGCAATTCATGCCTGTGCTCTGCTCATTAATGGGCGATGGAAGCCCCGCGGCGCGAGAAGGCAGAGAAGGTCCAATCATGCAGGGCCACTTTCCCCAGTCGCGCCTCCCTATCCAGCTGAAGCAGCTACTGCAGGAGTGGGAAGCAAAGCTGCCGAAGGTGCAGTGTGTGAACCTGCCGAGGAGGTGGAAACGGTAGATGAGCTTCTACTGAAGGAGAATATCTTTGGGGAACTGGCCCCAACGAAGAGGTGATTTTGGAAGCAATTTGGGGAATACTCAAGAGGCTGGATATAGTTACCCAGAAAACATCTAAAGAGGTACAGGTTGTGGGGGGAAAACTTGATGACATTACTAAAACTTTGGAACAAACTAATCTTGAAACAAAAAATGCTTTGACAAAAATGGACTCTGAAATAGTCTCTACAAGAATTTAAGAATACTGTGGTTAAGGCCAGTTTGACCATACACAGAAAAATTGAAAATATTTAAAATTTTAATAGAAGGTTGAATGTGAGAATTCTAAACTTTCCCAAGACCCTGTGGATATCCCTTATGACAGGTTTAAGAAATATCTTTTGGAAATACTAAAATATACCTCTGAAAGTATTCCACCATTAAACAAAATTTATTATCTTCCTTCAAATGTTAAACAATCTCGAGGGGATTTGGAAGGAGAGGAATATCAAAGTACTCAACTTGATTTGCAAAACTTATCTGATTTCCTGGAAGAACCCATAACAGAGAAAACACCTAGAACAACTCTATTAGTATCTTTTGTCTACCAGCAAGATATAGATGCATTTATGAAACAGTATTTTAGAGTTTTAAAAAATGTTTTTATGGCAAATGGATATGGGTCTACCAGGATGTCACAAAGAATACTCAAGAACACAGAAAGCAATTCCTGGAGTTAAGACAAGACACTAACCCCATCTTCTACAAAGCCGCACAGCAACAGCCCCAAAGCCCTTTAAATCTCTATGGGCTTCGGGGCCATTACCGCGCAGGTTCAGATAGATAGCTCTAGTATTCAGGACTACTAGACGCATTGCACTAGAAATGCTGTTATTTTAATGTTTTTCTCTTTTGTAAATGAGTCCCATTGTCTTACATTTTCTTAGGGAAATCAGAACTCCAACATGATGTGTTCAGTGGGGTGAATCCTTGACTGAATCAACCAGTCCAAATTGCCATCAGTGAGGTGTCAACCCTAAAAGGAATAAATGACCAGAGGAGAGAGACTGAGGTTTTGAGAATTTTTAGAGGTCTTAATGCATACTATGATGTCATCAAGCATTGTGAAAGCTGTCCTGCTATCGGCAAACACCTTGGTAAGTGCTGTAAACAGTCTATTACAGTGGTTCCCAACCCTGTCCTGGAGGACCACCAGGCCAATCGGGTTTTCAGGATAGCCCTAATAAATATGCATGAGAGAGATTTGCGTATAATGGAAGTGACAGGCATGCAAACCTGCTCCATGCATATTCATTAGGGCTATCCTGAAAACCCGATTGGCCTGGTGGTCCTCCAGGACAGGGTTGGTAACCACTGGTCTATTAAAGGATTTAAGTGCCAGGCCACATGCTGCTGTCTGTCAAATCACGCCAAGTCTTAGATTTCTCCTCATTCCCTTTCATAGACTGAGGTCCTATTGTTTCCACTTTCGAAAAAGCCAGATCCCATAGCATTGCAGATAAGGCTGAGATTTTTTTTCTCACTTCCTTTCATAAAGCGAGGCTGCAATTGCTTCCTCTTCCCATGAGACCAGACTCAATAGCAGGGCAGGCAACACTTACCATACTAGTGTTATGCAGCAGGTGATCTTGCACATCCTAGGTGTACGGAAGAGGTCAAAGACTGAGAGGCGAGATGTTGTAGCTGAGACTTCATTCTGCATTTCTGCTTTCAGAGCCTGGAAAACATGTGAGTAGAATAAAGGGATTAACTCACATGAGTTGGTTTGTGAATAGTCCATATATTGAACATTAAAGGAGAGCCTTACCTCCAAGGACATCTTCTCTCCTTCCTCCTGCTTTCCATTCATCTTTGCCACCCATTTCAGGGTCTCCAGGGCAACCTCTGGCTTGTTATTTAGGATAAGCCAACGAGCAGATTCTGGTACCCACCTGGCAAAGACACAGTCCAAGTCAGTGCATCAAAATATATGACTGGGCCTTACTGCCTGAATACCATGAGGTCTTGAACTATGTTCTAGTGTCCAGGAGGAATTGAAGAATCCCTTATGCCTGGAAGCATCTTTGAGCTTGGATGAGGGGAATGTTGGCATTTCATGTGCATTGCACAATCATTGGAAGCTAAGAAATTGAGTGAGTATCTGGTTAAGCTGAACCAGTCTGCTACTATAAAATAGAAAGCTGTCATGTGAACACAACAAGAGGCTTTACAGTTAAGCACTAAATAATTGACTGAATAGCTGGTGGAGGGCTGCGATGTGAGAAGAAAGATTCCAGAGAGGGTGACTGCCCTAGAACTGTCAAAGCTTAGATATTGGATGGAGGAATTCCTTTGGTAGGAGATGATTGGTTTTGATGAGAAGTACTTATTCACTGCTCATTCTGTGATCATACGCCTTGAGGCAGCTTGGGAGTCCTGGTCTCCTTGGACAAACCTTTGTCAGGATTGGTTGACGGTTCTAATGAAATTAAAGACAAAGGCCAATGTCTTGGTGAGAAATAGTACCAGTGTTGGATTCTTGGAACATAAAGTGTCTCTGATGACCTTTTGCAAATGGGGGTAATCCAAAAAAGATCACTAGTAAATAAAAGGTTGAAAATTTAGAGAAATTTCTTATCTTGAGGGCTTTGAATTTTCCTAAGGTTTCATTAACACCCCTTCTGGAGCTCTTTCAGAGTATTTTTATGTGGATCTGTGAGTTAAAGAAAAGGTTATCCCCCTGTTAATAAGATCTTTTTCCTAGCTTCAAGGAGATGTGTGTCTGAACCTGAGGGGAGAGCTCAAGAAAGGAATGTGGACAGTTTTGATTTATCTAGGTTTCTTAAGGATTCATCAAAGAAACACTGTAGATGAGCTGCATTCCTGGTTCTTCCCAAAGGATAAAGATTCTGTTGTGAGATGGCTCTTTTGTCTGCACTATCAATTATTTATGAGCCAGAAAGTATGAATTTTTCTAAATCTGTGTAAAAATACACAAGATCATCTAATGCAATGCTCCAAGAAGCTTTGTCACTCAATATGTCATTCCTTTCAAACTTTCCTCGTAAATGTTTAAGTGCTACAATTATGGGATTTCTGATCTAACACAGTTATGCTTTATTTTTGATATATAAAAGAACTTGATTCCAGAGGCCTGAACTGAATGACTGCAAGCGGATTTAAATGTTCTACAGATGGTAGAGATGGGGGTGGATTCTATGGGTTGGTTAGTTTTCTTATTATCATTTTCCTTGTATGTGTTCCCTGCAGAGCTCTTTCTGTTTTGGATCTTTTGAGGGTGATGGAATACAGGACATTTATGTTCTGAAGGAGGATGTGTCTTTATTATTTCTTTTCTTTTTTTTCCTTACATTATCATCAGATTTTATTTAATATAAATTGATGAATGCATAATAATAAAAAATAGGTACCGTTACATACAAATAAAATATAAATATAATTCCTAGGTAATCAGACTTCATTGTAAATCTTACCACATATGGCTGTAATCAAAATTCGTATGAAATAGCCAGGGGCAGATGGTCATTGACCACCATAATACATGCAATACATAGTCCATGCAAATGGCAATTAAGAACATAAGAGTTGCCATACTGGGACAGACTGAAGGTCCATCATGCCGAGTATCCTGATTCCAACACTAGCCAACCTAGGTCATAAGTACCTGGCAAGATCTCAAAAAGTAAAATAGATTTTATGTTGCTTCTCCTAAGAATAAGCAGTGAATTTCCCTAAGTCCATCTTAATAATGACTTATGGACTTTTAGGAAGTTATCCAAACCTTTTTTAACCCTGCTATGCTAACTGCTTTCAGCTCATTCTCTGGCAAAAAAAATTCCAGAGTTTAATTACACATTGAGTGAAGAAATATTTTCTCTGGTAGCAAGCTGCCATGTCCTAGTATTTTTTGAAAGAATAAACAAGCAGTTCACATTTATCTGTTCCTACTTCACTCAGTATTTTAAAGACCTCAATCATATCTCCCCAAGCCATTTCTTCCCAAACCTAAAGAGCCCTAGTCACTTTAGCCTTTCCTCATAGGGAAGTTCTCCCATCCCTTATATCATTTTTGTCACCCTTCTCTGTATCTTTTCTAAGAACATAAGAATAGCCTTACTGGGTCAGACAAATGGTCCATCAAGCCCAGTAGCCCATTCTCACGGTGGTCAATCCAGGTCATTAGTACCTGGCCAAAACCCAAGGTGTAGCAATATTCCATGCTACCAATACAGGGCAAGCAGTAGCTTCTCCCATGTCTTTTTCAATAACAGACTATGGACTTTTCCTCCAGGAGCTTGTCCAAACCTTTCTTAAAACCAGCTACGCTATCCGCTCTTTCCACATCTTCTGGCAACGTGTTCCAGAGCTTAACTATTCTCTGAGTGAAAATAAATTTCCTCCTATTGGTTTTAAAAGTATTTCCGTGTAACTTCATCAAGTGTCCCCTAGTCTTTGTAATTTTTGACGGAGCGAAAAATTGATCCACTTGTACTACTCCACTCAGGATTTTGTAGACTTCAATCATATCTCCTCTCAGCTGTCTCTTTTCTAAGCTGAAGAGCCCTAATCATTTTAGTCTTTCCTCATACGAGAGGAGTTCCATCCCCTTTATCAACTTGGCCACTCTTCTTTGAACCTTTTCTAGTGCCACTATATCTTTTTTGAGATAAGGAGACCAGAATTGAACGCAATACTCCAAATGAGGTCGCACCATGGAGCGATACAGGGGCATTATGACATTCTTAGTCTTGTTAACCATCCCTTTTTTAATAATTCCCAGCATCCTGTTTGTTTTTTTGGCCGTTGCCACACATTGTGTGGAAGGATTCATCGTATTGTCTACAATGACACCCAGATCCTTTTCTTGGGCACTACCACCTGTCTAGACAAACTTCTAAAGCCTAATGACCATTTCCCTATGTTTCTTATCCATATAGGTACGAACGACACTGCCAGGAACACCTCAGACAGCATTCCCAAAGACTTCGGAGCCCTGGGTAAGAAGCTGAAGCAGATAGGAGCACAGGTGGTCTTCTCATCAATTCTCCCAGTAAGAGACAAAGGCAGAGCCAGGGAAGAGCGTATCCGAAAGACCAACGAGTGGCTTCGCAAATGGTGCATAGAGATGAACTTTGGATTCCTAGACCATGGTGAGGCACTACAAGGACTACAGGGACCTGATGGACTCCACCTGACCAGGAGAGGTAAAAACGTTTTCGGACATCGACTAGCCCGCCTACTTCGTAGGGCTTTAAACTAGGTAAGTTGGGGGAGGGTACATACTCACTTTCCAGAGCAGTAAGGAAACACCCTGAGGAGGCGAATCACACCCACACTTCTGAGTCTAAGGTAAGTACCCATACTACGTACAATAATTTAGGAGCCACACTATCTCGGAAGGAAATCTCTTCTCAGGTATGGAGGGCAATGTATGTAAATGCACACAGCTTGGGCAATAAAATTCTGGAATTGGAGACTGAGATAATGAACGCTGACCTAGACGTGGTAGCGATATCCGAGACCTGGTTCACAAACTCGCATGGGTGGGATATGGTTATACCAGGCTATAACCTACATCGTCGTGACAGAGAGGGCAAGTTAGGAGGAGGGGTCGCACTATATACTAAGGAAAACATCAAAACTACCAGAATCACAGATGTTAGATACACCGGGGAATCCCTCTGGGTGAACCTGGCCAGAGGAAATGAAAAATGCCTATACCTTGGTGTGGTATATAGACCTCCAAGACAACAGGAAGACAAAGATATAGAACTGATCGAAGATATAGAGAACATCACTTAGCGTGGGGACACAGTTCTGCTAGGTGACTTCAACATGCCTGATGCTGATTGGAACACACTCTCCGCGACTATCTGTGGCAGCAAAAGAATATTAACCTCCATAAAGGGTGCACGACTCAAACAAATGGTATTGGAGCCCACCAGGGACCACGCAATACTGGACCTGGTACTCACCAATGGAGACAGCGTTTCGGAGGTTTCAGTAGGAGATAAGCTGGCCTCCAGCGACCATAACATGGTATGGCTCAACCTCAAGAAAGGATTCTCTAGATCAAACACAGCGACGAGGGTCCTCAACTTTAGAGGCACAGACTTCGACCTCATGGGAGATTATGTCCACCGGGAGCTGTATAACCAAGCAGAAACTGACAATGTGGAGACTATGTGGTCAACTCTGAAAGTCACCTTACACGAAGCTACAAACCGCTACATAAAAACAGTTAGCAAACGCAGGAGAAACAAAAGACCCCAGTGGTTCAGCTCAGAAATTTCAAACCTCATCAAAGAGAAAAAAGAAGCATTTATTGCCTACAAACATTTTGGAAAGCGGGCGAAAGAAGTCTATCTGGTCAGATCTAGAGCAGTCAAAAAGGCAGTCAGAGAGGCCAAACTCCAAACAGAAGAAGATCTAGCATGGAACATTAAGAAAGGGGATAAATCCTTCTTCAGGTATATTAGTGACAGGAAAAGAAACAAAGATGGGATAGAACGCCTTAGGAAATCGGACGGAAACTATGCAGAATCGGATTCTGCCAAGGCAGAACTACTAAACGAATACTTCTGCTCAGTCTTCACCTGTGAAGCGCCGGGAGCCGGTCCGCAGTTACGGACAAGAGACAACCAGAAAGACCCGTTTCAAGATTTCGAGTTTACGCCCAGCAGCGTCTACTACGAACTTTCAAGACTCCAAGTAAACAAAGCCATGGGACCAGACAACATACACCCCAGGATCCTCAGAGAGTTGAGCCAAGTCCTGGCAGAACCGTTAGCCGTACTCTTCAATCTTTCCCTACGTACCGGAAGAGTTCCCTTGGACTGGAAAACAGCCAACGTTATTCCACTTCACAAAAAAGGCTGCAGGACAGAGACGGCAAATTACAGACCAGTGAGTCTCACATCCATAGTGAGAAAGCTTATGGAAACACTGATCAAGCAGAAACTTGACACAATCCTAGACGAAGAAAACCTACGTGACCTCCACCAACACGGATTTACCAAGGGCAGGTCCTGCCAATCTAATCTGATTGGCTTCTTTGACTGGGTAACTAGACAACTAGAAACATAGAAACATAGAAGATGACGGCAGAAAAGGGCCACAGCCCATCAAGTCTGCCCACCCCAACAACCCTACCCCCTTGAATTTACCCCCCTAGAGATCCCACATGTGTATCCCATTTCCTTTTAAAATCCTTCACGCTGCTGGCCTGAATCACCTGAGGTGGAAGTTCATTCCAACGATCGACCACCCTTTCGGTGAAGAAGAACTTCCTGGTGTCGCCATGAAATTTCCCACCCCTGATTTTCAGCGGATGGCCTCTTGTGGCAGAGGGGCCTTTAAAAAAGAAGATATCATCTTCCACCTCAATACGGCCGGTGATATATTTAAACGTCTCTATCATGTCTCCTCTCTCTCTACGTTCTTCAAGTGAATATAGCTGCAATTTATTCAGCCTTTCTTCATACGGGAGGTCTTTGAGTCCCGAGACCATTTTGGTGGCCATTCTTTGAACTGACTCAACTCTCAGCACATCCTTTTGGTAATGTGGTCTCCAGAATTGTACACAATACTCCAGATGAGGCCTCACCATGGATCTGTACAATGGCATTATAACTTCGGGCTTCCGGCTGATAAAACTTCTTCGGATGCAACCCATCATTTGTCTTGCCTTTGATGAAGCCTTCTCCACTTGATTGGCAGTCTTCATGTCTTCGCTAATGATCACCCCCAAATCACGTTCCGCCTTGGTCCTAACTAAGGTTTCACCATTTAGTGTGTAAGTTTTGCATGGATTCCTGCTGCCGAGGTGCATGACCTTACATTTTCTAGCATTGAAGTTTAGCTGCCAAGTCGAGGACCAATGTTCCAATAGAAGTAGGTCCTGCGTCATACTGTCTGGTAAAGTGTTCTCACTTACTATGTTGCATAGTTTGGCGTCATCGGCGAATAATGTGATTTTACCCTGAAGCCCCAGAGTCAGATCTCCCACAAATATGTTGAAGAGGATCGGGCCCAAGACCGAGCCCTGAGGCACTCCACTGATCACCTCCGACGTTTTTGAAGGGGCACCATTTACCACCACTCTCTGAAGTCTACTGTTTAGCCAATCACCGACCCATGTAGTTAACGTCTCTCCCAGTCCCATTGATTTCATCTTGTTCAATAGTCTACGGTGTGGAACGCTATCAAAAGCTTTACTAAAGTCCAAGTAAACGACGTCCAGGGACTCACCCACATCCAGTTTCCTTGTTATCCAGTCAAAGAAACTAATCAGATTGGATTGGCAGGACCTGCCTCTGGTAAATCCATGTTGGCGGGGATCCCGTAGATTCTTCTCGTCTAGGATTGTATCTAATTTATGCTTAATTAGTGTTTCCATGAGTTTACTCACTATGGATGTGAGACTCACCGGTCTGTAATTCTCAGCCTCTGTCCTGCAGCCCTTTTTGTGGAGTGGGATTACATTGGCTGTTTTCCAGTCCAAGGGGACTTTTCCCGCCTTCAAGGAAAGATTGAAGAGCACAGACAATGGCTCTGCCAGGACATCACACAGCTCTCTAAGCACCCTGGGGTGTAGATTGTCCGGTCCCATGGCTTTGTTCACTTTGAGTCTTGATAGCTCGCAGTAGATGCTGCTGGGTGTAAACTCGAAATTCCAGAACGGGTCATCTGAGCTATGCCTTGCTTGCAACTGTGGACCGGACCCTGGCGCCTCGCAGGTAAAGACTGAGCAGAAGTATTCGTTTAGTAGTTCGGCTTTATCGGAATCTGATTCTGCATAAGTCCCGTCTGCTTTCCTAAGGCGTACTATCCCATTTGTGTTTCTTTTCCTATCACTGATGTACCTGAAGAAGGATTTATCCCTTTTCTTAATGTCCTTTGCTAGATTCTCTTCTATCTGAAGCTTGGCCTCTCTGACTGCCGTTTTGACAGCTTTGGACTTGGCCAGATAGTCTTCTTTTACTGCTCCTCTTCCTGAATGTTTGTAGGAAACAAATGCTTTTTTCTTTTTCTTAACGAGGTCCGAGATTTCTGTAGTGAACCACTGGGGTCTGTTATTCCTCCGTCGTTTGCTTGTTGTTTTTATATAGCGATTTATTGCTTCATGTAGGGTAGATTTCAGGTTTGCCCACATAGCCTCTACATTATTGGTTTCGGCATGGTCTTGCAGTGCCCGATGGACGAAGTCTCCCATGCGTTTGAAGTCAGTGCCACGAAAATTTAGGACCTTTGTTGTTGTGGTCGATCTGGAGAAACCCTTCCTAAGGTTGAACCAAACCATGTTATGGTCGCTGGAGGCCAGCGTATCACCTACCGAAACTTCTGATACGCTGTCTCCGTTGGTGAGTACCAGGTCTAGTAACGCCTGGTCCCTAGTGGGCTCCAATACCAATTGTTTGAGCTGTGCACCCTTTATGGAGGTTAACAACCTTCTACTGCCGCTAGTTTGTGCGGTAAGTGCATTCCAATCTGTATCGGGCATATTAAAATCCCCTAACAGTACTGTGTCCCCACGCAAGGTGATGTTTTCAATGTCTTCGATTAATTCCATATCCTTGTCTACCTGTTGTCTCGGAGGTCTGTAAATCACACCAAGATACAGGCATTTTTCATTTCCTCTAGCCAGGTTCACCCAGAGGGATTCCCCGCTATACTTGACATCTGTGATTATGGTAGTTTTGATGTCTTCTCTAGTGTATAGAGCTACCCCTCCTCCTAACTTGCCCTCCCTGTCTCGACGGAGTAAGTTGTAACCCGGTATAACCATATCCCACCCGTGTGAGTCCGTGAACCAAGTTTCGGATATCGCCACCACGTCTAGGTCGGCGTTCATTATTTCCGTCTCTAAATCTAGAATTTTATTGCCCAAACTGTGTGCATTGACGTACATAGCTCTCCATACCTTATGTTTGCTAAGTCCCTGTACAGAGTTTCCCGCCTGAGTTAGTGTGACCCCTGATGTATTGTTTACAGTGTGTGCACTTACCTCAGACTCAGAGTGGCGACTCGCCTCCTCAGGATAGTTACTTACTGCTCCAGAGAATGAATGGATACCCTCCCCCAACTTACCTAGTTTAAAGCCCTTCGAAGTAGGCGGGCTAGTCGACGTCCGAAGACGTTCTTACCTCTTCTGGTCAGGTGGAGTCCGTCTGGTCCCTGAAGTCCCTGCAGTGCATCTCCATGGTCCAGAAATCCAAAGTTCATCTCCCTGCACCATCCATGTAGCCACTCGTTAGATGCCGGGGAGTCTCTGGACGTGATATATTTGGATTTCAGCAAAGCTTTTGATAGCGTCCCACACCGCAGGTTATTGAACAAGCTGAAATCGCTGGGATTAGGGGACACACTAACTACAGTGGTGCCTCGCATAAAGAACGCCTCGCACAGCGAACGCTGCACACAACGAACTTCATGTCATGATTCATACAACGAACTTCGTTTCACACAACGAAGTCGCCCGAGCTTCCACGATCGCTGCCGATGTATTGCATCCTTCCGCGCAGGCACTGCAGGCAGTCGTTAGTCACTGCGCTTAACGCGTTTCACATAACGAACTTTTCGCATAACAAACTTGCTCCTGGAACGAATTAAGTTCATTGTGTGAGGCACCACTGTACATGGGTTAGGGACTGGCTACACGGTAGACTTCAAAAGGTAGTAGTTAATGGTACCCCCTCCAAAACTTCAGACGTGACCAGAGAAGTACCACAGGGCTCGGTCTTAGGCCCGATTCTATTCAACTTATTCATAGGTGATATGACCCAAGGGCTTAGAGGAAAAGTATCTTTGTTTGCCGACGACGCCAAACTGTGCAACATAGTAGGCAAAAGCATTTTGCCTGACAGTATGATGCAGGACCTACTACTACTGGAACAGTAGTCATCGACTTGGCAGCTATGCTTTAATGCTAAAAAGTGTAAAGTAATGCACCTGGGTAAGGGAAATCCATGCAGAACTTACACACTAAATGGTGAGACCTTGGCTAGGACCACGGCGGAACGTGATTTAGGGGTGATCATTAGTGATGACATGAAGGCTGCCAATCAAGTGGAAAAGGCTTCCTTCAAGGCAAGGCAAATGATGGGTTGTATCTGTAGGGGTTTTGTCAGCAGGAGACCTGAAGTGATAATGCCACTGTACAGATCCATGGTGAGACCTTATTTGGAGTATTGTGTTCAATTCTGGAGGCCACACTACCGGAAAGATGTGCGGTGAATTGAGTCGGTTCAGCGAATGGCCACCAGGATGGTCTCGGGGCTCAGGGATCTCACGTATGAAGAAAGGCTAAATAAATTGCAGCTGTACTCACTAGAGGAACGAAGAGAGAGGGGGGACATGATTGAGACGTTCAAATATGTCACGGGCCGTATTGAGGTGGAAGATGATATCTTCTGTCCTATAGGTCATTCGACCACCAGAGGGCATCCGCTGAAAATCAGGGGAGGGAAATTTCGAGGTGATTCCAGGAAATACTTCTTCACAGAAAGGGTGGTCGATCATTGGAACAGTCTACCTCTACAGGTGATTAAGGCCAGCAGCGTGTCAGATTTTAAGAGAAAATGGGACATTCACGTGGGATCTCTAAGGGAGTAAAGTCAGGGGGGTGGGTCATTAGAGTGGGCAGACTTGATGGGCTATAGCCCTTTTCTGCCGTCATATTCTATGTTTCTATGTAAGGTGGACCCTAGCATCCGGTAATTGTGATTCAGGTTATTCGTCCCACTGTGCATCACTTTGCATTTGTCTACATTAAATTTCATCTGTCTCTTGGACGCCCAGTCTTCCAATTTTCTAAGGTCCACCTGCAATTTTTTACAATCTGCATGCGTTTTAACAACTTTGAACAGTTTAGTGTCATCTGGAAATTTAATCACCTCACTCGTCGTTCCAATTTCCAGATCATTAATAAATAAGTTAAATAGCACCGGTCCCAGTACAGACCCCTGCGGCACTCCACTGTTTACTCTCCTCCATTAAGAAAAATGACCATTTAACCCTACCCTCTGTTTTCTATCCGATAGCCAATTCCTTATCCACAACTGAACTTTTCCACCTATCCCATGACTCTTTAATTTTCTTAGGAGCCTCTCGTGAAGAACTTTATCAAAAGCTTTCTGAAAATCTAGATACAATATATCAACTGGCTCACCTTTATCCACATGTTTATTCACACCTTCAAAGAAGTCAAGCAAATTTGTGAGGCAAGATCTCCCTTGGCTGAACCCATGCTGACTCCATCTCATTAAATCATGCTTGTCTATATGTTCCACAATTTTATTTTTTATAACCGTTTCTACCGTTTTGCCCGGCACCGAAGTGAGGCTTACCAGTCTGTAATTTCCCGGATCTCCCCTGGAGCCCTTTTTAAAAATCGGCGTAACATTGGCTATTGGCTAATTCCGCCATTCCTTTTTTTGAGATGCAGCCATCAGAATTGCACACAGTATTTGAGGTGTAGCTGCATCAAGGAGCACTACAAAGGCATTACAATATTCTCATCTTTGTTTTCCATCCATTTCCTGATAATTCCTAAAATTCTATTTGCTTTCTTTGCCATCACTGCACACAACATATCCTCAATGATGATGCCTAGATCCTTTTCCTAGGCAGTGACTCCTAATATGGAATAGTTCGGGTTCCTTTTTCCCAAATGCATCACTTTACATTTGCTCACATTAAATGTGATCTGCCATTTTGATTCCCAGTCTCGCAAGGTTTTCTTACAATTTTTCATGATTCTCTTGTGATTTAACAACTTTGTATCATCATCAAATTTACTAAGCCATTTAGCTATGGGCATCAGAGCATTTACTTCAATGGCCAGCGCTGTCGGGCTTAGTAAAAGTGAGGTTTAATTATCTCACTAGTTATTCCCAACTTTAAATCATTGATAAATATCTTACAAAGCAATGATCCCAGCACAGAGCTCTGGGGAACCCCACTATTTATCTTTCTACACTGAGAATATTGTTCATTTAATACTACTCTCTGTTTTCTATCTTTTAACCGGTTCTTAATGCATAATAGGACATTACCTTCTAACCCATGATTTTCTAATTTCCACAGAAATTTAGCCACCATCTAGTTTACATTTGAAGTCACTTGAGCATGCTGGGACCTAAGTCATGCTTTCATTCAAGTTACGCCGATCTTCAAGAAAGGTTCGAGGGGAGATCCGGGAAACTACAGACCGGTGAGTCTAACCTCGGTACCGGGAAAGATGGTAGAGGCGCTGATAAAGGACCGCATCATTGATCACCTTGATGGACACAATCTGATGAGGACCAGCCAGCACAGCTTCAGCAAAGGAAGATCTTGCTTGACGAACTTGCTGCAGTTCTTCGAGGAAATAAACAGGCAGATAGACAAGGGTGACCCATTTGCACTGTATATCTGGATTTTCAGCAGGCATTCGACAAGGTTCCGAATGAACGACTACTTAAAAAAATTGTGAGCCATGTAATAGAGGGTGAAATACTCACGTGGATTAAAAACTGGCTGGCAGATAGGAAACAGAGAGTGGGGGGTAAAGGGACAATACTTGGACTGGAAAAGCGTCAAGAGTGGAGTGCCGCACGGTTCGGTACTTGGACCCATGCTCTTCAACATACAGTATTTATAAACGACCTGGAAATTGGTACGATGAGCGAGGTGATTAAATTTGCAGATGATACAAAGTTATTCAGAGTATTGAAGATGCAGGAGTATTGCGAAGACCTGCAAAGTGACATACACACGCTCGAGAAATGGGCCGTGTCATGGCAAATGAGGTTTAACGTGGATGAGTGTAAGGTGATGCATGTCGGTAACAAAAATCTTATACACAAATAGAGGATGTCCGGTGCAGTACTTGGAGAGACCCCCCCCCCCCACGAAAGAGACTTGGGAGTACTGGTTGACAAGTCAATGAAGCCGTGCCCGCAATGTGCTGCGGCAGCGGCGAAAAGGGTGAACAGAATGCTAGGAATGATTAAGAAGGGGACCATGAACAGATTGGAGAAAGTTATCATGCCGCTGTACTGGGCCATGGTACACCCTCACCTGGAATACCGCGTCCAGCACTGGTCGGCGTACATGAAGAAGGACACAGTACTACTCGAAAGGGTCCAGAGAAGAGCAACTAAAATGGTTAAGGGGCTGGAGGAATTGCCGTACAGTGAGAGATTAGAGAAGCTGGGACTCTTGTCCCTTGAAAAGAGGAGACTGAGAGGGGACATGATCGAAACATTCAAGATAATGGAGGGAATAGACTTAGTAGATAAAGACAGGTTATTCACCCTCTCCAAGGTAGAGAGAACGAGAGGGCACTCTCTAAAGTTAAAAGGGGGTAGATTCCGTACAAACGTAAGGAGGTTCTTCACCCAGAGAGTGGTAGAAAAACTGGAACGCTCTTCCGGAGGCTGTTATAGGGGGAAAACACCCTCCGGGGATTCAAGACAAAGTTAGACAAGTTCCAGATGAACCAGAACGTACGCAGGTAAGGTTACATAGAAACATAGAATATGACGGCAGAAAAGGGCCACTGGCCCAACAAGTCTGCCCACTCTAAGAACCCTCCCCCCTAAGCACTTCCATGAAGTGAACCCACATGCTTATCCCATTTTTTCTTAAAATCGAGCACGTTGCTTGCCTTAATTACCTGAAGTGGAAGATCATTCCAACGATTAACCACCCTTTCAGTGAAGAAATACTTCCTAGTGCTGCTATGAAATCTCCCACCCCTGAATTTCAACGGATGCCCTCTTGTTGCCGTAGGTCCTGTAAGGAAAAAGATATCTTCTTCTACCTCAATACGGCCAGTTACATATTTGAACGTCTCTATCATATCTCCCCTCTCTCTGCGTTCCTTGAGAGAGTATAGCTGCAACTTACCTAGACATTCCTCATATGGGAGATCCTTGAGTCCTGAGACCATCCTGGTGGCCATTCGCTGAACCGACTCCACTCTCAGCACATCCTTTTGATAATGTGGCCTCCAAAATTGAACACAATATTCCAGATGAGGTCTCACCATGGACTTGTACAACGGCATTACAACTTCGGGCTTCCGGCTGACAAAACTTCTTCGGATGCAACCCAGCATTTGCCTAGCCTTGGATGAAGCTTTCTCTACTTGATTGGCAGTCTTCATATCTTCACTAATGATTACTCCTAGGTCACGTTCTGCAGCAGTTCTTGTTAAGGTCTCACCATTCAGAGTGTAAGTACTGCATGGATTTTTGCTGCCAAGGTGCATAACTTTACATTTTTTGGCATTAAAACTCAGTTGCCAAGTTGCGGCAAGGTTAGTCACAGTTAGGGCACTGGTCTTTGACCTAAGGGCTGCCGCGTGAGCGGACTGCTGGGCACGATGGACCACTGGTCTGACCCCAGCAGCGGCAATTCTTATGTTCTTATGTACACGGGTCTGTAAATCAAACCACCATGCTCTGCAAAAGGGGGAATTTCTCTCCTCTGACTGCCCTGAAGATGTCTATAATACATCCTGATAACATACCAGCTGTACAGGAAGACAATGAAGTATGGCAGTGAGACAGCCAGTTGTAGGTAGTGCCAGTCCCGAATCCCATATGCTAAACCAGCAAGGATCAGTTGGCCCACGGTGGA
Source organism: Geotrypetes seraphini (assembly GCF_902459505.1). Taxonomy (NCBI): domain Eukaryota; kingdom Metazoa; phylum Chordata; class Amphibia; order Gymnophiona; family Dermophiidae; genus Geotrypetes; species Geotrypetes seraphini. Next base: position 69,983,587 of record NC_047091.1, on the reverse strand, counting down.
ACAGTAGCTTAGGACTGTAAAGACAATGTCTCGGAATTTGATCGGCATCCATTCCATAGCTGGGGGGGGGAAAGTAGAAAACAAATCACATGACATTAGCTGTTTGGAAAGCAAATGTTGCAGATTGGTTTTCAGGATGCTCCGAAAATATGTAAATTATTTATGCTTTTAGATCAGAACCCAAACATTTTCAAGCAAAGGAGTGTGGGGAGTGTTGAAACGATATTTTACTCCAGTCCTGGATTTCTGACAGCTCCATCTTGTTGCGTTAAGGAACCTGCAGCACTGATTTCAAAGGGTAGTCAGGGACCACAAATACCACATTGCTATGGGATGTAAGTTTAAATCCAGGACTGGCCAAAAATGTCTCACTCCTGGAGCTATGTGACCTGGAAGATCTAAGAACCAGGTCTGGGACAAAAACTGTGCTCAGTGCAGAACTTCACTGAGCCAGGGTTTCTAGGTAGTTCTGGTCCTGGTTTATCACCTGTTGCGTATCTTGGGGTTCTTTTCCTTGGTCACAGAACAAAGTACATAGTGGTATCTTGCATCCCTTTATCTGTGTAAAGGGATCCACTAATTTGCATTGTTAGGAATATGCCTTTCCTTGAGGGCAAGGGAAAATATATCATTGGTGGGATGGTTAAAAGTGACCTATTTTAAGAGGGTAATAGAAGATGTTTCCCTATTGGAGAGACCAGCAGAGTACATTCCTCTATCCCCTTCCATTCTGGAGTATTGCGTTCAATTCTGATCTCCTTATCTCAAGGTTCAAAAAAGAGCAACCAAGATGATAAAGGGGATGGAACTCCTCTCGTGTGAGGAAAGACTTGGAAAAGAGACGGCTGAAGTGAGATATAACTGAAGTCTACAAAAATTACGAAGACTAGGGGACACTTGATGAAGTTACAGGGAAATACTTTTAAAAGCAATAGGAGGAAATATTTTTTTCACTCAGAGAATAGTTAAGCTCTGGAACGCATTGCCAGAGGTTGTGGTAAGAGTGGATAGTGTAGCTGGTTTTAAGAAAGGTTTGGACAATTTCCTGGAAGAAAAGTCCATAGTCTGTTATTGAGAAAGACATGGAGGAAGCCACTTCTTGCCCTGGATCGGTAGCATGGAATGTTGCTACTCCTTGGGTTTTGGCCAGGTACTAGGGACCTGGATTGGCCACCGTGAGAACGGGCTACTGGGCTTGATGGACCATTAGTCTGACCCAGTAATGCTATACTTATATTCTTATGCATGTACTTTGAATGGAGGATGTCACTTGAATTTAGAGTCATAAGGAGAGGAAGTGAAGGAAGGGGAAGGAGTTGGACCCCTATTCTGATTTGCCAGCAGCTGCATCTCACCCGGCTAGCAGAGTTCAGTGAGAGAGGAGTGTGTGAAGGGGGAATAAGAGCAGTGTCCTGTTATTTCTATCCTGATGAGCAACAAAGAGAGAGATTCTGATTGCCTGTGTTATGGATGTTACGGTAGAGTATTGTGACAGGGAAGCCCCTGTCCCAGTGAAAAGGACTGTTAAACCTCCCCAGCATGCAGCACGGGGCTCTGTAAAACCTGGCCTGGAGCAAGGACAGCAGGCTCAGCCAGGAGGGAAAGTGCATAAACAGGTTGTAGCACAGCCCAAAAGCCAGGTGGGGAGAGCACTGAAAACTAATTATCTCCCCTATCAATCCTTTCCTCAAGCCCAGAAGCATAAACCCAACCTAGGAGGGGGTGGAGTCAGCCTCCGTAGGGAGCAGGTTGAAAAGCCTCAGGGAGGAAATCAGCTGGAGGAGGAGGAAGACACAGCTGGCTCTGATTGCAGGAGCCAAACAACCCAAGTTTCAAGTTTATTAGCATTTTATGAATCGCCTATCGTAATATCTAGGCGATGTACACTCTAAAAGCCACAGATAGTGGTTTCACATATAATTATGACAAATTAGACTTATTACAGACAATACAAAACATAATCAAAATTTTAAGAAACAGTCAATACAATACATTTAAAGTCAAAAAAATAACATGACTGGGTAGGAAAGGAGGGAAAAGTTACAGTGTGCCTAGCTTCCAGAGGCAGCCCAATACTCAGCAGAGACGTCTTGCCAGAGGCCAGTTCACAAGGAGGGGCAGTGTAAACCTCAGAAGGTATGGGGACTGGCCCAGCAATACTCAGGGAGAACGGCTGGGAGTTTATCCTGAAGTAAATGTGCCAGGAGAGCCAGCCAGCCTGCAGAGAGGGGGATGGGAGGAAAAGCTTGGAGTGGATGTGGGAATGGAAAGCCAGGGTTCCCAAGAGTGTGAGTGGGAAATGTAGAGTGACCCTGGGGGTAGTGTGTTTGGTGAGAACATGGATCTGGAAGAGTATAGTATGTGAGGGTCCAGTATTGTCCTTTGGGAAAAGTTTCTGTTCCGTTTAAACCTGAACTGAAGCAGGGCTGGGGCAGCCCTGCCTAATTGAGTGAAATTGCTACAGTAAATAGCACAGTGTTCAGACTCCCTAGGAGCAGGAGATAAAGCAGATAAGGGTCATATCGGGTAGGCTTGAAGACCTTTAAACTTAATGGAGGCTTGACCCGCACAGCCTAGCCATTGGCTGTGAAGGCTCCCTGGGGAGAGAACAGTGATAAAGCAAGAAAAGCAAAGTTAATTCTATTTGTGCTGTGAATGTGAAAACAGGAGAAATGTGAGAAAGCTGACACAAGCTGTGCTATGCCCTATGGAAGAAGCTGAGAGCAGGGGAAACTGCTAAACCCAGAAGGTGATGTGAGGACAGTAAAGGTCCTGAACCCGGGGTGAGATTTTGCTTTTGAATTTGGATTAAGTTTGTGCTGAGGACTGAACCAGTTCCTAGATTAAGCCCAATGTGACTTTCCCCGGGACTTAGCTATATGAAAGAGCGAGCCGGGGCTGAGAGAAAGTCCAAGACACCCAGTTTGTTTGTTTTCCTCATTTTCTTTCTTTGGGACACTAATAAACCTGATGCTGTTTTCAGAAATCCGGTATCCGGGTTTTTCCTGCACTTAACCACATAAAAGGCGTTACAAAATTCTTGCTTGCGGTCCGAGCCAGGTTTTCCTATTCACTTGGGGACAGGCACGGCCACAGTATTCATGAAAACAGAAGTTGTAGAGCATCTGAAAAACTACTGGAGAAGTTCGGGATCCTCACTGAGATTCAAAGGTAGCAGCCCCACAAGACCAACGTTAGTGTGGAAAGAATAAAGTAGGAAATAGATAGATAAGGAGGTGGAGGTCCAAAGACCCTGAAGAGTATAAGAAACTGGAATTTGGACCAATAAAGTGTCTTTTGCCTTAAAACAGTGGTTTTCAACCAGTGGCGTAGCAAGGGGAGCGGCAGACTACCCTGGGCACTGTCTTGGTGGGGGCACAGGCATCTCTCCTCCTCTCTGCCTAGGGTTGCCAGATTTTACAATTGTAAAATCCGGACACCCTAGACCCGCCCCCCCAGGCCCTCCCATCTCTGTCCCAGTCCCACCCTAGCTCTGCCCCCGCTGCCTGCTTTGGTTGGGCAAGAGACAATCTGCACATGCGCAGATTGCCTCTTGCCTGACGCAATTGAGGAGAGGCTTTTCAAAACCTGGACAAAGTGCTGGGTTTTGGAAAGCCGTCCAGACCCTGGATTATTTTCATAATTTAAGCTATTTTGGTGGTATATAGCACTTGTTCATAATAGTGATTAATGTTAAGGGTGGAATCGTACATTTGTTGGTATATCAAGTTTCAAGTTTAATATAAATTTGATTGATCACTTATTCAAAGTTCTAAGCGATGTACAAATCAGTAAAATTACAAAATATGGGGACAACAAAACAGACATGACAAACTAAATCTTGTAAGACATATTAAAAACTAATATTACAAACGTATTAAAACAAAAGGAAAGAAAAGGAAGAGAAATAAGACATATATGGGAAACTACACAGTTCTGCCCATACTGTTTTGGGTTTTGTTTTACTTTTGCATACACACATAGGACATGGGTTCTCAAACATGTCCTAGGGGTCCACAGGCTAGCTGAGGTTTCAAAATATCCCTAATGATATGTATAAGAGAGATATGTATGCCCAGCACCTCCATTACAATCAAATCTCTCTCATGCATATTTGTTATGGATATCCTAGAAACCCAACTGGCCTGGGAGCCCTTTGAATACCCTTGACAAAGGGAGCAGTTCTATAACAGGACACATGTTAGAACCCTATTGTATACTAGTACAAAGGAATGTTTAACTGTCCATCAATGTGCCTAATATTTAGGCACAATCACTAACACCAGCAATAGAGTTGGGGTACATGCAGCCACCACAGTGCAGCAGCAACCCATGTAACGTATGATGTTCTGTAAGTTATGGGTGTAAATGAGAGCCCCACCTACATCCCACCAATGCTCTGCCCCTGCAAATAACAGAATAGCCCTTAGCCAGCCTGGTGAAATTTATGCACGTAAATGCACAGCATATACAAGTGTAAATTCTAGTATGTTAAACATTTACACAGGTATCATGCGTGTAAAGGGTAGCATCTGGTTTTTAGAATTGTCCCATAATCATTATCTTTTTCTTTCTCCGAGAGATCCCATGTGCCTATCCCAGGCCCTTTTGAAATCAGACAGCCTCTGTCTCCACCACCTCTTCTGGGAGACTGTTCCACGCATCTACCACCCTTTCTGTAAAAAAGTATTTCCTTAGATTACTCCGGAGCCTATCACCTCTTAACTTCATCCTATGCCCTCTCATTGCTGAGTTTCCTTAGAAATGAAAGAGACTCGACTCGTGCGCATTTACATTACATAGGTATTTAAACATCTCTATCATATCTCCCCTCTCCCGCCTTGCCTGCAAAGTCTAAAGATTGAGCTCTTTAAGTCTGTCCCCATACGCCTTATGATGAAGATCACTTACTGACTCCATCTTTTTATATCTTTTTGAAGGTGTGGCCGCAAGAATTGTACACAATATTCTAAATGAGGTTTCACCAAAGTCTTATACAGGGGCATCAATACCTCATTTTTCCTACTGGCCATACCTCTCCCTATGCAACCTAGCATCCTTCTAGTTTTCGCCGTCACCTTTTCAATCTGTTTGGCCACCTACAATCACACCCAAGGCCCACTCTTCTGTCATGCACATAAGTTCTTCACCCCCTAAAATGTACTGTTCCCTCGGGTTGTTGCAGCCCAAATGCATGACCTTGCATTTCTTAGCATTAAATTTTAGCTGCCAAATTTCAGACCATTCTTCAAGCTTTGCCAGGTCTTTATTTTTTTAATTTAATTTTTATTTATTTATTCATTCAATTTTCTATACCATTCTCCCAGGGGAGCTCAGAACGGTTTCCATGCATTTATTCAGGTACTCAAGCAGTTTTCCCTCTCTGTCCCGACAGGCTCACAATCTATCTAACGTACCTCAGACTGTTTTTTCCCCAGTCCCAGTTACTCTACCCAGTTACTCTGCAGTGTGTGTCCCCTCTGCTTGCTCTTCTTCCTCTCTTCCAGATCTTCCTTTTGCTAGCAACCTTCACCCACAGCCCATGCTCTCTTCCTGAATTCCCGCGATGAGGAAGTGATGTCAGAGGGAGAGCCGAGGCTGGCACAAGCAGCAGGTTGGAGCTGCTGCTCGTGCCAGTAAAGAGCTAGAGATACGGGAGCTGGGAAGGGAAGTTGCACAAATATGGCAGGAAGGAGCAGAGAGGGGTGCAGAGATAGGGTTACCAGATGTCCAGATTTCCCTGGACATGTCCTTTTGATGACCTATACTAGTTCATACCTAAATGCCAGAAATACACATGTAACTTAGAATATCCTATAAGTTATACATATAAATATTGTAACAGGGAGAGAGTCCTGTCAGGCTGGAAGAAACCCTGCAGTGCTCTAAAACTATCTCTAAACCTGCTTCTAGAAGCAGGCAGGTTAGGGAAACTGCCCTGCAGAATTTATCCCCAGTGAAAGGCAGCCCAAAAGTAACCCGATTATACTTGCCTAATTCTAGTGTAGGGAATGCTAAAAGCAAAGAACTACAAGTACCAGCAGGCACCAGGCCAGTGATAGCAATCAGCTCTGCTGGAGGCAGGGCTAGTCAGCAGGGAAGCTATCCAGGCTCATTAGCAAAGCACCAGAAAACCACAGGTATTTCTAGAGACAATCAGCACCAGGTTAGAGAAAAGAGTGTGGTCTCTAGGCCAGAGAGGCATCCACCAACCTGCCTGAATCCTTGGAAAGAGACAGATCAGTGCAAACTAGGGGTCAGAAGCCAGAAGCCAGCATTTCCCATAGGAAACGGGGAGAAAATTTCAGGTTTGAATCTTGTCAGCATTCTTCTGAAGGTAACACTGTTTTGGATGTAGAAATGCCAGAAGAAATATATACAAGTGATTATGAAATGGAACCTGTAGAACCCTGTGTGCCTGAAGCCATGCTTACTGATTAAAAGCTTGGGGAAATCATATGCTGTTTCTGGGAAGGTGGAATTGCCTCACAAACCCTAATAACAGAAGGGTGTAGAATCCCTGCTTCTAATTAAATTGAAGTTAACAGATGAGTTGGAATATTTGTGTCCTGAAATTTCACAAACACAGAAATACTGTGAAAGAACCAGGCTGAGCAGTCCCAGCCGATTCCAGGGCTTTGATACTGAAAGTTTGGTCTTTTGTTTTTGTAATAAGCACATGTTGGTGGAAAATTGCCAGATTGTGAACTGTACAGCTGTGGAGCCTGATTGGGCTAACAAGCTGTTTAGCCACCAGAGCAAGTTTGTGTTTTGTTTTTCCTTTCATCACAGTATAAGCCAGAAAATAAAGACATAATAATTCACACTACACACCTTTGCTGGACCTTTTTTATTTGATGCAGACACCCTTCTACCCTCAATGCTTCATTCAACCGCTCGGCTGAGGCTTGGATGACCCAGGTCAGGACTCTGGCTAATCCAGTCTTGCCCAGTCATAATATGCACTCTCTCATGCGTACACCCACCTGTCAAATACATGTATTTATTGAATAGCATTTAAGGGAATATTTAGCAGTGACATTCCTTTCTTGTAAATGCTTATTATGTGTAAACAGGATCAGTTTCCCTTCTAAACCTTCTATAATTTCACTTACAAAGGCATTAAAAGAGACTGGGCCTAACTCTGATCCTTGTAGCACCCTACTGGTTGCTTTTGGGTTAATATTTGAAAGATTTTTATAGTTAAATTGTTAGTAAGCCAAAAAATCCAGATAGTTAAAAATCTCCCCCCCCCCCCCCCCCAATCCAGCCAAAATATTTCTGCAGAAAATAACTGCTGCATAGACTTCACTGGACAAAAGTGAGGCTGGGGTTGGGTGTGCTCAGGGGCAGGGATTTTCCAAAGTGTCTGGGTTAGCATGATATTAATCTCTAATCTGTAAATTTTATTCATTTACATGACTGCCTTAAATCTAACCATGCAAGCAAGATTTGCAAACGTCATGTCACAGCTTGTTCAACCACCTTGAGAAACACCAGGGACCGTAACCCTAGGCCATGTGGTTCCATCTCTAACAACCCACTTTCCCTTCCAGTTGAGCCTTCAATTACTTGGAGGTTGCCAGGATTTGGAGAAGAAGCCCAAGATATTCCCTGAAGAGGCAGAGTAGACCTCAGTCGCCAAACAGAAAAAGGCAGAAGATGGGCCAAGTTGCAGGTATAGCATGGTCAGACTTAACAAGGCAGACTTGCAGAACATGACCTCCACATCATATATTTAGATTTCCAAAAAGCCTTTGACAAGGTACCCCATGAACGCCTACTTTGGAAACTGAAGAACCATGGGGTAGATGGAAACGTACATAGATGGATCAGAAATTGGTTTGCGGGTAGGCAGTAGAGGGTAGGAGTAAAGGGCCTCTACTCAGACTGGAGGAGGGTCACAAGTGGTGTCCCGCAAGGATCGGTGCTTGGACCGCTGCTATTCAATATATTTATAAATGATATAGAAACAGGGACGAAGTGCAAAATAATAAAATTTTCAGACGACACCAAACTATTTAGTGGTGCTCGGACTAAAGAGGACTGCGAAGAATTACAAAGAGACCTGAGCAAACTAGGTGAATGGGCGACGAGATGGCAGATGAAGTTCAATGTAGAGAAATGTAAAGTATTGCATGTAGGAAGCAGAAACCCGAGGTACAGCTATACGATGGGAGGGATGTTATTGAGCGAGAGTACCCAAGAAAGGGACTTGGGGTAATAATGGACAAGACAATGAAGCCGGCGGCACAGTGTGCAGCGGCCGCTAAGAGAGCAAATAGAATGCTAGGTATAATCAAGAAGGGTATTACAACCAGAATGAAAGAAGTTATCCTGCTGATGTATCAGGCGATGGTGTGTCCGCATCTGGAGTACTGCGTCCAATATTGGTTGCCGTACCTTAAGAAGGATATGGCGATACTCGAGAGGGTTCAGAGGAGAGCGACACGTCTGATAAAAGGTTTGGAAAACCTTTCATACGCTGAGAGATTGGAGAAACTGGGACTCTTTTCCCTGGAGAAGAGGAGACTTAGAGGGGATATGATAGGGGATATGATAGAGACTTACAAGATCATGAAGGGCATGGAGAAAGTAGAAAGGGACAGATTCTTCAAACTTTCGAAAACCACAAGAACGAGAGGGCATTCGGAAAAGTTGAAAGGGGACAGATTCAAAATCAATGCTAGGAAGTTTTTCTTCATCCAAAGGGTGGTGGACACCTGGAATGCGCTTCCATAGGGCGTGATAGGACAGAGTACGGTATTAGGGTTCAAGAAGGGATTGGACAGTTTTCTGAAGGAAAAGGGGATAGAGGGGTATAGATAGAGGACTACTAAACAGGTCCTGGACCTGTTGGGCTGCCACGCGAGCGGACTGCTAGGCACGATGGACCTCTGGTCTGACCCAGCAGAGGCACTTCTTATGTTCACCTAAACAGAAGAGGGGTCAGGACTAAGGTCGAAGCTGGTAAGCAAATTTGGGTCAGATATCAAAGATCAGCAGATATATAGCACTCGGGAACATTCACAAGTGAGACCTATCTGCAGGCAAATTTGAAATGGGAGCTCCAGGGTTTAAATATGTGTATGGAGCCAATCAAATTAGATGCATTCCTAAGAACCAATCAAGCCAGAATACATTCTCAGTGGACCAATAGGAGCAAACTGCATCATCAAGCTATGGCTAGAGCAATATAAAAGACTGGAAATTGTTACAGATTTATGCAAATGCGGCATCCATTTCCTGCAAAATTTTGAAACTTTGACAGATTTTACCCTTGAGCTATCATAAGAAGCTTAGAGCCTGTTGAAATAACCTACTTAAAAGAGTATGTCTCCTTACCCAGACTGAAGTCATTCAGGATAAGACCACACATTCCCATGCCTGTGAAGAAGCGGAAGATGCAATAGGCTGAGAAATTGGGGGAGAAGGCAGCCCCGGACCCCATAGCTACGATTTGTAATGAACACCAGAGCAGGACTGACCGGCGGCCAAACCTAAATCACAGGATTGAGGGAAACAAAAACATTACTCAGTGTTGAAGTTCTCATTAAATATGATAAGACTATTCATAAAAGTCTGCATGGAGATTGAAATCTCATGGGTATTTTATGACCGTGGGAGTACAATTTTCAAAGGGAAATTCACTATAGAGTTTCCCTTTGAAAATTTGGCTGGCATACAGAACAGAGGTACAAAGTATCCGTATGCTTTTTCAGAAACAGACACAAAATTACTTGTCAGAAATAACACATACAGATTGATCATGATTTCCATTCCTCTATCTGGGGAGGGAGGGGGGAAGCAATTAGCCCATGATTTTATGTAAGGAAACTGTGTTTACCTGTGAAATTTCCTCTGTTTATATTGTCCTCATGAAAGCAATTTTCAAAACCTTTTACCCATGTAACTAAGCAGTTTCCTGAGTAAAATATGGGGCTTAATAATTGCTCCATGCCCCCTACTCTCTGAATAAATTTACTCGGTCTGTTTTTACCTATATCACAAAGGGAAGAATAGAACCAAGATCAGGGCAGAATTGACAAAGAATGTACCGGGATGTCCCTTTATCAAACTGGTTCAATGACTGAATACTGCGAGGCTGCCATTAGAGATTATGACAAACATTTTGAGGCTAGAGCCATTGGCCATTGTTCTTGGCAAAAATCACCATTTTGAGCCAATTAGGGCCTTAGGCCCCTTCCACTTCATCCCAAGATAGGATAGGGAAGGCCCATCATTCTCAGCACGCGGTCCAGTAGGCAGGAGGGTTTGGGCTTCCCTCCTGCCAATTTTGCGTTGGAAGGTACGGGGGTGTTGGGTGATGTGTGGGGGGCTGTTGCTTTATGTTGGGTGGTGTTGGGTTATGTAGGGGGTATTCTATGATGTCAGGTGATATTAGGTGATGTGGGGGGGTGTTGTCTAATATTGGGTGGTGCCAGATGATGTGTGTGTGGGGGGTGTTCCATGATGTTGGATGGTGTCAGGTGATATGGGTGGGGCCAGAAATGGTGGGGGATGTCAGGGGAAATGTTGGGGAGGGGTGTAGGGCTCTGTGGCTCAGCTGATCCTGGCGGGGGAATCCTCATCAGCTGAACCGACAAAACCAGCTCAGCTTATGGGGATTCCTTGCGATCAGCTGATAGCAAGCCCTCAATGTACTGTTTTTTCTCCCATCTCTGGGTGGTGGGAAGGAGTCAGTGATCACTGGGGGATTAAGGGGGGATCATGCCTTAATCTCTTCAGTGGTCATTTGGGCAATTTGGGCAGCTTTGGGGCACTTAGACACATCTAAAACAGGTCTAACTGCCAGCGTCTAAGTTCCTTCTGGGACATCCTGGGAAAGCTTTGATTATCGCTGCAGGATGTCCAGATTTAAGCCCGCCCGAATCCCACCCATAACACACCTCCTAAAACACCCCTGTGAGTTCTGGAAGCACAGCAGCTTAGAATATCCTGTCCAGAAAGTTGGTTTTAATTATCAGCATTTGGAAGTCCCTGCTATTAGGACGTCCACGTGCCAACAGGCTGGTTTTTGGACATTTCAAGGTTTTGATTATGAGCGTCTTATTTATTATCTTTATTATATTAGATATTACCAGCTTTATAACCAATTGGGTGAGTTCACTTTTTAAAGTGTGTTTTTTGTTTAAGTGGCTATATATCTGCAGCTTGGTTTTAATGTACCTGTATGTTGATGCCAAACTTTGGTTTTAAGTTTGTTACCATGTTCATAATTTGATATTTATTGACTGTGCTGACCATAGCTTTACTGGACAATTTACAGCTTCCCTGAACAGTCTTTCTAGCACTGAAATCTCCTCAGGCTTTGTACTGAAAACAGGACTCCTCTAAATGGCCAAACACTATTAAACTAACTGGATTATATTGTTAATTTTATGAAGCTCCTATTCAGTTAACCCTTACTTCTGTAATCTTAGTGTTATCATCCAGACTCTGTAGTTCTTGAACAACTTTCTTTAATAGCATGAAGGGAAAGAATAAACACTTACAATTGATGACTTAAAAGCAGTTCAACTTTCACAGAATCTTCTCACTCTAACAGCCCCTCCTATTCAAAAAGTGAGCTAGGAGTATGTCCACACCTTGTGAAAATAACACTGTTCTTAGATATAAAACTAAGCTGTGTTAGATTGTTAAATTGCCTTAAGCTGCCCCTGCCTCCCCCTACTTCCTTCCTTCCCTCCTTTCCTTCCCCATTGTCCGGCATCTCTCTTTCCTCTTCTTTTCCTTCCCTGGTCTTCCCTCTCCCTCGCTCCCTCTCTCTCCCCAATTGGGTGTAGCATTTCTCTCCCCCTCCCCTCTCCTTTCCTCTCTCTCTCTCTCTCTTTGTCACTCCCCCTCTATTGGCAGTGTAGCCGTCACAGCTTGAGGCTTTTGCTGGCTTCAGGCCTTCCTCTCTGCTGGGTCCTACCTTTGTGGAAACAGGAAGTAGGCGAGACCTAACAAAGAGGAAGGCCCAATACCAGCAGAGCAGCAAATTTTGAATGCTGCCACTGCCAGAAGATCATGCTGCTGGCCTTTGGAGCACACCCTTATGGGCTGCACTAGGGCAGACGGTTCCTCTCCCCCTTTCTCCCCCACCTGCACCTTCGTACACCACTGCCCCCGAGTCCAATAGTTATGAGGCATTGCTGAGGGAGCAGCATCTTACTGCTGGACAGCCTACCTGATGGTCAGCTTTCTCTGCCACTCCACTTGGCTTCTAATCCTTTCACCCATCTCCCCCCCTTCCCGATCAGCATTTTTTTCTATTCCTCTGCATCTACCTTTAAATTTGACACAAAGGTTGCAGTGATTCATAGAGCGACCCTGCCACCAACCTCAGCGCTTCTCTCTACTGCAGCCTGCCCTGTCTGACAACTTCCTGTTCCTGCTGGGAAGGGAACAATGGCGAGAAGACTTCGGGACCGGCAGCAGGGTAGTTCTGTGAATTACTACAACTTTTACAGCAAATTAAAGGAGGGGAGGGAAGAATGGGAAAAATGCTGATTGGAAGGAGAAGGCTGAAAGCATTAGATGCTGAGAAAGGGAGCATCAGAGACAGCTGACCAGCAGGTAGACTGGCCGGCAGCAAGATGCTGCTGCCTCAAAAGTGCCACCTTAGGCCACCACCTCAGTTGGCCTCATTATAGTTGGCCTCCCAGGGGCGCCTGGATGGATGGTAATCAATATTCTTATATGGGGGTTGTTTTTATTTCAGAACAAAGGGATGTGATGTTTTTAGAGGTTAAAAAAGCTTCAGTTTGTCTCCTAGTACAGTACAAGAAAATGCATATTAGGTACTCACTCAATGGTATTACACACCAGTAGATTTGAAAGCCATGTTCCCTTCAGTATGTGATGTATGCTGGCAATGTGGTAAGGAAGTGGGTACTTTTCTTCATATATGGTGGACTTGTGGGGTCATACAAAAATTCTGGATAAAAGTTTGTGTATTTATTTCAAAGATGCGGTCCATTTCATTTGCTGTCACGCCTTAAACTTGTTTATTAGGTCTCCATAATGGAAGTGGTACCAATTGGCAATAGAATGTGAAACGTTTTAGCTTGGCAGCGGCCTAAAGGGCAATTGCAAGTCATTGGAAAAGTTCATTGGAACCACTTGTTTTATACGGGAAAGTATGCATTCATTTTCTGATAGACACTGAGTATTTCTCTTCAGCCAAGTGTCTCCATAATACCTCGCAGAGTAAGGACTGGGAAGGGACTTTGAGATGGCTGGGGGATTAACTTTGCTAAGGGAAACAGAGTGGTTAGAGGGATCTTTGTTTGGGTTTCCTATGTGCACTTTTTCTTTGCTTGTAATAGGGTTGGGGGTAGGGTAAGTATGGGATCATTTAGGGTTCAAAGAATGTTATAAAACTAGTCTTATGAGATACCTAGATAATATATTATATATAACTAACTGAAGAAGTTTGTTTTAGTTGGAAAGAGCTTGTATGTAGTTGGTCTATGCAAATTTGTATATTATATACCAGGGGTCTCAAAGTCCCTCCTTGAGGGCCGCAATCCAGTCGGGTTATCAGGATTTCCTCAATGAATATGCATGAGATCTATGTGCATGCACTGCTTTCGATGCATATTCATTGGGGAAATCATGAAAACCCGACTGGATTACGGCCCTCAAGGAGGGACTTTGAGATCCCTGTTATATACTCAATAAAGATGGTTTAAATTAAAAAAAAAAAAACAACAACCACCAAAAAACCAACCTTTGATTCCCCCCCCTTCTGGCTCTGATTCCCCCGACAAAGCCCCCTCCCCTCCCATCATCCTGCTGCCATGGTCAAGGACCCCCCCAAAGGAAGTCTCCCTGGGCCCACCTGATGTTACTTGTGGTATGTGGGGGTCATTGAGGGCAGGAGTGAAGGCCACTCCTATCCCTTGTGACTTCCCTAAAAAATGACTACACTGAGGTTCCACATGAGATTGCAGCACCAACTTTTTTTTTTTTTCAGGGAAGCCATAAGAAGCAGGAGTAAATGGCTTTTGTTCCTGCTCCCAACAACCCTTATAGACCATCAATGAGGTCCAGGAAGCTGTCCTAGACAAGGGTGTTCTAGGGCAGTGGTTCCCAACCCTGTCCTGGAGGACTACAAGGCCAATCGGGTTTTCAAGCTAGCCCTAATGAATATGCATGAAGCAGATTTGCATGCCTGTAACTTCCATTATATGCAAATCTCTCTCATGCATATTCATTAGGGCTAGCCTGAAAACCCGATTGGCCTCGTGGTCCTCCAGAACAGGGTTGGGAACAATTGTTCTAGGGAATTGGGGTAGGGGAGGGGCTTGAGCATGGTGGCAGGCTGAGGGGAGGGAGGAGGGAGGAAGAGGGCTTTGGGGGGCTGGGATGGGGCTCAGTTTTTATAGTGCAAAGAAAGTTATGCAGATGCTGGCTGATATTCAGTGCTGGCACTTACATAAACCATGGTTCCTGCCTAATGTTGCCCTCCTATACCACCCCTAATCTGCTCCATTTTTTTGTGTAGGTCAGAGGTGATATTCGATAGCAGTGCCTGGCGGCAAAAGGTATTTTGAGCGGCAGAAGCCTTTCTTCCCTGTTTAAATCACTTTGAATACTGTCATTTCCTGCAACTTGAGGACTGTTAACTGTTCTGTGGATCCTGGCTGAGGGAGAACTTTAACCTTGATAAGCCCATTGAAATTTTTGCTATGTCTGTGGAAGTTAACTGGAATCTTGTAACCTTGGCTGGACTTAGTGTGAATATGTAATCTGACTGGAAATGCTGTTTTTGGATTGGATTGCTGAGAGGTATCAATACTCTGTACCTGAAGGAGCCTAAATACCATGTTTAGTTCTAAAGGTGAAGAGACTCTGATTATCCTTCATGTCAGTCCAGCAATATGTAAATAAACCTTAACCTGTAAGGATTTGTATTCAAATATCCTTCAGCCAGCAGCCTGACATTTAGAGTATGCACACAGGTTATAGTTAGGGATGTCACATCATGCCAGCTCTGCTGAACAGTCTGTCCCAGCCACCATTTTCTTATGAAACTTAATGAGAAATTCTGAACTGTAAATCTCTGTGTTTAATGGACTAAACCAAGTTTGGAGCAGCCTTTTTGACTGATCAGAGTAAGGTAGCTCTAGTTTGCCTGGGAGTTTGAATGTATATACAGCAACCTACCTGTCAGCAAGGCCTCCAAATACAAAGGCACCAACGAGCACCCCGGCCATGAATATTGACTGAGCAAATTCCTTTGAAGACCGCAGATCACAAACCAGGTTCCACTGCAAAGCAGAAAGAGAAAGAGTGAAAGAAGATAAATTTCAGAAAGAGGAATGATGGCTTGAGAGGTCCACAGAGTGAAAAAGGCATTAATTCTCAACCTGCGATAGTGCTGCTGGAAAGTTTAACTGTTTTGCATTCTTGAATAGACTTTTGCTCTCATAGGGATTAGGGTGATTTTTCAAGCATTATTTCTGACTTACCTCGCTCACAATAGTGGATGTAAAGATACTTCTATCATATTCCCACCCTTCAAGGCAGGGCTCTGTCTCATATCCCACAGATGATTTATTGCCAGCCAAAAGCTGCCACTGGGGTGCTATGAAGCGCAGACACTGCTCGGGTTTCCGGTCTGGGTCCATGGGGACAAATGCATGCCAGAGGTCTTTGCTAAAGTTGGCCCCACCCGAGGCATTGATATAGTGGGTAATATTGGCCTTGTGGGCTCCATCAATGCTGAAGTGGCAGCGATGGGCAGGAACAGCTGCTGTGAAAATCTGCATGAGGTTGTGGCTGGCTACCAGCAGCAATGGGAAGCACATCAGCGTTGCGAGCATTATTTGGAAAGGTCCCATGCGAGTCTCCTCTTCGATCAGCTTTCGGAAGACCATGGTGATGAGAGAAGAGGATGAGTCTGGTCATGCGCCCTTAGCTGCCTAGGTTGTCTGTGCTTGTGTGCCCCTCTGCCTAGGTCTTTCAGGAAAGAACTATTGTACTGGGGCAGAGTTAGCCACAGGTTAACAATTTACTCTTTGCCAAGTAAGTCTTTGATGAATGACTCAGGGAAATGCAAAGAGCTGGAAAACTCATGTAGTACATGGATCTAAAACTATGACCCTCTAGTACACCTCGTACATTCATTAAGACAGTTCAATTTTATCTCTTTTGCTGCCTTTCAGAGATGATGATTAATTTGAAGGTGTTAATTTTAGCTGTAAATGAGTAGCTTTCTTTTTTTCTGCTATTTAAGAACAGGGACGTACCATTGTTGGAAAAAAAAAAAAAAAGAAGGACAGTCCACAGGCTTTGTGGGGTAAATGTACTCCTTATCTCAAAAGAGGCAATTCTATAACATAGTCACTTACAGTCTTTTTTCATTAGTAACATTTGCTCAGATTGACCTACTTGTATTCCTTACCAACTACTTGTATATAATTTAATTGAAAATTGCTTAAACAAAAAAAAAAATGTCATAGGCACCGATGTGTAAATGATTAGAACAGACTTTTTCAACCAGCACATTGCTTTGCAGGTGTGCCGCAGGAGTTTGGGATCATTTTAGTAGCAGGGCTTAATTTGTGCTGGAATGCCCCCAGACTTCTCACTCTCCTATCTCCTCCCCAGCCAGTGACTCGGCATCACTCTTTGTGTCTCTTGACCCCCTTCCCTTTCTCCTGTAGCTGTTAAATTTTCTTCTGTAGCAGGCAGCAATTCAGACAGCCTGCTCACGCCAACCCCAAGAGTCTTCTCTCTGACATAACTCTCTACTTCTGCATAGGTAGGAAGTATCAGAGAAAAAGCTCGGATTGGCTTGAGCAGGTTGTCTGCATCACTGCCAGTGGCCTCCAACCACTCCAGAAGAAAATTGAAAGGTACAGGCAGTGGCATACCTAGCATGTGTGACACCCAGGGACCATCATTTTTTGGCACCTCCCCCCCCCCATCTGTACGAAAAACATGATTTTTAGTATCAAGCCACACGTCACACATGAGTACCTAGGAAAAGGCAGCAAAATCTTACATACTGCAGTGAGCAGTACAACAGCAATACACCCATTGTAAAACTAAACAAGACAGACTAGTACAGATCAATCCTACACCATCAATCCTAACAGAAAACCATGTCTTTTGAACACACAGAACACAGAAAACACCTTCGCCTAGTATGGAATGTCATCACAAACTAACCCCTCCCCCTTTTACAAAACTGTAATGTGGATTTTAGCCACAGAGGTAACAGCTCTGACGCTCATAGAATTCTGAGCATCAGAGCTGCTACCACCACGGCTGGCACTAAAAAACGCTCCACAGTTTTGTAAAAGGGGGGATAAAATAGAAATACATAGACAAAGGTTAAATTGAACCAGCAAGAAGCTGGACTCTGCATACAATGCAACACCACAGAAACAGTGACACATGTCTCTTAAAGCAATAAATAAATAGAAAAATTTTGTTCTACCTTTGTCTTCTCTGGTTTCT
This sequence comes from Geotrypetes seraphini, assembly GCF_902459505.1. Taxonomy (NCBI): domain Eukaryota; kingdom Metazoa; phylum Chordata; class Amphibia; order Gymnophiona; family Dermophiidae; genus Geotrypetes; species Geotrypetes seraphini. The sequence continues at coordinate 69,966,109 of NC_047091.1, read as the reverse complement.
GCTTTCCTCATCTTCTTGTTACTCTCTTCCTTCCATCCACTGTCTGCCATCTCTCTGCCCCTATATGGCATCTTCTCTCCTTCTATGCCTCTTCCAGAAACTGTATGCCTCCCCTTCCATCTCTCCTTTCACCCCCATTGGTCTGGTATCTGTCTCCTCTCCTTCCCCCCTGCTCTGGCATCTCTCTCTCCGCTCCCTTCCTCCTGTTCTTCCCTGGTCTTCCTTCTCAATTTATTTTCTGCCTCTGTCTAAATTCTTTTTTACGATTCAGTCCTCAATTTCCTCTTTCACTGTGTCTACCTATAGCTTGCCACCTCTTTCCCTCACCCCTTCCAGTAACTAACTCTTCCCTCAATCCTGCATGTGCCCTTTTTTTTCTTTCTCCTCCCCACTTCCTTCCAGCATCTGCTTCCCCTTTCCCTTAAACTTCCATTCAGCAGCTGTCCCTCCTATCCCCCACACTTCCATTCAGTGTCTGTTTCCCTCTCTCTACCCCTTCCACCTACTGTTCACCCTCTATTTCGCCCCTTCCATTCACTGCCCTCTGTGCTCTTTCCATCCAGTGTCCACCCTCTCACTTCCATATGGCATCTTCCCTCTTTCTATGCTCCTTCTATAAACTATCTATCCTTTGCCCCTTCTCTCCTTTGTACATGATTGATTTCAATTCTGTCACCTCTCCGTTTTTCTCTCTCTGTCATCACCCCCTCCCCTATGCTCTGGCATCTCTCTCTTCTCCTTTCTTTCCTTCCCACCCCACGGTCTGGCATCATCCCTTCCCTGATTCCCGGCATCTCTCTATTTTCCTTTTCTTCCATCTCTCCCTCCCCCTCCATGCTCTGACATCTCCTCCTTCCTTTCCCACTTCCTTTTCCCTTGGTCTGGCATACCTTCCTCCTTCCCTCCATGCCCTGGTGTCTCTTTTTCCATCCAAGCCCTGGCATCTCCTTTCATTCCCTCCAGTTGGGTACAGTAACACTCTCCCCAATTCTCTCCCCCTCTGCTCCCTTTCCTCCTTCTGTCACCCAAGGCCTGGTGTCCTGAACTTCATCGGGCAGCAGTAGCATTCACAATTCACTGCTGTTGCCGGCTTCAGGCCTTGCTCTCTGTTGGGTCCTGTCTTCATGAAAACAGGAAGTAGGCAGGACCCGACAGAGAGAAAGGACTGAAGCCTGCAACGGCAGCGAATTGTAAACGCTGCTGTTGCCCGAAGAAGGTAATGGCGCCAGGCCTTGGAGCACCCGAGGCAGACCGCTTCTCCCCTCTCCCAGCCGAACCCCCGCTGACCCTCCTATCTCTCCCCCCCAAGTGAACCCTTCCGACCCTCCCAGCGAGATTACTGAGCAGCAAACCTCCCTCCAGCAGCGTCGGCAGCTGCAGCACGCTAAATAGGCTGCTTCAAGGCTTTCTCCTGCCATGAAGCATCACTGATGATGTCATCAGTGACGCGGCAGAGGGACTCACCGGCAGGAGAGAGCCGCGAAGCAGCCTGTTTAGTGTGCTGCGGCTGCCGATGCTACTGGAGGGAGGATTGCTGTTCGGTCATCTCACTGGTCACCTTAAGTAAGGAGGGAGGGAGTGCGATAGGGACCGGGCCGGCTGTGCACCTCCCTAAGGCTGCACCTGGGGTGGACTGCCCCCCCCCCACCTCCCCTTGGTACACCATTGGGTACAGGAGAAGGAGGGGGGTCTAGAGAGACAAAATAAAATGTCAGGTAAGGGACTGAGAAGGGGACAGGATGATAACTTGGACAAGACTCTTCAGCTGCTCTGAGGTTCCTTGCCCTCAGAGTGGTTTCAAGGAAGGGTGACTAACAGATGCCAGCAAGGGATTGTTGTGGGACGAGGGGGGGAGATGATCACCACAGAGACTGTTGGAGGAGGGGCAGTTGGAGGAGTGGGCCTTCAGCCTTGGCCTTTGTACCTAATGATCACTGTGTGAACATTATAAAGGCATCTTAAGTTTCTTTTAGCACATCAGACATGTTACAGTGCTTTAGGGATCCTCTTGTCACACTTTTTCACATGCTGAGTATGGAAGAAGGAGGGAATGAGGGATAAAGAGAGGGGGGAGGAGGCGATGGAGTGGGGGGGAGAAGTCTGCTATGAAGGGAGGGAGAAGAAAAGGATAGGAGGTAGGGAAGAAAGGGGATAGGGAGATGTTAGGCTACAAATTTTTTATGGGGGAGGAAAGGGAAGATGTTTGGCTACAAGAATGGGGGTGGAGAGAAAGAGGAGATGCTGAATTGTAGAAAAGAGAAAGGGAAGATATTGGTTTATAAGAGTAGGGGGAGGGGGGTTGTGGGGTATCTATGGCAAGGTATGCTTTGACAATTTTAGCACCTTATCAGTGTGTCAGGAGATGAAAAAGGTTGAAAATCACTGGTTTGGAATAATGGTATTTACGCATATGAAGTGTGCATACACAGTACATGCGAAAATGCTAAAATTCTTCCTAAGTGTTATTCTGCAAGTACTGTATTTTCACGCAGATAACGCGCACCCGTGTAAAACGCGCACACGGGTATAGCGCGCAGAAACCACGATTTTATGTACAAAAACTTTTGTATACCGCGCTCACGGGTATACCGCGCATGCAGCCCGACTGTCCTTTCGCCCGCCCCGACTCTCCTCTGGCCACCCCGACTCTCCTTTCGCCCTCCCCGACTCTCCGTGCGCTGTCCCGACTATCCGTTCACCCTCCCTGACTTTCCGTGCACTGCCCCGCCTCTCCGTGCGCGGCCTGAGGCACATGGTCGGGTTGGGCCCATGTGCCTCAGGCCGCGCCCCCAGGTGGGACCTAAGGCTCCAGGGCCTATTCTGATTGGCCCACGCGCCTTAGGCCCCACCAGTAGGCGGAGCTTTGGGACGGATGGGCCAATCCGGCCTCATTCCGTCGTTGGCTGCCTGCCGGACAGGCGGGTTTGGCTCCCGTCTGTCCGGCCAACTACCAAAGGTACGGGGAAGGGGGTGGGGGTGTCATGGGGGTCGGCCAGGGGGGTCGCAGGTCGGCTGGGGGGGCGGTCGGAGGTTCTTGGGGGGGGGCGGTCATTGGATGGAGGGGGGTTGGCGTCGAGGGCAGGAGGGCCTGGGATCCCTCCTGCCCGTAATGTAGTGCGGGGTGGGGGTAGGGGGTCGCCGTGGCCAGGAGGGTTTGGGCTCCCTCCTGGCCCGATATTGTCGGGGAGTTGGGGAGTCGGCCGGGCAAGAGGGCTTGGGCCCCCTCTTGCTTCGATCGTGGATGCGGGTGCGGGTGGGAGCGCGTGCGAGCGGTCGTTCGGGGTGGGGGTGCGAGCGGTCCTGCTGGAGGGGGTGAATCGGGCGTCGGGCGGGGTGGGAACTATGTAAAAAAAATTTTGTATACCGCGCTCACGCGTATAACACGCGAGGGGTATGCGTGGTAGGTAAAAACGCGTATAACGTGCGCGTTATATGCGTGAAAATACGGTACCTGTTCAATTTATTTATTTTACTATTTATATACCACTTATAGTCTAAGTGGCTCACATTCAGGTACTCAAGCATTTTTCCCTATCTGTCCTGGTGGGCTCACACTCTATCTAATGTACTTGGGGTAATAGGGGATTAAATGACTTGCCTGGGGTCACAAGAAGCAGCATGGGATTTGAACCCACAACCTCAGGGTGCTGAGGCTGTAGCTCTAACTACTGCACCACACACTCCCCCCTACAGTAGCTTGTATATGCAAGGGATGTGCACCCACGGGGACTCTGGGCAGGACTCCCATTCATGTGAGTAACTCTAGAATACTGTAAGTTGCATGTATATCTCTAAAAAAAACACTGACTGCAGGAAAAAAAAACTTTTCACTTAAGAGTGAATCCAAAGAGACAAAGAGATATACTTTACTCTCGGTCCATTTAAATATACAGCTCTCCCTCTGTATTCGCGGGGGTTAGGTGCAGAGCCGGCCTGCAAATAGGGAAAAATCACGAATAAGTTTTTGGGCCGGCTCTGACCCACTCCACCTTCCTCCTGCGTCCCCAGACCTTACCAGGTGGTCTAGCAGTGACGCAGGACAGGAGCGATTTTCCTATGCTCCTGCCCCATGTAGAGCCATCATCAAAATAGCTGCCGTGAGTTCCCGTTGTAGCCTAAAGTCCTGAAGTAAAATCTGTTCAGCAATTTTATTATTGTTGGCTAGTTGAAATGGAATTTACAAAAGCTTTGGCTTGAGTTATTAACTTGCACCACCAGATTAGCATGTGTTATTATGTTGAAATGGCACTTGATTACTAGTAAGGCATGTTAAAAGCACTTGCACCTACTAATACAGTAGCACATGCTATTCCAGTTGTAAGGATGTGCCAAACACTTGACTTTCTTATATAGGGCTTCTTTTATAAAGCCACAAGGCAAACACTCCGACATCCATTAATTCCCTATGGACGTCGGAGTGATTACCGCAGCTGCCGGGGGGATATTTAGGGGTATGTTTTTACATCTTTGTGTGGTTAGGACTGTCTGAGTTAGCATCTTAAATTCAATTCGCAGCAAAACACCATTATGCCGCGGTTATAGGATCATATCATATGACAGTTTCTAGATTTTATAAGGCTTCTTGCCTTCACCTTAAATTGGATAGATCCTTAGCCTGTTTTCAGAAATCTGCAGCACCCTGAATTTGTTTATACATAGAAAAGCTGGAAATAACTATCTTCAGTCATAAAAAATAATTATAAGTAAATATACTGTATATGCACAAGAAGATGAGGGAGAAAAAGAAAGAACTAAGAATAAGGAACAGTCAAGTGGCTTAAAGGTCCCAGCATGCAATGGACAAAATCCAAAGGAGCTCAGCAGGGCCAATGTTAGGGGGTGCAAACAGAGTTGTTGCCCTGGGACCCCATGTTAAAAGAGACCCCAAGCCTGCCTTTATCTGCATGAGATGTAGCCTGCTGGTGGGCTATAGGAGCTTCTTTCCAAATTTCTGCCTTGGGCCCTGGCATGTTGAACACCAGCTTTGAAGTTTAGCCTGTAGCCCTCTGTCTAGTGACTTTGGTGTGCCTATAAAGGTCACGTTATAAAATGTTTTTGTTAAATGAACATCTGGATTAGCGCCAGAATAAGTGCATTTTGTGCCAGAGCAATGTGAACCTTGAGCAGTCCTAACAGGTTGGTTTACTATAAACTAAGTCTAATGAGGCCTTCAGATACTGCTATGTTGCATTATATCACCATGTTTTCACTTCAGAAATCTCCTGTTAGTGCTTGATATAGGAGATAAAGAAAATTTGTGTGTACTCAATACTGAAAAATACCACTGTGCACTAATGGGGCAGGAGATGAATGCCAGAAGGTAGAGCCTGTTACCTCTAGAACTGGAAGGCTCACAGGACAGGTGCAGGGCTGCAGAGCCTTCCACTTCTAGGATAGTGGGGCTCTAGGTCAGAATGAGATGATTTATCACAGCTGTTTCATCGCGGGACGTTTTGTCATGGCCACATAGGTCGGAATGGGATGACTTATTACGGCCGTTTTCATCGTGGGACGTTTCATCATGGTTGCGATGAATCGTCCTCTCCATGATGGTGGCAATGAACCATAATGAATTGTGCCTCTCATTCTCCCCCTAATGCCGGCGCCTCTCTTACTCTCCCTCCCCCCCCCTTCAGTGCCTTTCCTCTTCTCTGCCCCCCTCCCTGCATACCTTGGCGTGAGCAGGAGATGAAAGATGCTGCTCATGCCAGTATTCTGAAACTCAAAATCAAAATGTGCACCAAAGTAACAATACTAAAGTCCCACTAAGCATCAATTTGCCACCTAAGTTGAGAAATTTCAACACACAAGTTCCTCAGAATGCCACACTAGATATTCGTGTGGTAGCCGTCCTCATAGGAACTTTTAAGTGTGTGAGTTTGTTGTTTTCTAACGTTTCATAAAGTGCAAGTGCTTCAATAAATAATTATCATTTTTGTTGTATTTTTAAATCGTTATCATTTTTGTTATATTTTTAAAGAATTACTGCAAAGCAAATACTTAGCTTTATAAAACTGGGTCTGCCTCAATCCCCACCAACGCGTTTTATAATTTCATCAGGGTTGGGGATAGGGAGAGCAGAGCAGTTTGAAATCTGAGCATATTGCTAGATCCCTGTTGAGAGTGCCGGGTTGAGAGTGCCGGCACTCTCAACAGGGATCTAGCAATATGCTCAGATTTCAAACTGCTCTGCTCTCCCTATCCCCGACCCTGATGAAATTATGAAACGCGTCGGTGGGGATTGAGGCAGACCCAGTTTTATAAAGCTAAGTATTTGCTTTGCAGTAATTCTTTAAAAATATAACAAAAATGATAACGATTTAAAAATACAACAAAAATGATAATTATTTATTGAAGCACTTGCACTTTATGAAACGTTAGAAAACAACAAACTCACACACTTAAAAGTTCCTATGAGGACGGCTACCACACGAATATCTAGTGTGGCATTCTGAGGAACTTGTGTGTTGAAATTTCTCAACTTAGGTGGCAAATTGATGCTTAGTGGGACTTTAGCTCATGCCAGTAAACTTTTCAGAAGATATTTGGGGCAGGGGGGCGCTTTTACCTTGGGGAGGGGATAAGGGGGGAGCACTCTTATTTTTGGGTGTGTGGGGGTGCTCCTACTTTTGAGGGTATGGGGGACACTACTATGGAGGGGTGTAGGGGGGCATAGCCCCCCCCCCCCCACACACAAGAGGTCAGTGGCTGCCATGGATGATTCATTGTGGCCGATTCAGTGATGAAACAGCTGTGATTAATTGTCCTAGACCCCTGTAGGTTTAGGTGTAGGGAAAGTGAGCCTGTCACCTTCAGGACTGGAGGGCTCAGTGATCGGCACAGGTTTTTATCCCTCCTAGTCTTGGTCTAATTCTTTCTGTGTTCAATTCTATGACTATGGGATTTGGTCAAAGGAAATATTGCCTCACTACATTTCTTCAAAGGAGTGAATAAACATGTGGATAAAGATGAGCTGGTTTGATATTGTATATCTGTATTTTCATAAGGCAATTGACAAAGTACTTAATGAATGACTCCTGATGAAATTACCTCCTATCTCATGACTTTTTAATGTCCTTTTGTGAAATAAGAACTGGTTAAAAAATAGAAAACAGAGAATAGAGTTAAATGGTCAGTATTCTAAATGGAGAAGAGTAAATAGTGGGGTTCCCCAGGGATCTCTGCTAGGACCACTATTTTTTTAAACATATTTATAAATGACCTAGAGATGGGAATAACTAGTGAGGTAATTAAAATTTGCTGATGACACAAAGTTGTTTGAAATTGTTAAAGTGCAAGAGGATTGTGAAAAATTGCGAGAGGCCCTTGTGAGACTGGGAGACTGGGCATCAAAATGACGTGATGTTCAATGTGAGTGATGCATGTGGGAAAGAGGACCCTGATGCAAGATTCCACATCAAGTTTTCAAGTTTTATTGATTTTGATATACCAACCATCAAATTAATATCTAGCTGGTTAACAATGAATTAAAAAGATAGGGAAAACTGAGAAAAATAAAAATGTGTGAACATATAATAAAGCAAACAAACAAACGAACAAACGATTACCAGACGTACTGGAGTGTGAGGGTAGAATAATGGGATGGATAAAGTTACATATTAAAGAAGAAGAAAGGAGATAGTAGGGGTTGGGTAGTACATAAAGGGAGGGGTTGCTTTGTCAAAGAGATTGTTGTGAAAAGAAAGAAAAAGAATAATAGTTCTAATGATTATTAAATGCATCACCGAATAGGAGAGTTTTAAGAGTCACTACTCAGAAAAAGGATCTAGGTGTCATCGTTGATGATCTGTTGAAACTCTCTGCTCAGTGTGCACCAGTGACTAAAAAAACCCACCCATATAGAATGTTAGGAATTATCAGGAAAGGAATGGAAAACAAAGATGAGTATGTTATAATGTATTGCTCGATACTGTGACTGCACCTCAAATACTGTGTGCAGTTCTGGTCACCACATCTTAAAAAAGATATAGTGGAATTAGAAAAGGTACAGAGATGGGCCACAAAAATGATAAAGGGGATAGACAACTAAAGCGGCTAGGGCTCTTCAGCTTGAAGAAGAGACAGTTCAGGGGAGATATGATATAGGTCTATAAAATATTGAGTGCAGTGGAACAGGTAGAAGTGAATTGCTTCTTTACCTTGTCCAAAAATACTAGGACCAGGGGACATGCAATAAAGATTCTAAGTAGTTAAATTTAAAACAAAACGGAAAAAGTATTTATTCACTCAACATGTTATTAAACTCTGGAATTCATTGTCAGAGAATATGATGAAAACAGCAGAATATAAAAAAAGATTTGGATAATTTCCTAAAAGAAAGTTCATAAGCTATTGTTAAGAAGGACTTGGGAAAATCCACTTCTTATTTATAGGATAAGCAGCATAAAATCCAGCAGAGAGAAGAAGAAGGGGGACCTGGAACATTGTCCCTCCTCTCTCCACCAAGAGTCGGACCACGTGACGCCTGAAATCCTTTCACCAGCTTCCGGCCTTCACAGAAACCATACAAGAAAGTTTCTCCTGCATTGACAGACACCACACCATTCAGCAGAGAGAGGAGGAAGGGGACCCAGACCAACATTCCTTCTCTTTCTACTGGGAGCTGAACCATGTGACACCTGAGACCCTCCCACCAGCTCTGGACCTTCCTGGAAGCCCATAAAAGAAAGTTTCCCCTGCATTGCTGGACACTGCACCGTCCAGCAGAGAGAGAAGGAAAGGGACCTGGACCATTGTCCCTCTTCTCTCCACTGGGAGCTGGATCACTTGACGCCTGACTGAGACCCATCCACCTGAAATTTTCACAATCTGCCTGTGTTTTAACAACTTTGAATAGTTTAGTGCAGGGGTGCCCACACTTTTTTGGCTTGCGAGCTACTTTTAAAATGACCAAGTCAAAATGATCTACCAACAATAAAATTTTAAAAAACACAAAGCACACTGTATGCAGAGAAAATGTTAATTATAATTTATATTTGGGGTTTTTTTTTTTCAAAGAGGTCAAGGGAGATGACTTTAAAATATGCAATGTCACCCCAGTAACACCTATACAAAAATAGACAAATATACCCCCTCCCCTTTTACTAAACCGTGATAGCAGTTTGTAGCGCAGGGAATGCCCTGCGCTGCTCCCGACGCTCATAGGCTGCCTGTGCTAAAAAACGCTTAGTAAAAGAGGTCCATAGTACAAAATATAGACAGCAGATATAAATTCTCAAAACGGACACATTTTGATCTCTAAATTGAAAATAAAATCATTTTTCCTACCTTTGTTGTCTGGTGATTTCATGAGTCTCTGGTTGCACTTCCTTCTGACTGCGCATCCAATATTTCTTCCCTTCTATCTGCCTCCTGCCTCCATACCTCATTCCATTTCCCAACCAACATCTCTCTCTGTCCCTCCATGTGTCCAACTTTTTCTTCCTGCCTGCCCCTGCCACCCGGCACACTATATTCTCTCCCCCAACTTTTTCTTCCTCTCTCCCTGCCCCCTTCTTTCTTTCTCTCTCCCTGCCTCCCAAGCCACCGCTGCCAATTTCTCCCTGCTTCCCCAACTCCACATAAGCCTGTTGTGTGCAGCCACTGCACAAGTGCCAGGCCCACAAGCCTTCCCCCCCACGTAAATTCTGATGTCGGAGAGGACGTTCTGGGCCAGCCAGGATGGGCTCCACTATCGACTCATGTTGCCCTTGCGATCTACTGGTTGATCGCGATCGACCTTTTGGGCACCCCTGGTTTAGTGTGGTCTGCAAACTTAATCACCTCACTTCTCATTCCAATTTCCAGATCATTTATAAATATGTTAAATAGCATCAGTCCTAGTACAGATCCCTACAGCACTCAGTCCCCACTACTTACCTTCTTCCTCCATTGAGAAAAATAGCCATTTAACTCTACCTTCTGTTGTCTGTTCAATAACCAATTCCTAATTCACAACAAAACAATGCTTCCTATCCCATGACTCTTTAATTTTCTCAGGATTCTCTCATGAGGAACTCTGTTAAAAACTTTCTGAAAATCTAAGCATACTATATCAACTGGCTCACCTTTATCCACGCTTATTCTTACCTTCAAAAAAATTAATTGTATTGTATTTAATATACTACTTGTACATGAGTATTAAGCAGTTTACAAAACTAACAGGCACATTGAACTACCCTCTCCATCCCAAACGGGCTCACAATCTAAACTAAAGTGCCTAAAAGAAAAACATCATGTATAAAAAGATAAATTGAAAGGAGGAAAGGAGAAGAACCCCCAGAGAAAACATCATTATATTTGCAACGGAGAACCCAAAGTATCCAGGAAGAATAAAATAAAGGTTAAATAAGGTTAAGCAAGTTGGTGAGGCAAGACTTCCCTTGGCTGAACTCATGCTGACTCTGACCCTTTAAACTATGTTCGCATATGTGTTTTGTAATTTTATTATTGTGTGAATGCCATTTCCTACTGACTGCTGACCTTCAGATTGTCATTGACACCTTGCTGCCTATTTTTGCTTCACAGGCCTTTTATATTTTAAATAGTGCACTGTAAGTCCAGTCATCTTGACTCTGGCAAAATCAGCACGGCATGCAGAACTGGAGACGAGGTCTGAGTATACTTCTTTCCCAGACCCCTTGCTAGAAGGAGTGAGTCAAATGTAAAGCCTGGGAGAGGAACAGTGGCGTAGCGTAGGTAAATGGCACCTGGAGCAGTAGTGCCCTCCCTGCCCATTTTTCCACCTTCCTGCTCTTCTCACGCATGCCCCCTCCCCCCCATACCTTTTAAATCTTCCAGGCGAGACCAACAGCATAACCTTGCTGCCCATGTCATGTAGGTTATCCCTCTGATGTCAATTCCTAATGCAGGGCCCGGAAGTGATGTCAGAGAGTGGTGATACCGACGCGGGCAGCAATTCATAATGCTGTTCGTGCAGGAAAAATTAAAGAGGTATGAGGGAAAGGAAGGAGTGCATGTGCACGATGGGGGGTGGGGGGGAAGGGGGGGGCAAAAAGGAGGATGGGTACCTGCACCCTTTAAAAAGCCCGTGCCTGGGAGGCCAGTGGAGAGGAGTATACTCGGACTCCATTTTCAGCTCTGCTTGACTTCTTGTGGAATTCAGATTTGCGTTTAAAGGGAAGGCATTGTCCTACAGAAAGACAATGGCAAAGAAGAGTACAAAAACCAATTTGACACTTTGCTAGAAAGAAAGCAATACCCATGAGTAGGGTTACCATATGGCTCCAGAAAAATGAGGACTGATAGAGTTTTACTTCCATTGAAAGCAATAGAAGTAAAACCCATTTCTCTCAATCCGTCCTCTTTATTCTGGAGCCATATGGTAACCCTACTCATGAGGCAATGATTCATGAAGCCATGTCCGCATATTTTACCCATCAGTGCCATAGGAAATAAACTACAACAATTACTTTTATTGATGTATTCCAGTTACCTGTTCTTTGCCAGATCCAAAGGCCTCTACGCTATTCTGTGATGATCTTAAAGTGGCCAAACAGGTTGAAAAGGCGATGGAGAAAGCTAGAAGGATGCTATGGTGATAGGGAAAAGTATGGCCAGAAATAAAAAGGTGGTAGAATGTTGTGTACAATTCTGGAGACCGCACCTTCAAAAAGATATAATAAGGATGGAGTCGGTCGGCTACTAAAATGGTGCGTGGTCTTCAACATTAAGTGTATGGGGACAGACTTAAAGATCTCAATCTGTATACTTTGGAAGAATGGCAGGAGAGGGGAGATATGATAGAGACATTTAAATACCTACGTGATGTAAATACGCATGAGTCGAGCCTCTTTCATTTGAAAGGAAGCTCTAGAATGAGAGGGCATAGGATGAAGATAAGAGGTGATAGGCTCAGGAGTAATCTAAGGAAATACTTTTATAAAGAAAGAGTGGTAGATGTGTGGAACAATCTCCTGGAAGAGGTGGTGGAGACAGAGACTGTGTCTGATTTCAAGAAAGCCTGAGATAGGCACGTGGGATCTCTCAGAGAGAGGAAGATATAATGGTTACTACAGATGGGCAGATTGGATGGACCATTTGACTTTTATCTGCCATCATGTTTCCATGTTTTTATCCTCATCCATCTTGATCTGTCTGCCGCCTTTGATACTGTTGATCATCGCCTACTCTTTGATATGCTGTCCTTGTTGGGATTCCAGGGTTCTGCCCTCTCCTGTTTTTCTTCCTATCTCTCCCATCGCACCTTCAGTGTATGCAATGGTAGTTCCTCCTCCACAGCCTTCCCACTATCGATTGGTGTACCTCAAGGCTCTGTCCTAGGACCACTCCTTTTCTCAATGTATACTTGCTCACTTGCTTCAACTCATCTAGAACACTGCCATTAGATTGATATTTAATCTTAAGAGATTTGATCATGTCTCAGGTTACTATCATAAACTTCATTGGTTGCAAATAGAATTGAGAATTATATTTAAATTTAGGTGTTTTTGTTATAAAACTCTTTATGGTTTAATTCCAACTTATATCTTTGAGCATTTCCTCTATGCAAATGGTAGACACCTTGTTCATGAAATTAGATTTTTTTGCTTTTCTTGCGGTTAGGAGTTGCCAATTTAAAAGATTTTTCAGCCAGTTTGGTTTACCAAGCTGCCCTTTGGGATAAGATCTTTGGTAAGTTGATCTCCAGTTCTCAATCTTACACTAACTTCAGTAAATTATTAAAAACTCATCTCTTTACGAAGAATTCTTAGTATCTCAACTGTTATATTTCCATTTTTTCTCCTTGAATTCTTTATATAGAATTGTCATTTCCCTGCATATGTGCAGTTCTCTTTCTTGTAAACTGCGCTGAGCTGTGAGGTTGTAGCAGAAAAATAAATAAATAATAATCTACTCCAATGGCTTCCAGTATCACCTCTATGCTGACGACTCCCAGATCTACCTCTTTGTACCAAATATCTCTACTGAAACCGAGACCATGGTCTCAGCCTGCCTGTCTAACATTGCCGCATGGCTGTCTCACCTCCATCTAAAATTGAATATGGTTAAAATAGAGTCGCTTATTTTCCCACCTAAACCCACCTCTCCGCTTCCCTCATTCTCCGTCTCTGTGGACAACACACTCATCCTTCCTGTTTTGTCTGCTCGTAATCTCAGGGTCATCTTTGATTCCTCTATCTCCTTCATCACCTAGATGCAACATATTGCTAAAACCTGCCGCTTTTTCCTCTATAATATTACCAAAATTTGATCCTTCCTTTCTGAGCACACCACCAAAACACTTATCCACGCTCTCATCATGCTTAGACTACTGCAACTCGCTACTCTCAGGCTTTCCAATTAGCCATCTCGCTCCCTTCCAATCCATCCAGAATTTGGCTGCATGACTCATATTCTGGGAGAGCCGCTTTACTCATGTTACTCCTCTCTTCAACTCACTACATTGGCTTCCCATCCGTTTCTGAATACAATTCAAACTCCTCTTGCTGACCTACAAATGCACTCACTCAGCTGCCCCTCACTATCTCTCTTCACTTAGCTCCCCCTATGATCTCTCTCCCTCCCCCCCCCCTTTGAGCTCCGCTCAGTTGGTAAGTCCCTCTTATCTGTGCCCTTCTCTTCCTCTGCCAACTCCAGACTCTGTCCCTTCTGCCTTGCTGCACCATATACTTGGAACAAGCTGCCTGAATCCCTACATCAGGCTCCGTCTCTGGCAGGGTTCAAAGCCCGTTTAAAAGCCCACCTCTTTGAGAGCGCTTTTGACTCCTAACTCTTCTCATTTGAGTTCTGCATCCCTTACCATGTCATGTCTATCTGTCCAAGTTAGATTATAAGGTCTTCTGATCAGGGACTATCTATAAATGTCAAAATATACAGTGCTACGTATGCCTTTCAGTGCTATATAAGTGATAAGTAGTAGTAATAATGGCAAATCTTAAGTTTGACTTCCCTTCCTACTTACTTTTTTCAAAGTAATTAGCAGTTCCAGCCACTGCCTGATCCAATTCCTTTTCAACTTAAATTATTGGATTTGGTCTTTTCCCTTGATTCATAGCATGGTTAACCATAGCCAGCAGAAAAGATATGTTCCTCAGGTTTGGAAGGAAACCTGGGCTCACTCCTATTTTAGAAAATCAACAATAGATCCTGTCATTAGCTAGTTATAGGCCGGTGGTCTCAAATTCGCAGCCTGGGGGGCTACACGTGGCCCACCAGGTACTATTTTGAGGCCCTCAGTATGTTACCATTGTTCTGGAACGTTGCCTGCCTCACTGCTATAACCTCACGCAAGTGCTTTCCTGCGTCTGTACGCGACTGTGAGGTGGAGTGGAGAGGACAATCGCGTACAGACGCAGGAAAGCGCTTGCGTGACGTTACAGCAGTGAGGTGGGCAATGTTCCAGAATGTAAGGTAACCATTGGAGGCAGTGCAGCTTGTGCGTGTGTACGTAATCTCGTGAACTCTCGCAAAATTCGGCACCTCTCCTGCAGGTGACTGCTTGATGTAAGATGGTGCTTGTGTCCGGTGCTGGAAGAGGTGACAGCTGAAGGCGGTTGTGGACACGACCACCGGATACTTAAGGCACAAGTTTTCCAGGCACATCGGATAATGATTCTCCCCTCTACAAAAAAGCCTAGAGGACTACACCAAAATCTTGTCTCTTGCAGTTGATACTTTGATTTATAAACTATAATGAGTTTTACCTCATGCAAAGTTGTCATTTTGATAATAAGACATTAACTATTTTTTTCTGTGGCCCTCCAAGGACCTACAAATCCAAAATGTGGCCCTGCAAAGGGTTTGAGTTTGAGACCACTCTTATAGACCTATTTCAAATCTATTGCAGCTAGCAAAGGTAACTGAACAAATAGTCCATGAGCAATTAATGGATTTTCTAGACAAACAGAACACCTTGCATCAAAAGCAGTCTGTATGCAGCAGGGACATAGCATCAAACCCACCCTGGTGGAATGAGTGATTCATTCTTTCCCATTGGAATGCTGGTAAATTGGTTCTTTTGATTTCACTTGATATGACAGCAGCTTCAACCTTATAGAATGGTGGGTTGAAGAGTATTGGCATTCCTGAATCAGCACTAACAATTTCTCTCTGTCTGACAAATTGTACATCTTGGGTGTTCTCAGGATCTGATGTACGGTCCCAGCTCTTTTTACATGTGGTATACCTCGGGGGTTCTATTTTTAGCCCCCCTCTCTGCTCAACATTTTATGGCCTCATAAGCATCTATAGTTCAGGGTCATGGATGGTAGCATTTCCATGTAAGCTGATGACATTCAGGTGCTCTACCCCTATGATCCTGGAGAGCTTTTGCCTCCATGGAATTTACATTTATGCCTAGCTCCAATCGCAACATTTAATAATCAGTCTATCTAAGCTTGGGGCCATCTGAAATTTACTAGCTGTAGCATTTGTTCCCTCCACTGCTGGGCAGTGGCACAGTGAGAAATGAATTTTATATTTTGAGGGGTGGGAGCAAAGATTAACTGAGTGGGCATTAGGCAGTAAACACTTCATTTATGTTTATTCAATACTTGATACTCTTGGTTTCCCTTTCCTCTTCCCCACGCCCCCACAAGACGTTTCAGTTTAAAAATATCTTAGCTGGCAGGGATCCTCAAGCCTGTCAGCTGAAGAAATAGAAGCCTGCTGGTTTCCTCCTCTTCAAGAACATTAGGTCAACTGAAGCTAATTTTTAGCCACAGTCCCACCAGGTAGATTAGAATTAATGAGACACTTCACTCTAATCTTATTATCTATTTATTTATTCAATTTTCTATACCGTTGTCCCAAGGGAACTCAGAACGATTTACATTAATTTATTCAGGTACTCAAAATCTTCTAATTTTTTATGTGGTCCAGGCTGGCATTTCCTCTTCTCTTGGTAAGGTTTAGTTTTCCTGTAACAATGTCTCTTCTCCTGTGGCCAGGGCCTATTGCTGATTATCTGCCAGATGACTGATTTAGAGTGGGCTTGAAGATTCATCTCTTCCTTACTCTCCTCCAGTGTTCCCTCCCTCCTTCTCTCCCTCAGACCAAAAGAAGTACCTGAACTGGTGGGGGGATCCACAAGCCCTGCCAGCCAAAGATCTCCTTCTTTATGAGATGGCGGGGATGTCACTAGTGAAAACTAGAAGTCAGAAATTGCTTTGATAAATAATATATGAACTGACTTCGCATTCAACACAAAGCTGTCTTTGAAGTGTAATCAATATGTTTTAAGTTGCTCAGAAATGTGAAACTCAACAAGGGGGGAACGCACCCCCCTAGAATGGGAACAGAGTTTACCTCCCAGTCATTGCAACTGTTTCTGTAGAGATCACACTTCAAGCCAGGATGTTGGTTAATAAAAATTGTTACAGTCCTTGAAATGATATAAAGTAAAGATCTCCTTCTGGCAGAAAGAACACGTACACCCTGTGCTGCCAGTGGCAGAGTCCCAGAGTTGCTGGCATGGTCAGCCTCTACACATGCACATAAAGATTAGGCTCATCTGTCCCACCCAGGACTCTAGGGACTGCTTACATACGGACCTCTACACCTGTCTACAGGAAAGAAGATGATCAAGGTAAGAACCTAATCTCTCTTTCCAGTGCAACTGGTGTAGAGGTCCTGAATAGTTGGGGCACACCTAAGTAGTCCCTAGAGTCCTGGGTGGGACAGATGAGCCTAGTGAAAAGGCTACTCGTTTCTGCTATTGCACCATATTCTAAACATCTTCCAAGCCTTTGTGTAGGTGGCGACCATCACTAGTTTCTTGGACCTAAAGAGAGTTGCCACAATCACATTTGAATAGCCTCTGCATTCTAGAGTTTCGTGCTCAAGAGCCATGCCAAAATCCCAAGGTTTTCTGGATCCTACAGGGCAATTGGCCCCTACGACAGCAGTGTTGTATGAAGATGTAACCTGAGGCTCCTGGCTAGAGAATGACACGAGGACAAATTTTTCCCCATCTCCGCAGGAACTCAATTTCTCCATCCCGTTCCCACGAGTTTTGTCGCTGTCCCTGTCACTGCTCCATTCCTGTAAGCTCTGCCTTAATTGAACAAGCCTTAAGCACCTATGATTTTAAAGTGTTTGAGGCTTGTGCAGATGAGGACAGAGCTTGCAGGAATGGGGCAGGGACAGGAAAAGAACACCGGACAGGACAGGAAAATGAGTTCCTGCAGGAACAGGGAAAAATTTGTCCCCCTGTCATTTGCTACTCCTGTCTCTCTGCAATCATACTAGATTCGTATACCAGGGCCATCTTGACCAATCTGGGACTACCAGAATGACCAATCCCTGATGAGACACTATCTTTCAAATGACCCTTCAATAAGAGCCCAAACTGCCTCCATGCAGTTGGTTATACCGAATTAAAATGCTTCTTTTGAAGTGAACCCCTCCCTACCCTTGTGTTTCAAACCCCTTCCCTTTCTTCCCTCCCTCTTATGATTTTTTTCTCAATGTATTTAATTTCTTACCACTTCCCAATTATTCCCTTTGGTTCCAGTAAGTCAATAAGTTTTGTCACCCCCTGTAATTTTATTTTTTATTCTTTTTATAATATTTGATAATTGTAAACCGTTTAGGTATGTTTTTGATAAATGATATATCAAAGATTAAATAAACTTGGAAACTTGGATCATGGGCCAAGGAGGAAAAATGTACAGCAGGCCTGATGTGGGCCACTGTTGTACCAAGGCATTCATGCATATGCTTCTGGATTCAGATCTTCGACTAAAAAAAAACTTACAGCCTTCATGTTGGAAGCTGTTGCCATGAGATCAAATGTTGGCCATCCCCACCAGTGCACAATGCAGTCGAACACTCGTTGAGACAGGAATCACTCCCCGGGATACAGGATTTACCAGCTCAAATAGTCGGCTTGAACAATGGGCTGCAGAAAGTGCCTGGAGGTGAACTTCCACCCACTGAAATAACCTGTGGACTTCTAATCTCAGGGGAGCACTCTTAGTACCTCCCTGCCAGTTTACATATGCCACAGCTGTGGCATTGCCTGACAAGACCATGACCTATTTACCTTCAAGACTGTTCTCCAGAATCCAAAGCACTAACCAAGTGACTCTCAACTCTAGAAACATAGAAACATGATGACAGATAAAGGCCAAATGGCCCATATAGTCTGCCCATCCGCAGTAACCATTATCTCTTTCTTTCTCTGAGATATCCCACACCTTCTTGAATTCAGGCACAGTCATTGTCTCCACCACTTCTTCTATGCATCTACCAACCTGTCTATAAAAAAATTATTTCCTTTGATTACTCCGGAGTCTATCACCTCTTAACTTCATTCTATGCCCTCTCATTCCAAGCTTCTTTTCAATTGAAAGAGACTCGACTCGTACGCATTTACACCATGTAGAACATTTCAATTATATCTCCTCTCTCTTGCCTTTCCTCTAAAGTATACATATTGAGATCTTTAGGTCTGTCCCTATATGCCTTATGATGAAGACCATGAACCATTTTAGTAGCCTTCTCTGGACCGACTCCATCCTTTTTATATCATTTTCAAGATGTGGTCTCCAGAATTGTACACAATATTCTAAATGAGGTTTCACCAGAGTCTTATACAGGGGCATCAATACCTCCTTTTTCCTACTGGCCATACCCCTTCCTATACACACTAGCATCTTTCTAGTTTTTGCCATCACCATTTCAAGTACATAACGGGCCGCATCGAGGAGGGGGAGGAGGAAATCTTTACTCTTACGGGTCCCACGGTGACAAGAGGACATCTGCTAAAACTTAGGGGAGGAAGATTTCATGGGGACACCAGGAAATACTTCTTTACCAAGAGGGTGATTGATAGATGGAATGGTCTTCCATGTCAGCAGTCGAGGCTAGTAGCACGCTTGACTTCAAGAGACGATGGGATAAACATGTTGGGTCGCTACAGAGGTATGATAGAGGATAGTTTCTCTAGGGTGGAAGGGATCATGATTGGGCAGAATTGTTGGGCCGTCAGCCCTTTTCTGCCATCATATTCTATGTTTCTATGTAACTGAAAGAAATCTCTGTGAATCTGGAAGATGTACTAAGCCAAACTGACCAGTTGAAAAGTGACAGATCACCTGGACCGGATGGTATACATCCCAAGGTACTGAAAGAACTCAAAACATGAAATTGCTGACCTGCTGTTAATGATCTGTAACCTGTTGCTAAAATCATCTGCAGTACCTGAAGATTGGAGGGTGGCCAATGTTATGCTAATTTTTAATGAGGGTTCCAGGGGAGATCTGGGAAATTACAGACTGGTAAGCCTGGCTTTAGTACCGGACAAAATAGTGGAAACAATTATAAAAAAAAATAAATTTGTGAAATACGTAGACAAACATGATTTAATGGGACAGAGTTAGCTTGGGTTCAGCTGAGGGAGATTTTGCCTCACCAATTTGTTTGACTTCTTTGGAGGTGTGAATAAACATTTGGATAAAGATGAGCCGGTTGATGTAGTATATCTAGATTTTCAGAAAGCTTTTGAAAAATTCCTCAAGAGAGGCTCCTGAGAAAAAGTCTTGGAATAGGAGGCAATGTTCAGTTGTGGGTTAGAAATTGGTTATCAGATAGAAAATAGAGGGTAGGGTAAAATGGTCAGTTTTCTCAGTGGAGGAGGGTAAATAATGGAATGCTCCAGGGATCTGTATTGGAACCAGTACAGCAACACTAGAGACAGAGAGCTGATATATTCCAAATAACAAATTCAAAATTAAAATACTTTATTGGTACCTTTGTAGCTTGGCTATTCCATTTTTCCACTCGGTTTGGTCCATGTGTTTCTTTCTCTTTTGTTTTTCTTCTCTTTCCAGGGTCTCTCTTCCACTTGACATTTATTTTATTCCATGTTCACCATCCATCTTCTCTCTGCATCACTATCTGTCCTGTCCAGCATCTCTCCTGTATTTTTCTTCCTGTCCTCCCCACATGTTTATCATCTGACCTCTTAGTATCCCTATCCTCCCCTAATATTTTCTCCCCTCTGTATCCCTGTCCCACCACTTTTCAAGCATTGTCTCTCTGAGTCCCTGTCTCAGGGATAAATTGAAGAACTAGGGCTGGTAATAGGCAGACTTGCACAGTCTTGGCCTTGTATATGGCAATTCAGTTTAGGATGGGCTGGGGAGTGCTTTAACAGGAACTCCAGTAATTTGGAATATGAGGATAGTGCTGGGCAGACTTTTGCGGTCTTTATCCTGCAAATGATGAGATGGTTCGGATAGGCTGGAATGAGCTTCAACAGCAATTCCAAGAGTTGGAACCTAAGGTACCAAGCGTCAACAGTAACTTCAGTAGCTTGAGCCTAAGGGCCATACCAAGCGAACTTCTATGATCTATGACACAGTAATATCAAAGAAAAAAGACAATTCAATTTAATATATTGTTTTAGATTATATATGTGATTTTGTGATCCACCTGTATAAAGGCGTAATACAAATAATAAACTTCATTAATTTATAATGAGTGTAATTATTGGGCAGACTAGATGGTCTGCTATCATTTCCTATGTTACTAGTGCAAATCCTAGACTTACTGTATGTCATGGACCATGACTACTAGTCCAGTTATGGCCTGAATCAAAATATAGGTCTTTTGTTTTTTTACTGGTTACTCCTTCCCCCACAGCAAGAGGCATATCTTGTAGGCAATCAGCTAGCGCCAGCACCTCTCCTTCTCTCCATTCACTTCTGGCACCACCCCATATTTCTAACTAATTTTAAAGCTATGTTATAGATTGGATGTTCCTATTTTTGACATGATATCGCCTTGTATATCTGGATTTTCAGAAGGCGTTCGACAAGGTTCCGCATGAACGACTACTTCAGAAAATTGCGAGCCATGGAATCGAGGGCGAAATACTCACGTGGATGAAAAACCGGATGGAGCATAGGAAACAGAGAGTGGTGGTAAATGGACAATACTCGGACTAGAAAAGCATCACCAGTGGGGTGCCACAGTGCTCAGTGCTTGGACCCGTGCTCTTTAACATCTTTATAAATGATCTGGACATAGGTACGACGAGTGAGGTGATTAAATTTGCGGACTATACGAAGTTATTCAGAGTAGTGAAGACTCAGGGGGATTGCGAAGATCTGCAACATGATATAATCAAGCTCAAGGAATGGGCATCGACATGGCAGATGAAGTTCAACTTGGATAAGTGTAAAGTGATGCATGTTGGTAACAAAAATCTCATGCACGAATACAGGATGTCCAGGGTGGTACTTGGAAAGGCCAGGGGCTTGGGAGTTCTGATCGACAAGTCGATGAAACTGTCCACGGCGGCGGCAAAAAGGGCAAACAGAATGCTAGGAATGATGAAGAAGGGGATCACAAACAGATCAGAGAAGGTTATCTTGCCGCTGTACCAGGCCATGGTGCGCCCTCACCTGGAGTACTGCATCCAGCACTGGTCTCCGTACATGAAGAAGGACACGGTATTACTCGAAAGGGTCCAGAGAAGAGCAACTAAGATGGTTAAGGGGTTGGAGGAGCTGCCGTACAGTGAAAGATTAGAAAAACTGTGCCTCTTCTCCCACGAACAGAGGAGATTGAGAGGTGACATGATTGAAACATTCAAGGTACTGAAGGAGATAAACTTAGTAGATAAGGACAGGTTGTTCACCCTCTCCAAGCTAGGGAAAACGAGAGGGCACTCTCTAAAGTTGAAAGGGGATAGATTCCGTACAAACATAAGGAAGTTCTTCTTCACCCAGAGAGTGGTATAAAGCTGGAACGCTCTTCTGGAGACTGTTATAGGGGAAAACACCCTCCAGGGATTCAAGACAAAGTTAGACAAGTTCCTGCTGAACAAGAATGGGCGCTGGTAGGGCTAGTCTCGGTTAGGATGCTGGTCTTTGACAAGAGGGCTGCCGCGTGAGCGGATTGCTGGGCATGATGGACCACTGGTCTGACCCAGCAGCGGCAATTCTTATGTCCTTATGGTTAAAAAATGTTTCAAATGTTTAAACTTAAAAAGATAAACAAAACACTTTCACAATAATGGAAAACAGTGATGGTATACCAATAATCTTAAAGCACATGCACAAGCAAAAGACCAATCTAGACAGAGGAAAAAGCCTCAGACAGGGGCCCGCACACCTCTACAAAGGTGGAATAACGGTGTTAGAGCGATCACTTCACTGGCTGAAAACCTCCTGTGAGAGATGGTCCAAGCAATGTGCATATATTAATAATTGCTTTGAAAAATTTGTGTAAAACAGATGAAAAAATCAACTTATCTTTTTCTGAGATCGGTGTTTTGTTTATCATCAGTAGTTTTCACAATATCCGAGTGTTTTTGCTATAAACTTAAAAAGATGTCATTGAAAGCGAATCGAATCAAAAAATCGATTCAACAGGGCGAATCGAATTGAATCGAAATATCTTTCCCTGAATCGGGCAGCACTAGCTCAGGATAATATTTCCTTTAAAACTCCTGTTTAGTTGAGCTGATCCAAACAGAAAAAAAGAACTGTGAAACTCACTGCTTCCTATAGAAGGGCAGTCTGACTTGTTTAATTAGTTTCTCTTGTGCGTAAATCAGATGAGTTTGGGAACCATATTATTCACTATCCCTGTAACCCCCCTCCCCTTTACAGAACCGCACAAGAGGTTTTTAGGGTCGGCCAGTGCACAGTGCTCTGCGCTGCTCTGACGGTCATAAAATTCCTATGAGTATCGGAGCAGCGCAGAGCATTCAGCATTCTGGCCGACCCTAAAAACCTCTTGCGCAGTTTTGTAAAAAAGGGGGTGGTATATTATCTGCATTTGTGGGAATACAGAGACAGGATGTGTAATACAGAAAGCATTTTGATTAGGGATGTGCATTCATTTGAAACAACAAGGGAAATATCATTTCTCGTCATTTTGGGCCTGATTCTATAAACCACCTATCTCGATAGGCGTCTAGAAAAACAGTGCTTATTGCATTTCATTCAAAGTTATGTGCTGTTTGTAGAATCGTGTCTAGGCATCATAATGTTAGAAGCCAGTATTTTAGGCCAGGAAAACCCTGGCCTAATATACCAGCACCTAACTCAATCCATGCCCAATCTCTACCCCTAACCATGCCTACTTTTCAGATAGGCACCTCGGCATAAACCAAGGTTACTAGGTTTTACAGAAGTAAAATCCAGACCCATGGCCCCACCCCCAGGCCTGCGCCGCTCTGTTCTGCCTGAGACACGCCCTGTTGCGTCCTAGCCCCACCCCCTCAACCTGTTCACTTGTTCAGAGCGGCATGGAGAGGGCATCTGCACATGCGCAGGTGTGACTCACTGACATCACATGCATGCGTACATGCGTGTGATGTCACCAAGTTGCATCCGCGCATGTGTAGATGTACTCCTGACGCCGCTCCCGGGTGAAAACTTTTCAAAACCCAGACAAAGTGCCGGGTTTTGAAAAGCCGTCCAGACGCCCAGACATTATCCGCTATAAAGAGGACTTGTTTGGGTAAATCCGGATGTCTGATAACCCTTGCCTTGGATCACCTATAGCTACTAAATTAAGCGCCTACCAGCAAATTAATTTTTTAAAATTGTTTTTAAATCAGTTTTTAATGGCGCTTTCAAGTATCAGTGCCAATTAACCAATTTTTTAAAAATTAAGTTAGGCACCTAACCAGGGTAGGTGCCATTTATAGAATCAGAACCTTTATGCCTGAAATGACAGGACCCTCCCCCTCCCAGTCTTTCAAAAGAGTGCCCACTATTTACAAAGAGTGCGCCATTTTTTTTGAGCAGTGGGCGCACACTTTCCTATTAGTACATGTATGCAGGTACTGTTGGAAAAGTGTGTGCTGTCTTTGTGAAAAGTGCACACTTTTTCTAGAGGAGTGCATATTACTAATATATATATTTTTTAAAATTTATATAATTTTACACCCCCCATTATCTCCCATAACAAAAAATATAAAAAATAAATAAAATGAAAATTCCCATAAATGACATGGGAAATAATATGAAACCAAAACCAACCCCTGATTTTGTGATTCCATGTTGTCTCTGCATACACTCTTTCTATGTTATGCTGCTACCTGCTGGCAGCTATTAAATTTGATTTTAATTTTTAACTCATAATAATCTCTCCCACGGGATAGAAAATGAATTAAATAAAATAAGCCATTGTAAAACGGGCAATGGAAACATTTGTGTTAGCCGGAAATATATATCGGTCTTTTGAGTGCCTCCAAGACACGCAGGCTGTTTCATCATTGATAAAGTTGCCTGATGAAACCTCAAATTTGGGAGAAAACAGGTATTGAAAGAGATCATTGAGTTCTCTGACAATGCTTGTGGTAGGCAGGTTTGTCCTTGACCAAATTACCCCACAGAGAATTAAAGAAAAATTTTGCTATTTGACATTTAGCAGGGTTTAGCTTAATCTGGTCTGCACACAAAAGTACACACCTTTTTTTTCTGTAGAATAATAATAATATAATAATATAATAATAATAACTTTATTCTTCTATACTGCCATAGTCAGATGACTTCTAGGCAGTTTACATCGAAGAGGGCTGGACAATCAGCGAATTACAGAATACAAGAAGTGAGGGTACAACTTATTACACAAGAAATAGATAAGAGGAAAATATGAATCTCAAGTATGCAATATGGATCTCAAGTATGCAATATGAATCTCAAGTATGCAATATGAATCTCAAGTATGCAATATGGATCTCAAGTATGCAATATGAATCTCAAGTATGCAATATGGATCTCAAGTATGCAGCCCAGGGAATAAAGCTGGGCAATCAGCGAATTACAGAATTCAAAAAGCGAGGAACAACATGTTACTCAAGAAATAGACAGAAGGAAAATATAAATTTATGAGTTCTGTTTAGGAGATGAATCTGTCAAACAGTACGGTTTTAATTACTCTCCGAAAGGCGCCGTAGGTCAGCCTGGCTCCATTGATGTAATTACCCAGGCAGAATTGCTGTTTGCTTGCTTGAAACATGAAAGACCTGTCCAGAAAGGATTTGTATTTGCAGCCAGTGATCCTTGGGCATGTAAATATGTTACTGTTTCTGGTTGACGTGTGGGGTTGTGTAGAACGAAGTGTGTTAGAAGATAGGTATGTACAAGAAGGTATGTACAAGTTTTATTTTTCAGTATCATTGCACTACCAGGGGTAGTTAGAAGTCTCTTGATGTTGACTGAGGTGCATTTTGATGTATTAAAAAAAGAGACACAAACAAAAGATTGACCCTTGAAACGCCACAAAAAAATGCAAATCCAGCAGGTTTTGTTTTGTAGTGTAGACAAACAGCATTTGTTCTACCCCCCAAAGTACATCTCGTGGAACCAGGTGTGGTAATCCTGAGCCAACCAGAAAGTCTGCAGAATCCCTGTCATTTTCTTTTACCGTCCTCTTCTACTCATGCTCCCATAGACTTATGACCTTGAAGCCCTGGCTTTCCAAGAATACTGTCTTTAGCTGTGTTTTCTTTTTTTTTTTTTTTAAATTCTTTATTCATTTTAAAAATCTTTCACCAAGTGTACAATATTCATAATCAACACAATGATACAAGGCACTTGCATTTCTTACATTATAATCTAAACATATAAATGTAACCCTCTCCCTCAAAACCCTTCATTCATATAACGAAACCTATCTTTGTATCCCTCCCCCCCTCCTGTTATTATATGATGTCTGACTAATAGGAAAATGTGTTTTCTAATAAAGAAAGCCAAAGGTCGTGGTTGTTACAGGAGTGTGTGGTGCAGTGGTTAGAGCTACAGTCTCAGTACCCTGAGGCTGTGGGTTCAATGCCATCTGCTCCTTGTGACCCTGGGCAAGTCACTTAATCCCCCTCTGGCCCAGGTACATTAGATAGAGTGTTCCATCTCGCCCACTTTGATCTGCAGAACAATTAGAGCTGCAAATTCCATCTGTGAAAGAGCTGACAATGTCTAGGGATAGTATATTCCATTGTATAGGGCCAAGGAATGGAACAATCTCCTTGAGTACATTTGACAGCAGCAGAATATACAGAACTTAAAAAAAAACCTGCTGAAATGGCATCTTTTATGCCATACGAAATATAGGGTATGAGACTCATGTTATTAATAAAGAGGAGAAGATGATAGTAAAGTGCTGGTCGCTATGTATTTTATTGCTTTCCCCGAAAATAAGACAGGGTCTTATATTAATTTGTGCTCCTAAAAAGACACTAGGGCTTATTTTCGGGGAACCATGGGTAGTAGTAGCAGCGGAACCTCACTGACTGTCCCTCCTTGCGCATGACATTCCTCTGAAGCCTTACTCTCAACTCCGATGTGCAGCTGCTCACTGAGTTCCTCCTCGTGTAGGCTGTTCTCGTCGCAGCTCTGCCAGCTTAAGCCACCCTTTGACATTGCCATGCTGACGCTGCGCCCGCGCAGGGCCACATGCTCGGCCACGGCAGCAAAGTTGTCACGTACCAGGCCTTGGATTAGGGGATACTTCATAAAACAAATAGGTGGTGCATTTAAAACAAATCAGCAAATATTTTTTTTCACTCACTGCACAATTAAGCTACAGAATTTGTTCTCAATATCAGGACAAGGCAGTTAACATTGTAGGGTTCAAAAATGGTTTAGATAAGCTTCTGGAGGAAAAGCCCATAAACCATATTGGCCATGCAAGCTTAGGAAAGACATGGTTTATTTCTGGGTAAGAACACTAAGGAATGAGCCTACTTTTGGGAATCCTGCTGGAATTTATTGCTAAAATATGTGTTAAAAGTAGTTTATGTAGCTGGATTTGAAAAAGGTTTGGATAAACTCCTGGCATTTATGATTGGCCACAGTTAAACTGAAAGAAAAAATCACTCCGTGGACCTATTCAAAGTATTATATGGATGATATAATAAAGTTCACAGGCTTGCTCAGAATCATGGAGGGGAAAACTGGGGCGAACCCCAGAGGAAAAACCACCTCACAGCCCAATCATCGCATGGAAAGTAAACCAGACGTTATATCATTTCATATATGTTTTTACGTTGTGAAAACTACGGTCTACTATAGCTGTTAGTCAAAGAACTTAGGCAAACTTAACTTGCAGCTTGCATGCATGTTTCGGTCCTGCCTCAGGGAACACACAGGAAAAGTTAGAAAGAAACGCTCATGCGATGGGAGATTCTGAAAAGAAAAAATTTTAAACGAATCAATGCTTTATTCAAAACAACACGTTAAAATAATTTTTATGAGTAAAATTGAAAAGCAATTTAGATATAGCTTTAGGCTAACAGGGAAAAAGACTCACCCAACAGAGGACTGTTGTCTCACATAGAGAAGCGCATATAGCGCAGTTTGACTGCTTTGAAAGGTGACCAGAGCAGAAAAACTGCCGAGAATTTAAAGGGCTCCAAAAACGTGATCACGTGCCTAATGCAGGGCCGCCATCAAGGCAGTACTACCAGTCCTATATTCAGGGGCCCGGAGCTGACAGGGGGCCCGGGCTCCCCCAGGGTCCTAGGCAGTGTTCTAAGGCAGGGGCGCCAGTAGCTCGCCAAGGCAAAGTGAGTTGATCACCCAGGACTCACTTTGTCTTGGCGATCTAATCTATCGGGCCGATCACTCTTCCTCTCCCCGACGTCAATTCTGCAGTTGGAGAGGAAGTTCGGGCCAGCCAATCGCTGCCTGGCTGGGCGGAACTTCCTCTCCGACTGCAGAATTGACGTCGGGGAGAGGAAGACTGATCGGCCCGAAGCAGGGAGAGCATGCGTCGGCGTCGGCGTCGGCTTTGGGGCCTGTTATCCATTGGTGGGTCCTGTTCCCCGATGGCAGCGGCAGCGGCAGTGGCAGTGGCTTGGGGAACAGCAGGGAGAAAGAAAGAAAGAAAGGGGGCAGGCAGGGAAACAGAAGGAAAGAAGAGAAACAGAAAGAAAGAAAGAAAGGTCAGGGAGAGAGGAAGAAAAAGTTGGGGGAGGGAATGAGGTGTGGAGGAGAGAAAGCATACAGGCTGATAGAAGGGAAGAAAGATTGGATGCACAGTCAGAAGAAGAAAGTTCAACCAGAAATCACCAGACAAGGTAGGAAAAATGATTTTATTTTAAATTTAGCAAAGTGGAGGCAGTATTACCACAGTTTTCAAAGGAATTTGCCCAAATAACTTAATAGTTAACTGGGTAAATTCCCAGAGATGAAAACTTCCCTTCACTTACTATGCACAGTTCTGAATTTATATCTGCTGTCTATATTTTACAATATGGTCCGCTTTTACTAAACCGCAATAGTGTTTTTTAGCGCAGGGAGCCTATGAGCGTTAAGAGCAGCGCTGAGCATTCAGCGCAGCTCCCTGCGCTAAAAACTGCTATTGTGGTTTAATAAAAAGGATGGAGGGTATATTTGCCTATTTTTGTATGGTTGTTACTGAGGTGACAATGCATAGAGTCATCTGCCTTGACCTCTGAAAAAACCCCAGAATAGGAATGATAATTAACATTTTCTCAGCGTATAGTGTGCTTTGTGTTTTTTTATTTTATTATTGGTAGATCATTTTGACTTGGTCATTTTAAAGTAGCTCACAAGCTCAAAAAGTTTGGGCACCTCTGAGCTAGAGCGTTGAAACTGTGTATTTCTATTTTATCCCCCCTTTTACAAAACTGTGGAGCGTTTTTTAGCGCCAGCCGTGGTGGTAGCAGCTCTGATGCTCAGAATTCTATGAGCGTCAGGGCTGTTACCACTGTGGCTAAAATCCACACTACAGTAAAAGAGTGAGGGGTTAGTTTGTGATGACATATTCCATACTAGGCGAAGGTGTTTTCTGTGTTCTGTGTGTTCGAAAGACATGGTTTTCTTTTAGGATTGACGGTGTAGGATTGATCTGTGCTGGTCTGGCTTGTTTAGTTTTACAGTGGGTGTATTGATGTACTGCTCACTGCAATATGTAAGATGCTGCCTTTTCCTAGATACTCATGTGTGACGTGTGGTTTGTTACGAAAAATCATGTTTTTCTTACAGATGGGGGGGGGTGCCAAAAAATGATGGGCCCCGGGTGTTACATATGCTACGAACGCCACTGTATGTAAAGATACCAGAAAGCTGGCGTAGCAAAAACTTTAAGTAAATTGTTATTCTTCTAAGTTTTGAGTATTTAACCCTCCCACAATCTCACGGGCACTCGTTTCAAGTTTCAAGTTTATTGAGATTTTGATTTAAATGCAATATCAAATATTTTCAATGCGTATAACAAAAATAAATTTGGAGAAATAAATAAAACCATTTGAACAATAAACATACAAACATATCCATAGATGATTAAAATTACATAAGGAGTACAAGGATAAACTACATTTGTTTAAAAATGCGTTCTCCGCGCCTGCTCATAAATTTGTTGACTGGAAGGATCCAGCAATGTGGCCAGATGCTATTCAGGACAAAGACAGAGAAAGAATTGTGCAATTTGGATTAATGATGGAAGATGATTTAAAGCAAATGGCACAGTCTATGAGTAAAGATCTTGACGGACGTTCTTTTTATTAATATCTCCTCTATGCCAAATCACCCAATGGACGTGAGAAGATTTTACGGGACTGGCTTAGGTGGAGCATTAGCAGAAAAGTATGTGTGTATTTGGCCCATGGAAGAAGGGGGGGGCGTCGGGGGGAGGGAAGGGGTGCGTGGGGGGCCCAATAGGATTGCTCAGTAAGGGGCCCAGAAATTTCTGATGGCGGCCCTGGCCTAATGCACGTGATGAAGTCACTCTGCATACGGAAGAACAGTGGTGACAAAACACTGAAGGGACAGGATTGAAAAAATGATTTACAGAAAAAATGAGATCGAGTGGCGCGCTTTTTTGTAAACCAGCATCATTTCATTTATTCATCTTTTTAGTTTTTCTGTAACCTTCTTTGTATTATTGTCTCTGTACATCATTTTTTCTGTAAATCATTTTTTCAATCCTGTCCCTTCAGTGTTTTGTCACCACTGTTCTTCCGTATGCAGAGTGACATCATCACGTGCATTAGGCACGTGATCACGTTTTTGGAGCCCTTTAAATTCTCGGCGGTTTTTCCGCTCTGGTCACCTTTCAAAGCAGTCAAACTGCGCTATATGCGCTTCTCTATGTGAGACAACAGTCCTCTGTTGGGTGAGTCTTTTTCCCTGTTAGCCTAAAGCTATATCTAAATTGCTTTTCAATTTTACTCATAAAAATTCTTTTAACATGTTGTTTTGAATAAAGCATTGATTCGTTTAAAATTTTTTCTTTTCAGAATCTCCCATCGCATGAGCGTTTCTTTCTAACTTTTCCTGTGTGTTCCCTGAGGCAGGACCGAAACATGCATGCAAGCTGCAAGTTAAGTTTGCCTAAGTTCTTTGACTAACAGCTATAGTAGACCGTAGTTTTCACAACGTAAAAACATATATGAAATGATATAACGTCTGGTTTACTTTCCATGCGATGATTGGGCTGTGAGGTGGTTTTTCCTCTGGGGTTCGCCCCAGTTTTCCCCTCCATGATTCTGAGCAAGCCTGTGAACTTTGTTATATCATCCATATAATACTTTGAATAGGTCCACGGAGTGATTTTTTCTTTCAGTTCAACATATGCATTTTATCACTCCTGTTACGTTCCATATGCATTTTATCACTCCTGTTACATTGTTTGTAACTTGTCCCCTTTCTTATAATTGGCCACAGTTAAAGGCAGGATTACTTTCTCTGTAATATACACATTTCATGTGACCCAATATGACATATGTTATGTTTTTGTGTTACAGATGATCAAAATTAAGCTTTTAAGGGGCTCCAATTGCTCCCTCATCCAAAGCCTCAACAAACCTACAGTCACTATTGTTCATTTTGTGCATGTTAAGAATAGCCTTACTGGGTCAGACCAATGGTCCATCAAACTCAGTAGCCCATTCTCACGGTGGCCAATCCAGGTGACTAGTACCTGGCCAAAACCCAAGGAGTAGCAACATTCCATGCTACCGATCCAAGGCAAGCAGTGGCTTCCCCCATGTCTTTCTCAGTAACAGACTATGGACTTTTCCTCCAGGAAAATCTTTCTTAAAACCAGCTACAATAATAAAGGAGAAACAAAATGGTGTCTTGGTAGCAGGACACGGTGACCGCAGCTCCTGCTCGATAATCAAATTTTCTTAATAGCTCCATGGAGCTTAATATTATGCCTAAAAGAAGAGGTAGAGTGGCAGTAGCCCGACCGCCAGAGTCTACCTCCAGCTTCTTCTCGTCTTCGCCTCGGGGCGTTCCTGCAGAGCTAGACACGAGGGAAGCATTGCTCAGCCCCGCAGGACCAGCGCCTCCTTTGCAGCCGATTGAGAGGGGAATGCTGGCTGCAACGCATACAGCGGAAGTAACACTGTCTATGGAGCTATCGGGTTTGCTGGCTCCCCAGGATTCTACGGCCAGGTTTACAGCGAAAGAGGCTATAGAAATTTCAGCAGAGCGAGGGGAACTGCCAACTCTTCAACCCCTCGAGAGACCTGCTGAAATTACATTGCAATCAATTTGGACTGCATTAGATTCCCTCCACAAGGTATGCGTGGGAATCTCACCACTTGTGCAAAATCAAACTTTGAAAGTACAAAAGTTTGAAGCGGAGTTAAAGGTCCAAGGGGAGAAAGTTAAATCCCTAGAACCATCTGTTCAAGGAGTTCAGTCTTCTTGTACTTCAATTATTCAGAACAAATTGGTGCTTTTAAGGAAAATGGAAAATATGCAGAATTATACTAAACAGTTGAATTTAAGAATTTTGAATTTCCCAAAAACACTTGAACTAAAGCCAGTACTGGGCAGACTTGCACGGTCTGTGTCTGTATATAGCCATTTGGTGGAGGATGGGCTGGGGAGGGCTTCAATGGCCGGGAGGGTGTAGATGGGCTGGAGTAGGTTTTAACGGAGATTTTGGCAGTAGGAACCCAAGCACAGTACCAGGTAGAGCTTTGGATTCTTGCCCAGAAATAGCTAAGAAGAAAAAATAAAAAAAAATTTAAATTGAATCAGGTTGGGCAGACTGGATGGACCATTCGAGTCTTTATCTGCCGTCATCTACTATGTTAAAAGAGCTGTTTTATAAATTTTTGAAAGAAGTCTTTAAATACCCTGAAGATGGGCTTCCTCCTCTACATAAAATATATTTTATACCTGTTTCTGTTAAAAAAAAACCCTTCCTTTTCAGAAGTTGTTCAATCTAATGTTGATTTGCTAAGTCCTATGGATCTAGTTTCATGTATCAAGCTATGGAATGGTTTGGTATTGGATCCAGATTTATACAAATGATACAAGCATTGTACAGCTCCCCAACTGCTCGCTTATATATAAATAATAATTTTTCGGATGCTTTTAATTTGCAGAGGGGAGTTAGACAAGGTTGTCCATTATCTCCTTTGCTCTTTGATATAGTTCTTGAACCCTTATTATTAGCTATTCGACAGGCAAAGGACATACAGGGTATTCCATGTGCTGGAGTGGAATATAAAGTATCTGCTTATGCAGATGACATCTTGCTTCATTTGAGGAATCCGGAAACAACAATCCCATGTCTACTGAAGGTCATAGATACATTTGGAAAATTCTCTGGATACAAAATAAATTGGACTAAATCAGAGATTTTACCTTTAAATGTGCATTGTACAAAAGGTATACTTGATTCTTTCCCTTTTATATGGAAAGAGGATGGAATAAAGTACTTAGGTATTTGGCTGAATAAAACACTTGAAGAGACAATAAGAATAAATGAAAAATTTTTATTACAAAAAGTTACAGAGTTGTGTGAGCAATGGAATCCTTTACATTTGTCCTGGTGGGGAAGAGTACAAACTGTTAAAATGATGATTTTGCCTGTGGTTTGCTATCAATTGGGAATACCAGTGTTTTTTCAGGGGTCTTTCTATAAAAAATTAAATAGTATTCTGGTTAAATTTATTTGGCTGGGTAAAATTGCAAGAGTGGCTTTAGTGTCTTTGCAAAGACCAATTGAGGAGGGTGGGGTAAATTTTCCCAATTTTTATAGGTATCATCAGGCCTATATCATGCGCCAAGGTATGTATTGGGTCCTCCCAGAGCTTTTGGAACAATTACCAGAGTGGTTAAGGGTGGAGAGATCACTTATCTTTCCACTTAGGCTTGATCTTTTGCTTGGTATAAAAGTGCCTAGAATACGTAAGGACAATAGAATATTAATGGATACTTGGAAAACATTAAGGTTTGTAGACAAATTAACTACTGATTCTATTTTAAAATCGAAACAACAGACTATTTGGATAAACTCCAAGATACAAATAGGCGGGTTTAAGGTTGTCTGGAAAGATTGGATTAAAGCAGGTATAAGATCATTAACGGAAGTAATTGATAATGGTAAGATGCTTGAATTTTCACAATTGCAACATAGAGTATTAATGGATACTTGGAAAACATTAAGGTTTGTAGACAAATTAACTACTGATTCTATTTTAAAATCGAAACAACAGACTATTTGGGTAAACTCCAAGATACAAATAGGCGGGTTTAAGGTTGTCTGGAAAGATTGGATTAAAGCAGGTATAAGATCATTAATGGAAGTAATTGATAATGGTAAGATGCTTGAATTTTCACAATTGCAACATAAATATGGTCTGAATAAAAAACAAAATTATAAGTGGTTGCAATTGAAGCAGGCTATTCAGGTGGGGTTCCCTGAATGGAAATCTTTAAATGATCATTACAGCTTAGAATTCTTATGTTTCCAGGCAGATTTTCTGGGTCACCAGGCTGCAAAGTGGTATAAAATTATATCTAATTATTTGAATAAGAAGCCTAAAAATGGATTAAGAGATATTTGGAGCATTGAGATTAAGCATCAGATTAATGCATCTCAATGGCCACGTATTTGGTCTTGGAGAATTAAAGGTACGATGTCAGCATCTATTAGGCAAACATGTTTTTTTTTGTTGCATAGAGCATTCTGGACCCCTACTAGATTACAAAAATTAGATTGCTCTAAGTCTAATAGATGCTGGCATTGTAAAATTGAAGTTGGAACTCTAGACCAGTGATTCCCAACCCTGTCCTGGAGGAACACCAGGCCAATCGGGTTTTCAGGCTAGCCCTAATGAATATGCATGAGAGAGATTTGCATATGATGGAAGTGATAGGCATGCAAATTTGCTTCATGCATATTCATTAGGACTAGCCTGAAAACCCAATTGGCCTGGTGTTCCTCCAGGACAGGGTTGGGAATCACAGCTCTAGACCATCTTTTATATTATTGTCCATGTATTCAGGCATTTTGGATATCAATATGGGATCAAGTTAATATGTTGATGGAGAGTCATGTGGCTTTATCCTATGACACAGTGATTTTTGGAATGTGTATGAGGGCCAAATGCCAAATATCTGCAGCAAACAATAAATTATTGTTGATTCTTACGGGAGTGGGAATTCAACAGATAACAACTAATTGGAAAGACTGTTCTAGATTGAATTGTAATTTTTGGTGGAACTCAGTTTGTCATATGTATAAGATGGAAAGATTTCTTGCGATACAGAGAGGGTATTTTAAAAGATTTCAAGAGGTGTGGAGGCCATTAATTGAATATTATAATGAGTAAAGTTTATTCTTTTTCCTTAGGGGATAATATATAGAAATGGGATGGGATGGGAGGGATAGGGAGGGAAAAATATTGGAAATATGTTGTTATGAAAAATAAGGAGATATATGTAATAGGATGGGATATTTATTGTTGTGCATTACTGGGTATAATAAAATGTTTAAAGTGTTTGAGGAAGAAGGATGGGGGGAGGGACAGATTTCATGTCAGATTAATTGTATTATCAAAAAGGGATGTATAATTATATATAAATTTGGAAGGAATATTTTATTGATATGGAAAAGGGTGGGAGGTGGGGGGGAATAAAAACATGTATAATAATATTGTTTAAGAATGCCAAGTGTGTTATGTAAATTAATTGTAATAATACTGTACACTTGTTGAAAGAAATAAAAAGGAATAAAGATTTAAAAAAAAAAAAAAGAATTTTGGAGACTTCAGAAGAAGAAGTAGTGATCCGAACAATGCTTCCAGTGACATTTGTATTTTTACAAGATAAGGAAGCGCTTCTTTGCCTATTTTTTAGGTTGAAAGAAGTTTCCTTTATGGATGGCAAGATTTCTATATTTTCAGATGTCTCAAGAATGATACAAACAAGAAGGAAAAGATTCCAAGAAGTAAAAGAAAATGTTAAAACATTGGGGACAAAATTTCAATTGCGATATCCTTGTAAATGTGTGATTTACTTGGATCACAATACCCATGTTTTTTATGAACCCTCCCAATTGCAGTTTTTTTGGAAGGGAAGGGAGTAATAATACAGAGTTCCAAATTATCCAAATTTACTGGTCTGATTTAAAAATGTAGACGAGCTACTAATTTGATTCCTGTTAATTTTTTAATCTTCTTAATTTTCCATTCCAAATGGTATGTGAATTGTTTCTCTCCCTAATGTGGACTACTTAAAAGTTTGTATGTATTTACAAAAATTTTGAATGAGTATTTCTTTTTTCTATATTGTAAACTGGGAAAATTTTAATTTGTTCGATAATTTTATTTTGTTGAAATTATGATAAATGAATAATTTTTTTTTTTAAAAACCCAGCTACAATATCCGCTCTTACAATAACCTCTGGCAATGCATTCCAGAGTTTAACTATTCTCTGAGTGAAAAAAATATTTCCTCCTATTGGTTTTAAAAGTATTTCCCTGTAACTTCATCGAGTGTCCCCAAGTCCTTGTCATTTTTGATGGAGTGAAAAATCGATCCACTTGTACCATTCTACTCTGCTCAGGGTTTTGTAAACTTCAATCATATCTCCCCTCAGCCATATCTTTTCCAAGCTGAAGAGTCCTAACCTTTTTCGTTCCTGTACAGCATCCTGTTAACACCTTTTCCTCCCTTATTGGTTTAAATCATTACTGAAAAGACACAATTACTTCAGCATAATTTTTATTGTTTTCATATCAACCCAGTTTACACTGGAAATAAATACACCAATATATTTCCAATACAGTATAAAAACTTTTTCACAGTACATTATTCAACAAATTGACAATGATACATATCTACAAATCTTTAATAACATTATTAAGAAAGGGATCATTTTATAAGGCATTTCAATGTGGAAATGGCACTGTATGTGCAGAAATGTCCATTTATATAACTGCCCACAATATATGTGTTCAAACACCCTGTATATACATAAGTTTCTTTGATCTGAGCAGAGGGGCTTGAGATGGAGTTTGGATTTATATACATACTTTATAAGATATGTCTGTCAAACAAACCAGAATATTGTGTGCGCCTCAGATCAGGTGTAAGGGTGTAATTTATTAGTAAGGGTGTCATGTCAGTTATCCACATGGGCTACCATTAAGAGGTGTTATTTTACTGTTAACCCCAGTTATTGGTAACTAGGTCTCATTGCATAAAATGGGACCTGTACTAAATAGCACAAGTTACATGTGAATAACTCCTCCCCCAAGTATGTGTGTGCTTTCTCTTTTCAAAACTGGTGCAGCAACGGTTCACCTGCCCCAAAGGTTTGGAAGCCCATTATGAAATCACCCTCAGTTACAGACAGCTGGATGACGGTTAGTCTCTTCAGTCAAAATCAGGCAGTTAGCTCTTCAGTCAAAATCAGGCAGTTCAGGATGTCCAGGAAGCTGCCAAATTGCATTTACTGACTGAAAGTGTGAAAAAAAAACCCCTCTTTCATCTTGGCAGGTGGACTTTTTTTTTTAGTAGTTTTAGAAGCAGCAGCTTTGAGAGGTTCGGCAGAGTAGACAGCTTTGGGCTGGCCCAGCAGCTTAGCCCAGCTAGTAAAGTGGGCCCTGTGGCAGAGGGCTTCTAATTTTCATCAGTGTCAGTCCGAGTAGCCACAGGGAAACTCAAAAACCGATACAGTGGCCGTCCCACACATTTCCATGAGTTGCTCTCAGCAAACTATGAGGCACTGGAGCCCATGAGCTCTTAAGGCATTTGATTTGCCACAAACTTGTGACCTGCACTGGCTCCTATTAGAGACAGAAAGCATGGCTTTTCTTATAATAGTTGTGGAATTGGACTCCTTCCTCATGCTGAACTGACTTGCCTTTGGGATGGAGATGGAAGACTATTGTCTGCTTTCTCCTGATCTGGGCTCATGGAACTTCCACGACCTGATAAACTCCACTGACTCTGTTGTACACAAGTTCACTCAGCCATACTCAAACACACATGGTGGCATTAGTCTCTTGAAGTGGAACTGCAGAAGGCTCCTCCAGTGTTCTTAGAGTCTTGTACCTTCAATGGTCTGAATCACAATCTCCTTGGTGTTCTCCCGGATTGTCACAACCTCTTTCCTCTTGGCTCTGGGAACAGAGAAGTTAAGAAAGGACATGACAAATATGTCAAAACAATTTTTTTTTACATTGTCTATTAGCATCTTTGCATAATCCTCAATGGGTCATTTTTTTCCATCTTACCCTTAATGCATTGCCAGGTATATGCAGCACATTAAAGACACACTGACCAATATTCAGCATTCCTGCTGGGTAGTCACCCTCAAATTGCGAGTCTTGCAGAAGGCATCAATCATTTTCTTCAGCTCCGCCTCCTTCCCAAGTGGGCTGTGCTATAGCCTCTTAGTTTTTCCCTTCTGCAAGCGTGTTCAGAAGGTATCTGATCTGCTCTAATTTTGTTTTTTTATTTTTTGGATTTTTCTTACCGGATCTTGAGGCTTGCAGTGCTGCAAAGGTTCCCAGTACTTCTCGGATAGCTCTAACTGCAAGAAGACACTGACTCTCGTTAAAGAGGTCTGTTGCTAGCAGGCTTCTCTGATCAAGGGGTACCTACCTAGCCAGCCTGCTCTAACAGTTGAGACCACTTGGGGACTGTTTCCATCACAGCAAGGCTCGCCCTGGATTTTGTTTAGGGCTTGAGTGCAGGCTGTATAGCCTCAAATCGATCATGAGGGCTGCAGAGCGTGCTGACTGCGTAATATACTCCCGTCAACGTTTGAGGACCTGTGGAGGTTGAATCCTCAGATACTACTTGAAGGTCTGGCTGGCAGCCCAAAGAAGCAAGCATTTCAATGCTTGCCTGAGGTAGATGGCTTCTCTCTGTTCTAACTGTAGTTTTTAGCTCAGGCAGTCCCAGCAGAAGCAGGTATGTGTGAGTATTGGCTATTGCAGCCTATTGGGAAAATAAGGAGGGGGGGGTCTTCAAATCCATGTTTTGAAGGTTTCTGAGACCAGATTAGAGGTCTCCCACCTCTAAAAACCCTTTCCCCAATTTATTTGTGTTTTCAAATAGCTTCCATGAGCCATTTTTAGCACAATTACTATCTTCGATTTCCCGATTTGATTTAACCCTTTAATTGGCAGATGGTGAAATGGCTGCTTTACATAACTTGATGTTGAACGAGAGCAACAGTGCCAACTAACAGGCATTTGGAGATGCAGATCTCGCATAAGAGCCATAGAA
Organism: Geotrypetes seraphini; assembly: GCF_902459505.1. NCBI lineage: Eukaryota > Metazoa > Chordata > Amphibia > Gymnophiona > Dermophiidae > Geotrypetes > Geotrypetes seraphini. Next base: position 69,927,647 of record NC_047091.1, on the reverse strand, counting down.
AACACATGTTGCTTGTGAGCAACAATGCCAAATAAGGGGTTAAAAAGCCTCCATCTGCCTTAATATACCTTTAATTTGCAATAATACAGCATAGATGGACTCCTCAGGCTCTGGTGCATTGGATTCATGCCAGATTTGTGCTGGATGGCCACCTGAGGAGCAACCACGGAGCACTTGAGGGAGTGGCTGGATCCTCAGGCTGAGCTCCATCTGATATCTTGAGGGTTCTGGAATTGCAGACAGGCTGCTCTGGTGGGGTTAAAGTCTTCCTAAAGGCTTCTAAAGCCAAGTCTAAAGCTCACTGGGTAAGGAGGCGGAGCCAAAGAAAATGATTGATGCCTTCTGCAAGATGCAATCTGGGGATGACTAACCATCTGTTCAGGACCTCTACAGGAAAGAAGGTCATCAAGGTAAGAACCTAATCGTTCTCTATTTAATTGGCCAGAAAAAGAGCTGACCAGTTAAATAGCATTTAACCAGTTAAATGTGAATATTCAGTGTGAGATAACTGACTATCTCCGCTGAATATTCCTGGTTAGTAGCTACATTGAGTGATAACTGGCAATTTTCAGTACTGACCGGCCAAGTTTAGCAGCCAACTCGAGCCCTACAAATAGAAGTTCTATTTATGGCGGCTTTAAACTGAAGCAGCTGAATATTGACTTAGTTGGTTAAATTTATAGTGGTCAAAAATAAACTGGATATGTAATGCTGGTCACTGAAAATGGCCTAATAGTGAATACCCACCGTCAGCACTAACTGGGAGAGTTAGCCAGCCTGTCTCCCATGGTCTGAATAATGGTCAAACATAGTCCCTGCTCTATAGACAAACATACATAGGACAAACATACATGACAAACAAGAGTCTAGGGGGATATTATAGGGAAATAGTCAAGATAAAAAATCTTTCTGATTTCACTGACCTTTCTTCAACCTCCTCAATAGTGTCCAGGAGTGGTGCGTTGAGCATTTCTGGTAAAAAACAAGCCGCCACTCCAGATATGATTGGAGCCCCACCAAATACCACCAGAGGCAGGAAAAGCACATAATCTCCGGCCATCAGAACCATAGGGGCCACAATGCCACCAAGTCTTGCCATCATAGTTATGAAACCCATTCCTGTTTGTCTGCCATGAAAACAAGGAATTGACAGCATCAGCATCTGCTGTGGGAGAAAGCTACTTCATTTTCATATAGGAAAATAATTATTTATATTATTTTCATTTACATTGGGCCTTTTAATATTTTCTGCCCCTGCACACGGAGTCTCCTCCAGTTTTTTCAGCCTCTACACCAGGGGTGTCCAGCCTCGGCCCTTGCCAGGTCAGGTTTTTGGAATGTCCCAAATGAATATGCATGAGATCTATTTGCATACGATGGAAGCAGTGCATGCGAATAGATCATGTAAATTCATTGGGGAAATCTTGAAAACCCCGACTGGATTGTGGCCCTGGAGGACCAGCGTTGGACAACCCGGCTCTACACATTTTGCATTTTGATGGAGTCTTCTTTAAACTCTTGCACTCCATGCAATTCAGATGCACAAGGGCATAGGAGCCAACTTTTGAAAATGATTGGGGGTGCTGAACTCAAAACGTACAACAAATTTCCCCTCACTCAGCAAAGGAAAACGTCTGGTGGTGAATGGCCAACCTGTATCTAAATGTCAAGAGCAGGGCAGGTAATGTGGACAAATCAAAAGCTAGCTCCTCCCCCTCACAGCTTGTCAGCATCATTCTCTCTCTCTCTCTTTTTCCAATCAGGCCATCTACAGCAGTGGTCGCCTACCCTGTCCTGGAGGACCACCAGCCAGTCGGGTTTTCACGATAGCTCTAATGAATATGCACCAGAGAGATTTGCATATAAGGGAGGTGACAGGCATGCAAATCTACCCCATGCATATTCATTAGGGCTATCCTGAAAATCAGACTGACTGGTGATCCTCCAGGACAGGGTTGGGGACCACTGATATATAGCACTTTTCACCAACCAGTCCCTCAGCTTATCATTTACACGACATTGTTTTCCTTAATTTTTTTTCATTTTTCCCTAATTTCTTTTTCCTCCTTGTCTTCTTCCTCCTCCCCCCCCCCCCCCCCCCCGCCCCACACACTTTTTAATTTTTTTTTAATCCTTTTACACAAGCATAATTTGATGTTTTACATTTGGGGGCAGGGAGTTTAATAGCTCTCTTCCTGTTCCACTCCCTAAATCTTTTTTTAGCTTGCTCTGTTTCTTATTTCCCCTTGACTCATACTTCTATTTCCCTAGACTCCCCAGGAAGCTTCAATGCATTTTTCCCTAACCAATTGCTGTTCGATGCAGGTTTAGCTCACCCATTCTTTCCCATTTCTCACTCTACAGGTGAGACTTCCTTGGTAGGTTTAACTCATCTTCAATTTGTGCTTCCCTATTGACCACAGGCATGGATCATTTCCCTGCTCTACTCTCCCTTGCTCCAAGTAAATTCCTGTTTTCTGGGACTGCTTTTCCATCCTCCTTTGCACTGCAGCACTTCCCCTGGTACTTCCATTGGATTCTGGGCTAATGATTACCCTCTGCATGTAGAATTTATATGTGATTTTTTGCCACATGCTCACCCTGAGCTCTGGAAGCCCAGCAAGGATCACAGTTTAAAAACTCAGAGATTACATTTTGAATGGGAAAACATATTCCAGCAGCCCAGGGCATAGAAGCATGTACTTATACTAAGCCACTATGTTTAGGCTGCCTGCATGATATTGCTCCAATAGCCAAGGAACAATCATCTAGCTGGGAGCCAACTTGAAATCTAGAAGATGGCTGCAAAAACAGCTAAAGAAGGGAACAAGGATTAAGCAATTAAACACAAGGAGCCCCAGGGGACCAAACCAAGAAACACACATAGTTTGTGACAGAGGCATTGGAACATGTGTGTGTGTATAGGGGGGAGGCTCCCCAAAAATTGCCAGTAATACTGTAACAGGACCTGACAGGGATCCTGCAGGGAAAGAAGCACATCTTGTGAGGCTGCAGAGGTGTACCTAGGCAGGCTGCACTCTCATGGGAGCAGCATCTTGCTACCGGCCAGCGTGTCTGCTGGTCGGCACTCTCTGCCACATCCCTTCCCCGAGATCTACTCCTCCCCCCTCCAGCATCTACCTTAAATTTCTTGTAAAAGCACAGCACCGCCCTGCTGCCAACCCCTTCTCTCCATTGCGGCCACCCTAGCGGAAGCAGGAAGTTGTCAGAGGGGTGAGCCGCAGTGGATAAAAGACACCAGGGTTACAGACAGGGCGGTGATATGCTTTTACAAGAAATTTAAGGTAGACAAATGGTGGGGGGGGAGGGAGAGGGGGAGGATGCAGAGATGTTGGGGAAGGGACGCAGCAAAGAGAGCCAACCAACAGACACACTGGCCAAGATGTCTCTTCTACTGGAGTGCCCTAGAAATAAGGCCCCATCTGAGACATTTCAGATTCAGGGGAGGAGTAGAAGGTAGAAAGGGAGCATATAGGACTTGGGGAGGGAATGGGGGAAAGGAGAGATGTTGGACTCAAATGAGGGAAGGAGGGAGAGATATGAGCAATGGAGTAAAGAAGGGAGGGAAAGATGTCAGATTTGTGAAGGACAGGGATAGAGAGATGGACTTAGGGATGGCAGAGGGGGTAGAAGGAGGACAGGGAAAGGCACCCACAATACCGACAGAGCTGGCGCCTATGCACAAAAGTTACCTTATGCATTGAGTGATACATACCTGACTATTGTTGGAAAGAGCTCACCACCAAACAGGTAAGTGCACAGGGAGGAGGCAGCGAGACATCCTTTCCCGAACATGACCAGTGTGATGCGAAAAGTGTGCATATCTGTAAAAAAATAAAAATCAAAAAATAACATTCTCTGATACAGATTACACAGAATCACACACCATATGCTACGACAGAAAATGAAATTTGTATCTCAACTTACAATTTTAACTAGAGTCACCAGATCATATCATTAAGGACATGCCTATTTCCAGGGCCAGGCCAAGGGTATCTGATACCCTAGGCCAGGGATTCTCAACCCAGTCCTCGTGACACACCCAGCCAGTCAAGTTTTCAGGATATTCACAATGAATATGCATGAGAGATCTGCACACAATGGAGTCATTGCATGCAAATTTATATCATGGATATTCATTGTGGATATTTTGAAAATTAGATTGGCTGGTAGTATTCCAAGTACTAGGTTGAGAGCCTCTGCCTAGGCAAATGGGTGGCTCAGGGTTCTCTTCTCCAAATCCAACATCTCCCCCTTTCTATCTCCCCCTCCTTGAGATGTGCAGCATCTCCTCTTCTCACCCTCCCCTGAGATGTTCAGCATCTCCATTTCCCTCTTCCAATCCCTGGTGGTCAGCAGCATCTCCCCTTCCATCCCCCCCATCTAAAATGTTCAGCCTCTCCCCTCTCCTCCTGAGACATTCAGCAGCTTTGTTATGCTTTCATTCCCTTCCCTACTCCACCTAGGACAACACCAGTGTGGTAACCAGCTTGTTTAAAGAAGACTCATCGCAACTAGCATGGAGCCTTGACTATCTGCAGATGCTCGAGACCATCAGTTCCATACCCTCTAAAGCAGGAGGATCAAAGGGGTTGGGACCTGACAGGCCTTGAGATTATGCGGATGCTCAAAGTTTTCACTATCTGCAATAAGCTGTCGGATCTGATGGTTGCCTCGATGCTGCCTCCCAAATTGTGCTCCCCTAGCTAGATGCCTGGTCCAACTTGTGGTCAGGCTAGCCTTGCCTATTTCACCAAGAGCATAAAGCCCTCTTATGATCCAAAATGAGGATCAGCCTTAGAAGCTGAGCTGCAGGAACTAGAGTTCATAATATAAAAACATGATAGCAGATAAAGGCCTAGTGGCCCATCCAGTCTGCCCTTCCATTACCTTCTCTTCTCCCTAAGAGATCTCATATGCCTGTCCCACACTATCTTGAATTCAGATACAGTCTTCATTTTCACCACCTCCACCGGGAGACCATTCTACGCATCTACAGTACCACCCTTTCTGTAAAGAAGTATTTTCTTACATTACTCCTGAGCTTATCACCTCTTAACTTCATCCTATGCCCTCTCCTTCCAGAGTTTTCCTTCATTTGAAAAAGACTCACCTCCTGTACATTAACACCTTGGAAATATTTAAACATCTCTATTATATCCCTTCTCTCCCGACTTTCTTCTAGAGTACTGTATACATATTACGTTCTCTAAGTCTGTCTCCATACGATTTATGATAAAGGCCACTAACCAACTTTGTAGCAGCCCTCTAGACTGACTCCATTCTATTTATATCTTTTTGAAGGTACAGTCTCCAAAATTGCACACAATATTCCAAATGGGGCCTCACCAAAGATTATTCTCTTTATTTAGATTACATTGGTCAAAGGAATGCTATATGATCTCTTATTTTTATCTCAGTTCTTATATGTGTGTATGATTGTGATTTACATGTTCACAATTTGAAATATTGATCTGCATGCCATTTTAAATTAATTTAGTTTTACCATTTTTATATTTTGATAAGTTTAACTTTTTTTATATATAATCCATCAAATATTAATATTACCATATATCTATAATCATATTCTTTCAGCTTCAGTTTTACATTTTATAGACCAACTAATACATATGACTATATATCAAGTAAAGAGATTTTTATATAGTGTAATTTTTACAACGTAATAATTTGTGTTACTCATGTTGTGATTTCATAAGGTGAGTTGGTTGTTTACATAGGCGGTCATGAAAAGTAATGTTTGTGTGTTGCATTTACATTTAATTTAATTCTCATTTCAATGTATTTATTTATGCATACTAATGACTAAATCATGTGACAAACATTGTTTTAAATTTGAATGTTGTACATTATTTATGGTTTTGTGTAAAATATATTTATGTTTGTTATATTTTTAGACTCCTGAAGCAGGCCTTTTGGCCAAAGCACGTACTTGTCGAGTCTTAATATATATAATAAAGAGATTGAGCACCTCAGGTCACCTTCGCTGTTTTGCTTGCCTCACCAAAGACAACATAAATTACTTGTCCCCTGACATTCAGCATTATTTGACTGAACAGGAACAGCTCTTGGCCAGCTAAATAGCACTAAAGCTGGCTAACCGCTAATATTTAGCCGGAGATAGCCGGCTATCTCCCGCTGAATATCTCAATCATCAGCTTGGCTGGCTATGTCAAATGCAACTGAACATAAACTGGAAATTCAATGCTAGTTGCCAGATACAGCCTTGGCCTTGAATTTCCAGGTTCGCCACTGACCATGGGAGATAGCTGGGCTCCCTTCCTCAGTCTGAAAAGGATCCCCCTAGTGCACATGAGCTACTAGTGAGAAGTGTGAGCTACATTCAAATAAATAAATACATAAAATCAAAGAATCGTTTTTGTTTGGAAACTCCACTGTGTCTGTCTGAAAGCAGAACTGTCTTCGCCCCAGCCTTGATGACTTCAGCTTCCTTTCTGTGATCTTACCTAATGGCACAGCTGTGTTCACTAAGAGGAAGATCCCAGCCAGAATGAGAGAGGTTGCCTGGATAGTCCGGCGCCCAAAAAAGTTCAGTGCCACTCCACAGATAATTTTGGCAAATACATCAATGCCACCGAACAGCATCTGGACCAGATGTATGTTGAGACCAAAGTTCTTCAAATCCATAGAGAGGCCAAAATAGGCAAAGTTGGTGGAGAAGCTATAGGTGGATAGAGGAGCAAGGAAGGGATGATAGAATATTTATTTCTTTATTGAAAATATTTATAGTCCACATTATCTAATAATTCTAGGCAGTTACAATATATCCATACATAAATAAAAAATGACATTAAAACAACACATAACAGATATTGAGGGATTTCCTATATTATATTCATCAAAGATTCAGTAAAGAAATCACCATGATATAACATTAACTGTTATGTTTGTTGGAACAGTGATGTTTTAAGGTCTTTTTTAAATGTCACTATATTTTGTACCACTCTCAAGCAGTAAGACCCAGATTCTCTAAACGGCACCAGTTTTTCAGGTGCCATAATAGGACAGGAATGGGTGGAACTGGGCAGGCCTGGGGGCGGGTCTAGGTGGTCCGGATTTTACTATAGTTAAATCTGGCAACCCTACCCCAGTGTCCATAAGCAAGGATTATGATTAATTTGTGAGCCAGTATTATCATATCAAGAGAAAATAGCCTCTAGTCTAAAAGGAGCTGGCCTTACCCAAGGCCACTGAATTATTGAGAAAGAAATGGTTTATGTGACAAAGCATGTACTTTGAAGAGAGAAATCCTGCTAAGACAGCAGCCTTAAAAATCACAGATGTTGCTTTGTCTGTAAATCATATTAAAAAGGCACATAGCCTGATTTAAGGTTGAAGGCAGTATTGCAGTGCCGTGCTGTATGTGTAATGTATTTGCTGACTTCCATTGGCCAGCCCCCTGAACAGAATAAATGGAAACTTTCAGCTGTGTTTAAATTCATTTCTCATTGACAGGGCACAGGGCTCAGGGCTTTTAGAACAGTGTGCCGTGTCTACAACTAAACTGTTATCAACCTGAACAGTGAGCTGTGTTCATAAGTAGACTGCTACTGGGCAGACTTGCTGGTCTGTGTCTGTATATGGCCATTTGGTTGAGGATGGGGAGGGCTTCAATGACTGGGATGATGTAGATGGGCTGGAGTGAGGTTTGACGGAGACTTCAGAAGTTGGAACCTAAGCACAGTACCGGGCAGAGCTTTGGGTTCTTGCCCAGAAATAGCTAAGAAGAAAAAACAAATTTTAATTGAATCAGGTTGGGCAGACTGGATGGACCATTCGGGTCTTTATCTGCTGTCATCTACTATGTTACTGATTTGTTTTTTGTCTCAGCCCTCGATGCAGCGAAACATGGCCTTGTCAGGCAATTAAAAATTGTCAGTACTTATTGTTAGAAAACAATTTATTGATATATTTTTATGCTGATTCTGGTTTTTGGACTGGATCTTATAGACTAATTTAGTTATAGGTTTGTTCCCCAACTGTCTATCTCCGTGAAATCAGAACTACAAGGCCAGGCACATGATAGAATCTAAACCAAGACTGCTTCAGCTATCTAGTATGGTTCTCAAGCTTGCTGGAAATATACTGCCAGCAACAAAAAGCCAAGCTGTAGCCAAACATTAGTGACCTTTGTCTAAAGGTGACTGCATAGTGCAATATGACATCTGCAGGAATGAGCTCCTTAAAAATTACCCACCCATGTCTGTGTCGTTCCACAAAAAACAAAAAAGAAACTGCAGACTGATATGTACAAGATGCAGGCAATGTTTATTTTACCCACTGCACACACAGGCGGTTGTTTTTTATCCATTTTAAATTGCAGTTTGTTGTTTACCTTATTTACCATGGACCCCTGAAGAAGGTGTGTTTTCCGAAATACGGACCATGTTGGGTCTTTTGGTTTGTAAAAAGGTGGTATTGGTTACCGCATTTAATATTGGGTAAAATAAACATTGCCTACATCTTGTACATATCAGTCTGCAATTTCTTTTTTGTTTTTTGCTTGCTGTTTTTATACTGCAGGCACTGTTGGATTTCTTTTGTTGCTTGATCTTGTGTCGTTCCACAATGCATATGCTTCTCCAGGGCAGAGTTAGCATGAGGTTTGAAACAACACACCTGTTTGACTGCTTTCAAAAATAATGTGCTCTTTTGAACTTTTTCAGTAGACAGAAATTTTTCAGTAGACAGTTTTTGAAGCGAAAGTACCCTCTTGCTTTTCACTTTGAAAACTGACACAAAGTTCATAGATAATGACTCTCTATAGCAGCTATGTGTGTAGCATGATACTATCCTAGGCTCTGGATGGACCATATTCTTCTCTATTTCTTGTCATTTACCATGTTAGTATTTTATTTATAATAAATAGAAATAGGATTAAATAAAACAAGAAGATAAGATAATACTTTTTATTGGACTAGTATATTTTGTTAAGCTTTTGAAGGCTACAAGTTCTCTGAAAAAGAGCCTACCTGAGGTGTTTTTCTCTGAACTGAGATTGGCATGATTGCTGTGGGAAGTCTCAGCAGCCATTTTGTGATTGTAATCAACACAGGCAGGAGTGAGTCCTCTGCCCTTGCTGGTTCTTATCGGATAATGGCTGCCAAGGGAAGTCCCATCAGCCATTTGGATTGGAGCAGTGCCCAGGGCAGGAATGAATAGAGTTTGTTCCTGTACCTGAAGAGGCCATTAGACCACCAGAACCACTTTGAGGGAGCAGCAGTACAGGGCAGGAATGAGTGTGGTTCATTCCTGCTCTTGAAAAGGTCATTAGATCACCAAGGCTTCACTAAGGTAGGTCTGGGGAGGGCCTAAAGGTGGTTGAGTGGGAAGGGGATGCACGGAAGAACAATCACAGGAAGAAAGTTGCTGCCCAGAGGGGAGCTTTTGTGGTTGGAGAAGGATGGAGGAGAAGGAGATAGTTTTGTTTATGGTTTTGATTTCTACCGCAACTGAGCGGCCAATTTTGATCACACATTTGGTTTTGGCAAAAAACAAAGATCCTGGGTTCAGGCGGGCTCTACTACACTGATGAACTAGGAGGTCCCATGGGTAGTTAAAGTGGCCCTGCTTGCAAGTAGATGTTCACATGGGTGTCATTTGGATGGGACATGAGTGAACTGAAAACCATACTATTCAAGAAATTTGTCAAATGATCTAACCAAACTGTATCGACCCTTCCCAGATCTCGACGCATACTATAGCTATCAACCTTGTAATCTCCCTGGGAATGCCCAGGCTAATTTCTTGTTGTAAACTGCCTAGAACTGAAAGGTATTGGCGAGATAGAAGACATCAATGTAATGTAATGTAACTTATAGATATAACTTATAGCATATTTAAGTTGTACACATATACAGCTCTATGGCTGACATAAGTACTCATGTCTAAAATATACATGTGTACTGATTATACTAGTGTTCTGCAAAGAAAAGTGGGCACCTAATGGTGCAGCAGTCTGGGAACCAGGTTTAGTTCCCAATACAGCTCCTTAAGACTCTGGGCAAGTCACTTAACCCACAGAGGGGGGCGATCGTCAGCAGAAATTGTTAAAACGAGAAGCTAGATGGGCTTTTTAAGTTAAATTCTTTACAACCACAAGGATTGAACATCAATATTGGTTGGAAAGCATTTTTCGGATAAGTTTTTTGACATTTTCTTGACACACTTTGAAGTAACATTTGAGGAATCCCCTCTAATTGTTTATGAATGGAGAGTTTGGCTTAACCAATCAGATTTGTTAGAGGACTGTGTATTTAATGCGCATGTCTGGCGTCTTGTATTCACCGGCGCCATTTTCTGGAAGTGAATGTCTTAGCTGTCAACAGTGAGTACTATATTATTTAATGTTCACACAATTTAGAAGTTTGTATAAAGGATAATTTTTTGATTCTGCATTGCAGTTTTCCTGAACCTCCCCCCTCCCCCCCGAGGAAGCCATTACTGATTGGCGAAATGGGCCCTGTCGGGTGAATATCTTTGCGTACTTTGCACAAAGGCACTAAAGCACTTTTGAAGACATTTTAAGATAAGTGCACTTTTTTGCTGATTTTTATTGAGCATGATATTTATAGATTTATACAAGCCTTAAATGAATGAGTGAGAGGTTTTGGTCAATGAACGATAATCAACCCTGCATTTGCTAATCCAATGTTTATTCATTGAACGAAGCAGGATATCTGAGACCTTTCCTCTCAACATTGACATAACTTTTAAGTTGTGGCACCGAAGCCTGGTTTTTGGTTTGAATATATATACTGTAATATATAAACAATTTTGATGATAACCACAGAAAGAGGAGAGTGTGGTGTAGTGGTTAGAGCTACAGCCTCAGCACCCTGAGGTTGTGGGTTCAAGCCACATGCTGTTCCTTGGGACCCTGGGCAAGTCACTTAATCCTCCACTACCCCAGGTACATTAGATAGATTGTGAACCCACCGGGACAGATAGGGAAAATGCTTGACGTACCTGGATATAAAGCAATTTGAGTGTGGTTGTAAAACTACAAAAGATGGTATATCATATCCTGTCCCTTTCTTTTATAGAATATGTTCCTAGTAAGTGCCCTTTTATAGCATTGACGCCTAAAGACTTAATCCTATAAACCTTTCCTTGCTCATTTCAGAATGGATTCTTTACGAATGAAATAATTCCCGCGTGGGCTGTGTCACACGGTGTTTCATTGCTGATGCATTGCCAGCCTGCTCTCTGTTGATGAGTTGCAGGCGATGGCTGCTGACTAGGAGGCTTCAAGAAGGAGAAAGGGAATCAGTACCTGACGAACATTAGACAGCAGGAGATCCGGCACATGGCTGGGGTACGGAAGAGGTCTAGGATGGAGTGGGTACTGGCCTTTGGTGCACTCTCCGCCGCTTCCAGCTGCAACATCTAATGAAAGAAATGGAGGCAGGTATTAACTACTTCTGACAATGAAGTGAGTCATTTTTATAGACTGTTTACATATTTTGGGCCTTATTGTCAAAGGATTTATGCTTCTAATTTTGAGTCATGCTCCTATATGAGCTCCTGTGTAATTTTATTAGAGCTAAATTTATACGCAATTTTATTAGTCTAAATTTATACTCAAAATTTCACTAAACTCCTAAATTTAGAGACAGAAAAAGTAGATGGTGACAGGAGCAGAGTTAGGGTGGGGAAAAGACGTTAAAAGCTTTCAGCACTAGACTCAAATCCAGACAAAGGAATTGCAGGTCTACATTTATCCAGCAAAAGAAAGAAAAAAGCCCTGGCCTCACACCACAAACAGTACAGAGAAAGAGGCAAGGGAGGTGTCCTGTCAGCCAAAAGGGGTATCTTTATTCAAAACTAGGATCCAAGTTTCGGCGTGTTGACACAACGCCTTCCACAGGGGATACTTTTGGAGCTTGGTAAAACAAAATGGGCAAAAAAACATTGAAAAGTGAAAAAAGCCAGTTGGCAGTGATACTCAGTGGCAGTAATCAGATCACTTGGCAAGGTTTAACTGGGTGGCAGCCTCTCCTCCCTGGTTAAACCTTTTTGATTATCAGGCGGTCAATAAATAAATAAAATATGTTATTATCATTTGCACAGCACTAACAAGAGTTCGTAGCATTTACAGAGATACAAAAGAGACTTTCTCATATACTTCCAAAGCCTCATCCAATATTGGCTGTTCTGCACATCCCTCCCTTCTTCTTCTTAGTATGACAGTCTATATGATAGCCTTCAACACAGAAAATCCGTTCTCTAACCTCCAGGGAAATCTTCTCCCCTTCTTCTTTCTTCCCGTTCATCTTTGCCACTCGTTTCAAGTTCCTCAGGGCCACCTTTGTCTTATTGTTCACAATCAACCACCGAGCTGATTCGGGCAGCCACCTGTTAAAGAGTCATGATCAGAAACAAGTCAGTCTAATTGAAGAAATCCCATTTCCACTCTATCCCCACTTCCAGAAAGCACTGGGAACCATCTGCCTGATATTCACAAGGGTTTAACCAGGCAGGAGATGCTCCCACCCGGTTCAAACCTGTGGAGTGACCCAGCAGCTGATATTCAGTGGCACTTAACCAGTCAGTGCTACTTAATATCACCTCCTAACCAGTTAAGGGCTTCTTTTATCAAGCTGCGCTAGAGATTTTTTGCACACACTGGCACAGTAAATGCCGCAACGCTCATAGAATTCCTATGAGCGTTGGAGTACTCAACTCGCTGGTCCATGCTAAAAACCTCTAGCACAGCTTGATAAAAAGGGAGGGGGGGAAGTTAGGGACAGGCCGGCGGCCGGAGCATGGGCAGGGCACTTATAGGCCAGTTAGTGGCAATTTTCACTCTGCTAATTAGCTAAATAATCACATAAAGTTAGAACAGCAAAAAGGCTGTCCCAACTTTATGCACTAAAATTAATTGGGCACCAGTCTGAATATTGGCCAGTGCCCGGTTAAATTCTTGGTGACCGCTGATATCCGGATATTCAATGTCAGAAACTGCATTCCTCAATATTGAATATCCAGGGTCAGATCAGCCACCGCATACTGTTGCAAGCTGAAAATCGTGATCTATGTGACTTGACTGGCATTTACAGTACAGGCCTTAGGTGAGGACTTGTAATTGCCAGCTAGCCTTGACAAATGAAAGCTTATTTCCTGGGGCTAGTCTAAGAGAGTATTAGCCACAGCTGAGAAATGACCAACAGAAACATCCTCAACATCAACTCACCAGGAATATAGGAAGAAGATGAAAAAGGGAAGAGAAATGGCAAGTTGCAGCCAGCGCCAGTCTCGGAGCCAGTAGGCCATGCCTGCCAACACCACCTGCCCAGCAGTGCTGCAGTATGCCTGGAAGGACACCACAATGGCACGAAACTTGGTGGGGACCCATTCAAGACCTGAAAGAAAGTAAATGGCTATCATGACTCCACCTCGCTCTTCCTAGCTACCCACTTTCTCTAACTGGGCTGCTCTGTTCCCTCAACTTTTGCTTCAGCAAGCCCCAGAGGAGACTTCATATTCATTGACTGGAATTTTCAGTTTCTGATTTTGTACTGAAGGCCAATAAGATAAAGCTGATACAAGTGGAGTGCCTGCTTGGATTTACCCCACTGTGGCTGTAACCTTTCAGTTTTAAAAGGCACTAGAAGTTCATAGATGCAGCTGGGGTAAATTCAAGTCGTCTAACTCAGCCTAATTCTCCATAAACTCAAGTCTGTAGCAACAGTAGAGACCCATGAGGTACTGTTTAAGTGAAATTCAGAAATTTACTGTTCCTAGAAAAGAAGACACATTGGATGCCTTGAAGCTGAGACAGAAAAGGCCAGGTTATACAGGAGTGCAGTGCCTGTGATCACATCTGAGACCAGACTCCAGATCTGCAAGCTCTTTGTGGGGACAAGGAGAGTAGAGGGTTCCCCTTAGACTCTCACAAGAATTAAAGTGACTGTGCTTGTGCTAGTTTTTACACTCTGCCAATTGATTGGATTTTTGCTATGTTCCTTCTGGCTCTTAAACCCCTTAAATAAAGTATTAGTTTGTAGAGCTGAGAGAAAGTGGTAGAAAAATGGATCTAGGAAGCTAACAGCCTCCCAACTAAGCTGTTCTAGAATCTAGAGGATCTAGAATCAGAAAATAATAGTAAATATTGAAGAACTAAGGTCAGTACTGCGCAGACTTGCACGGTCTGTGTTTATATATGGCCGTTTGGTGGAGGAAGGCTGGGAGGGTGTAGAAGGACTGGAATGAGCTTTGATGGAGACGTACTGTTCTTAGTTGGAACCTAAGAACAGTACCAGGCAGAGCTTTAGATTCTTGCCCAGAAATAGATAAGAAGAAGATGATAAAAAAACAACAAATTTTTAGATTGAATCAGTTTGAGCAGACTAGATGGACCATTTGGGTCTTTATCTGCCATCATCTACTATGCTACTATGTATGTTACTATGTTCTAGATGTATGAAAAAGGCAGTGTTACATCCCCCCCCCCCCCCAAAGATGTACCCCTAGTCTCTTGCAGAGCAAAAAGAAGAGGCAGTGAGGAACCCCAGACCATGAAAGGCTGCACAAGCTTGCACTCACTCAGACAGATGTAGTTCAGGAGGAGTCCAGATAGTCCCACGCCACTCAGGAAACGGAAAAGGCAGTAGACGGGGAAACTGGGAGAGAAAGCTGCCCCAGTGCCCATGACTCCTATCATCAGCAACGACCAAAGAAGGACTGCCCGCCGACCAAACCTAAATCACAAAAAAAGACAACAGACTTTCTAAAGTTTCAGATAACAGCAGTCGCATTGCAGAAATCAAGAACACGGCTCCCTACAGTAGCATTTCTCAATTCTTTCCTGGAGGCACTCCTAGCCAGTTGGGTTTTCAGGATTACTAAATGACTATGCCTGAGAGAGTTGTATAAGGCTAATTTCCAACACAGTGGTACCTCGGAATCCAAACGCCCCAGAACTCGAACAACTTGGAATCCGAACTTTTTTTAAATTAAATTTTGCTTCGGAATCCGAACGTACGGGAACTGCAAGCGTTGCTCAGCCCAAAGCTTCCCCTCTAATACAGCTTCCTGTTTCCGCCTGGGAGGGAAGCTTTGGGCTGAGCACCACTTGCAGTCGCCATTGCTGATCTTGCTGTCTATGCCGGCAGGGGCCCCGATCTTGCTGCCTCTGTTAAATTTATTGGAAAATCTGAGGAACGGATTAATCCAATTTCTATTATTTTCAATGGGAAAAATTGTCTGTGAACTCGAACGTTTTGGAACTTAAACGGGGTTCTGGAATGGATTAAGTTCGGATTCCAAGGTACCACTGTACATGCGAATTTCCTGAAAACTCAACTAGCTAGGTGTTCCTCCAGGAAAGGGTTAAGAATTACATACCATCCTACAGACCAGCTGTGAATCTTGTAACTCCACTCAGTGGTGTAGCAAGGTGAGAGGCGCCCGGGGCGGTGGCGCCCCTCCCCCACCCTCATCTCCTCCCCCCTCTCCTTCCCTAATTCCCCCTGCCGCGTGCGCCCCCTTCCCATCCCCCGCACCGCGAGTTGTTCACTGCCACGAGCAACAAGAACTTCAGCATGCTCCTCGCGACCCCATCA
Source organism: Geotrypetes seraphini (assembly GCF_902459505.1). Taxonomy (NCBI): domain Eukaryota; kingdom Metazoa; phylum Chordata; class Amphibia; order Gymnophiona; family Dermophiidae; genus Geotrypetes; species Geotrypetes seraphini. The sequence goes on along the minus strand of NC_047091.1, from coordinate 69,912,021 downwards.
GCTCTCCCTCTGATGTCACGTCCTATGCGCGGCACCCAGAAGTGATGTCAGCGGGAGAGATGACGCGGTCGCGAGGAGCATAGTGAAGTTGTTGCTCATGGCGGTGACCAATTAGAGGTATGGAGAAAGGGAAGGGGGATGCGCACATGGTGAGAGGAGGAGTGGGAAGAGGCAGGGGGCAGAGAGAAGGGGTGCTTATACTGGCTGATATTCAGTGTGAGTTAACCTGCTAGGCATAGCTGCCAATCAGTTAACTTGTGTCTCGGCATTTCATTTCATTTTCTATCCTGTTCTCACCAAAGAGTTCAGAATGGGTAACAGGTTAACATACATAATAACAGGTTAGAGAACAGTGCTAACTGAAAATGCCCAGTTAGCCCTGAGAAATAAGCCAGTGATATTTGGAGTATTCGAGGGGATGTTCAGAACTTAAGGAGCTAAGCTAAGCGGGCAGATAAGGCTGCATGAAAAAGCAGGCCTATCTTTGCCCACTAAGCCATGGCTGGCTAAGTCTGAATATTGCCTTAACTGACCATTTACTAACCAGCATTGAAAAACCTGGATCTTCAATGTCAGTCACTGAAAACAGCCTGGCATTAAATATCCAAGTTTAATGTCAGTGGCAGGCAATCAAAGTACTGCCCACTACCGACTGAATTTTGGGTGGATAGATTCCTCCATGTTTGCAGCAATGTGCGCTGAAATATTAGACACATTCATAATACTGTACTGGAGCTTTTTTTCGATTACACTCATATCACTTATTTCTTGGTGTGACACTCACCTGTCAGAGAGACCACCAAATATGAGAGCACCAATCAGAACACCAGCCATGAAGAGAGACTGAGCCAGCTCCTTGAGAGAGCGCAAGTCGCATACCAGCTCCCACTGCATGAAGGAAACAAGAATATCTCTGTAAAAATCAGCCACCAGTGAAAGACTAGGATGTCTTTCCAGATGGTTCTTGATTGACTTGGGTATTAATCCGAACCTGTAGTTTCAGTCTTCTTACATAGACGAGAACTATGAGGGTTCTTCAAAAAGTTTCACATTCACATTTTCGTGGGAAATGGGGCTGGAGTAAGAGGGCGTGTCATAGAATGTCATTTGACTAGTCAGTCAAGCAACAGGATGATTATGTGGAAAAGTGATGCAATTTGCTTTTGAGATATTTAATAAATAGTGTTTAAAAGTACGGAATCTTTTTTAAAATCCCTCGTATGATAGAATGGGGCAAAAGCAGAGCCTGACTCAATGTATCCCTGAGAAGTTGGAGGCCTCTGCTCCATAGATCTGGTCGCCTTTTTCAGCTGTGTACAGTCTCATTACCAACAAAGGGAGGGCAAACCGTCCTAAGCAACATCTTTGCGGGGGGGGGGGGGGGTGCCAGCACCTCTCTGCTTTGCCAGCACCTCTCTGCTCCCCCCTCTACCCCCCCCCCACGTTCCTCTTGAAATGTTCACCGGTGCAAACAGCATCTTCCACTTGCTGTTTGCACTAGCCTTGGCTCCCTTTTGTCATCACTTCCTGGTCACAGGATCAGGATATGATGTCAGAAGGGAGCCGAGGCCAGTGCGAGCAGTAAGATGCTGCTCATGATGGCATCTTCCCTTTATTAATTCACTTTCTAGTCAGTATAACACAATATCAATTTTCAGTAATGACTATGGGATTTCAGACCACCCCCTGAGTATCATAACTCGCTGGGGTTCAATTCCTCATTCTTCCCAACATAGCAAAAGCTTACTTATATTTTAATTTAATTTTCTTTATTTCATAATTTAAATAGTTTTTAAATAGATAACATGCCCCTCCGCTCCCTTGCACATGACCTTGTAGAAAAATGGGACTGGGAGACTTGTTTTGAATGCCAGCGGCACAGTAAATGAGACAAAGCTATACTTAGTGTCCCCGACATTGATAAAGACAAAGCGAAACACATTGGTAGAGGGGAGAATTTTGTTGAAAAGCTGAAAAGCTAAGTTATCTATTTAAAAACTATTTAAATTATGAAACAAAGAAAATTAAATTAAAATATAAGTAAGCTTTTGCTATGTTGGGAAGACTGAGGAACTGAACCCCAGCGAGTTATGATACTCGGGGGGTGGTCTGAAATCCCATAGGCATTAGCATGAATTTGCCTGCTACGTTATGAAATTGCTCATGATGGCAAACATTTTAAGAGGTACAACGAGGGTGAGGGGTGCTCAAGCAGTGAGGAAGAGTGTGTGTGTGTGTGTGGGAGGGAGAGGGGTGCACGGCACGATGATACCGCGCACTAACCTCCTTCGCTATGCCTCTAGGGTTGGGGGAATATTTTTTAGTGGCTACCTTCTTTTAGGAGCCTTGATGCAATTCAGTGTGAACCTATTCTATGTTTAAACTGAAGACACTGCGATGAACGTAGTAAAGTATATGAACTTCAAACAACAAATCAAAACTTACTCCACTCAACTGTTTCCCCTCCCTCCAACCCCCCCCCCAAAAAAATTGTATAGTAGCTTTTTCAGAAAAAGAAAGCTTACATATTCAGAACTCTAGTATGCGCCAGTGGCGTTAATATGAACCAGAAAGTTTGAGCCTATTCTATAACAGCATCTGTGTGTCCAGTCCATTATAGAATTCTAGCACAAACCAGTATCAGGTGCCTCAAATCGAGGCAGCCGCAGTTACACCAGCCATAGTCCTGACGTAACTGACTTCATGCAGCGCCCTCTCCCCCTTGCACACGTCCTTGTAGAAAAGTGAGACTGGGAGATTTGCTTATAACTTACCGAATACTGTAGGTTGTGTACATCAAAGTTTATGCACATCCTAGCTGCATTTAGGTCCCTGCAGTTATGCTGTCCACGGTTGGTGTAACAGCAGGCTTGAAGGCATTCTGCCTAACTATAGGGATAATAGTGATATTCAGCTGCTATTTGTATAGTTATGCAGTTTAAGTTAGGCCAGAAAAATTGCTGTCCTAACTTAAATCCCTCAACTATGTGGATTGCAGCTGAATTTCACTTTCCATAAGGCAGCGGCAGCCAGTACTGTCCACATGTATTCAGCATCATCACCTATATGGATAGTGGTGGATTATTTCAACAAATGCTCACCATGACTTGCTGTAGCTAAAAAAGGTGATCCGTATGATCCAGACCAGCATGGATTGTCTAAACTTAAATGTATTTTGCCACAAGCAGAATTAAAAATAAAATACTCTCTAAACTAACACAGCCATGTTTTGCCTTTATAAGGGCAGCATCAGGGGCTGTTCAAGAACCAGCAAGCAGTGGCGTAGTAAGGGTGAGTGTCGCCCGGGGCGGGGGTGCCCTTCCTCCACCCTCTTCACCGCCCCCTGCTGCACACACACCCGCTTCCCTTTTCCCATGCCTTTTTAACTTCTCCGGCGTGAGCAGCATGCCCATGTCGGTGTCAGCTCGCCCTTTGACGTCACTTCCTAGGCACGGGTCCCGGGAAGTGACATCAGAGAGAGCACCGATGCCGACATGGGCAGCAACCTCACGCTAGGGAAATAACAAAGGTAAGGGGAAGGCAAGGGGTGCGCGCGCGGGGCAAGGGGAGGAGGAGGGGTGCCATGCCCTTAGGAAAATCGCACCCAGGGCAGACCCTACACACACACACACCTCCTTTACTATGCCACTGCCAGCAAGTGTGATTCCTTGCTTTTACCTGTCTGATGGAAGAAATTCTCTAAACAAACTCATCTTCAGCTCTTAAAAATCTGCTTATGGCGAATAAATGTAAATCCAGACATTCCATGCTGGTCTGCTCTATTCTTTGTTGTATAGTATGAAAAGTACCCTGTGATGGGAAGACCGTGTTGCTAGCCTGTGTACCGATGGCTGGTTGCAAGTGATGGTTGATGATTAAGAAGGTCTTAACTTTGGGAAGAAGAAAGAGAATCAGTAGAGTGGCAGGAAAAATAGTGTATCAACTGCTTGGCCAACAGGGGCTGCTTTCATTTTGGCTGTTCTGATTGGACCAGTGATTGACTTGCTCTGTTCCCCACCTGAGACACACTAAACCTAGTTCTGATTATCCTCCATCTCCTACCTCAGTGACGATAGAGGAGGCAAAGATGCTGTCATCGAAGACCCAACCATCCTGGCAGGGCTCTGTCTTCAACCCAAGAACTGTGTTGTTGTCCTCCAATAATCGCCACTGTATGTCGGTGAAGCGTAGGCATTTTTCTGGCCTCTGCTCTCCATCCAGGGGGATGGATACCTTCAGCAGGTCATGTGGATCCAGATATCGCGTGAAGTTAGACTGGGTGCCGTTCATCTGGATATTGGCCTGGCAGTGATGCTCGGGTATAGCTGCGCTGAAGTTCTGGACCAGATTGTGGCTGGCGATCATGAGGACCGGAATGGAGAGAAAGCAGATATAGATGACCTGGAAGAGTCCCATGCTACCCACTTTTTCCAAGAGATCTCCAAAAGCCATTTTGTGTGATTGCGATAATGATGTTCTCTGCCTGCTGGGTCTCCTGAAGGCAAAGTGTCTCCAGATGTTTTCCCCTCTGGCTGCCTCTGCAGGTTATATACACATTGCTGCAGGCACCGCTTCAGCCGATGGTTAAAGATTGACTCTTGAACCAAGAGTTATGCAAGGATAGGAAGGAAGTGGAGCTGAGTGGATAAATGTAATAATACCTAATAGATCCTCAAGAGTTAGGAGCCACAACCTTCTGAAATCCTTTGGTTCTGGTTTTGCTTTTTCCCTTCCCCCATTCCAAGTTTTCTTTCTTATTAATATAACATAGCCCCTCAGTTTTCATTCAATGTGGATCATTATGTGCTGAGGAATTGTAGAAGATTTATATATAAGAAAGAAAATATTATAATTTGAGCCAGTACTAACCTAGTGTCCCAGTAAAGTGTTAAGGTTAACTCTTCTGTCTGAGACACCCCTAATACCCCACTATTAATCCAGGGTCCAACATTGTGGTAAAGATCATTCTTCCCTCTTAGCCAATACTGACCCTGTGTCCAGCACAGTATTAGGGGGCACTCTCTCATTTGAGCCAGTTCTAAGCTAGGGTCCCTGTCTGGTGCTAGGGGACACTCTCTCCACGGAGCAAGTATCCAGTATGATGATAGGGGGTCATTCTCTCCTCTGAGATATTACTGACTGTTTCAGCATTGTATCAAGGGGCACTCTCTCCTTTGAGAGGGTACTGATCCAGGGTCCCTGACTGGTCCTAGGGTCATTCTCTCCTGTATGGTGTTAGCGATCACTCTCTCAACTAAGTCAGTATTGACCCAATATCTTGCATGGTGATAGAGGGTCCTCGCTCCTCTGAGCCTGCTGACTTAGTTTCACAGCATAGTGTCCCCTAAGATAGGTTTTCTGCATATTTATTCCAGGGAAGGAAGGGGGATAGTGATCAAAGCTAAGAAAGCTATATTGGCAGTGGGAACAAGGGAGAATTCAGCATTAGCACTGGTGACATTTTTTTGGGAGGAGCATCATCCTCAAACTACAACTCTGAGGGGAGATATGATTGAAGTCTACAAAATCCTGAGTGGCGTAGAACAGGTACAAGTGGATCGATTTTTCACTCCATCAAAAATTACAAAGACTAGGGGGACACTCGATGAAGTTGCAGGGAAATACTTTTAAAATCGATAGGAGGACATTTTTTGTCACTCAGAGAATAGTTATGTTCTGGAACGCATTACCAGAGGTTGCGGTAAGAGCGGATATTGTATCTGGTTTTAAGAAAGGTTTGGACAATTTCTGTTATTGAGAAAGATATGGGGTAAGCCATACTTGCCCTGGATAGGTAGCATGGAATGTTGGTACTCCTTGGCCATCAAGAATGGGCAACTGGGCTTGATGGACCATTGGCCTGACCCAGTAAATCTATTCCTATGTTCTTATGACACTTTTCCCTCTGACCTGGTGTCCCAGAATAGTCTTAGGGGACACTTTTCCCTCTGATCAAGTACCAACCTTGTATCCCAACATAGTGTTAAAGACACTCTTCCATTTGACCCTGATCTAACTCAGTGTCCCAAAATAGTATTAAGGGACACTCCTCTCTATACCAGTACTGACTCAGTGTTCAGCATTGTGGTTTGGGGGCACACTGTCCTCTGAGTCAATACTGGATCAGTGTCCCACCATAAGAACATAAGAATTGCCTTACTGGGACAGACTGAATGTCCATCCAGTATCCTGTTTCCAACAGTGGTCAACCCAGGTCCCAAGTACCTAGCTACATAGGAGCCAACTTTTCAAAATGATTGGAGATGCTCAAAAGCTCTGCCCCAACCCTGCCCGAGCTCTGCCCCAGACCCCACCCCCATTTTTTCCATTCATTTTTCATATACCGTATACACACAATATAATCTTATTTTAAAAAACATAATGATTAACCACAAAATTAAACTACACTGTATGGTTTTCAACATTCATTCATACCAGAATACCTGGACTTGGTCACACATGCAGAACACAGACAACCCCTATGCAAATATAGGACCACAAACTAAAAGTATTAATATACACAAATCCTAAGATGGCAGACTCTTCACAGAGTACACCAGAGAAATAGAAATAAAATATTTTTTTCCTGAACAGTGCAAAATATAGACAGCAGATATAAATGCTTAAAACTGACACAATTCAATCACTAAATTGAAAATAAAATAATTTTTCCTACCTTTGTTGACTAGTGATTTAATTTTTCTAATCATCTTTTCCCAGAATCTGGTTGCACTTACTTCTGTCTCTGCTCTTAACTCTGTTTCCAGGGCCTTTCTATCCATTTGCTGTTTTTCTCTCCTTCACTTTCTGCCCTACATCCATCTTTGGCATTAACTTTTAACATTCAACTTTTCTCCATTTTTCTGCTTTCTTCTCAAAATCTATCTACTTTTCTATGTCTTCCATTCCCTTCCCATCTATCCATGTGTACTATCTCTTCCCTCTTTCTTCTCCCCTATTCCCATCTATCCATAAGAAGCATTTCTTCTCTCTTCCCTTACACACTCATCGCTGTGCACCATCCCCTCCTTCTCTCTCCCTCCCCTGCCTTGCCAGGTTCTGCACCCAGCCCCCCTCCCTTCCTGCCCTGCCAAGCTTTGCACCCTGTTCCCCCTCCCTTCCTGCTCTGCTCTGTATTCTCTTCCTCCCTCCCGATACCTTGCAGGCCTCCAACGGGCCTGTCGTAAGACCTGGTGGTCCAGCGGTTGGCCAGGATGGGAGGGATCCCTCCTGTATCCTGTCCCCACCAACTCTAAAAACTTTTACTTCCCTCCCACTTCCTCCACATATCTTTTGAATTCCCTGGCAGTCTCACGATAGGACGAGACAGGAGGGATCCCTCCCGCCTCTTGTCCTGGCTGACTGTGACAATTTTTACTTCTCTCCTGCCTCACCCACAAGAACTTGCAGCAGTCATTCAGCTAGCCACTTTTTGCTGAGCAGGAACGTGGGAAGATTGTTCCTGCTCGGTTCACCGCTGGACCACCAGGGAATTTTAAGGTGTGCATGGGAGGCAGGAGGGAGGTAAAAATTGTCACAGTCAGCTGGGACAGGAGGCGGGAGGGATCCCTCCTGTCTCGGCCCACCGCTGGACCACTAGATATTACAGCAGGCCCAGCAGAGACCTGCAACAGGTCCAGGAGGGGGGAGGGTGGGCACTGACCTGAATATAAGTGGAGACCCCTATTTATGGGCCATTTTTTTTTGGCCCAAAAATCAGCTGATATTTGAGTATATACAGTATAGCATTATTTTCTGATTAGAGATCCTCTGTGTTCATCCCATGCTTTTTTGAACTCTGTCATAATTTTCCTCTCCACCATCTCCTTTCGGAGTGCATTCCAGTTATCAACCACCCTCTCCGTAAAGATGAATTTCCTAACATTACTTTTGAGTCTATCACCCCTCAACCTCAAATTATGCCATCTGGTTTTACTATTTTCCATTCTCTGGAAAAGATTAATTATTTCACTAGTTATTCCCATTTCTAGATCATTCTATCAGCACTCTGGGATGTATATAATCTGGTCCAGGTGATTTGCTACTGTTCAGTTTGTTAAATTGACCCATTACATCTTCCAGTATTACAGTATTGAGTTTCTTTGGTTCATCAGAATTGAATACCATTACTGGCACTAGTAACTCCCTCACATCTTCCATGGTGAAGACCAAAGCAAAGAATTCATTTAATCTCTCCACTTGTCTTCCCTGAAAGTCCCTTTTATCCCTAGGTCATCTAGTGGTCCAACCAATTCTTTTCCCAGCTTCTTGCTTTTAATATTCCTAAAAAGAGCTTTTACTGTGTGTTTTTGCTTCCAGTGTAATCTTTTCAAGGTCTCTCTTTGCTTTCCTTATTAGTGCCTTGCATTTCACTTGCCATTCCTTGTGCTGTTTATAATTATTTTCAGATTGATCCTTCTTCCATTTTCTGAAGGATTCTCTTTTGGCTCTAATAGCTTTCTTTACCTCACTCATTAACCACACCGGCTGCTATTTGGTATGCCTTCCTCCTTTTTTAATACATGGAATATATCTTGTCTGGGCTTCCAAGATGGTATTTTTTAATGACTTCCATGTATGATGTAAATTTTTGACCTTTGCAGCTGTTCCTTAAGTTTCTTTTTTACCATTCTCCTCATGTTATCATAGTTAGGGTTAACACTTTCACAAGAAAAATGCACAATGTCTGATGGATAGAAGCAGCACAGCTCAGGCTTAATTACAAAATGCAATTGAAAAATAGGAGGAAAAAGCCTCAGACTGGGACTCTCCCACTGCCACAAGAAGTGTACCGATCAACCAGAAGATAAGTTGAAAGTCTTTTCTTCTATCTTTTAGCACAAAACAGCAACGCACAAGGCTTTTATCCTTTGCACCGAAAATGGAGGTTTTTTGCCAATGAGGTTAACACCTAACCACCTTTAACCATCTCTTGTGGCAGTGGGAGGGTCCCAGTCTGAGGCTTTTTCCTCCTATTTTTTAATTGAATTTTGTAATTAAGCCTGAGCTGTGCTGCTTCTATCCATCAGACATTGTGCATTTTTCTTGTGAAAGTGTTTTCTTAATATTATTGATTTTTCACAACATCCGAGTTTTTTGGATCATAGTTAGGGTTACCATATCTTGAAAAAGAAAACCATGGACACTGCTCTACCCTGTTCCGTCCCCAGCCCCGCCCCATTCCACCCCCAGCCCCACCCTTGGCAAGCCTCCTCTCTTCTACAACCAGCTCCAGCCACGTCTGAAGGGCCTGGAGCATCCGCAGATGTGTGTGATATAATCCGCACATGCTCAGAGGCTCTCTAGATGTGGCCGGAATTGGTAGGGGCTTTCCAAAACCCGGAGAAATGCTGGGTTTTGGAAAGTCTGTCTGGGAGTGTCCTCTAAAAAGAGGACATGTCTGGTAACATTAATCATAGTCTCCTTTTTTTAAAGTTAAATGCTGTTATATTATATTTCATGTGTTATCTTATTCCAGGGATTATATTATGATCATTGTTATCAAGTGACCTCAGCACCTTATTCAAGTTTATTCATGTTTTTGATTAAATGCTTATCCTAAGGTACAAAGCGTTGTACAATGAGTAAAAAAAATAAAAGGACACTTCTATATATTTATTTTTAAAGTACCGTATTTTTTCACTCCATAAGAAGCTCTTTTTTCCCCCCCAAAAAGTAGGTGGAAATAAGGGTGTATCTTATGGAGCAAATGCCACAACCCCCCCCCCCAACCAACCTGTTTTTAATCACTTTGGAGGCCTCATGCATGCGCACTGGAGGGAGTAGGGGCTGCGGGTGCTTGGGACCATTGCCTGGCCATGGTCGTGCTAGTGATTATGGCAGTGAAGGTGGTGGATATCGGCAACTGTCCTCAACCAGTGTTTCTCGGCCAGTGTTTTTAGCTCCACTATCTGGGGATGTCGGCCTTCTCCGAGGTGGCACTGGAGGAGAAGCACTCGGAGCTAAGCAACTCGCAACAGAGCGTGCAGACACTGTCCCTGTGGCTCATCCACCACTGCAAGCACTCGTGGGTAATCATGGCCATCTGGGAGCGGGAGCTGCGCAGAGATAAGAGGCATGTGGGGAGAGGAGAGGAACTTGGCAAAACAGAAGAGGCTGAGCTCACCCTACTGTTTTGTCCTTTTGCTGCATGGGCTTGTTTTGCTTTGCTCCCCTTCCCTACCAAGGTGGAGCCAATGTGGGATAGACATGAGGTAATTGTCCATCGTAAAGGGTATAGAGTTCTGTCCTTTCAAAATTCATCCGGTAAGGTATTCTGTGTTTATATATACTTTTTTTTTCCAACGCTTGGCTCCCGGTTAACCATAGGTGATAGCATTTGGGGAAAAAAGGTGTTCCAGAACATTTTCGTGCTTAACCTCAAGTGTTCAGAGTAAATTGGAGTTTGCTGCATTGGTCCTTTGCCGGGTTCTCATATGCCTTATATGTCCTGCTTGCCCTGTGCCTGTCCCAGCCTACCACTAGACTACCAGAGGGGGGACAGGGTACAGAGCTTGGCAAGGGGAATTTGGTTCAGAATTTTTTTTTCTTGTTTTCCTCCTCTAAATCTAGGGTGCGTTTTATGGTCAGGTGCATCTTATGGAGCGAAAAATACGGTCATTTTTATAATTTTTGTTTTCACCCATAAGGGATACTTGTTAGGATGTGTATATATCTTGTATCTATCTCTATCGCTACCTTTCCTATCGGAATATGTTCAATGGAGTTTCTTTCTGTATTTAATTGTTTCATTGTAAACCGCTTAGGTCAGTAAAATGCAGGAGCGGTATATCAAATTCTTAATAAACATAAACATAAGCAAGAGTGTTGTTCAAATTTGCCTGTCTGTGTTTCAAATCCATTCAAAGTTTGGTCCCCATATATCTGGTTTCCCACTTCAACTTGGACTGTTCCACCAGGCCTACTCACAGGGTACACATATTTAGCCACCCAACATTAAAGACCTGCCGATTCAAGAGATATCAGGGCAGAACTCTTGCTTTCCAGGCTGCCCAACAGAACGGTTGGCTGGGTAACATCATTAAGCACGCCTCATCCCTTCTTAACTTTAGAAAACTAGTTAAAACAAACCTGTTCAACCAATTCGTAACCAAGAACTCTTAATGCCTTACCATTGCTTTCAATGGAAGTAAAACCCGGATGTCTCAGTCCGTCCTTTTTCTGGAGCCATATGATAACCCTTGATACTCCTAAAGCAAGCGCAATGGAGATCTGCAAAGAGTGGACCAAAAATGTGCAAATCAAGCAGAACTGTCTCAGTGCAAAGAAACGAGATTTAACAAGAGCAGCTGCAGTTCAAATGATAAGTATTTGGAAGTGGGAAATCAGTTGTAAAGAGCATCCATCAAGGGAAGGGGCCAAAGTTGGGATGGAAAGATAGCCAGTGACCCAACAGCAAAGTGTTTTAGAGTAATTTAGAAACAATGTGGTTGGCAGAGAGTCATTTTGACACTGCTGTGAGTGTAGATTGTAAAGCCAAGATATCAGGTGAGAAAGGATCAGTATAGTGAATTATAAGGACATCATCAGTACTGATCCAGTGCCACAAAATAGTGTTAGGGGACATTCTTTCCCCTCTATACCAGTACTGAGTTAATCTTCAGCATGGTGGTAGGGGTCATTCTCTCCTCTGAGCTAGTACTGACCTAATGTTCCAGCACAGTGTTAGGGGACATTCTTTCCTTTGATCTGTACTGACCCAGTATGGTATTAAGGGATACACTTTCCTCCGAACCAGTACTGACCCAGTATCCCAGCATTGTGTTAGAGAGTATTCCCTCCTCTGATCTAGTACTGACCTAGTGTCCTAGTATGGTGTTAGGGGACACTCTTCTCTTTGACCTAGTACTGACCAGGGTCCAGCATGGTGTTAGGGGATACACTCTTCTCCGAGTCAGTACTGACCCAGTATCCCAGAAGAGTGTCAGGAGACATTCTTCTCATGAGTCAGCATTCAATAGATCTAAACACACAATTGCTCTCCAGTTGTATTATGCTGACTTATTTCTTATTGCCACATGTTTAATAGATGGCTTTTACAATCCTGCCAGTTGAATCCTGGACCTTTCCTCAGCATTGCATCTTTGCATGAATCAACAAAATGACCAAGCAAAATAGTGTTGTTAACAGCTGAGGCAGTTATCCCAGGACTAATTACTTCCCCTCTGTGAAAATAAGTTAAAGTTTATGTTATTAACCAGACCTTGGTTGGAGCATCTAGTGGTCAGGTTGGGAAATGGCCAATGCTCAACAGAGCCTCTGACCAATTGAGGAGCTCACCTTTCCACCTATATCCGCCCTCCGCCCATAGCCCTCTGACCAACTCTGATGAACTCTTTTTGCTGCCTGGATATCCTTCCACAACAACCATCCTGCAGAAAAGCTATATGGATGAGTGGAGATAATGTTAGGGACATTAATCATTCTGCGTGGCATCGTGCAAAGCCCAGGAATAATTATTGCTGCAAAACTTACGTGTCTGCCTACATAGTATGGGAGGGTCAAAGAGGCAAGACAACCATATTGGCTTTGGGGCCAATTAGAAGCAGCATCTGGAGCATTTGTAGGGCACTCCCTACGTCCCTCCCAAGTTACACTTACAGCCAAATAGTTTGACTTTGTTTCCCCAACGATTTGTATCTGCTTTCTCAGCTGCTGTCTTTCCTAGGAAAATCAGCCCAGGTAGCTTGTAATAACCGAAACGACATGGTCATTCTTCACTCTCTCTCTTCTCCCCTTTCCCCCATTCCCACCCCCGCATGCCTCTTCAATCTACAGGTGAATAATCTGGGTTCTTTCACTTGTGGACAGGTCAAACAATTAACCCTATTCTGTCTGGGCAATTTTCAGCCAGCTGCAGGCACCGTGATCCCTGCTGCCCCAGCCAGCGAAAATCTGGATATTCAATGCCAGGCTATTTTTGGCGAGCGGCATTGAATATTTATTTAAAGGACTTATTATCCACTTAATATCCAGGTTTTCGCTGGCACTAACCAGGCATTTGCTAGCACATAAAGATAGAACAGCTATTTATACAGACTTATCTATGCACTAACCTTGCCCAGTTAAAGCTGAATATAGGGGCAGAACTTTGACCCAGAATGCCCCCAGAGATAGCCAACTCGTGGTTATGTGTTCCAAGTTTCCAAGTTTATAAAAAATTTGTTTTACCGCCTAATCAGACTTCTAGGCAGTGTACATTAGCTAAAAGGCATAAAATATTTATTTATTTTAAAATTGATATGCCACATACAACTAGCCTCCTCTTCTACAAAGCTGCGTTAGTGGCTGCCGCACGGCAACAGCCCTGAAGCTCTTTAAATCTCTATGGGCTTCGGGGCCGTTACCACACGGCAGCCGATAGTGCGGCTTTGTAGAAGAGAGGGTATGTGGTTTCCGTATCATATACATAAAATCTTGTTTCCCTACGATTATCACATATAACACAGACATGTCTAAACAACATCATTAATCGTCCTTGTTATAAACAAGGATAGAGCGCAAATTCAATCAATTCAGAAATACAAGCAAGCTTTAAATCATACATTGGTGTCAGAAAAAATTATAAAAGATGATTATCAACTGAAATATACCTTAACATAAGAAGGCATGACTTCCGGTGACGTCACGATCCGAGATGGAGGGTTAGGGACTTTGCTCTGACTCTCCTCTCTAAAGAGCAAAAACTTTCCCGTTGCGGGACGCTGCAATCGGTGCGCCCGAGGTAGGACGAGTGTGGGGGAAGCCTGGGGCTCTTGCGGGATGCCGACAAAAAAACGAGTGGAGCCCGGCAGAGCGACGGAGCGCGGCGGTGAGCAGGGAGGCCTCCGCCACGTGCGCGGGACCTCGGGCATGTCCGCGCGCGAGTCGGGAGACAGCGCGTCGGAAGAGGAGTCTGAGCGCGGTGCTTCCCCGAGGCTACGGCGAGCTGGGTCGGCGGCGGCTGTGACAAAAGCCGACCTGAAACTGTGGGCCACTGAAATTAAAGAGGAGGTGGCGGCTGTAAAGGGTAAAATCAAAGAGGCCGTAAAGGAGATAAGGCAGGACTTTGCAGACTTGCTGGGCAGAGTGGAGGACAATGAAAAACGCTTGGGAGAGCAAGAAGAGACGGTTCAGGGACTCACAACTCAGGTGAAGGCAGTCCAAAAAGATCTTCTAGACTGCTGTGCCCAAGTGGAGGACCTGGAAAATAGGTCCCGAAGGAATAATGTCCGGATCCGGGGAGTCCCAGAAACAGCTGAGTATGGGGACGCGGCGGCTGTGGTGCAGGAGCTCAGCCGGTTCCTGCTGGCGGATGGTGGGGCCCCTGACAACACTACTGGGGGCCTGAGAGTGGATAGGGCGCACCGAACCCTGGGTCCGAAGACTGGGGATTACCCGAGAGATATTATTGCTTGTATCCACCACTTCCCCGATAAGGATCGTCTGGTGAAGAAAGCTAGAGACTTGGGTGTTATCTCCTGGAAGAATTTGAAAGTGGAGATATTTCAAGATCTCTCGAGTATAACTTTGCAGAAGAGGAGGGAGTTTCGCCCGCTGCTGGAGGTGTTGAAGCAGAATAACTTGAGATATAGATGGCTGTTCCCGTTTGGTCTACTGGTTACTTTCAATGGAGTGCATAAGCGGGTGACGACCGTGGCGGAGCTGCAGGCGATGCTTCTGAAGGAGGGCCTGGTGAAAATGGGAGATGCTGTTTTGAGCAAAGTGGCGGCGCAGAAGTTGGAGCGGTATCAGTGGAAAGCGGTGCCCCAGAGACGGAGAGGACGGCAGAGCGTTCGACAAGAGGGAGGAGCAGACGAGCAGAGGGCAGCTGCGGCCCCGATCACCTGAGTGGCTGGCTGAGGGCGGTGAAGCTTATCTGTTAATGGGTCCTGGACTTTGCTGTTGAGTTAGTGGTGACTTTGGGAGTGTGCCTGGTGATGGTCTGGGGAGTGCTTGGGGGGGGACGTGGTGAGTATGAGGTGTGGATGTGGGGACGGGAGGTATCACGAAGGTGACATGGGGGGGAGGTGAAGTCACTTGAAGTCTTGGAGGGAGGGAGGAGAATGGGAGAGCGGGTTTGGTGGGGAGGGGGGAGGGGAGAGGTGGGGAGGAGGGGAGAGGAGGGAGGGAGGGTGGGACTGGGAGGAGGGGGGAATGGATTACATAGAGAGAAGATGGGGGGAGAGGCAGGGGTGATGGGAGCGATGTCTTTAGTGGGGGATGGGGGGGATAATATGCTTAGATTGGGCAGTTTGAATGTTAAGGGGCTTAACATGCCACGTAAACGGCAATTGTTGTTGAAAGAAATTAAGCGCCTACGTTTTGATATCTGTTTTGTTCAAGAAACTCATTTTGTAAAAGCTGGGGAAAAGCTGGTACAGTTTCGGGAATATCCAGTGAGGGTTTGGGCCTCCAATAGGGTGGAGCGGAAAAAGGCGGGGGTGGGGATTTTGTTCTCCCATAAGTTGCGGGTGGTCCCAGACAAGGAATGGAGGGATGAAGGTGGGAGGTGGCTTATCTGGACTGGTACTATTGATGGAACTCGGGTAACATTGGTTAATTTATATGCACCTAATTCTCAACAGGGTCACTTTTTTGATCTCCTCCTGTCTAAAATCCTGTCGGTTAAGGTGGGGCCTGTGGTGGTGGGGGGGGACTTTAATTTGGTTCTTAATCCAGAGTGGGATTCCACGGGCAAGGGGGGTGATAGACTTAAGAAGGATAGAAAATGTCTGAAGAGATTTCTGGAAGTCCTTAATGTGGAGGATGGGTGGCGGGTCCAACATTGGATGGGTCGGGACTACACGTTCTATTCCCCCGTACATGAGGTATACACTCGCATTGATCTGGTATGTGTGGATAAAGGGTGGGGGGGCAGAGTGATAGATACCAAGATTGATACCATTGGATGGTCAGACCATGCCCCGCTATGGGTGGATCTGAAATGGGGAGGACCTCGGGGGGGAGATACGTATTGGAGATTGAACGATGCCCTGCTGGGAGATCCGAAAATAGTGCAAAAGTTGGAAGCGGGGATATATGATTTCTTAGAGTTTAACAATGTGGATCAGTTCTCCCCTATGACGATCTGGGAAAGTCTAAAAGGGGTGTTAAGGGGGGAATTGATTTCTATAGCTGCTTATAAGAAAAAATCCCGGCAGCAGGAGGAATTGCAGCTCCGGGAGACGCTCCGCACTCTGGTGGATCAACATAAGAGGGGACAGGGGGACCCGCAGTTGAGGCTTCGGCTTCAGGAAACCCGGATGGCCCTTGGGAAGCTGGAAGATGAGGTGATTAAGTTTAATCTTGAGAAAGTGAAGCTTAAATATTTTGAATCGGGAAATCGGGCTAGCAAACTTTTGGCTCAAAGGGTCAAACTGAAGCAGTCTAGGAGTAATATTTTGGCTATTAAGGAGCGCGATGGTACGGTAATTACTGATGAGGTAGGCATTCAGCGGCGGTTTAGGGAGTTTTACCAGGAGCTTTATACCCCAGAGCTTAAGGGCTCGGAGGTGGAGAGCCAAGCATATTTGAGGGATTTGGGACTGCCTACCCTATCTAGCTCGGACGCACTGGGGCTGGAGGGGGATATCACGGTGGAGGAGGTGTTACATGTTATTAGACATTTGAAGCCGGGAAAGTCCCCCGGACTAGACGGGTTTACAGGGCTGTTCTATAAGAAACTTTCTCCTCTGGTTGCACCCCTGCTAACTAGATTATTTAATTCTCTGAAAGAGGGAGAGCGTCTGCCTTTCTATATGCGCTTGGCAGGGATTACGATACTTCCTAAGCCAGGGAAAGATGTGTCCCTGTGTGGCAGCTATAGACCTATCTCTCTATTAGGGATAGATACCAAAATCCTGGCCCGTATTCTGGCAGATAGGATGGCGACTCATATGCCGGACCTGATCCACCCGGATCAGGTGGGGTTCATTGGGGGGCGTCAGGCGGCTGATGGTATTAGGCGGGTGTTGAACTTGGTGTGGGAGGCTCGTAGATCAGGATCTCCGTGGGTGGCGGTGGCGGTGGATGCCGAAAAGGCGTTCGACAGGGTGGATTGGACGTTTATGGAGGCGGTTCTGCGCCAGATGGGCTTCGGGTCGCGTTTTATTTCTTGGATTCTCACGTTATACCACAACCCGATGGCATGTGTCAAAGTTAATGGGGTCTACTCCAAGCCCTTTGAATTGCATCGAGGGACGAGGCAGGGGTGCCCGCTTTCTCCTCTGTTGTTTGCTTTGGTGATCGAGCCTTTAGCTCAAAGTATCCGTCTGTCTAGGCTTGTGAAGGGGGTGCGGGTGCAGGGGGAGGAACATAAACTGTCCCTTTTCGCGGATGATATTTTGGCCATAGTGGAGGGGTCGGAGAGGTCGCTTTTGGCTCTGCGGGATTTGATGCGAGACTATGGGCGGATTTCAGGCTTTAAAGCTAATCTGTCTAAGACGGAGATCTTGAATATTTCGGTACCAGTGGCGGAGGCCCTGGACCTGCAAAAGGGGGTACCCTTCCGGTGGGTGACGGGCCCTATTAAATACCTGGGGATATGGCTGGGGGTGGAGTGGGATACCCTGTTCCGCCTTAATTACCTCCCTTTGGGAGAGATGGTGCGACGGGATCTGGATAGATGGGACCCTCTGTACCTTTCCTGGATGGGCAGAATGGAGGTGGTGCGTATGATGGTCCTGCCCAGATTCCTTTACCTATTTCAAGTGCTTCCGGTTGAAATCCCTAGGGCCTATTTTATTCGTTGGCATAGGATGCTTTTGCATTTTATATGGAGGGGCAGGCGTCCTCGGGTGGCGAGATATGCCATGTTCAAATTTAAGGAGGAGGGGGGATTGGGACTACCCAATTTGGAACTGTACTATAGGGCGGCGCAGCTTAGGGCGGTTGTGGACTGGCATGCGAACCCAGCTAAACTGTGGGTTCAGGTGGAACTGGGCCTATTGGGGGACCCTAGGGGCATACCGGCTATGTCTTACCTACCGTGGGTGGGCTTGCGGGAGATGGATATTGCTTCTATCTCTAATCCTTTTATACGATGGACGCTTCGGATCTGGAAGGGGGCTTATAGAAAACTGGTGGGTAAGATGCGGGGACTCCATCTTTTGCCTATTCGGTATGCGGAGGACTTTGCTCCGGGTAGGGAGGGTGGAGTCTTTTGTAGATGGGAGCGAGGGGGGCTGAGATGGTTTGGACAGATGTTGGAGGGGGAGCATATTCGGGGGTTTCCTGAGGTCCAGGCCTCTTTCCATTTGGAGCAGCGAGATATATTCCCCTATTTACAGGTGAAGGATTATATTATGCGATTTAAAGTGGGAGACCCTGCCGCATATAAGCGCTCGAGGTTTGAGTTAATGTTGGGGGACCCTGTGCGTAGGGGCTGCATTTCTCAATTGTATCGATTACTGCTGGCCGACCCGGATCGGAAGACGTCATATATGCGGGCTTGGGAGGTAGATTTGGGGATTATCTACACGACTGAGGAATGGGAACAAATAGCACTGCGCATACATCATGTGGCGGTGGCTCCACAACTGGTTGAAAATGCTCTTAAGCTCCTGGTGAGATGGTATGTTACTCCGGTGGTGCTTGCAAAGATGAATGCCTCATGTACGGGGGAATGTTGGAGAGGGTGTGGTCTGAGGGGTACATTCTTTCATATGTGGTGGGAGTGTCCTCTCCTAGTGGACTATTGGACTCAGGTGTTCCGATATGTGGGGCGTCTCTTGCAATGTCAACTACCGTTTGGAGCGGGGGCGGCGTTGCTGGGGGTACTCCCTGGGATAGTGGAGGCCACGCAGGACAGGTTGGCTAGACTGGCTTTTACAGCTGCTAGACTTGTACTGGCATCTCTTTGGAAGAGCCACACGATTCCTACGGTGGCGATGATGCGAGTGAAATTGGGATGGGTATGTGAGAAATTTAGGCTTTCTGCTTTACTTACACGCCAGAGGCAACAATTTGAGGATTTATGGGGGAGGTTCATAGAGATGGAGGGAAAATCTGAGTAACTTGTATTGCATTTTTAGATGGTGCTTGTATGAAGAGGGACATTCATTGCTTCGTTTTACTCATAGGAGTTCGTCCTGTTACTTCTTACTATCTGTTATTTCATGTGTGGGGGGGGGTTATAGAAGATACCGGGGAATGAGCAATTTAGAGGGGGGTGGGGGGGGGAGGGGGAGGGGTGGGATGGGAAGGGGACATGTTGTGTGGAGGGGGGGTTTATTACTGTATACACTGTATTTCTGATTGTGAGGTTGTGCCATCATGGTACATGTTGTACTTGTTTCGCAGTGTTTAAATAAAGAATTACAAAAAAAAAAAAACATAAGAAGGCATTGACTAACTTAATAAAAACAGACGTTACAGGGGGCAATTAGTACAATAGACAAAATAAACTAAAACAAACTGGAGTACTGCGTCCAATATTGGTCGCCATACCTTAAGAAGGACATGGCGTTACTCGAGAGGGTTCAAAGGAGAGCGACGCGTCTGATAAAGGGGATAGAAAACCTTTCATACGCTGAGAGATTGGAGAAACTGGGTCTCTTTTCCCTGGAGAAGAAGAGACTTAGAGGGGATATGATAGAGACTTACAAGATCATGAAGGGCATAGAGAGAGTAGAGAGGGACAGATTCTTCAAACTTTTGAAAAATAAAAGAACAAGAGGGCATTCAGAAAAGTTGAAAGGGGACAGATTCAAAACGACTGCTAGGAAGTTTTTCTTTACCCAACTTGTGGTGGACACCTGGAATGCGCTTCCAGAGAGCGTAATAGGGCAGAGTACGATACTAGGGTTCAAGAAAGGAATGGACAATTTCCTGCTGGAAAAGGGGATAGAGGGGTATAGATAGAGGATTACTGCACAGGTCCTGGACCTGTTGGGCCGCCGCGTGAGCGGACTGCTGGGCACGATGGACCTCAGGTCTGACCCAGCAGAGGCATTGCTTATGTTCTTATGTTCTTAAACTGGAACAATAGGAAGAGGGGGAGAACTACAATCTTGAAAGAAAAGAACAAATCAACGGAGGAAAAAAAAGAAGGGGAGATAACTGGTCATCTTCCATTGCATATTCAGGGATAGCCAGCTAGCTGCAATTTAACAGGTCACCAAGGGTAACACTCAAATTATGAGCACAAAGTCTGTGAATACTGGACCCATTTATATTAACTTAATACATGAGGATTCTTCAAAATGTTTCTGCACTTTCATATTTTTGCAGAAAATAGTTGGGATGGGAGAAGTGTTAGGATGCTGGGAAAATGTATTGCAAAACAGGGTGATTATATGGAAAAGTGATGTAATTTGCTTTTGAGGGTTTTTTAAAAAATTATTCTTTATTTATCATATATTTCTTATTAACAATCAAATATAATAATTACAACTTGAATCAGATCCATAATGCATGTCGGTATCAAAAATCCCATTCATGAATATCCCATTCAAGATGTCCGGGGCAGTACTTGGAGAGACTCCCCAGGAAAGGGACTTGGGAGTACTGGTTGACAAGTCGATGAAGCCGTCTGCACAATGTGAATGCTAGGAATAATTAAGAAAGGAATCATGAACAAATCAGAAAAGGTTATCATGCCGCTGTACCGGGCCATGGTACGCCCTCACCTGGAATACTGCATCCAACACTGGTCGCCGTACATGAAGAAGGACACGGTACTACTCGAGAGGATCCAGGGACTGGAGGAGTTGCCGTACAGTGAGAGATTAGAGAAACTGGGCCTCTTCTCCCTTGAAAAGCGGAGACTGAGAGGGGACATGATCGAAACATTCAAGATAATGAAGGGAATAGACTCGGTAGATAAAGATAGGTTGTTCACCCTCTCCAAGGTAGAAAGAACGAGAGGGCACTCTCTAAAGTTAAAAAGGGATAGATTCTGTACAAACGTAAGGAAGTTCTTCTTCATCCAGAGAGTGGTAGAAAACTGAAACGCTCTTCCGGAGGCTGTTATAGGGGAAAACACCCTCCAGGGATTCAAGACAAGGTTGGACAAGTTCCTGCTGAACCAGAACGAACGCAGGTAGGGCAGGTCTTGGTTAGGGCACAGGTCTTTGACCTGGGGGCCGCCGTGGGAGCAGACTGCTGGGCACGATGGACCACTGGTCTGACCCAGCAGCGGCAATTCTTATGTTCTTATGTTATGTTCCAAAGGAAAAGAAAAAAAGGAAAAAAATATCCATTCATTTATATAGACCACAATAATTTGAGAGAGGACAACAGGAAATAAAATACAAATAATCAAACGAGAAAACAGCAATACCCCGTTAGTCCTACAGCCGGTATTATGACAAGTTACATATCTTTAAGAACATAAGAATTGCTGCTGCTGGGTCAGACCAGTGGTCCATCGTGCCCAGAAGTCCGCTCACGCGGTGGCCCTCTGGTCAAGTTACAGATGCTGCGCCCTCCCTAGATTCTACAAAGTCTAACAGCTGTTTAGGCTCCAAACTTTTGAGGTGTTTAATAAATAGTGTTTACAAAAATAAAAGTGCGGTAACATTTTTTTTTTGTATGTGTGTGTGTGTTTAAATTCTTTATTCATTTTTAAAACTTTCAATAAGTGCAACATAAAATACAATCATTTTACACTTCAACTTCACTTAATATACCATCAAAATCTTATACAACAAATATCCCTCCCCCCCCCCTTATATCCAACAATTGTTCTAAGCATATGAAAGCATAAAGTATCCCCACCCCCCTCCCCACCTTGGACGTGTATGAACATAGGGAAAAAATAATATTCATTCTGTACAATATTTTGTTAATGGCTCCCAAACATCCCTAAATTTCTTAAAATGCCCATGCTGTATGGCTATTACCTGTTCCATTTTAAAAATTTGGTATAACGAATTCTACCCAAAATTATAATTCAGCCAATCCCAATTTTTCCAGTTTTTCATAATTTGCTGTATGACAACTCCTGTCATGATGAGCAAGAATTTATTATTATTAGAAGAGATTTGACTCTTGGCTCTCATGGAAGTACCAAATAACACAGTGTTATATGATAATGCCACCGGATTTTCCAGTAGATTATTCACTTGGCCCCAAATGGATTTCCAAAAACTAAGGGCTCCTTTTACGAAGCCGCATTAGCGGCTTTATCGCACGCACCTTTTTAGTGTGCGCTAGCCGAAAAACTACCGCCTGCTCAAGAGAAGGTGGTAGCGGCTAGCGCGGCCAGCAAATTAGCACATGCTATTACACGCGTTTAACCGCTAATGCAGCTTCGTAAAAGGAGCCCTAAGTATCAATGGACAATAGAATATTAAATACATAGAAACATAGAAATAGACGGCAGATAAGGGCCCACGGCCCATCTAGTCTGCCCACCTTAATGTCCCTCCCCTACCTTTGCCCTGTGAATAGATCCCATGTGCCGATCCCATTTGGCCTTAAAATCAGGCACGCTGCTGGCCTCAATCACCTGTAGTGGAAGACTATTCCAGCGATCAACCACTCTTTCAGTGAAAAAGAATTTCCTGGTGTCACCTCGTAGTTTCCCGCCCCTGATTTTCAACGGATGCCCTCTTGTTGTCGTGGGACCCTTGAAAAAGAAGATATCTTCCTCCGCCTCGATGCGGCCCGTAAGATACTTGAACGTCTCGATCATGTCCCCCCCTCTCTCTGCGCTCCTCGAGCGAGTATAGCTGTAATTTGTCAAGCCGTTTTTCGTATGGTAGATCCTTGAGTCCCGAGACCATCCGGGTGGCCATTCTTTGCACCGACTCCAGTCTCAGCACATCCTTGCGATAATGCGGCCTCCAGAATTGCACACAGTATTCCAGGTGGGGCCTCACCATGGATCTATACAATGGCATAATGACTTCCGCCTTACGACTGACGAAACCCCTTCGTATGCAGCCCATGATTTGTCTTGCCTTGGACGAAGCCTGCTCCACTTGATTGGCAGACTTCATGTCCTCACTGACGATTACCCCCAAGTCTCGTTCTGCTACCGTTTTTGCTAGGATCTCACCATTAAGGGTATAAGACTTGCATGGATTCTGGCTGCCCAAATGTCCCAAATTCGAGATGACAGTGCCAGCATCTATTAGACTTAGAGCTGTCTAATTTCTGTAAACGAACTGGGGTCTAAACTGCTCTATGTAACAAAAAATACAAGAAGTTTGTCTCATAGATGCCGATGCCGTACATCTCATCCTCCAAGCCCAAATTGCCAAAAGTGCAGAAACATTTTGAAGATCCCTTGCATATTTGTTTCCTGCCAATCCAAAAAACACAATATAATCTTTATAAATACAAGACATACAGGAGTACAACCAATAAATACATCAAGTAGAAGTAGCAGCGACTTGAATTAATTGCACTCATAAAACCAATCACAAGTGACAACATATTATGAGTTTGACCATATCATACAGCAGAGAAGATTGTTTCAAAACCTTCAACTTTCTCCTAAACTCAAACATATCAGACATCTTCAAAGTTCAGCCGGCAAGACATTCCAAATTTGAGGGCTAGCAAATGATAACATATGTCAAAGAAGGAGATAGTGGATGCTGTGATTGGGCAGACTGGGTGGGCCATTTGGCCTTTATCTACCGGCATGTTTCTATGTTTCTGTGGCTTCAGGTCATTCTAGTCTTCACTAAATTTATAGCAGGCAGCTGCAGGTTCATTTATAAAATTAGCCTCTCAGCATCCACAGAGGCCTGGATTTTTCATCTTTCTCAATTAGGAGTCACTTGGAAAGTGATCTTCTATGCTGATCAGATACAAACGCTGTATGACGTGAGAGGCCCACCCAGTTTGATAATGTACATATCACATGTAAATTAGAGAGTGATACGGTTACTGTTACTGCGGGAATTCCGAGGTTACCATGGGAATTCCTATGGTAATGGGAACCTATTGCCGGGTTTGCCCAGTATTACTGAGGCAACGGTTGGTTGTTCCATGATAGTGCCACAGGAACAGAAACCGCTGCTACAGTAATACCATGGCAATAGGGACCCAAGGCACCCTCCCTCAATGCCGACTTGACTCCCCCTGTGCTGTACCTTATCATCCCTGGTGGTCTAGTGGCTTTTTGGGGGAGCAGGAAAGAGCCTGACTCTTTCCTGCCTCTGATGCTGTTAGAGCGCTGTTGGTCCGAAAAGGTTCCAAATGGCTGCTGAGACTTCAGGGGCAGCCTCGTGAGACTTCTCTACTTTTGTGGATTAATAGGATAGTGGGAGAGAGGCAGCAGTGCTGGGCATGGCAGAGAAAGGGAAAGAATGCTGCATGGGGAAAGGGAGAAGAGAGATGTTGGACCAAGGGTGCAAGGGAGGGAGAGAGATGTTCAGCATGGGAGTGTATGAGAGGGAGGGAGAGATCCACAATGTAGTGATTCTAATATGTCAGTTTTTGAAATTTATACCTACTATCTTTATATTTTGCACAGTACAGGGGGATATCACTTTTTCTCTTCCTCTGGTGTTGCATTGTGGCTTCTTGGGAATTCCATTTAATATTTTTCTGTGTGTTTCTATTTTTAATTTGTGGTTAGTTAGTCTATACTGTGTGAGGGTCTGTCTGTGTTCTGCACACATGAATTTGAACATAAGAACGTAAGAATTGCCGCTGCTGGGTCAGACCAGTGGTCCATCGTGCCCAGCAGTCCGCTCATGCGGCGGCCCTCTGATCAAAGATCAGTGCCCTAACTGAGACTAGCCCTACCTGAGCACGTTCCGGTTCAGTAGGAACTTGTCCAGAATCCCTGGAGGGTGTTTTCCCCTATGACAGACTCTGGAAGAGCGTTCCAGTTTTCTACCAGTCTCTGGGTGAAGAAGAACTTCCTTACATTTGTACGGAATCTATCCCCTTTCAATTTTAGAGAGTGCCCTCTCGTTCTCCCTACTTTGGAACATGGGTTTTCTGCTAGCATTAACTGTGCAGGATGGATCTGTACTAATCTGGCTTATTTAGTTTTCCAATAGGTTTATTGATGTTCTAGAACACATTGTAGTGTTTGGTGCTGTGGTTTCCTAGGTAGGTCCTTGTTACGTGACTCGTGGATGTTTTTAAAGAATGGTGCTCATACAGGAGGAGCAGTATTCTTTTTAAGCTGTACTAAACATCCAGTATCTGAATTTTATTCAGGAGTAGCTATAAACTACATGTGAATAAGTAGGGAAAGCATGCAGAGTATGGCATTCTTTCCAACTTCCAATATTTTAAGCTTATATAACATAGATTTTATGCAAAAACATGATTTTATGCAATTTTATGTGCCTAGGGCATCGCAAATAAACATTTAAAGCCTATATATATGAAGGTTATTTCCAATGAATATTTATAGTTAGCACATAACTGCAAGTTAGCAATTTTAGGGGTCTCTAGAGACATTTCAGGATGGGTCACAGTTATGCCCCGATATTCAGCACTGACCAGGCATAAATAGAACAACTATTTATATGATCATATCTTTATGTGCCAGCTCAGTATCCCGTGAACTTCGTCAAGCTGCGGCACACTAAATGTAGTAGCCGCGGCTTGAGGCATCTGGAAGTGCGCGGATGTCGACATGATGATGTCATGCACATGCGTGATGTCATCGCATCAACATCCACGCATGCGCGAAAGCCTTCCAGATGGGCCCTGAGCTGCCGGGGGCGGGGGGGAGTGCTGGCAGGGAAGACGCATGGAGAGGGGAGGTGCCGGCGCTGGCTGATTGCCTACAGGATGTGCTTCTCGCCGCAAGAGGCACATCCTGTAGGCAGTCAGCAGGCGCCTCTCCTCCTCCCCAGCGTCTCGCAGCGCACCTGAAATCTCAGGAGGCACACAGTTTACAATACAGTGTTTCCCCGAAAATAAGCCCTACCCCCGAAAATAAGCCCTAATCGTAGGCAGCTGTGCTTCACCCGCCCTACAGCCGAACTGCCGAATCTCCGCTGACCCTCCATTCTTCCCTCCCAACCGATCCCCACCGACTGCGACCATAAATACCTTCCAGCAGAGGAGCGTTGGGCCAGCAGCATTCACAGGCTGCTTTGCGGCCTTCTCACTGGGGCCTTCTGTGTGCCGCATTACTGATGATGTCATCAGTACACTGTCTTATTTTCGGGGAAACATGGTACACTGTGCTAGCCGATACCCATTTAGTGTGGAATATTAACTCGACCAGGAATACACTGGCCAGCCAGCGAAGGCCAGGATATTCAATACTGCTCACTGGAAACTGCCTGACACTGAATATCTAGGGTCAGTGCTGGCAGTAGGCAATCACCATGCTGCCAGCCGCCAGCTGAAAATCAACTGGACAGAGCATATTTGTTGTTCTTATAGTCAGGAATTGTTACAATACTAGTTTTAACTAGTTATTGATTGGCATGCTTTTGTTTCTTGCTTTTATTTTTCAGTCCTCCGCAGGGCAGACCACATTGCAGTTCTAGTTCAGAAGCATGGAAGGCTCCGGAATTGTGATTCTCCCCAGGATGGCGGGTGCTCCTATTACTGCAAGAAGATATTTCACATCAAAGGTGGCCACTGTGAAGGCTACTGATTATAATTCTGTCTGTAGTTTTGACTGTTTGAAGAAATGACTGCATTTATCTGACTTCATGCACGTACTGTATATAAGGGCTGACCAAGCCAAGGCTGGTGCAAGAATATTGGGACTCTAGGTAAACCTTCAACCTTATGCTCTCCCTTTCATTTCTGTAGCCTATCAGCTTCACCCTCCAAGATTTTGATAACTAAACTGTACAATCACGATCATAGGCAGGAAAACATGAAGCAAAATCAACAGAAATAGGGAGTATACGGTTTATTAAAGTCCAGCATGGCCACTTTTCACCCTAAGACTGCATCAGGAGTCAAACCTGTAGTATAAACATGAAAAATTACAGATCATAATAAAATATAAAATTATAAACATACACAATTAATATCAATTAAATAAATGATAATAAATACTTAAAATGTGTCAAATAGTTAAAATGTGTAAATTGCCTTGAACTAATTAGTATTTATTTAAAATTTTATATACCACATAAAAACTATGCGGTTTACAAAATTACATGCATACATATTAAAAATACTAAAACATGTTTTGACAGAACAAACATAATGAAAACATTAACTAACAGTATCATTATTAGGGGTAATGGTGGACATGACAATGAAGCCGACGGCACAGTGCGCAGCGGCCGCTAAGAGAGCAAATAGGATGCTAGGTATAATCAAGAAGGGTATTACAACTAGAACGAAAGAAGTTATCCTGCCGTTGTATCGGGCAATGGTGCGTCCACATCTGGAGTACTGCGTCCAATATTGGTCGAAGTACCTTAAGAAGGACATGGCGTTACTCGAGAGGGTTCAGAGGAGGGCGACACGTCTTATAAAGGGTATGGAAAACCTTTCATATGCTGAGAGATTGGAGAAACTGGGTCTCTATTCCCTGGAGAAGAGGAGACTTAGAGGGGATATGATAGAGACTTACAAGATCATGAAGAGAATAGAGAGAGTAGAGAGGGACAGATTCTTCAAACTTTCGAACAATAAAAGAACAAGAGGGCATTCAGAAAAGTTGAAAGGGGACAGATTCAAAACAAATACTAGGAAGTTCTTCTTTACTAAACGTGTGGTGGACACCTGGAATGCGCTTCCAGAGGACGTAATAGGGCAGAGTACGGTACTGGGGTTTAAGAAAGGATTGGACAATTTCCCGCTGGAAAATGGGATAGAGGGGTACAGATAGAGGATTACTGCGCAGGTCCTGGACCTGTTGGGCCGCCGCGTGAGCGGACTGCTGGGCACGATGGACCTCAGATCTGACCCAGCAGAGGCATTGCTTATGTTCTTATGCTCTTAAAACCTTCTTTCAAATTCATTCAACAAGATGGAAAGACAAAATCCCATAAAAATATTTACAGGAAGGTAAGGCTTCAGCAGCAAATAGCATTAGCACATGAAGGCATTAACAAATAATTGTGTTTTCAATATTTTCTTAAAAGTCAGTCTCCCATCACAAAATCGCAGAATACCAGACAGCGCATTCCAAAGCTTGGCACCTGCTACAGACAGCATTTTTGCCTCAATCTTAACATGAGAGACTAACATCTTACCCTCCAAATTCAGCTTCATACCATTTTCAGATCTCAGATATTTTCTGGGTTCATAGATTTCAAAAAAACTCCTTTAGTGCCCTTGGGGAAACGTGATATAAGGTTTGCTGTATGATTGAGAGAATCTTAAACTGTACTCTCTGCTGCATAGGTAACCAGTGCAGCTGTTTCAACGTTGGAGTTATATGAGTCATTCTTGAAACCCCAGTAATCAATCTTGCTGCATAGTTAACTAACATCTGAAGTGCCCTCATCTTCACTTTAGTAACTCCCAAATAAAGAGAATTGCAATACACTTCCCCCTCCCCATTCGCGGTTTCCCTACTCGCGGTTTCACATAATCGCGATTTTTTTTTTGGGGTGGAGGGAACCCCCCCCCCCTATTTTTGTCTTCCCCCCAGCATCCTGGCCTTACCTGGTGGTCTAGCTGGTTTTCGGGGCAGGAGTGATCTTCCTATGCTCCTGCCCCGTGCAGATAGCCATTAGGAAATGGCTGTGGGGAGTTCCCATAGTCTCTCGAGAGACTACGGCAGCCATTTCCCATTGGCGATCTGCATGGGGCAGGAGCGTAGGAAGATTGCTCCTGCCCCGAAAGCCCATTAGACCACCAGATAAGACCGGGAAGCCAGAAGGAAGGCAGGAGGGAGGTGGGGAAGGTCCGAAACGAAGCTTTCCCCCCCCCAAAAAAAAAAAAAATTGTGAATAACCAAATCCGCACATGCTGAAACTACGGATTCAGAGGGGGAAGTGTAATAAAGGAACATGCATGAAAAATGGCTAAGAGACGTAGAAAATGGATACAAATATTGCAGCGTTTTCATGGGTGTGTACAGGCAATAAGCTCTAAACACCTTTAAGGCAAAACATGGCCATGTCGGGTACTGGAATTTAATAAACCATATACCCGCTATTTTGGTTGGGCTGCTTTGTGTTTTGCTGCCTGTGATTGTTTGCGGATCATTGCCTCTTGTAGGGTTCTCTACAATCATAATCATAGTCATTCTGTGGAATTTGAAAAGGTACACATGATTAAGAGGATGGAACAGCTGTCAAATGGGGAAGGGGTTAGGGCTCTTCAGCTTGGAGAAGAAACAACTGAGGGGAGATATGAGAGGTCTGTAAATTCCTGAGTAGAATAGAACGAGTAACCATGAGTCATTTGATTACGCTTTTAAAAGGGTCCTTTTACTAAAGCCACGGCAAAAGTGGCTTTAGTGAGCTTCTTACACTGGTCTGTCCTGCACAGTAAGGCCATTTGTGCCATGCCCCAAAATTGGCTGATTTTCTACTTCCAGAATTACTTTAATGGCCTTGTACAATTAGCTCATTAAAAATAGCACCACATGAGCTCTTACCGACACATATTTTGTACATGTTAAGGGCCCACACACTAACCCAGCACCGCATGAGCTCTTACCGCCCACATATTTTGTACATGTTAGGGTCAATGCCCTCAGTGTATAGTTAGGCTCTGGAACTTGTTGCTGGAAGAAGAGTAGTTAATGTAGCTGGTTTTATAAAAGGTTTGGATAAATTCCTGGAGGAAAAGTCCATAAATCGTTACTAAGATAGGCCTGTGGAAAGCCACTGCTTAGCCCCAGGGTTAGGTTGCATGGAATCTTGCACTTTTTGGGGCTCTTCCATGTACTTCTGACTTAGGCCTCTGTTGGAAACAAGATACTGGATTAGTTGGACCTCAGTATAGCAATTGTTATGTCCTTATCAAAACATATATTTGGACATCATACTTTTAAACTTTGGTTTGTAAATTTTAGGGTTTTTTTTTATTTCTTGAATTTACCTTAATGTTAAAGGAAATTTCAATTAAAATGCTTGAAAAATCTTTGTAATTTATCAATTTTCCTAGCACCACTTATTGTGTTTAAACAATATCTGACGGGAAGAGATTTGTATAAGTAATTTCTGTATATTCCTTTTTCTAACTTGAAGGATAAATGTCTTTTTCTATTATATTCATTTTTCTTTAAAATATGGAATTGGCTTCTTCAAGAAATTTACTAATCATTTCTATCTTTGAAATCCAAGAGTTGTCTTGTAAAATATATGAAAATTTCTTAAATTTAAAAAAAAAAGAATGCTTGAAAAATGCTGCATAACAGGTTCTATTAACATCTGCAGGTAAGGAGCCTGGGACTGAATCCAGACTGAGAAAGGGGAAAGGATTTGGGTATTGTATACTGCCTTTTTGTGGTTACACATTCAAAGTGGTGGGTGCTGGAGGATTAAGTGACTTGCCCGGAAGAAGCCAGAAGTTGCTGTACTGTCTGAGCATCTCAGAGCAATCCATGCCATTTACTGTATTTGCTGGTTTAGAAAATGGACAGAGATTACAGTTTTAATCTCGTTAAAATACATTTTCTGATTTAATTGTGTTTGTGGGGTGTTTTTATCACCTTGACTACCACCATGTTAAAGTGTGTCAAATAAGTGCATTTGAGTGGCAGAAGAACCTCTAGCCTACAATATAATTTTATTCATTAACTGGTCTCGTGCTGAGAAGCAGCTCAGGATGTTTTTTTTAACATCCAAATTTTACTTGTGTATTTTGCATTACTGTGGTTTAATGTTTCCTAAAACTATATTGGGATGACAGTTGTCCATGGGATGTTGCTGCAAATTAATTTTTACATAGCCCTAATGTGTGGGAGGTTTTTCTGTTCTAGATTTTGATAAAGACCAATCAAATGTCTCGTTTGCTTGTTGGCAGTTTCACAAAGAGATAAGAACATAAGAACGTAAGAACATAAGCATCGCCTCTGCCGAGTCAGACCATAGGTCCATTATGCCCAGCAGTCCGCTCCCGCGGCGGCCCCCCAGGTCAATGACCTGTAAGTGATCTATTATTCTACTGTATAGTAACCCTCTAATTGTATCCTTCAATCTCCTTTTCCTTCAGGAACTCATCCAATCCCATTTTGAAACCCAAAATCGTACTCTGCTCTACCACCTCTTCTGGAAGCGCATTCCAGGTGTCCACCACCCTCTGAGTGAAGAAGAACTTCCTAGCATTTGTTCTGAATCTGTCTCCCTTCAATTTTTTTGAGTGGCCTCTAGATTTTGTTGCCCCCGCCAGTCTGAAGAATCTGTCCCTCTCTACCTTCTCTATACCCTTCATGATCTTGTAAGTTTCTATCATATCCCCTCTAAGTCTCCGCTTTTCCAGGGAAAAGAGCCCCAGCTTCTCCAGCCTCTCAGCATATGAAAGGTTTTCCACGCCCTTTATCATTTTTGTTGCTCTTCTCTGGACCCTCTCGAGTATCGCCATGTCCTTCTTAAGGTACGGCGACTAGTATTGATGTGATGGTGTGAGGGCCAACATGGTTTGAGAGCACTGGAAGTAACTGTTCTAGTCTGCCTCTTCTATCTTCTGTGGTTGAGAGGTGTTGCTGTGTACAGTGCTACCTTCAGGGTCCAGTGTAGCAGTGTGGAACTTGCACTGGATTTTGTCTGCCGGTTTTACTGAGGTGGTACAAATATCATTCAAGGGCTGAAAGTGTATAAGTTAGGTCTGATGTTTTAGGAAATCAAACACTCCCTGAGATTCCTGTCTACTGCTTACATGAAATGTGGACTACGAAGGGCTGTTGAAAAATTCTCAGCCCAACCAACAAAGGGAAAGGGGAAAAGTAAAGGCAAAGGGATTGGGACTTGTATACCGCCTTTTTGTAGTTATACAACCAGACTCAAAATGGTTTACAGGTTTATCAAAATGGTTGATAGGATCAATTTCACTTTTTGGTGGGTAAATGTGTGTACCACCTATAAGTATGAAAGGATGATGGAGGTACCTTTGGGGTCTAGTAAATCCTTTAATGATGTATGTAGTCCATTGACTAATTTTATTGGGTCATGTTTCTTTCTTTATACAGTAGTTGCTTAGTTGAATTTGCAGCTTGTTCGGTGTTTTCAGAGAAATATTATTTTGGGCTATTGGTAAGGCCTGGTGGTATGTTGCCATGTATTTCTTACTGTTGAGCCTGTCTTCATCTAGTTTAGATTTTTTCTAATACCATTGTTAAGCATGTATTCCAGATTATCAACCTTTTCTTACACTGTCATCATCTTTTCATCCACTTGGGGGTAGGACAAGGGCTCTAGGAAGTTATCAGCAGTCAGATTTCTCATGTCTCGAATTTCCTTCCAAATTTTGGTTGGCCCCATCTCTTCTATCTCCTGTCTTCCCCATCCATCCATCCATGTGCACCATTTCTTTCCTCTCTTCTCTTCCCCACCCCTCCATCCATGTGCACCATCTCCTCTCTCTCTGGAGGAGGAGAAGGAGAGGGTGATGTGTCTTCAACAGGGAAGAATTGAGTTGACATTAGAAATACAGTTTACATTGGATGAGGATGAAATCTTTGAGTTGGAACAAGATACTGATTGTTAATGGAGTATATTGTCTCGAAGAGAAGAGTCTTTAGTTTCTTTTGAAATCCATTTTGATGGTTATCAGAAGGCTGTTCCAGGTCTTTGCGCCAATGCAGGTGATAATTATGTTAAATATGCACTTGTACGGTAGCCCATCTTCACGGTGGCCAATACAGGTCACAAGTACCTGGCAAAACCCCAAATAGTAGCAACATTCCATGCCTCTGTTAATAAATCCTGCCCAAACAGGTTTTATGAAAAGAAGATCATCTATTAATAATTCTGTAGAAGGATCTTATTTAAACATCCTTCATCTGGCTAAAATCACATAACGGGGCTCATTTTCAAAAGAGAAAAATGTCCAAATAAATGGTATAAAGTGGCGTTTGGATGTTATGTTTGCTAAAATGTCCAAATTGCCATTTTTCAAATACGTTTTTTAGACAGTTTTCTATGCTGTTTGCAGGGCATCTAAATCTCAAGGGGGCAGGATTAGGGCAGATGTATGATTTGGATGTTTTTCTGCAATGGAACATTACAGAAAATGTCCAGGGTAAAACTTGGATGTTTGAGGCCAGACCTGTTTCAGTAATGAATAAGTGCCAAAATTGTGGCCAAACAACTACTACTAATCATTTATATAGTGCTACTAGACATACGCAGCGCTGTACATCAAAACAAACTGACTAGATGACCACTGGAGGCATGGCTCCCCCTTACTCTTCCCAAAGATGTGAATGAAACAGTATGTACCAGCCTCTATGACAGATTCAGATGTTATGGCCAGTCCTATTAGATCAGCAAGTAGATCTCTGGAATAGCCCAGTAGTCAGTGCAGTGGACTGCCCAGAAGGGGATTCAGGCCCGTATCTCATTCTAACTAGTACACTTGTGGTAGAAAGAGAGAGCCCTCCCCCCAAAAAAAAACTACTGCACTGACATTTTAGGTGACACCTGTAAGCATAAGGACTATTGGGTGGTATACAGTTGGGTACAGTAGGTTTTGGGTGAATTTTGGAGGGCTCACCATACAATGTAAGGGGGTTATGGTGTGATGTGTACCTGGGTCCTTTTATGTGAAGGTCACTGCAATGTCTCTAGGGTGCCCCACTGCACTGCTGGGGTCTCTATGTGGCCAGTGTACTAAGAATGCTGGCCCCTTCTACATCCCAAATGGCAGGTTTTTGTGTGTTTGTGCATTTTTCATTTGGCTGGGTTGTTTGTTTGGTTTTGGTTTTTTTTTGGGGGGGTGTCAAAAAAGGTTTTAAAAGATAGTTGCACTGAGGACAAACATATCTAGGAAGTGGCCATTAAAAAAAAACAAAATTCTAGTTTGAAAATGACCATTTTCTGTACAGTGAAATGATCGTTTTTGGACTGTGTCTGGTTAGATATCCAGGTATGGTGCTGAATACTGGCTATTTCTGGATAACTTCCAAGTACCTTCAAACACCTGGATAGCCAGTGCGGGTACCCAGATAGGAGCCAGCTCTGAATATCTGGGTCTAATTTAGCCGGTGGTAGGTAGTGTTTAAAGAAACACCATTCATTGTTGGCCGAATATCGGGCCTAAAGCTTAACTAGGTGATTAAAATGATATTAAAAATGTTCTTTACACAGGCAAAAATAAAAAATACGTACAAGACTGGGAATTCACAATGCATCTCTTACCTACAGTATCTGCTTCCGTGACATGTTATGATATATTTGTTCTTATCACTTCCATTCTGGCAGTCCTGTTGCATGATTGCAAGACCAGATGCTGAGCCTTGCAGAGTTGTCTAAATTTTCTTTCAGTCCTGGAACTCATTAATACTAATTATAGAACCAAACAGGAAAGCTGATGGAAGGTGGGGCTGTAACAGAAGGGGCATCAGATGCTCCACTAACCAAGGAGAAAAACCAGCACAGCTTTTGCTGGGAATATTTAACTAGGGGGAGGTATTGCAGGAAATGTGAAAAGCATTTGAGAGAGAGAATTTCCGAAGGGCCAAAATAATGACACATGCATTATTAGGGGCAGTTACTGGCAGTTAATGTCCTCTCAGAAGCATCTGAAGTTGCAAAAGAAAGACAGATGGACCCAGAAGACCTAAGAGGTCTCCATGAATAGGCTGAGTCACTCCTCATTTATCCCAGTGTATTTAAGGACTTGTAATTTGATAAATCATTTTCCACATTTAAGGGGCAATTCTTTGATGGAGCACCTACAATTAGGTGGCTGGTAAGAATATGGTAGGAGTCTGTTCTATAAAGAAACACAGATGCCTGCTTTCTCTAATAGCTCTCTAGCATAACAGTGTATACAGCAGAGTTGTACAATGTCGGTCCTCGAGGGCCACAGTCCATTTGGGTTTTCAGGATTTCCTCAATGAATTTGCATGAGATATTTTTGCATGCACTGCTTCCATTGTATACAAATAGATCTCATTCACATTCATTTGGGAAATCCTGAAAACCCGACCTGGCGAGGGCTGAGGTTGGACCCCCTGGACAAATAGGCATATAAGATTTAGATGCAAACTATTATGCCAGTCATACAGCTTCTATACTGTGTTAACGCCCGAATCTGTATTCTTGCAGATGGCACAAACTGGATACCCCTAAGGATGTAGACCGAATACATAGTGGTCTGAGAAATCTTAAAGGCATAAAAATACTTAACAGTTAAGATTCACTGCAGAGTCATGGATATAGGGTGCAAGAATCAAAGGAACAGTGTGTGACAGGAGGAGAAGGAATAAGAGGCTGATGTGCAGCTTCAGAGTGATAGGAGTCGACATTCTGTCCACGAGAGGCGGCCTGGCTAAGTCCCGCAGTCGGTGATGAGACTATGGGATTTAGCATGGCGTCAGTGACTAGCACTGAATATCTGGAGGGTTGGCAGCTATTTGCCCAATTAAGGGCTCCTTTTACAAAGCAGCGTTAGACTTTTTTATCACCGTCCATGGCGGTATTAGCACTGACGCTCATAGAATTCCTATGAGTGTCAGAGCTAATACTACCACAGACATACGCTTTTACAGAGTAGGCACTTGCTGGCACTTTCACAGCATGTATACTGTACATTACAGAGCAAATAGGGGCCTATTTCTACAAACAGCCTCTAAGTCCTAGGCGTCGTTCAGTGTGGTTGTCAATCATCTGCTAGGCGCCATTAATAGATTTGCAGCTAGTGGTATCTAAGCGTTCTTAAGCGCTGGTAAGTGTTGAATCCTTAGGCACACTGCTATTTAGGCCACGGTTATCTTGGCCTAAACGAGTGTGCCTAAGTCAACCCATGCCCATATTCTGCCCCGAATCCATCCCTAACAATGCCTAATTGCTGATAGGTGCCTCGGTGTAGATGCCTATCTCAAAGTGGTAGGCACCTTCTGAGTTAGGCGACTACCGACTAATTCATTTTAAAATTGTTTTTTAAATGGCACTTTCAATTATCAACGCTGATGAAGCCAATTGAAAAAAAATGAACACCCCCCTCCCCCCACACATACACTTTTACAAAACCGCACAAAAGGTTTTTAGCACTGGCCGGCGCGCTGAATGCTCTCTGCGCTGCTTCGACGGTCATAGGATTCCTATGAGCGTCAGAGCAGCACAGAGCATTCACCATGCCGGCTGGCGCTAAAAACCTCTTGCATGGTTTTGTAAAAGGGGGAGTAATTTTGGTGCTTGGATTGGCTAGACGTGCCACACTAGGTAGCCTACTTTAGGTGTCTTTTATAGAATCGGGGCCAGAGAGCATAAAGGCGCTCGCCTTTCACGAGGATAATTCTATAACTAGGATGCCAACGTTTAGGTGCCAAGAATACATGTAAATGATAAGAATACTGGCATATATAACACATACATGCATTAATGGTAAAATTCTAACCTGTGGCATAGCCAGGGAGGTTAGCACCCGGGGCAATGGTGCCCAGCATTGCTACACCGTGCGCCCTCCCTGCTCTTCCCTGCCGTACTGTGCCCCTCACTGCTTGAGCGCCTCCCCTTCTCCATTGAATACCTCTTAAAATGTTTTCCTGCGTCTCTCTTCCCCGCTCACACACCTCTTGAAATGTTCACCGGTGCGAGCAGCGTTTTCCACCTGCTGCTCGTGCCGGCCTCGGCTCCCTTCTGACATCACATCCTGGTTCCACGGTCAGGAAATGACATCGCAAGGGAGCCATGGCCGGCCTGAGCAGTAAGTGGAAGATGCTGCTCGCGCCGGCGAACATTTCAAGAGGTGCGCGAGAGGGGGCGGAGAGGAGGAGCTGCGCTGGTGCCCCCATGAAGATGGTGCCTGGGGTTGTCCACCCCGCCCTCCCCCCCTTACTACGCCACTGATTCCAGCTACCTGCTAACGTGATGCCATGTAGTGTGACAGTGGGTGTACGCATGGGCAGAATCTGGGCAGAATGCAGGAGAGACGTCCAGTTTTATGCACATAAATTATAGAATAATTTACATCTGCTTTTAAAAGCAAGCTAAGCATAAGCGCTTACCCGAACTCCATACCTGGTGTCAGCAGTCATGCCTAAATTATATGCCCGTATCTGTGCCTACTTTCCTTTACAGCACAGGCTGCAAAATGCCCTCTTCAATATTTACAAGATATCAATTCAAAAGAAGCAAACCTTCTTCAAAGCAAATAAACCTGTCAAACTAGGGAACATGACATGAAGAGAGAGGCTCAGGAGCAATGTTAAGAAATATTTTTCACAGAAAAGGTGGTGGATGCCTTGAATGCCCATATAGGGGTGGTAGAGACCCAAATGATGATGGAATTCAAAAGGATGTGGCATACTCATAGAGAGTCCCTTAATGGGAAGAATGGTGAGCTATGGGCTGCTGAGAATTGTAGATTGGCAGTATACAAATATTGCTTAAATAAAATAAAAATGGAAACGAAGCACTGGCATAACCTGCACAGAGTGTCAATTGCAACCTTATACTTTACTGTGCAGACTGGATGGACCTTTTTGACTTGTATTTTACTAAGTACGATTGCTAGGTGCCATCGACTCGTGTTCATGCCCTAGCGAATTGATGAACATCATCATGTTTCGTGGCACAGTACAGATTACCAGGCCTTTCTTCGCAGTATAAATTTGAGGTTGTCGATGTTGTCGCATCAAACGTGATCCTCCGTCTCCAACACCTGCTGCCCAGATGGGTGGCAAATCATCAGTGTGACATCTCCGCTGAAACCCATGTGCCTTGGGAGGCCCTGCTGGTAGTGAAGCTTTCAGCTTCCCAGATGCACGCAAGCCCCAGTGGCATAACAGTGGCATAGAGAGAGTAGAGAGGGACAGATTCTTCAAACTTTCGAATAATAAAAGAGCAAGAGGGCATTCAGAAAAGTTGAAAGGGGACAGATTCAAAACGAATGCTAGGAAGTTCTTCTTTACCCAACGTGTGGTGGACACCTGGAATGCGCTTCCAGAGAGCGTAATAGGGCAGAGTACGGTACTGGGGTTC
This sequence comes from Geotrypetes seraphini, assembly GCF_902459505.1. Classification (NCBI taxonomy): domain Eukaryota; kingdom Metazoa; phylum Chordata; class Amphibia; order Gymnophiona; family Dermophiidae; genus Geotrypetes; species Geotrypetes seraphini. The sequence goes on along the minus strand of NC_047091.1, from coordinate 69,874,075 downwards.
AAGAAAGGATTGGACAATTTCCTGCTGGAAAAGGGGATAGAGGAGTATAGATAGAGGATTACTGCACAGCACCTGGACCTGTTGGGCCGCCGTGTGAGTGGACTGCTGGGCACGATGGACCTCAGATCTGACCCAGCAGAGGCATTGCTTATGTTCTTATGTTATGTTCTTATGTTCTTGTGATACACTGATTCAATCTCAGGACAGCAAAACTTGCTGTTTCTCAGAAGTTAACTGCTTGGGATTTCTAACACTGGCTATCTTTACGGAAGGGACAGCTGTTTACATGGGGGTTATGAGAAGCCCTGGTTGGAGGTCAAACCTACTTATCATATACTGTATGTATACAACGTTCACTGCTGCTTTTCCTAGAAAAGCAAAGACAAAACATTTTAGATCATCACTACATCTTGCAAGACTGGCTGGGTGGAGGCAAGATCTCCGATCCCCTTTCTCTGAACTAGAACTGCTGCTGGATTGTGTCACAAGCCTTGGTGTAAACAGGAACAAGATGTTCCTAAGCCCTCCCCTAGTCGAGGGGCAAACTTCACTAAAGCAACTGGAACTGGTCTCTTTCTACCTCTGTTTTCAATACTACTTCATTCTAAAAATAAATTGGACAACAGTTTCTGTTTGGAAGGACGTGTAATCATTCACCACAATTAACCCAATCTACGTAAGTCTCAGTCAAAATCAGTGTGGAGCTTATCCGGTGATGCATTTAAAAACTCTAACACGTCCAAAAACTGTCATAAATAGGCACTTGGGTGGTTTTCTCACCACAATGTCCAAGTGCTGACTTTCGAAACCATCTTTCTGGACATCTTGCGGGGCGTCCTGGCCGCTGTGTTTCCAAGACTAAAGGAGGTGTGTTCTGAGCGGGCTTAGACTTGGACCTCTTGTGGTACTAATTACATTACATTAGTGATTTCTATTCCTCCATTACCTTGCAGTTCAAGGCGGATTACATAAGAATTGTCATGCTGTTATGACATATATAGGCGGATATTCAATATCCAAAGCAACATTCAATATAATTCAGCACTACCTATGGTACCCAATCCAAAAGGAGAAAAGACCTCAGTGTCTAATAGGGGTTCTAAACAAACTGCCCACATAGACTAGCCGATCTCAAAAACTCAAGTTTGAGACCAGCAGACACATCCTTGGTCAAAAACTCCAAGATAAGTGGTATTATAGTATAAACAAAAAAACAGTTTTCATTCAAAATCATCATTTATCTGAAAATATGGTATTCCAAAGGTTCCTTGACATAGTACTGAAACATGGAAGCAGGAAAAAACCAGCACAGTGGAGCATAGCGCAATAGCACAGCAGCTACACAATCATCACTGCTGGCATATAGGGTTCCACAACATCCAACAGGGCCCCCTGTTTCGCAATCAAGCTTCTTCAGGGATTTGCTATGTTTCTCTGGAAGTTTTCAGCTTGCTCTTTTCTGCCAGAGTCTCTGGAAAAAAACTGCTCTGGTGTGGAGTCCTTTTGCCTGTTGCCAGAGGAAGCTGCAGGGCATGGAAGTTTGTGCCAGGACTGCCCTGGATTACATAAGAATTGTCATGAGATTAGGTAATATATAATGGGTTTTTTGAACATTTTAGATTTGGTAAGGAGTAATCAAACCTTTCCCAAGATGTCCTGGACAGAACTTAAATGTTTTGGGCTAGACCTGTTTTTAAAATGAATAAGGGCCAAAAAGGTACCAGATGACTACTGGAGGGATTAAGTTATGACCCCCACACACTCCCCCAGTGGTCATTGACCCCCTTCTAACCTCCCAAAATCTGAATAAAACAGTACATACCTGTCTCTAGAACAGCAGCCCCTAGTATGGGAAAGCCTACCACAGTAGCACACAGGTGTCTTAAGTAGCCTACTGGGTGGGCTAGTGAATGATAGAGAGGAGGACCTAGGCCCATAAACCATTCTAACCATTATATTTATGGTGGAAAGTGTGAGTCCACCAAAAATCTTACTATACTGCCATTTAGGTGCCACCTGCAGCCATAAGGGCTATTGGGGTGGTAGATAGGTGGGTTTAGTAGGGTGTTTTTTTTCTGTGTGTGTTGGGGGGAGGTTAGAGAGCTCATCATATATTTATAAGGGGTTATGGTGAGATGTACACCTGGCACCCTTTATCTAAAGTTCACCGCAGTGCCCACAGTTGTACTGGTTGTAATGGTATGTGGCCATTATATTACAATGCTGGCCCCTCCCACAACCAAATGGTCTGGATTAGGATTTTTGAACTTGTATGGGTTTGGTTTGTTTTGTGGTTGAAAATGGCAAGTAAAGTTGGACATCCTAGGAGTTGGATGACCACATGGACATCTTGGCCACCAGGACCAGGACCAGGACGTCCAACGTAGGTGATTTTTTAAAAAAAAAATGTTTTGCACTAGCTGTTTTTGAAAATGACCATTTCTCCACCTCCAACTTTGGCTATCTTGTGGGAAGCATCTAAAGTTGGACTTCGGCATCCTATTGAAAATAGCACTCCATGGCTAAGTTACCGGATAGGGTGTATTGTGGTTACTGGGTGAGGTGTAACGTGACAAGTTTTGTTGGCAGGAAAGCATATTTAATATAACAAATATAAATAAATAAAGCAAAATGGGCACAGATAATTGCTCCCTAGTAGGTCAAGATGTTTACATTTTGCTTTTATTTATTTATTTATTTATAACGTGCCTATTAATTAGTTAGTTGAATTCTGCTGGGGTTTGTTTTCTGTTATTTACAGATGAGTCAAATTATGAGGGGATTGATCTACCCACATTTTAGGGGGGGGGGGGTTTTGGCTTTTGGGAAATGAATATTGGAAAAAGTAGCAGTTGTAAAAAGTAACAAATGTGTGAAGGCAATAGCAGTCACCAGAAGAATCCTTAGCAGCATAACGAGAGCGAGAAGCAGGTCATTGGTGAGGCCCCGCTTGGAATATTGTGATCAGTTTTGGAAGCTGTTTCTCGCAAAGGACATAAAGGGCCTGATATTCAAAATGATTTAAATGGTCATGAGAGGCTCCTGGCTGTTTAAATTACCTGTCCGGAGCTAACCAGCATTTATGCAGCACATAACACATTTCTCATCTATTTAAACAGGCAGCGCATCGTCTTGTGGACTTATGTAATAAAATGCAGTAAAACCTTGGTTTGCGCGCATAATTCGTTCCAGAAGCGTTGCTTGTAATCCAAAGCACTTGCATATCAAAGCGAATTTCCCCATAGGAAACAATGGAAACTCAGACGATTCGTTCCTCAACCCAAAAACTTTAATACAAAACACTATACGTACTTGCATTGCAAGACCTCGCTGTTTTAGAACAGTCACTGCACTCCCGCAGCGTCAGAGAGAGAACCATCGGCTTAGTTGTGATGATGTGACGCGTGTATACTGTATGTACTCATATTGCAAGACTTTGCTCGTTTAGAACAGTCACTACACTTCTGCAGCGTCAGAGAGAGAAGAACCATCGGCTCAGTTGTGATGTATTTATACTGTATGTACTTGTATTGCAAGACATTGCTTGTATATCAAGTTAAAATTTGATCAAATGTTTGGCTTGTCTTGCAAAACGCTTGCAAAGCAAGTTACTTGCAATCCAAGGTTTTACTGTATTTAAAATAGTAAACAACCTCCTGTAAAACCACAACGGAACCAGCCCTCCCAGTCACAACTAACTTGCAATGATTTTGCCACATATTTTGCCAACAAAATTAAAGGTCTCCATCAAGACTTACAGACAGTCCCATCAAAGCTCCTACCAGTTAATGAAAGGAACACTCTCTCTTCCCCACCACATACAGCCATCTGGGACTCATTCAATCAGATCACAGAGGAAGTTCGGGAAAAAATCTGCAAAGTCTACAGACCAGTGGCATAGTAAGGGTGGTGTGCTCCTCCCCCACCCTCTTCCCTCCCCCCCCTGCCGCACACATGTCTCCTTCCCTTTCAATTTTTAACTTCGCCGGCGTGAGCAGCATGCCCACGTCGGTGTCAGCTCGCCCTTTGACATCACTTCCTAGGTGCGAGTCCCTGAAGTGACATCAGAGAGAGTGACGATGCCAATGCAGGCAGCAACTTCACACCTGAGGGAAGGTAAGGTGCACAGCAAGGATAGGAGTGGGGGGCTGAGAGGAGGAGGGATGCCGCGCCCTTAGGAAGACCACACCCGGAGCAGACCGCACTCCCTTTACTACGCCACTGCTACAGACTACAACCTGCTCTTTCAACCCCTGCCCAGCAAAGATAGTACAAGTGAGCCTAGGCCTCACTGAGGGAGCCACTAAAATTGTTAACTCCTCTCTTGTAGAAGGCAGCTGCCAACAACACTAAAAAGAGCTGTGGTGCAGTAGCGTACCAAGGGGGGCGGGGTGGGGCGGTTCACCCCGGGTGCAAGCCCTGAGGGGGTGCTACCGGCCTTGGCGTTCAGTCCCCTCCCGAAGGACCGCTTGCCCCCCTGGCCTCCCCGCACCACCTACGAAGCAGCCCGCAGCGGGCTGATGTCAGAGGAGGGGCAGGACCACGGCGGAGGAAGCAGGGCCGAAGCAGCGCAGGGATCGCTGGCATCGCGATCCTGCTGTGGGCTGCTTCGTAGGTGGTGCGGGGAGGCCAGGGGGGCGAGCGGTCCTTCGGGGTGGGTCGGGGCATCAGGCCTTCAGAATGGGGCGGGCAGGCAGGCTTTCAAGGGGGGGGGGTGACAGGCAGGCAGGCAGGCCTTCAAGGGTAGGACAGGCAGGCAGGCCTTCAAGGGGAGGGACAGGTAGGCAGGCAGGCCTTCAAAGGGGTACAGGCCTTCAAGGGGGGGGGCAGGCAGGCTTTCAAGGGAGGGACAGGCCTTCAAGGGGGGGACAGGCCTTTGGGGGGGTGCAGGCCTTCGGGGGGGGTGCAGGCCTTCGGGGGTGCAGGCCTTCAGGGGGGGTGCAGGCCTTCAGGGGTGGGATGCAGACCTTTAAGGGGGGACAGGCCTTCAGGGAGGGGGGCCCTAGTGTAGAAATACATGGAGGGAATGGGGGGGGGCTCAAAGAGACGCGCATATGCCGGACTTTGGGTGGGAAGAAATAATGGGTCTGAAAATAGAGAAGAGGAAGAGAGATGATGGACCATGGTTTTTAGGGAGGGAAGGAACAGAAAGGGAGAGAAGTTGGACACAAGGGATGGTGTGGAGGGAGGGATAGAGATACTGGATAGGAGGGTAGTTGGGAAAAGAAAGGGAGAGATGATGGACCCTGGGGTGGTGGGGAAGGAGGGAGAGATGCTGGATGAAAGGGTAGTTAAGAAAAGATGGATCTGTGGAGGGAGACGAAAAAAGGAAAGATGCCAGACCTCCTGGGAGGGAAAGGAAACGGGGAGGACAGAGATGGCAGATGGATGGTTAGCATGCGGAAAGAAGGAAGAAGGAGACCCTGGCAAGCAAGTTATCAGAAGACAACCAGAGCTTTTGACCAACAAGATTTGAAAAATAACCAGACAACAAAAGATAGAAAAACTAATTTTATTTTCTGTTTTGTGATTACAATATGTCAGATTTGAAATGTGTATCCTGCCAGAGCTGGTGTTAGACCGCAAACCTGAGCTAGGATTTAACAGAGAGAGGAAAAGTCCTTTTTGTTTCTTTATTTTATTTACACCACAGCGCCAGTGTGGTTAGGAGAAGCCAAAGGGGGTGAAAAAGCTATAAAACCCACCAGGAGTTTTGAAAAAAATCACCCAATTGGGCAGGAAAGTTGAATCGAAAAACCAATTCAATAGGCTGAATCGAATCTAAATTTTATTTTTTTTTCTTGAATCGGGCAGCACTAGTTTGCGCTACTGTCTTAGACTTTAGGACCTGGGATTGGGGAGAGATTACATTACATTACAGATTTCTATTCCACCTTTACCTTTCGGTTCAAAGCAGATTACAATAAGAGTTGTGGAGGGAAGGGTTACAAAGTTAGATCAGAGGTAGTTTCTGAGAGAGGGAAAGGTAGGATCAGGGTTAGGGGAGGTGTTCATGGTATTAGGCTTTACTCAGGAATTTCCTCAGTACTTTATAATGCAAGTGAAACGAGGATTTGGTCAGACTTTTGAAGGATCTGCAGAAGAAAAATATTGTATAGGCGGGGGACATGAGACAGCAGGAAAAGGGAACTTTTCTTCCTTCTATTTTTGTGAATGGCAAGGCTGAGGATGTCAGAGAGTTCAGTTAAAATATGTGCTTTATAAGAAAATATAATAATGTGTTTTATAAAGTTTATAAGCATTGCTGGCCTACCCGGTGATGTGTTCCTAATGGTGGTGGTGGTGGTAGCGTGTCAATGTGTTGAGAGGAAGAGGTGGTCTGGGAAATTCTGCTGAGCAAATTCCGGGCCCATTTCCACCCCCCAGTTAGTCCACTCCATTCAACTGGTTCACACACTGAGTGGGTCTTTGGATGTTGTGCCTGGGTAGTTGTTTTGGGATCTCTTCCAGTGGTTTGTCAGTATCTCCTTGTGGTCCAAGGAAGGAAACTTTGTTAACCTTAGCATTGACCTTCAGAATATGTTTGTAACAGCGCTGCTTGTGTGGCATTAGGCTATGTAGTGATCGAAAGAAAAAACCAGACCTTTGCACATTTTTGCACTATATGGTGGGTGTATGAGGAGATTCACATTTCCTTGCCAGCTAAGTCCTTGTGAAGTTACCTTGTTCTTTCTGTATTTGACAAATATCAAGGTCTCTGTTTGGAAGGAAAGATCTAAGCTTAAAAATGAAGTGGCCAGAAGTTATGGTAAAAGCAGATAGCTTAGCTGGTTTTAAGAAAGATTTGGACAAATTCCTGGAGGAAAAGTCCATAGTCTGTTATGCTTGCCCTGGATCGGTAGCATAGAATGTTGCTACTCTTTGGGTTTTGACCAGGTACTAGTGACCTGGATTGGTTACCATGAGAATGGGCTACTGGGCATGATGGACCATTGGTCTGACCCAGTTAGGCTATTCTTATGTTATGTTCTCATCTGTAGGGGCCTTTGTTTTCACTTCTTATTTTAATGTATTTTTTTTCTGGGAACTTATCAGTGTTTTTTAGAATGGGAACAAAAATGGAAGAGAATTAATGTGTGTGGAATGAGGGGAGTTTACTAATTTCTTCAGCTAAATAATTAAATCCACCTCAACCAGACATAGAAGAACTCATGCATCATTCACACACCCTCCAACCAAAATCGTCAAAAGAAAAAAAACTGTTTGACAACCTCCTAACACTCGACCCCCAACTCTACAACCTATTGACTTCGACCACAAACTACAAAACCTTCAAAAAAGAAATAAAAACCCTTCTATTCAAAAAACACATAAAACCGAACTAACACAATCAGAACTGTCCCAAGCATCACCTGCAACTACTCCATATGTACTTCTGATGTCATGACAATTCAGACATAATTTATGTTAAGTTTGGAATAATGGTTACATATATGAGGGTTCAATAAAAGAAAATTTTCGCTGCCTGTTTCTATTATGACCATTTATTTTTCATGGTTATTCCAAAAAAAAAAATATTTTTTTACATGGGGGGGTCAAAAAATGATGGGCCCCGGGTGCCACATACCCTAGGTACGCCACTGCTGTGGTGCACCCTTTATTGAAAAAGAGCTCCCTTGTTGAGGTCACACTGGAAAACTACTGACCAGTTTCTAACATTCCTTTCATGGCAAAACTTATAGAATGGACAGTCTGCATTCAACTCAATGACTGACTAATTGAACGTTATTGGCTAGACCCATGTCAATCTGGCTTTAGACCTGGTATGGAACAGAGACAGTTCTTGTGTCTCTTCTTGATGATCTGCACAGAAACTATGATGGAATAGAAACATGATGGCAGATAAAGGCCAAATGACCCATCCAGTCTGCCCATCTGCAGTAACCATTATCTCTTTCTCTCTCTGAGAGATCGCACATGTCTATCCCAGGCCTTCTTGAATTCAGGCACAGTCTCTGTCCCCACCACTACTTCCGGGGGACTGTTCCATGCATCTACCAACCTTTCTGTAAAATAGTGGATTTCTCAGCAACCTTCAACACTGTGGATCATAATATCATGTTTACAAGACTGGCAGAAATAGTATCTATGGAACAGTATTTACATGGTTCAAATCTTATTAGTCAGACAGACAACAGGGTGCCACAGGGGTCCATATTGTCTCCTATTTTATTTATTATCTACCTTATGCTTCTGGTTGAGCTGTTTCTATGAATGGACACAAAATTCTATAGTCTACGCCGATGATGTGCAAGTACTCATAGCCATTGAACCAGATCTACCCACAGCTTTGAGAAAACTGACTGCCTGTCTAACCGCAACTCGGGAATGAGCACAGAACAAACTTTGCCTCAACCCAAGCAAAACAGAAATTCTTTAGGTTCCTAACAAAAGTGGACAAATACTTAACTTAAAAATATCTTTTGGGAAGTATGAACTCCCCCTAAAGTCACAGGTCAGGAAACTCGGAATACTGCTAGACTCATCACGTACTCTGATCCGGCAAATTCAAAAATCTACGGCAGCTACAAAATGTCTCTTCATAACATCATGACTAGACTACTGTAATACCCTGTACACTGGTATAACCAAAAAGAGTTTGCATCAGCTGCAGCACGACTGATAGAAAGCTGCAAATGATGGGACCATATTGCACTCTTCCTGCGAAAACTACACTGGCTACCAGTACCTTACAAGGCTAAATTTATATCGCTATGTTTGATTTTCAGGGTCCTCAGACAAAATGGGCCAGAATACTTAAAGAATAAGGTACCTTTACACACCTTGGACGTCCTCTCAAGGAGCATCACTATCATACTCTCAGGATTAGCTCCCATGCCCTGGGATTTACTCCCAGAGGCTATGTCTAACTCCAGACGACCTCCTACTTCAGGAAGCAGGTGAAAGCCTGGCTCTTCATCCAAGTCTTTAATACATAGAGTGATTAACTATACACTCATTCTGCATCAGGACTAGCTTGCTACAAATACTGTAACTAAATCAGTTCCTTATATCTTGTTTAATTGTATAAACAACTTGCCTTGAGTTTAGCTTCCTATCTGTTTATCCCAATGGACTCTCTACCACCATCTTGTCCCCTTGACTATATGATAAGCTGTATTGTAGAAAAACATTAATCTATGTTATTTGAATGTTCTGATGTGTGCCTATTACTACTACTACTATCCAGTCAGTCGTGTCCGACCTTTGGATACTCTGTAGGCCAGTCCTCGCCATGCTTCCCTGTTTTCCATGGCTTCTTTCAATTGTTTGATGTTGTACTGACATTGTATTATACAGGGTGGGACACAGAAAAGTAGCCCGCCTACGGCGATAATACAACAAGATGAACGAGCAAGTGGATTGTTTTTATTCACTCACCCACAAGTTACAACAAATGGTGAAAGTGGTCCCTGTTCACGTCTATGCACCTTTGGGCACATCGGCCCATGCTCGCTGATACTGCTTGTACCTCTTCAACAGTGATGCTGTGGATAGTGTTCAGGATGTTTCCTTTGAGTTCATCCAGGGTATATGGATTGTTGGTGTACACTTTATGCTTTAGATTTCCCCACAGATAAAAATCGCATGTGGACAAGTCCGAGGAACGTGGTGGCCATAACCCCTTGCTCAAAGTTCGCTCCTCTGTAAAGAGTTCATGAACCGGTGCCAGTGAGTTGCATGAGGTGTGACTTGTTGCCCCCTCTTGTTGGAAAAAGTAGTACATTTTTTCTTCTGGTGTTAGTTGGTCGTAAAATTGTTCAAAGATGTCCAGATAAACCGCGGTATTCACAGTTGATTCAAAGAAAATTGGGCCCACTGTTCTTGTTCCTGACACCATGCACCAAACGCCGATTTTCTGATCGTGAAATGATATTTCATATCTCTTATTCTGAGAATTTACATGACTTGATAAATGAAACCAAGCTTCGTCCGGCATGAAGTGCAGTGATGAGTCCATATGTCTGTCAGCAATCATGTACAGTAATTTATGTGTTTGGCTTTGTTGAGCTCTTTCATTTCCTGCACACATGTCATTCGGTACATTGAGGTTCAGAGATTTCAGCACACGCCGATATGTCGTTCGTGATACACTAACTTGCTGAGAATGTCTTCGAGTTGATTTTTGGGGGCTAATTGCAATCCACTTCTGAATGTCACGGATGAATTGGGGTATCTGGACTGATGGAGGCCTCGATTTCTTCATGTTTGCGACAGAGCCAGTTTGACACCATTTCCAAACCAGACTCTGAATACAATGTTTAGCTAAGCCCTCTTGCATTTCCTTAATCTTAAGGCCATTTTTACCATGACTGTGGAAACCCCTTATTTTCATTTATGGCTATGTCAAACTAATGGGGACAACACAAAGAGGCGATAATCTGCAAATATTCTCACAGGCAGAAACACAAAGCAGACCAATGATATCAAGAATAAATCAAAGGGGGGGGGGAGTGATTTATATTTTTTCCCCTTCTAGCAAATTTCCCCTGACGAAACATGGCCACGAAACATGGCCACGTTGGGTTTGGTTTATCTAATAAATTGCAGTCTTCTTGATATCATTGGTCTGCTCTTTTTCTGCCCATGTCAAAATTAATGCCAGGCACTTTAGCACATCTTAAGATAAGTGCATGGTAATGTAGCTGTGCTAATTGGTTAGCGTAGGAATGTCCATTCTTTCCCTCCTGAAAAGAATAATTTAAAAAATTATTAATGCATGCTTAGTACACACATATGTCAAAACAAATGTGGGGGGCACTGTAGCACATCCCAAGATAAGTATTTAACAGCAGAAAATAAAAAATATCTTATTACTTAACACAACTTAGCAAACAGACACCTTTATTCCTTAACAATCTCATAATTGTTGGAAAGCACATTTTTCAATAGGCTTACTCAAAAAGCAGTTTTACAACTGGCCAATCAGAGGTTAAATCCTTTTTAAATAGAGGCTTCACAATCCCACTTAGGTTTGCCATAGGTTGGATTTGCCATATTAATACCTCAGTCTTTCAGAATGATTTTAGCCATCTCAAAATATCAAATTTATGTCAAAAAACAGGCAGGAGCTTGGTGAGCATACTGCTGTTCACTTCAGTTCATTACAGGAACCCCTGCCCACACCTACTCTGGTTTGACCTGATGAAGTGAGTGTAGCTGTTGAAGTTAGTCCATTGGAAAGGTATCACCCTACATTTTGTACACTGGCCTATGTTTCTACACTTTTGAGTGAATGAATGCTCAGCCACTCTCCTTTCTCCATGCCCTACCGAATATAAGGTAGTGTTCACATCCTCAGTGCCCACTAGATGTCACTGTCGAATCACCTCAGACTACACTCTCGACCTGGTTCACAGCACAGTGACCATATAAACATAGACAACCAAGATGTGTGGTGTGCTTTCGTTTTCCATCTTGGTGGGGCTTTGCTCCTAATGTTGCTGCGAGCACTGGTAGTTTACCTAATTTTATAGTGCTTTGATTGTAAACGGACACTCACTCACTTGCATTGCACAAGGCTTTTTTACATAGTGAAATATTATTTGAGGAGGTTTTTTATGCGAATGACTTTAATGTTCCCCGGTTAGCCTCCACTTATTTATTCACAACCTAAACTATTGGTTTGGTGGAGGGGGGATCTGAGGCCTTTTCCTACCTCATGATAATTTTCAGGGAAGAAGTGTTTTGGGGTGCAGGCTGAGGGTTGTCTGTTTTTGATTTCAACTTCCAGTGTTCTCAGCAACATCTAGTATCTTCTCTGCGGTTCCTTTGGTTGTCTATGTTTATATGGTCACTGTGATGTGAACCAGGTCGAGAGTATATTTGGTTATCGAGTGGGCTTGTGTTGTATTAACTGTTGAATCACCGACACGCATTTTCCATTTCAGCTAAAAAGGAGATACTGTAGATACCTGTAGATCATTTTTAAAAATAATTAAAATCAGTTGAAATGAGGGAAAAAAATTGTATTGCTGCTGCCCATGTACTGCATATTCTGCAAATAAATGAAAAACCTTTCATTCAGCACGATGGATGAGACAAAAGAAAATTGTGGAAAAGCATTAGCATCTATGGGCCCCTTTTATCAAGCTGCGCTAGAGGTTTTTAAGCGTGAGCTGCACAGTAAATGCTCCGATGCTCATGGAATTCCTATGAGCGTCGGAGCGCTTACCATTATATTACATTAGAGATTTCTATTCCGCCATTGCCTTGCGGTTCAAGGCGGATTGCAAAAGAATTACAAAAAACCCGTATTACAAAGAAGAAGATATCTGGTAATTTCCTAGAGATAAAGAGTGGATGAGGTTGCTTTGGGGGAATTGGGAAGTGGTATTGGGAGTGGGAAGGAGCTAGCGGTATTAAGTCGTTTGCAGGAAATTTCTTGAAAAGTAGGTTCTTTATTCATTTTTCTGAATGTTTTGTAGGCTGGGGGGTCATAATCAGGAGATTGGAGATTTGGTTTGTCGAGTTTTGCTGCTTGTGGTGGCTAGGAGGCCATCACTATAGTGTTTTTTCCGTTTGACTTCTTTGATAGGAGATGCGTGAAATGAGTGTGTTTTCCTATGTCTGGTTGATGTAGTTTGGATGAGACGGTGTTGTCCCAACACCCTCCCCCCTCCCACCTTTTATCAAATGCAGCTTGATAAAAGGGGGGATATGTTATCTGAATGTTCTAATGTGTGCTTCTTATTGTTTATTGAAAGCTTCTAAAGTGCTACTAATGACTGTGTAGTCAATTCAGAGTGGTTTACATTAGCTTCAATTACGGTATTGTGATACATGAGCTTCAGTAATGGTGTTACTATACCTGGGGTACACTTTCTTTCTTTTCAGTCTTAGTTTATTTAAATTTTGAAGTAACACACAGCACAAAGCATACAGTCGTATTTCAGTAAGTAAAGAGAATATGCAACTAACAAAAACAAAATAAAATACGAGGTAAAAAGGGGGAGGGGGAGGGCTAGAAAGGAGGAAGCGTACAAGCATTAATTTCCACAGAGATGCGTAAACAAATGAATCAATAAAACAGCATCAGGTCTTTTCACATGAAGTGGAGAGAAATAGTTTCAATGAATACCATTTACGTAAAAAGACATGTGTGGAATCAGGCTATCTTGTTCCTCATTTTTCTTTGAGTCACGTAGAGTGCATCTGTTTACATATCCTTCCATAAAATCTTGCATTACATAAGAACGTAAGAATTGCCACTGCTGGTCAGACCAGTGGTCCATCCTGCCCAGCAGTCCGCTCACGCGACGGCCCCAAGGTCAAGACCAGTGCTCCAAATGAGTCCAGTCTCACCAGTTTAGCATGAGCTTGTCCAACTTTGTCTTGAAACCCTGGAGGGTGTCTTCCCCTATAACAGACTCCTTGAGAGAACTTCCTCATTTCAGGCCACTAAATTGAATACATGGCTTGGAAAAATAATGTTAGAGACTTCTTCTTATTTAGATTTTAGAAAATTGTTAAAGGTCACAACTATTCGATAGGTTGGTATCTTAACACATTTTTGTTTTTAATATTTAACATTTCTTCCCATTTTAATCAATGTATTTTATCTGCATAGTCTGTTTTTTATTCTGATGTATTTTATGTACACTGTATGTACTGCCTTCTTGTTGTGAGCTGCCTAGAACCTTTCTGGTATAGCTAAATATGATTCATAACGATATGTTAAACTAGATTTCACCATGTATCGTGTGACAGTAGTTTCAGGTTCTTCCATGGGCCGCATAGTATCTTTAGTGCTATAGTACACTTTATAGTACCCCTTTTGAGCTTCTATAATGATGTTAGGTAGTTCTTAAGTACTATGCTGACATTGTATTATATCTCTGTTATTTGAATGTAATGTTGTTTAAATGTATATATTTTTGATACTGTTTCATGACAGTACTATTATTTTCAGTTTGCTGATTTCAAGTTTACCTCATTTACCCTTCCTTTTACAAAACCACAAGTGTTTTTAGTGTAGTCCGGCGTGCTCAATGCACTGCGCTGCTCCCGACACTCATAGAGTTCCTATGAGCGTTGGGAGCAGCGCAGAGCATTCAGCGCACCGGCCTGCGCTAAAAACTGCTTTCACGGGTTTGTAAAAGGAGGGGTTATTGTATTTATGTCGCAGTCCGGAGGCCACATGCAGCCCGCCAGGTACTATTTTGAGGCCCTCAGTATGTTTATCATAATCACAAAAGTAAAATAAAATAGTTTCTTGATCATATATCTGTTCAGCTATAAATTACAATATTCTTATTAAGACTTAGCCACAAGTAAAGATTTATAAACTATACAGAGTTTACCTCATGCAAAATTGTCATTTCTTTAATAAGACATTAATTATTTTTTCTGAGGCCCTCCAAGTACCTAGAAATCCAAAATGTGGCCCTGCATAGGGTCTGAGTTTGAGATAACTGCCCTAAATGGACTGGAGTGAGCTTGGACAGAGACTCCAGTAGATGGAACGTTCTGAGTTTCTGGCCCATAAATATCTAAGAAAAAGGATCATGTAAGTTAAATCATTAATTCATAGAAAATATACAGTTGGGCAGATTGGATGGACCATTCGGGTCTTTATCTGCCGTCTTTTACTATGTTACTATGTTATATTACTATATTTGGTCATTTTACTTTTGTTACACTGTTACAAATTTATAAGTTTTATATTAAACTGTACCTGCTGCACACCAACTTGGGTGAATCTTGCTATAAATAACGTGACCATTTATTTTTTTCCCCAAAACGGAACACGACCCCCTACCCCAGACTCCATGGTACCTTTTTTTTTAATCCCGACGGCTGCCTCCTGTCCTGATGTCTTGTGGCAGAGCGGCACACTGGAGCCTAACAAATCGGTGCTGGTTTCGCGAGCCTGCCTGGACCCACGCCGCTCACTGAATGGCTGCCGTCAGTTCTCGCGGGACCAGGGAGGCGCACCGCTCTGCCGCTGCCGGAAGACATCAGGACAGGAGGCAGCCACCGGGATTAAAAAAAGGTACCCGGGTGGGGGTGGGGGCTGTAGTCGCTACGGTACTTGTTTCTTTAGAGGGCCCTTGAAAATGGGACATTTCGGCATCCCAAAGCTATGCTTGTGGAGAACAGGACAGGCTACCTAAAAACGGGATGTCCCATTCGAAAGAGGACATATGGTCACGTTATGTATAAAGGCAATTAATAAATTCCAATAAATAAATAAATGAGAACCACTTACTAACACTTGTGAGATGTGAATTTAGCCCACACCTTTTCAGTAGGAGCTCAAAACAGGTTACTTTCAAGTACAATAGGTATTAATATGATGAACCCTATGCTAAACATGTGTAAATAGCACTTGTGTACATTAAGGCCCAGATTCTGTAACCAGCACCATTGCTGGTGACCACCAACCACGTGTTAATCATGTGATGGCGCCAGATACAGAATCGCACCTCTGACAAAGGTAGGCAGTAGAAATATAGGCCAGGGTTTTCCAGGCCTACATTTCCAGGGCTTACCTTTTGATGCAAATAGCGCCTCTATAAGCCCTGTAGGCCGCTTAATGCTACTTCCGGCATTAGCCACACCCATAGTGGCATTAAGCAGTCTAAAGTGCCTATGGAGGTGCAATTCCAGCACCAATTTTATAGGAGCCAGTAGGCGCCTTGAAACTCAATTAGAAATGTCATTTAAAACGTTTTGTTTTTTTTACTGTGCTTGGGTGCCTACTGGAGCCTAACAAAATCGGTGCCGGTTAGAGAATCCAGGCCTTTTAGTAAATGATATCCTTATTTAATTAGCTCAGTTTGAATATTGTTTCAAAATTATAGTATTCAGCTGTGCAGTGTACAGAGAAGGCAAATTATGGTAAATTCAAAGAGAAACGAAAGACCTTTCTTTTCTCTTTACTGTATGCTTAGAAGGTATTTTAAACCTTTCTTTATTGTAGTTTTCAGATAGGTTACATTAATGGGCAGCATATCAAATAAATACATGCAAATCTTAACCCAAAGACAAGTTATATTTCCTCCATGTCATTTTATTTCATTCTGGGGGGTTTTCTTTTTTCTTTGCTTTGTTTATTATAAAGTATTGACTGCCTTTTTGAAAAATAATTTACCCCAGGTGCTGTACAGTGAATTTAACTGGAGAAAATTACTGCATGTGTCTCAGGCACCCTTTTATCAAGCTGCGTTAGGGGTTGTTTTTTAATCGCGGGTCACTGCAGTTACAGCTCTGACGCTCATAAAAATTCTATGAGTGCCAGAGCTTTTACCGCAGTGGCCTGCAATAAAAAACCCTAACGCAGCTTGATAAAAGGGGGCATCAGTAAGTTTGAGATAGGATATAAAGGGATCGATATTCAAAAGTGATTAAACCAGCCTGAACCAGTCACTGACGGGTTAAATTGCTTGTTCAGGGGCTATCCCATTATTTTCAGCAGCACTTAATGCCACTGAAAATGACCAGCTAGTTTGGTTTTATTTTTTATTTTTTTTAGTTGGGGATATTCCAGGGGCAGAGTCATCACTTGACCAGTTAAACGCCAATATTCAGCCCTTAACTGGCCAAGGTCACTGTGCAAATGGGACCACATATAAGCCAGCCTTATCTTTATGTGGTGTCTCATAGCTGGTTAAGTGCTGAATTTTGCACTTAACCGGCCATAGTATAGTAAGCTCTAAAACACTGGAAATTCAATGCTGGAGCCCAGACAGCTCCTGGGGGATAAGGAAGGGGTGGGCTTAGAAACTACTGAAAAAAGAAGAGGGCAGCTAACAGGGCCGTCAGGAGAGGAGCAGGAGACAGGCAGCCACTCCCAAGAGTTCCGGGGACTTACTCTGCCTTTGAAGCTTTGGACATGGTGTAGCCCTAGAGCTGTAATACCTGAAGAAGGACATGGTACTACTCGAAAGGGTCCAGAGAAGAGCGATTAAAATGGTTAAGGGGCTGGAAAAGTTGCCATCTGCGAGAGGTTAGAGAAACTGGGCCTCTTCTCCCTTGATAAGAGGAGACTGAGAGGGGACATGATCGAAACATTCAAGATACTGAAGGAAATAGACAGTAGATAAAGACAGGTTGTTCACCCTCTCCAAGGTAGAGAGAACAAGAGGGCACTCTCTAAAGTTAAAAGGGAATAGATTCCGTACAAACGTAAGGAAGTTCTTCATCACTCAGAGAGTGGTAGAAATCTGGAATGCTTTTCTGGAGGCTGTTATACGGGGAAACACCCTCCAGGGATTCAAGACAAAGTTAGACAAGTTCCTGCTGAACCGGAACGTACGCAGGTAGGGCTGGTCTCAATTAGGGCACTGGTCTTTGACCTAGGGGCCGCTGCGAGAGTGGACTGCTGGGCACGATGGACCACTGGTCTGACCCAGCAGCGGCAATTCTTATGTTCTTAAGACCTTGGGTTTCAAGAAGCTATGGAGCTGATGGCTTTCTTTAAAGGAACAGTGAGTGAAATATAGCTCCTTTTCCTCAGTTCTGGGAAATGGTCAGAGAGGGTTCCAAAGCTAATAGAAGTAGAGGGTGGCACAATTCCCCCTCTGCCTTCTTTAGCCCTGGAAGGTGGAGGCCAGCATAAAGGGAGTAAGTAATGCTCTGTGGTAAAGATGCGCTAAAAGCAAGTGGGAAAAGGTTTAAACTCCCTATAGAGCTTTAAAGGAGAAAACTCTTGTGTGAAAGCCTGAAGCCTGGGAGACATCATAGATGGAAACTGATGTGTAAAGCAGTTTGAAAAAATGCTGCCTGTAAAGACCACAGGGAACATGTATGGTAGAGCATTGAGAACTAGTGGAGAAATACTGCAGAGTTAACTGGTCTCATGAGTTGAGTATGCTTTCTGTTTAATAAAACCCTGATAAAGAACTGTGTTAATTGGACAAGCATTTCTTTGCTGGACT
Source organism: Geotrypetes seraphini (assembly GCF_902459505.1). Lineage (NCBI taxonomy): Eukaryota > Metazoa > Chordata > Amphibia > Gymnophiona > Dermophiidae > Geotrypetes > Geotrypetes seraphini. The sequence goes on along the minus strand of NC_047091.1, from coordinate 69,856,172 downwards.
ACTCTGTTGGGGAATGTGGGTTTTGAGAAAGACAGTCCAAGAAGTGAGCTAAACTGTGGCAGAGACTCCCTATCCATGACATTAAGCACTGCTGGCTTCAATACGCTCTGTCCATGAAGATGCTTCTTTGACTTGGGATGTCCCTACATAAGATGAGAACAGGAAGTCGGACCAGACCCAGATATCAAAGCAAGTCAACTGAGCTACACTTCAAAATTGTTCAGAAGCAGATATTGGGTGATATCAAAATGGCAGATGTGAGCCAACTTAAAATTGCCAGAGATATAAGGGTTGCCCAGATCATGCCAGATTTTGTGGTTTCATTTGAGACAGCTCAGCAGCTCAGTCTGTTGATTGCCTTACTTTAGGCTGCAGCTTCAAAGTTTGGAACCTGCCCACCGGATGAAACAATAGGATAGATTATTTGAAGAGATTTTATTTCATGATGACAGTCATATGTTTTGCAGGAGTTATAGCCAGGTCATTAACTCCCTGATATGTGATAAAAAGCTGGAAAAAACAGATATAGATAGCTGTCCTGATCCTGGCACCACCTACCCGAAGGGCTAAGCCAAGTATCCATCCACCACCTACCAAGGCATAGACCAAGTATCCTTTATTACAATCCTGGCACCTCCTACCCAAAGGGCTAGGCAAAGTGTCCATTCACTGCTTATAGGGGAATAGACCTAGTTTCCAATCATTGGAGCTCTTATGTTCGGGGAGAGTTTTAGGTTTACCAAGGATTAGGCACTAGGCCCACATTGAAGGAACTTTCTCTATGTGCCTTTCTGATGGGAGTCCATTAATGAACCCCCCTTGTCAGTTCAGGGTGATGCCCCTCTTGACCTCTCAAAATGTCCCCCCAAGGATTGAGGGGTTCAAGCCAGAGCTCCTCTCCCTATCAGGAGTCCAGTTTAAGGTTCTAGGAGTCTCTTTTCTTTACATATCACTACTTTTCTCTGCCACTTGATTCTTATGCAAATTAGGATGCAAATTAGGTATTCAAGTCTTTACTATTGAGCAACAGAATACTAGAGAGCAATAGGGGTAGCTGGTTCCTAATACCACCCACCTAGTCTTCCACTATGATTAGAACCACCCCATTAGGAACTAGTTGAACCCAGCTATTCCCTGTTTAACCCCGGGGTACTCTGGGGAGAGGTCAACTCTGATGAAGCCTTCCCTCGGGGCGGCACTCTCTCACGTGATGGGACATACACCCCATCACAATAGCAGGTCCCCAATATAAGGACAAAGTTAATACAAATGCATTCCACTGAAGCCAAGCCATCTTATGACAACATGTTTGACCGCAAACTCCAAGTATGCACCCAAAGTGGTGGGACATGGCTCTCTGGTCCACCCAAAGACTCGTGGAGGCAGTGCAAATGTTCAGGCAAATACAAATATCTTGTGAACAACCGCTGCAAGCTGGTATTGGGATAAGGAAGCCAGATGGATGTGTACAATGAAAACATGACTAAGTCAAGTGAGAAATGTAGAGAAATGCTCCAGATCCTGCAAGCAAGCAGTACAAAAGGACATTGTAAGAAAAAGGGGAGGGAGGACACAAAAAAATTCCCTTTATCTTCTGTAAAGCTTCCAGGGGAACGATACAGAAAATATTGGACTATGCCAAAGATACAATATATATACAAAGCATTAGAAAAATAACAAGGGAGTGGAGGAAGGGAGCAGGAAGATTGTTCCAAAGCACACTGAGTTTGCTATCTGTCGTTGCAGTGCAATCCAAGAGCCTGGGCCACTACCCCAAGGAGTTCTGTGGCTTCTGCCTATTCCCTTCCAAATTCTACCCTATGAATGAAATCTGAGAAACTGAGTCCTCTTGCATTCAAAAGCGCCAAGCTGACAACCAGCTGGAAGGAGAATAAATGCATCCATTGAGATATGGAATCAGCTTCTAAAAGTGCCCCAGGAAGGCATTAAAACTCTCATATTGGAAACTGTCTGATTAGTTGTCCAATTAAAACCTGAGACAAGCATCATCCTTCCAACAAGGACTGAGCTGGCAATCAATGGCAGGAAGACAGTTAAATGGTCCCTAGGAAAGAAAGCAACTAACTTATACCTAATGGTGTCTGGAGGATTGAAACTCAAATCGTATTGACAGCTCCCTCATATGACAACTTAACTGCCAAGTTAAAGAAGCAAATTGAGCCCAAGAAGATCCAGCTCAATGTGCAACTAAATATGTCAATTCAAATAAATCTATAAGTTGAATTGACAAACCAGGGAAATTTGCAGGACAGAGCAAGGGAAACACTATTACAGCTGTAACAGGATCTAACTCAGGTAGAGGAAAATATTTGATATCATCAATGGAGGCAGGTGGGTGGTGGTCATGTGGTCCTACCAGCATAAGTTATAAAAGTCATACTGTCTTTCAGTTAAAAGGAATACAGTGTCAAGCCCAACTCAAGAAACCAGCTAGAAAAGAGGGGATTGGACTTGTATACTTCCTTATTGTAGTTACACATTCAAAGTGGCTTACATAAATATATAGGTACTTATTTTGTACTGGGGCAATGGAGGATTAAATGGCTTGCCTAGGGTCACAAGAAGTAGCACTGGGATTGATCCATTGGCATAGTATGGGGGGTAGTGGTCCGCCCCGGGCGTCATCTTGGTGGGGGTGCCGACACCCGTCCTCTTCTCTGCCCCACCCCTGCTCCTTCCCCTCCCCCCACTACTGCGTGCACTCCTTCCCTTCCCCTCCCCTGCACCTCTTTAATTCACAGTGTGAGCAGCAACCCCAACCTGCTGCTCGTGCCAGCGTCAGCTCTTCTTCTGATGTCACTTCCTGGACCCGTGCCTAGGAAGTGACATCATAGAAAGAGCCAGCGCTGGCATGAGCAGCAGGTTTGGGGTTGCAGCTCACGCCAGGAACATTAGAGGTAGGTGGAAGGGAAGAGGCATGCGCACGCAGCAGAAGGGGGCAGGGAAGGAGCGGATGGGGGTGGGGGTGGGAGAGGGGTGCCACCCACTCTTGCATACCTCCTGGAACATCATGTCCGGTCTGCAGATGGACACTTTTGTACCCCTCAGAAGGGAATTGCCATCTACCACTATCTTACACCTCCTAGTGGTCATGGATCCAGAAATTTGGGGGATTTCAAGCTTTGGTCTTTCCTCTCCTTAAAATGCTCTCATCTCCTCCACTTCCAGGGCAGCATACCGGTTCTTCAGTTCAAAGGTGGGTGGAGTCACAGTACCAATCTTGCAGGGTTCTGTAATCTGAGTCCAGCTGTCTTTCCTCAGCACAGCCTCTTCTTCCCCACTGCTGGAAATCTTTGATGCCTTATGAACCGTTTCATCAATGTACCTCTCATTCTCACGGGTGCTTCTCAGTCTTGCCACCTCCTCTCTCAGTTCCTTTACATCTTTCGTGAGAAATTCAGGCTGAAGACAGCTTGCACATGGAACCACTCCCTCAGCCTGGGTAACATTTTCTGGCTGCACAGAGACAGATGCGGTAACCTGAGCAGCAGCTTTGGTGACTTGATATTTCCCAGCCATGCTATGTTACAGAAGTACTTACATCTGGAAGAAAAAAGAGCAGAAAAATCCTACCAAAGCAATGCCCTGTTCCTGGTTTGCCGACGAGCCAAAAAATCTCTGCCTTGGGGGTGGGCAGAAGGGAATTAACCTCAAGGGTCACCTGTGAAGTCTGATCTCTAAGAAAGTCCTCAGTATTCAGTACAAACTCTAAAGTATTCATAAAAAGGAAAGAACTCATAGGCAATGTTAGGAAATTCTACTTTACGGAGAGGGTGGTGGATGCCTGGAATGCGCTCCCGAGAGAGGTGGTGGAGAGTAAAACTGTGACTGAGTTCAAAGAAGCGTGGGATGAACACAGAAGATTTAGAATCAGAAAATAATATTAAAGATTGAACTAGGCCAGTTACTGGGCAGACTTGTACGGTCTGAGTCTGTGCATGGCCGTTTGGAGGAGGATGGGCAGGGGAGGGCTTCAATGGCTGGGAGGTGTAGATGGGCTGGAGTAAGTCTTAACAGAGATTTCGGCAGTTGGAACCCAAGCACAGTACCGGGTTAAAGCTTTGGATTCTCGCCCAGAAATAGCTAAGAAGAAAAAAAAAAAAAAATTTAAATTGAATCAGGTTGGGCAGACTGGATGGACCATTCGGGTCTTTATCTGCCGTCATCTACTATGTTACTATGTTATGTTACAATAGGAAAGAAACAAGGTGAAGTATCAATCGAGCCAGGTGGATAAGAATAAGCAATTTGAATATTAAACAGATTGGCTACTATTTAACCTGGTTTTGATCTTATCTATCTAATCACCTAAACCTGAACCAGTGTTTTCCTTAGCAAGGTTAATTCTTGGTTACAGAACCATAAGTTATTTTTTTAATATCACTAAATGCGAGCCCATTGATTTCCCAAATCCAGGTCTATCTTTGGCCGCTATGACTTAGCCGGTCAGCCAATTAATATTGTCTCAAAAAACGATTTTTTTTAAAAGTCTGGATTGGGACATTTTATATTTGGATGGTTTTGTGGTCGAAAATGGTGATCAAAGTTGGACGTCCTAAGGTTGGACATCCTGGTGGCCAAGACGTCTAAGTAGGCAATTAAAAAAAAAAAAAAAATTGGACAGATTGGATGGACTATTCAGGTTTTTATCTGCTGTCATTTACTAAGTTACCATGTTACTATGGATGTCCAGCAGTGTTGCGGGTTTTGAAAATGGCCATTTCTCTGCCTCCAACTTTGGACATCTTGTGGGAAACGCCCAAAGTCAGACTTAGACATCCTATCGAAAATGCTCCTTATGTCAAACGCATCTAAACTTAGCCAGATAAATTCAGTGCCAGTGGCTAGATAAGGCAATGAATTTACAGGTTTGCTGCCGACCATGGAAGGTAGCTGGGCTGTCTCCCACAGCCTAAATGTCAAGCCCCATGATTCTTTATTAGATATTTTAATACCAATTACCATTCAACAAATTATAAGCAATTGGAAGGAATATCCCCTCTGATATTTAAACCTATTTAACTAGCCAGAAAGAGCTCCTGGATGGTTTAAATAGCATATTGACACCTAACCATGGATTTTCAGTGGAAGAAAACTGGTTCTCTCTCACTGAATATTTGTGGTTAGCAGATAGTTGCTAACTGGCTATATCCCATGACATAGCTGACTATCATCAATATTTAGTGCCTTAACAACCTATGTTTAGGAGCATTAATTGTAGGCCTATCTTTAGCCTAGTGCTGACTATCAGAATTACTGGGTAAGTTGCCACAGCTAAAAATAAAACCAGATATTCAATGCTGGTCACCAGAAACAGTCCGGCATTGAATATCCAGGTTGAGAACAGGGGTCAGGTGGAGAGCAAACACCCAGCACCTAGCCCCATCATCTCTAAATCTAGGTTTGGGTGGAATACAGCACGCGTGGAAGGGCATAATCAAAACATACATCTAAAAGTCCGATTTGGGCGTTTGGTGCTAGACGCCCAAAGTCGACAGTGGGAAAATGCCCATTTTCAAAAAATACGCCTAATATATATATATATATATATTGTAATCATTTATCTGGACGTCCAGGCTATTGTTCATCCAGACCCCCAGGACATCTATCTTTATACCACAACTTCGACCACAATGTCCAAGTCCCAAACGCCAAGAACAAGACCATTTGGACATGGGAGGGGCCACCCAGATATGGCAACAGAGCAGTGGGACACCTTAAAGGGCACTGCTGTGAACTTCACAAAAAGGATGCCAGATAAACATCTCACAAGAACTCCCTTATAGGTTATGGTGAGCCCTCCAAACCCTGTGTCCTCCTCTCTATAGTTCACTAGTCCACCCCCCCAGGCTATTTAAGACATCTGTGTGCAGCTCTACTAGGCTTTCCTATACCAACTGCAGATGTTCTGGAGACAGTTTATGTACTTTTTTATTCTGATCTTTGTGGGGGTTTTTACTTTGTCTCTGCAGTGGTTATCTGGTCACTTTGGATACCTTTTTGGCACTTATACCTGTTTTTACATCGTCTAACTCACAGGGCCTGTTTTACAAAACCTCACTAGTGGCTGCAGCGCGGTAACAGCCCCGATGCCCATAGAGATTTAAAGGACTTCGGGGCTGTTGCCGCGCGGCAGCCGCTAGCGTGGCTTTATAAAACAGGCCCTCAATGTTTAAGTTTCATCCAGGATGTCTAGTAAAACATTCAATTATCGCTGCAGAACAACTAAGTCTAGGCCAGTCCTCATCCTGCCCTAACCACTCCTCTAGAAACGCCCCTTTCAGCTCTGGGTGCACAGCAGCATTCAGAGGCATAACAAGTCCCGCGACACATCCAGAAAGCTAGTTTGATTGTCGACACATGGACGACCTGTCTTTTAGGTTGTTGACGTGCCGCCTTGGGCGGGTTTTTAGACGTGTTGAAGTTTTGATTATGAGCCCCTTAGCTTATAAATATGAAATGAAAGCATCTGACTGTAACGAAAATATGGAAACCTGTTACTATTGACTCTAATCTTTGATGTTCTATTTGTATGCAATTTTTTTTTGTGTTGAACTGACCTGAACTCCGTTCATTTATTGTATTTTCTTAATATGGGACTACTTTTGTTCTCAGTGTTCTTTGTTATATCTATGAACCATGAGTACTAATTCATAATGTACAATCTACAAAATTTGTTTTTTTGGGGGGTTTTTTTTTTTGTTAATTACCAATATATAAAATAACTAAAATGTTTGAACTAAAAGTATGGGCTGACTCAGATACTCCTGTTTTTCGTTGTTCTAGAGACCCACTTAAAGAGAAAGTATCAGACATGCCATGGCGAATCAGATAGAGTCCTTTGACCCCAGTATCCCATCTCAAGCAGTGGCAAATCTGGATCAGATGAAGGTATCTGGAAGATCCCAAAAGTACTGTAAATCCAATCTGGGTTCCTCAGTTCTAGATATAAGCAGTGGCGTTTCCTAAGCTTACCCGGATAATAATTAGTTATGGACTATTCTACTACAAATTTGTCCAGATCTCTTTTAAGCCCTACTGTGCTACATAATGCAATCAGTAGGTCACTTGCCTAACTTACCTATAACTTGAGTTCGAATCCCCCACTGAGTTTTCTGTCAGGTAGCTGACCTCTGGCCAACTCAGCCCTCCATCCATTTTTAGTTGGTAAATGAATACTCAGACTTAGCTCAGGGTAAGGATAACGGGAAGGTAATGGCAAACCACTTCACTAACAGTCTGCCAAGAAACTGCCATGGCCCTTAAGTCATTCACATCTTGTGTCCTAGGTACTACCTTTACCTACGCTAGATAGACTGGACATGTTAGGTACCATTGACTCATGTTTGAGTACTAGTGACTTGATGAGCATCATCAAGTTTTTGTGGAAGAATACAGAAGTAAATTGCAGAGCCTTTCTTCTGCACAGTATAAATTTGTTTTTATCGCCATTGCCACATCAAATGTGATCCTCTATCTCCAACACTGCCCATCTGCTGCTGCCCAGATGGGTGGTACATTGTTAGTCTGACATCTCCACTGAAACCTGTCCACATTGGGTGAAACTACCAACGGCATAGCTTTCAGCTTCTCAGATGCTCATGAGCCCCACCAATGCAAATGTCTGGCTGGTACCTATATTCGCTTCTTTCTTGAATGCTCCAAACTGTCCATCTGGCGGGAGGTGCTTCCTCTTCTGGAGCAGGTTGTGAATTGCACGGTCGTCTGAGACTATGGGATTCTCCTGCTGGGCTTTCAGGCTCCCCTTCAGGAACAGGGCTTTACAGTTCCCCAGTGTCGTTTCTTTTATAATGCAATTCTCCCAGTTAAGAAAATGATTCTGACTTATTGGATGTCAGAGGACGTACCACCGGTGCCTCAATGGGAGAGTAGTCTCCGGGAGTTAGCCCAATTTGAGATTCGGTCCTACACCAAGTCTTCACAACTGGCTAAACAGCATTATGTCATCCTGTGGGAGTGGCTGCGGGACCTGGTGCCTCCTTGAATAGGTGGGGGGAGGGGGCTGTTCCCTTCCCCATCTTTGGCTTGATACTAGTTTTCTGTTGGGACTTTTAGTTTCCTTGGTACCTCCAAAACAGTCCCAGTTTCTCATCTGGTCCTTTGGGAAAATGAATTGCCCACCCCTGTCTTGGCTGCTGGGGTTCCCCAAGCCCCACCAGCTGAAGACATCAACAGCCTGCCATAACTCTGCTCAAACAACCATGGCAGTCAGCGTCAGCACTCCTTGTCCCAGCTGCTGATGCTCTTTGCATGCTCAGTTCTCATACACTAACTGAGCGTGTGCAAGAGTTGAGCATATGCAGGGTGCTGACACCAGCAGCTCAGAGTGCTGTTACTGACTCACACAGTTGCCTGGGGAGAGTTATGGCAGATGTCTTCAGTCGGTGGGTCTTGGGATCCCTGCCATATGCTCCAACAGTTTGCCACTGCTGGGTGGGCCTGAGCCAAAAGTAGACAGGCCCAGGCCCACCTGTGGCCACCCTCCTGTGGGAAATATAGTCTCTGAACAAAGAGATACATTACCCATTCATTTCTGCTATCCAACTGGCAGGGGGATGAGTAATAGCAAGGTCAATTAACCAATAGTAGCTACCTCGGAAGTGCCTGCTAACAAGAGAGACTAGTTCTTTGTTAGAGGTAGAGAAACAGCCAGAGTGGGGAACTAAAAGAGATGCAATTTGCTCTCAGGCTTTTCCTTTTGTATCCATCTTTCCCCTTTAGTGTGTCTTTTTGTTTGTCTCCCTCTTTATTTTATCATGTTAGGACATTTGAAACATTTGTACAAATACGTTTCATTTTATGTAAACTGCCTAGCTACTTAGGCAGTAGATAAAATACAATAAACTTGAACTTAAACTTAAACTTAAACTAAAAAAAGGAAGATTTTCATGCCCTGAGTTTAACTGAGAAAGAGGTCACCTATTTGATTTTGATTTGATTTCTTTTATACCGCTATACCGTGAGGTTCAAAGCGGTTTACAATGAAGATAGATTAAAGATACATTAAATTAAAATAAATAAAAATGGTACTTTGGATTTCCCTAGCTGTCCCGAAGGCTCACAATCTAGCTAAAGTACCTTTCAAGAGAAAAGATCAGTGTCTTAGTGAAGACAACTTTGAATGCTTTTGATAGGAAGGTTGATATTCAGAAGATCTATCTGGTTAGCTTCAAAACTGAACCAGGTAAATCCATCTATTTAAAAATTTGGGGCCTCTGAACAAATAACTTTGGACTGGACATCTCGATGCTTGGCCAAAAATTATATGTAGAAGTGAAGTACAGAGATGTATGTGAAAAATTAGCAGATTGTTCCATCTTTGGGGCCATTTGATTAATGTTAGTTGGTTAAGTCATATCACATACTCTGACATTAACTGGATAATTTACCTGACTGATCAAGGCTGGCCCTGCCACTAGACAGTCTATGTGTTCACCCAGAGCAGGGGTTCTTGACCCAGGCCTCGGGACACACCTAGCCATTCAGGTTTCCAGGATACCCACAATGGATATTCATAAGAGATATTTGCATGCCCTTTCTCCTTTGTATGCAAATTTATCTGGTAAATATTTATTATGGGTATCCTAAAGACTTGACTGGCAAGGTGTGTTCTGAGGACTAGGTTAAAAACCCCTGACTTATAGTGGTAGCATTTAGGAGAGAGGGAGGAAGGGGCTGGAGTGCAGCATCTCATCTCCAGGTGGAAGCTGCAAGTGGATTCAGCCCCAGTGCAGAGTTTTGAAGTGCAGGTTTAGGCTCAAGTGCTATACTGGAGGGAGAGCAGGATATGACAGAGAGGTTTAATACCTACGTGGTGTAAATGCGCTTGAGTCGAGTCTCTTTCAATTGAAAGGAAGCTCTGGAATGAGAGGGCGTAGGATGAAATTAAGAGGTGATAGTCTCCGGAGAAATCAAAGGAAATACTTTTTTACAGAAAGGGTGGTAGATGCGTGGAACAGTCTCCCGGAAGAAGTGGTGGAAACAGAAACTGTGTCTGAATTTAAGAAGGCATGGGATAGGCATGTTGGATCTCGTAGGGAGAGGAGAAGATAGTGGACGCTGCTGATGGGTAGACTGGATGGGCCATTTGGCCTTTATCTGCCATCATGTTTCAATGTAGGCTTGTACTTAAAGGCCCCATGCTGGCAATGGATTTGTAGCTTCAGCCCAGGAAGAAGTAGGGTAGCAGTGGTAGCAAAGGGGAGGGAAAAAGGAAGAGATTCTGGATGCTGGACACAGGGGAGATGAGATGCTGAATGGTGGGGTAGAGAAGAAAAAGGGAATACTGGTCACCTGAAGAAGGAAGGAAGGCCTTCAGCTGTCACGAGAATAGGACAAAGAGACCAAACTTGTATACAAGGCCTCTAAATTAGAACAATGAGTCATAAAAGTCACAAAATAATTAAAGAGAGGAAAAAGGATCACAGAAACCTGCTTAGTTTGGAAAATTAATATCAAAATCAGAGTCTTACCCGCTAAATCTCAGGAGGAAGGCTCATAAATTTAGAATTAGGTTAGCTATCAGGAACTCTATTCAGTTTTCTTATGAAGATTTGATAATAATTATGATTTATCTGACTTTTTAAAGCTATCTCCCCTACATATTGCGGACTAACAATTGAGCAATGTAAAATATTTTGTTATTTGGAACTTCTTTTCCCTCTTTGTAAAGATTTAAGACACTGCTTATTTGGAATGATGTTGGTAAACATATATAATTGAAATGTAATAAAGAAAGAAAAAAAAAAAAAAATCAGAGTCTTACAGGTTCCAGATTTCTATTATCGATCCTCAAAACCACCCTCAATATACAGTAACTTAAATGTGCCTAAAAGTGATTCTTTTGAAAACAATAAATATATATTTAAATTCCATTCATAGTTATAAGGATAAACAGCACTTATCTTATGATTGTCAAATGGGACCCATTTCACTGTTACTGCCGGCTTCGTCAGGGGACAAATGTGAGGGCTGCAAAATTCACTGCATGAGCTGTGGATATAAGCACAACATTAGCGAAATATCAAAATGCTGGAGGACCCGGACACCTCTTTGCCTGCAGTGTTGGAGGAATTGAAGGAGTTCGGGGCGGTGTCAGGTTTTCGGGTCAATGTTGGGAAATCGGAAGTGTTGAATGTGAATTTGTCGGCGGATCGGGTGGGGGAGCTAAAGCGACGGTTTCCTTTTCGGTGGGTTAAACACTCTTTGAGATATTTGGGGGTGTACTTTGGGCCTCCTGGTTCGAATTTGTTTGATCTTAATTATCTTCCTTTGTTTCGTCGTATTCGTTTGGACTTGGTCAGCTGGGATAGTTATTATTTTTCTTGGCTGGGGCGAATAGAGGTAGTTAAAATGATGATTCTGCCTCGCCTCCTCTTTTTCTTTCAGGCTCTACCCTTGTGGATCCCGCGGAGGCTGTTAGAGGGGGTACAGCGGAGCCTTCTCCACTTTATTTGGGCGGGAAAAAGACCGCGGGTGAGTCGCCGAGTCTTGTATTTGGGCAAGGGTGAGGGTGGGTTGGCGGTACCTAATGTGCTGAAGTATTATCAGGCGGCGCAGCTGCGAGCACTCTTGGAGTGGCAGACTCAAGCCCCGAAACTCTGGGTGGACCTTGAACAGGGCTTGGAGGGGATGTGCCCTTACTACATCTGCCGTGGGTTTCCGGGGAGTGGGGGGGGGTAGATGTCGGATGTCCTCCGTCCGGACAGCGATGCGGGTGTGGAGAGCGTGGCGCTGTGTGCTTTTACAGGGGCGGCGATATTCTTGGTATGCCCCTTTGCGCTTTAATCCTGAGTTTATTCCGGAAGGGGGGCCGGGGTGTTTAAGAGGTGGGAGGCTCAGGGTTTGGCTTGTTTGGGACAATTTTGCGATTTGGAAACGAAGAGGGTGAGGCCTTTTGGGGAGCTCCAGCCTCGCTACCAGTTGTTGCCCCGGGATATTTTCCCATATTTGCAGGTGGTTCACTATGTTCAATCCTCTGGTTTCCTGACTGAGATGTTGGGGGGTAAAACAGGATTTGAGCTTTTATTGGGCCCTGTGGTTCGGAAGGGAGCTCTGTCAGCGATCTACAAGTGTTTGAATTCTGGGGGGGTGAGTGTATTGCCTTATGTGACGTCCTGGGAGGGGGATTGGGGTGCCCCTATCCCGAGGGAGGTGTGGGTGGAAATTTGGCGGGCGATCTCTTCTTCTGCTATTGCTACTTTGATTGTGGAAAATGGGTTTAAGGTTCTGCTCCGGTGGTATTATACCCCCCTGATATTGGCCAAGATGGGGAGGGGGGGTGGGGGTCTCTGTTGGAGGGGTTGTGGGGAGGTGGGCTCATATCTTCATATGTGGTGGTCCTGTAGGATTGTGCGGGATTATTGGATCGAAATTTTTGATCATATCTCTGTCATTCTGCAGCAGAGGATTCCAGCGGACTGGCGTCATGCCTTGTTGTTTTGGCATGAGCTGGACCTGGAACGGGGAGAATCCACCTTTTGCATTTTAGCTCTTACTGCTGCCCGCTTGCTTTTGGCCTCTAGGTGGAAGCAACCGGTACCTCCATCATGGCAGGAGGTGGAATTGAAGTTGCACCAGTGGCAACTCTTGTACCGCCTTACAGCGGCTCAGCATGGGCTCCGCCATAGCTTTGCTCATATATGGAGGAATTTTCGCTCCCTTACTTGACTTCTGTGGGACATTTACTGTGGGGGGTGGGTCTATTTGGTCTATGCTTTCCTTTCGGGGTACCTTTTTCTTTACTTATTGTTCTTTGAACCTTTCCTGTCCACTGTTGGAGTGGGAGTCTGGGCTTGTCACCGGGGGGGGGGGGGGGGGAAGGGCTTGGGACGTTGTTGATTCTGTATTTTTGCATATTTCATTGTACATCATTGTTTTTCTTATTTTGTTCTTGAGAGCCTGATTATTGATTGCCTTTGTTTTCGCTTGTGATGTGTATTGCCTTGCTCTCTTGTGCATTTTCTTAATTAATAAAAATTTTAATTATAAAAAAAAAAAAATGCTGAAGTCGCAGTCATTCAAAAATTAAGCTAACTGTAGACTGACTGGATTCAGCGCGTGGCAAGCTGTACCTAACAAAATGGTACAAAACATCTTCAAAATGCCACCAAAGTGCTATCGTGGAATTCAAAGCAATATTCTAATGAAATCATAACACCGAACAAAATGTTAATAGCAACAATATTGAACAAATTCTCAACATTTAATATAAACACACTAGAAAGATGATAATTTACAAAAACATATTCCACTCCATGGAATTATTTAAACCCGGCTTTAAGGTATCCAGTGTTCTAACTTCTTATTCGATTGCCTTCTTGTAATGAATGTGATACCATATCGATACAAAAACATCGTAAGTCACTGAAACTAAGATTGAATTCCATACAATGTTCCACAAGCGGCTCAGTCAGGAAGAGGTAGATGTTAGGTTTGATGCATCCCCACATATAGGGCTCCTTTTACTAAGCTGCGTTAGGGCTATAACACACGGAATAGCGCACGCTAGACCTTAACGCCAGCATTGAGCTGGCATTAGTTTTTCCATGTAATTTCCTGCGTGCACTAAAAACACTAGCGCACCTTAGGTAAAGGAGCCCATAATGTAATACATAAGAATAGCCTTACTGGGTCATACCAAGGGTCTATCAAGCCCAGTAGCCCAGTCTCACGGTGGCCAATCCAGGTTCCTAGTACCTGGCCAAAACTCAGAGTAGCAACCTTCCATGCTACCAATCCAGGGCAATACACGACTATTTATTTATTTATTTATTTAATATGTTTTCTCGCCCGTTGTTCCCAAAGAGCTCAGAACGGGTTACAGGATTAACATGCATAATTTCAGTAACAAGTTTATGACACAAGCTTTTATCCTAACTTGATACATGCTAGGGGCCAATAATAATATACAGTTTACTGGTTACAATTTGCTATGGTTGTCCTTACAATGCAAGGTTTCCAGCATAAGTTATACCTAATTCGACATACAGAAAGTTACAGCTTATGATACAAATTATGCTTACGTGACACAAACTGGTTCTGGTAGAAATATACACTTCTCCCGCCGTATGCGCTGTGATAGGAGATTAACAGAACCCCAAATACAGAAAAACCGCACATAACTTTTTCATCTGTTATTCACTGTTTTCTATTAAAAAACCATCGTGAATATGGTGAAACCACGAATAACATGGTGGGAGACCTGGCCTGTTCCTGAAGGAGAGGCAAAACACGGTGAAGAAAGTGCTGGGAATGGGCGATTTATCTATTCAAGCTAAAAACTGTGAATAATCAAAACCGTGAATGCTGAAACCGCGAATACAGAGGGAGAAGTGTACATCTCTTTGTAGTCTATGTACTGTAAATAATATGGTCAGATTTACAATTAAAAAACTGTTTGATGTAAACCTTCCCATCCACGGGATTCTTAAATTCTTTTACTTGTAAAGGAGGTGTTATGGTTAGAGCTATAGCCTCAGCACCCTGAGGTTGTGGGTTCAAATCCTGTGCTGCTCCTTGCGACCCTGGACAAGTTACTTAATCTTCCACTGCTCCAGGTACATTAGATGGATTGTGAGCCCACTAGGACAGATAGGGAAAATGCTTGAAGTACCTGTAAGCCACTTTGAGTGTGGTTGTAAAACTACAAGAAGGAGGTGTCCAAGTTCATCTCACAAATGCTGCAAGCCATGCACTTAAAATGGCCGGGGGCAAACTCAGATCTTTTTTTGAATAGATTCTACGTCTGTTAAAGCAGGGCAAAGAATGCTTTTAAATTCTCCTCTCTTGAAAAAGCAACCTTAAATAAGTCTGCTCAAAAACAAGATTCACCTGGACCAGTGAATTGCAAACTGTGCTGCGGCGAGATTCCAGGTACCAAGTGATACAGAGTGTCATTTCCGGCATTGGGACCTCTCCCCTCCTCTCCGCCCCTACACAAACTATGTGGGGAATAAATTATGCCTGGAATAAATGACCCGAATTTGTCCGTCAGGCCCCTTCCCTTGTTTAAAAGCAGACCAAAAGCCCACCTTTTTTATTTAGTTCTCAATCCTCAACCCTACTCTTCTGCCCACCAACCCAGCCAGCTGATTAACAGTTAACTGTATCCATGACATCTTGTTTGTCTTTGGGAAGCAGAGCTGAGCTTCTGATGTCATAATGGCTCTTCCACCAATAAGAGCCAATCTCATCAGTGATGTCACAATGGCTTGATTGTCCTGTACCTCCTCTGCCCTCCAACCCAGCCCGCTAATTAACCGTTCCCCTTAACTGTATCCATGACATCCTGTTTGTCTGTCTTGGCTGTTTAGATTGTAAGCTCTTTCGAGCAGGGGCTGTTTTCTTACTCTTTGGGACTCTTTACAGCGCTGCGTGCATCTGGTAGCGCTATAGAAATAATTAATAGTAGTAGTAGTAGTTTTCCCTGAGCTCAGGGCCGTGTCTGGAGGGCCTCCAAGCATGCGTGGATGTTGACATGATGATGTCGTGCACATGTGCACATAAGTGCAACAATCATCACGTCGACATCCGCGCATGCTCGGAGGCCCCCCAGACACAGCCCCAAGCTCAGGGGAAACAAGACGGGATTCTGTGGGTCAGGCAGGGCAGAGGTGGGGATGGAGCCGGGCAGGGTTGGGAGCAAAGTGAGGCGGGATTGTGGGTGTGCCGCAGAAAAACATTTGCTCTGATAGTGCGCCGGAGCAAAATAAGTTTGCAGGACACTGACCTGCACAATGCTCCAATGTTTTCTAATAAACTCCCCATTTTACAAAACCGCTGAATGCTCCACACTGCTCCCAACGTTCATAGAGTTCCTACGAGCGTCGGGAGCAGCGCGCTAAAAACCACTATTGTGGTTTTGTAAAAAGGGGGAGGGGGGAATATTAGCAACTTGATTCCCTTGAGACAAATATCTCAGCACACAAGTTTGAATATCATCTTCAGACAATGTTTTATTCTTCTGCTCTAATAAAAATTTATGTTTTAATATCATACACGTTTATATGCTTAAGGGCTCATAATCAAAAGAGAAAAATGTCCAAAAACCAGCCTAAGTCGGCACTTGGACAATCAACAGTCAAAAACGTCCAAGTGCCGATAATAAAATCGGGTGTTGGATGTATTTCTAAACGACCTAGGCCTTCATAGTGCTGCTGAACGACCATAGCTAAACGGGGCGTGTCAGGAGAACTGTCGAGGGCAGGATGTGGGCAGGCTTAGACTTAGTCGTACAGCATGTATAACCGAAAGTTATACCGCACAGGATCGACGGAACTTGGACATTGTGACTTAGGGGATTGAGGGGTACAGATAGAAGTAGAGATAGGTTATAGGAAGAGTCAGGGACCACTTGATAGGTCATGGACCTGATGGGCCGCCGCGGGTGCAGACTGCTGGGCGCGATGGACCTCTGGTCTGTCCCAGTGGAGGCAACTTCTTATGTTCTTATGTAGACCATTTAAAACATGGTCCAAGTCACAAAAACCCACCTAAAGTCACCAGATAAGCACTGCAAACACATAATACAGATCCCCACACACTACCCCAGTGATCACCAACACCTCCCCCACCCCCCTTAAAAATATTAATCACAACTTGAAAATTGTGCCTCCAGACCATCATCGCCTGGCAGCTTGGCATAGGAAAGCCTAGTCGTGATGCACAGAGGTGTCTTAAACCATTTTGGGGGTGGGTTAGGGACCCATGGAGAGGAGGACCCATGCCCATAAGCCCCTGTAATCACTGCATTGATATTGAAACATGTGCACTCCCCTATACACCCCGCAAACCCTTTTTTACTGGCATATAAGTGGCTCCTGCAGCCATAAGGGCTATAGGGGTGGTAGATATGTGGGTCTAGGGGATTCTGGAGGTGGTTTGGGGGACTCACCATGACCTATAAGGGAGCTGTAGTGAGATGAAGACATGGCACCCTTTTTGTGAAGTTCACAGCAGTGCCCTGTAAGGTACCCCACTATTTAGGTGGCATGTCTGGGTGTGCAGTCCATCACTTTACAGACCCCTCCCAAGTCCAATAGGGCTTGTTCTAGGCATTTTGGACTTGGATGGAAAGTTGGACGAAAATGTGGTATAAAGATAGATGATTTAGTGGCTTGGATGATCAGATTGGCAGGACGTATAATTAGACGATTTTCGAAACGAAAAAAAAGTTGGACGTATTTTTCGAAAATGAGTCCTAACCTGTTTTTTACTTTGTACAACTTGCGACTTAGATGAAAACGGACTTAGATGTTCCTTTCGATTATGCCCTCCACATGTTTAAAATCCTTTATATGGCTTACTCTCCCCCCAGATTTACTGTTCAGAGGCGTACCTGTCAGAGCTGCCCTTTATCCCCCAACTCTTTTTGTGAGGTGTATTGAACCCTTGGCTCTAAGACTGGAGGGAGACTGACATTTCTGCAATACCAGTGGGGAGACAGGAATTTAAGTTAATTTTATTCGCAGATGACCTCTTGGTAGCATTAATGAGACTACAGCACTCTTTGTAGAAATTAGTGGAAATATTGCAGGATTTTGGTCAGATTTCAGGAGTGTGGATTTATTATGATAAATCTGAAGCATTAAGTCTGACCAGAGGCTTGACCCAGTGTTAGGACAGGAATTTCTCACTCACTTGGGCAAGTGACAAGATGAAATATCTAGGCCTGTGGATTCTTTAAATCCTGTCCATCTTTACTCCTGTAATTTCCCAAGGTTATTAAGAGATACTGAAGTTTCATGTGACAAATGGAAACATCTTCCTGCCTCATGGTGGGGACTGTGGCATGCAGCCTATGCCTGCTAGACGTGTCCCCAGAACAGAGCCTAGTTTAAATGCAAACCCTTCCCACAGTGATTTATGTAAACCTCTTTTTGATCCATCTGGTGCTGTTTCTTCCTTGAACTCTAGAGGGAGTCAGAGAGCACAAGTGCAGGGCGCCCATCCCCCTCTCATCTCTAGGGTTGCTGACAGGAAATCCTTCTCACCTGAGGGTTGTGGGCGGGGCTGCAAACTGTTTTCTCAGAGAACAAAGCTCCTGAAGAGTCAATTAAAAGGAGGAGAGGCACAGAACAGGCAGCAGTGCCCAGGGCTGGGAGCTCCTGATAGTGGTCAACCACTGGAATGTATGGAGCTGATGGAAGCTGGAGAGGAAGCACCTTTCAGTGTGAATGAGGAACCTCAGGCTATGGAACTTGTCCTGGAGCCGACTGCTGTACCATTGAATGAGAGTCTTCCCATGGAAGTTTGCTGCATGGAAGGCAAGCCGCTCGTGGTATCTAAGTGAGTAGCTGTGGCCTTGCCATGTGAATGACTTTTAAGTTTATGCTAAGCCCTGTAGGAGCTATAGAATCCAGAAGCTCCAGAAGATTGAAAGGACTTGTTTGAGTTTGGGTTTTTTTCTGTTTCCCTTTTGAGAGAAAAGGACTGTATCCAGCTCAGGCAGTGGAGATTTGCCTCACGTAATTCAGTAGTGGGATAGAGGGCCTTGTCGGCAGTTTGTCACCATGTGAAGCACCCTGCCTGACTAGTACTCAAGCTGCTGGTAAAGTCACAGCCGTTGCTCTGACTAAAGCTGTAATGGTCAACCTCAAAGACTGTTTATATTTTTTTTGCTGTAATGGTCAACCTCAAAGACTGTTTGTGTTTGGAATGGTGTTTTTTTTTTGTTTTGTTCTCATTACATGGACTAAGTATGGGCTGGAGCCAACAGTCTAAGTTTTGAGAAAGACTTGTACTTTGGGACAATTTACTGTTTTGATTTTTCTTTTGATTATTGGTTTGGGACAATTTGCTGTTTTGATTTTTCTTTTGATTATTGGTTTGGGACTATTTGCTAACGCAGAGAAACATCCTGACAAAACTTTATGTTTATTACAAGTGAAAGAATAAATCCTGAGTTTTTGTTTAAGAAACTATACTTACCTGGTGTGGCAGTATTTTTTCTTCCGTTATTTCCCTTGTGCAGCTCACCGCGGCTTACAAGAGCAAAATTTATTTGTCCCAGCCGCTCAGGGCCCATTGTCCTGAGACGGTTGGTGACAGGACACATACAATTAGTTAAAATGATTTTATGTATTTTCAAAATTTATGAATCACTTAAATCTAAGTGATGTACAAAGCATTTACATCCACAATTTCAAGCACAAACAAACATATGCAGTAAACAAATAAGTCAATCTTCCCCACAAATTTCCTTAATACAGAATTCTTTAGATCTAAAAACAAATAATTACCACAGAGTTAAAGAAAAGCGTCCACAAATAATTGTGTTTTTAACATTTTATTTCCAAAGTGGATTTATCCATTATACCATTTACCTTTCTTTGATCCTTAAATTATGAACTTAAGGAAATGGAACAGATTAATACAAACTTTTGGCCCCCTTTTATCAAGCTGGGTTAGGGGTTTTATCACGGATCGCTGTGGTAAAAGCTCCAACGCTCATAGGAATTCTATGAGTGTTGGAGATTTTACTGCAGCGACCTACGATAAAAAAAAACCCCTAACGCAGTTTGATAAAAGAGGGCCTTTGTCTGGGGAGGGAAGAGGCCTCGTGCCTCTTTTCAACAACAGCATGTGCATCGCAGGGATGGGGGTATGTTTAAAATATCACTTATTATACTGTTTCTTATTTATTTTGTTTTACATCTTTATTTTTAATTTTCATTAGAATTCCATTGTCTAACGGTTTTTTGTTTTTTTTCCTTCTATTCATTTCTATCGTTATTCCTTTCTTACATACTTATAAAGTCCATATATTCTCTTTTAATTAATTAATTTATATATATTTAGTTTTAATTCAAATAATTTTAATTTAATTTACTTTACCTACTTTATTATTGCTGGGATGTACACTTGCTTTAAAAGAATATGGCCTTAATGAGATCAATGTTTTTCTTGTTGGGATGTTTCTTTCCTGTTCTATCTCTGTCTTTATTTTTACATCTTAATATTCATTAACTGTTTTTTTTCATAGGTACTTTAGTTAGATTGTGAGCCTTCGGGACAGTAAGGGAATTTCTAAGTACCTTTTCTTTATTTATCCTATTTTTATTGTTTCCTCAATGTATATTTCTATGTAAACCGCTTCGAACCTAACGGATTTAGCGGTATATAAGAAATAAAATTATTATTATTATCCAATCTCAGAGCTTATAATATTATACTTGACATTTACGATATGCCAGAGATTGGGTGTACCAGACCTCTGAGTTTTTGAGCAGGAGTTGGCGGACTCTCTTCATTTGGCTTATGTTCTCCACGCTAAATCGGGTCATTTGCCCACCAAGGCAAAGCATAATATTTTGATATGAGCTGTCCACTGAGCTTGGAGCCAATTTCGGAAGCAATTCAGCTTTCATGCACATTGCTCACGGTACCTCCCTGTTTTGGACACAGTGGGCTAAGCAGGAAGTGACTTTGATTTTGCATGTGGTAGAAAATGACAACCAACTGTTATCTTATGAGATATTGAAAAAAGAACATACATTAGGGATGGGAGACTAATACTCTTATCTACAACTCCAACATTATGTTAATTCATTATTCAGAAATATGTTAGATTGGTTTTGAGGAATCTTTATTTGACAAATGTTGGCCTTTACCAGCAGTGACCAAGGGCTTTGTGGGTCGCTGCTATGAAGGTGACCAAGCAAGGTCAAACTTGATCATCTGTGACGGGGTGAAACAATCAAGGCTGCACGTCCCCTCCAAAGGGAGAAGATTTACAGCCTGCAGAGTAAAGACACAAAGTCCGAAATGGATAACAACTCAATATCAGGTTTATTAATAAAAGGTAGTAATTTAACAGCATTTGTATCTGGGGTTCTGGATGCCCTTTTCTCATCCTGTCCCTATACCCCAAAATTCAGCAGTTGGATTGTTTCTTTTATGCCTCTTTTTTACATCACACTCATTAATTAGCAAAATCAGGTAACACCATAGTAACAATGTAAATTAATCACATGATTTCCAGCAAGCTATTAAAGCATATCCACGTTTACTTCCTCTTTCTGCTACAAGCATTTTTAAAATAATCTTTTAACATTAGGTGGCAGTAGTATTCTTTAAGGTATATTTAATTAAAGCAATAGGTTGTTTACTGTTATCTTTCTAGTCAGGTGGTCAGTTTCTAGAGAACTGTCTCACAGGCCATCTGAGACTTATAATGAGGTGCTATCTTCCCTTTTAGTCAATTGTTTTCACCACATATTTCTATAAAATTTGTTGATATGAAACTGCATGACCAGGCCTTGAGACATATGTCTGCATAAATGCACAAAACCTCGTCAAAAGCATTAAGAAACCAGTGAAGAGAACACCTTTAACTGTGGCAGTAGCATGCTGGAATAGAGATTTTGAAGCTTACATTTTGGATAACCTGCTCAGGAGTTTGTGAAAAGGCTCTTGGCTTGCAAAAAACATCCAACTGCAAAATTTACATTACAAATTTCTCATGTAGATGGGCTTCCCAACAGATGGAGTCTGTTCAAAATGTGGCCAGAAGAAGGCATCCTATAAGCACTGCATTTGGGAATGTCAACATATTCAAACTCATTGGAATCAGATTTGGACATATCTTGGATGGATTTAAGGCCACCACTCGCAGGCAACACCTCAGAACTGTCTTTTGGATAATACCGTATGTCTTCTTAAGGAAAACAGTTCTGATGGGAAAACAATGCTTGTTGCTATGTTGGATTGGGGACTCCCCCCAGCACCACCACCAGTCTTGCCTTATGGCAAAATCAGATGAATGAGTTATTGAATATGGAAAGACTCTCGGTGGACTCTCGAGGCAGAATTGCAAAGAAAAGATTTATTAAACAGTGGACACCATATTTACAGATGTTTCCTTTCAGGGTGCATTCTGCCTTTTTGGGCACCCTAGACAGATGTTTCTCAACTCAGTCCTGGAATACCCCCTTGCCAGTCAGGTTTTGGGGATATCCACAATGAATATGCATGAAAGAAATTTGCATATACTGAAGGTAGTATATGCAAATCAAGTTTATGCATATTCATTGTGGATATCCTAAAAACCTGACTGGTAAGGGGGTACTCGGGACTGAGTTGAGAAACAGTGCCCTAGAACTTTAATCATAATGGCTGCTGTGACCTGTGGTCTTATGTTTGCATTGCAGTCTTATCTTGAGTGTCTCCAGACACCTGTGGGTGTGTGGGTAGGGGTTCCTCATTTTGTATCTAAAAGTGGTTTTGATACACTGATGACGTATTTTTATTGTGGAAAGGGAAAGTTGAAAGTCTTACCTTGTTTTTGAGTTGGTTAATACACGTGCTGAGCATATACAGCGTATGATGAATTTTTTGCCAGTGATAGTACATAAGCAGCTTGGACTTTAAACAGTATTGAAGTTGTTTACTGCTGCATTGAAATTTTTGAGGCTTTTTCTCCATTGGTTTGTGAAATGGTTATCGGGGGAATGTAACCAATCTCTGGTGAGTAATATTTGGAAGTTAAATTTTGGGATTTTTTCAGGATGGCCCAGGCGTGGAACAGCGGATTCCGATTTTCGGGGGATCAAAGGGCAGACATTTTACAAGCTCCTTCTTTGTCATTGTCATTGGAGAGCGTGATTAGAGATTCAAAATGGGCTGAATTGTTTGAACAAGCAAAAAGCATTTTCACAACAGAGGTCCACAGTGCCACAATGGTGGACTATTGCAAAAAGGAAGTCATTCCCCGGGGTTTGCGGATTAACAAAGCTCCCCGGTTGTTTGTAGAAGATAAGGTATTCATTGAGAAATGGAATGCGATACTCAATCAATGATCTCTGGATTTAATGCTTCTCATCATCCAGACCTCTCAGGAGAAAATAAAAGCTGAGTCTCAGCAATTTATTATTCAATTGGAGACTTATAAGGAGGAGAATGTTTACCAACAGCAATTTTCTGAGTTACAATCTAAAATTGAGAAATTTAAGGAAGAATTGCGAATAAAAAAACTTTAAAAATTTCAGCGAGATCAAAAAGATTATTCAGAGGGGTATGTGTATCGCTGGATGAGAGAAGATGACGGAGGCAGAGTTCAGACAGGGATGACCACCACCGATTCCTCCGCCAGCAGTGATGGCATGTCTGGTAGGAAGCCTTTCTTAGGGCGACGAGGCCAGTCCCGTCGGGGGAGATGGCAAGCGAACAAAGTACAGTTTCAAGGGGGCCCGGTCACGAGATCCAATCGGAATGCCAGAGGGGAGTAATTAATTTGTTGTCCAGGGTGTTCACGAGCCAAGAGATTGCGGTCCTGGATAAGGGGCTCTCTTATGTTCCAACTAAAGTTTATGATCCATTTCAACTAAGGACTGATTTAGAAAAAGTTTTCAGATCACTCCAATGACAGCTATATTTTTTTGACTCTGAGCCTAGAAGTGATCGTTCTGTGGTTCGTGACAAAAGTACCTGGATTCCCCCGGGCCATTTGGATCCAGTGTTGGCGGGTTTTAAAGCCCTAGTTTTGACAGAACTTTCTAAGTTAGAAAGGACACAGCGCCGTATGCAAACCAACTTGACACCCCCTCAGAAAAAGATTCTGCAAACTTTGCAAGATGATAAGAACATTGTAATACGTAAGGCAGACAAAGGAGGGGGCATAGTTATTCAGGACAAAGTCCAATATTTACAGGAAGCTTATCGGCAATTGAATGACAGTTCTGTGTATACATGTTTGCCTAATGATGCTTCTGATGACATTTTTGCAATGCTTTTGGAGATTTTGAATGAAGGAAAGAAGGTGGGCCTTTTGACCAAATCAGGGGTGAGAGTAAGCAGTTCAGGTTGCAGGTGAAAAGGAAGAGAAAGGAAGAAGCTGAATATAGATAGGAATAGAGACAGAGACAAGAGGGAAGATGCTAGATACAGGGGGAAGGGAGGGATGAGGACATAGATGTTGAACATGGGGAGGGAGACAGAGAAGCAAACAAAGACATGGGGAAAGGCTGGACAGGAAAGATAGGGATGCATAAGGAATGATGGTGGACATATAAGTTAGCTCTATGGGTGCTTGAGTATCCTCAATACTGAGCAAGTTGCTTAACTAGGTCCACAGAGAGGTAATTTTTATTAGGTTTAGCATCCCCAATCATTTTGAAAAGTTGACTCCTATGATGGTGAATATGAAGAAAGAAAAAATGACAAATAAATACAAGTTGGATGTCATTCGGGGATTGAAAGGGGCAGAGAAAGAGGTCAGATGGAAAGGATGAGAGGGGGCAAACTGGATGGAAGGGAGGAGAAGACAGATGCCATATGGAAGGGGAGAAATAGGGCAGACAGTGGATGAAAGGGGCAGAGAAAGATAGCAGATGCTGTATGGAAGGAAGAGAGTGAAGAGAAGATGAGGAAAGCAGAAACCAGAGACAACAAAGGCTAAAAAAATTGATTTTTTTTTTCTTGCTTTAGGATAAAGTAGTATTATAGCTGTGTTAATGTTTATAAATAGAAAATAGAAATAAGGTGATTTTTTTATTGGACTAATTATAATACATTTTTAACAAACTTTTGGGGACCAAAATCTCCTTTCTCAGGTCAAGACAGGGTACCACGACAGCAGTATACTGTACTGACCTGAGGAAGGAAGTTTTGGCCTCTGAAGGCTAATTGAAATATGTATTAGTCCAATAAAATGGTATAGTTTAAATGTTTTTGATAAACCACCTTTCAATAATATATCAGAGTGGGATACAATATCAAAATATCAAATATCTTAAATATCTTATTTTCCATTTTTATTTAGGGCTCCTTTTACCCTGGGTCGGTGAGGCAAATACTCTGATGCTCATAGAAATTCTTTAAGTGTCGGAGCATTTACCTCGCCAGCCCGCAGTAGAAACCTCTACCGCGGCTTTGTAAAAGCCAGCATTTAATTTCAATTTGTGATTTTAAAGTGGTGATTGGTATTTGCAAGTACTAGGGGACATACATCGTCATTTCTGTTTCTGTGGTTTTGCATTGCATGCAGAATTTGACGTCTTGGTAGCTCAGTTTAATTTTTGTCCATAGACAGTCAAACCTCGGATAGCGAGTAATGTGGTTTGCGAGTGTTTTGCAAGACCAGCAAAACATTTTATTACATTTTAACTTGATAAACGAGCATTGTTTTGCAGTACGAGCATATATCGTGCGTCACATCATCAGAACCCACTGTTGAAGCATGTGCATGCTACGCGGAGCGCAGCTGAACGTAATAAAAGTGTCACACCCAATTTACCCACAGTTCAAGCACGCACTACATACGTGCATCTTACGCCGAGTGCGGCTGAACACAATAGAAGCGCTCACAGCATACTGTATTTTGTATTAAAGTTTTTGGGTTGTGGAACGAATTGTCTGAGTTTCCATTATTTCCTATGGGGAAATTTGCTTTGATATACGAGTGCTTTGGATTATGAGCATGCATCCAGAACAAATTATGCTCGCAAACCAAGGTTTTACTGTATTTGTATTTTTAGTTTGTGGTTTCTTATTTTATACTGGGTGAGAGTGAATCTGTGTTCTGTGTGTGTGAAAAAGACATGGTTTCCTGTTAGCATTGATTGTGCAGGATCAATCTGATCTGGTTTGTTTAGATTTACAATGGGTGTATTGATGTTATAATGCTCACTGCAATATTTCAATGCTGCCTTTTTCTAAGTACACACTTTTTCTGTGACTCGTGGTTTATTACTAAAAATTATTTTTTCATATGGGGGGTAAAAAAATGATCTGCCCCAGGTGTCAAATATGCTAGGTACGTCATCGCTTTGTGGCCTGTGGTAAGGCCTGAAGCTATCCCTGGGATGGTAGAACATATAACTGAAAGTTTGACCAGATATCGTTTGGCTGGTTCTGCAAATGATCATAGGACAACATAGTAGTCAGTGGTCTGAGAAACAGATAATTCGGTTGAATATCTGATTAAAGTTAAATAAGTTATCTGATAATTGTATCCAGATTTATTTCTGCTATTGGCAATGAAGAATTTAATAAAATAACCTTTGCATAACACTTGATTTGTTTTATTTTAGCTAATATAACAGGTGCTTAGAAAATTATTCCAGTGTACACAAGCATATGAGGTCTGACAATTAAGTTCGCAAACTCATCCTAGAAAAAGTGCTACATACTTCATTGCTGAATATCACAAAGGTCACCTTCAAAGTACACCCCATGGGAAGCTATGCACTGACGCCAGCACCTAGTCCACCCTTCAAAGCAATTTTGGAACTCTTTTTCTAGAATGTCCATTACAGCTGTTGTCGCATTACCCTTGATGTCCTGAATATCATCAAAATGTCTTCCTTTCAATATTTCCTTTATCTTTGGATAAAGAAAGCAATCATCGGGGGCCAGATCAGGTGAGTAGAGAGGGTGTTCCAATCCAGTTATTTGTTTTCTGGATAAAAACTCCCTTACAGACAGTGCCGAGTGAACTGGTGCATTGTCATGATGCAAGAGCCAAGAGTTGTTGGCAAAAAGTTCAGGTCGTTTTTGTCTAACTTTTTACACAGCCTTTTCAGCACTTCCAAATAGTAAATTTGGTTAACTGTTTATTCAGTTGGTACAAATTCATAATGAACAATCCCTCTGATATCAAAAAAGGTTAGCAACATTGTTTTGATTTAGACTGGTGGAACTTTTTCGGTTGTGGAGAATTGGCTGACTTCCATTGTGTACTTTGACGCTTTGTTTCAGCGTCATATTGGTACACCCACGTTTCATCACCAGTGATAACACGGCCCAAAACATTGTCTTGCCTCTCCAAAACATCTTGGCAAACTTTGATTCTCCTTTGCTTTTGTTCATCAGTGAGCTCCTTCAAGACCATTTTTGTACACACCTTTCTCATGCCAAGATTGTCAGTTAAGATTTTCCTGTTTCTCTATCGATGTTTACTTGGTCTATTATGGTTCTTACAGCCAGTCGACGATTTTGACACACAATTCAACAAATATTTGCAATGTTTTTGTCAGTTTTGCTTTTTACTGGCTGCCCTAACCTTTCTCCATAGGTGACACTTTTTCTCCCTCAGAAAAATGTTTAATTCATTTGCACTCTGCTGTTTTTTCATGGCATTATCTCCATAAACTTGGACTAACATGTCCCTAATTTCACTTCCATTCTTGCTAAGTTTAATAAGAAATTTACTGTTTGTTCATCGCTCTAATTTAAGCTCTGACATTTTTGTGATGGCACACAAAAACAGGGAACAATCATGAATGCCACTCAGCAAGACACCGCCACACATTGACATGAACATAGCTGTAAGAGAATGATATAGAAAGGTTATGAAACCTAACTGAATTTTTGTACTGTGCTGCCAGCGTAAGCGCATGGAGGCGAGTTCATGAACTTAATTGTCAGACCTCATAAAAGTAGGAGTTAGAGAAACACAGAGCTTGTCTTTATGCAGTATTTACATAGGAGTTTCCAGGAGCATAGAATGGGCAGAGTTGGAACTGGAATGGCATTTTTGCTGGTATCTTACATTGGCATAGCCAGGAATTTTTAACAGGAGGTATGTGTCTCCTGCCCCATCCCTTAAAATCTCCTCCAGTCTTTGCCTGGGCAGTGGCAGCAATATTCATAGGCTGCCTGTGGCCTGCGCCAGGACTTTCTCTGTGAACTGCTTCACCTTGCACAAAACAGAAAGTTGGGGCAGAAGGGGCAGAAAATCCAGGTGCAGACCACAAGCAGCATATGTGTGCCACTTCCACTGCCTGAGCAAAGACTGGAGGTGATTTTAAGGCATGGGCAGGTTGGGAAGGGAGGGAAATGCAGAGCTTAACAGGGTTGGGAAGGGAAGGGAGAGATGCCAGATTGTGCACAAGAGGGCAGGAAGGAGAAGAGAGGGAAATGCAAATTGACTGGCTGACAGGAAGTGCATATGCAACACATGCACCCTGAATTGATACGTCACTGGTATCTTATAAAATACACTCCGAAGTGCTGATTCTAGCCAGCAGATACATGCACAAAGTTACTATACCTCAGATCAGGTCTAGCTTTCTGCTGGGTTGTTTTATATAGGCCATGTGTTGCCTTTATATAATAGATGCAACATATTTACCTATGTTCATTCCATGCCAAAGTTCTCTATTATAAAATTACTCTCAGAAAGAATACACCCACACATTTTTTTAATGGCAGATGAAGTGTGTTTACTTGGATCTAAGAGGAAGAATTGTTTCAAGTATTTCAGAACAGACAGGGATTTTTATTTTATGAATAGGCTTTATTTCTCTGAGCATCAAGGTGATTTCTTGGTCAGTGTTTGAAACACAGGAGCCACTGTGGGATCTCCAAATGTCAGGTTGCTGTCTCATAATCTGAACAGAGCATGAGATTCATCTGTTTACTGTAAATAATTGAGCCTGAAAAATCACTTAGATCTGGCCAGAATTTCACAGAGGACAGGGAATCACTTTCAATAACGTGGAACTGAGAACTGAAAGAAGGTCAGTGAATTGCTAGACCCTACTAAATGCATTTTCTTACAGAACAGACTCTTTCAAAAACATCCTATTGGTATCATAATCGTGCACATTTTTTAATTATTAGGACTGGATTCTGTTGTTTTTCACTAAATGCAGACGATGTGCTCCTGTGATAATAAATTTTTTTCTTCTATTTGAAGAAATTGTGTTCTTGTCTCCAATACAATGTATGGGTTTAAATGTGTAATATAAAAATGAATGCACTCTTTTGTTTGCATTATTTATCTCCTCTTAGGTACGAGCATCAATCTTCTCACTGGAGATTTGAAAACATTTCTTAGAAAATCAGAGGAAGGCATGTGCCAAGGGGCATAGGATTAATTTGAAGAATAGAAATAATATGCACATATCTGCTATTAATAAGCCTAAGAAAGAGTTCTTTAATCTGTTTGATCCCATCCGCATAAGCCTCGAATAGTTATGATTTTATATAGAAATCATTTTATTAAAGTATCTAAAGAAATAATATTCTGTACAATTGTCATATTATAAATCACACTTAATACAGAGCAAGGACCAACAAAACCTGTCTCCCCTTCCCTCCCCCTTACAAATATTCCCTCCATTATCAAGAAAACTGAACAAGCCAAATTACTACAGAATGCTACATAGTAAAATCTTGCTAACAGAATACCTCAGTCACACGTGTCAGGAATAGTGTTAAGGGACAACAAGGACAACTTCTCCCTGACCAGAGAAAGCCTAAGCCATCTGGAAGCTAAAGAAGCATGGCCTGATAGTGAGCTTTGTGGTCCCCAGTCATAGGCAGTGGAACGCTTTTTTGTTTGGGGGGTCACCAAAAGCTCCACCCTAGACCCCGCCCCAGACCTGCCCAAGCTTCACTTTCACTAATGCAGCGGTCAGCAGTAGACGCTTGTTATTCAAGCAGTGGTGTTTCTCATGATACAATGAAGGAGAAAACAATGTGAATTAGTTCATCTTATCTATTATGATCGAATTACAAGATTCCTGATGCAGGCCCTTCTGGGCTGAAACACGATCATGTTGAGTCTATTTACAAATAAATAGATTGAACACCGATTGATCACCTTCGTTGTTGTTTCTTGCTATTCACCGGTGTGAAGGCAGTTTCGCCTGTTTGTTTTTCAAGTGCTCCCAAATATGACATCTCTCACCTCTCCCAGTCCCCAGTCAATATCCTCTCCTCCTTTCCCTAGCTTTGTCTTCTCTTCCTTCTCTGCTTTCCCCGAGTTGTCCATCTCTCCCTCCCCTCCCCTGAATCGCTTTCCCTTTCCCTATCTTGCCCCCTCCACCAAATCTCTCTCTCCCTCTCCCCATTTTGCCCCCTACATATCCATTTTTCTCTTCCCCCCACCTTCCCTCATGTCCATCTCTCCCTCTCTTACTCCCTCTGCCCTTCTTCAAATCCATCTCTTATTGTCCCTGTTCTGCCCCCCTCCCTGTCCTCCTTCTGCCCCCCTCTGCTGTCCCCAAATCCATCTCTCCCTGTCCCTCATACATCTGAGTCCAATATCTCTCTCTTCCTCCAATCTCATATGCTCCTCTCTATACCTAGCTACCGGCCAGCGTGCCTGCTGGTTGGCACTCTCTAATGCACATCTTTGTCTACCTCTACTCCCCCCCTACTGCCTGCCTGCTCACCTGCCTGCCGTGTTTAACTTCTTAGAAAAGTGCTGCGCCGCTCTGCTGCTGGCCCCGGCATCTCTCCACTGCGGCCAGCCCTAGCGGAAACAGGAAGTTGTCTGAGATGATGGGCCGCAGTGGAGAGAAGACATCGAGGCCAGCGGCAGGGAGGCGCAGCACTTTTCTAAAAAGTTAAACATGGTGGGCGGGTGAGCAGGCAGGAGGGAGGGAGGGGGAGCAGTAGATGCAGGCGAAGGGGCGCATTAGAGAGTGCCGACCTGCAAGCACGCTGCCTCTCAAGCTTCCAGCCTCTCAAGAAGTGGGTGGTTCCCCCCCCCCCCCCCACTGGATGACCCACAGAACAGTCAATTTTTGGAGAGGACATGGTCCCTGTGGCCTCCCCCCCCCACGCCTATGCCAGTTATGTCTAACACCAGCTCTGGCTGGATACTGAGAGGAGAGCCTTCAAGAGAGAACCCTGAGGCACAGGGTTAAAGAACAAGGCCTCATAAGAAAACAGGCCATGGACAAAATGGATTCTATAAAACTTAATCTCTGACCCATAGCTGCTGACAGCATATAAGCAGCTATTGGGAAATTTCCATGGAGAAATACTGCTCACAAGATAAGTGGCTTCAACAAGACAACATGATGTGCCTTGACCAGATAGTCACAGGGCAGTAACTAATAATAGGCTGGATTCATTTAGAGCGCTGGTCTTTGACCTGGGGGCTGCCGCGTGAGCGGACTGCTGGGCACGATGGACCACTGGTCTGACCCAGCAGCAGCAATTCTTATGTTCTTATGTGCTAAGTACACAGCATACTGAAAGTGCTAATAACCGAATACCTAAGAAGCAGAAGAAGGAAGGGCCACTAAGAAGGGAGGGGGTCCATGTTCAGGGGTCTGGAAATTAGTGCCAAGGATAAACTGTGAGGGGAGATAGGGAAGTTGTTTTCAACAAGACCCAAGACTTGTAATGACCTAAAGCAGTGGTCTCAAACTCGCGGCCCGGGGGCCACATGATACTATTTTGAGGCCCTCGGTATGTTTATCATAATCGCAAAAGTAAAATAAAACAGTTTCTTGATCATATGTCTCTTTAGCTATAAATTACAGTATTATTATTAAGACTTAGCCAAAAGGAAAGATTTATAAACTACAAAGAGTTTTACCTCATGCAAAATTGTCATTTCTTTAATGAGACATTAACTATTTTTTTCTGAGGCCCTCCAAGTACCTACAAATCCATAATGTGGCCCTGCAAAGGGTTTGAGTTTGAGACCACTGACCTAAAGTAACCTGTAAAACAACCAATCACAAACTCGAAAACATAACCACCAATCAGAATACTAACATAACCTCCAATCAAATTGATACCCTGGCATCCCAGGTCAAGGGATAAATGGTCAAGAATAAGGAACCGGACTCAGAGGGAACTGAATCTTCTCAGACTACTAGTCTCTGGCTGCTTCCTTCTCTTGGCATGTGTCCAGTGTCACTCCTCTGTGTCTCTATGCCCACCTAAGTCCAGCATCTCCCTTCTGTGTTCCTATTCTCCTCCATGTCCAGCCATTTTCCCTCTGTGCCCATATACTCTCCCATGTCTGGCATTGCCCCACCTACTGTATCCATATACCACCCCTATGTATTTTTCCCCTTTGTGCCCCTATCCCTATGTTCTCATCCATGCCCACTAGCTCCCCTCTTTTTGAATATCTCCACTATGTCCATCTTCTCCCCTATCTTACTCCCGTACACCAATGTGTCTCTCATCCTCTTTTTCCTCCCTCCCTCCCTCCACTGTGTTATTTCCCTCCATCTTCCTTTATTCTCTTGGTTCAGCATCTCTCTTTTTCTTCCCTTCTCTCTCCTCCTCCCTGCAGATCCAGCACGTCTCTCCCTTCCCTCAGCATTCCTCCCAAGAAATGAACACCTCTCCCCTTCCCTCCAGCCACCCCCCCTCCCATGGTCCAGTACCTCTCTCCCTTTCCTCAATGCTCCCCAAGGATCCAACACATCTCTCTCTTCCCTCCAACACCTCTCTATCTTCCCTCTAGCACTGATCCCATAAGTCCAACATCTCTATCCCTTCCTTCTAGTTCCAGATCAGAGCCATGGGTCCAGTACCTCTCCCTTACCTCCAGGTCCCAGCCATGGGTCTGGCACTTCTTCCTTCACTTCTGCTCCAGTCCCCTCCCCACACATAGGCCAAGCTTCTCTCTCCTTTCCCTCCCCACCACCACACCTCTCCCCTTCCCTCCAGCCACCCCCCCTCCCATGGTCCAGTACCTCTCTCCCTTTCCTCAATGCTCCCCAAGGATCCAACACATCTCTCTCTTCCCTCCAACACCTCTCTATCTTCCCTCTAGCACTGATCCCATAAGTCCAACATCTCTATCCCTTCCTTCTAGTTCCAGATCAGAGCCATGGGTCCAGTACCTCTCCCTTACCTCCAGGTCCCAGCCATGGGTCTGGCACCTCTTCCTTCACTTCTGCTCCAGTCCCCTCCCCTCACATAGGCCCAGCTTCTCTCTTCTTTCCCTCCCCACCACCACAAGGGTACAGCACTTCTCTCTCTTTCCTCCACTACCAGCCCCAGCCCTCCCACATGGGTTCAGCACCTCTATCCCCCAGACCCCAGACCTGATCCAGCACTTCCCTTCCCTTCAGCACCAGTTCTGGAGCCAGCCAGAAATCCCCCCTCCTTAGGTCCCTCCACACCCCCACCTCTCCCCCCCCCACACACATGGGTCAGCATCTCTATGCTTCCCCCCCCCAGCTCCCCTGTTGCCCAGCTCCTATTTTATTTTCAGGAGCTAGCTATGCCACAATGAGGAATCTTCAGAGGCCAGCTCCAAGGCCTTCCTTCTGCCAAGTCTCTTCTTGATGTAACTTCCGGTTGCGCAAAACCAGAAGTTACATCAAGGAGGGACTTGGCAGAAGAAAAGCCTCAGAGTAGTAAAAAAGGCATGAGGGTTGCTGGGGAGGAGATGGGAGCAAGGCTTTTTACTGGTCCTGCAGAGTGTTAAAAAGCCTTGCTCACGTTCCCGTGATAAATCGGCTGCAATTTTTTCCATTCCCACAGATTTGCTGCGATTTACTGTGTGAACCCACCCCGTGTCATTCTCTACCAAGAACAAACCCTGGATGCTATTCATAAGGACATAAGAGTTGCCATTCTGGGACAGACCAAAGGTCCATCGAGTCCAGTATCCTGATTCCAACAGTGGCTAACCCAGGTCACAAGTACCTGGCAAAATCTCAAGCAGTAAAAGATTATATGCTGCTTATCCTAAGAATAAACAGTGGATTTCCCCAAGTCCTTCTTAAATGGCTTATGGATGCCTTTTTTAGGAAATTATCCAAACATTTTTTAAACTCTGTTGAGCTAACTGCTTTCACCCATTATCCAGCAACAAATTCTAGAGTTTAATTTCACATTGACTGAAGAAATATTTTCTCTGGTTTGTTTTAAATCTACTACTTAGGAGCTTCATCGCATGCTGCCTAAACCTAGTATTTTTGGAAAGAGTAAACAAGCAATTCACAATCACATCTACCTGTTCCACTCCACTCAGTATTTTATAGACCTATCATATCTCCCCTGAGCAGTCTCTTCTCCAGGCTGAGGAGCCCCAGCCACTTCAGCATTTTCTCATGGAAGTCGTCCCATTCCTTTTATAATTTTCATTGCCCTTCTCTGTACCTTTTCTAAATCCGTTATATCTTTTTTCAGATGCGGTGACCAGAGTTGCACTCAGTATTCGAGGTGCGGCCGTATCATAGAGAGATACAAGGGTATTATAACATTCTCATCCTTATTTTCCATTCCTTTCCTGATAATTCCTAAAATTCAATTTGCTTTCTTAGCTGCCGCCACACACTGAGCAGAGGGTTTCAACATATCCTCAACAATGACACCAAGATCCTTTCCCTGGATGGTGAATTTCACTTAGGGTTACCATATGACTCTAGAAAAAGGAGGATGGGGTTCATAGTCAGTTGCGCGTGAGACACCAGCGCGCCAACAATGGAGGGCAGACAATTCAGTGCAATACACCAGTGTGCCGCGGGAAAACTTAATTTTAAAGAGTTCCGAAGTGGGGTGTGAGTGGGGAGCCCCCACTTTACTGCATAGTGTTTGTGCTGCTGTTGGGGGGGGGTTGGGAGGTTGGAACCCTCTATTATAGAGAAAACAGAACTTTTTACGATTTCCACACCCCCCCCCAACGGCAGCGCGAACAGTATGCAGTAAAGTGGGGGGTTCCCCCACACACACCTCCGTCGGAGCTCTTTAAAACTAAGTTTTCCCACAGCGCGCTTGTGTCTTGCACCGAATTGTCAGCGCTCAATTGTCGGCGCGCTGGTGTCTGGCGTGCGATTGTCCCATCACCAAGGACAGACTGAGACATCCAGGGTTTGCTTCCATTGTTTTTAATGGAAGCAGTGGTAGAGTGAGGGTTAGAGGCATCTGGGGGGGCACCCCTCCCTCCTTGTCTCCGCCCCCCACTCCTTCCCTGATCCTGCCTGCTGTACACCCCCTCTTCCCTTCCCCTGTACCACTAGTTGACGTTATTGCTCACTGCGGTCAACAATGTGCTCCTCGCCACCCCGTTGGCTCCCCTTCTGACATCGCTTCCTATGCTTGGCACCCAGAAGTGACATCAGTGGGAGAGTCGACGGGGTCGTGAAGATCACATTGTTGACCGTCGCGAACAACTTCAACTAGAGGTATGGGGGAAGGGAAGGGGAGGAAGGAATGAGAAGAGGCAGTGGGCAGAGAGGAGGAGGAGTGTCGGTGCCCCCACCAACATGGTGTCTGGGGTGGACCGCTCCCCTCGCTGTCTCCCTCTCTCCTTGTACAATGCCACTGAATGGAATTAAAACCCAGATGTCTCAATCTGTCCTCCATACTTCCATTGCTTTCAATGGAAGTAAAACCTGGATATCTCAATCTATGTATGCTGAGGAAGGTTAGACCTCTCTTTCATCATTGTCACTTTTCCACCTTAGTTCAGTCAATTATTTTATCTCTTCTCGACTATTGCAATGTTATTTACCTTGGTGTTACCAAAATTTGCCTCTACAGATTGCAATTAATTCAAAATACTGCTGCAAAATTGATTTTTGGGAAATGTAAATTTGATCACGTGATACCGTTGCTTCAGAGTTTTCATTGGCTCCTAGTTTGTTGTAGAGTTCAATTTAAGTGTGCCTGTGTTGTTTTTAAAATTTTACATGGTATTTTTACTCCTCTCCTTCCTCTATCCTGGAATGTTTATAGATTTTCTTTTGCATGAGGGTGATCAACAATTCAAATTATCTCTTCCTTCCATAAAAGGGATCAAGGGAGTTAAGTTTTTCAGTCACTCTTTGACTTTTAAGCTATCTCAACTGTGGAACGACCTTCCACTTCTTTTAAGGAGTTCTGGCTCACTTCAACCTTTTTGCAAATCCTTAAAAACTACTTTATTTGCTAAACACTTTGAAAATTAACTTTACCAAACTTAGTCTTATTCTTTTCTGGGTTTTTATTTGATAACTTAACTATTGTAAACCGAGTCGAGCTTTCCTTGAATGATGACTCGGTATATAAAATCAAGCATTAGATTAGATCCTCCTTCCTCTGGAGCCATATTGATAGCACTAGTACAGGGGTCCCCAAAGTCCCTCCTTGAGGGCCGAATCCAGTCAAGTTTTCAGGATTTCCCTAATGAATATGCATTGAAAGCAGTGCATGCACATAGATCTCATGCATATTCATTGGGGAAATCCTGAAACCCCGACTGGATTGCGGCCCTCCAGGAGGGACTTTGGGGACCCCTGCACTAGTACATTATGGGATTAGGGAGGATCAGAATCTAGAACAGTGGTTCCCAACCCTGTCCTGGAGGACCACCAGGCCAGTCGGGTTTTTGGGATAGCCCTAATGAATATGCATGGAGCAGATTTGCATGCCTGTCACCTCAATTATATGCAAATCTCTCTCCTGCATATTCATTAGGGCTATCCCAAAAACCCGACTGGTCTGATGGTCCTCCGGGACAGGGTTGGGAACCACTGATCTAGAAATCCCATACCGCTTTGGGATTTTGCATGCTCACATTAAATATCATCTTCCATTGTAGGCAGTGTAGTAAGAATAAGGTAAGGATTTACAATAAAATCCCTCTTTTTAAATATTGTTGTGAGGTCTATAAAGTGCCTGGCTTCAGAGAGGTTTGTGGGCCGCAAAAGATCCTAAAAAGAAAGAGATAGAGGTAAGATGAAAAACACCATGCAGAGTTCCCAGTTCCAGAAGGGAAATTTGTAGACCTGTCC
This sequence comes from Geotrypetes seraphini, assembly GCF_902459505.1. Taxonomy (NCBI): domain Eukaryota; kingdom Metazoa; phylum Chordata; class Amphibia; order Gymnophiona; family Dermophiidae; genus Geotrypetes; species Geotrypetes seraphini. Next base: position 69,819,702 of record NC_047091.1, on the reverse strand, counting down.
TGGATTTCTGTCAACCTCATCCTGATGGGACCTGCAGCACTTCTTTCAGTGGGTAGAATAGGGACTACAAGTACCACACTACTTTGTGATGTAAGTTTAAAGCCAGGTCTGGCCAAAAACTGGCACTGGTTAACTTGGCAGCTCTGCACCGTGGCACTTTGAAATCAGGGACTAAGAACCTGCAGCTGCTAATATTCACCCTAACCATTAACAATGACTGAAACCAGAATTGCCAAATTACCCAGTTCCAAAAGAGAAATTTCTTGGCCAGTCCTGGGTTTGAATGTACATCCCAAAGAACTGTGGTATTTGTAGTCCTTGATTCTAGAGATGCCAAGTTACCCTGTTCCAAGCTGAAGATTTGGGGATAGTCCTAGATTACTGATCACCCCATCCTAGTACATTATGAGATTGATAGCACTAGTACATTATGGGATTAGGTAGAATCAAGATCTAGAAATCCCACACTGCTTCGGGATGTAATTTCAGAGTCAGGATTGGTCAAAAATCTCCAGCCTGAAACTGGGTAGCTTGGCATCTCTGTTATTCAACCCACTGAAATCAGTGTAACATGTTCCATATTATACCATAATCAAAATGTTAGAAACTTAGGTCTAGCCTAAATTTTACTGGAACTCAGTAACTTGGCAGCTCTGTGTAAATGGCAGCTGCTCCAGAACACATCTTGCACTTCCTATGTTATTTCCATTCTGCAGGAGCTGAGCCAATAAAAATGGAAGGGGACCGAGCAGAGCCTGAGTACGAAGCCTCTGAATAGTCTTGTTTGGATCTCAGCTGAAATATCTAATGTTTTATGACTACCAGGTTTTAGTAGAAGAGCAGGAGTCTGAGGGGACATTTCTGGAGCCACTTCTAGTAGAGGTGATTGATTAAACATTTGGTTTAAACATAAAAATCCTCTGTTAAGGAACTTTTCTGTTAATAGGAATGTGAATCGAAGCCCAGCCCACCTATCCCTTAGGTCGGAGCTAGTAAAGCCAGAGTAGGGTTACCATATGGCTCCAGAAAAAGGAGGATGGATTGAGACATCTGGGTTTTACTTCCATTGAAAGCAATGGAAGTAAGGAGGACAGATTCAGAAATTTGGGTTTTGCTTGCATTGAAAGCAATGCAAGTAAAACCCAGACGTCTCAATCTATCCTTCTTTTTCTGGAGCTATATGGTAGCCCTAAGCTAGAGAGAATTTCCTACAGGGCCCACCATCAGCTTGTTTTTTTATTTTACAACATCCATGCTATCTATGCATATGTTCTTTTTTTTTTTAATCTTTATTAATTTTCAAATATTAACAGTGCATTGCAAAAATTTTAAACATAAACGAATCAGGAATAGCACTTTAAATATACAAACATTCTGAAAACAATCATTTTCTCTCCCCCCCCCTTCCTCCCATTCATCCATAAATGTATAACCACATATAGAATTTCAATAAACTAAATACAAGAAATAATGATGCCTTCCCACCCTGGATGTGTAAGGAATTAACTAAAAAGAAAAGGTACATGACAACTAATGTGATTCAACAAATGATGTCAACGGGCTGCACACCCTTCTAAATGCATTACTATATCCCAAAAATTCAGCGTTCATTCTTTCATATTTGCATACGTTCTTTTTAACAAATTGATTTACTTTTCATAGCTTGATCACCTGGAAAACCAGACCAGTTTGCAGCTCTCCAGGGCTAGAGTTGTGTACCTTATTTTACAAAGCCATTGCAGATCTTCAGCATCAGGCTAAACCAGTCTTGGTTTTAAACCTAGTGCATCAGTGTGACTTGCACTTCTGGTGTCTCCTAGAAAAGCAGGAACTACAAGTCCCATACATACATTATGCCAAGGCTGGCATAGCTTGTCCAGTCACCCTGCAGTGTCCAATATTCACTTTTAAGCCTTTGCTGACAGGTAGAATTACAAATCCCACCCTGCCTAATACCTACAAGTATGTCTTCCAAACTTCTCATGAAATCTTATTTTAAAAGAAGGAATTACTGTATTTATTTTAAAAATTTTCAGTTTATTTATTTTACTATCAAATGTGAGCTGATACAGGTATTTATAATGCTTTTTTAAAATTCTTTATTATTTTTAATCAAAATCAGTGTCATACAAATGAAAGAACAGTAGATATTACACATATTACACTATTATCTATATGGTAACATAAATATCATTCAATAATTTCATTTTCCTGCATACAATGCTTTTGAAAGTTTGTCCTGTTCAGTCCCTCTTACCATTGTGAAACTTATTCAATCATGGGGAACATAATGCAGATTGTGATCAGAGACGATAGGTGCCAGCTCTGCAGTGCTTGAACATAGAAACATAGAACATAATGACAAAAAAAAAGTCCATATGGCCTCTTCAGTCTGCCCATCCGCACCAACTGCTCAGCTCCACACTCCCTGAGAGATCCTTTGTGCTTCTTTAACTCTTTCTTGAATTGTGATTCTGCCCTTGTATTTAGGTCACATGATGTGACATCCACTAACGAACCGTCTCTGGAGAAGCCCCCACGCTCTGGAATGCACTCCCTGAGAGGCTAAGCTTAACACAAGACTGTCTCTACTTCAGGAATCAGATGAAAGTCCGACTCTTCTCCCAAGCCTTTCATGGAGGAAACAATTAGAGCTCCTTTTGCTAAGGGGCGTTAGGGCATTAACACACGGAAAAGCGCACGCTAAATGGCCCCGCGCGCTAGACCTTAACGCCAGCAATGAGCTGGTGTTAGTTCTAGCCGCATAGCTTGCGATAATATCCTGCGTGCGCTAAAAACGCTAGCGCACCTTAGTAAAAGGAGCCCATAATTTGCTGGTTGCTGGTTGCACACATCTAAGGACTAACATTGACAGCACACACTGTAGTAGGACTTTCTTATGTAATGTAATTTGTAATGTAATGTAATTTATTTCTTATATACCGCTACATCCGTTAGGTTCTAAGCGGTTTACAGAAAATATACATTAAGATTAGAAATAAGAAAGGTACTTGAAAAATTCCCTTACTGTCCCGAAGGCTCACAATCTAACTAAAGTACCTGGAGGGTAATAGAGAAGTGAAAAGTAGAGTTAGAGGAAAAATAAAAATAAAATAAACATTTTAACAAGACAGCATTGATCTAAATACTTTGGAAGGTAGAAGAGAGGAGAGAAAGGAATAGAAGCAGAAGGGGGAGTCGTTGAACAGTAGAATTCTGGAGAAATTTAAATGATAGAAATAGAACAAAACAAAGACAAAAGGCAAAACAATAGATAAGATTAAAGATAAATCATAAGCTGGAAAGAAAAATAAAATAAAACTTTGTCTTCAATCCACGGTTTCAGCGTCAGTGATGAAGTGGAGCAAGTAAGTTTAGGAGGAGCGATTGACGTTTCCAGAAAGGGCTTCTTCAGGGAAGAGACTTGGCAGACAGTCCACTGCTATCCTAGCTAAGATTATATTCAAGCACATTTCTGACATCATATGCAATTTTCTTTAAATTCCTTGTTTCCTAACTCCTGTCACTGCCTTATCTGTCAATGTGTTCCATCTTTACTTAAACCTTCTGATGTCTATTCAAATGTTTTAATGTCTTATTGTGTCGACGTTTTCTGTAATGGGTGTGAATCTCTGGCATGCTTTGACTGGGCCGTTGCGTTTGTGTAAGCCACGAGATGTTTTTAAAAATAAAGGGAGCGCTAAAGGAGGACAAAGAAATCGCCGACACACTGAACACGTTTTTTTGCATCTGTATTTACTGAAGAGGATATACACAGCATACCGGAACACATCAGGCTATATGCTGGAAGTGAAAATGGGAAACTGACAGGTTTAACAGTCAGTCTAGAAGAGGTATGCAGGCAGATTGATAGGCTTAAGAGCGATAAATCCCCGGAACCGGATGGCATCTATCCGAAGGTCATCAAGGAACTGAAAGGGACCATAGCTGAACTGCTTCAACTAATAGCCAATCTGTCAATCAAATCGGGAAAGATTCCAGAGAACTGGAAGGTGGCGAATGTTATGCCGATCTTCAATAAAGGTTTGAGGGGAAACCCGGAAAACTACAGACCGGTGAGTCTGACCTCGGTACCAGGAAAGATGGTAGAGGTGCTGATAAAGGACCGCATCATTGATCACCTTGACAAATACGGTCTGATGAGGACCAGCCAGCACAGTTTCAGCAAAGGCAGATCTTGTTTGATGAACTTGCTGAACTTCTTCGACAGAGTAAACAGGCAGATAGACAAGGGCGACCCGGTCGACATTGTATATCTGGACTTTCAGAAGGCGTTCAACAAGGTTCCGCATGAACGACTACTTCGGAAAATTGCAAGCCATGGAATCGAGGGTGAAATACCCACGTGGATTAAAAACTGGCTAGAGCATAGGAAACAGAGAGTGGGGGTAAATGGACAATACTCGGACTAGAAGAGCATCACCAGTGGGGTGCCGCAGGGCTCGGTGCTTGGACCCGTGCTCTTCAACATCTTTATAAATGATCTGGACATAGGTACGATGAGCGAGGTGATTAAATTTGCGGACGATACGAAGTTATTCAGAGTAGTGAAGACGCAGGGGGATTGTGAAGATCTACAACGTAACATAATCAGGCTCGAGGAATGGGCATCGACATGGCAGATGAGGTTCAACATGGATAAGTGTAAAGTGATGCATGTCAGTAACAAAAATCTCATGCACGAATACAGGATGTCCGGGGCGGTACTTGGAGAGACCTCCCAGGAAAGGGACTTGGGAGTTCTGACCAACAAGTCGATGAAGCCGTCCGTGCAATGTGCGGTGGTGGCGAAAAGGGCAAACAGAATGCTACGAATGATAAAGAAGGGGATCGCAAACAAATCAGAGAAGGTTATCATGCCGCTGTACCGGGCCATGGTGCACCCTCACCTGGAGTACTGCATCCAGCACTGGTCGCCGTACATGAAGAAGGACACGGTACTACTCGAAAGGGTACAGAGAAGAGCGACTAAGATGGTTAAGGGGTTGGAGGAGCTGCCGTACAGCGAAAGATTAGAGAAACTAGGCCTCTTCTCCCTCAAACAGAGGAGATTGAGAGGGGACATGATCGAAACATTCAAGGTACTGAAGGGAATAGACTTAGTAGATAAGGGCAGGTTGTTCACCCTCTCCAAGGTAGGGAGAATGAGAGGGCACTCTCTAAAGTTTAAAAGGGATAGATTCCGTACAAACGTAAGGAAGTTCTTCTTCACCTAGAGAGTGGTAGAAAACTGGAACACTCTTCCGGAGTCTGTCATAGGGGAAAACACACTCCAGGAAATCAAGACAAAGTTAGACAAGCTCCTGCTGAACCGGAACGTATACAGGTAGGGCTAGTCTCAGTTGGGGCACTGGTTTTTGACCAGAGGGCTGCCGTCTGAGCGGACTGCTGGGCAGGATGGACCACTGGTCTGACCCAGCAGCGGCAATTCTTATGTTCTTTTCTCGCCGCTGCTGAGTGGGCCCTCTAAACCTGATTCCAAAATGGTGCCGAAGCGTGCTGGTGGGTCTGCCGCAGATCAGCCCCCAGAGACTTCCTTGCCGCAACTGCGACAAGAACTGCGAGGTTGGTTTCAAGAGCTCACAGAAGAACTTACCTCTATTCACACAGACATCAGTGGGGCGTTGGCTGATTTGAAGCATGATGTGGGCGACATCGGGAGCCAGTTGGGGGAAGCGAAAACGGTGTTGGAGACCCACGGCACTGAACTGCCTTGGAAGAGCGAGCGGAGTCCACTACGCTGAAAATGGAGGACTTAGAGAATCGCTCACGCCGTTGCAACCTCTGTTTTCGGGGCATGCCTGATACTGTCTCTGACGCCCGGTGTATGGAAGTGATACAGCATATTTGTATCAAGGCTCTGGAGGCTGCAGGCACGCCGGTGGAGGTGGGAAAACCCTTGCTTGATCGGGCTCATCGCATAGCAGGGCCACGTGACCTTAATCGGCCCAGCAATATTGTGGCATGCTTTCATCGTTACTTCAATAAGGACCACGTGCTGCGTACTGTTCGGTGACAAGGGGGTACAGCCAAGTGGGAAGAAGTGGACATTGATATTTATCCTCATGTGGCTCCAGCTACTTTGCTTCGCCGACACTGCTGCTTCGGGAGCACAACATCCGATACCACTGACTGTATCCCATTGGCTTGGCTTTTACTCATGCCGGCAAGACCTATTCGGCTGTCATGGTGGTGGATGTGAGGGCTTGGCTGGTGGAGGTGGGCATTTTACAGGCCTCTGAGCTGCCGCCGCTGCCGCACCACTCCCCTGCGCCTAAATTGGTGCGGAATTTGGGCTGGCAGAGAGTGATCAGTTCTGCGGCCTGCTGCCCTTCTGCCACGGCCTCCCCTTGAGGGTCATTTTGGTGACTTCTGTGGGCCTGAGAACTTTGCTATTTTTTTCTGCTATTATTGTTTAGCTTGTTTACTGTTTTATCTTGCTGGGGTGATGGGGCTGTTTTTTACATTTCTTGCTGTATATGCATTGGAGGTTCTGTGGGTTATTTCTCTACACTTTCTGTGAGCATGGTTTCCATGTACTTCGGTGGATGGACCATGTGGGGTTGGGATGGGGAGCTGGATAGGGGGTTTGGGAGGCAAGGGGAGGGAACTGAGTGTTTTTGTGGGTGAGTGTTGGGGAGTTTGACAGTAGTTTGTTTGCTTGGTGAGTGCGAAGGGGGTCTGAGTGAAATGTTTCTTTTGGCAGCTTGGAGTCTATTTTTGGTTTCTTCTGTCTATATTTCATTAGGGGACAATGACTGATACCATGAACATTATACCTTGTTATCGTATAATGTTCATGGTTTGAATACTCAACAGAAATGGAGCTTATTGTTTAAGGAATTGCATCGCCTGAAAGTGGCAGTGGGATTTATTCAAGAAACACATTTCTTACCTAGATCTGAGAAATTATCCCATATTGCTTATCCGTCTGTTTTTCTTGCTTCCAATAAAATCCATCACTCATAGGGTGGCCATTCTTTTTCATAAAAATATTCAATTTTCACTGAGAGAGGTTATTCGAGATCCTGAGGGGTGGTACATTCTTGTTAAGGGTGAGATAGATGGCCGCTTATACCATTTGTTGAATGTGTACGCTCCCAATACTGGCCAGGGTGCCTTTTTTGTGCTCTTGGAGCGTTTGTTACTGGATCATGCGGAAGGTACTGTCTTTATTGGAGGGGACTTCAACCTTACTTGTTATCCCCAGGAGGATAATTCTACTTCAGCTATTCGCTATGCTCGAGGGGACCATCACACATTTCTTCGTTTTCTTCGCTATCATGACCTGGTGGATGTGTAGCGCTTCCAACATCCTGGTGTGTGAGACTATAAGTTCTACTCCACATTACATAATTCGTATACTAAGGGCCTGTTTTACAAAGCCGCACTACTGGCTGCTGCGCAGTAATGGCCCCGAAGCCCATAGAGATTTAAAGGGCTTTGGAGCTATTGCGCGGCTTTGTAAAACAGGCTGTAGAATTGATATGTGGTTTACCCCCTCGAGCTACGTTGCTGAGAGTTTTGAGATCTACTATTGAACCGTGGGTTTGGTCTGACTATGTCCCTCTTTTGCTTGTCCTTCACAAGGGTTGGAGTAGAGAGGACTCTTGTGGCTGGCGGATGAATGATTTTCTTCTCTGTGACTCCCATGTGCTCCCTTTCTTAGAGGCTGATGTTAAAGTGCAGAATGATGCATTTGGGGAGTAGAAATTTGAGGGAGCCGTATGTGCTGGGAGGCGAGAGGCTGATATGCTCAGATGGAGAGAAGGACCTTGGGATGACAGTATCTGAGGATCTGAACATGACAATGCAGTGTGACAAGGCAGTGGCTGTAGCCAGGAGGATGCTAGGCTGTATAGAGGCATAACCAGCAGAAGAAAGCAGGTATTGATGCTGCTATACAGGCCATTGGTGAAGAATCACTTGGAGTATTGTGTTCAGTTTTGGTCAAGGATATAAAAAGACTTGAAACAGTCCAGAGGAAAAGGACAAAAATGGTAGGGGGTTTGCGCCAAAAGAAGTATGAGAAAAGACTAGAAGGCCTCAACATGTATACGCTGGAGGAGAGGAGGGACCACACTTGGACCCCTGAGGAAGACACATAGGTTGAAACATGGACCGTGTTGGGGCCCCTTCCAAATTGTGGATACAATTTATTGACTCTTCTATTTTGAATAAAGGTCTCAATCAGCAACATTCAGCTCCACAGTCTTTTGGGCTTTGGTTTGGTAAAATTTAAATATTTGAAAGGTATTAATATAGGACCAAATCTTTTCCAGAGAAGGGAAATTGGTAAAACTAGAGGACATAAATTGAGGTTGAGAGACTAAGAATAATGTTAGGAAATTCTTTTTCACGGAGAGGGCGGTGGATGCCTGGAATGCCCTCCCGAGGGAGGTGGTGGAGAGGAAAACTGTGATGGGTGATGGAATTCAAAAAAGCATGGGATGAACACAAAGGATCACTAATTGGAATATGAATGGGTTAATTTTCACGGTCTGAATCCCACAAATAAGATGGTTTGGATAGGCTTGAGTGAGCTTCAATGGCAACTCCAGTAGTTAGAAACTAAGTACTGGGTAGACTTCTAAGGTCTATGGCCCAGAAATAAATTGTGATTATAGGGCAGACTGGATGGACCATTCTGCCGTCATTTATTTATTTATTAAAAATATTTATAATCCACTTAAAAGCCTAAGCGGCTCACAATAAAACATACATAATAGTAATAAAACAAAAATAACTATCAAAATAAGTACAAACAATAAAAATCATCCTATCCAATTTGATCGCCAGCTTTTATAGATAGACTTCTACACTTCTCCCTCCGTATTCCCGGTTTCAGCATTCGCGGTTTTGATTATTCACGGTTTTTAGCTTGCTGACTCCTCCCCCCCCAAATTACATCAACTTGCTTAGAGAAATCGCTGATTCTAAGCGTTTACAGAGAAAATCGCTGATTCCCAGCACTTTCTTCACCGTGTTTTGCCTCTCCTTCAGGAACAGGCCAGGTCTCCCACCATGTTATTCGCAGTTGCGCCATATTCACGATGGTTTTTAATAGAAAACAGCGAATAACATATGAAAACGTTATTTGCGTTTTTTCTGTATTCGCGGGTCTATTAATTCCCTACCACAGCAAATGCAGAGGGAGAAGTGTAGTTCCATACATGACCTCAAGATTACTCCGATTACTACCTTTTCTGACAGGTAGAATTACAAATCCCACCCTGCCCAATACCTACAGTATGTCTCCCATAACCTTCTTGCAATTCCCTCTATTCGCCAGATAGTCTATGACACTGTTCTTCAACCACCGGTCCATGGACCGGTACCAGTCCACAGAAATTTCCTGCCAGTCCACAGGGCCAGCATGTGCATCAGGCCCAAAACTGTGTTCTTCAACTGCCGGTCCGCGATGCGATCGATGCGTTGTTAATAAGATTATATTGTGTGTATATATGAAAAATGAATGGAAAAAATAGTGTTACAATTAGGACTATGGGGGCAGGGTCTGGAGTGGAGATTGGGTAGAGATGGGTAGGGTCTGGCCCACGACTTAGCCCAGTATTCTTCAACCGCCAGTCTGCGGACCGATACCGGTCCACAAAATAATTTTTTTATTTCTGCCGGTCCATAGGTGTAAAAAGGTTGAAGAACACTGGTCTATGATACGACTCACAAAACAATCTTTTCGGTCATAACACCCACACTTTGGAACTCCCTCCCTACGAATATTACACAAGAAGCTTGTGCTTCCAAATTTAAATCAGCCTTAAAACCTTTCTTTTTAAAGACATCTTTGAAGTATAGCGCCAGATTCTGATTCAGCTTTATGTAATCTAACTAAATTTGCACGTTGCCCAGCAAGGTGAACTGAATTACAATAATCCAGGGTGCTAAGAATCAAGGATTGTACCAAGATTCTAAACGAGCTAGGGTCACAGAAGGATTTAATAGTGCGTAGTTTCCACAAGATGAAAAAACATTTTTTGACCAACACAGAAGTAAATGCCTTCATAGACGTTTGTATCTAGATGCACACCTAATATTCTAATTTCCGACTCAATAAGGTATATGGCTTCACCTAAAGTTAAGCTACTCTCCACCATTTGATTTGAAGGAGAGGAAATAAAGAACTTGGTTTTGTCCAGATTAAATTTTAATTTATAGTCTCTTATCCAATTATTCACAATGCACGTGGAGCGGCATAATTTTTTTTTTTTTTAAAGTCTCAGTCCATTTTGGGCCTAGAACATTAGTCGTTCAAAGTCGGAAACATCCAAAGTTCATTCTTAAAAAATATGTCCAAAATATTTTTTTTCGAGAATCATCTACTTCTACATCCAGCCATTTGATTGTCCAAACCGCCAAAAATTTGTCCAAGTCAAAAACGCCTAGAACAAGACATTTTGGAAGTGGGAGGGGTCAGCAAAGTGATGGACTGACCACCCAGACATGGCAACAGAGTAGCGGGGCATCTTACACGGCATTGCTGTGAACTTCATAAAAAGGGTGTCACATAAACATCTCTCCACAACTCCCTTTTAGGTCATGGTGAGCCCCCGAAAACACCCTCAAAACCTACTATACCCATCCTACCACTCCAATAGCCCTTATGGCTGCAGGTGTCACCTGTATGGCAGTAGAGTAGGGTTTCAGGGAGGTTTGCTGGGTGCACATTTTCCAGCATAAATGCAGTGGCTTATGGGCCTGGGTCCTTCTCTCTATGGTTCACTAGCCTACCCCCCCCAGACTACTTAGGCCACCTCTGTGCAGCTTTACTAGGCTTTCCTATGCCAGGGGCTGATATTCTAGAGGTAGGTATGTACTTTTATATTCCGATTTTTATGGCAGGTGGGGGGGCACAACATATAAGTTCCATCTAGGAAGTCTCATTAAACTTCCAGTTATCACTGCAGGACAACTAAGTCTAGGTCGGCCTACATCCCGCCTACCTCCTGCCTTAACCACTCCTTCAAAAATGCCCCTTTTCAATCTGGGAATACCGCGGCAGTGAAAAGGCCTAAGCTGCTTTTAGATATGTCTAAACCCCGTTTCGATTATCAGCACTTGGATGACCTGTCTTTTTGATCATCCAAGTGCCAATTTAGGCGGGTTTTAAAAACATATTTCAATTTCCATTATGTACTGCATAATCTCTTGAATGATATTAAGCAAAGCATTAAGATTTGAAGTGATAAGAATTGCAATTGTAATCATAGGCGTGGCTTCCCCAAAAATTGGCCATCGCTCCAGGGCCAGTGTTAGGGGGGAACAAACTCTATCTCCCACCATAGCCTGTAAGCGAATTCACCCATGCTCCGGGGCTCTAACACTATGCTTGCCAGATTCCTGACCCTTCTCCAAAACTGGAAGTTACATCATGAGGGGGAGGGAGGAGAAGCGAAGCCAGCAAGCACAGTGTTAGAGTCCCGGAGTATGGGTGAATTCATTTGCAGGCTATGGCGGGAGATAGGGCAGCAAGGGAGTCAAAGGGAGGGAGGGAAGCTTACAACTTGCTGCTCCTGCTTGCTTCGGGCCTTCCTCGCTGCCGGGTCCTGCCTTCACAGAAACAGAAAGTAGGTGGGACCCAGCAGCGAGGAAGACCCAAAGCAAGCAGGAGCAGTGAGTTGTGAATGCTGCGCTGCCAACAGCTGTGTGAAACAGGGAAGGGGGAAGAGAAATGCTGCTGCTGCATCCAACTGGGGAGAGGAGAGGAAAGAGAGATGTCAAGCCCATGGGAGGGAGGGAAAGGAAAGAAGGAAAGGAGATATCAGACCATGGAGGGGGAGGGATAGATGCCAGGGCATGGGTGGGGGGAGGGAAGGTGACAGATGCCAGACCAGGGGAAAGGAGAGGAGATGGAAGGAGAGAGATGCCAGGGCATGTGGGGAGGGAAGGGAAACTAAGGAGCCAAATGCCAGGCCAGAGGTAAAGGAAGGAGAGGAGGTGCCAGAGCATGGAGGGAGAGGGAGAGATAGAAGAGGAGAGGACAGAGATGCAAGGGCATAGGGGGAGGGAATCAGATAGAGATGCCAGAACATGGGGTGGAGTGGGAAGAAGGAAGGAAATGAGAAGAGAGAGATGCCAGAGCATAGGGGAGGAGGTGGAGACAGAAAAATGAAGAGGGGGTGAAGCTGAAATGAATCATGTACAAAGGAGAGAAGGGGCACAGGATATACAGTTTATTGAAGGGACACAGAAAGAGGGAAGATGCCATATGGAAGAGAGAGGGTGGACACTGGATGGAAAGGGCAGAGAGGGTGGACAGTGAATGCAATGGGCAGAGAGAGGGTGGACAGTAGATGGAAGGGGTAGAGAGAGGCTGGATGGAAGGGGAAAAGAGAGAGGCAGATGTTGCATGGAAGGGAGAGAGGGCAAACACTGCATAGAAAGAAGAGAGCGAAGAGAAAATGATTAAAGCAGAAACGTACAACAAAAGTACAAAGTACAGAAATGTACAAACGTACAAAAAAGTAGAAATAATTTTTTGGTTGCTTTATGTAGAATCAAGTAGTATTGTAACTGTATTGATAAAAGTTTATAAATAGGAAATGGAAATAAGGCAATTTGGGGGGGGGGGACTAAACTCCTTTCCTCAAGTCAGGACAGGATACCATAACAGCAGTATACTGTACTGTCCTGAAGAAAGATTTGGCCTCTGAAAGCTAATTGAAAAAATGGATTAGTCCAATAAAATTATATTTTCTTATTTCTCATTATTTGTTTTATTTCCATTTGTTAATTTGTAAAGTGGTGATTGTTATGTATCAGTTTTTTCACATTTACATTTACATCTACAATCTTCATTTTTTACACAGTATTAGGGGGGCATGTTTCATTGTTTCTGTGGCGTTGCATCGTATGCAGAGTCTTGCATCTTAGTGTTTCATTTTTATATATTAGTACTTATAGTTTGTGGTCCCGTATTTGCATAGGGGTTATCTGTGTTCTGCATGTGTGACCAAGGCCAGGTGTTCTGGTAGGAATGAATGTTAAGAAGCATACAGTGTACTTTGTGTAGTTTGATTTTGTGGTTAACCATTATGTGTTGTTAATAAGATTATATTGTACTAGTATTTTAGCCCATTACATTAACGGGTACTAGAATATATGTCTGTCTGTCTTTATTTCTGTCTCTCTCTTTCCCTCCCGTTGTCTTTCTTTCTGTCTGTCTCTCTCCCTGGCCCCCTTTGTCTGTCTGTCTTTCTGTGTCTCTCCCTGCCCCTGTGTCTTTCTTCTTTTCTTTCCGTCTCCCTTCCTCCCGCTGTCTGTCTTTCTTTCTAACTATCTGTTTCTCTCCCTGCCTCCTATGCAGCAGCATTTCTCTCCCCCCACTTCCCTGTGCAGCAGCCACAGCAGTATTCCCTCCCCCTCCATTTCCCTGTGCAGCAGCCACAGCAGCAGCATTCCCTCCCCCTCCATTTCCCTCCCCCCACACCACTTCCCTGTGCAGCAGCAGCGTTTCCCCTACCTCCCCTTTCTCTTCTCACGGTCTGGCCTGCTCCCTTACTGCCCCACCCCCTTCCCTTCCCGTGATCCTGACAAACCTGCCGATTCCAGCAGCATGTGCAGCACTCTACACACGCTGCTTCGGGGCCTTCTACTGCCCTGATTTACTCTGGCACGTCCCTGATGACATCATTAGAGATGCGGCAGAGCAAATCAGGGCAGTAGAAGGCCCCGAAGCAGCGTGTGTAGAGTGCTGCACACGCTGCTGGAATCGGTAGGTTTGTAGTCGGGACCGCGGGAAGGGAAGGGGGGGCAGGAAGGAAGCCGGTCAGACGTAAGCTTTAGGTTTCTTCCCCCGTTGCCGAGTCACTGTTAATATTCAGATGCCATCTCTCTGTCTCGCAGCGGGCTTGCCGGCTCCAGCCAGACAAAGTTCCTTTTTTAGTTCAAAGCCAAGTCTCTTCTCTCGATCCCCGCCAGAGTCGGACGTCTTCTCCGACTCTGGTGAGGTTCAATAGAGGAGCCGTGGTGGGGGCTTTGAACAAAAAAATGAACTTTGTCTGGCCGGAGCCAGCAAGTCCGCTGCGAGACAGAGAGATGTGTGGTAAGCGCACATGCGCACTCTGTCGGTCACGGAACTACAAATCAGGCAACACGGCGTTAAGAGTGTGCATGCGCGCTTAGCGTTTTATTATTATAGATGTATACAGTATATGAAAAATGAATGGAAAAAATGGTATTACAATTAGTACTATCAGGACCTCCAAACAAAAAAGCATTCCGCTGCCTAAGATCGTAATATCATCTGCATAAGTAAAAATCTTTAAATTGAAAGCAGCAAGTTTCTCACAAGTTCTCTCTCAGAAATACTCTTCATTTGCTTCAAATTGAAGAGTAATTCTGAGAGAGAACTTGTGAATCCAAGCATTTTGTATGCTGGTGTTGGACATTGGTGTTAATTGGTTGCTGCTATACCCGAGTGATGGGTGAACATTTCATGAAATCTTTTATGAGGATTTTAGAATTAATGTATGAACTGGGTGGGCTCTATATCTATGGTGATGTTGTATGAGGTATGATGATAATTATTTAAGGAGATTAATAAAAGTATTATGTATTTACATTAATGGTTAATGATGAGTGCTCTGAATAGAGATTTAAATAGCTTTTTTTAAAATTTAGGGTTAATGAATATGCATGAGAAACATTTGTACACCTATTACTTTCATGCAAATCTTTCTCATGCACTCATAAGGAATACCTTGAAAACCTGACTTGGCAGCCCTTGACGCTTGCGAGAGACCAAGGTTTTATGATGTTGAGCACCCCCCCCCCTCCCCCGATTCTACAAAGCTGCCAAATTACCCAGTTCAAGAGGAAGCTTTTAGGGCAGTCCTAGATTTCTGACATGCCCTGATTTCAGTGGCACTGGGTAGAACTAGGCAGGGTCTAGAGCAGGGTTAGGCAATTCCGGTCCTCGAGAGCCGGAGCCAGGTCAGGTTTTCAGGATATCCATAATGAATATGTATGAGATGGATTTGCATGCACTGTCTCCTTGAGATGCAAATCTATCTCATGCATATTTATTGTGGATATCCTGAAAACCTGACCTGCCTGTGACTGAGGACCGGAATTGCCTACCCCTGGTCTAGAGAATGACACAGGGACAAATTTGTCCACAGCCCCTTGCGATCTATCTCCATCCCTGCAAGCTCTGTCTTCATCTGCACAAGCCTCGATGGGGATGGGGCAAAGACAGGGACAGAACTGGTGGGGACAGGATGGGGATGGAGACAGATCCCGTGGGTATGGGGGGTCAAATTTTTCCCCATGTCATTCTCTAGAGCAGTGGTTCCCAACCCTGTCCTGGAGGAACACCAGGCCAATCGGGTTTTCAGGCTAGCCCTAATGAATATGCATGAGAGAGATTTGCATATGATGGAAGTGATAGGCATGCAAATTTGCTTCATGCATATTCATTAGGGCTAGCCTGAAAACCCGATTGGCCTGGTGTTCCTCCAGGACAGGGTTGGGAACCACTGCTCTAGGGACAACAATTACCATTCTGCTTTGGAATGTGAGTTTAAAACCAGCATTGGCCAAGAAATCTTCCTCTAGGAACTGGGAAACTTGGCACCTCTGATATTGTGCAAACTGCTTTTCTGTAGGTGGTAAATTGTAGCGAGTTTAGCATCTCACTACCAAGTAAAGAGTAAATTGTAGTGAGTTTAGATTAGAATCCCCTAATCATTTAAAAAAAAAAAAAAAAAATGATCGGAACTCCCATCCTCAAATCTTTCACTATGCAGAGATGAGGTAAACCATGAATATAGAGCTGAAAGGCAAATCTTTATCAAAGCCCTAAGCCAGGGGTGTCCAATGTCGGTCCTCGAGGGCCGCAGTCCAGTCGGGTCTTCAGGATTTCCCCAATGAATATACATGAGGTCTATTTGCATGCACTGCTTTCATTGTATGCTAATAGATCTCATGCATATTCACTGGGGAAATCCTGAAAACCCGACTGGACTGCGGCCCTCGAGGACCGACATTGGACACCCCTGCCCTAAGCAAACGTCACACGTATACTGTTAAAGGAGGAATACAGCATAGATAGAACAACTGAAAAGTAATTAATTGTCAAAGCCCTATGCAGGCACTTATATAGATAAAGAATTACTGCACAGACAACTGAAAAGTGGCTTATTATATGAACGCACCATGCAGACATCACGTGAATACAGCACAAACGACTGAAGAGTGAACCCAGGGAGGGAGATGTGCATTATTTTAAACAAGGTGCTAATTTCTTTTAGCCCCCCCACAGTGGGTTCCAGGATCGAACCCGGGTGAAATTCGTTTCTCTCTGCTTCGCACTACGGTGGCTGGATTAACCCTTTCAGCTAGCTCCTCGCTCCAATCCAGTACTTTAACATGACACTCGAGGCGGTCACGGGGCACGGGCTGTAGCAAGAGCATAGCTGTGCCTTTAAATCTGGACCAGCTCCCGGCTCCCGGGACAGCAGCAGCAGCAGCGCCCGATGGGGGTGACATCATCCTAAAGCAGTGACGCAGGTGCTATTTTTAGACGGACCAATGGAGCTTCCGGGATTGGGTCAGGTGCTCGAGGCCAGGGGAGGCGGAGGGGGGTGGGGTGAATGTCAGACCGAGGAAGCGCGTTCTGGAGGTAGGAGAGGGGGGCGGTCGGGGCAGCGGATGCAGCAGAGCCGGGCTGCGGCGCGGCAGCTCCGAGACCTTCGTGCGTCGAGACCCCTCCGGTACGGGTGAGCGGCGGCGTTTGCCCGGATCCGCGGCCGCCTCGAGGACGGAGGCTAGGCAGCCGCTTGGTGGGATCCGGAGCCGGCGGATCTGGCTTTCTCTTAGCCCTAACGGCCTGGTGCAGACCCCCCTCTCTCCCTCCCCCCCAAACTCTGCCTCCCATCCAGCCGGAGGCATCGCGTCTTCTTTGCCCCCACCCCTCCCGAAGGTGGTTAGGGCTGCACTAAAACACTGGAAGCTGCTACCATTAAATATAGTGGGGGGGGAAAAAATCACAAGGCATGGACGGTTGAGCTAATCCCGACGGTAAAATATAAAAGGCAAGGGAGCAGGCAAGGTAGAGGGGAAGGGAGAGTTAACCCTGAAAGCCTGGAGCGTTGTCTGCCACCTGCTTACGATTTGATCTCAAGATATTAATTACCACCCCCAGCCCCTTGTCCTGCATCCAAGACCCCAGAAGGACCATTTGATATTGGAACAGGAGCGAGGGGGGTTGCTACAGGTCATTATTGCCTGGGCTGCACAACCTAATTTAAGCCCAGTCGTTAAAGCCATAAAAGTTGCCCATCCTTGAGAAGGTTACAACTAAATTCATTTACCATTGCATTACCTTCTATGCATAGACAGCAGAAGGATTGGTCAACTGGGACTCCTTTTTTTCCCTGTTTATCTTTTCTTTGTGACATTTTTTGGCATTTCTGGTGGCTGCCGAGGAGTGATGTAAAGGCTTCTGCAAGGCATGTGATTTAAAACATTGATGAAGCCAACCCTATGGCAAAGAAGCTGGACAGAGTTTGGGCTCCCTGAAGAAATTCCCATTTACCATCTCAAGGGATCTGACAAAAGCCCGATTATTGACTCCTGAAAGGTGACCATATGATGTGGTGGGCCTGTGGCTATACTGATGACAGAAATTTTATTTTTAATCTGTTCCAGTCTCCCAAATAAATAAACAAATTCCACAGGACAAACCAAAACAGATAATGTGAAGTTTCTTTTGGAACCAGGAATCTTTCAGATTGGACACGATGATAATGTGTCAATAGCAGAACAGAAGAAGAAAAAACATTTCAGAAACAGGCAACCAGAGAGAGAAAAAAATGACTTTGCAAATGTTTACCTTGACTCTAAGAAAGGAGGTGTCCTGCTCCCATAGAAATGTGTCCACGTAGGTGAGGCTCATATGACACCAGAAGGCCAAATTTTGTATCTGGACCAATTTATTTGGTTAAGAAGGAACCAATGTAACTTTTGGGGGGCATCAGGTCATCTTGTAAGGTGGGGTGGGGGGAAAAGGTGATACTCGGATAAAATTGTATTTTTTCCCCTGGTAAACAACACAGAAACACTGATGAAAGTCTTTCGATTGTTTCCCCTATGCAGAGGAATGTGGACACATCTTAAACTGGGGAATACTTTTGGTGAGCGTGGAGGCTGCATTAGATTTTCCAGATCTTAGAGTCAAAAACTCCTAGCTGGCAGGCATCAAAGATTAATATTCATGAGCTGGCAGTTATGCCATCTTGGGAAAAGTGAGGCAGACCCAAAAACAGGTTCTGCTGGTGGATGCCCTGAGCAAATTGGCCTATATGTTACTGTATCTCTGGCCTCTTCACCCGGAGTTGGCAAGATAAATTAATACTGTACTTTCAAAAGTGGGGGAGTGCAAAAGTCCCATCTCCATTATCACAAAACAACTTGCTGGCTATAGGCACTGTGAATGACCATGGAGACCAAGCTCCCCCCGGCGATAACACCGACTAGCCCATCCTCACCAGGGCTCTCGCCAGTTCCTCCTGCAGACAAGGTGGATGGCTTCTCTCGGCGGTCCCTGCGGCGTTCTCGCCAGCGGAGGTCCCACAGTTCGTCCCAGTTCCGGTATCAGAGTAACCAGCAAGAGCTCGCCCCTCTCCCACTGCTGAAAGGTAAGAAAAGGCATGCATATATATATATGTGATACCCAGCATACAGAGACCTCCCTTCACTCCGCAACTGCCCCCGCCCCCGCCACACAACACACATTGTGCCAGCAAAGGACAGGTACACATGGGCAGCAGCAGAGCAAACTTCTCTGGTCCAATGCAAAACAGTTTATATGTTTGTTAATTTTGATTCTAGCTCAAGGTGAGTTGCATTCAAGTACCGTACCTAAGTATTTATCTGTCCCTGATGGACTTACAATCTATGTTTTAGGGCTCTACTTCATATTTGTATTTGATTTGAACCCAAATAATGCCCCAAATACGTTATTAGCCTTCAGCCAAATAGTAATTTGAACTCAAATACGAATAATCCAGGGCTGTTATTATGCTATATCTTACTGAAATAAATATTTGATCTCTTATTTCATGTTGCTTCTTTTATTATTTATCATGTTGCAGCTCGGTGCTCATTGTATTCGGCTGAATAATATTTTTCATTATTCATATTCTGCATAATAGTAAAATGCTATTTGGTACGGCTCTACTGAGATTGCATCTGAGGCAATGGAAGATTTAAGTTACATGTCAAAGATCACAAGAAGTATCGGTGAGAATTGATCCATTTCAGGAAATGCAGATGGAAGGAGTGAGGTGGATCTGAACAAGGAGATGGACTTAGGAAGGGCAGAGAACAAAGTGAAACTTTTTTTTTCTTTTCTTGTCCTCCTTTTTTCTGGTCTCTCTGTTTCTGTCTCTCTCAAGTTTTTAATTCAGGGCTGATTTTATAATAAAACAAAGGTACCTGATTGACTGTGGGGACTCCCTTTCTCTCTGCCCCTTCCACCGCCACCCACTTCATCTCTCTCATCCTTATGCTTCCCCTTCCTTCTCCATCTTCCCGTCACGGCCGACAAGGGTTGGGTGGATGGCAACTTCGTTCTTTGGATTGGGCTCATTCAACCACCACAAGCATTTTTGAAACTCCTAGGCCAAGTGCTGGCGCTTTCTAGCTGCTTATTATATAGAAGTGGTGACCTGTGACCTATTGAAAATACTGGCGTTACCGACATATGTGGTAACGTTTCCTTGACTCTCTGGGCCTTGAACTGCGCAGTACATCAGAAAATCCAGTCTATCCACAGAAGGTGTCACCTTAGTTGCTGGCCTGTTATTTGTAATGTCACCTGGATAAGTCGATCTGGTGGTTTCTAACAGCTCCTGGTAGGGAGGAGTGAGTTCTTCAGGGACAATAGTCACACTCATGTTACAAGCAGTCCCCTGTGAGATGAATTTGCAGGCCGCAGCCTCTTTTTTTTTTTTTTTTCCTGTGTAGATGAGATTATATGTGACTAACAAACAATGCACCTTAGTTAGCCTAGTTAGTTAAGTCTGCAGATCCCCTCCCCCTCCTCTGTCTTTTCTTTCTACTTCTCTTTGAAACTATAGAAGCTGAACTCGGAGGGAGAGAGTAGGGACAACAGGTGTGGAGGTATTCTTCCTTTGCGACATGAGATGAGGAAAAGGCAGCTGGGTGGGGTGGGAGAGGGATTTGGCTTGTACTCAGCATTCCTCAGTGTAGGTGAGGTGAGGCCCAACTTTTTAGCACAAATGCCATCCTGTAAGGAAAGGAATTCAAGCCAACACCTTTCTCTCCTGAGACAGAACAGAACGTACCACCCTTTGGGGTGGGGGCATCCTTAATATGAGATAGTAGCCTGCTTTGTGGTACAGGGACACACTGAGCGTGGGGCCATTTCTGTAACCCTACCTGTGATGGGGCACACACTTGGAGTTGGAGACATTTCTTTAACCGTGCCTGGGACAGGCGTGTGCAGTGTGGAGACATTTCTGTAATTCTGTGTGATGGAGGTGCAGATTGTGGGAATGGACCTTGACCTTCTGCTGCTCAATCTGTGCAGGTCTGGGAGCAGTTGTACTTTTGCTTCTGCACAGCTGGCCCTGGCTAAGTGGAGAATAGTAGCTGTTAATGGATGGGGTGCAGAGCAGGCATTTGCCTTAATGTATATTGATCTCTGTTTTCTGAGAGGGTGCCTGTCTTTTATTGTACTGGGGCATGATATAATAGCAAGCTCAGGTTTCCACAGACTGCTTCCTGATTGTGTATTATATGGCACTGGTCTTTTATTACACCCCCTCCCCCCCAGATGCCTTACAATAAAAGGGTTGCATCTGGAAATCTGCATCCATAACACCTCCTCCCCTACCACCACCTGTTATTGACATCTCGCGTGCTTTCCTTCCCCTCCCCTACGGTCCAGGTTCTTCCCAAGCATGCCCGAACCGCAGTGAACCCCAGTCCTGCCACCTCTAACCCTGTCTCTAACCAGATCAGTACCATGGCCCTGTTCAGTGTCTTAAATTTAGTAATAATCCCCACAGCCACCAAGATTACCGACGCTGTTGTGAAAATCTGGCCTCCCTTGCTGAAACTTCAGGACAGGAGATATGCCAGGGTGGGTCACTGCAAAGATCCGTTGAACCCAGCATCCTCTGTTCAGCAGCGGCCAAGCCATAAGTACCTGGCAGGATCCGTAAGAGTAGATTATGCCCTTTGTTAGGGATAAGACGTGTTTTCTCAAGTTTACTAGCCTAATAACAGCATATGAACTTTTCCTCCAGTAATTTGTCTAAGCCTTTTAAAATCTGCTGGTGCTAAATGACTCTATGACATCCTCCATCAACAGACTCCACAGTTGAATTGTATGGAGTGAAATGATGTTTCCTCCGTTTGCAAATCTGCTACCTGCTAATTCTAGGGACTGCCTCTTAGTTCTAGTATTACTTAACAGAGTAAATAACTGTTCCCTACTTATCTATTTCTTTGCAGGCCCCACCCTTTGGGTTTGTAGACCTCTCAGCTATCTCTTTTTTTTTTTTTTTCTCCAAGATGAACAGGCCAAAACTATTTAGCCATTCCATCTCGTTTATTGGTTGCCTTTCTCGTTACCCTTTCTAATACTGCTCTGTCTTTGTTGAAATGCAGCTACTGGGATTGCACACACACTCAAAGCTGCAGTCACACCATGGACCGATACCGAGGCATTATGATTTTCTTTGTTTTTTAGTCTCGTTCCTGTCATATAATTCATAACGTTCTATTTGCTTTCTTAGAAATCTACCACACAACGCAGGTGAGGGTTTCAGTGTTTTGTCCACAATGATTATAGCATTCCATTATAGAACCCAGGATTGTGTATTAATAGTTAAAATTATGCATCACTTTGCACTTGTCCTTATCGAGTTACATGTACCATTTAGATGCCCCTTTCTCTAGTCTTGCAAGGTCCTTCTGCTACCCCCTCATAATCTGCTCAGGATTTCACAGCTTTGAATAATGTGTCATCTGTAAAATTTAATCACTTCACTCATTGCTCCCGTTTTCCAGATTATTTATAAATAGGTTAAAACCAGCTGATTCCAGTACAGATCCCTGTAGCATTCTGTCTCGTCTCTCTTTTCTTTGGGGAAAACTGGCTATTTAATTCAACTTTATTTTTCTTTTAACCAATTATCAATCCACAATAGGATGTTACCTCCTATTCTGTGACCTTTTTTTTTTTTTAAATTCCAAGAGGGTCTTTCTCAAATGCCTTCTGAAAACCCAGATGTAACTTGCTCCCCATTAACTACATGTTTGTTCGTTCCTTCAAAGAAGTGCAACAGATAGAAACAGAGAAACATGATAGCAGATAAAGGACAAATGGCCCATCCCATCTGCCCATCCGCAGCATCCACTGTCTCCTCTTCTCCCATGCTTTCTTGAATTCAGACACGGTATTTGTCTCCACCACCTCAACTGGGAGATTATTGCATTCATCTACCACCCTTTCTGGTAAGGCACGATTTCCCTCTGCTAATTCATGCTGGTTTTGCCCTTTAAATTGATTTTTTTTCAAATCTCCAGCAAATCTATACCCTTTCTTCTCATTTTAACCTAGATCCCTAAGTGCAGATGACCCCAACCTTCTTGAAAATCCAGTGCAGTTGTATGATTGATTTATATAGTTGTAATGGCTACTCTTTGCTGCTTTTAACTTCTGTTCTTGTTTGGGAAGAACTTGGAAGACTGTCTCACTTACAGCTATATCATTTTGCTTCTAGACCAGTGGTTCTCAACATTTCTTCTGTTGTAACACACCTGACACACAATAATCATGTATGTGACACACTGAACACTAAAATTCACAGTTGAACAAAGCATGCCTAAATGTTTCATTATTTTATTAGAAGTATAAAAATGAATTTATTGTCCCATATCAAAAATCTGTATACAACACATCAATCCAAGATTTCTCACTTGTCAAACAACAAAACAAATATATACTCAAATTCTAGTTTCACCTCAGTAACAGCAACACAAAAATCTCTCTACTGACAGATACTGTGAAGCAACAGAAAACCTGCAAATATGCCACTTAAAAACTATTTAGCGAACGGCCTTCCTACAACGCATTCAGTTGGGGCTGGAGGCAGCAGTTATGGAGGTAATGGGGAAGCAGAATTAGGCACCAAGTTATGGGGATTTTGAGAGCCTGACTTTCAAAGTTTCTGGTCTTCCCAGCTTGCAGGTAGTGATAGTTGGAAAGGAAAGCACAACCAAGAAAAATGGGGAGACCCAATGATCCACCGTGAATACAAAAACTGTGGATACAGATGTTCTGGAGATAATTTTAAAAAGTACAATGATAAAAAATACTGTGATAAAATTCCAACCATATTTTTTATCATTGTACTTTTTTAATTGAATTTTCATGGTTTTCTATGTTAGTGTTTAATAAATTATCTCCAGAACATCTTTATCCACAGTTTTTGTTTTCATAGTTAGAAAGGAAACGCAGGAAGTATTTTGTGATAACACTTCCCATCTCTTAGAGACACACTATCCTACCAAGCCGCCTCCAAGACCTTGAATGAACCAACTGGTCAAAGCATCGGCCTGTAACATGCACTTCAGAAAGCTCCTAAAAACATCCCTCTTCTCTAAATTCAGCAATCCACCCCAGGACTCCCAGGACAAGTGTTCCGTCACCATCACGCCTTCAATTCTATGTTGCAGTTCATGGACAATGATCATCCGTACCTTTTTGTAAAAATCTGTTTTCTCACCACATTATGAACTCTCCAGTTATCGGCCTGCATACTTGTGTTTTGGTTCGCTATCTCAACTCGGCATTACCTCTATTGTAAACCGCCTAGAACCGAAAGACTTTTGTGGTATATAAATAAAGATTTATGTTGTGTGTTATTCTAGACCAGTGTCTCGCAAACTTTCGGGCACACTAAATCCAGTACCCCGGCCGGGAAGTGCGCGGAGACCCATCTGGATGTGACCCGCTTCGGTGGAGGGATCCGGGAGCTGCGGGGAGAAGAGGAGAGCTGCCGGCCAGGAGGCGAGCCACGAGAGACACGTCCTGTAGGCAGTCAGCCAGCAAGTAGGACTCTCCTCCTCGCCAGTGTGTCGCAGCACCTCTGAAATCTCAGGAGGCACACTGGTGTGCCGCGGTACACAGTTTGTGATACACTGTTCTAGACACTTCCATTATCCTCTTAAATATTCCTTCTCCACCTCATTCATCACCTTCACAGACTTCAGTAAAGCCCCCCCCTTTCCAGTCTTCCTCTCTTTCTACATCTGCATGGTTAGATGAACATATTAACTCCCATATGAAAATCAACACAACCTCTTTCCTATCCTCAATGTTAGAAAGCAACACCATAATGCCTAGGAGCAGGAAGAAGACTTCTTGCAAAGGAAAACTCAAGTTATGTTGTCAAAAATTACAGATCTATTAACTTGTCTCCCTACAGTCCTTTGATCACACTGATTCTAATAACCTCACGGCAGAGGTGGAAAGAAGAGTATGTGGTAAGAGCGGATAGCGTAGCTGGTTTTAAGAAAGGTTTGGACAAGTTCCTGGAGGCAAAGTCCATAGTCTGTTATTGAGAAAGACACAGGGGAAAGCCACTGCTTGCCCTGTATCGGTAGCATAGAATGTTGCTACTCCTTGGGTTTTAGTCAGGTACTAGGGACCTGGATTGGCCACTGTGAGAACAGGCTACTGGGCTTGATGGACCATTGGTCTGACCCAGTAAGGCTATTCTTATGCTCTTACGTGTGCCAAGTATAGGACAATCAAGCCATTGTAACATCACTGATGTGATTGGCTCTGAGGCACTGTGGAATGAGGCATTATGACATCACAATCTCAGCTCTGGAATGTTGGTCTCATTGGGGGTTCCAGAATCTCGCTATTCTTTGAGATGCTGGAATGTTGCTACTCCTCGGGTTTTGGCTAGGTACTAGTGACCTGGATTGGCCACCGTGAGAACGGGCTACTGGGCTTTATGGACCATTGGTCTGACCCAGTAGGCTGTTCTTATATATAAAATAAAATCCTAGATTAATTGACTACATTATGTTCACCATGAACTTATGACAAACCACACTCCATCTGAAGTATGAAAATGGACAGTTTGTGACTCCTCCTAATGTCAAGACAAGTGAGGAATATTTCAGGGAAACTCCCTGTCACCACGCCTGCTTTGTATGGAACTTAGGGCTAGATTCACTAAGCCCACCGATCAAGTCCCAACCACTTAGCAGCCCGATTTCCCTCCGACCCGATTCACTTAACCTCGTAGCCGATCATCCTCCAATCCAATTCGTGCATGCAAATGAGGGGCAATGGCATGTAAAGTAGGCAGGCAGCGATTCACTAACCAAAAATTGGAACACCAAGTGGGCTGGCTGATCAACAAACAAGCGACTGCTGGGGACCAATCACTCATGTCATTTCCGACTGCATCTCCTGCTCTCTGCCCCCGACTTTCCAGCTCGCTCTCTCTGCCCCCGACTCTCCTGCTCTCAGCCCCGATCGTCGCCCTGCTTTTTGTCCCGACTCTCCTGGCCTTCCCCCGCAGTGCGAGCCTGTGGTTTTAACCCTCGGGTTCAAATCGGGTTAAAACCATGGTCTCGCTGTAGTCAAAAGTAAAAAAAAAAGGTCAGTAAGAAAAAAAAAGGTCACTGCTCTGTAAGCTGGTCTGCACATACGTTGGGATTCCTGCAGTTGGTTGGGGGCATGATTCCGAGCATCCTCATTTGCATGAGGACGCTTCGTGAATCAGCCCCCTGCCCTCGGATCCGATCCGATCCGTGGGCTTAGTGAATCTAGCCCTTAATCCATTAAATACTCTTATTAACTCCTTGTGCTTTGAATTTAGTTTTGATCCTAAAGGTAGTAATCATTTAGAGGTAAGATCATACTTAGATGACTTAAAGCTCTATAGCAGTGTTCTTCAACCTATTGACACCTATGGGCCGGCGGAAATAAAATAATTATTTTGTGGACCGGCAGTTGAAGAACACTGGGCTAAGTCGTGCCCATCTCCACTCAATCTCCGCCCTAGACCCTGCCCCCATAATAGTACTAATTGTAACACCATTTTTTCCATACACACAATACAATTGTATAAACAACACATAATGGTTAACCACAAAATTAAAATACACAAAGCACACTGTATGCTTTTTAACATTCATTCCTACCAGAAAACAGATAATCCCATGCTAATGCAGGACCAAAAATTAAAAGTACTAACATTTACAAACAAACCCTAAGATGCAAGACTCTGCAAGCAGTACTACCCCAGAGGAAAAGAAACACATGCATTTCTTCCTGAACAGACAAATCAATCACTAAATAAAATCCTGAACAGACAAATCAATCACTAAATAAAAAATATAAAAGCTTTTCCCTTACTGTTGTTGTCTCTCTCCCTCCATGTGCCTTGCCTTTTGGCCTGCCCCCCGGTGTTATCGTTGGGCCAGTCCACTGTGTGATCAATGCGGCATCTTCGGGCCGGCTCCCTGGGTGCTGCATTGCACAAAGCTATGGGCAGCGGCTCCTCGCGCGTGTCCCGCGCCTCATCTGGAACCCTTCCCTCTGATGTTGCAACGTCAGAGAGAAGACGTCTGGTTCAGGTGCAGGCCGTGCGTAGGCGCCTTTTTTCCCACGGCTTTGTGCACTGCAGCATTTAGGGAGCCAGCCCAAAGACGCCACATTGATCGCACCGTGGACCGGCGGCTGAAGAAAGCTGTCTTGGGCCAGATGGATATGCTGACCCTGCGGACTGGCAGAAAATTTCTGCGGACTGGCACCGGTGCACGGACCAGCGGTTAAAGAACACTGCTCTATAGTTCCAGTGGTCACCAGTTAATAGAACTCTATGTAGTAAAAAGCTCCTCAGATGACAGAATGAATTTTGGGCTGGATAAATGTGCTTCAGGCAATCTTCTTGGAGGAAACTAGCAAAACTGAAAATATATCTCTCTTGACTGATGACTATGAAAGGAACTTGAACAGGAAGGTAAACAGTATAATATATAAATACCTGGAACTAAAGGAAGGAACTACAGACCAGTACAAATCACCAAGGAAAAAAAGATTAGTAAAGAATTTTGTAGGAGATTAAAATCAATATTGAAAAGTGCATTAACATCATGGAGTAAGATACAAGCCATTAATCAGCTAGCAATTCCCATACAGCTTTGAAACTGTAGACTAGCCCTTTAAAGACCTTGAAAAACTGGATGTATGAACAAGAAAACTCCATGCCCATGAGATAATTTATAAGAATCAGCATATACTGAGACTGTACATTCCCTAACCTGGAAGAAAAGGGTTATAGAGAGAGATTATATATACAGAGCTTCTGACATAGGTCTACAGGAGTATTAAGAAGTATTAAACTATGAAAGTAAAAGTTCATTATTAGTCTTTCTAGCTTGCAACGTGTTCTGATGAGTAGAAGGAATGTGTAAGAATCCACCAGTACACATAGGAAAGGAAACCACTGAATTTGTGAAAAAGAGAAAAAAAAATCTCTTTAACAAATTAGATCAGCAAATAAGGAACATAAATGACAATTGCACAACTACAGTGGGAAATGCAAAGTATTACTCCAGTACTATTTCTAAAGTGCTACCAGATGCACGCAACATTGTACATGAAACACACAAGAAAAGGTCCTTGCTTGAAAAAGCTTACAATCTAACTATGACGGATATAGAGGACAAAGGTGAATTTATACATGATACTTAGGTGGGAATTACAAGGGAATACTGCGTCCAGCACTGGTCGCCGTACATGAAGAAGGACACAGTACTACTCGAAAGGGTCCGGAGAAGAGCGACTAAAATGGTTAAGGGGCTGGAGGAGTTGCTCTACAGTGAGAGATTAGAGAAACTGGGCCTCTTCTCCCTTGAAAAGAGGGGACATGATCGAAACATTCAAGATAATGAAGGGAATGGACTTAGTAGATAAAGACAGATTGTTCACCATCTCCAAGTTAGGGAGAACGAGAGGGCACTCTCTAAAGTTAAAAGGGGATAGATTCCGAACAAACGTAACGAAATTCTTCTTCACCCAGAGAGTGGTAGAAAACTGGAATGCTCTTCTGGAGGCTGTTATAGGGGGAAAACACCCTCCAGGGATTCAAGACAAAGTTAGACAAGTTCCTGCTGAACTGTAACGTATGTAGGTAGGGTTGGTCTCAGGGCACTGGTCTTTGACCTGGGAGCCGCCACGGGAGCGGACTGCTGGGCACAATGGACCACTGGTCTGACCCAGCAGCTGCAACTTCTTATGTTCTTATAACTTAAGAGGTGGAGGGGGTAGGGTAGTAAGAGGGAATGACAATAGATTTGGGTGCTTTACAAGTTGGCAGGGTAGGATCAAACCTGGACACGTGAACAGTTATGGAGAAGTGAATTGAAACCAAAGGATGAGATAGTTGCAGTCCGTGATAGTGGATTACATACAATCTGATGAGATGGTTCACAGCGAGCAGAAAAAAACCCCTAGATTCTCTAAGAAAACCCTGGAAATGGTTACTCATAGCTGGCTGAAAATTTCTATACAGTAAGGTGCAACAAGGTGGCACATCTCATCCATTGGAAACTTTGTAAATGTTACAGCACTGCTGTAACAGAAGAGCACTGGGATCTTATGGAGGATGAAGAGGTTCTGATCACCTGAGAGATCCCCCATTTCAATCAACCAAAAGCTGGATAGAAGCCAACTTAATAGAGTGGTAAAGGAGAAGCACTCGAAAGGCTTTGATGGCGGTGTCGGCTCTAAGCATTTGTTCTGTGAATCGGATGAAGAGGAAGAAAATCCTTAAGCTCTAAGAACGGCAGTTGGAGGCCAAGAAAAATATGGTAGACCAGATAGAGAAATTAAAAGGAGTTTTCAAGCATATTTGGATAGGTCGCCTATACATGTTACATCTTATGAGCTCCAGGAGGAAGCTCTCTTTTTGGCATGATGCAAGAGCCGTGGTAAGCGTTAGTGTCATATTCCACATATAAGGTTCGTTATTGTCATGGTATGTACAGAACCAGCACATTTGAAGACATTGTCCCCATTGTGAGGTGAGTTTTTTTATTTTTAAAGCTTCTCAACCTCTGATGTAGTGAGGGAGGTTGGTACCCAGGGCGGTGGCATTCGGCTTTGTCGTGCCATGCACCCCCCTCCTCTTCCCTACCATGCTGTGTGCCCCTGTCCCTCATCCCTTGAGCGCCTCTCCCTGCCCCCCTGCACACCTCTTGAGATGTTCGCCGGCGCGAGCAGCATCTTCCACCTGCTGCTCACCTCAGCCTTGGTTCCCTTCAGACATCACATCCTGGTCCCGTGACCAGGAAATGATGTCATAAAAGAGCCGAGGCCGAGATGCTGCTTGCACTGGCGAACAGTTCAAGAGGTGCGTGGGAATGGAGGAGAAGCACAGGCACCCCTCACAAACGTAGCACCCAGGGCAGTCCACCCCACCCCACCCCCACACACTTACTATGCCACTGCTCTCAACCCTGTTCCTGCCCATGTCCTCTATTCATTCTAGTCATGTTTTGAATTCCTTTGCAGTACTGGTCTCCACCATCTTATTAGTGAAACATCCTGTTACCTTGTACTTGCTTAAAATGATAACCATGACTGTTGCATGCAGTTTATTCCAGCTTTCTTGTACTTCTACTTGCCCACAGACCACTTTCTGCTGGTTTCAATTCAATTCAATTTTTTTTTCTATACCGTTCTCCCAGGGGAGTTCAGAACGATTTACATTAATTTATTCAGGTACTCAAGCATTTTTCCCTGTCTGTCCCGGTGGGCTCACAATCTACCTAATGTACCTGGGGC
Organism: Geotrypetes seraphini; assembly: GCF_902459505.1. NCBI lineage: Eukaryota > Metazoa > Chordata > Amphibia > Gymnophiona > Dermophiidae > Geotrypetes > Geotrypetes seraphini. Next base: position 69,789,809 of record NC_047091.1, on the reverse strand, counting down.
AATGGGGGGATTAAGTGACTTGCCCAGGATCACAAGGAGCAGCGTGGGTTTGAACCCGCAGCTTTAACCACTGTGCCACACACTGGCCTTCTAAAGCGTCATATGATTGACTTTCTCATTTCTTCTCCCCGTTAACTTCCCTCGCTCCCTAATGCACATATCCCCTGACCCATAGCACCTCACTTACCTTGTGCTCTATCTGTCCAGAGCTGCTTTCAATTCTGTCAGGCTCTTCATTGCTGTTTCCTCTGGTGGTAGGGTTTTCCAGGTATTCTACATCCTCTCAATAAGTAGCTATTTTGTCAGGGTTCCTCTCAACCTCATTCCCTTCAGATTCATAGCATGACCCCTTGCCTCTCTCTTTCTGTGGAAAATTTCACATTTGCTTATGAAATACGATGATGCCATCTTCATTTTTTTCATAATTCGTTTTAGAAGATTCAACATCTCCCTCTTAAATATAAGTATCTTTTCCTAATATCGTTCATTCCACCTCCCCACTCCCAGACCTCAAAGCTATTATCTCTGAAAAAAGAGGTGAGGTTTCTCCTTAGCAGATAATTGATGCTGATATTGGTTGCCACAGTCCAAGGAGATAATTCTGTGAGAAAAGTTTCTACTGAGAAAACATTAGTACAGCGTCTCTTAAGCTCTTTCCCTATGTACAGTAACTTACCTCCATGGAATTCAGTGCCATCACCTTCCTAAATATCCATAGACCCTTCCCTAATTGGGTCTCCTCCATTCACTCTTCTCTCCTCCCACATTATTTAGGCCCCCTTTATCAAGCTGCGGTACAGCGTTTTAGTGCTGGCTGGCGAGGTAAATGCTCTGATAGCTCCTCCAGTTCCTATGAGCGTCGGAGCATTTACCTCGCTTGTCAGCGCTAAAATGCTCTACTGCGGCTTGATATAAGGGAGCCTTAATCCATGCTCTTTTGGCAGGGCCCCCTTAAATTGGGACTTTATTGTTCTAAAATCTGGAAGGGTCTTTTGGCCTAAAGCCTCTTACTCCAGTACTTATCAATCCAGTCCTTGGGGCACACCCAGCTGGTCAAATTTCCAAAATATCCACAATGAATATTCGTGCAATAGATAGGCATATCAAGGAAGCAGCGCCTGCAAATTTATCTCATGCTTATTCATTGTGGATAATGATTCACCATTTTGTCCAGTGTGTCTATCATAATTAGATTATAAGCTCTTTTGAGCAGGGACCGTCTCGTGTGTGTTTAATGTACAGCGCTGCCTTGTGCCTGGTAGTGCTAAAGAAATAATAAATAGTAGTGTTCAATACATCGAAAACCCAACTGAATGGGTGTGCCCATAGGACTGGGTTTAAAAAAAATACTGCTCTTCTCGTCTGGTAATATATACGACCAGTGGGTTGGTCTTTAAATTTTTGGAGGGAACGATGATGGTTGGAGAGCCACTAATGCAGTTACAGTAGAAGGAAAGGGAGCAAGGCTGTGCTACAGTGGTTGGAGGAGGAGGAGAGTTGTGATAATAAAGAAGGGAGACTGAGAGAGAGCCGTGAGGATCAGCACATCCCAGCTAAGGGCTGCGGATGCTACAAGTGGAAGGAGTGCAGAGTAGAGCTGTCCGAGTTCAGGAAAAATTTTTTGATTCGATTTTGCAAATTGAATCATTTTGAGGTTTTTCTTTTTTTTTTTTTAATATGATTTGATTCACTTTCTATGATATAGCTTTAAAATTAGCTGGCGGGTTTATTTTGCAGCCTCTTCGCTCACCCCATTCCTTTTGTCCTCTCCGACCCCAAGCCAGCGCCTTCAAGTGTAAACAAAGCGAACACCGTTAGGTCCTAGCTTGCACTTGCTGTCTTAACACCAGCTCAAGTAGGATACACGTTTCAAATCTATTGTAATCACAAAAAACATTACATTTTTTTCTTCCATTTTTTTGTTCATTTTATGATTCAAATCATGTTGGTCCCAAGCTATGGTTTCTGTTTGTCTTCTGTTAACTCACTCGCCAGGGTCTCCTGCCCATTTGACATTTTATTTTTCTCTATGCACACCATCCATCTTCCATCTCTGTATCTTTCCTTCTCTCTCCTCTTCCCTGCAGGTCCAGCAACCCCTCCCCAAGGGTCAGCACCCTCTCTCCCCCTCCAGCTCCAGCCCCCAGTGCAGTGTCTCTCTCCCTTCCCTCCAGCACCCCTCCACCCCCATGTGGCCAGCCCCCTCTCTCTCTTCTCTTCCCACCAGGTCCTTTCTCAGCCAGTCAAATTGCCCCCCACCCCCTGTGGGTCCAGCATCCTCTCTCCCCTCCAACTCCCAATTTCCCACCCCCACGTCCATCATTGGCAGAGGTGGACTGCAGCAACCTATTCCCTGCATGTATCCAATGGAGGCAGCGGTGGCGTCAGTGCCCCTCTGCGGGTCTGATGGCAGCGGCAGAGAAAGCAGTGCAGCACAGCACCCTACCCCACTACCTTCTCAGCACTTGCTGCTGATCCTCGCAGGCCTTCTCTTGGGCTTTTCCTCTGCCGGAGTCCTTTCTTCTGATGTAACTTCTTGTTTTGTGAAACAGGAAGTTGCATCAGAAGGAAGGACTTTTGCAGAGGAAAAATACAAAAGCAGGCCTGAATCAGGAAATCATTCTTTTTTTCCCAAAACTAATCGATTCAGCCAAACTGAATTGGCAAATCAATTCGAATCAGGCAGCACTAGTTTCAGAGCCACCAGTGTCATGGGTGGTGACTGAACCTCCTAAATCTACTTTGTGGCTGAAATTGACCTAACTCCTAGATAATCCTATAAGGCAGGTACAGTGGCAAGGCTTTATGTGGTCAAGCACGATCCTGATGAGTCACTGCTCACGGTATCTAAAAGAAGGGACATGATGGGGATTCCAGAGCTATTGAAGAGGAATCACTGTGTGGCATGATAAGACCGGAGCTTGTTCAGGCAACACCACAACTGTGCTATATGAGGTGAGATGGAAAAGATTTTAGTGTTTTGTGGTGACTTTCTTGCAAGTACCCTGTGTCCTATATTTAACAATTTAGGAGCTCAGGGTCAACTTAAAACCATTAGGCAAGGCTAGGCAGTTGCCTAGAGCGGCAGCTTTTGAGGAATGGCAAAGCTCAGCAGCCATTAAAGCAAAACCCTAGATCCTTAACAGCCAGACAAACACAAAGATCCAGCAGCACATTCTTTTAGGGGGGCATTTTTAAGTTAACCCCATTTACCTCAGTAAATGACTTTGGAACTTGCTCTCATTACACATAATCGTATATACGAAGGTTTTTCATAAGGTTTCTGCACTTTCATATTTTCCTGGGAAATGGTTGGGGTGGGAGAAGTGGTAAGGGGGGCATGGCATAGAAGGTCATGTGACTAGTCAGTCAGGCAAGCCAGCTCACCTTGCAGGTAGTGATATAATTTGCTTTTGAGATATTTAATAAATAGAGTTAAAAAAAAAATGTGCAGAATCTTTTTGAAGATATCTCATACATAAAAAGCAAAAATACAGTAATAATAATAATAAAACTTTATTTATATCCCGTCATACCTTTTCAATTCAAGACGGTATATAGTAGTGAAAAAGTACAAAGTGGATAATGAACCTTTTCAGTTCTCTCTTTTTATATATATATATATATATATCCTTTTTATTAGAGTCAACCAGAGAAACAGGCATGTTACAGTAAAACATATGCAGAAAGAAACGGCTAATAACAATGCAATACAATCGGCAACAGTTTATAATAGAGTGAGTGATACAAAGACCATATCATTGCAGAAATAGGAGGAGGGGTCCAATACCCCCCACCGAGGACATACCAAGAAAAACAAATGCATTGGCCTAAGAGATTGTGGGGTACTGAGCAGAGCTATCTCCACACGCCAAGAACAGAAGACAGCGTGAGGCATAAAGCTGCAATCCCCCCTTTCAGGACACTCCAACATCAAGAACATCCCGTTACCCCCATTGACCCCATAAATTTTTCAGCGTATAGTACCTAACTCAAAGACCCCCCCCCCACACCAGGCAGCACAAACAGACATACAATCAATCAATCAGTCAACGCGCACACTCCCCATTCAGACACCCCCGCCTTGCCCCCCCATGTCGGGAGACTAGAAGTAGCTGCAGGAATGCTCTCCACAAAGCCAGGTATGCCTGGACCTCCGGATTGGTACCTTTTCAGTTCTAGACAGTATACAGTAGTGGATTGTTATAAAGTGGGATTGTTGGAACAGGTATCAATATAAGTAAGGGAGGGGAAGGGGAAGAGAAGTGGGAAGAGAGAGGTGGAAGGGCTTTTAGAATGGGTCAGGGGCTTGGAGGATCAGTTGAACTTGTCAAATAAATGGGTTTTCAGTGCTCCTCTGAGAGCTTGGTACGTTGGGGAAGTCAAGAGGAGGTCGCTTAGGATGTTGTTCCAGATGCCTGCTTGGAAGAATAGAGTTCTGTCAAGGAATCTTTTGTAGTGGCATCTCTTGGGAGTAGGGAATGAGAATATCAACGTTTTGGGGGGGAGCAGGGGGGGGGCGGGGTTTGTCCTGTAGGATGAAATGATTCAGGAGATAGGTGGGTGAGGTGCCGAATAGTGTCTTGTAGTAAAGGCAACCAAATTTAAAGATGATTCTGGCCTCGATTGGTAACCAATGCAGTCTTCTATAGTATGGGGTTATGTGATCGGATTTTTTTCAGGCCAAAGATCAGACACACCACCATGTTTTGGATCATTCTTAGTCTTTTTATGAGATCCTATGTATGCAATGTTGCAGTAGGGTAAGGGTAATTGGATTTGATGTACTGACTTTTTGTGATAATCAAAAGAGTTTACATTTATTATATGCAGGTGCTTTCTCTCTCCCTAGTGGGCTCACAGTTTTAAAGGTTTGTTTGGGGGGGGGGAGGGTTAGGTACTTTCCTGCCCTAACAGGGCTTACAATCTAAGGCAGGTATTATTTTATTTATTTTTATTTATTCACTTCTATACCGTTCTCACAGGGAAGCTCAGAACGGTTTTACATTAATTTATTCAGGTACTCAAGCATTTTTCCCTCTGTCCCGGTGGGCTCACTATCTATCTAATGTACCTGGGGCAATGGGGAGATTAAGTGACTTGCCCAGGGTCAAAAGGAGCAGCGTGGGTTTGAACCCACAACCTCAGGGTGCTGAAGCTGTAGCTTTAACCACTGCGTCACACACTCCCCCAGGTATGGGCAAATGCTGAGCAACTTGTAAATAGATATAGAAACATGATGGCAGATAAAGGCCAAATGGTCCATCTAGTCTGCCCATCTGCAGTAACCATTATCTCTTTCTCTCTCTGAGATCCCACATGCCAATGTCTGTATGCAAATGCCAGAAGCCTAAGAAACAAGATGGGAGAGTTAGAATATATTGCACTAAATAAAAAGATAGATATAATAGGCATTTATGAGACCTGATGGAAGGAAGGTAACAACCAATGGAACACTGTCATACTGGGGTATAAACTATATTGCAGTGATAGGGTGAATCGAATTGATGGAGACTTAGCATTATATGTTAAGGAGGGCCTTGATTCAAATGGATTGAAAATTCTACAGGAGCTGAAACACACCTTGGAATCCGTATTGGTATAAATCCCTTGTGTAAAGGGGAAAAGGATTGTGATAGAAGCGTATTACCGTCCATATGACCAGAATGAACGGACAGATGCTGAAATTAGGGAGGCTAGCAAACTGGGTAACACAATAATAATGGATGATTTCAACTACTCTGATATTGACAGGGTATAAAGCAAGATCAGGGTATGCTAGGGAGATAAAAATCCTTGATGAAATCAAGGACTGCTTTGTGGAGCAGCTGGTTCAGGAACCAAGAGGTGAATCAATTCTAGACCTAGTTCTTAGTGGAATGAATGAATTGGGGCAGGAAATAATGGTGCTGGGGCCTTTTGACAATAACGATCATATCATGATCAGATTTCATATAATCCCTGGAATAAGTCCACACAAGAAATCCAATACAATAGGTATTTAACTTTAAAAAAGGAGACTATGATAACTTGAGGAGAATGGTAAAAAAAGAAACTGAGAGGAGCAGCTGCAAAGATCAAAAATTTACATTAATCGTGGATATTATTCAAAAATGCCATCCTGGAAGTCCTGACAACATATATTCTATCTATTAAAAAAGAAGGAAGACCAAACAGCAGCCAGCATGGTTAATGAGTGAGGTGAAGGAAGCTATTAGAGTTAAGAGAATTCTTCAGAAAGTGGAAGAAGAATCTGACTGAAAATAATTGTAAACAGCATAAGGAATGGCAAGTCAGATGCAAGGTACTGATAAAAGGAAGGCAAAGAGAAACTTTGAAAAGATGATTGCATTGGAAGCAAAAACACACAGCTAAAGCTTTTTTAGATAACGTTAAAAGCAAGAAGCCAGGAAAAGAATCAGATGGACCGCTAGATGACTGAGGGGTAAAAGGGGCTCTCGGGAAAGACAAGGCCATAGTGGAGAGATTAAATAAATTTGCATCGGTCTTCACTGAGGAAGATGTGGGGGAGATACCGGTGCCAGAAATAGTATTCAATGCTGATGAACCAGAGAAACTCAAACAAATCTCTAACACTAGAAGACATAATGGGTCAATTTGACAAACTGAACAGTAGCAAATTACCTGGACCAGGTGGTATATATCCCAGATAGAATTGAAAATGAACTTGAAGAGCTTTTGTTAGTAATTTTACTCTAAAATCCAGCATAGTACCGGAAGACTGGAGTTCCAGATCTGGGAAATTATAGGCCAGTGAGTCTGATGCTGGTGCCAGGCAAAACGGTAGAGACTATTATAAAGAACAAAATGACAGACTATAAACATATGCATAGATTAATGAGATAAAGCTAACATGGATATGATAGAGGTCTATAAAATACTATACTATAAAATACTGAGTGGAGTGGAAAGGGTAGATGTGAATAATTTGTTTACGGTTTCCAGACATACTAGGACTTAGGGGGCTTACAATGAAGCAGCTACTAGGCAGTAGATTTAAAACAAACTGGAGAATTTGTTGGAGAATGTGGTGAAATGAGTTAGCTTAGCAGGGTTTTAAAAAGATTTAGGTAATTTCCTAAAAGAGAAGCCCGTTGGCCATTATTGAGATGGCTTGGGGAAAGCCTGATTATTTAGCTAAACTTTTGATACCATATAGGCCTGTTAGAAATCTGCGCTCTTCTAATTCTCATCAGTTGCCCTTGCCTTCAGTTCACCTGGAATACCACGTCCAGCACTGGTTGCCGTACATGAAGAAGGACACGGTACTACTTGAAAGGGTCCAGAGAAGAGCGACTAAAATGGTTAAGGTGCTGGAGGAGTTGCCGTACAGTGAGAGATTAGAGAAACTGGGCCTCTTCTCCCCTGAAAAGAGGAGACTGAAAGGGGACATGATCAAAACATTCAAGATACTGAAGGGAATAGACTTAGTAGATAAAGACAGGTTGTTCACTCTCTCCAAGGTAGGGAGAATGAGAGGGCACTCTCTAAAGTTGAAAGGAGATCGATTCCATACAAATGTAAGGAAGTTCTTCCTCACCTAGAGAGTGGTGGAAAACTGGAACGCTCTTCCGGAAGCTGTTATAGGGGATAACACCCTCAAGGAATTCAAGACAAGTTCCTGCTGAACTGGAATGTATGCAGGTAGGGCTGGTCTCAGGGCACTGGTCTTTGACCTGGGGGCCGCTGCATGAGCGGACTGCTGGGCACGATGGACCATTGGTCTGACCCAGCAGTTTTCTGTTTTATATTATGTAAACCGCTGTGATGTTGTACTGAAGAGTAGTCTATAAATACAAATAAACATAAACATTATTTATTCTTAAGATAAGCAGCATAAAATCTGTTTTCGTTCTTGAGATCTTGCTAGGTACGTGTGATCTGGGTTAGCCCCTGCTGTAAACAGGATACTGGGCTTAATCCCAGTCTGTCCCAATATGGCAATTCTTATGTTCTTAAGTGTGTAACTTGGGTGTCTCATTTATAGAATTTACTACTGTTGACAATTCAAAATAAAGTGAGTTTTTAAAATATATCTTTGAAATGTTGCAGAATCAATATTAAGTTTCAAGTTTTCAAGTTTATTAGGATTTTATATACTGCCTATCAAGGTTATCTAAGCGGTTTTTACAATCAGGTACTCAAGCATTTTCCCTATCTGTCCCGGTGGGCTCACAATCTACCTAACATACCTGGGGCTATGGAGGATTAAGTGACTTGCCCAGAGTCACAAGGAGCAGCACGGGGTTTGAACCCACAACCCCAGGGTGCTGAGGCTGTAGATCCAACCACTGTGCCACACACTCCTCCTATTAGTATAGTATTAAGTTTTAATGTTTAATACCCAGTCTGAACAAGCCCGTCAAGACTGTTTACAAAATTAGTAGAATGTATAAGCTTGAAATGTTTTTGTGGCCCTAAGACATTTCTCTTATTTACACCGCAGCCCTTTAAATGAAAAGGGTTGGAGACCACTGATTGGTAAGATATGACCTGGGTCAGGTTGAAATTCCAACAAGCCCAGCATCCTGGCTTCAATAATGGTCAAGCAGTTTTCAAAAAGTAGGGATGAACCACAGGCACCTCTAATACCTGTTTGGGTTTTTTTTTTGTGCCCGTAGTCCATTCCTACTTTTTCAAGTTTCAAGTTTAATTTACATTTGATGTATCGCTTATTACAATATCTAAGCGATGTACAATTTAAAAACCAACAGATTGTGGTAATACATATAATTTATATGGGTTAGACAATAGACAAAACAATTTGGACAAACATGAATAAGTAGGAAGGAGGGGGAAAGTTACAGTTACATTGTTTGTTAGAAAATTTTACATAAAAAGGAAAATACATTAGGTATAAATAGGGTGAGATGCTAAAAAAATATGATTGATTCTTAGAAGGATATAACAAAATCTAGAATAGGTCATATCATAAATCAAACGCATCTTGAAATAAATAAGTTTTTAAAAAATTTTTAAAAGAAATAAGATCTTTTTCATTTTTAATGAAATTTGGAAGGGAGTTCCACAATGAAGGGGCCACCACTGAGAACAGTGAATTGATTCCCCTTGACATAATAATAATAATAATTTTATTCTTTTATACCGCCATAACCAAAAGTTTTGGGGCGGTTTACACTAAAAAGAGCTGGACAATCGGCGAAATACAATAATACAGTAAAAAAAATACAAATATTTGTAAAATAGACTTTCAATAATAAATTTCTCATTAAGTAATAAACTTATCGAACAAAGTGGTCTTTTTTTTTTTAATTCTTTATTGATTTTTAAACAAGAACAATGTTATATAAATAAAAGAATATTATATTATTGCATTCATTCATAACACTAATATCTATATAGATAACAGAACTATCATTCAATAATTACATTATTTTGCATATAGTAATAACAAAAGAACCAAGCAAATAATATATAATGAAACCAAGTTACCTAAAATATCATTATCAATATTTCTACCCAACCCCCCACCCTCCCTGGGTGTGTAAAGATAAATAAACCAAGATAAAAGTAAGACAAAATACAGTATTATATTTGTACAAATGTAGTCAATGGGCTTCAAATTTTTTTGAATATTCCACTAAGTCCCCTACACTCCGCATTAATTTGTTCATATTTGTATATAGTACACACATTCACCCACCAGAAATAAATAATAAACTTATCGAACAAAGTGGTCTTAATTAATTTCCGAAAACAGCAATAGGATAAGGTGGTTTTTTGTGCTGTTCTTTTGCCTTTTAAACACTGTCCATTCCAAGTCGCAGGCACTGGAAAGAGCCCAAAGAGTAGATGATTTCTTATTGCTCATACCCAGAGATAAACAGTGGCTTTTCCAAGTTTATACAGATAAGAGTTCCCTATTTACCAGATCTCCCCTTGCATGTGGCTTTATAAACCTCTAATGTATCTCCTCGCATCCATTTATACTTGTATATCTATTAGGATTTATTTACCATCTTTTGAAAAAATTCGGCCGAGGTGATGTGTACAGCAAGTTTTCTTCTCCAAGCTGAAGAGCCCATACTTGTCGTCTTGTTATGCACACAAATACCTCAGGGTGGTAAGGGATTGGTTATTTCTGATATTATAAATGTAGAGGGTCAGAGTCAAAATATCTTACATGCTGCTGTTGCTTTTGAAGCTAGTATGAGAAAATAGGACTACACTTCGATGGCTCTCCCCTCTTAAATCTTTTTTGCCCTATATCATTCCTCTTCCGTGGCTTCCTTCTCATAAGTGTCTCTTCTGTCCCTGTCGTACATGTTGAATGACTTCTCTTGGGGTTGCCTCTTCCCTGTAAGAGTGGGGGGAGGGCAGAAGCGCTGTTCTTCTAATGGATCCACACCTGGTAACCTGCCATCACCCTAGTTACACCCCCTTACCCTTGGGAGTTGGGCTTTTCCTATATTAACCTAACTGTAAGGGAGTAGTTTAGAAAAGATCGCTGTTATTGAGATTAAGTAGTTAAAGATCTGTCTGTTTGAAATGTTCCCATCTCTATTAAAAAAGATAACATTCTTGGAAGGCTTAACCCTTTCAGGACCATAAGGATCGTAGGCCAATTTTTGTGGTTTTGACGACATTTTTATGGTAAAAAGGGCTTGCAGATGCCAAAAAATTGATTTTTTTTGTGAAATATCATTATTTTTATTTAAAAAAATCACACTTCTGGCTTATGGACAGTGTGGCAAGTGAATCTTCTCGTCAATCTAGCAACGACACTAATGAATGAATGTCGGAACCAGTTTGTTTACATAAAGGCAGTATCATATGGAATCCGTACATATCAAATTTAGAACTGTAGACTATCCCAATCAAAATTTATAGGATTTTAAAGTTATGGGACAAATATGTCCCTTGGTCCTGAAAGGGTTAAGCAGGTGGCAGGATGGATACTCGTCCTGGTTTGGGATGATAGTTCTACTAAAGACGAACATCCTATCAGCGATGCTATATCTTTCCCAGGCTTTGCAAATAGGGACAAATGAGATCTTTGCAATGCTGCACGACACCCTGATCGGAGAAGAGAAACTGGGGGACTCAGGGTTTCTGATCTTACTGTATATGGTATTTTTCAAGTAGCCCAACTGAAGAATATTTTAGACTGGGGAAAGGGAGGGGATGGGTAGAAAGTGAGCAGCACTAGGAGGTTGAACCGGTGTCAGGTCAAAAGCGCGCCGGGACAAAGGCGCGCGCAGACAATTGAGCGCAGTGCGGAGGTGCGCGCCGAAGAAAATTACAGTTTTTAGGGACTCCGACGGGGGGTTTTGTTGGGGAACCCCCCCCCTTTACTTAATAGAGATCGCGCCGCGTTGTGGGGGGTTCTAACCAGTGTTCCCTCTAAGCGGGCGGGTGTTGTGAGCAAACTTTTTTCACCGTGAGCCAAAAATATCGGGCGCCAGCAAGTTATGAGCCAACTCGCCCGATTCTCCTCTCGCCGCCCTGCCATCTGCCGTACGCCTCTTCCGATCGTGCGCTGTGACGAGAAACGTGTGCGCTGCGATGTAATATTTTGTGCGCCAGCGCACGCCAGCGCAGCTTAGCGGGAACACTGGTTCAAATGGTTTTATTTATTTCCCCAAATTTATTTTTGTTATATGCATTGAAAATATTTGATATTGCGTTTAAATCAAAATCTCAATAAACTTGAAACGAGTGCCCGTGAGATTGTGGGAGGGTTAAATACTCAAAACTTAGAAGTTTTTGCTACGCCAGCTTTCTGGTATCTTTACATACAGTGGCGTACCTAGCATATGTAACATCCGGGGCCCATCATTTTTTGGCACCCCCCCCCCATCTGTAAGAAAAACATGATTTTTAGTAACAAACCACACGTCACACATGAGTACCTAGGAAAAGGCAGCATCTTACATATTGCAGTGAGCAGTACATCAATACACCCATTGTAAAACTAAACAAGCCAGACCAGCACAGATCAATCCTACACCGTCAATCCTAACAGAAAACCATGTCTTTCGAACACACAGAACACAGAAAACACCTTCGCCTAGTAAGGAATATGTAATCACAAACTAACCCCTCCCTCTTTTACAAAACTGTAGTGTGGATTTTAGCTACGGAGGTAACAGCTCTGATGCTCATAAAATTCTGAGCATCAGAGCTGCTACCGCTAAAAACGCTTCACAGTTTTGTAAAAGGGGGGATAAAATAAAAATACATAGACAAAGGTTAAATTGAACCAGCAAGAAGCTGGACTCTGCATACAATGCTTCACAGAAACAGTGACACATGTCTCCTAAAGCAATAAATAAATAGAAATTTTTTTCTACCTTTGTCTTCTGTGGTTTCTCCTTTCCTCATCTTCTTGTAACTCTCTTCCTTCCATTCACTGTCTGCCGTCTCTCTTCCCCTATATGGCATCTTCTCTCCTTCTATGCCCCTTCCAGAAACTGTATGCCTCCCCCTTCCATCTCTCCTTTCACCCCATTGGTCTGGCATCTCTCTCCTCGCCTTCCCTCTCCCACACCTCTCCTCATAGTCTGGTATCTCCCCTTCCCTGATTCTCTGGCATCTCTCTCCTTTCCTTTTCTTCCATCTTTCGTTCCCCCTCCATGCTCTCACATCTCCCCCTTCCTTTTCCCTTAGACTGGCATACCTTCCTCCTATGCTCCAAGCCCTGGCATCTCCTTTAATTCCCTCCCTCTTCTTCCTTCTCCCTCCAGCTGGGTACCGCAACACTCTTCCCTGCAGCTCTGCACTTCCCCACAATTGCCATGCTTCGGTTCCTCTTCTTCCTTCCTTCCTCCCCCCCCTCCCCCCGCGGGACCCTGCGGCACCATCAACTCTTACTCCCTCTAATGTCGGCCCTGCAGCTCCAGACTTCCTCGCACCTTCTCCCCTCCCCCTTTGGATCGCTATTATTTTAAATGTTATAGCCGCGGAGCTGTATCCATCAGTGGAGATGTCTAACCTCGGCCTGCCCCGGAACTCTTACTGCAGCAGCCGCCCGTCTAGGCAGGAACAGGAAGTCACTGTTGCAGTAAGAGTTCCGGGGCAGGCCGAGGTTAGACATCTCCACTGATGGATACAGCTCCGCGGCTATAACATTTAAAATAATAGCGATCCAAAGGGGGAGGGGAGAAGGTGCGAGGAAGTCTGGAGCTGCAGGGCCGACATTAGAGGGAGTAAGAGTTGATGGTGCCGCAGGGTCCCGCGGGGGGGGGGGGAGGAAGGAAGGAAGAAGAGGAACCGAAGCATGGCAATTGTGGGGAAGTGCAATCCCCCCAATGCGTCCCCTTACCTTACCTCCCCTTACCTTTGCGACGCGTGTGTGCGCTGTGAAGAGAAACTTTGCGCTGCGATGTAATATTTTGTGCGCGCGCGCAGGCCAACGCACCTTAGCGGGAACACTGGTTCTAACCCCCCACATTTTACTGAAAACTTCACTTTTTCCCTGTTTTTAGGGAAAAAGTTAAGTTTACAGTAAAATGTGGAGGGTTACAACCCTCAACGCCGGCACGATCTCTATTAAGTAAACTGGGGGGGGGGCTCCCCAACAAAACCCCCCGTCGGAGTCCCTAAAAACTGTAATTTTCTTCGGCACGCGCCTCCGTCTTGCGCTCAGTTGTCGGCGCGCGCCTTTGTCTTTCGCGGGATTGTCTATGAACCGGTTGAACCTGCACTTGCCGCAGAGAGAATCTGTTCAAGTATATAATGTTGTGAATCCATGTATTAGGAAGAGGGGGGTAAGCACAGTTGTATTATTTTTCTCTCTTTCGCAAAGATTTACTTTCAATTTCAAACCAGGTAGCATGGGAGCAGTGATGTAGCAAGGGTGAGAGGCGCCTGGAGCAGTGGCTTCCCCCCCTGCTGCCGCATGTGCGCACTTCTTCCCTTCCTTCATACCTCTGTAACGTTCCTGGCGCAAGCAGCAACTCCCCCAACCTGCTGCCGCATCTGTGTGGGCCCTCTCTCTGACATCACTTCCAGGAAGTGACATCCAGGGTCCAGGAAGTGACATCGGAAGAAGATCCAACGCAGGCGTGACAGCAGGTTGGGGGGGTTGCTGCTCATGCCAGGAACGTTACAGAGATACAGGGGAAGTGAAGCGGCGCACGCACGTGGCGGTGGAGAGGAGGACGGGTGCCTTGCCCCCTGCCAAGATGGTGGCCAGGGTGGAGCCCCTTGCTTCCGCTTACTATGCCACTCCATGGGAGGGGCCTGTTATTGGTAGGAGGAGCAGCAGTGGCTTCTTTCTCTTTTCATCAGCTCTGCTAGGTGGGTGAAATGCTTACCTCTATAGATCCTCAGATGGAATTCCAACTTCAGAATGTCTCTTGAGTCATGGAGGTTCAGTACTACTGTGAGGGGGGAGGGGAAGGGTGATTCAACTCTTACAGGAGGTCTGTATCCTCTTTGAGCAACTCTGGCTAGTACAACATCAGTCCATTTGAGTTATTAAAAAAAATGTGTAATATTTTGAGAGGGGAATGAGTAAAAATGTCAATATGAGAGCTGGAAAGGGGGTTTAGTAGGGGAACCATCAGAGCGGCAATGGGAAGAAATAATTTGTACTTCGTTTTCAGCTGCATTAAAAGAGAACAGCTACAAAATGGTTCTACCGATGGGATATGACACCAGGCAGATGCAAGGCCAGCAATTGCCCTGGGCCCCTGGGCCATAAGGGCTGCAAGCTTGCCCACAGCCAAAGAAGGCACAGTTTGTTGTGGGGTTTGAACTAGAGAGTTGCACGGAGACAGAAATCCCACCCATCCCCGCCCGTTCCTGCCAGGATCCTCTCCGTCCCCACCCATCCCTGCAAGGAATAACCTCCATCCCTGCCCGTCCCCATAAAAAGCAGCAATTACTTCTGACAGGATCATTAGTTCCACAGTTTCTTTTGTGCTTGCGCTGCTGTTTTCCTTGTGAAATCTCTTTGGTGGAACCCTTTTTTTGTTTTCTGTTCAGGTAATTAACTTATAAACCCCCTCTTTTACTAAGGCTGACGTGTCCATTATATTATATGGACGAACCCTGCTTCCAAAGCCTTCCATCCCCGTGGGAGTCCCGTGGGCCAGATGGGAGTACCCGTGGGAGTCCCATGGATTAGGGGGGGATTCCCACGATCCCCGTTCCCGTGCAGACCTCTAGTTTGAACTCCTCTCCCCAAATTCTGCCCTGAGCCCAACACTGGCTTTGAGTAGGTAAGGCTGAGTATATCCTGAAATGCTAATACGGGGGGGGGGGGGGGAAGGGGGGGATAAAAGAGAGAGTAACTTTATAAAGTTTCAAGTTTATTGTTTTCTTGATATCCCACAAATCACACAGTAACTAAGCGGCTTTACAATAAAATTAGTATCATTAAAATTTAATTTTAACCAAAAGTATTTAAAAAAAAAAAACACCACCCAACAACTTATAACACAAAAGGATAAATGGAAAGAACTGAAATTATAATAGAAAAGTAAGGGAAGGGGAAAAATATAAGGTCAAGGCGACGGTCTAGATCAGGGGTAGGAAACTCCAGTCCTCGAGAGCCGTATTCCAGTCGGGTTTTCAGGATTTCCTCAATGAATATGCATGAGATCTATGTGCATGCACTGCTTTCAATGCCAATTCATTGGGGAAATCCTGAAAACCCAACTGGAATACGGCTCTCGAGGACCAGAGTTCCCTACCCCTGATCTAGATGCTCGTCATAGGGATCCTGTTTAAAATTTAAAAGTTCAGGTGTCTAGGAGAATGCATCTCTGAACCACAAATTTTTAAGGTCTTTCTTAAAATTATTGAGTGAGGTTTGAAGTCCGATTGCTAGGAAGCAGATTCCATAAAAATGGAATTTTGAATAGAGTCTAGAAATACCTCTTTAAGGCAGGGGTAGGGAACTCCGGTCCTCGAGGGCCGTATTCCAGTCGGGTTTTCAGGATTTCCCCAATGAATATGCATGAGATCTATTTGCATGCACTGCTTTCAAGGCATATTCATTGGTGAAATCCTGAAAACCCGACTGGAATACGGCTCTCGAGGACCGGAGTTCCCTACCCCTGCTCTAAGGGGTCCGTTTACTAAGGCACACTTGCCATTTTAGTGCGTGTTAAACGCTAACGTGTCCATTATAGTCTATGGACGTGTTAGCTTTTAGCATGTGCTAATACACATTAGCGGCGCCTTAGTAAAAGGTCCCCTAAATGTTGGGACTACTAACTGATTTTGATTGAGAGATCTGTGTCCGGGGGGGGGGGGAGTATAACTTGTTAAAAACTTAATGAGAAATAAAGGGGTACCGTAGAGCCGATTTTGAATACTAGTAAGAGAATTTTGTAAGTGATACGGTGTAATACAGGTAACCAGTAGGCCGATTTTAAGTGGTGGAGTAACATGATCGTATTTTTTATGTCCTGTTGTTAAGTTTTATTTTGGTCTTTTGGATCAGTTGTAGTCTTAAGATCTTTTTACCTGTGTACCTTTATATAATGAGTTACAGTAATCTAGGCGACTAATGACAAAAGAGTGAACTAGGACATTTATTGCTGAAGAATGAAATAAGGATGATTGAATTGAGTGAATACGTCATAAATTATTCTCAGTTGTTCAAAATTGCTTTTGTATCTGTGTTTTAAATGATAATGTAGGTAATGTACAATATATATTATACCTAATACTCGTGTTGTGGTAACTTGAGGAATTGGAATGTCATTTAGTAGAATTGGATGAGGTAATCTAGAATTTGTAGATTTCCCGAAAAGAATCATTTTTGATTTGGATGGGTTGATAATAGTTTGTTTGGAGCAAGCTAATTTGTTAGGTGTTTTAGTTTACTATTAATGTTATTAATAATATTGGAATTATTAGGATCTATAATTGATAAAATTTGAATGTCGTCAGAGTAGACAAAAGTGGTGACGTCTAGAGATTGAATAAGGGTAATAATGAAGAGAGAAAAATATTGAACAGAGTAGGTGAAAGAGTTGAGCCCTGAGGGACACCAGAAGAAAGATTAGTTTTGTATAGTATTTTCACTAAGGAGAGATATGTAAATTCGGTCTTCAAAAAATGATTTAAACCATTTCAAAACAATGTCAGTGATCCCAATATCTTGTAATCTAGATATAAGGATGGAATAGTCTACTCTACTAGATCGAACGCTGCAGAAAGATCTAAACATAAAAGAAGTGTTTTTATGGAGAGGGACCACATCTGCCCTTCTCAGTCTTCTGATACCACTCCCAACTCCTGAGACTCATTGAAAAGATCAGTCAGTGGAGCCACCAGCCTCCCCTCCAAACCGCACTGATCCCCCCTACCAGGACCCCCTAGCCCTAAGGAAATCCCTGATTGGCTCAGGTGCCTCAGGCCCCTCCCAAGGGGGGAAGGAACCCGAGGCACCTGAGTCAATCAGGGCCTTAGGTTCCTCCCTGTGCAACACATGAAACACCAGGGCAGGGCCTAAAGCGCCAAACAGACGCATCGCTGGACCCGGAGGAGCAGGAGGAACCGAGTACCCCTCCTACTCCCAACTTTTAAACATGGTGCCGGGGATGGGCCATGCCGGGGGTGGACCGTGCTGGTCGCTTGAGGGTGGCCTATGGAGCAGGAGGGACTGAGCACCCTCCTGCTCCCAACTTTTAGGGGAGTGTCAGGCTGTGCCGGTCAGGAGGTTTTGTTGTTTTTTCATTTTTTTAATAGGCCAGATATTTTGCGGCCTATTAAAAAAAAAGAAAAAAAGAAAGCCAGCAGAAGCCCTGACAGCAGTGACAGGAGGCTACTTCTCCTGTCAGGGTCTGCGCATGCTTCAGGATCGCTCTCTAGCGATCCTGTCTGTGGGCGGGGGACGTGTCAACGATCATCCCCATTTGCATGTAGGCCTTTTGTGACTTTGTCGGCCTCCATGCAGTTGGAAACGGATCGGTGACACACTCGGGGGTTAGTGAATCTAGCCTTTTGTCTGGTTACCTTAAGCATCTGTCTTTAGCACATCTGTCAACACTCTCGATTCTTCAGTCTCTGTTCTGACATTCCCAGGATCAGATCTGTTTAATATAATATCCCAGAGGCTGCCTTTTATGCCCCACATTCTCTCTTTGTTCTTCTACATTTATCGAGCCCCACTTTGCCTTTGAGCCTGCGCAGTAGTATTTTATTGAAATCTTTGTATGCTGAGTGGGACTTTCTAGTGCGAGTCTCAGGAGAGATCCTAGGGCTACCAATCAGCTACCTCTGAGAGGAAATCTTACCTTTGAGCC
Organism: Geotrypetes seraphini; assembly: GCF_902459505.1. Classification (NCBI taxonomy): domain Eukaryota; kingdom Metazoa; phylum Chordata; class Amphibia; order Gymnophiona; family Dermophiidae; genus Geotrypetes; species Geotrypetes seraphini. Next base: position 69,771,561 of record NC_047091.1, on the reverse strand, counting down.
TGGGAAGGACAACCTTGCTTTTGTGCGGTGGGAGGAGAGAGGCCTATCTCTGGTAGAACATCTTTTGGACACTGAGGGTCAGTTATGACCTCTCGGTGCTCTCACATCTCATTTGGGGAATCGATGGGGAGATATGTTTGCATGTTGCCAAGTTATGCACTACCTTGTATCCCTCTATTAAATCATCCTCATTCTTTGCAGGGGGGGCAGTCTTTAATACCTCTGTGTTGGCATTACATAAGGCCTTGGCACAATTTGTGACACCTAAGGAAACGCAGCCTGTTAAATCCATCTGGGAGATGGAACTCTGTATCACACTGGATCAATGGAGTTTTTTTAAGACCTTTAAGGGGATTCCCAAATTAATTGTTGGAGCAGTACTGCACAAATATTATGCCTGAGTATTATATAGAGTGTATTTTACTCAAATGCAACTCTACAAGAAAGGTGGTTTCGCCTCCCATTTGTGTCCCAAGTGTGGACGAGAGCCCAATATCTTTTCCCATTCATTTTGGGAGTGCTGGCGCATTTGGTAGTCTTGGTCTGCAGTGGTACACTATTTGCGTTCATTTCTGCGCTGTCCCCTTACGGGCACATTAGAGCAATTATTGTTGGTTCTGCTGTAAGGTATGTCTGTCTCCTCACCCATAAATGTATATTACAATCATAGACTTCTTCTGACCCACCTCCCTTTTGGAAATGGAGGGCTTGGGTCCATGAGTTGACCACCTGGGAGGCTCGTACGATGGGTAGATGTCTGAAAAGACGAAAACAGTTTTTGACTGCCTGGGATGCTTATTTAAATTCCCTAGCCCCTTGTGGGTGTAGTTTGCTTATGAACATATTGTGATTGTGAGCTGACACCACGGATTTTGTTTAGTACAGAGCCAATTTATTATTTTATTATTGTTAATGGGGGGTGGGGACTCGGTGGGAGGATCGCAATTCTTTTTCCAAGATCCTTGGATAGAGTTCTAGTTTTGGGCTTAGGGGTGGGATCTTTCAGATGGCGGGGGGTGGGGGGAGTTGAAATACAGTAATGTTAAAACTTTTGATGACTGGAAATTCGCTATATATTGCTGTGTTATTGCAGTTTGCTTGTGTTTCATGCTGCCTACTCTCTTCATATTTTCTTGTACTATGCTAATATCATCAATAAAATTGTTTTAAACTTAATATAATATCCCATAGGCCTTTGCTGGCATTGGTTAGGCCAAAAGAAAATGCTGACAGCTAGCATTCAGCATTGTGGAGCTGATGCATATAACCACTGGTAATTTTTTTTTTAATGCCTGGAAAATCCTTTTATAAACTTAACCTACAGTCTCACTTTGTCCTGCTGTCTTGTTGACTATAAGCAGTATCAAATAATGACAGGGGCCTTATCCAAAGGGAGCTATCCAGATCGGAGCAGCTCCCGCTGACTGGGCCAAACCGGGAAATTCAGGTGCACCTATCTGAAGAGTGGCTCTGAATATCTGGGCTGCTCGGGGTGGGCCAGAGCTAGAATCTGGGTAAAACTGGGAGTTACTCAGTGGCAATATTCAGTCTGCCCAGATAAATTTAGGGCACCAGAAAGACTGAATATTGTCAGATAAGGCCTGGTGAAAACAACAAAGAGCTAAAAACCATATTCACAAGCGAGAGTAGTCCAAGGAAAAACAGTATACAGTATAAATAATATTTTTTGCTGCAATATATATACACAAGGTCTGACAATTATGTTTGCAAACTCATAAACCCATCCTAGAAAAAGTGCCACACACCTCATTGCTGAATATCACTACACTTGCCTTCAAAGTACTCCCCTTGGGAAGCTATGCACTGATGCCAGCGCCAAGTCCACCCTTCAAAGCAATTTTGGAACTCTTTTTCTTGGAATGCTCATTAGAGCTGTTGTCATATTTCCCTTGATGTCTTGAATGTCATCAAAATATCTTCCTTTCAATATTTCCTTTGCTTCAGGTAAAGAAAACAATCATTGGAGGCCAGATCAGGTGAGTAGGGAGGGTGTTCCAATACAATTATTTGTTTTCTGGCTAAAAACTCCCTCACAAACAGTACCATGTGAGTTGGTGCATTGTCGTGATGCAAGAGCCATAAATTGTTCAGTTCGTTTTTGTCTAACTTTTTTTCATGTAGCCTTCTCAGCACTTCCAAATAGTAAACTTGGTTAAATTTTTGTCCAGTTGGTACAAATTCATAATGAATAATCAATCCCACTGTCAAAAAAGGTTAGCAACATTGTTTTGACTCTTGATTTAGACTGGCGGAACTCTTTGGGTCATGAAGAATTAGCTGACTTCCATTGTGCATGTTGATGCTTTGTTTCAGGGTCGTATTGGTACCCCCATATTTCATCACTGGTGATAAACATGGCCCAAATCATCATCTTGCCTCTCCAAAACTTCAACTCTCCTTTGCTTTTGTTCATCAATGAGCTCCTTTGGGATCAATTTTGCACACACCTTTTTCATGCCAAGATTTTCAGTTAAAATTCCTGTTTCTCTATCAATGTTTACATGGTCTGCTGTGCTTCTCACAGTCAGCTGACGATTTTGACACACAATTTAACGATTTTTTACAATGTTTTCTTCAGTTCTGCTCATTACTGGTTGTCCTGACCTTTCTTCATCAGTGATGCTTTTTCTCCCCTCAGAAAAATGTTTAATCCATTTGTACTCTGCCGTTTTCTTCATGGCATTATCCCCATAAACTTGGACTACCATGTGCCTGATTTCACTTCCACTCTTGCCAAGTTTAAAGTGAAATTTAATGTTTGCTCGTTGCTCTAATTCAAACTCTGACATTCTCGTGACGGTACACAAAAACATGTAACAACAATAATGAATGCCACTCAGTAAGACACCGCCACATGTTGACACAAATACAGCTGTGACACTGATATACAAAGATTATGAGACCTTACCCAGTTTTTTGTACAGTATTGCCAACATAAGCATATGGAGGCAAGTTCGCAAACTTAATTGTCAGTCCTTGTACGTATATATTTCTAATAAACTTTTTTTAGTTTTATACTTTATTGTATCATCCTTATACTTCATATTTACCACAGATAAATCCTGCCAGCCAGATTATATCCAGATATTCAGTGATGGTGTTCAGTATGCTATGGCACTGAAAATTGGTGTACTAAAACCTACAGTGACTAGTGTTTAGAAAAATTCTGACAGCTGCCGGCAGAATATTGTCCTAGAGCTTTTGAGCCTAAGGTCATTTTTATTAATACATTGTCAGCTTTGGAGCTGCTGATTAATGAGTCAGTTGTACTGTGGGTATTGCTGCTCCATAAAACAGGGAAAAGATGTGCTTATAGCAAGGGACTGCTCTTTTAGCAGGAATTAGTTCCCTGCTAGCAAGATTGATTGATTGGTTTTCTGGAGGTCACGATCCTCCTGTGATCAGCACAGACATACTGTATAATAGCTGGAGTTATGCGTCGATTTGATTTGGGGTATCACTTGCAGGACTGAGATCTCCTCTTGACTGGAAATTTGTAACACTGGGGAAACACTGTCTCTTGTCTCCACAGATGTTCCTGTCTCAGAGCTGCATGATCTGTTATGTAAGAAGCTCCAGCAGTGTTCAGTGCTCTTTGATTTCCTGGACTGTGTGGCGGACCTAAAGGGGAAGGAGATTAAACGTGCAGCTCTCAATGAGCTGGTGGAATGTATTGCCACGAACCGTGGCATCCTCATTGAACCAGTCTACCCAGAGATTATCAAAATGGTGAGGGTCAGATCCTGTTTCCACCTCAAACCCTCTATGTGAAATTCTTTTGAGAGTCACAGAACTGAGACACCCGCAGACCTAGTTTTCTAATTCAAACACTAGCGACTGTGACACTGTTAGCAGGGAGAGTGTGGCGCAGTGGTTGAAGCTACAGCCTTAGAACCCTGAGGCTGTGGGTTCAAACCCACGCTGCTCCTTGTGAGCCTGAGCAAGTCACTTAATCCCCCCATTGCCCCCAGGTACATTAGATAGATTGTGAGCCAGAGAGAAATGCTTGATTACCTGAATAAATTCATGTAAACCGTTCTGAACTCCCCAGGAAGAATGGTATAGAAAACTGAATAAATAAATAGTTGCTATTCTGTCACACACATGGAACCTAGATTAAATGCATAATGGATGAGCAACCTTCCCCCCCCCCCTTTCAGTCTTGAGAGATGGTTCCCTCCTTCATTGTCACCTTTTCCCTCAGATCTCTGGCAATATTTTCCGAACCCTCCCTCCCAGTGAGAACCCTGAGTTTGACCCAGAAGAAGATGAGCCGAACCTAGAGCCATCCTGGCCCCATCTGCAGGTA